>NC_084849.1:3416206-4618206 GCF_033115175.1 Lepus europaeus | reverse complement strand
TAGGGCACAGATGTGAGCCTCGAGCGGTGGCTTATTGCACATTCTGTGTTCCTGGGCATTGAATTTTGGGGACAGTTTACGCATTTTGAGACTAGTTTGGACTGATGGGATTATGGGCTGTGTCTTGAGTTGAGGGGCAAGTTGGCTCTTTTGTGAGAAGCCTTCCCAGACCTCCTGGGTCCAGAGCCTTGGGTGTCTGGGGGAGATTGGGCAGACTTGGAGGGTGGCAGAGGGCTGCTGGCTGCCTCTGGACTTCTGTTAGCTGCCAGCACTGAATAAGGGCAGGGGGAGGTGTCCATCTTATAACCCTGGTTTCCAGCTTCCCTCAAGAGATTGGGAGATCTGGGACTGGGTGAGAGCTCCAAGACTCAGTTTCTCCATCTGTAAAATGGGCCCTGTGGATCTCAAAGTTGGAGGGCTCCAGCAACGAAGAGGTTGTGAACCTGTTCAGGGTGTGGGTGGGCAGGGCTGGGAGCCCACGGTGAGGTCTCTGGGAAGGGCTGGGAGCCAGAGGCGAGGAGGGCAGGGCTGATGCAGACACCTGCACGGTGCTTTCTCACTGCCTGATGGTGCTGGATTCTGGTTCAGCTGCTGAGGTTGGGGGTAGGAGGGGTCCCCAGCTGGAGGAACCAGGGCTTGGCTCAGGACAGCACAATGAATGGCCGGGTGGGCTCTTTTCCCCAGAGCTCTTGACTTATGTCCCAGATGGTGCCTCCTTGTCCTGGAGTTTTGCCTCAGTTTCCCTGGCCTAAGGCCTGGGTGTCTGTGATCTCAGCAACTTGGATTCTAGGTCAGACGGGGTAGGGCAGGAAGACAGACAAGGAGCCCACAGATACACCAAGAGCAAAGTCCCAGCCGGCACTCCAAGTGCAAGGGATGGGATGGGGAGTGAAGGGTTCATCCAGGAAGTCTTCCCAGAGGAGGCAGCCATGATCTCGTATAGGACCTCAGCGACCAGAAAGAACAAACCTGGAGGAGGGATTCCAGGCAGAAGGAAAGCAAATTCCAATCCCAGTGAGGTTCTTTGCCCAGTGCCCGGCACACAGCAAACACGCAATAGATGCTGCTAGCCTGTGCGCGTGTGCGTCCGTCCAACAGACGTGTGTGAGCTTGTGCTGAGCCGCTGGGACACCGCAGGGGTAAAGCCGCGAAGTCACGCTGTGAGGAGCTGTGGCTGTGTGGAGTGAGAGCCAGGAAAGCAGGGGCGCACGAGCCTCGGGGAGAAGGGACGTGGGGGGCGCGTGCCCGATTTCCCGCTGCACACAGCCGCTCCAGCTTGCGTGCTCCCCCTGGGGCAGATCAGGCTCTCCCTGTCATGGGCAGGCCGCAAGGCCTTTTGGAGTGGGTTCCAGCGTCTTCTCCGGCCACACGGCCCGGTTCTGCAGCCAGGGCACTCTGAAGGCCCCTCCCTGACACCCCGACTCCTCAGCTGGTCGATACTCTCTCCTTAGGCGGCGGCCCCAGAATAGTTACAGCGAAGATCGATAGAGTCCAATTTGATTTGCGGTATTTTATTACTGAGGGTGATGGAGTGTGTGGAATCGCACAGGCCAGCCCGGGCCGTCAGCTGCCTTAACCTGAGTTAACCCGTTGGGGTCCTCACTCCCGAGCTGCCCTTCCACAGCCCAGGGTGCAGTGCCTGGGCGGTGACTCGGGGAGCCCTGTGTCCGCCTTGTTGAGTGCCTCCCGCCAGGGCTCCGAGCAAACGGACACAGCATGGGGCTGCCGCTGGGCCTTTGGGGTCCTGGCTCTGTGCAGCCCTGGCCTCTGCGAGCTGCACGCTGCCCACGTGGGTGCGGTCTCGGCCTTTCCCTGTCTCTCCCTTCTGCTGTGGCCGTGGGCTCTCCTTGGCCATTTAGGGGCCAGGTCAGTGGGGCTGGGGATACCTGGGGTGGGGGCGGGCAGGGGCAGCTGTTTTCTGAGACTTAGAGACTTCCTGAGACTGGCTGGCTGGCTTTTTCTTTTCTTTCTTTCTTTTTTTTTTTTTCTTCTTGTAGCCCCAAATGGGCAGGAGAAGGAGAGGGAGGTGAGGGGTAGAGGGAAACATTTTGCCCAAAATGTTATTTCTGGGTTGGGGGCCGAGGCCTTTTCTGGGCCAGTAGGAGGCCCTCGCTGCCTCTGGGCCCTACCTGGCCTGCAGACTGTTCTTGTCCATTGCCAGAATTTAGGACTTGGAGCTGTCCAGGTTTCTGGTGTCTCCCATGACATTGGGAGTTCTGGGCAGTGCTGGTCTGGCTCCCTGACGGCCCTGAGACTTGGTTTCCCTGCCTGTAAAATGGCCCCGAATGCTCTTGCCTGCCTGTCCCCCTCCTTGAGCCCTGTCTGGTCCAGCTCGTCCACGTTGCCTGACCCTGTGGGTCCTGGGCGTCTTCCCCAGGTCCTCTGCCACGGCAGCCCCTGAGCTCCACGCTGTGAGACAGCCCGGGTGAGAAGGCCGAGATCCTGGTGTCCAGGTGGAGGGAGAAAGACACGTGGCCATGGACGGGGCCATGTGTGCGGAATGCCACTCAGTGCTCCAGGGTCGCGGAAGCAGGAGGCAGAGGAGGCCCCGAGGAGGGGGGGTTTGTGGTTTCAAGGAGTAGTCAGGAAAACGGCACTGGGACAGAGACCCTGACACGCGAGGGAGGTGGCTGCTGGGCTGTGCTGAGCGGAGTGGATGGGGCGTGCAAAGGCCCTGAGGTGGAGAAGTGCTCCACAAGTTCAAGGGTTGGGAAAGAGGCCCGCGAGGCCGGGCAGGGACCGTGACTTTGGCTCTGAGGGAGATGGGGGGTGTTGGCAGGTTTGAGCAGAGCAAGGCCGCGTGTTGACCGCAGGGGCCGTGGTGATAGCCCGGCCCAAAGTGGCAGCTGTGGAGCAGGCGGGGGTTCGGGATGGACTTGGAAAGTGCAGCGGGGGGATCTGCTGATGGAATTTCCAGTACACATTTACAGCACCCACTGCGCATCTATTACTGTGCTTAGAATTGGGATCCACTCTGTTTGCAGGTGATGACATTAGCAAACGACCTCATCTGGGAGTTGGGCTTTGGCTGTTGTACGATTGTCTGGGAGAAGGCTGGGTGGACGGGCCTGCCTTTGTGCCTGCTACTCCGTCACCAGGGGAGGAAGCTGAGGGGTTCGAGAGACGACAGGTGTCGGCTGCTCGCCAGTGCTCGGGGAGTGGTGCCCGTGGTTGGTGATGTTGTTATGGAAGCCCAGGGGCCTGGGATCCAGCCACGCTGCCCGCCCCAGGGGACGCCCCGCTGGCAAGAGGCAGAGTGAGGATCGGTAGAGGGAGTCGGGACTCAGTTTGGTGTTCACTTTTCCTGCGGAAGCCACTGCTATTAGGACACATTGTCTTCCTGTGTTGACGTGATGGTTCTGGCACAGTTTGTTGTTGCTTTGCCAATCCAGGTGCACTGGCTTTGTTTAGTACAATGCTGTGTAGCTGAAAAGTGTGTCAATCAGATTTTTACTTCCTCCATCCATGTTCATGACATTTTAAAAAAGATTTATTTAGGCCGGCGCCGTGGCTTAACAGGCTAATCCTCCGCCTTGCGGCACCAGCACACTGGGTTCTAGTCCCGGCTGGGGCGCCGGATTCTATCCCGGTTGCCCCTCTTCCAGGCCAGCTCTCTGCTATGGCCCGGGAAGGCAGTGGAGGATGGCCCAAGTGCTTGGGCCCTGCACCCGCATGGGAGACCAGGAGAAGCACCTGGCTCCTGGCTTCGGATCAGCACAATGCGCTGGCCGCAGTGGCCATTGGAGGGTGAACCAACGGCAAAAAGGAAGACCTTTCTCTCTCTCTCTCTCTCTCTCACTATCCGCTCTGCCTGTCAAAAAAAAAAAAAAAAAAAAAAAAAAAAAAAAAAAAAAAAAAGATTTATTTAAGAGAGAGGGAGAGGCCGGCGCCATGGCTCAACAGGCTAATCCTCCACCTTGCGGCGCTGGCACACCGGGTTCTGGTCCCAATCGGTGTGCCGGATTCTGTCCTGGTTGCCCCTCTTCCAGGCCAGCTCTCTGCTGTGGCCCGGGAGTGCAGTGGAGGATGGCCCAAGTGCTTGGGCCCTGCACCCGCATGGGAGACCAGGAGGGGCACCTGGCTCCTGGCTTCGGATCAGCGAGATGCGCCGGCCGCGGCGGCCATTGGAGGGTGAACCAACGGCAAAAAGGAAGACCTTTCTCTCTCTCTCTCTCTCTCTCTCTCACTCTCACTATCCACTCTGCCTGTCAAAAAAAAAAAAAAAAAAAAAAAAAAAAAAAAAGAGAGAGAGAGAGGGAGAGACAGACAGACAGAGAGGTCGTCTACCCACTGGTTCACTCCCAACGTGGCTGTAATGGCACTGGCCAGAGCAGGGCCGATGTGAAGCCAGGAACCAGGGGTGTCTCCCCCTTGGGCACAGGGGCCCAAGCACTTGTCCATCTTCTGCTGTTTTCCCAGGCTGTTAGCAGGGAGCTGGAACAGAAGTGGAGCAGCCAGGACTTGAACTGGCACCTGTATGAGAAACTTGCCTCACAGGTGGAGGCTTGCCCCACTGCCATGACATTTTAGAGATGTGTGCATTCCATCCGACCTCCTGCTGGCCCTGACCCCTGACATGCTGGTGGTTATTTTCTGTACCCATTAAAGCAGGCACCAGCAAACCATGGCCAGGGACCAAACTTGGCCCCTCCAGCTGCTTTTGTAAATAAAGTTTTATTGGAACACAGCCACACCTATTTGTTTATATACTATCTGTGGCTGCATTCACACAGTGAGAGCAGAATTGAGCCTTGTGACTGAGCCCATGGGGCTTGCAAAGCCTAAAGAACGACCTACTCTCTAGTCCTTAAGCCAGGCTGCTCGGTGATAGCGTGTTTACAGCATTTTGACTTTGTTCAAAACGAACAAGGAAGCTTTTTCATATCAGAAAAATTACCCAGCTGCTCTGAATGAGAAGGATTGTGGGTTGGATATCTCTCTTGGTTGAAGGAGAAAAACATATTGATCGAAAGTTGCCATCAGTTCTGTAATGCTTGTGAAAGAGTGCGTTTTGGTAATTACAGTAGCGTTTATGTAACATTTTAAAAATAGTAGCACATGTGTGTGCAAGATATTTTTTACTCTGCAGGCAAAGCTGGATGGCTTACAACTCTGAGGACCCCGTGTAGAGAGGCCGTTGGAGGGAACCTGTGTTACAGGAGCCCATGGTTACTGGTTTTCTACTTGGAGGGACTCCAGTCAGTGGCTGTCTTTTATGACCTTGTGTTTTTTTCCTGCTGGGTTGTTTGAGACGAACAGTCTTCTCTGTGTTTCTCTGTGACATTTTGTTTCCAGCGCTGAGAGTGTGGGTCAGTCTTGAGATGATGGGCTGGATCCAGGGTATATCCCTGTTGGGGTCTGGACTCGCAGATTCCAGGTATAAAATGGAGTTTACTGATTCCTGAAGCTGGCAAGTGCGCAAGAGGAAGGGCTTCAGGCATGGCTGGACCCAGAGGCTCCCTGCTTTCCAAGGAGAGCTGCTCTCCTGCATGATCTTGTTCTCTTCCTGGGCACTGACTGGATTCTGACAGGTGCTCTCCGCCTGGTGAGCTGACCGCGGTCAGCTCTGGCCTGTCCTCTGAGCAGTGGAAAGTGAATGTCCTCAGCCTGTCATCTCAGTGAGAACTCCAAGACTCCTACTGGGCCGACTCGGGTTGTGTGCCGACGTCTCCCCCGAGACTGGGACTGGGACTGTGGGACTGCACTGCGTGACAGGTCTGTGTGGCGCTGCTGCAGGTGGAGGCTCCTCTCAGGGACCGGGATGGGGACTGTGCCAGAGAAGAGCGGGGCTGCTTTGCAGAGGGGACTCTGGGAGAGGCAGGTGCTGCGTGGTCCCCTTGCCCTGGGGGCTGCTGTCCCACGCCCCAGGCGTCTTGGTCCTGCTGCAGCCTCTGGAGCCTGTCCGTGAGGCACGCAGCTTCTGGCTGCCCTGCTTGAGAACGTGGACTATTTGGACTGTCACCTGCCTCTGTATTTCAGTGGTGCCTGGGCTGTGACGTGGCACCCCAGTTTCTGAGATGCCCCTGTGCCATGCTGTGTGGGCCAGGCGGAAGGAGCATGCCCTAGGAGTGAGGTGATTGGGTCCTTTTTCTTTTAAGATTTGTTTATTTATGTGAAAGGCAGAGTGAGAGGGAGAGGGAGAGGCAGAGAGGGCTTCCATCTACTGGTTTACTCCCCAAGTGCCCCCAACACCAGGCTTGGCTCAGGCAAAAGCCAGGGGCCAGAAACTCCACCCAGGGCTCCTACATGGGTGGCAGGAACCCAAGTCCTTGGGCTGTCACCTGCTACGCCCAGGCACATCAGCAGGAAGTTGGGTCGGAAGCGTGGAGTGGCCAGGATTCCTGTGTGGGATGTGGGTATCCCGAGCTGCTGCACCGTGGTGCCCGCCCCGTGTTCCTCTGTGCGCTCACCAGGACTCTCCCCAGGTGTCTGGACAAACAGAAGGGCTGTTTTCTCGGCTCGCTGCATGGGGTTCCATGGCCGGGACTGGCAGGGGCATTTCCTGATTCTCTTCTGTGACTTGAGGAAGTTCGCATAGATGTGCACGTGTCCTTCCCACCACCAGGAACACCAGGCGGAGACCAGCACCCACTGAAGTGATGGAGCCAGGGTGATGGAGGAACGCCAGGGTGATGGAGCCATGGCAGCAGGCAGAACCAGCACCGAGGAAGTAGAGAGCAGGGAGAAGCAGATCCCAGGATGGTGGGAGGCGGTGGGCAAGGGTGCTGGGCGCCTGTTCTCAGGGTGCAGGGGGAGGCGGTGGGCAAGGGTGCTGGGCTCCTGTCCTCAGGGTGCAGGGGGAGGCGGTGGGCAAGGGTGCTGGGTGCCTGTCCTCAGGGTGCAGGGGGAGGCGGTGGGCAAGGGAGCTGGGCACCTGTTCTCAGGGTGCAGGGGGAGATGGTGGGCAAGGGTGCTGGGCGCCTGTTCTGAGGGTGCAGGGGGAGGCGGTGGGCAAGGGTGCTGGGCGCCTGTCCTCAGGGTGCAGGGAGAGATGGTGGGCAAGGGTGCTGGGCGCCTGTTCTGAGGGTGCAGGGGGAGGCGGTGGGCAAGGGTGCTGGGTGCCTGTCCTCAGGGTGCAGGGGGAGGCGGTGGGCAAGGGTGCTGGGCGCCTGTCCTCAGGGTGCAGGGGGAGGTGGTGGGCAAGGGTGCTGGGCGCCTGTTCTGAGGGTGCAGGGGGAGAAGGTGGGCAAGGGTGCTGGGTGCCTGTCCTCAGGGTGCAGGGGGAGGCGGTGGGCAAGGGTGCTGGGCGCCTGTCCTCAGGGTGCAGGGAGAGATGGTGGGCAAGGGTGCTGGGCGCCTGTTCTGAGGGTGCAGGGGGAGGCGGTGGGCAAGGGTGCTGGGCGCCTGTTCTGAGGGTGCAGGGGGAGGCGGTGGGCAAGGGTGCTGGGTGCCTGTTCTGAGGGTGCAGGGGGAGGCGGTGGGCAAGGGTGCTGGGCGCCTGTTCTCAGGGTGCAGGGGGAGGCGGTGGGCAAGGGTGCTGGGCGCCTGTCCTCAGGGTGCAGGGGGAGGCGGTGGGCAAGGGTGCTGGGCGCCTGTCCTCAGGGTGCAGGGGGAGGCGGTGGGCAAGGGTGCTGGGCTCCTGTCCTCAGGGTGCAGGGGGAGGCGGTGGGCAAGGGTGCTGGGCGCCTGTCCTCAGGGTGCAGGGGGAGGCGGTGGGCAAGGGTGCTGGGCTCCTGTCCTCAGGGTGCAGGGGGAGGCGGTGGGCAAGGGTGCTGGGCGCCTGTTCTGAGGGTGCAGGGGGAGGCGGTGGGCAAGGGTGCTGGGCTCCTGTCCTCAGGGTGCAGGGGGAGGCGGTGGGCAAGGGTGCTGGGCGCCTGTTCTGAGGGTGCAGGGGGAGATGGTGGGCAAGGGTGCTGGGCGCCTGTTCTGAGGGTGCAGGGGGAGAAGGTGGGCAAGGGTGCTGGGCGCCTGTTCTGAGGGTGCAGGGGGAGATGGTGGGCAAGGGTGCTGGGCGCCTGTTCTGAGGGTGCAGGGGAAGAAGGTGGGCAAGGGTGCTGGGCGCCTGTTCTGAGGGTGCAGGGGGAGGCAGTGGGCAAGGGTGCTGGGCGCCTGTTCTGAGGGTGCAGGGGGAGGCAGTGGGCAAGGGTGCTGGGCGCCTGTTCTGAGGGTGCAGGGGGAGATGGTGGGCAAGGGTGCTGGGCGCCTGTTCTGAGGGTGCAGGGGGAGATGGTGGGCAAGGGTGCTGGGCGCCTGTCCTCAGGGTGCAGGGGGAGGCGGTGGGCAAGGGTGCTGGGCGCCTGTCCTCAGGGTGCAGGGGGAGGCGGTGGGCAAGGGTGCTGGGCGCCTGTCCTCAGGGTGCAGGGGGAGGCGGTGGGCAAGGGTGCTGGGCGCCTGTCCTCAGGGTGCAGGGGGAGGCGGTGGGCAAGGGTGCTGGGCGCCTGTTCTCAGAGGGCAGACCTGTTGCCTGAGCCTTGGTGGAGCTCCTCAGGGCCGGAGCTGGCTGGTGCTTGCTGGGCTCCTAGCCCAGTGGTCCTGCCTGTGGACAATTTCCAGGTGACTTGGAGTGCCTGTGAATCTACCCCTGGCTTCCATCCTGGAGAGCAACACACACACACACACACACTCACACTCACACTCAAACACGGACACATTCACACACACACACACACACACATACGCTTCTTTTTAATAGAAAGGGCTGTCAAAAACCCCATGCATTTATGATGGGAATTGCATTTCCTTATGATTTTTTCTCCCTCCACCCACTATCCCCCACGCCCGGCCCAGTTAAGTGTTTTTTCTCTCAGATTTGTGGGCTGAGCTACGAGGAGCGTGCATATTTCTGGAGGGAAAGTATTGGTGGAGGAGGCATCGGCCTGGCTGTCGGCACCTGTCTCTTTAAACAAGCTGTGACACGGCCGCACCTGCCGGTCCCATCGATCTGCCTGGCGCCTTGGGTCTCTGTGAGGGTGGCTGAATCCTGCCTCTCCCTCCCGGAGCCATGCAGGACAGTATGAGGCAGGAAGGTGCGAGGATTTCATTCTCAGCCTTCCACAGTTCTCCGTGAGAGTTCCCAGCAGGTGAGTGAGGACCTGTGGCCTGTGGGCTTTATCTCACCCAGTGTTCCTCAGGTGCTGTTGCTTCTCTGCCGGCTGCTTTTCTCGTGCTGTCCCAAAGACCTCGGGTTCGAATCCTGGCCGTGACCTGGGGCGAGTTCCTTACTGCTCCGTGTCACTGCGTTCGGCCTGTGCGGGTCCAGGGAGACATTGGTGGGAAGAACTCAGCACAGTGCTTGGGTCTGCGGTGTTCAGCAGATGTTAACCCTGCCCCAGCAGTCAGCAAGGTGCCACCCACACCTGCTGCGCCTGCCACACGCCCTGGTTTGTGGTTGTTGCCCTGTCTCCCATGGGGCCTCGTTTCCAGATCCTGTCCTATGACGGTATTGTCTGTTACTGCTGCCTTTCCTCGAGAAGAACACCCTGCTTTTCTCTGGGGACCCTTGCTCCCTTGCCCTGCACCCTCGTGGAGGCTTGGGCAACACAGACTTCCTCCTCCCTTGTGGGCAGGCTCTGACCACTTAGAGTGCACCATCTCTCAGGCCTCGAGGATTGGATCAGGGGTGAGCACATGGCCGAGGCTGGGCCAATGAGGGCTGGCCCTGGAATGTTTGTTGAAACTGTGTATATGTGAAGCCCGCCCACAGTGTTCTGGATTGGATCAGGGGTGGGTACGTGGCCGAGGCCGGGCCAATGAGGGCCGGCCCTGGGATGTTGGTTGACACAGTGTGCAGGAGGCCTTCCCGTTGTGTTCACGTTGCTGAGCTGGTAGGATGCGTGCTTGGATTTAAGGAGCTGTTGCCATGAAACAAATGAACTGGCAAATAGAGCTTCCAGCACACACACTTCCCGCCTCTGGGTTCTTGTGCCTTGGGAGGGAGGCGTGGCCTGGTGCGGGCCTCCACTCCAGGGTCTCCCACGAGGCTGACCGGGGACAGTGCTCTGCTTTGCTGTCCTGGTTGGTAGCAGGGCTCAGGGCGGCCGGGACCCTCACTGCAGGCTCCTTTCCTGGGGTGGTGACTTCACTGGAGCCCCTGCAGAGGGGATGTCCTTGCCAGGAGTCAGAGGTGAGTCACTCCGGCAGGACAGTGGGAAGTCGGCGTGGAAGCCTTGGCTGTCCTGGGATGGCTGAGGAGCAGCGTGGGAAGACAGCACTGGAGGTGGAGGGCGGGAGTTTCCTGGTGTCGGGTCTCAGCCCCCAGGAGCGGCTGATCTGTGGTGGGCGTGTTCTGGAACTTCCAGCGCACAGCCGGTGCCTCCTGCCTGCCTCCTCCTTGCACTGGGAGTGTGTGTGATGGCTCTCGGTCCCCTTGCTGGCAGCCCTCGGTGAAGGCGCTGGCGACTGAAGTCTAGCCTGGACCCTGTGCCCGGGCCTCTGTGCTCCCCAGACAGAGCTCACCTTGGGCAGAGAGATGGGAACATCTTTTAGCCCCTCCCCTGCACCTAGAAAGCTGTGGGACCCAGAGTGGCGCCAGCTGGCAGCACCTGACATCAAAGGCGCCTGCTCAGTCCCTGCCAATCAAAGATGTTGCCAACACTTTCTCTGCTGCACCGGGCTTATCCCTGGATGTCTGAATGTCAAAGGCAGACATGTCGCTGGTGCAACCCTGGGTGGGTGCACATGGGACCCTCAGTGACCCTCTGGGTTGGGTGGTGATGACGGGGAGCAATGCCAAGTGGTGCTTAGCTGATCCCCTTAACATGGTCTTGTTCAGTGGATTCCTTCTGTAGCATCTTGCCATATGGGAACATTTACCTGATACAATATATTTATTTTTCGTGATAGGACTTCGTAATTTTTCCAGAGTTAGCAGAATTTTATTGCATATCCAGAACTTACGACCTCCCATTAAGCCAATATATACAAAATATAATGCACTCCCTGCTAGCCACTTTAAGTGCTTTTTATTAATGGGGATGTGAAGTATAATTTTTCCCATGTCCTCCTAAAGTTGGGGTGTGCCTTACATTCCTGCGTTTCCTCCTCGTCAGGAGAGAGAGGAGGGGGATGCCTTAGTCGGGGGCCAACCAGGAGAGCAGCAGCACAAAGGAGTTTGAGCAAGCAAACTTTCACGTGAGGAATTATTCACTGCACCGGGGAGGCTGGGGAGAGGCAAGGGGTTCATTAGTAAGACAAGAACTTTCCAGAGAAAAGGGCTACCGGACGCAAGGGGCAGCCCAGGGCTGGAGAGAGCAGGCAGATTCAGAGTTGCCGGGGGCATGATGGGGGCAGCGCTCCGTGTGCCAGACCGCACGCTGAGCCCTGGGGGCAGAGCCCCACATTCGGTCCTCTCACCTCCCTAGACCCCGTTGTGGCTGAGAGATGGTGGGACTTGGCCTGAGCAGGTGGAGCGGGAGTACCTGGGGCTGCTGTACCCCTGTCTCTGTGCGGTCTTTCCAGCAAAGTGGCTTTAGCATGGCCCATGGTTCAGTGTGGGGCTCCAGGAAGAACCAGTGGGCAGCTAGCTGGTGGCCTCTCACATCCGAAGGCACTTCCGCTGCATTTTATTCCTGGAGGCCAGCCTGAGGTCAAGGGCAGGTGGTGTGGTTGCAGCTGGTGGTCAGAGGGGCATTGGAGACCCCAAGGACCAGCAGGGCCTGCAGCAAGGGCTCATCACAGATCCCCCCCAAATGCTCTGACCGACCTAAGTGCAGTGGGGGAAGGGTGGGGTGGACAGGGCTGCTGGGCTCCTGGCTTCATCTGGAAGGCAGTGAGGGGTCGGGCGGAGGGCGGGGCTACCTAGCCCCACAGCCAGCAGGTGAGGCCCTGCCACCCTGACTCCTTTGCGTTCCCTGCTGTGAGGAGGCCTGTGACTAAAAGGTGCCCCCCCCCCCCAGCCTCTGCGGGCGCACAGTCTCCTGCCACATGGCATCCTGGGCTCAGCCACTGGTGGGGGGCCCTAGAGCCTTATCCTGGGGGGAGTTTGGTGCCTGACATTCTGCCCCCTCCACCAGAGCTGCCTCCTGCTCACCCCCATCCCTTGCTCTGCTCTTCTGGGAGGGGCTCCGTCTGCGTTGTTAGCATTCCGCCAGTGCTGTTGCCTTCAACAACCTGAGCAACTTGGATTGGAATATTAATTTCACCTGGGGCTGAGAACGCTGCTCCTGTGCCGAGCGCCTCTGCTCCGCGCAGGACAGCTGTGGGCTCCGGGGGCGGCGCTGTGTGCGCAGGAGATGGCCTTTGCGACTCCTGGTCCCTGGTTGTAAATGAGCATCATGTGGCTACAGGCCCGGGGTGGAGCTGCCCGCATGGCCCAGTGCTTTCCTAACGTTTGAGCCAGAATTTCCTGGCTGGACAATTTATTAGGAAAGTCAGGGTTTTTAGCCTCTCTGTGAAGAGGGTCCTCTTTCCAGAGTGCCCAGGGCCTGCGTGGGTGGAGTTCATTCAGTGGATAGTTAGCTGCGCACCTACTGTGTGCCAGGCGCTGTGGTGGGGCTGGGGTTGGAGCCCCTGCTAAAAGGAGCTGTGCTGAGAAGGCGTGGGTTACGGCTGTTGCCTGTTGGACCCCCAGACAAGTGCCACCACAGAGCTTGCTGGGACGGTGGAGACTGGGGCCACGTTCTTGCTCTGTGCTCAGTGTGGCATCCTCTTGCCTCCTGCTGACGTTGAGCAAGTGAGGTGCGATCCGTGCGAGTGAGGAAATGCATCTTTGAAATGCTGGTGACACTGCATAACCAAAACTTAACCACTGCAGCCGTTTTAACAGCCAGGTCTGTGCCTTAAGCACAGTCTCGTGGTGTGGCCACGGCCACCCCCTCATAGAGCAGAAGCCCCCTGCCCACTCCTTAGTGAGCCCCTTCTCCCCAGGCCCTGCCACCCCCACTCCACCTTCTGTCCCAAAGTAGCCCATGAGTGGCATTGGCCTTTGGGCCTTATGTGCCTGGGTTGCAAGGACCATCCACACTGTGGCAGGCAGTGGTGTCGTGGCCTCTTTGTGGCTGCTCGGGGTGCACAAGGGGTTTTCTGTGGTGCCAGCGTGGGGAAGGAGGGCGCGGTTCTGTAGCCCGTGGTACTCAGGGTGTCCTCGTCAGCTTCGTGTCTGGGGTCTCCAGGGCCGGGCTGTCATGGCTGCCATGCCAGGTCCTTGCCTGCCCTTGGGGTACAGGGGACCCTCCTCTGGATTAATTTAGGCTGGTGATGGGGGTGGGACTATGGCTTGGCCGCTGGGACCTCCCTCCACTCTGTCTGCCTAGGTCCTGGGTATCAATGTATGTTCAGAAAATGGATTTGATTTGGAAGGGAGCTGCCAGCTGGAGGAGAAGGACTCTCCTAGATGTGGTTCTCACCTGGGAGTCGGGCCAGGGGGCTGCCGTGAGGGGCTTGGGGACTGGAGGGAGGAGAGAGAGTAGAGGGAGGGTCCCTCTGCCTCTAAGTGGATCTTGGGAGTTGGGAGCCCGCTGCCTTCCAGTCTGGCCAGCTCGCTGCCTCTGGGCATCTCTAAGTGGGCACAGGCTCAGAGGCTGACCATCCCCAGGGGTGGCACAGTGAGCTTGCTGGGTGCCTGTGGCCTGGCCCCAGAGGGCACACACTGGCAGTGATGGGAGGGAGGGCCAGTTCCTGGGACAGCTCTATCCTGGGGGCGGGCCCTTTTCTGTCCTGGTCACTCGTTGCTGTGGTGACCATGGGGAGGAGGGTATTTGCTCGAAGTACTGACAGCAGGACCAGGAGCAAGACCCCCTGCTTTCTCGTCAATGCCTTCCCCTGTCTTGGCTGCTTCTCCTTGCCTGGAGGCAGCCACTGGTTTTTTTTTTTTTTTAAATATATATTTATTTGTTTGACAGAGTTACACACAGAGAGAAGGAGAGGCAGAGAGAGAGAGAGAGAGAGAGAGAAAGAGAGGTCTTCCATCTGCTGGTTCACTCCCCAGTTGGCTGCAATGGCCAGAGCTGCGCCGATGCAAAGCCAGGAGGAAGCCAGGAGCTTCTTCCAGGTTTCCCACGTGGGTGCATGGGCCCAAAGACTTGGGCCATCTTCCACTGCTTTCCCAGGCCATAGCAGAGAGCTGGTTTGGAAGTGGAGCTGTCAGGACTAGAACCGGCACCCATAAGGGATGCCGGCTCTGCTACGCCTCAGTGCCAGCCCTGGCAGCCACTGTTACAATCACCTGTCCTTCCAGGTCTCTTCCTGGGGTCTGCCTGTCCCCACTCATGTGCAGGCTCAGTGCCACACTCAGCGATACAGTGCTCTGAGCGTCTGCGCTGTGTCAGGAGTGTTTCAGACTCTGGGGACTCTGGGGACGCACCAATGCACAAAACAGATGAAAATCTCCGCTGGAGCGGTGCTGTGTGGCGGCAGTTACGCGGCTGCTTGTTGTGCCTGTGCCTAATGCGGGTTTCTGCTTGGAGTTCTGGCTCTTCTGCTTCTAATCCAGCTCCCTGCTAATGCAGCCTGGGAGGCAGAGGTGATGGCCCCAGGGCTTGGGCCCCTACCACCTGCATGGGAGACCTGGACAGAGCTCCAGGCTCCTGGCTTCAGCCTGGCCCAGCCCTGGCTGTTGTGGGAATTTGGGAGTGAACCAGCAGATGGAAGACCTCTCGCTCCTTTCCTCCCCTTCTCTGCTGCTCTGCCTTTCGAATAGAAATACTTTTTTTTTTTTTTAAATGAGGCAGAGTAGAAAAGGCAGAAGACAGGCAAATAAATAAAACAGGTAGCAGTTCAAAGGGTTAAATATTTTGGAGAAAAACGAAGTGGGGAGGGGGGGGGTTCGGGGTCCTGGATGGGGCATGCCAAAGCCTGCAGACTTCAAGAGGCTGGCCAGTGCTGGCTGCTCTGCACAGACCAGTTCTGTCCTGCCTGTTCTGTGTGGTCTCTGGGCACATAGGTACTGCGGCCAGGGGCCTGATCCTGCTGGGAGCGTGCAGTGCGGAGCAGCAGGGGACCCCAGGGCATCCATCAGTAGAGAACAGACATGGAAAGGAGGCGCCGTGATGGCCGCCTACACCCGCCTTCCCCCCTCTGCTGTGCCGTGCATTCCCTCGGCACAGCCCTGGTTCCTGCTGCCCCAGCGCCAACGATCCTTGTCTTTTCTTGGCTTCTGGCAGGCAGGGATGAGAGAAGGATGCCCTCTCTGTTTCCGCGCCCCCGTGGCCTTCACCTCCCCATCTTGTCTAGCTCCCCACGGCCAAGCCCATCCGGAGCGTACCTGCCACCTTTGGGCATGGTAGCTGCCCTTCTCCCAAGGACTCTGCGAGACACTTGTTTGTCGGGACAGGAAACGGTGTGTGGATTGCTGCCTTTGCTTCTGCCTTTGGGGACCTCAGCAGCCCCCGGCCTTGGCTTGTCTCACATCTGATTCTGCCTCCTCCCCACGACCCCATCCTGAGCCTGGTGGTTCCTGGCTTGGGCCTGGACTTTGGCGGAGGCTGCCGGGAGCTTTGCTTCGGAGGGTGGGGGTTGCCGCCCTGACCTGGAGCTTCTGCGCTCTGGCTGCCAGGTGGAGTCTGCCCTGGGGAAGAATGAGCCTCTCAAATTCTGCTGCTGGTGCTGGGTAGTGTCTACACCTTGGGAATCTGCTGGTGTGACCAGCGTCCTTTTTCTGCCAAGTTTCATCTGCTGGTTCACTCCCCAAATGATTGCAACATCCAGGTCAGGACCAGGAACTCCATCTGGGACTCTCATATAGGTAGGAGGAGCCAAGCACTTGGGCCGCCTTCCTGCTGCCTTCCCAGGTGCATTAGCAGGGAGTTGGATCAGAAGCAGAGCAGCCGGGACTTGAACCAGCATTCTGATATGGGACACCAGCATCGCAAGTCTCGGCTTAACTTGCTGTACCACAATGCCAGCTCCTTAAGTTTTGTTAAAATTCAGGTTCAGCTCACCTAGAGTTCAACACTGACAAATGCCAGTTCAGTTGCATTTAGTACATTCGCAGTGGTGCACAGACACGGCTCTATTTAGTTAGGAAACGTTTTCTTCCCCCTAAAGGAAACCCCTCCGCTGCCACTGCTCCTCCCCTCCCCCAGTCCCCACAGCCGCCGTTCTGCCCCATGGCTCGGCCTGTTCTGACATTTCACATACACAGAATCCAGCTGTATGTGGCCTTGCGTGTCTGGCTTCTGTCATTCAGCACCATGTTTTCAAGGTGAACCCACATTGTAGCAGGTGTCAGGGCCTCGCTTGTGTCTGTGGCTGAATTGTGTTACACTGTATCCTATGCACCTGTGTCTCGTCTTCCTCTGTTGGTGGACGCTGGGTTCTCGCCGCTTTTCTCGACATTGTGAATGGTGCTGCTGTGAGTGCTTGTGCACCAGTGATGGCTGCCCCTTTTCAGCCTTGCAGGTGCACCTGCGCACTTTGTACAAGCTCCACATGGGTCGTGATTGGCAGCCAACCTGCGAACCATTGGAATTTTGTGCCTGATGAAAGGGTCTTTTCATTTTTTGGCAAATGGCATCTGAGAGGTTGCTCTGTGGCCTCTTGTGCCATGAGCTGTCTCCAGCCAGGACACTCTGTCAGTACCCACCCTGTTTCAGTTTTCTGTCTAGCACCACTGTCGGCATGAATCTCCCTTTGTGGCTGGCTGGCTGCTTTGCTTGTATGTGATCTAACTTCCCTTGCTTCAGACTGGGACGTGATCCCCATGAGAATGAGCCCAGCTACCTTGTTCACCCTGGACCTATGTCTCAGGCATCTGGAGGGGTGGGGTCTGTGGTGGCCAGTGCCTGGCCAGGGCTGACTTCTGAGAAGCTCAGCTGCTGGGTGGTCGTGATTCTGCCCTTAGGACAGCTCGTTTGTCCACCAGTCCGTCGGAACTGTGGATGCCCGCACTTGGCAGAGCCCACTGATGCTTGTCACGTGCCAGTGCACTTCAGTGCTGGGGCGGAGGGCCGAGCAGCAGGCCTTCCACTTGTGGCTCTCAGTCTGTGGAGGAGACAGACGGCCCTGGCGAACAGAGTCCCTGTGATGGTGCAGGGGGTGTGACTGTGGGCGCAGGGCTGGGAGTGGGAGCCGCCCACGATGGCTTCCGGAAGAGGTGTGCCAGGGCGCTTCTTGTTCACGGGGTGTGACTGGAAGGAAACACCTTCGGACTTTCCTGAGTGGCAAGTTCTGTGAGACTTCAGGCGTGGCAGGACCTAGGGCCTGAAGATCCGTCAGCGGCCCTCTCCTGGAGCGGCAGCTTCTTCACGGCGGCTCCCTTCCCAGCTGGACTTTCTCAAGGGTGACAGCAGGTGGTGGGAAGGCAATATCTCTTTTCTGATGGTTCCAGCAAAAAAGAAAAAAAGAATCCCTGTTCTGACTCTTATTGGCCAGGGCTGCATCACGTGACCGCCCAAGAGCCAGTGCTGGTGACTGATTGGCTAGGCCAGGTCATGTGCCTTCCTGGCGCCCCGAGTGGCTGGGATCCCTCGGCTGTACCAGGGGGGCTGACAGAGGGGGGGTCCTCAGAAGGGAGGACAGGGCATGGAGCCTGGGAGAGGCGGGGCAGCGGTCAGCCAGAGCCACGGGTGCTCGCTGTGGGAGTTCGGAGCGTGCCAGAAAGGGGATGTGCTGGACGTTCCTCAGTTGCCCTCCTCTGGCCCAGCCTCCACCCTGCCCCTGCCCCGCCTGGTGACGCTGACTGTTGAAGACTCTATCACCTGGACCCCCGGATATGGCCAGTGAGGGACCCAGGCTGTGGGAGAGAGAGAGCGCGGCTCCTTAGGGCTGTTTCTGACAGGGGCCTCCTCCTGGCTGCTGCTCTGCCGGCTCCAGGAACAGCTTCCATGCGGCGCCTCCCTGTGCCTGGTGCCTGCCCCTCCGTCCTCTGGTGCTCTGCACTCAGGCCCTAGCCCGGAATCCCCGTGATGTCAGGGCCATCCTGGAGGACGGATTCTCCTCCCTGCTGCTCCCCATAAGGGTACGGGCGGTATGGGCCCCTGCGGTAGTTGGGGCCTGCAGTGGCCTAAGGGGATGTGGGTTTATCATGGTATCACCCTGGAGGTCAGAAGTTGGAAGGGGGCCTGCCTGGGCTGACCCCGCCCCTGGGCCACTCCCCCGCCTTCCGAGCCAGCAGCACAGCGCGTGGTGCCCTCTCTGCCCCCCTCCATCTTTACAGCGTCCCCCTGGACTCCGGCCTGAAGGAGGCCCACCTGGGTGACGCGGGACCCTCGCCCAGCTCAGGATCCTGGCCTTGGGCACATCTGCTAGGTGAGGTGGCAATCGCAGGTAAACGTGGACGTCTTTGGAGGCCCTTTGTTTGGCCTCCTTCAAGCACGGTGATCAGCTCCTGCCCTCTGACCTCTGAACCCGGCATGCCTAGGCAGGTTCCACCTGCTGCTGTTTGGCCTGCTTGGGCTGCCGTAATAGAACACTGCAGCCAGAGTGCTCTCAAGAATGGAGTTCACGACCCCTGTCAAGGCCGTGTTTCCACAGGGGAATTCCGGAAGTTCTTTCCAGGACAGCTTCCCACCCTGGAGCTGCTTTCTCTGGTTGTCGGCCGTGGGGGGCTTTCCGGGTGACTTTGCTGAGAGAGGAAGAGCCCAATGCTCTTTGGGTGTGGAGTTGCCTCTGGACTTGCTACTCTGCTGTGGTCAGATTCTCTGTACCCTGAATGTGGGGAAGCTGACAGGAGCTCAAGGATGTTCATGGGGAGGTCGCGGCCAGCAGGCCTTTGAACAGTTCCTGGGAAGAGACGCCAGTGGTTCCTTTCCTGGACTGGCTGGGGCTGCAGCCCTGGAGGGCCGCCTTGCTGGAGGAGGAGCCGTGCCACAGATGTCTGGACAGAATGGGCCTGGTTGCGTGACTCCCAGGCAGTACCGCCGGCTGCCTCTGCCATCCGCACGGTTCCTGCGCGGCTCAGTGGGCTGCCTGCCCCTAGCTGTGGGCTTGTGCAGACTGGAGCCGTCAGGCCCTGGGCTCAGCCGCACGGACGCTCGCCCTGGACACGCCTGCTCGTAGTTAAAACGCAACTTGCTGCTCTGATGAGCCCAAGCAGCAAGGGTCGTCCAGAAGGGTTTTTCATCTACGCTGTGTAATTAGCAACATATGATGCTGGTATTAGCTTAATTAAAAGTTATGGTGATTAATATGGGTGTCAAGGCAGAACCGTAAGTCAACAGATTCGGGGCACTTGGAGTTCATGGGTTGGGAGGCTTAGTGGACGGGATCTAGATGCAGTCTGGCAGGGCAGCAGGACAGGGCAGGTGTGCAAGGTGAGTCACTCACCTCTCTGAGCCCCAGCACCCCCCCCCCCCACACACACCTTTGTAAATATTTGAAAGAATTAGAGGGGGAGAGAGACAGAAAGATCTGTCTGCTGGTTCACTTCCCGAATGGCCACAGTGGCTGGGGCTGGCCCAGGCTGAAGCCGTTTCCCATGTGGCTGGCAGGGATCCAAGCCCTGGTCCCAACCTCTGCTGCTTTCCCAGGGATCAAAATCAGAAGTAGAGCAGCCAGGACTTGAACCAGCACCCACATGGGATGCCAGCACTGCAGGCGGCAGCTTTATCTACTGTACCACAATGCCAGCCCCACCTTCTCCATCTTAAAGGTGGGGGTGCCAGCCTTCCATCTCTGGTCATTCTGTTTCCGAGCCTGGGAAGTAACTTATACAGGAAGTGTTCTCTTTCCCCTGTCTACGCCTCCCCTCACCTATTGCAACTGGAGCCAGCGTACCCTGAGCCTGGCAGTCCCTCGCGGAGGCACTTGTCCTGCAGCCACGCTTCCTGTCTGTGAGATGTCTTAATGTGACTGCCACGGCAGGCAGGAGGGGAGGTTCTCCCTAAATGGGTGAAAAAAATGATGAGCCATGAGAGGTCTCCCAAAAGTTCATGGAAGATGCATATCGTGAAAAAGCTGCATGGGTTTCAGAATTATTTTGTGCCCAAAATAAATGTATCTCCTAATTCGTTTTCCACGAACATTTTGAAGGCCTGCTATATTTGGGCAATGGAAGATTTCGCAGCTGGCAAAGAAGCCAGGGTAGGGCTGTTGGTGCTGATGCAGAGCCATGAGGGGCACACTGCCGGGCAAGGGGAGGTGTGAGGGGCGCTGAGGGCTGCGCCCCGAGGAGACCCAATCTGCCCGAGAGTCTAGCAAGTTCCTGTAAGCTGCAACTCGCAGGGAAGGAGGTTTCGGTGCTGTAGTTGGTTGAGAGCCGTGTGATTTCCTGTGACCCGCGTGCGTGGGTCCCGCTGCAGAGCCCTCGTGTGTGTGTGTGTGACGGTGTCGGGGAGCTCATCAGGGCTCCCCTGGAGCTGACACCCCTGTAAGGGGCCAGGCTGGCTGAGGGCCAAGGATGCAAAGCAGCTTCCGGTTACTGCTGACCATCAGGCCGTCTGGGTTCTGTGTCGTGTGCATCTCGCGTTTATTTAGGGGTGATTGAAGTGTCTTTGAGAGGCAGGCGCTGTGGCACAGGGGGCTAAGCTGCTGCCTGGGACCCTCCTCCCAGACCGGGGTGCCGGCTTCAAGTCCCAGCTTTTCTGCGCGTCTCATCCGGCTTCCCGCTAATGGGCACCCCGGAAGGCAGCAGGTGACGGCTCAGCTGTGTGGATTCCTGCCACCATGGGGGAGGCCCAGCTAGAGCTCCTGGCTCCTGGCTTCAGCCTGGCCCAGTCCTGGCTGTTGCAGGCATTTGGGAGGAGTGAACTGGTAGGTGGGGGATCTCTCTCTGTCTCCCTCTGCCCCTCCCCATCACTCTGCCTTGCAAATAAAGACCAGCAGTGCTGTGTCACAGCGAGCTAAGCCGCCACTTGGGACACTTGCACCCCCTAGCGAGTGCGCCTCCACTTCCAGCCCAGCTAATGCGCCCAGAAAGGCAGCAGACGAGGGTCCAGGTGTTTGGGTCCCTGTGGCCCGTGTGGGACACTGGGTGTGGTTCCTGCTTCCTGACTTGGAGCTGGCCCAGATCTCTCTTTGCGTCTCGCTTTCTCCTTGCTGCTCTTCTAAATAAATGAGTAAATAAATTTTTTAAAAATTTTATTTTAAAAAAACGTAACTATTTTAGAAGAAAAGAGGTATCTTTGTCCATCCTGCTAAAAGGGGGGGGCCTGTTCTAGTTTTTCTAGAAATCGCCACTGTGTGCGTGTGACTGAGAGCTTCCAGGGCTGTTTTCCCCTCCGTCACGCATCTGGCTTCTAGACTGCTAGCAGAGGAGCGAAACGGCTGAGACACCCACGGTGCGGCATTCTGGGGTGGCCGAGCAGCACTGTCAGCTGCGACGTGGGCTTGGTCGTAGACCAAGGCTGAGACTCCAGAAAGGTCGGTGGGCGCTGCTTGCATCAGTGTGTCCAGCTCGGCCCGGGGGCCAGGGCGAAGCTGGCCGGCCCCATGTGTTCGCTGACCTGCCTGGGAGAAGGGAGGCGGAGTGCGGGCTGCCTGCCGTACTTGCCGAAGCTGCTTTTCTTAGATCAGAATCCCCCAGCTGTTCTGCCCCAAGGTTTGGAGCCAGGAGAATTCAGAGCAGGTGCGTAAGGACAGCACGGCTGCAGGCTTTTGTGTTGGTGGAGGGCACAGGCAGCCCACATGTCCCACGACAGTGGCGTGAGTCACCACCTGGGAGTATCACTGAGCCCTGAAAAGGAGGGGAGCCCCGACACATGCGACAATGTGGACAAGCCTTGGACACGTGATGCCGAGTGACCGACGCCAGGCACAAGCCACACAGCCTGTGATTCCATTGGCACGAAATGGCCGCAGGTGCTGACTCTAGAGACAGGGACTGAGGGGAGGAGCTGTGGGTGCAGAATGTTCTGGAAGCTAGAGGTGGTGTCTGCACCAGAACCTGCATGTGCTGCGTGGCGGTGAATTGTGTGCTGTGAGGGGGTGAATTTCACTGACGTGGATTCGCTGCGTTTCCACAGCGGAGCCGTCTGCGCTGAGACCCAGAGTCTAGACAACTGCACGGCTGGGGTGATGGCGCCAAAATGTCACGGTGTGTCAGGCTGGTTTTATACTGAGCCGGGTCCGGGGTGGGGGGGTGTTCCCGGCGGCATCCAGGGACAGGTGGCATGGGGGGTGCATCACTAGAGTTCGGGCGAGTGTTCTGGGGGCACCGGCGGTGCGTGGCAGTCCTTCTGTGGAATCCACCTCATCTCCCTGGTCACGAGGAGGGGCCTGGCAAGTTGTGCCTCTGCCATACCTCGATGGGTCAGCAGGTGCCTGATGGCTGCGAAGTTGGCTGAACCCTGTGCTGCTGTGGCAGGCGCAGTGTGTGCCCTGTTTGCTTGGGGGAACTGCCCCTCTCCCACTGTTTTATGTGTGTGTGTATGCATATATTTATTTATTTGACAGGTAGACAGTGAGAGAGAGACAGAGAGAAAGGTCCTCCCTTCGTTGGTTCATTCCCCAAATGGTCGCCACGGCTGGCGCTGCACCAATCCGAAGCCAGGAGCCAGGTGCTTCCTCCCGGTCTCCCATGCGGGTGCAGGGCCCAAGCACTTGGGCCATCCTCCAGTGCCCTCCAGGGCCACAACAGAGAGCCAGACTGGAAGAGGAGCAACCGGGACCAGAACCTGGTGCCCATATGGGGTGCTGGTGCTGCAGGCGGAGGATTAACCAAGTGAGCCACAGCATCGGCCCCTCTCCCACTATTTTTAAGAGTGTTTATTTTCATTTTATTTCAAAGACACACACATGTACACAGATCTTTTAAAACGTTTTACTTTTTGTACTTAAAAAAATTATTTGAAAGGAAGAGTTATACACATACACACAAAGATCTTCTGTCTGCTGGTTCGTTCCAGCTAAGGCTGGGCCACACTGAAGCCAGGAGCTCCATCCAGGTCTCCCCCATGGGTGCAGGGGCCCAAGCACTTGGGCCATCTTCTGCTGCTTTCCCAGGTGTGTCAGCAGGGAGCTGGGTGGGAAGTGGAGCAGCCAGGACTTGAATTCATGCCTGTATGGGATTTGGGCATCGTAGGTGGTGACTTAACTACAGCGCAATGCCAGCCTCCAGATACTCCCAGAGATAGATCTTCTATCTGCTGGTCTACCGCCTTCATGCCTGCACCAGCTGGGGCTTGGCCAGGCCAAAGCTAGGACCGGAGACTCAGGCCTCCCATGTGGCAGGCAGGGACCCAAGGACTTGAGCCATCACCTGCTGCCTCCCAGGGTGCACACTAGCAGGAAGCCGCATGGGAAGTGGAGGAGCTAGGACTTGAACCAGGCACTTCTAAATGGGATGCAGGTGTCCCAAGTGGTGTCTCAACTGCAGTGCCAAGTGCCCTCCCCTCCCCACCCTCAACAGAGCCATGCAGAAGCTCCCAGGCCCAGAGCTGCCCGCCCCTCAAGGCCGCTGGCCACCCCTTCCACCCACCTTGCTTGCTCCCTGCTTGGATGGTCAAGTCACCTTTGCTTTCAGGCAGCCCTGTGATATGGTTGGGGCTGAGACCTGGCATTCCCAGGCCAGCCCTGGGGGGTGTCCGGTGCCGCCATGCATCCCTCATAGGCGCAGCCCATCTCCCTGCCAACACTGCTTCCGTGGCGTGGAGCCGTCCATCTCGGCCATCCAGATTCAGACAGGGGACCGCCCGACTGGGCTGAGGCCACTCTTGCCCTGGCTGTGTTCTCAGAGAGGCGACCCAGCCTCCCAGCCTGGAGACCGGTGCAGGAGCTATCTGACAAGGCGCCAGGATGCCGTGTGTCTCGGGGCCCAGCCGCTGCTGAGCAGTGGGGCTGAGATTGCTGTGCCGCGCTCCTGATTGGATCTGGGCGTCCTGCCAGCCTCCAGCCTCCAGCCTCCAGCCTCGGGGAGAGCGGTTCCGGCGCTTCTCCAGCAGAGCTTCCCCGAGCCTGGGAGTGAGAAGCTGACGGCCTGCTTTCTGATAGGGCTGGTGGCACCCTGGGCTCTGACGTTTCTGTGGTCAGGGAGTCCAGCAGCAGGTCCCGGAGGTCACAGTGGCCCCCGAAAGGCACTCTCTGCCTCTACGCTCATCCTGTGTGTCTGCTTCCTGGATGGTGGCCCAACAGGCCCATGGGGGACAGCGCTCTGGCGTAGTGGGTAAAGCTGCCGCCTGCAGTGCTGGCATTCCACATGGGCGCCGGTTCGAGTCCTGGCTGCCCTACTTTGACCCAGCTCCCTGTTAATGTGCTGGGGAAAGCAGCAGAAGATGGTGTGAGTGCTTAGGCCCCTGTAACCATGTAGGAGACGCAGAAGAAGCTCCTGGCTCTTGACTTTGGTCTGGCCCAACCCTGGCCATTGCACCATTTAAGGTAGTGAGCCAGAAGATGGAAGATCTCTGTTTCTCTGTCTGTAACGCTGCCTTTCAAATAAGTAAATCTTAAGGAAAAAAAGCGTCCAGTTCATCAGCCACTGGTCTTTTGGTTTTCCCTGGGAAGCCTGTCAACCCCAGGGCATTTGCTCGTGCAGCTCCGCTGTTGGAACGCTATAGCCTGGTGTCTGCTTGGCTCGCCTTCAGTCCGTCATGACTCAGGTCATTGTGCCAGAGGAACCTTCTCTGACAGCTGTGCCTGCAGCTCTGCTCCTCTTCTAAACGGCTTTGCCTTTCCTTACGTTTGTAGCCCCCTGATGTAGCTTACGTTGCTCTGTGCTTTGCACCAGGGTGCCAGCCGCGTGAGGGCAGTGGCCTTACCTGTCTGGTTCATGGTGGTGGCTCTGGGACCTGGAACAGTGCCTGGAACCTGGCAGTTGCCCAGTCAGTGCCAGTGGAGTGCATGCTGAGTGAGCACTTCCTCCTCTGTCCTGGAGACGAGACCCTGCCTGCCGCCTGGAAGCTGTCTGGGGCTGGAGAGATGGATGGGTCCTGGGTCTGCAGGGTGTGTGGGCACTGTGCTTGGGGCTCAGGTGATCTGCAGCTGCCAGAAAACCGTGGGGCCTGGAAAAGTGACTGGTTCTGAAATCCACAGGGAAAACGGTGATCATTCCCTCCCTCCCTCCCTCCACTCCTCACTCCCTCCTTCTTTCCTTCCTTTATTTGAAAGGCAGAGTTAACAGAGAAAGGCAGAGAGAGGTACCTTCCATCCACTGGCTCACTCCCCAAATGGCTTCAACAGCCAGGGCTGGGCCAGGCCAGAGCCAGAAGCCTGCAGCCCCATTCTGGTCTCCCACGTGGGTGCAGGGGCCTGAGGGCTTGGGCCGTTCTCTGCTGCTTTCCCAGGTGCACTAGCAGGGAGGTGGACGGGAAGGGGAGCAGCAGGAATGTGAACTGGCGCCCATATGGGAAGCTGTTGTTGGCAGGTGTTGGCTTAACCTGTGCTGTGCCACAGCACTGGCCCCAGAAACAGTGATTTCCAAATGGAACGTGGACAAGGCAACCCCCATTTGCCTCCGCCCGTGGGCAAGAGCTCCTCTGCGATCCCTACAGCGAGTTCATTCTAGCAACTGGCTCTGCGGATAAGACTGTAGCTTTATGGGATCTGCGTAACTTGAAATTAAAACTTCATACCGGCCGGCGCCGTGGCTTAACAGGCTAATCCTCCGCCTTGCGGCGCCGGCACACCGGGTTCTAGTCCCGGCTGGGGCGCCGGATTCTATCCCGGTTGCCCCTCTTCCAGGCCAGCTCTCTGCTATGGCCCGGGAAGGCAGTGGAGGATGGCCCAAGTGCTTGGGCCCTGCACCCGCATGGGAGACCAGGATAAGCACCTGGCTCCTGGTTTCGGATCAGCGAGATGCGCCGGCCGCAGTGGCCATTGGAGGGTGAACCAACGGCAAAAAGGAAGACATTTCTCTCTGTCTTTCTCTCTCTCTCTCTCACTATCCACTCTGCCTGTCAAAACAAAACAAAACAAAACAAAACAAAACAAAACCTTCATACCTTCGAATCTCATTAGGATGAAATTTTCCAGGTCCACTGGTCTCCACATAATGAAACTATTCTGGCTTCAAGTGGTACTGATCGCCGCCTGAATGTATGGGGTTTAAGTAAAATTGGAGAAGAACAATCAGCAGAAGATGCAGAAGATGGGCCTCTGGAACTCCTGTTTATTCATAGAGGACACACTGCCAAGACCTCAGATTTTGGTCGGAGCCCCGATGAGCCTTGGGCCATCTGCCCTGTGTCTGAGGGTAACATCATGCAGATATGGCAAATGGCCGAACATATTTACAATGACGAAGAGTCAGAAGTCACAGCATCGGAACTGGAGGGACAAGGACCTTAAACCCAAAGTGTGAGACGTTTTCTGTTGAATGTAATGGTGACATGAAAGAATGCTTGACTTAACAATTACCAAAAAGGCATTGTATAGTAAGAATTGTGAAGTGGGATGGCTGATGGCGGTCTTCACCCTCTGAGTCTAGCACTTTCAAGTGTGCTATTGCGTACTGTATCATATCGTAGCTGTTAGCGAAGAAAAGAATGTTGCGTAAGAAAGAACGTCACCATTGTTTTAAGATCCTAAGTAGCAGGGTACTACTGCCTTGGGTTCAACTGTTTAAGTCCTCATTTTCTCAAACTAAGTGCTTGCTGTTCCCAAATATGCAACAATAACTTCTACACTTTTTCCTTCCAACACTTTCTTGATTGGCTTTGTAGAAATAAAGTTTAAAAAAAAAAAAAAAACCCTCCTCTGCAGGGTTAGAACAGCGGAGGCCCCCACAGGGAAGCAGCCAGGGACCTGGGAGAGAATGGCCCGGTGCTTTCTGGGGAGAGAGGCTGCCGCTACCCCTGTGGGGTACTCAGAGAAGGCTGAGCGGGGAGTTTGGGGAAGGCTTCCTGGAGGAGGCCTGACTGGCTGGAGCTCAGGTCTGCCAGGACTGTGGTGGGAGGGGCGCTGAGCAGGGGGAGCAGCTTCCCTGCTCTGGGGAGATCCAGTGGGTCAGTGTAACAGCGCCCCCTGGTGGAGGAGCTGCTGAGGCTGAGGACTGCATGTCCAGAGGCGATGAAGCTGCCTGGTGTGGGCACCACAGTAACTCTCCCCTGCCGACATTTGCACAGGCAAACCTGGCTTGTCGCCATTATTCTAGCAGCAGTGCGTGCTGCTTCAGGAAGGGGAGGGGGCTGCCCCAGGCCAGCTCTGCCGTGGCAGGGGAGGGGGAGTGGGTATCTGTGACTCCTGGGCGCTGCCAGTCTGCCCCGTGTGCTGCAGAGTTGGGGCTGCCTGTCTGGCCGTCGGTCATGGACTCCTGTGTCCTTATCTGAAGGGCTCCAGGCAGGACACAGACATGCATGAGTAAAAGAAAAGAGGGAGCAGGGAGTAGTGAGTGTGGTGCCGGGTGCACCCATTCGGGAAACGTGCAGTACTTGACCCCGAGCTTCCTGGCAGCCGCGGTGACAAAGCAAACAGTCGCAGGATCCGGGCTTTCCATGGGCCCAGGCACTCAGTGCAGCACTGCAGGGGTCCTCTGTGACCGTGCGTCGTTGGAATCGCGGTTGGGGGTGGCCTGGGATTCAACAACATCGTGATTGAAGATCCTTGCCTGTGGCCTGCCCGTTTGTGAACTTACTTCCCACGCATTGAGGGGTTCTCAGCCTTGGTTCGTTCTCTCTTTCTCTCAATTTATTTGAAACACAGTTATAGAGTGGGACACACACACACACATACACACACATCTTCCATCTGCTAATTCACTCCCCAAATGGCTGCAACTGTCAGGGCTGGGCCAGGCCAAAGCCAGGAGCCAGGAGCCCCATCCAAGTCTCCCATGTGGGTGCAGGGGCCCAAGCACTTGGGCCATTCTCTGTTGCTTTTCCAGATGCATTAGCAGGGAGCTGGATTAGAAGTGGAGCAAGCACTTAAACCGTCGTTGATATGGGATGCCAGTGTTGCAGGCAGCGACTTAACCCACTGTGCCATAGCACCGGCCCAGCCTCAGTTCTTCTGACACTTGGGCCAGATGTGTCTTTGGGATGGGGGTGTCCTGTTAACTGCAGGGTGTTTAGCTGCACCCTGGACCCCTCGGTGCCAGGAGCAGCTGCCCATATGTCCCCTGGGGGATGACAGTGCCAGCAGGTGAGAGCCACTGGTCCAGAGTGATGTGCTGCTGGCTGTCTGCACCCATCCCACTTCTGCAGTAACTTCTGGAGGTTCTAATGAGCTAGAAACTTCCTGCCAGTCATAAGGCGAAACTGCAAATCTCACAGGAAATGCGGGGTTTCAGAAGTCGATAAAGCGATGTTTGCAGATTGCCGGAACCACAGCCAAACCGTGGAGTGATGAGGGCAGGAAGTCAACCCGCCGCTCGCTTAATGGTGCTTCCAAATAGAGCGTCCTGGAGAGCAAAGGGCCCAAAGCTGACCTTGGAGAAGGAGCGTCGGCACGGCGCGGTCACATTGCAGGAGCGGGGCACGGGGCACGGGGCTCCCGCACTGCTCCTCGTGATTTTGTGGGGTGAACTCTGTGACGACCGCCAGCGTTTGAGCCGTGTTTTGGCCTAGGACTGACTGTGGTGCGAGTATCACTTACACCATGTGAAAGCTAAGACAATGGCTCATTTGCCAAACTTTGATTTCTCAAGGTGAAGTCCTGGTCATGCCTTTTTTTTTTTTTTTTTTGGTGGTAAAATTCTCATAGCGTAAAATTCTCCATCTACAACTTTTTGAAGTGTGTGATTCGCTGGCATCTGGGTGTTCATAGCCCTGTGACCACTGCCATCGTCTGCTCCCAGCAGAGGTTTGTCACCCCCAGATGAGGCCATTCCCGTGAGCAGTGACTTCCCACCTCCGGTCCCCAGCCCTCGGTGCCTGCTGATGCCCTCTGTGCCCCTGCGGAGCTGTCTCTCCTGACGTCCCATGGAAGTGACGCCGTACGATGTGTGCCCCCTCGTGTTCTTTCATGGGCGTGTTTCCAGTCGGACTCCCGTTGTGCGTGGGCGGCTGCTGCTCCTCTCGAGGCTGCGTGGATGGCCTCACTCTCATGGACTCCGCCGTGGGGTGGGAACGCCCGCCTGGCTTCCACTGTCTGGCCCCGTGACTGCTGCTGCGGTCGCCGTGCACGCCCTGATTTCAGTGTGCTAGGTTGTGCTAGGGAGTGCCTGCCTCCGCTTCTCCTGCACGTGTTCCTGGGCTGCAGTCGCTGGGCGGGCGGGTGTTAGGTCGCCCCGCACCTTTGTCATGGGGAAGACTGGGCCCGTGCTGAGTGGCTTTCCCACTCAGTAAGAAGGTGCAGGGACACAGTGGGCAGAGGCAAGCTTCAGAATCAGGTCCAGGCCTGGATTCGAATCCAGGTGTTGCTGGGTCTCTTGGGAGTCGGTCCTTCCTACACTCTCATTTTCTCGTCTGTAGACTGAAGGGCAGACCTGTGATGTCAGGGCTGACGGGACTGGCCATTCACCCATGTGGCATGCAGGCTTGCGAAGGGTGCCGGCGGAGCGGACCTTTTCAAGTTGTGCATTTGTGGCAGGCGTGGGGTGCACAGAAGAATGGATAGAATGTTCTCTACAGTGACCATCACTTTGCCGCTAGAATAGTATTTTTTGGTGGGAGGGAGGTGATGGCTCAGCTCCAAGGATGAGTCTTGATTGGTCTAAGGCAATGTCATTCTGCTCCCTCTTTGTTAGTGATTGGTCAGGGCATGGCCATGTGGCCAGGTCTTAGCCAATGAGATGGAAGAGCAAGAGTGCCTGGCCTTTCAGACCCCTGCAGCCTGGTAAGAGAGGCGTCCTATGTGGATGAGAGGGAGGCAGCACCTGCCTTTCTCCTCCTCCTGCTTCCCTGGCGGACGCGGCCTGGGCCTCGCCGGAGCCAGCCTGCCGACCCCCAGCCCCTTGTTGAGTAAGCAGCAAGTGTGCTTCTGGCTTGAGCCACTTTCCGTTGGATTTCCTGCAGTTTCGGTCAGATGCGTGCTGGTGATAAGGTTAGCGTTTGCAGAAGTGTTTCCTTACAGCTGTCGGTCAGGACTCGCTCGTGAGCTCTCAGCACTTGACTGGATGCGAGCGTGCTCCGTTTGCTCCTGTGAGGCCCGAGTGCGCGGAGTCCCTGCCTGGAGGGTCCTGGACGCAGCGTGGCTCGTCTGGAAGGCAGCGCTAAGGTCCGTGTGAGGCAGGGGCGCTGTGGCTGCTGTTAAGACAGACAGCTCAAACCTCTCCATCCGTCTTCCTGTCAGTCATCTCCTTATCTCTCCAGATCTGTTGAAAAACTTGCTGGCTCTGCCCTGGAGAGACTGAGGCACAGAGTTTTCTAGTTTGGAAGCTTCAGGTATGGCTGCATCCAGGGGCTCAAACAGTGTTGCTGGGGGCTTCCTCCCTGGCCCCAGGCTCTGCTTTCTCTGGGAAGACTTAATCAGGAGGTGTCCAGGTGGCTGCTGGGGCCCCCACACTTGCACCCCTCCCGTGGGGCCCCCACACTTGCACCCCTCCCGTGAGGCCCCCACACTTGCACCCCTCCCGTGGGGCCCCCACACTTGCACCCCTCCCGTGAGGCCCCCACACTTGCACCCCTCCCGTGGGGCTCCCACACTTGCACCCCTCCCGTGGGGCCCCCACACTTGCACCCCTCCCGTGAGGCCCCCACACTTGCACCCCTCCCGTGGGGCCCCCACACTTGCACCCCTCCCGTGAGGCCCCCACACTTGCACCCCTCCCGTGGGGCCCCTACACTTGCACCCCTCCCGTGGGGCTCCCACACTTGCACCCCTCCCGGGGGGCCCCCACACTTGCAACCCTCCCGTGAGGCCCCCACACTTGCACCCCTCCCGTGGGGCCCCCACACTTGCACCCCTCCCGTGGGGCCCCCACACTTGCATCCCTCCCGTGCCCCCCAGCTTTCCAGGTCACGTGGAGAATTGCCCTTCTCGTTAGTTATGTCATTCCTTCTGTAGTTTCACCTGAGGGCCCCAAATAGGGCCATGGGCCCATCCCAGAGCTGATCCCTGGGCCTGGGAGCCCTGGGTCTGCAGCCCTGGGTCCCGTGCTGGGTGGCCCCAGGATCCCTCAGCAACCAGGCTAGGGTGGGGGAGGGGTGCCCAGAAGGTGGTGGACTGGAGCCAAGCGGGCCAAGGCAGTCTGCGGCTCCTGAGGGTCTCAGGTGTTTCCGGAGGGGAGGAGCCATGGCAGGGTCCCTGCAGTCCTCTTGAGGGCCGGCTGGAGGACCGTCTGTGTCGGGGAGAGGGCGGGCAGGGGCAGGGGCTCTCACCCCGGAACGGGACGCTTGCAGCAGCGCCTCCTGCCTGTGCCCTGGACCTGTGAGGGCCGGATTCCCAGCCAGACCCAGAGCCGTTCAGCGGGAACTCGGGGCCCCGGGGCCCGTTGCAGCAAGCCTCCCTGTGATGGTGAGCACGCCGTGCCGTGAAGGATGTGAGAACGGCCACCTCCCTGGGTCTGGCTGTTGGCTAACTGCCGTGTCCCCTCCCTCCTCCTCTCATGGGCTGTGCGGTGTCCTGTGGCTGCGGTAACGTTCGCCGCGACACCGGTGCTTTAATACAATGGAGCTGTGTTCCTTCCCATTCCGGAGCCTGGATGTCCCAGGTCACAGTGGCGCCCATGCCACTCTCCCCATGAAGGCCCCTGGGAGAATGCTGCCCCGTCTTCCAGCTGCTGGCTTCCTCGATGTCCCTGGATCGCTCGGGTCTCTGCTTCCGTCACCCACAGCTGTCTGCCCTTGTGAGGACAGGCGTCCAGCCTGCTCCCGGATGACCTCGTCTTAGCGAATTACAATTGCTTACATGGTTTTTTAATGAAAAAAATTAAAAAAGGTTTATAACCCTCATACAATTTCCATTAATAAAGCATACAAAATGCACATCTGAGTACTTGGTGAAGAATGGTTCCAATGCTGAAATGACCGGGTAAGACTTCTGTGTGCTCCCCCCTCACAATTGAGTGTTTCTTAAGGTGCCCCCCCTTCTGTCAGCAACGTATCACACACACCACTGGTCTGTGCCAAGGCAGGCGTGGCACACACACTCGCGGGTGTGCTGATTGAACCAAAGTTTTAGTCTTCTAGAGCCCCCCCCCCCCCCCCCCCCCGGTCTGCCTTGCCCTTGTCATAGTCAGCATGCATTGTGATCTGTCAGAAAAGGTCTCTCCCTTGATGGCTGTTGGTGGTGTTTGCGGTTCTGTTTGTCTTTATAAACAGCTCTGGTGTGAACATCTCTGCCTTTCCCAGGAGTCAGTGCCGCCTTCTGTCCTTTGCTGTACCCGGGGCTGCGTTCTTCTCAGGGCTGTCCAGTGGAGCAGGTCCCATCTGGGTCCCATTTGAAGGAGATGGGAGCTGGCAGCCCCATATTATAGGCAGTAGATTTTTAAAATGTCCAGGGGGCAGAAATCAACATATTGCTATTGCTTTTCTTACTTTACACTTACTTTTTTTAAAAAAGATTTATTCATTTATTTATTTGAAAGTCAGAATTATAGAAAGGGAGAGAGAGAGGGAGAGAGAGACAGAGAGAGAGAGAGAGAGAGAGAGAGAGATACAGAGAGAGAGAGAGGTCCTCCATCTGCTGGTTCACTCCCCAAATGGCTGCAACAGGCAGGGCTGGGCCAGGCTGAGGTCAGGGACCAGGAGCTTCTTCTGGGTTTCCCACATGGGTGCAGGGGCCCAAGCACTTGGGCCATCTTCCATTGCTTTCCTAGCCATTAGCAGGGAGCTGGATTGGAAGTGGAGCAGCTGGGACTTGAACCGGTGCCCATATGGGATGCTGGCATTGTAGACAGTAGCTTAACCTGGTATGCCTCAGCACCTGTCCCTCCTACTTTGTTTTGGGACAGTGTCTGCAGAAGCCCCCTGATGATGCTGGAACTTCCTGCAGAATTCTCAGCTGATGAGCTATCTCCGGGTGAGCTGAATTTTATATTGGCAGTAGGAGAAAGCCTTAGGCACAAATGTAGAATTGACACCTGCTCACCTAGACAGCTGGGGCTGTGCTGGAAATATTGGGACAGGGCTAAATGTGTCGTGTGCTTCCCCCCCTCGTCGCTGTATGAATAGCCCCGTGTTGTTCCTGGGGACCCATGCTGACTTCTCGGGCGAGTCATTGGCTGGGGTGCGGGGTGGTTTTGCTGTCTGCAGATCTGGTGGGAGCAGGGTCCTGGCTGCCTGGAGTTCATGAGCTGAGCTTTCTGGTCAGAGTCCTTTCTCTCCGAGCCTCAGCTGCTGCTCCGGTCAGAGAGTCTTCAAGAGCCGCTCAGGACAGCTGCTGCACAGTCCTTGGAGGGCCGCAGTGGCCCGCACATGCAGCTCCAGTGCTGCTGGCTTTGGATACTTTTTGCCTCTAGTGGGTCAGTGTGTTACCCATGGCAAAGGAGATTCACCAAGGCCAGGACTAGGATTCTTAACAATCCAAGTGTCTGATAAAAAGGAGGTACTGGGCACTCAGCAGTCATCTGGGATTAGGCTTGGATGTGTGGAGAAAATCAAAATAACCAGGGTTTACATAAGAGAGGACTGCATTCTCATACTATGTGATGTCAAAAAGACCCAGGCTGGTGGCTCCCATCCTCATGGTCCAAGAGGGCTTCCAGAGCTCCTGCCATCATATCCACCTTCCAGAAGCCCCAGGAGGAGGCAGGTGCCCCCACTGGCTGTTTGGGCTGTCTTTAAGGTATATTCTCTGAGGTGTTGGCCAGAACGTAATCAGTGGCCACACCCAGCTGCAGGGGAGGCCAGAAAGCAGTTTTCAGCTGTGTCAGATAAGCTGGAGGCTCTCTTCCTACGAAGGAAGGGGAGCCTGAGCACCAGTGGTATTGTCCAGGCGGGGCTTTGGCCATTTACTCTCAGTGACAGCCACTGCGCCGAGTGGGGGGCAGAGCTTGGAGGCCACTGCTGCACAGATAGGTCGTCTCTCCCTGGAGCTGGGAGTCCATCCCTGCCATCAGAGGCCCCCAGGTTCTACAAAGCCGGACATGGAGCCGACCCGAGCAGCCGTTTCCTGAGCTGGTGGTTTGATGATTGGATTTTCTGCTGATTTGATCGTGGCTAGCGTTCTTGTCCTGCTTTCTCTTATGGATGTGTGTACAGACTTGTCTCTGGCACTGGAGACCAAAGGAATTTTGTGGCCAGAGACGTAGATTTTGGCCTGGAGTCTCAGCACAATTCTGGCCCAGCATCCTTTGGAAAGTTCTCGATGAGATTCTGTTTTGGGGCCAGCATTGTGGCCGGGGAGGGTGTGGGCCCTGTGTGCAGTGGCAACACTTGTGTGCCCTTCTCAGGGACCCCGTGGTTTTCTGGTTGCCACTGGGATGCCCCGTGCTTTTTTGTTTTTTAAAGATTTATTTTATTTACTTGAAAGAGTTGCAGAGAGAGGTAGAGATAGAGAAATCTTCCATCTGCTGGTTCACTCCCCAGTTGGCCGCAATGGCCAGAGCTGCGCCAATCTGAAGCCAGGAGCCAGGAGCTTCTTCCAGGTCTCCCATGCGGTGCAGGGGCCCAAGGACTTGGGCCATCTTCTGCTGTCCCAGGCCATATCAGAGAGCTGGATCGGAAGAGGAGCAGCTGGGACTAGAACCGGCGCCCATATGGGATGCTGGTGCTTCAGGCCAGGGCGTTAACCCACTGCGCCACAGCGCCGGCCCTGTCCCGTGCTGTTACTCAGCCCTCATCCCACAGCTCCCAGCCCCTTTCTTGCCTGTGGCCTGTTAGCTCCTCACAGCCCCCAGCTGAGTCCAACTCATGGTAGATGGCGCCGGGGGTCTCTGGTGGGCCTCTGGGCTAGCAGTGAAACACACATTCTTGGATCCCTGCTGCTGGGTCCCATGCCCCAGGGTTGGGACCAGGGATCTGCTGGTTGGACTTGTCACAGCTGAACTCGATAGGGCACCTACTCCCAGGAGCCCTGAAGCTTCCAGGGGTCAGTAAGCTCCTCTGCCAGCTGCTCCGTCTTAACTCCAGGGGGTGTGGCTGCTGGCAGTGCCCCCAGCTGGGGCACATTTGAGTCCCTCACCTGTGTGGTACAGCGTTCGTGAGAAGCTCAGCTCAGGGCAGGTGGCCAGAGTCTGGGAGCCCTTATACCAGGGTGCCCTGTAGTTGGCGCCAGCCTGGGAGCGCTAGCCCAGGATTCGGAGCCTCCAAAATATGTTTCAGAGGGTTCTTGTCCCAGCTGGCTTGGTCCGAGCGGCTGTCATCTCTCCCTGCCTCCCCCTGGCTTCTTGGGGCAGCACAAACTGCCCTGAACAGAAGAGGTCAGTGGCGTCTGTCCCCTCCGGCTTTTGTGTAGCCACCACCTGGACCTCGCTGCCCCCAAGGAGTCCCTGGCCACGGGCAGTCGCGCCCGTCCCCAGCCCCAGCCCCTGAGGCTCACTCATGGTGCAGCATGCGGCATTAGAAGAGGGAGCTGTGGGTGGGCGTCTGTTTGGCAGAGTGGTTAAGATGCTGCCCGAGATGTACACATCCCATCCTGGAGTGCTGGGGTGTGAGTCCTGTCTGCTTTCATGCATGCTAGTGAGCACCCTGGGAGGCAGCGGGTGATGGCTCAAGTACTCATGTGGGAGACCCAGATGGAGCTCCTGGCTCCTGGCTCCTGCCTGGCCCAGCCCTGATTGTTGCAGTCATTTGGGGAGTGAACCAGTGGATAGAAGATCTTGCTTTCGCGCGCTCTCTCTCTCTAACACTCACTCTGCCTTTCAAATACGTAAAAACCCCCACAAAACCAAAAAAGCAGTCGCAGCTGGTTTCTCACCTGCTTACAACACCACCTTTGTGCCTGCCCTCTGCCGTTCCTGGAATAGTCCTGCTCCCAGGGCACCTGCAGAAGCCCTGCCCAGCCTGGCCCCACCCCATGCCAGAGCCCCTCCCTCCCTCGCCACCCACCTGGCTTCTCTGTCTTCTGGGCCAGGAAGCTGGAACTGGTGGTGGAGCTGGGATTTGAGGCTAGGCCCTCCAACACGGGGTGGGTCGTCTGAGCAGGCGTCTTTAACCATGTCAACACCTGTCTGCTCCTCCTGTTTCCATGTTGTCACCGTTGTTTGAGTTTGGGTCTCCACAAAAGCAGAGGCAGAGAGAAAGATCTGGGTGTGTGTTGTGCACTGGGGGAGGGGGAGTGACCGCAGGCAGCACAGTGAGTAGAGACAGGGAAGGGGGGAGACCGTTAGGTCACCGGTGTGGCCCACAGGGTCTCCGTGCCCTGAGGGGGCACCCCTCGAAAGTGTCCTTACCAGACTCGATGGAGCCGAGACCATTATCCACCGACTCGCAATCCCTCCCCAGGGGGAGCTCTGAGAGAGAGCAAGAAGAGGAGGGGAGGGATGGGTGTTCCAGGTGGGAAGCTGTGGGTGTACAGGTGCCTTCACTGGTGACCTCCAGGGGGCGCAAGGAGGACATGGCGTCGCTGCCGCCCGGCATCCTTCAGCCTTGCCCGAGAGGTGCCCGCTGCAGCCTGGCTCTTCCCAGGGCCCAGCCGGAGGACACCTGCCCTCGCTCTCCCTGTCCCCGGATTGCTGCCCCTCTCCTCACACCCGGCCGCAGCTCATTAGCATGGGTGGGTTGCTTATCTACCGTTGGCTCCCCTCCTGTCCAGGCAGTGTCACCACGGCTGCACCTGCCACTTGCTTGTTGCTGTGTCCTGTGAGCTTCATGCTGTCATGGGTGCAGTGGACCTCGGTGGAGCCCAGGACGAATGCATGGAGGCCCCGACTGGCCGCTGGTCTCTGCCTCTAGTTCTTCCTCCAGGGCTGGGGTGGAGGCTCAGGGAGCAGGTGATGATTGTCCCAGGGCTCAAGAAGCAGGTGTTGATGTCTCAAGGCCAAACTCTTGGGTGCTTTTAGCCAGAAAGCAGCACACCAGCCTGGGAGGTGGGCAGCAGAGAGCAGCTGCTCTTATTTATTTTTCAAAACCAGTCTTGATTGTTTTTGGATTTTGTGCTGCCCCCTCCCCCCCCTTTTTTTTGAAGGGGCTGACTTCTGCGGGTGAGGAGGTTGGGGCATTTCTGGGGGGTTACTGCACAGTCCTGCTCATGTGGCCGCCCCGATCGTCAGAACAGGCGCACATCTGGGCTCTGGGCTCTGGGCTCTGCTTCCTCGGCTTCATGCTGTATGGTTTTCTTGCTGGCTCCTTCTCCCTCAGGCTCCTGGCACTGTGCTGTAGTGAATTCCCGGGAGCACCAGGTGTTGGTTTTGTATCATTTTATATTTGTTACCGCAGTGCATCCAAATAGCGAGTTTTGGAAGCCTGGTGGTGTCTGTCTCCTGGGCCTGGTTTGTGGGAACGATTTTGTTTGGAGAGCTCTGACAGACTGAGAAAGGCATGAGAGAAAAGATGGGAGCAGGCAGTGCAAGCTGGGGAGACACGCAGAGGTTTTGGGCTTGCTCTGGCTCTCCCCGCACGGGAAGTGGGATGTGATGGTTTCACAGAGCGGCAGTGAAGAGGAAGGATAGGCATGGCGGGAGAGAGGGGCCGCCAGGGGTGCCAAGGGAGATGCACTCACTCCTTTGTTAAAATTCCAGCCTGCCCCGGCCCTGATGTGGTGCTGGGGAGAGGGGCTCAGAGAAGTAGAGCCTGGTCCTGCTCCCCCCTGGAGGGATGCTGAGTCCCAGTGCAGCACAGCGAGGGGTGTGGCTGCCAGGTGCCGGAGGGAGCAAGGGAGGCAGTATTGAGACATGGGCATGGGAAGTCAGGGACAGCTTCTTGGAGGAGGTGAGGAGGGGGCGGGGAGGGAGAGAAGGAGAGGGAGGCAGGGAGAGGAGATGAAGACGCAGGCTTAGAAACTGAGCAGTAGGAGGAGGGTGGGGTTTGCAGGCATTGATGATGTGGCTGGGGCAGGGCCTGTGGCGCTCTGGTTGACCGTGGTGTGTGTTCTTGGTGGCTGAGCCAGGGTCTGTGGCTCTATGATCTACTCTCAGGGCCTGGGCTGGGGTCTGGTGCTCTGACTCTGGCCTGTGTGCCCAGGGATGGGTCTGAGGCTCTCTGGAGCTAGAGTAAAGATCTATTTTTTTTTTTTTTTGACAGACAGATTGGACAGTGAGAGAGAGGAGAGAGAGAGACAGAAAGGTCTTCCTTTTTCGGTTGGTTTACCCCTCAATGGCCACCGTGGCCGGTGTGCTACAGCCAGCACATCGCGCTGATCTGAAGCCAGGAGCCAGGAGCTTCTCCTGGTCTCCTGTGCGGGTGCAGGGCCCAAGGACTTGGGCCATCCTCCACTGCACTCCCGGGCCATAGCAGAGAGCTAGCCTGGAAGGGGGGCAACCGGGACATAATCCAGCGCCCTGACCGGGACTAGAACCCAGTGTGCCAGTGCCGCAGGCGGAGGATTAGCCTAGTGAGCTGCAGCGCTGGCCTGGAGTAAAGATCTAGTTGGGATCCTGTTGATTCAAGCCAAGCTGCCTTTAGGAAACAGCGCTTCCTCTTTGGTTTACATAAAGGGAACTTTGAGCATCTGCCTTCAGGTGTGGCGGGGCCCAGGGAGCGCAGGGAATTCCTCAGGGATTAGTCTCTTTGTGTTCCTCTCTTGGCTTCCCAATCACACAGGGGGTCTAAAGAAAGCTTGTGCGAGGTGTGCACTATTAGCTCATCTTTTGAAATTCCGTGTCTACAAACTTTTTGGAGTCCTCTCACTTTGCTGCCTGGTTTGGAGGGACATTTCTGACCTCTGCCTAGAGACATCACATTTTTTCAGCCTTAATCCCAGCCCCTCTGCCCCAGCTGCCTCTATCGGACTCTGTTCTCTGTGCCAAACCCTAACCGACACGTGCCGACACTGCTGGATGAGAACACAGGTGACCCCTTTGTGGGTGGGGCTGTGGGTGTGGTCACATCACGTGGAGCTGTGGCCTGAATTTGTGAAACAAGCAAAGTGGGATTTTCTTTTTCTTTTTAAAAAGATTTTATTTATTAATTTGAGAAGTAGAGTTACAGACAGGGATGAGAACCGGCACCCATATGGGATGCCGGCGCCGCAGGCGGAGGATTAACCTACTGCGCCAGGGTGCCGGCCCTGCAAAGTGGCATTTTCTGCGGGGTTTCACGAGGAGACTGTTTCCTCACCCGCACTTATGGACCCTGAATTCTGTCTGTTCACCCAGGGCCTGGGCTGGTTCCTGTTGCAAAGATGCTGTCTGTATTCACATTTTAAAAAATTATTTATTTTTATTTATTTGAAAGGCCGAGTGACAGGGAGAGACAGAGAGAAGGAGAGAGATCTCCCATCTGCTGGTTCACTCCCCAAATGGCCACAGTGACTCGGGCTGGGCCAGACCAAAGTCAGGAGCCCAGAACTCCCTCTGGGGCTTCCCCATGGATGGCAGGGGCATTAGCAGTGAGCTGGGTTGGAGGCAGAGTGGCTAGGACTCAGGCTGGAGCTCCCATATGAGATACCGATGTTGGCATCGTAGGTGGCATCCTAACCTGGCTAGAGCACAGAGCGGCGAGGCAGTGAGCCGCTGTCCCCTCGGGGGCAGTAGTAGTGTGCCCGCTCTGCACTCTCCCCACTGTTGGCATCATTAGCGGAGTCGAGTGACGGACGTGAGGACTTCTGTCTGCAGGCAGCTGTGTTTGGCTCCCTGTGCCTGCCGCTCCAGGCTCCCCTTCCTGCAAGTGAGCTGGGGCTGGGCGGCAGGAGTGGGAGAGCAGGGGCAGAGGCCTGCTCTGGACCAAGGCTCACTGGCCTCTCCAGGGTGCTTACGGGGATGGACAGAAGAGCAACAAAGACTCACGGGGGTGTCTCTAATGGGCCGTGTCCTGTCAGAATGCCTGGTTTTGGTCCCAGCTCCTCCGCTTCCAGTCTGGCTTCCTGCTGACGCACCCTGGGGGGCAGAGATGATGATTCAAGTACTTGGGTCCCTTCCAAGAAACCTGGATTGAATTCTAGGCTCCTGGCTTTAGCCTGGCCAAGCCTTGTCTGTTTCGTGCATTTAGGGAGTGAACCAACAGATGGAAGGTCTCTCTGTCTTTCAAATAAGAATAAATAAACATTAAGAAAGGAATACCATGTAAGAATCACTTCTGTAATCCTCACGTGAACCCTATGAAGCAGCCTTAGGGAGGTCAGGGTCCAGAGAAGGTGAATAATTGGCCCCAAGTCAGAGCTCGGCCTTGAACCCCATGGAATCTCTTCCCTGCCCCAGCTAAGCTGGGTGTGGGTGGAGCTGGGAAGCCCAAGCCTACTTTGGGGTCTCCATGTCCCTCCCGCTCAGCATACCCAGTCCGAGGTGGTCCCCAGGGGCATTCACCCTGTGGGGCTTCCCGCTTACTGAGCCTAGGGTGCTGCCAAGAGCTGAGGTCTCTGGGCCCAGCCCAGGCCCCTTTCATGGGCTTTGCTCTATCCTTCAAGCTGCTCTTCACAAAACCGGTGATGCAGCTGTCTTTGCCCCCTGGGTCCCGGCTGTCCCCTTCACCTGTTCCCTCCCTGCAGCCCCTGGCAGCCACCACCCAGGTTTGTGTCCCGCGGGTTTGTCTGGGCCTTTTCACATCTCTTGTGTGGTCCGTGGCCTTCTCTGGGCGTGGGGTTTCTGAGGCTGTTCCATGAGGCAGAGGTCCGTGCCAGTGCCCTTTGGGGCCGTGTCGACCTGCGGTGTGGATGGGCCGTGTTTACAGTCATCCGCTGAGGGTCATCGGCAGTGCTGGCGCCCTGTGGCCGCTGTGACCACACGTGGAGGCGCTCCATGGGAACACCCGTGTTCAGCAGCTCCCTCGAGTGTAAACCGAGGGGAGGAGCTCCAGGTTCAGGTCTCTGAGCAACCACAGCTTCTGAAAGCAGCATGGACGCAGGCGGGGGAGGGGGTACAGCCAGGAGCTGCTTCTGCTGCGCCTGCTCCCAGGGTGGGGACCTGAGGCCTGGCCATGTCCCCACGGGGATTCATCTTTGCAGGGTGCCAGGTCCTGGTGAAGCGCTTGGCTCATGGTCAAGGCACCGATCTCCCCGTCCCCCCCGCCTCCCCCCAGGAAGGGCCAGTTTGTGGCAATCATGGCCACACCCCGGAACACAACCTTGCACCCATGTAGAGGGTTGGCGACTTTTCCTCACGGACGCAGCCGGCGCAGGATGCCTGGTGAAGCTCCCTCCTGGACGGGAGTGTCGGCTGTAGCCCGGGACGATGGCGGGGGCCTAGAAACTGCTGGAAGGAGCTGCTCTCCTGAGGCTGCTCTCAGGTTCCCCGTGTGTGCAGGGGGCACCGGTCCAGGTCCGTGCAGCCAAGCCCAGGCAGCACCCTGCGGCTCCACACCTCTCTCCCTCATGGATGTCTTCCACCAACACCACCACGGCTGCACACCAGGGCCCTGCTGTGGTTCCAAGGCGACACCACACGCACCGTCATGCCGTGGCATTCCTTTCACTTCTGGGTTTTCATTTTCATTTTCTTGGTTTCCTTTCAGAATCCTTAATTGAAGAGCAACGTGGAAATTCAAGACCCCTTCCTGGTTCCCAGATGCATCCCTTGCCTCCCAGCCCACACAGCTGGGCTAGCTGACAGGGGAGGAGGGCTTGCTCCTGGCCCTGGCCCAGCGGGTGGGCCCTGGTCCTGGGCAGCAGTGATAGGAACTGTTGGGTCAGGCGGGAGCTCTGCCTGCACACAGCTGTGGCCAGGGCAGCCTGTGAAGGCTCCGTTACCTCCCCCGGCACCAGGGGCTGCGCTAATGACAACCACCCTGGTACCAAGGAGGATGCTTGGGGGCCTCTCATATGGGGAGGCACGGGCAGAGGAGTCCACTGTCCCGTGGGGACCCAGACCCTGGCAGTGGTTGGCACGGCTCCCCCTGCTCAGAGACGGCCATGACTCTCGGCGTCAGCCTGGTGCTGAGGGTCAGCCCTGTGAGATGGGTCACCCTGCTGTGGGTGTGAGCCTGGCTGGCGCCCCCTGCTCTCGGCCACTACTCCTGCCGGGAAATGGGAGCCAGTTGTTCTGTGTACACGGTGTGCCGGCTTGTGAGTGTGAGTGGAGCGCTCGAGAGGTTCCGAGGAAGTCGACTTCTGGGCTGCTCCTCTGTTTATCAGGATGCTGTCTCTACTCGGTGCCGAGTTGTGATGTCATAACTGTGGTTGCTGTTGGTGTTTGTGCGTGCCCGTCTGGAAGCCCTCACCAAGTGATTCTGATTGGCTTCAGTGTGAGAGCACACCACTCGAGACTTTGGGACAAGTTCCATGCATGCCCGGACCCCAGAGCTGCCCTTGACGTGCAAATGAACATGGAGTTCCCCGTTTTGGGCTCTTTTGTGAAAGCTTGCAGTGCTCTGAGCCTTCAGTGGGAGCAGGCTCCCGGGCGCGTGTCTCGCCCTTTGTTCCTGTGGACAGGAGTGATGGATTCTGTGGTCTGTGGACAGGAATGATGGATTTTGTGGTTTGCAGGAATCTGTCATTTCAACTCCATCTGCTCATTAGGCGCCTCTGGTGTCTCGGATGTGATGCGGATTGGAGTTTCAGCATTTCATCCCATCTCCTCCCGGGAGTGCTGGGGCGGGCGTGGGGTGTGTGTGTGTGTGTGTGTGTGTGTGTGGGTGAGTGCTGGGGCAGGCATGGTGTGTGTGTGTGTGTGGGGGTGCTGATGGTGGGGGTGGGTGCTGGGGTGGGCATGGTGTGTGCGTGTGTGTGTGTGTGTGGGTGAGTGCTGGGGCAGGCATGGTGTGTGTGTGTGTGGGGGGGTGCTGATGGTGGGGGTGGGTGCTGGGGTGGGCATGGTGTGTGCATGTGTGTGTGTGGGTGGGTGCTGGGGCAGGCATGGTGTGTGTGTGTGTGTGTGTGGGTGCAGGTGTGGGTGCTGGGGAGGGCATGGTGTGTGTGTGTGTGTGTGCGTGCGTGCATGGGTATGTGCGTGCATGCATGGGTGTGGGTGCTGGTGTGTGTGTGTGTGTGCGCGTATGTGTGTGTGGATGCTGATGGTGGTGTGTGTGTGGGTGGGTGCTGGGGCGGGCATGGTGTGTGTGTGTATGGGTATGGGTGCTGATGGGGGTGCTGTGTGTGTGTATGGGGGGGTGCTGATGGGGGTGGGTGTGGGTGCTGGGGCGGACATGGTTGTGTGTGTGTGTGTGTGCGTGTGCATGGGTGCTGATGGTAGTGTGTGTGTGGGTGAGTGCTGGGGTTGGCATGGTTGTGTGTGTGTGTGCGTGCATGGGTGTGTGTGTGCGTGGGTGTGGGTGCTGAAGGGGGTGGGGAGCAGTGGCAGGATTTCCCCCTAGTTGTAAGTTATTACTAGACCAGGTGTGGGATAGATATTGTTAGGAGACATTACATCAAGTGAAAGACATCGGAGCGGGGCCTCTGCCTCTCCAGGGATAGCCCTCCTGTGTGCTGCTTGATTGCCCTCACTCCCTAAAAAGTAGCCCCTTCCATCAGAGTTCTGTTCTGATCCTTTTGTTCTTCCCCTTAATATTTCTGTGTCCTGAATCCCCAACGTCTTTGAACTTCTGAAGGTGTTCAAGACAAGTCCCAAACCCTGTTTACTTGAGGAGGATGGCGGTGTGCCTGGGCAGGCGTCCAGCACAGCAGGGGGCGCTGCTTGGGATGCCAGCCCTGCTTCCCATCCAGCTTCCTGCTGGTGCGCACCCTGGGAGGCGGCAGGTGAGGCTCAAGTACTTGAGTGCCTGCCATGCACGTGGGAGACCGGATGGAGTTCTGGTCTCCTGGCTCCCATCTGGCCCAGTCCTGGCTGTTGCAAGCATTTAGGGAAAAAACTAGTAGGTGGAAGATCTTTGTCTCCATCCCTCTGCCTTTCAAATAAAAATAAGTGACAATAAAAATGCTACCTGAGGATATTGTTTAAAAAGATTGTCTAGTTTAGAACCTCCTGGGAGCCAGGTTCTGAAGAGTCTCTTCGCAGGAGATGGGACTTGAGCCAGTCTCCCGTACCTCTGCCGGACCTCCCGTCTGCACTGTGTTGAGACATCCCTCGCAGATTTCCCCCATTCTTGGCTTCCAGCCCCATTATCGCTGCCTCTTCCCCAGCTTTCCTGTTGGTTTCTTGGCACCTGCCATACTTCAGCTGCAGGGAGGCGTGTACCCAACAGAGCGAACACCCCAGCCAATCAGAGCGCAGCTTCCCTGCTTGCCAAGCAGACATGGCATCCCTGCTGGCCAATCAGGGCATAGCATCCCTGCTGGCCAATCAGCACAGCCTCTCCCTCAGCCACCATCACCGGCTCAGGGCAGGACCTGGCGTGGGGCCTCCCCCTTGTCAGTTCCTTTTCTGCAGCCAATGGCTGCTCGTTTCACCTAAGCCAGTTTGCATTGGTTTCCTGTGATTTGCAGCTGAAAACTTGCTGGAGACACTCGGTGCTTCAGGCACACCCTTCCGCGTTGCTGAGAGGAAATAAGGTCCCGGGCAGCTGATTTCACTCCCAGCAGCAATTCTTGCCGGGTTACTTAGGAGAGGCGGAACCATCCCTCAGCTGTGTGACTCCCATGCTGCCGCTTTAAGCAATGGCCCTGCAGTTCTGGGGTCCCTCGTCCTGGCTCCCAAGGGGGAAACTGTAGCAGCTCGTGGGAGACAAACCCAAGAAGGCAGAGCCTCAGAAACACCATATTAATCCAGTCCAGCGCTATTTAACTATCTGAAAGCTGGAAACAGGTGCATCTCCGAGGAGCAAGGCCTGAACTCTGGGTGACCGCCGTATTTTTCCATGGCTTACGGGGGTATCAGTGATCACGTTGCCGTTGGTTTCTCCGACGCTAACTTTGTTACCTTTGGAGTCACATGGCGTTCGATCGAGCTCACAGCGCCAATGCATGAGAAGCCAATTGAATGTGCCTGTAGCTCTGTGTCTGAGCCTGCCTGTAGCTCTGTGGCTGAGTGCACCTGTAGCTCTGTGTCTGAGTGCGCCTGTAGCTCTGTGTCTGAGTGGGCCCCTGGCTGACTGAGCAGTTATAAGGCAGTCTATTCCACATGGAGGTGGACACCCAGTGGGCACGGGCCACTTCGCTCGTGTGTTGGCCTGTGCTGCAGGCTGTTCTGTTTTATGGGGAGGAGCCTGCAGCTGGGGAAGGCGGTTGGAAGCCATGAGGGTGTCTGCCTGGAAGTTGGTGGAGTCAGTGTCGCGCTTGCTTCCCCCTCTGCTGCCTTCCCCTGTCCACTGGGGAGCCACTGACTGTCCTGTGCTCGGTTCCCCCCTGTTTTCTTCCTCGGCCAGCTCAACCTGTGACCCCGCCTTTGTACCCCCCACCTGCCTGGCAAGCACCGGTTTAGGGAAAGGGTGAGGTTGGGGTGTCACTGAGGCCCTTACGAGCTGTGTGACCCAGGGTGGGGGGGCAAGGAAGTTGCCTCCCTGGGCTTGTCTTCCTCATGCTGGTGTGCGGATCAGGATGCGGAAAAGCCCCCAGGGTGTGGAAAGGTCTTTTGAGGTGAGTGACAGCTCAGGGCTTGAGTCAGTTCTCTCACTTGAATGGGCAGAGGTCACAGGAGGTGTGGTTGAGACACATCTGCTGGGCGCCTCCAGGTCCTCTCATTGAGTAGCTCTGGGTGGAGCCACGAGTTTGGGTTTAGCAAGTGCCCAGGTGTTGCAGATGCTGCTGGTTCAAAGGCCGCTGTCTGAGAGCTGTGGGGTTAAACAGAAGGAACAGCTGCTCTGCGCGGCGGGGCCGGCATATCTTCCTTTGAGCTCTGTTGCTGAGGAACCATCTAGAAAGTCAGTCTGTCAGAGCCAGCTGGGTGCGGCATGTCGTCACTTCCGCCTGGTCATCGCCAGGTGCTGTGCAGGTCAACGCTGCTGCGCGGAGACAGTGGCCAGGATGGAGAGAATCACTATGTCATCCAGACTTCGGCCAACACAGCCATCCCATCGTGAAATGTGTAGGGGGGTGGTCGTTCCTGGCAGTGTTGCCAGGGCTCCTGATGGTCAGCACAGGGGGGCTGAGGGGATTCGGGGGTCTGTAAGACTTTTGTGGACCCCTGGTCTGAAAATAGGAAGGCATGGAGGCACGTACATTTTGTTTCCATTTTATGTGAAAGTGATAGACAGACAGAAGTCTTCCACCTGCTGGTTCATTCTCCAGACGCCCACAGCAGCCAGGGCTGGGCCAATCTGAAGCCAGGGAGCTAAGAACTCAGTCTGGGCCTTCCACGCGGGTGGCAGGGACCTGAATACTTGAGCCATCACCTGCTGCCTCCTGTAGTGTGCATTATCAGGAAGCCGGATTGGAGTGGGGGAAGCGGGGCTGGAACCAGGCACTCCGACGTGGCATGTGGGTGTCCCCGTTGGAGTCCCAGCCACTCAGCATCCCAGTCAGCCAGTGCAGCAGGGTCTTTGATTCCCACACTACCTTAGAAACCCAACAGGGTCTCCCCCAGGGGCTTACACAGCTCACAAGGGGCTCAGTGGCACCCAGATCTCTCCCTTGCCTTACACCAGGGGTCTGGGGCCTGGGCAGGTGGTTAATGACAGGGAGGCTGAAGGCTGGACTCCCAGGGAGAAGGCGGGAGGTTGGAGGAGGCAGAGGTGGGAGTGCAGGGTGTTAAGTGGGAGAGTCCCCCACAGGGTGGACATGGCTGGGCCTTGGACCCCTGCCTCCTCCATCAGACCCTGGGTATGGGGGTTCCCTGAGGCTGTGTGCAGTAGGTGTCACCATGGTGGGGGGACCTGGGCAGCATATCCTGTGGCCACCCCCCAGAGAGCTGTGGGTGCTGTCCCTGGTGAGCTGGTCCTGGTATTTCACAAGCCTGGCCCGTTTACCCACAGTCAGCCCCACTGCAGAAGGAAAACGTGAAGTCACTTGGGTTTTGGCAGAAGGCTCCTGTTCTGTCGTGCACTTACCAAGCCTTCTCTGGAGGTGTTGAGGCCCTGGTCACCAAGCACCTTGTGCTGGGCCCTGCCAGCCTCTCACCTTCCTGCCCTCTTCTGCACCTGGGGTCCAGGGTGGAAGCTTTGCCTCTGCTCCTTACCTGGCCCATCGGGTCCTCTGTGGAGGCACAGGAGAGGCACAGGCCTTCGAGTCTGGGAAACCAAGCACGTTTTCTCAGCATGCTCTCTGCGTCTCCTTCCCCGAGGCGGTGAGCACGCACGACTCAAGGGGTGAGAGGGACAGGGGCCTGGGGTGCAGGTAGCACAGCCCGGTGTCTCAAGGACACCACCTGTCCCCGCTCACGATCCACCTCCGCTATCGCCCTGCGTCCCCTCTGCTGCCGGGCCTCCACGGCCTGATTGAGTTCCGTGCTGGGATTAATGAGGGTCTCTGTCGCAGAAGAGCATTTCCAGTGAGTGCTAACTTAGCGCCAAGTGCAGCAGCGTTGCAGAGTGGGTGCCTCCTTTGATTCTTGTGTTTGGGGTCAGCAGCCTGTGCCCAGGGCAGGGGTTTCCTCCTGGGCTGGGGGCAGCTGGAGGAGGGACTTGGCTGTGTACACACGGTATCTTTGGCTCCGAAAGTGACAGCATTTCTGAAAATACCACACTAGCTTTTACATTGGGCTGCATCAAGCTGGTTTTAATATTCAGTATTAAGGGGCCGGTGCCGTGGCTCACTTGGCTAATCCTTGGCCTGCGGCGCGGGAATCCCATATGGGCGCTGGGTTCTAGTCCCAGTTGCTCCTCTTCCAGTCCAGCTCTCTGCTGTGGCCTGGGAAGGCAGTGGAGGATGGCCCACGTGCTTGGGCCCCTGTACCTGCATGGGAAACCAGGAGGAAGCACCTGGCTCCTGGCTTCAGATCGGCATAGCTCCGGCCATGGCGGCCATTTGGGGGGTGAACCAATGGAAGGAAGACTTTCTCTCTGTCTCTCTCACTAACTCTATCTGTTAAAAAAAATTCAGTATTAAATACTCTGCAGCATTTTAGAAAAAAGCCCTGGATGGAGATGCATTTTGTGACTTGGGGTTTTTCCTCAAGGGGGAGGCTCCAGATGGCAGCTGCTCACAGGTGCCTTGCCGGTAGCCTTCCCCAGGGGCTGCCGAGTGAAACACTCACAGGGTGCCAACAGGTCAGGGACGGCAGGGCAGCAGCCTGCAGGTCAGAGATTTGCTGCTGCCCACCTATCTTGCTTCCTTCCACAGGAACCTGAGTGCAGAGAAATATTTCTCTACTAGGGGAAAAGTAACATTGTACGCTCCACAAAGCAGCCAATACTCAGACTCGGGGCTGCTGGGACAATAGGGAATGGAGGGGACTGTGGAAAAGTGGAGACCAGAGGCCACGGAGAGAGGGGGAGGTGACAGCTCTGCTCCAGCTCATTGGTTCCATCTGGAAATATAGACCCTGTGTTGCTAGAGCTGATTTTTCCAGAAAGATCATCCATTTGTCTTTTCATGTGAAATTTCACAATTTTATATTACCAATTAATTCCAACTTAAAAATGGTGGATGGCCAAAATAGCACAACAGAGCAGCAGATTGGAGGTGTCTGTGTGCCATGTGTGGCCCAAGGGCCCTGATATCTGCCTTTGAGTTTTGTAGGATTTCATGCTGGAGGATCTCCAGCGTGTGCAATTTCAGCCTCTTTGGGGGTTTGGGAGCTGTGGAGGAGCAGCCCTGTCACACAGCGGCCCCCTCCCCGCTCCCCCTCTGGTCTTCAACTGGAGGACCTCCCTTAGTAATGAGGCGAGATTCCCACTGTTTGCCTGCCAGGTTTGTGAGAAATTCTCTTGGGTGGTAAATAATGGAAACCAAGACACAGTACAGCCATGGGCTTTGGGGAGCCCCAGAGTCCTGGCTCCTGGCCCTGCATCGCGTGGCACCTGTTGTCCCTCCCCGGGCAGGGCCTCCCAGCAGCACCCCAGTCCCTGTGGGGGGATACAGCCGCCTCACGGCTTCTCCCTTTAGGTGTCTCTGTTCAGCCTCCCACAGAGCCCTGTGCCCGCTCTCTGGTTCTCACGAGGGGGAACTGAGGGGGAACCTTTTTGGCTCACTTAGAGGCAGGTGTGTAGCCCGGGTCCAGTCAGCTATGGTCAGAGGACAGGGTCTCAGGACAAAGATGGCTCCTGAACAAATATGGCTGACTCCACGGGGGTTGAGGCAGTGGGGGGGACTCCCAGAAAGGCCAGAAACCTTGGAAGGGATCCCGTGGGTTCCGCATCTGGGCTCTGCCCCCTCCTGTGGAGCCAGCGCCACAAGCTCAGTGCTCCTCCCCCTCAACGGCGCTGTCGTGGGCCCCAGGCGTCGTCTCTGGCTCAGATCCGCAGTTCTTCCACGTGTTTCGGACCCTGTACATTCGGGGTCTTTCTCGGCCTTGGCTGCTCCCTCGGGAAAAGCTTTAATTGGTGCAGGTTTTCATGCAATGTGGTGTGTGGTCTCCTCTGGGCTGTCTGGGATGCACCCCTGGGGAAGCTGAGGGGTGACTGCAGGAGGACAGCGACTCTCCCAAGCCTGCTGGCTCTGGGTCTGGAGCACTGTGGAGCTGGAAAGAGCCTGGCTCCCCGGGAGCTGCAGAGACAGAGGCGTGAGCTGTCTGACTTGGAGACATCCGTCTGTCATGAGAGCTGGGCAGAGGAAGGGACCCCCGTGCAGAGGCCACCTTGGGCCCCTCCTCCCTGGGCAGAATTAAGCATCCTGGCTTCTGGCTTCCTCGGCACTTTTCCTGTCTTGTTAGGCAGTCTGGGTCCCTGTTTCTGCGTTGCCGTTGGTGATGGCAGTAACAGCAGAACATGTTTGTGGCGCATGCGCTGTGTGCAGAAAGTGTCAGTTCGACATTCCTAGCCACAGTGACTGTCACGGAGTGTGGTGCTGGCTGCTCCTACTGCCCCGTGGAGCCCCAGAAAGAGAGCCTGGCTCTGGCTTCTGCATCTGCACGTGGCCTTGCCCGCCCACATGTTGTGGGCGTGTCTTTGTTTCTGCGGGGCCAGGCTTGTGAATGAGTCAGAGAGAGAAGGAGCAAGGATGGAAAAATAACCGTGAGAAAAGAGAGAAAGCCAGGAAACTATAGACGAGACCTAGGCACCAGCCCAGGGGCACTCGAGACGTGGCTGATTCGAGGCTTCTGGAAGCCAGGGAAGAGAAGTCTCCTTGGGGTTTTCCTTGTAACTGTGCTGGTGCTGCCAGCCAGCCAAGAGAGCTGGCAGAGGGGAGCCATCCCCCCCACCGCCGGGGGCAGAGAGGAGAGGTCCTTTATCAGGGTCTGAGATTGGTCGCATTCTCCTGGGGCTGAGGGTGTGTCTGTGATGGGGGCCATGACGAGAGGCTGGCAGGTGGCCTCGTGGAGGAGCAGGAAGCGCATTGCGTGGTGGGGGTGCCAACCTCCTGTGACTCACCCCACCTTCGGCGCCGTGGCTTCCTCGCTCAGTACCAAGGAGAGGGGAGCAGTTTGCAGAGCACATTCTGTGTATGTGTGTGCGACTGTGTGCATGTGTGTGTGTGCGTGTGTGTGGGTTGTGGTGCCACACGGGGGCGGCAGGCCTATGCTGTATGCAGTACTCCCTCTGATTCTGTTCAAGGTGACTGTCAAAAACCCACAGAAGAGTCTTCTAATGAAATGGAAAAGTGTGCAAACGCGGCCTCCCGCAGACAGGCGCCTTTTCTTTTCATCTGCTCATAGTTGCTCCCCTCGGTTCAGCTCCGTGATGCTAGAGGCTCCTTTCTTGTTCAGCCATTCGTCCGTCACGACTGTCCACCCTGCGACTCCCTGGCCTCGTCCGTCAGCCCCGGACCTCGGAGGGAGGGCGCCGCTCTTTTCATTCTTCTCCTTCTTTGTTTGTTTGTTTGTTTGTTCCCACGGGGTGGTTTGAATGCAGGTGACTCCAGATGTTCTTGGAGTGGGTGTGTCTGAGGGAAGACAAAGCTCTCAGCAAGGAAGGATGGAGAGATGGCTCTGGAAGGACACGTGCTGGCTGACGTCAGCACGGCGCTGACCGTGGGCTTGCTGGAGCAGGGCTGCGGCGCTGGGGACCGTTCGTCAGCCCACAGGCAGAGTGCAGGCTCTGCTGTTGCCCTGGCCACGGAGTTGGAAGACGTCTGGTTGACTGCAAGTGTTTTTGTAAATTATATATTTTTCAAAACGCATTTGAATTTCTCATCTCTCAGCTTTTTCAGAAGCAATTCTGGGTCAGCCAGTGCATTCGTGTCCTGGCACCTGTCACCAAGGCTTACAGATGTCGCTGGGCTGAGAAGTCATTACCTTCCACCGAAGGAGATGCAGGCCGGCTTCTGGAGGGCGCCGCTCCTCTGCCAGCCGGGCTGGAAAATGGGGAGGCGGCTTGGAAGCCACAGTGGTGTTTCTAAGAGGGGAGCGTGCCAGCCCCCGAGTGCAGAGATTGCTAAGGCGGCCTCACTGCGGGGAATGTGCAAGTGCCGGCTGCTCACACACACCTCGGGAGGCGGTGGGGATGGCTAAGGACTTGGGTCCCTGCCACCCACGGGAGAGACTTGGATTGTGTTCCAGGCTCCTGGCTTTGGTCTGGCCCAGTCCTGGCTGTTGTAAGCATCTGGGGAGTGAGGCAGCAGATGGGAGATCTCTCTCTGTCTGAGTCTGTCTGCCTTTCAAATAAATGAAAAAACAAAAGAGTTGGAAGGGGAGGAGACAGACTCTGCTCTTGCCTCTGTAGGGAGGGAGGACCTGCGACGCCTTGAGGCTGGCTCAGTGGCACTGACCTTGGAGCATCACAGGTTTTTACACGGTGCATCTTTCTGTCCTGATTTTCCTGTAGAGTTGTTTACTGGGAACCTGTGTGCATCAGTGTTCAAGGTGTGGCCCGGGGCATCAAGCCTAGTGGATAAGCACACAGGAAGTGAATGAGATGGTCATACATGGTGGCTGAGCTGGGATCCAGCTCCTGGTGCTGCAGTCACCCTGGGTGCCAGGCCTTACCGGAGCCCCTGTGTGGTGGTCTCAGGCTCCCAGTGTCCCTGGGTGCCAGGCCTTACCGGAGCCCCTGTGTCGTGGTCTCGGGCTCCCAGTGTCCCCGGGTGCCAGGCCTTACCGCAGCCCCTGTGTGGTGGTCTCAGGCTCCAGTGTCCCTGGGTGCCAGGTCTTACCGGAGCCTCTGTGTGGTGGTCTCGGGCTCCCGTGTCCCTGGGTGCCAGGCCTTACCGGAGCCCCTGTGTTGTTTCGTGGTCTCAGGCTCCAGTGTCCCTGGGTGCCAGGCCTTACCGGAGCCCCTGTGTGGTGGTCTCAGGCTCCCAGTGTCCCTGGGTGCCAGGCCTTACTGGAGCCTTGTGTTGTGTGTGGTCTCGGGCTCCCAGTGTCCCTGGGTGCCAGGTCTTACCGGAGCCTCTGTGTGGTGGTCTCGGGCTCCCGTGTCCCTGGGTGCCAGGCCTTACCGGAGCCCCTGTGTTGTGTCGTGGTCTCAGGCTCCAGTGTCCCTGGGTGCCAGGCCTTACCGGAGCCCCTGTGTGGTGGTCTCAGGCTCCCAGTGTCCCTGGGTGCCAGGCCTTACCGCAGCCCCTGTGTCGTGGTCTCGGGCTCCCAGTGTCCCTGGGCGCCAGGCCTTACCGCAGCCCCTGTGTGGTGGTCTCAGGCTCCAAGGATCAGGAATCTGAGCAGTGCAAAGTGGGCACATCAGGTTTCTGCTCCACAGCATTTGGGGCCTCCCCGGAAGGCCCCATGGCCAGCGGTGACTCCACAGCTGGGGGTGGGGGCAGGAATTGTAAGCCTCTCTTGCTGCGTGGAACCAGGGTGGGATTGACTTGAAGATGAAGGCTCTCCTCTGGTGTAGCTTCGTGCAACCTCTGTTGTCATCGGGAGGCCTGAGCTGCATGGCCATCAGGAACCCTGCCTCCAGTGTCCTCTATCGTCACTGTGACACACTCTGCTGGTCGCAGCCATCACACGCCCACCTAGCTTGTACCTCTTGGTGGGAGGAATGACAAGATCACATCACAGAAGAACAAGGGGCGGGAGGTGGTGCGGCCGCTTGCTGTTAGCCGGGAAGGTGCTGGGGCGAGGCGATGGGCTTGATGGGCTCAGTAGTGCCTGGGATGCAGGGGCTGTTTTAGGTTGGGTGCTCAGCGGGGCCTCTCTGAAAGCTGACGTTGAAGCTGAGTTCAGAACGGGAGGAGCAGTTTCAGAAAGATTGAAGAGAGTGTTCCAGGTGTGGGAGGTGTTTGTATCCTCAACAGAGCTGTTGTATGGTCTCCACCAGTCAGCGACAACGCCGTGGCCAATCGGAGTGGACCTGGCCGTGCAACGTGGGTTCACCGTCAGGATGACCTTCCTGGAAGAAGGGACGCCAAGGGCAGACGCCCAGGACGGGGAAGAGCTTGGATTTCCAGACCACCAGGTCTTCTCACCCGATCACCCCGTTTGCTTCCTCTGCTTACTGAGATTACCTCCTCGATGCTCTGTCTCCCGCACAAAGTCCAAGCTCCGTGAGGGATGTCTTGGGCACCGTGGGCCTGGTGCAGGACGGAGTGCTGGCCTGCCCAGGTGTCTGAGAAAAGGCTGTTGGGTGAATGATTCCTTTCCGAGTGGGCCTAGCTGCTAGCCACGGGCTGCTGGGCTGGCGATTCCTCCCTGTGTTGGTGTCTAGAGCTGCAGTAATTGTCACAAGATTAAGTCATTAGAGAAAAGCCCAAGAGTGTTGCCAACCTTCTGGATGCTTGAAATTTGTCACTGGGTCAAGCTGGAACCCAGTAATGATGCTTCTTGTACGGGCCATCGGTCTTTTAAATGAAATCCCCGTTCCTTGGCCTGAAAAATGCTCAGAGAATTGGGAGAGAACTGGGCCCGAGGAGCCCTCCGCAAATGGGTTCTGTAATTAATCCCCCAGGACCATTGGCAGTGACATCCCGCCTGTTACTGATGTGCAGAAATAAAGACAAATGTGCCTGGGAGTGGCCTTGCGAAGGGATAAATCCTGCTTGTTTGTGGGGAAGCAGCACGCTAGGACTTCACTCTGCCTAGGGTTGTGCTCGATGTATGCGAACGTGCGTGCCCGTGGGTGCTGATACCTGCAGTTAGGTTAAAGGAAAGGTTGGGTGTGTCCAGCTCAGCCTTGTGCCTTGCACCAAACTCTGTGGAATCTTCTGGTCATCTGTTGATGGCCTCTGTTTCCCCAGAGGGGCCCTTTTGCTCAGAATGGGATTTCTTTTTTCTTTTTTAAGATTTTTTGATAGGCAGAGTTCAACAGTGTGAGAGAGAGAGAGACACAGAGAGAGTTATAGACAGTGAGAAAGAGACAAAGAGAAAGGTCTTCCTTCCTTTGGTTCACTCCCCTAATGGCCGCTGTGGCCAGTGTGCTGCACCGATCCGAAGCCAGGAGCCAGGTGCTTCTTCCTGGTCTCCCGTGCAGCTGCAGGGACCCAAGCACTCAGGCCATCCTCCGCTGCCCTCCTGGGCCACAGCAGAGAGCTGGACTGGAAGAGGAGCAACCGGGACTAGTACCTGGCACCCCAACCAGGACTAGAACCTGGGGTGCTGGCACTGCAGGCAGAGGATTAACCAAGTGAGCCATGGTGCTGGCCCAGAATAGGATTTCTTACAACTACAGGAATTATGTTTTGCTGCTGGGTGAGCCCATGGATGCCTCTGGCTTAGGGGAGGCATTGCTGTCCCCACTGAGCATGCTGTGTACACCAGACCAGAGCGTCGACAGGGAGATCCGCACCCACGCTGGCCTTGGGGTCCCTGTGAGTCGGTTTCTGTGGTTCAGCAGCACGGCTCAGCTCGGTCCCAGGATGTCCCGGACTGTGCACCACTCCGCCCTGACTTACTCTGGTTTATTGCTTGTCTGTCTTAGATGGTCTCAGATTGGCTTGTTTTGAAGTTCGTTTCCAAGTTTAACCATGTCCTGAGGTGTGAGTCTGTCTTGTTCCTCTTTGTTTATTGTGCCAGTTCAATTTCTTTATCACCCCTACTAAGATAAATACCTGTGTTAAGAATCACTTCTTGAAAGTCAGAGTTACACAGAGAGAGGAGAGGCACAGAGAGAGAGAGAGAGAGAGAGAGAGAGAGAGGTCTTCCATCAACTAGTTCACTGCACAATTGGCCACAGTGGCTGGAGCAGTGCCCATCCGAAGCCAGGCGCTTCTTCTGGGTCTCCCACACGGGTGCAGGGGTCCAAGGACCTGGGCCATCTTCTACTGCTTTCCCAGGCCATAGCAGAGAGCTGGATCAGAAGTGGAGCAGCTGTGTCTCTAACTGGTGCCCATATGGGATGCTGGTGCTTCAGGCCAGGGTGTTAACCTGCTGCGCCACAGTGCTGGCTCCAGCCATTCTGTGAGAGTGTAGTGATTTCAGATATCTGGAATATTGGGGAGACTTCTCAACCTGGAAGAGAGCTAGGAAAGGGGGCTCTGGGTGCTCTTGGCCGCCGGCACTTGCTCCTGTGGTCTATGGCCCAGAGTTTCCCTCTGGGCTGAATCTGGCCAACAGACATCTGTGTTGCTTAAGGAGCATGTGATTCAGAAGAGAGGCCAGCATGCACTCAGGGGCCATCGCTCTCGGGCTTGTGGTCCGTCTGAAGCAGAGGAAGTGGGGGTGCTGCTGCCGGTGTTCCCACTCGCAAGCAGGCGTGCAGAGCGGGGCTGACCAGGCCGTGCCCCCTTCCAATGAAGCAGGGCTCACACTTTGCCACAGTCGCCTCCACCCCCTCCCATCTGCCCTGTGCCGAGGCTGCCAGTTACGCTCATCCTTGCACTCTGACTTTTCTTAACGCTCGACAAGTACTTGTTCCCCAGCCGCTGCCAAAAGTGAGAGGTGTTTCCAGAGGGCTGTGTTTCGAGAACAATGGGAAAGAACAGCTTTGCACAAGCGCAGCTCAGTGCCTTGTGTTTAATGTTCAAGTGGAGTGTGTTGGCCGCCTCTGTGCACTTACTGTTGCTGTCTGCTCCCTGCAGGCATTTGACTCTCTGACCCCTGGACCTGGCTAGGATGTGGGGAGGGGCTGTCATGGCACAGCATCCGTGGAGGGGGCACCTGCCGAGCCTGGCACTCCCAGATGCGCTGTCTTGGCCTCCTGGGCCTCTTCAGAGTGGAGCAGATCGGAATCTGTTTCATCCTTAATGAATGAAGTGAATAGCTCCCAGCAGGGGAAGCTTTTACCCAGCAGTTTTCCACTTAGAACAGAGCGTTCCTTCTCTCCCCCACTGAACAACTGAGGTTTCTCTTGTGTGTTGCCCTGTGGTTTTGGGGGAGGTGGTTTGGCATTTTGGGGACCCTGGTCTCCCCGGTTTGAGGTCTCGTTTCCTCACACGACACGTCTGCACCTTCCACTTCACCCAGAGCGAGACATGCACATGGTAGAACTTCCAGCTGCACAGGAGGGCATGGGCTCAAACTCGCAGTTCAGGTGCTGCGGCCGGGCCCGGACGCAGCTCCCCAGTGCTAAGGGCATCTGGTTTTGGGGAGATTTTTCCATTTTGGTATGGCTGAGGTTGAAGGTAAGGCTTGGGTTGGGATTGGGCCTTCTCTGTCCTAGGGTTGTAAACAACGTGCCCCAAGTTTTCTGCTTTTAAAGTGTTTGATATTTGGGATTTTAGCATTGGGGTGAACAAGGGCTCCCTATCCAGACCCTAGGAATGCAACCATGGTGTCAGCCTGAGTTACCGGACTGCCCCGCCTTCTCGGAGGGTTTGCACTTGGAAGTGAGGGTGTCACCCGACCCTCTGGAGTGGGCTGTGCCGTGGGACCTGCAGTGACAAGCAGGGCACTCGGGTGACCTCACCACACACACAGGGGCAGCAGGCCAGGCTGGGGATGCAGGAGGCCCTGGAGTGTTCTTCATGTTCACAAGGAAATGTGCTTTCTTCCTACCTTTGGGAGCAGGGCGAGCTGCGGTACACAGACTCCAAAGTGCAGTGACTCCCACAAGACAGATGCCGTTGCCTTTGTGTCAGGTCGTCCCTGTGTGGTCTGTTCTCTGATCCTCATGGTCGTCCCAGGACCCCAGGGCTTTCCCTTGCTACTGTCACCCCAGGTTGCTGTCTCATCCCCATGGGTGCATTCCTGGCTGGAAGGGAAAGGAGGGGGCATTTTCCTCCAAAGGGTGCCATGGCCTGGATGTGGTTTGTCTCCCATTGTTTCCTGGTGTGGTGGCAGAGAAGGGGTGTAACCACTGAAAGGTGGGGCTTGGCAGGAGGTCCTCGGGTCCCTGTGGATTCTGTCCTCGGTGGGGGTGGGGTGACATCACTCTTGTAGGATGCTGGCAAGCTCTCATAGGAGGGCCGTCACAGGAGAGCAAGCCTGGCTTCCCCTGGCTTCTTGCCCCTCTCACCAGGGGTCTCCCTCTTGGAAGCTTGCCCACTATGAGGCCACACACCATGATGTGACACAGCCAGAGGCCAGACGTGTCGCAGCCTACGAGTCCGTGAGCCGGCTACACACCTGTTCTTGCTACAGCCCCCAGCTGCGGGTATTTCATTATAGCGTGGAAAATGGACCAGGACAAAGGGTGTGCCCAGGACTTGCACACCTCCCTTGGGCTGCTGTCCCCGGGCCTGGAGGGGAGGCGCACAGGGCCCATTGGCTGTGGTCATCCGCGGCCCCGTGCAGCGCTCTGGCGTGCAGGGTGGTGTTGCCCAAGGAAAGAAGGGCAGGAAGGAGGCTGGGGTCCCTGCTCTTCTCTGTGCCTCCTCCTGGTGGGCTCAGGGCTTGGCGACCCTGCAGGTGGGGTCACCTGAGCATGACTGTGACTAGCACTTGTGCGAGGAGGAGGTTTGGGGGTGGGGTGGGGACTGTGGCTCTGGAGACCCTGAGTGTGGCAGGAGGCTCTAAGCAGTGGCAGGAAACACAGGCTCAGAGTGAACAGATTTCTTGCTTTTTCAAAAACAGCCAGCAATCTGGATCTTTTTTGAGAAGTTTTTTGAGTTTTTGGCCATGGCTTTGTTCGAGCAGTGCTGTGTGGACTAATCGGAATAGGTGTGCACATCACATCTGGCCTTGGTTCTCAGCTCGTCATCTCTGCCCTGAAGATGACTATGGCATGGGCAGTGGCAGAGCTCAGGGGCCAGTCAGCTGCATCAGCTGGGAACTTGGGACTCAACTCTTTCCTCTCAATCTTGGCGGTGTGGGGTCGCCTTCTCTGGAGGGCACGTGGCGTTATGGTGAGAATTAACAATGCACATATTCTTTGACCTATTGATGCCACTGCTGGGAATTGATCGTTCAGAGATGGTGCCTGTGCCACTTAACCTGAGTGTGGGGTTATTCGTTGCAACCCTGCAGTAGCAAAAGGCTGGAAGCAAGCTGACGTGTCCAGAAAGATGGGGCTAAGAGCATCCCGAAGCCTTCATACGGTGAAGTGATGGTCCTAAGAGTGAGGCACGTGCATTGTGCGACCATCCTGTGAGATATCGCTCAGTGGAAAATGGAGTGAGGTCAGGAATATACACCATGGAGATGCATATTATGGAAAAACTATGCATAGATTTACAATTTTTTTTTGCACCAAAATAAATTTATTTTAATTCAATTTTCTATGGGGTTTTGGAAGTACCCTCGTAGCGTGTGTGTGCACGTGAGAACTTCTGTGTATGTAGAAAGCTCATAAGAAACTGGCAATATTGATTGCCTAGAAGAAGCCGAGCGGCTGAAAGGTTTTAGTCTAGAATCTTGCTTCTTTTGGAGTTTGAGATGTGTTAATGTTTTGCCGATTCAAAACATGGATAAAGATAAAGACAAGAAAGACTTGTGGGACCCTGAGAGGGCGAGGGTTTCCCAGGCGTCACACAGTAGTCGGGAGCGAGGATCGGCCTTCTGTCCGACACCTCCACACGCTGTATGTTTCATTTCCCTGCACTCTACCCTGGCTGGGGGTTTTTGCTCTTTGAGGTTTCTGGAACCCCTGCCTTGTCCGTCAGCAAGTTGGAATGTGTTAGCCTGCTGAGCTCATCAGCGGGCCTCTTTGCCGGAGCTGCTATTCCCTCTGCCTTAGTGGCAGCCTCAGGCCAGACCCGCTTCTGCAGGACCCTGGGTCCCCAGATGCACCTGGCATGATGTTTGTGGTGGCTCTGCAATTCCTGAGCAGACCCTGCCAGCTTCCCTGGGGCCTGCTTCATCATCTGTGTGTGTCTGCAACCTTGGTGCCTGACTTGGGGCCGGTGCTGCTCCCCATGTTGCTGGAACCCCGTGAACCTGGAGGGTCTCCTCGCCACTCCACCTTCCTCCAGGGGCACCTGGGAAAAGAATGATTTCTGAAGCAGGGTGACATGTGCAGGGCCTTGGTAGAGTGAGGGAAGCAGCCTTGCAGGTTCCCTGGCAAAGAAGCCATTAAAATGACGTTTTTCTTGAAGATTAGAGAGAGGTTGGGAGCTGCATGGGGCCTGGAGCTCGGTAATTAGCTCCTCACCTGTGTCCCAAGGACCTGTGGCCCCCGTGCTTGTCAGGGGAGCCCGGGGCAGGATGGACTCTGTCTACCCAAGACAAATTAGAGCCTCCCCTTGTTTAAACCAAACGAGAAGTCCAGGCGTCCAGGGACTGTCTGTCACCTTACATTGCCCTCGTGCAGTAGGAAGCCACACTGAGCACGACAGGTTTCTTAAGTTGTGTGTGTTGGCTGCGATATGGACTTGATGAGTTTCTTTGTCATCTTTGGCGGGAAGTGGCTTAGGCTGCAGGTGCATGAGGTCCTCTGTGGCAATGGTTAGACAACACGCAGAAGAGTGTTCATCTCAGCCAGCGCCGCGGCTCACTAAGCTAATCCTCCGCCTTGCAGCGCCGGCACACCGGGTTCTAGTCCCGGTCGGGGTGCCAGTTCTGTCCCGGCTGCCCCTCTTCCAGGCCAGCTCTCTGCTGTGGCCAGGGAGTGCAGTGGAGGATGGCCCAAGTGCTTGGGCCCTGCACCCCATGGGAGACCAGGATAGGCACCTGGCTCCTGCCATCGGATCAGTGCGGTGCGCTGGCCACAGCGCGCCTACCACGGCAGCCATTGGAGGGTGAACCAATGGCAAAAGGAAGACCTTTCTCTCTGTCTCTCTCTCTCACTGTCCACTCTGCCTGTCAAAAAAAAAAAAAAATTAAATTAAAAAAAAAAAAAAAAGAAGAGTGTTCATCTCTCAAATGACAGGAATTCAGCTCCCAGAGCTGGCACAGCCTCTCCACTTGGCAGAACCCTGGAGGTTTCCATTCCTAAGCGCTGGGTCTCTCTTCATGGTCTAAGCTCAAGCCCCAGCTGTCCCTCCCACGTTCCAGACAGCAGTGAGAGGGAGAGCCAGGGGCAGGAGGCACGGGCTTCTGCTCACAAGGAACTCTCTCCTAAGTTGCAGGCAGCTCCCCGACGCCCTGTTTTCCAGTGCTTGCTGTGTGTCCTTGGTCCCTCCCTAGATGGAGCCTGATGGAGGGACTGGTGCAGGCCACGTACTTGGGGAGTGGAGTGAGAAGAGTGGAGCAGGCAGCTGGGAAGAGGAAGCACAGAGGAGGGAAAGAGCCACCCGAGGCTGGAGGGCTGAGCTGGTTACAGCGGTGGGCGCCTGGCATGCGGTCCTGGGGCAGTGGTTTCCGGGGGCAAAGCGTGGTATGCCTGGGGTCCTTCACCCAGCACCAAGGAGGGTGCAGTTGCTCGCAGGCTGCTGTGCTCCCCAGTCAGGGGCCGCTCCGGGATGTTAGTCCCCTTGTCCTTGTGGTTTCCAGTCTGGGCAGAATGGTAGAGTGGGCTCCTATAGAGGCTGCGTGGGCTCGGAGCCAAGGATGGAACGTGGGTGCTCTCCGTGCCTTGTGGGCCTCACGGTGCTGCAACAACAGCCAGAGCAGAGATGGGCATCATGCTTAGCTGCAAGGGAACCTGGGAAATGTAGTTTCTACTCACTGAGGCCATGAGCCCCACAGGGAACTCTCTTGTTATTGGAAGGGTGTTGGAGAGCAAATGGCAGGATCTGGCATGCTGTAATCTTTCTTTGTCCAAATAGTAGGTATTTGTCACTGTCAGTGATCTGGGCCTCTGCTGAGAATAACAATCCCTCTGAGTGACAGGTCTGGCCGGCAGCACAGGCTCCCAGGATGGCCTCCAAGAGCCTGCTGCAGAGCGATTTCCTCTCCCTGTGGCCACAGTTCCAGCAAGCAGGGAGACCTGTCTTCCAAGTGCCTGTGCGGGGAAGGAGGAGGAGGTGGCAGAGTCGTTCCGGGACTAGCCACGGCAGAGCCTGCTCAGACAGACTTTCACAAGGCTGACAGAATTGCAGCCATCACGTTGTGCACCCTTGAAGATGTACGGTCAAAATGAAATCCAATGCAGATACCGCTTCTTCCTGCTCAAACCATCACCAACCCTGAGGCCTGGTCACTGCACCTGCAGCCGTGCTCCGTGCCGGGTCTCCATCCTTCCGAGCTTTCTGTGTGTCCTGCTTGCTCTGATCTGGATGGTGCTTCCCTCAGCGTGGCCTGTCTACGTGGGGCTGCCTCTCAGTCTCCTGATGCCACTGGCCTCTGGGAGCCCTCCCAGCACAGGTCCCCCGAGGGCACACATTTCACCCTCATCACTTGTTTGGTGGTCTTTCCACTCACCCCGACTGGTGCTGTGTGCGTGAAGGGACAGAGAAGTGCCCACCTGGCTCATTGCTGGATTTCCGGGGCTGACACACAGACTGTACATGGGGGGATGGATGGATGGCCCACTCTCTGGTTCTGGGGGGCTGCCCCCACAGCTGGGGTGCAGTGCAGAGCTCAGGCCTTGTGGCTGGCGGACCTGAACAACTGCCTTCACTGTAGAGTCTTCCCTGCCGCCCCTGTGGGCTCCACATGGGGAACCAGCACCAGGGGTGAGCCCAGTTCAGGAATCACCGTCTAAGCGGGGACGGGACCAACCCACCAGATCACTGGGTCCACAGCCAGGACTTGAATTCAGTAATTCACCACAGCTGAGTGTTTGAGTTGATAATTTTGTGTGGCCTGGGGTGACGTCATAAATCTCCAATGGCATAAGCAAGGCTTCCCTGCCCTGGAGAGGTTAGCCCCGCCCAAAGCGGAGTGCTGCCCCTGGCTGGACCTCAGATGTCGCAGGCTGGTGCACCATGGCACTGGTGGTTCTTTCAGTTCTCGCTGCTGCCACTTCCAGCTAAAACCATTCACCACCCTCAGTTCTTCCCCCAGAAGGTAAGGGAAACTCGGCAAACACAGATCGTCCTCCTGAAAATTCATACTTGGAAAGCCTTCTTGCCCCTAACTCTGATTTTCAGAGAGACACTGAAAATTTAGAGCATACAGAAAAATATAGAGAATAAAAATAAAAGCCATCCAGGAAGAGCCACTCTTAGTTTGGTACTAGTATGGTAACATACTTGCAGACATGCACACACTCAGCGCTGAGGTGATCTGAACTGGAAGCTTTGTCTTGCTCTTCTTTTTTTCATCTTACCTGAGATTTTGTGCATATTCCTGTCTTTAAATATCCTTCAAGAATGATTTCTGAAGGCTGAATTGTATTTCAGTACAAGAGCATACTTTATTTCATTTGTTTATTTTAAAAATGTATGGGCCGGCGCCATGGCTTAACAGGCTAATCCTCCGCCTTGCGGTGCCGGCACACCGGGTTCTAGTCCCTGTTGGGGTGCCGGATTCTGTCCCGGTTGCCCCTCTTCCAGGCCAGCTCTCTGCTATGGCCCGGGAAGGCAGTGGAGAATGGCCCAAGTGCTTGGGCCCTGCACCCGTATAGGAGACCAGGAGAAGCACCTGGCTCCTGGCTTCGGATCAGCGAGATGCACCGGCCACAGGGGCCATTGGAGGGTGAACCAGCGGCAAAAAGGAAGACCTTTCTCTCTGTCTCTCTCTCTCTCACTATCCACTCTGCCTGTCAAAAAAAAAGAAAAAAAAAAAAAAGAAAAAAGAAAAAAAATGTATGAGGGGTTGGCACTATGATGTAGTAGGCTAAACTTCTGTTGTGGCCACTTGGGGAGTGACCAGTGAGTGACCAGTGAGTGACCAATGAGTGACCAATGAGTGACCAATGAGTGACGTGACCAATGAGTGACCAGTGAGTGACCAATGAGTGACCAATGAGTGACCAATGAGTGACGTGACCAATGAGTGACCAATGAGTGACGTGACCAATGAGTGACCAATGAGTGACCAATGAGTGACCAATGAATGGAAGACCTTTCTTTCTGTTTCTCCCTCTCTCTGTAGCTCTGCCTCTCAAATAAATAAAATCTTTAAAAAATTTTATGAAAGAGAGAGAGAGTGGGATTGACCCCATCTACTGGTTCACTCCCCAAATGTGACAGTTGAGGCTGGGCCAAGGCTGGGAGCCAGGAACTCAGTCCAGGTTTCCCACATGTGTGTCAGAGAGCCAAGGCCTTCGCCTGCTGCCTCCCAAGATTAGCAGGAAGCTGGAATCAGGAGCTGAAGCCAGGAATTGACCCCAGGCACTGTGATGTGGGGCACCGGGTCCTAAGTGGCATCTTAACTGCTGGGCTGATTACCCACTTCGCACATTCTTTATTTAACCACCCCTCCTCTCTTTTTAATTTTTTTTAAAAAGATTTTATTTATTTATTTGAGAGGTAGAGTTACAGACAGTGAGAGGAAGAGACAGAGAGAAAGGTCTTCCTTCCATTGGTTCACTCCCCAAATGGCTGCAATGGCCAGAGCTGTGCCAATCCGAAGCCAGGAGCTTCTTCCAGGTCTCTCATGCAGGTGCAGGGACACAAGGACTTGGGCCATCTTCTACTGCTATCCCAGGCCATAGCAGAGAGCTGGATTGGAAAAGGAGCAACCAGGACTAGAACCAGTGCCCATATGGGATGCGGGCACTTCAGGCAGAGGAAAATACTGCGCCACGGCACCACCCCAACCACCCCTACTTTCTAACAGATCAGATTGTTGCTGATGTCTTAGTACTGTGAGTTTATTGCAGTGGACTTTCTTGTACCTCTATTTTTTATGAATTCTTAGTATAATTCCTGGGTTAAGAATATGAATGTTTTTCAGTGTTTTGATTCATGTTGCCAACTTAACTTTAAAAAAAGATTATCTGTTGACATTCCCACCAATAATACATGAAGTTTTTTTTTTTTTTGCTTTGCACTTTAGCAATAGTGATTATTATAATTTTAAAAAGTCAAGTTGATGGTCTCCAATTACCTTCTCAACTTCTGTGACTGGATGGGTTGTTACATAGTTCTGATTGGTTTGCGAATCAGGCAGCTCCGCTCTTTAGTAGAGAGCTTTAATGTCACCTGTTTCCTAAAAGGATGTGTAGCAGCTCACAGAAAAAATTTTTAAACAGACAGCATGGTTTTTAAAAACAGCTGTGCTCACTTGACATTTTGCTAGGACATTTCCACGTGTTCACAGTGTGTACATATTGGTGTTATGGTTGATTTCTGAGTTCTCTGTAGGTGTTCACTGCCACATGTATTTCTGCTGAGGACACTGTTGTATGAATTACATTGGTTTATTTTCTTAGGGTATAATGCCCAATTCATTGTTTTAGATTTTATTTTATTATTTGAGAGGCAGATTTACAGAGAGAGAAAAAGACAGAGAGAGAGAAAGAGAGAGAGGGAGAGAGAGAAAGGATGAATATCTTCTATCTGGTTCCCTCCCTAAATGGCTATAATGGCCTGGGCAGGGTCAGGCTGAAGCCAGGAGCCTGGAGCTTCCTTTGGGTCTCCCACATGGGTGCAGGGACCCAAAGAGTTGGGCCATCCTCTGATGCTTTCCTAGGCACATCAACAGGGAGCTGGATTGTAAGTGGAGTATCCAGGACTTGAACCAGTACCCATATAGGATGTCAGTGCTACAGGTGGCACTATGTCACAATGCCGGCCCCATATAGAATACCCAATTCTAACAGCTGTGTTTGTGTTAGTTTTAAACCCTGGTCCTAATTTCTTCAACACCTTTTCCATGGGGAAGGGGGTCTGTGTCTTGAGTCAGGATAGCCTTGGCCAACAGAGAACACTGGAAGTGATACCACATAACTACTTTAAAAATTTCTCATTTATTTATTTCATTTTGTTTTGGGGGGAGAGATAGAGAATGAGAATGAATGAGAATGAGTCTCCCATCTATTGGTTCACTCTCCTCAATGCCTGCAAAAGCCAGGGTGAGCCAGGCCAAAGCCAGGAGCCTGGAACTCCATCTGGGTCTCTAGCAGGAAGCTGGATCAAACAGGAGCCAAGCACTCTGATTTGGGGTGACTTAACTGCTGTGCCAAGTGCCCAGGCCTCCGTGTGACTTCTGAGGTCACAAAGGCACATGGCTTTGGCCTTTTCTGCTGGAGCACTGCCTGCCAGGTGAGCAGCAGAGCTCCCTGGAGGCCACCACGCTGAAGGGGCCACGTGTGCTGTCCCGGCTGAGAGTTCCAGAGAGCCCAGCCCTCCAGCCACCCACCCTCACATGAAGAAGCTGTTAGGACTCTCCAGCCCCTGCTATCCCAGATCCCCATGCTAATTCCTGACCCCCAGATCCCATGAACATAAGGAAGCGGTTACTGCCCCATGCCCCCAAGATTGGGGTAGTTCTGTCGCCATGGTAGCTCCAACGTGGTCAGAGAGTACGGTCTCAGGGCTCTTGCAACAAGACTGTAGATGGCTCAGCATAATGAATGCTTTTCTTGTACTTATTCAAGACTAAGTTTGCTTGTGGATGGTGCCAGGAGTCTTGAGTCCTTATGCCTGACAGCTGAACTCTGTCATGGCCAGTGGTGACAGTCTCTGGGGTTAGAGGTCTGAGGTCCTTGCTTATTTTCCACCTGGCTTTCCTATTTGGGCACTGAGCCTGGCGTTTGAAGCCTGATTGGATGGTCCAGACTGTTCTCCCCTGTGCATTTAGGTGAGTGAAATCTCTTTTCCGAGGATGGACAAAGGACTTCATGCTGACTGCCCAGTATGATGATTGGTACTGGCATTCCGGGAGGAATCCTGTGATTGATTGGCGATGTCTGTCGTGGCTGCCGGGAGGTGGAAGGTTTTGTGTTCAGAGTTTGCATCCCTGACCCCTGGAATTTGCAACCATTTGTAATTCATCAGGTTTGAGTGGAAAAAGTTTACAAAATTGACTGAAGCGAAGCGTAGTAGGAAGAGTCTTGTCTGGAGGGTGAGCTCAACTGGAGTCCTCGCTTTCTGCTCTCTGCAGCCTTCTGCATTTCCCTCTGGCCTCTGCAGACTCCACCAGCCACGGACAAGAATGTTCTGCCTCTGCCTTGAACATGGATGGGATTTCTGTTTCTTGTCATGGATCCCTGACATTGCAGCCTAACAGCCTTTCACTCACATTGTATCAGGTTTTGTGAGTGACCTAAGGATGACTTAGAGCATATGGGGATGTGCCTGGGTCCTGTGGAAATTCTCTGACGTTTTATACGAGGCACTTGAGTGCCTGCAGATTTTGATACTGGAGGGGCTTCCGGAACCCATTCCCTGTGGATACTGAGAGACGACTGCTTTGTCAACAGCTTCAACTGCAGACCTCTGGCCACAGCTACCGTGGGAGAAGTAGAAAGGAAAAGAGGCTACAATGAAGAGGCCTTATTTCCCAGATCCAATTTTTTTAAATTGCCTTCAAGATTTTTTGGGGTGACATCTGAACATTCCTCAATGATTTTAAAAGAAATTCATTTGAAAGGCAAAGAGATTGGCAGTGAGATATTTTCCATTTGCTGGTTCACTCTCCAAATGCCCACAGCAGCTAGGCCTGGGCCAGGCTGGAAAAGCCAGCCTGGAACTCCAAGCAGGTCACCCACATGAGTGGGAGGACCCAAATATTTGAGCCATCACGACTGCCTTCCAAGGTATGCATTCAGGGAGCTGGACTCAGAAGTGGGGCTGGGATCTGGACCCAGGCACTCCTATCTGGGATGCGGTGTCCTGAGCTGCGTGTTAGCCATGGCACCAGATGCCACCCCCCCCATGATGCTTAAAACTGTACTATGTATTTTAAAAACTGACTCCTTGTTTTTCCTTAAATGTGTTTATTTTAAAAGCAGACTCTATTACTGCCATAAATAGAAAGCCAGTATCACTTGCCATAAATAGCCAGCAACCTTCACAGTGAAGACAATGAAAACAAAACAATGCTCTTCAATGCCAGTGAGACTCTGTCGCTCGCCAAAGGCATTCAGACAGAGACCTGCTGTCATTTGGTTAACAAGGGCCATTAACCAAATGTTAGACTCGCAGCAGAAACGGAGGCTCTTCTCATTAGGAGCAGGATTGCAGGAGAATTAAGAAGGGAGTGACTTTCTCATCCCGGGACTTGATGTTCCCGAACACCCATTTGTAAATGGTTTCCGCATACAGGCGTGCCTGGGCCGAGGCTGGGGAAGGCGGTTTGGGGAGGGCTTTGGATGCAGAGCAGAAGACACTGTGCATTGGCAAGGAAACTCCTGGGCTGCTTCTGGGGGAGCTGCAGGGGGGCACAGGAGCTGTTTCTGCTGCATAGGGTGTGCTGGCGCCTGCTGGGCAGGACGTTCCCACTGCAGCTAGCCCCCTCCTCTTTGGTGACTGGTGGTGGAGGTGGAGGTAGGGGCGGGTGTGGTGACCCAGCGGGTCTGGACCTGTCCCTCATTGGGTGCTGAGTGATATCCGTGGCTCAGGGGACCCCTGTGCTGCTTGAGCTCCCATGAGCTCCTGCAATGAAAAAACATCATATTGGGTTGGCACTGCACCCGAGCGGCATGTGGCACGGGCGTGTGCCGTTGGATTATTTTTATTTATGATGGCTGATTCACAATCGTCTCCATGGTGATGTGGAGCTGGAGGCGGAGGGAAGGAGGGAGTTGCAGCGTTATTAAATGACCCAATGAAGGAAAAAAGCCCTCTGACACATTAAGGATTAATTTAGCATCGTGGCCTCGCCTGGCAGGTCATTACCCGGCTTGCCCAGATGCTGGCCCTTCCGCTTCCAGAGTGTCCACTGTACACTCAAATGCAGCCAGATGCTGAGGGTCAGCAGGGCCGCCGCCGCCTGCGGGGAGAGACTGCCACGGAATATTTGCCCAGCTGTCCAGGAGGCTCTTTTGTGCTCTTAGTTGTCTGTTTTTGCTGACTTGAGCAGATACAAAATCATCAGTTACATGTAGGGAATACAGCCACACAATGAACACTCAGGCAGCTACTCCTTAGCTTAAGAAGAATTCACTGGGGCTGGTGCTGTGGCATAGTGGGTAAAGCCACCATCAACAGTGCCGGCTCCCATATGGGCACCGGTTCAAATCCTGGCTGCTCCACTTCTGATTCAGTGCCCCACTGGTGTGCCTGGGAAAGCAGCAGCAGATGGCCCAAATCAGAGGCTTAGGCCTCTGTACCCACGTGGGAAACCCGGAAGTAGCTTCTGGCTTTTGGCTTTGGCCTGACCCAGCCCCTGCGATGTGGCCATTTGGGAAGTGAACCAGCAGATGGAAGCGCTCGCTTGCTTGCTCGCTCTCGTCCTCTCTCTGTAACTCTGCCTTTCAAGTAAATAGAAACCAATTCTTTTTTTTTTTTTTAATTCACCCTCATTTTGTTCCCGGAGGATGAATGGGTGAAGTACCTGTGAGGCGCTGCCTCCATTTACCCCGCCCCTGCTGTCCTGGTGGCCTCTGTACCAGCACCCTGCCCTCGAGCGTGTGTTCCGGTTCAGGTGATACGTCTGTGTCTGCTCTACTTTTCAGTGCCTTCTGTGCCTTCCCCCCATCTCATCTCCTGTTCCCTGACACAGAACCAGTCTCCTGGGTGTCGTCCAGTCCCATGTTTGCACCCTAAATAATACGTTATTCTACTTTGTATCTTCAGGAGCTGTACATAAGCAACCTTGTACTCTGGGTCTTCCTCCTCTTCTTTTTAAATTTATTTTATGTATTTGAAAGGCAGAGAGAGAGAAAATGAATGAATATCTTCCATTTGTTGGTTCATTCCCCAGATGGCTGCTGGGACTGGGCCAGGCTGAAGCCAGGAGCCAGGAGCTTCATCAAGGTCTTCCACATGGGTGTAGGGGCCCATACACTTGGACCATGTTCTGCCGGTTTCCCAGGTCCATTAGCAAGGAGCTGGTTCAGAAGTGGAGCAGCTGGAACTTAAACTGGTGCCCACGTGGGGTGCTTGCGTTTGCAGGCGGCAGCTCTGCTGTGCCACAACGCTGGTCCCTCTGGGTGTTCTTTAGTGTCTCTGCTCGTTCTCTGAATATTGTGTCTGGGCAGCTCACCGGAGTTGTGCGTGGTGGGGCTCCACCAACTTCTACAGCTGAGGTAGATTCTGTAGCAGGAATGCCCCACCGTGTATCCATGTCACTGTGGACGGGCACTTGAGCCCTTGGCTGTGTCTGCTCTGATGAACAAGGCAGCTGTGTGTAGTTCTGCAGCTGAGCCCTGACGTGTGTGTGACTTCTCCAGGTCCCTTGTCTCGCTGGAGTTGCTGGGTCTCATGTCCCTGCATCGCCAGCTTTGCTGGATGGCCAAACTGCCTTCCCGAGTGGTTGTGCAGGTTTATGCCTCAAAACCAGAGACAGAGGCATTCTGGCCACTCTCCATCCTCGTCCACAAGTGCTGCCAGACTGCTCCGTTTCTAACTGTCAGATGGGTATGAACCAGGATCTCACTGTTGGGCCCTCTGGGGCTGCCTGAGACCATCACCAGCTGCCCAGGCTTGGACTGGACATTTGGAAGTCAACAGGTGCAGAGGCTGTGTTCTCCAGGAGTAAGCACGCGGTGGTAGAGCTGTATTGTGAGCTCCAGCTGCTTACTTCTTTGTCTGTTTTATGTGGTTGAGAACTTGGGTGGGAAGGGGAGGTGCTACTAACTCAACAACTGCAACAACTCAGGTCTGGCTCTTCTGTCTTCAGTGTTTGTGTGCCTCTGACTCCCCTGCCCACTTCACTGGCCCGGAGCTCCTGCCACAGTGTCCCGCTTCTAACCCTGCTGACACCTTACTCCGGCCTCTGAAGTGCTGGGGCTGGTGTGTGGAGTTGGCCTCTTTCCCATGTACTCGTACTCTTAGTCTTTATGGGGAGTCTTCTATGTCTTGCGTTGCGCCCCTGGGTCTCCCTGTGCAGGGTTTTGCCCAGGCTCGTCCTTTTGGGCAGTCTGCAGCAGAGCCCAGTGTGTGCCCTGCATGCTGGTGATGCCCGAGAATGGTCAGGGAGCGCAGTCCCTTGCCCTCCAGAGAATGCAGCAGGGAGAGTGATGTGACTTTGACAGGAAGACTAGCCCGGTGACTAGGGCCAGGTTTCCCAGAAGAAAGCTAAGTCTGAAGCAGGTTTTTTTTTTTTCTCTTTTAAAGAAAGCTTTTATTTAATAAATATAAATCTCATAGGTCCAGCTTTAGGAATATAGTGGTTCTTCCCCCCATACCCGCCCTCCTACCCCCACTCCCATCCCACCTTCTACTCCCTCTCCCATCCCATTCTTCATTAAGATTCATTTTTAATTATTTTTGTATACAGAAGATCAGCTCTATAATAAGTAAAGAATTGAGCAGTTTGCACCTGCACAGACACACAAAGTATAAAGTACTGTTTGAAGACCAGTTTTACCATTAATTCTCCTAGTACAACTCATTAAGGACAGAGATCCTACACGGAGAGCAAGTGCACAGTGACTCCTTTTGTTGATTTACCAATTGACACTCTTATTTATGATGTCTGTGATCACTCAAGACTCTTGTCGTGAGCTGCCAAGGCCGTGGAGGCCTTTTGAGTCCACAGACTCCATCAGTAAGTAGACAGGGCCATAAAAGTGGAAGTTCTCTCCTCTCTTCAGATAAATATATCTCCTTCTTTGATGGCCCCTTCTTTCCACTGGGGTCTCACTCCCAGAGATCCTTCATGTAGGTTATTTTTTGTCTTGGCTTTCCATGCCTGAAATGCTCTCCTGGGCTTTTCCGCCAAACCAGAAGGCCTTCAGGGCCGATTCTGAGGCCAGAGTTAAAGCAGGTTTTGAGGAGCGAGTAGGAGTTGAACAGATTGTAACTGATCACATCCCACTTTCCTGGTTCTGGAGATCGATGTAGTTCAGTAATGAGCAGGGTGAAGAAAGTTGTAAATAAATACCAAAGAAAATTGCGAGATGCCCTCTCACAGTCTGTGAGGGCCTAATTCTGGCTGGGAATGCACGGGGAGTGACTTCTGTGCGCTCATTCTTTTATTTGAACATACAGCTTGCAACGGTTGGGTGTTTGAGTAAAGAAACATAAAGCTGACCCCACTGTTGGAACCTCAATGGCCTTGGCTTCTGTTGTGACCTCGACGGGGTCAGACGATTCCAGCTGGTGACAGCAGCTGTCACCGCCGAGGTACATTATCCAAGCACTGTTCTGCTGTGAGCTCAGACTGCCAGTCTGTTCACAGCGGTCAGAATTGCTCCGAGTCATTTTGGGCATTTGGCTAATTAGAGCTAAGCCATCAGGTGAAATGAGCTATCCCTCCCAGACCCCATGCTAATGACCATTGTTAGATGGGTCTGCTGATGAGGTGGCCCTGGGCGGGGCTTGCTTCTTGTCTGCTCAGGGCTGTCTGGGGCTGCCAGTCGGGACCAAGTGGCTGGGCTGGATGGGAGTGAGATGATGCTCTCTCTCTGTGGAGGCCGGGAGAGAGTGTTTTGCATGAATGTGAGTCTTCTGCCTTTGGAGCCTGCCTGTCTGTTAAGTCATGCTTGCCTTTGCCCTTGGCCTTGCCTTGACCCTTGTTGGTGCTGCTGTCAGTCAAATAGCAAAAGTGCTGGCGTCTCCCCTGACAGCGGGTGCAGTAGTAACTGTCAGAGCTGGTGAGGTTGGCTTGCCTTCGGAGAGCCTCACGTGATGTTTTCATCTGGAAAGAGGGGTGGATGGAGGGATTGGATTGTCCAGAGGCCTCCTGGAAATGGGACTTGGGAGTAACTTTGCATTCTAAGCCATGCTCTCCCGTCACTGGCTGCCCACCCTGGGTGGTTGTAGAGTGTCGCACTCCGGAAGGCCAGGAGCTGGATTTGTTGTGGCGTCACAGGTTGCATTGTGTCACCCAGTTCTCGCCTCCAGTGCCTGTGACTGTGGCTTGCTGTGTGATCAAGTTGGGGTGCAGTCGTTGGGGTGGGCCACTGTCCCCCATGGCTGGCGTCCTTATGTGAAGGGGGAGAAGAGAAAGTGATGGAAAGAGGCGGAGAGGGCAGAGCGTGGACTGGAGTGACTTGTCTGCAAGCCAGGGCCCCCGAGACTGCCAGCAAGGCCTGGAGCAGGTGCTCCCCCAAGCCTCTGAGGGGAGCTCCTTCCTGCCAGCACCTTGGTTGTGGGCTCCTGGCCCCCAGAACTGCGAGAGGATACATTTGTGTTGTTTTTAGCTACCTGGCTTCACAGGTGATTTGTTACAGGCACCTCTAGGGAGCTAATAGAGGTGTGCAGAAAACACGGATAAATGGCCGCCATTAAAAAAGGGAGATCTCACACACACAGAATCTCGGTTTTCTGGTCTCTGTACAAAAGCCGTTATCTTTAAGTAAGGCTAGCCTCCCCAGTGGGCAAGCTCTGGAGCTCTCTCTCTGGTTTTCCCGAATCACCACCACCCGTGGCTCCCTGCTGTGTTCCCGTGGGGCCCTCCAGGCACCTGCACCTGTGGCGACTTCTTTCACCACAGGCCAGGGGTGGGAGGGCTGTGGAGGGACTCATCTATGGCTTCTAGACAGGGGTGGCAAGCTTCAGTCCGTGGGTCCTGTCCAGCCCTCTGTGTTCCGATAAATGAAGTTTGGCTGGAAAGCATCCATGCCTCTTCGTGTGAGCACTGGGGCTGCTTTCATGCGATCCAGCGTTTGGCCTGCAGGCCAGAGGATGTGACTGTGCAGCCCCGTACAGGAGGCGTTTGCTGATTCCTGCTCTGGAGAACCAAGGCACCCAGACTGCATCCCTGTTTGTTTGTAGCAAACTCATACTGGTTTTTATTTAAAAATCGGAACTGTCAATCAAGGACACCTCTCCATGCCATTGGATGCAAGTCTCCATCATTAAAAACCCATGGGCCAGTACGACTGATTTATCCAGTTTTTTACTGATGCATATTTAGGCAGCTCTGTCTTAGATGTTTACAAAGCAGGACAGCTCAGGAGCCCCACTCTTGAGTGCCGAGCTCCTCTTCAGTGTGGGGAGTGAGCGAGTGGGATGTCTCTCCCAGGGTGCAAAGCGAGTAGGCTGTGCCGCTACCTGGTCAAGTGTTCTCATTCGGTTACTAAGGCTCTCCCTGTCCTTGAGGGCTCTGCAGGAGAACACGGAGCTAGCAGCAGAATACGAGGTTTCGGATGCGCAAGGTGGTGAAGCCTGCGAAGAGTAGCTGAGAAGAACTCTCGGCGCTCTGTCTGTGAGCACCTTCCAAGGAGCAGCAGCTCTGCCGGGGCTGGGTGCAGTCCCAGGAGGGACAGTCTGGCCGCTTCCACTCCAGCACGCAGGGCTGCCTCCATCTGGCTCTGAGAAGCCCTCTGTATCTGTCTCACCCCTTGGGGAGGCACCATGCTGGGTAGAGACGTGGGTCACTGAGGTAGGGGTGTTTGGGCTTTCCCCACACTTTGCTATTTCTAGGTCTGTATTGGTATAAAGTGGCAAAGCCTGGGCCGGGACTGCTGATCTCGGGTCCGCCCGAGCTCCAGGGTCCTTGTCCATGATGCCGACTGCATCCATCTGCAGCAGCCCATGTCTGGTGAGGCCTGCGGGCATAGAAAGCTGACACAGCGGCCTGAGACCGATGCCCCTAGAAAGGCCTGCTTGCAAGGCTGACCATTGCCTGGCGTCTGGGAACTTGGCACTTGAACTGTTAGTTCCCTACGTGATAAGGGCGTCTCGCCACCCCTGGGCTGGCTGAAGGTGAGCACCTGCTTTCCTTGCCCAAGTCTGGAGTTGGGCACGTTCTAGGCAGAGGGTAGAATTCACGAACGGCTCCCAGGAAAAGTCTCGGGTTTCCCTGGACAGAAGCATCTCACACACACACACACACACACACGGTTGTGTTCTTGTTCCTGGGGCGGAGTGTAGGCTATGTGACCATAGTGGGAGGGAGAGGGCAGCAGGAGGCCTGGGCATGGATTTCTATAGAACGTGTTGTGTGTCTTTTTGCTGTAATCAGCTTTAGCCATGAGGTAGCCTGGACCCCTTCTAGGGATCACTACGTGCATGGGTGGTCCTGGGAAGCTGCCAACGGGACGCCTCATTGAAAACTCAACTCCAGCAGTGAAAAAATATTCAGGGTGTGAGCCGTGATGCGGTGAGCATGGTAGAGATATTGGTGATTATATGAGAGGACTCTGGAAAGTTTGTGGAAAATGGAATTAAGATGAATTTGCATTTTCTACAATATTTTTTAAAAATCCATGGAAAATGTATATTAGGAGAAAACTATTGATATCAATTTTTTGCATCAAAATAAACTTTTCTTTTCATTCCATTTTCCACAAACTTTTTGAAGTCTCTGGTATTAATAACTAACACTCCCATAATACTCAGTGTACCAGCTGTAGTCTTTTTGTTTTTTTAAAAGATTTATTTATTGGCCGGCGCCGCAGCTCACTAGGCTAATCCTCCGCCTTGCGGCGCCGGCACACCGGGTCCTAGTCCCGGTCGGGGCACCGATCCTGTCCCGGTTGCCCCTCTTCCAGGCCAGCTCTCTGCTGTGGCCAGGGAGTGCAGTGGAGGATGGCCCAAGTGCTTGGGCCCTGCACCCCATGGGAGACCAGGAGAAGCACCTGGCTCCTGCCATCGGAACAGCGCGGTGCGCTGGCCGCAGCGCGCCTACCGCGGCGGCCATTGGAGGGTGAACCAAGGGCAAAAGGAAGACCTTTCTCTCTGTCTCCCTCTACTGTCCACTCTGCCTGTCAAAAAAAAAAAAAAAGATTTATTTATTTATTTGACAGAATTACAGACAGAGGCAGAGAGAGAGAGAGAGAGAGAGAGAGAGAGAGAATCTTCCATCTGCTGGTTTACTTCCCAAATGGCCACAGTGGCCAGAGCTGCACTGATCCGATGCCAGGAGCCAGGAGCTTCTTCCAGGTCTTCTGTGCAGGTGCAGGGGCCCAAAGCACTTGGGCTATCTTCTACTGCTTTCCCAGGCCATAGTAGAGAGCTAGGTCAGAAGTGGAGCAGCTGTGTCTTGAACCGGCGCCCATACAGGATGCCGGCGCTGCAGTGGTGGCTTTACCCACTGTGTCACAGCACTGGCTCCCAGCTACAGTCTTCGTGACATAAGTGGGCTAATCCTTGCAACCATCACCACAGTAGGGAGGTATTCCTTTGCTCTCATTCACAGATAAGAACACGGAGGCAAGGGGTTGTGTAGCTCGTCTGTCGTCATCTGGTTCCTAAGTGACTGAGAAGGCGCTCCCAAGGCTGTGAATGGCAGGTTCTCTTGAAACACAGGGCTCTCCTTGGCGTGGCGACCCCAGCTCAGTGCCTTCTTGGAAACTAGTTTTCATCTGTAGTCCTCACCTTGGTTTCATATTTGAGAGGCAGAGACACACAGAAAAACAGAGGAGGGCTCCGATCGGCTGTTCACTCCCCAGATGCCCATCACTTCTGGGGCTGGGTGGGGCTGAAGCTGGGACCCTAGGACACAGTCTGGTCCTCCCGTGGGGGTGTCAGGGGGCCAGCGACTTGAGCCACCATCGCTGCCTCCCAGGGTGTGCATTGGCAGAAAGCTAGAGAAAGGAGCCAGAGCCTGGAGTCAAACTCAGGTACTCTGCTGTGGGATGAGGGCCCTGAATGGCTAGGCTGAATGCCTGCCCCAGTGGTCACTGTTTTGGATGGAGGGTGTATCTGTGAGGATAACACAAACCAGCTCAAAATTTCAGTGGCTTGAAATCGCACCGCTTATGCTGTGTTCAATGTGTGTGTCCCACCAAGGTTGGCTGTGGGCTCTGCTTCCTGATCTCAGGGATCCAGCTGCTGGGTGAAAGATGCTGCACCTGCTATTGGATGCTCCTGCCCGTCAGGGGCTGCTCACACCTCATTGGCCAGAATGGTCCTGTGACCCCACCCCCACACAAGGAAGCAGGAAGTGAGTCCTGCTGTTGAGTCCAGAAGGCAGAGTAGAACTTGGACTCCACAGGAGCACCGGTAAACAAGAATTCATTGCTCGGGTTCCAGGCTTGGAGGAAGAGTGGGGAGCTGAGAGCAGAGGGGTGGGCGGGAGCTGATTTTTGTCAAAGGCAGAAGCAAGAAAACAGGGGGCTGATAGTTAAGTCCTTTCAGAGCAAATGAAAGTGATTTCCATGACAACAATTCAATTAGAGAGCTGTGAGAAGTTCTCCCAGGGGAGGGGGGGAGGCTGTACTGCTGTGGTGAGCCCAGGCACTGGCCGCAGGGGTGAGAGGGGAGGGGCAAGTGCCCTAGCGGGAGCCCCTTCAGACTGGCCCTGCCGGGAGGCTTACCCCTCACGGCCCAAGGGGAGAAGCAGATGCACAGTGGGAGGGAGCAGGACGCGGGGAGGCAGGCCTGGCTGGGGAGGGGCTGTGCTGTGCTTTGCCACTGGGGTCCCCGTGGTATGGCAGGTGTGGGAATGGTTCCCCACAGAGACTTGGGAGAAAAGGGGAAGGAGGCCCCACCAGGGGGCGCGGAGACCACACACTCCTGGCTTTGTGTTTGAACCTGAGCTCCCTGAGCCTTAGTCTTCTCTGCCAATTAGCAGGACTAGGGTGAGCTTGCATGAGGTGGTGCAACACCTGCTACACAGCAGGTCCCCTCTGCACGTGTCTGTCCTTCCCACTGTGATGAGGCCGCTCAGCCGGGGGGTCCCTGAGGCCTGTGTTAAGAAGGGTTCTGAAGCTCAGTGTGCTAGGTGCTGAGTGATGTCAGCCCTGGCTGTGGAGTCGATGCTGTGTGTGACACACATTTGCCAACCTTACTTTGGTTTCTTTTCCCTTCCAAGCTGTGTTTTCTTACCAGCTGCTTCAGACTGCTCGGTGGTCAGCTCTTCACTCCGAGCTGCGTGTGGCCTGCCTGTCGGCTCTGGGCCTGGATGCCTGAACCTTCTCATTCCGGAGTCTGCTCCCTCGCTGCACAGCTCCCCCAGGCTTTCTCCCCCCCTTAGGGTCATTCAGGCCCTGCCTCCGTGGTGCTCCTCCAACCCACCGTGCCCCAACCCTTTCTCTCTTGGGGCCTGGCCACGCCCCTGGCAGCACCTCACGCAGGCGCTGGGGTCCTTTTTTTTTGTATCTGGTGCTGACCTCCTCGTGACCATTACCCTGAGGGCTGCTGTGTTGTCTCTTGCACCTTGGTTGTCCCTATATCCACTGTCGCTGATGTCCACACCCCATTCACTGTGCATGGCCATGATCTTGATGATGTGAGTGGCTTAGGGGCTGGAAGTGCCAATCAGCGGTCCTGGCTGGGACTCCCAGCGCGGGGTGACCTTGGACCCCTTGGCTGCTCTGAGCCTCTGTTTCCTCTCCTGATGGCACAGAGCAGGTTGCAGGGAGCGCATGGTGAGGCTCGTGTATTAGTGCCCTCCCCGCTCTGGGCCCATGTGGGCGCCTGCCTCCTGCATGTCGGCGGCTGCTGCAGTCCCCCCCGCCGTGCCCCTCTCCCCTTGGACCACCTTTTCACCTCTCATTGGGTTGGTCCTACAGGGATTTGTTGGGGGGCCAGAGGTGCAGCCTGGGTGCTGGGGAGGGCTTGGTGCAGGGGAAAGAGGATCTTTTATCCACATGTGCGAAAGTGCAGAGTTCGGGGGCCCCAGCGTTACAGGGCTGCTGGAGGTGGCAGTGGTGTTGTGCAGCCACGGTGCGCTGTCACCGTGCCATCAGCTTTCACAGAGCCCCCTTCTGGACGCCCTGGGGGGCCTGCCGATTACAGGCCGATTGGACAAATCCTTTTGTAAAATGCGGAGTCACCAAATTGCTCTGCTGTGATTCTGGAGATACATATTTTATTTTATATAAAATAAATAATATGTATATATTAGGTTTGCGTAAAGCAGGTGCTATTTTAGTGGTGAAGCATCCTAGTCCAGCCAAGTTTTCTGAGCCTCAGCAGTCCACGTTGGCGTTTATTTCAACCCTCTGAATATGGATTGTATTCCAGAAAGATGCTTCCAGCTCATGAGAATGAAGTGGAAGAGTGGCATTGCCGGGCTGCCTCCCGTCCCTACTGTGTGCCGGCACTCCTGGTGCTCTTGGCAGGTTCTCAGCAGCCCTTGCTAAGGGGACAGGAGTGACAAAAACCAGGATAAAGCTGCTGAGGACCAATCTGGCCCAGGAAACACGTAAGCACCACGAGGGTCAGTCTCTGTACTGAGGCTGTGATAGGACCCACTGCAGAGCAGAAATGGCCAGGGAGGGCTGAGGTCGTGTGTCCAGGGCAGGCACTTAGCCCCTAAGGCGCTCCCGCCAGCGCAGACCAAGACGGACGTGTTCTGGGCCGTTCCTCCTTGGAGGGAGGTTAGTGCCGAGCGACTCCCGGAGATGCCGAGGCTGCAGCCCATCTGCTGCACTCCTGGGCGGTGCTCAGAGTGTGAGTCCTGTCCGTCTCTGTCACGGAATCCCAGAGTTCTAGGGCAGACCTTGGACCGACCCTCTCAGTCTGCAGACAAGGAGGCCGTGGAGTTTCTGAAGCCTCCCTGTGCGTCCGTGGCTGCAGCTGGTACTTGACCCCTGCCCTTGACATGGGTTTGCCTCCCCTCTCACCTCAAGGCCCAGCATCCTCCCCGGGATGCAGGGAGGAGCCAGCTCATCCCTTTGCCCTCTTCCTAGGGGCACCACTCTCTGTGATAGATGCTGTTTTGTCTTGAGTTTTCTGAAAAATTGCACACGCAGACTAAGAATTCAAGAGGGATACTTTGAGAAGTAGGCCTCTGCTGTGGTTTGGGGATGACTTTGGGGTCCTCCAGGCCATGTGTTAAAGGCTTGGTCTCCAAAGTCTCACATTAATGGTGAATGGATCTAAAGGGTAGAAATTAATCCAGTTCTCGTGTCTTTTGAGAAGTCATTAGGTTGAGTTAGGTTGTCAGGGAGTCCCCAGGGTTTAAGGGGTGGCACACAGACATGCGTGCTGAGGGAGCCCCTGTCTGCTTCCTGGCTCAGCACGTAACCGTCCTCAGCATGTGCTCGGCTATCGGCATCGTAGTCTCCCCCGGTGCTGAACACAGGGGCTGCCTCTTCCGGAGCTGCAAGCTGAGCGAACCCTTCCTCCCTCGGGAGCCTGTCTTAGGATTTCACGGACGTGACGTTGACCTCCCTCCCTCCCAGTCCTTTCCAGAGCCCTAGTATCCTTCCGAGACTTCTCTGTGAGTGAACGAGCGAACGTGCATTGCTGATTCGCTCACTCGGCAATGACTGGGCGCGTGCTGTGTGCCAGGTTCCGTTGAAGGCTGCGGCAGTGGCGGAGACAAGGATCCCTCTTGTTAGATCTCAGCGTCTCTCGTCCTCTCATGTGCTCATCTGTGAGCTCCTTCAGCCTTCGCTTGTACCTCTGAGAGTCTTCCCCGTGGCTTTAATGGCATTGACACGGCTGCGTTTCATTGTGTGGCTATCCATCGTCTACTTAGCTGGTGCCTGATAGACCCTTAGATGGTTCCTCCCTGCCTCCCTCCTTCCCTGTTTATAAGTGATGCTGCAGAATCCTTGGGCGTGTCCTTTTTACACACCCAAGAGTAGATCTGGCAGTTTACTGGCCAAGATGTCCAGAGGATGGACATCTAGGCAAGGTTACATCCAGGTGTGCAACCTGTGTCATTTGGACCTGTCAGTGCTGCTTTGATCTGTACTGGCTTTGTTCCTCACTTACGGGTATTAACTGCACACTTACAATGTGACAGAGGCTGTGGATGCTGGAGACAAAGCAGGGGGAGAAATCCCACACCTCAATTCCAGCCTTGTGGAGCTGACCTTCCTAAAACGCTCCAGTCCTGCAGGCCGAGCTGTCTGATCTCCCAGCTCGGAGGGAAAAGGAAGCCTCCTTCCCCCAGCAGTGACAGGTCTCAGGCTTGACTCTCACTGGCTCCACTTGTGTCATGTGATACCCCAGAGCCAGTCATGTTGGCTGTGGGCAGAGGCGAGCCGATTGGTCAGGCTGGAGCTGGCAGGTGGAGTAAACCTCACTGGGAGCCACTGGCCCGAGAGCAGGTTCCCCTGAGCTTCAGGGCTGGCGCCGGTGTTGAGTGTAATGGCCATGACAGAGGCACGAGCATGCCTGAAGGGGTCCTGGAAAGAACGAGAAGGCAGAGTGAGGACGCAGGGGCTGTGGGGTGTGGGCCCAGCGCCTACTGGGCCCTGGGGCTGTGGAGGGCAAGGTTCAGCAGGCCAGCGGTGGGGGCTCAGAGCCTCTGGAGATGCTAGCTGTTCACAGCAAGGTGGGCTGGTGTCCAACAGGGAGGCCTCTGGTCCTGGGTTTCCTTGGAAACTGGGGCGGTGGTGGGCCCCGAGCTGCACTGGAGGAGAGCCACACCCAGGGCAGGGAGGCCCTGAGCTGGCTCCTCTGGTGAAGTTTGTAGGGTGGCAGCCCTAGGACCAGCAGGAAACCCCGCATCAGTGACCGCGTGTCCCAAGGCCGTTCCCGGGCTGGTGTCTCACACATGCGGGTTCACTTCATTCTCAGAGCCGCAGCAAGGCCGCCCTCCTTAGAGGGAAGAGAAGAGACGCACGGAGAGGTCATGAATTTGCTTCAGGCCACCCAGCTGTCGGGGCCAAGCCAGCATCTGAGCCAAGGCAGGTGCTTTTGAGCACAGACTCCTTGTGCCTCTCTGTCAGGGTGAGCAGAGAACAATGATCATGGCAGCTGTCTGTTAGGGGCTCATGACTCAGTTTCCACATCCAGAGAATGGGCCCTTCAAGCATTTCCTGGGAAGACCTTTTGATGGGAAAACAGTCTGTGTGCTTTTGCAGCTGTTTTAGCTTTTTCTTGCCTGTTACAAGCAACCTGGGGGCTTAAACCTCGAGCTCTGTTGTGATACCGAAGTTGGTGACCCTGGGCTAAGATCAAGGCACTGGCGGGGCTGCGTTCACTGAGGCTCGGGGAGAACCTGCTCCCTTCCCTTTTCTGGCTGCTAGCGGCCACCTGCCTGCCACGGCTCACGGCAGCTGCCTCGGCCTTCAAAGCCTGCAGTGCAGCGTCTCTGACCTCTCCTCTCTCCCTCTCCCCTCTGTGGCTGATTTCTTTCTTTTTAAAGACACATTCATTTGAGAGAGAGAGAGAGAGAGAAAGAGAGAGAGAACTTCCAACTGCCAGTTCACTCCCCAGATGGCTGCAATGGCCAGGTCTGGGCCAGGCTGAAGACAGGAACCTGGAACTCCATCTATCTCCCATGTGGCCATCTTCTGTTCCCGGCACATTAGCAGAGAGCTGAGTTGGAAGAGGAACAGCCGGGACTTGAACTAGTGCGTATGTGGGATGCCGACATTGCAGGCAGTGACTTAACCTGCTGTGCCCCTTCTCTGCTTCTTATACCTCTCTGACCCTCCTGCCTCCCTCCTGTAGTGCCCTGTGGAGACACCGGGCCTAGGCAGACAGTGCAGGGTCATTTGCTGTCTCACAACTCTTTCTTTCTTTCTTTTTTTTTTAAAGATTTATTTATTTACTTGAAAGTCAGAGTTACACAGAGAGAGATGGAGAGGCAGAGAGAGAGAGAGAGAGAGAGAGAGAGAGAGAGAATCTTCCATCCACTGGTTCACTCCCCAGTTGGCCACCATAGTTGGAGCTGTGTCTATCCGTAGCCAGGAGCCAGGAGCTTCTTTCAGGTCTCCCACATGGATGCAGGGGCCCAAGGCCTTGGGTCATCTTCTGCTGCTTTCCCAGGCTATAACAGAGAGCTGGATGGGAAGTAGAGTAGCTGGGACTTGAACCGACGCCCATATGGGATGCGGCAGCTTTACTCGCTACGCCACAGCACCTGCCCCCTCACAACTCTTAATTTCGTGATGTCTGCAAAGGCTTTTGCCATATCGGGCAACGTCTTCATGGATTCCAGGGATTGGGACATGGGCATCTTGGGGAGGGGCATTTACTTCATTGTCTGCCACCTTTGTAACTATTTTTAACTGTACCATTTTTCAAGCTTTTAAAATACACGCAGATCGATGCCGAAGAAAACAAAGAGCAGCTTTCATCTTGCTGCGCAGCTAAGCCAAAGGGCCAGTTCTCCCTGCGCTGACATTTACACAGGAAGTGCAGGTAATGTTCACAGAGTCAGGAATGCAAACCGCACAATGCTGCCAAATGCGAAGGCAGAGCCTGCCCCACCTCCCGCGTGGGCGCTCCCCAGAGGTACCCGCTTCAGTCATAGAGGGGTCCTCCCAGAAAACACTCGGGTAAACCAGAGTGACGCCTCCTCCCGTTGACAGCTTTCTTCTAGAAAATCCTAGAGGTCACGGCATGCCCGCCATTACTCATGTGGAGCCTGTCTCTGCAGGGCTCCGGCGCCTTGCGGGCAGGGTGGCAGGTCGTTTGCGTAGTCACGTGTGTCAGCGACAGGTTCTGAGAGATGCGTTACTAGGAGATTTTGTCACCGTGTGAGCATCTCGGAGTGTCCCCACGGAGTCCTGGATAGTGCAGCTGCTGCACACCTGGGCTGTGCAGTACCCCTGTCACAGACACCGTGTGAAGTCGACTGGAGCGGGGTACGTGGTGCGTGGCTGTTGCAGTCAGCTCTTCATCTAAGCTCTAAGACAAGCTACCTACGAAAGAGAAGAGGTCTATTTTTTTTTTAAAGATTTATTTTATTTGAAAGGCAGAGAGAGAGAGAGAGAGAGAGAGAGAGAGAGAGACAGTGAAAGAGTGCTTCTATCTGCTGGTTTCCTCCCCAAATGACTGCAATAGCCAGGGCTGGGCCAGGCCAAAGACAGGAGCCAGGAGAGTCACCTGGGTCTCCCAAGAGGGTGCAGGGGCCCAAGCACGTGGGCCATCTTCCACTGCTTTCCCAGGAGCATTAGCAGGGAGCTGGATTGGAAGTGGGGCAGCCAGGAGTTGAGCTGGCACCCATATGGGATGCTGACACTGCAGGTCGTGGCTTTACCTGTTGTGCCACAGTGCTGGCCTCCGAGAAGAGGTCTGTTTTGGCGGTCACAGGTCTGATCCCTGGTGAGAGTTAGCAGTGGCCTGAGTCAGCACAGAGTGTCACATGGCAGGAGGGATCCCCTGTGCCTCCATCCACGTGCACGTTCACATCGGGCTCCACCCTAATGACCACACCAACAGGCACTGCCTTCAGATCGTATCACTGGGTTAAGTTTCCCCGTGGGGGCTGCCCCAACTCATACCCAGTGCATTGTTGTAATGAACCCCCTGTGTTGGCTCCTTTGGTGGTGTCCAGTGTGTTGTCCCTGTGAGCATGCTCTGTGGGTACATTGAAACATCACCTCCAAGGACAGGTGTTCCTGGGGTTCTGGGTTTCTCAGCATTTGTGGTGGGGGCTGCCCTGGGCATTATGGGGCTGTGCCCACTGGACTAGTAGCATCCACTCCAGCTTGGTGGAAACGGATATTGCCAGGTGCCCTCTGGGGCCGACTCTCCCTCCGGTTGAGAACCTGTAATTTAGGGGCATTCCCTGCAGTGGGCTGGGGAGGAGGAGCTTGCTGTACAGACCTGAGCCAAACAGCCATCGGCAGGTGCTGAGCAGGCACTGGCCAAGCCCGGGGACAGACGGCCATTGAGAGGCGGCAGGAAGAGGCTTGCTTGCGGTTGGCGGGAGCGCGGTGCAGCTCTGCTTGTTGCAGGGAGCTAAGTCTTCAGCAGCACTCCGCTTCCTCAGGGAGCTGGGTGGTGTGCAGCTGGCCTGGACTGTCCAGCACGCCCGGCCCCACCGTTCTCACCCTTTCTGCCAGACGAGACTGAGCTCCCTCTCCTGTTGTTTTTGCGTCATCAACCACCCCACAGCAACACAGCCACCTGCGCTGGGGGGAGGGGTCTCCTCTTCCTAAGATGATGGCGGACTGAGCCTCCCCGGAGCAGCAGAGCAGTGTGTTAACGTCTTTGATCCTTACTGTAACCTGCCTGCTACGAACGTCCCATTTTACAGGGGAGAAAACTGCTCAAGGAGGCCACAGAACCCTTGAGTGGTGAAGCCGGACTGGCACAGGAGCTCGCGTTGGGCAGAGTGCAGAGCCCTGCTAGTTTACAATGAAACTCAGAGAACAGGAGCTGGCGTTGTCACATGCGTGGTTCTGGGTGCCTTACGTGGGTTAGCACATCTGCTGCTCAGCGCAGTCTGGAGAAGCAGTCTGTCATCACCCACGTCTTGCAGAGCTGGAGGCACAGAGAGATCGTGTCGTTGGACTGAGGTCACACAGCTTGGAGGTGAGCAAGCTGCAAGTGCAGCCGGCGGGGAACAGGGCCCCTGGGTTACAGACCTCGTGGCAGCCGCTTGGGGACATTCCCAAGGCTCTTGGACAGTTTACCCCTCGCCACGCTGGCGGCATTTCTGGACACTGCGCTTCCATCTCCCAGTTATACTCGGAGCAGAAACATGCTGTCTGCAGGAGGCAGCCCGAGAGGCCTTGCATGCGTTTCTGGCTGGTGACTGTTTCATGAGAGCCCATCGCGTCGCAGCGTCCCGGTTGGGAGCTGAACGGAAGCCACTGTGCACCGGGCAGGTCATGACTCGTCCGTGTTGCCCGGATGCCGACACGTCCCGACAGCAGGCACCTGGAGGGCTTCGACTCGTGAAACTCGCCACCTTGAAAGCTATGAAACAGTCCCGACGTGCAGCGCTGCGGAGGGCGTCTTCATGCACACAGCGCATGCACCACCCAGAACAATCCATGCTGCACGGTCCTCCCTGGGTGTAGCCTGTTCGACCGCCAAGTTCGCCACCCACGCATGTCATCACAGACTGCAGAACGCAGCGCGCATGTGCGGAAACGTTACGCGCGTGGCATCTTGCTGAGCTCCCTTCGCAAGGTGCTTGTCTTGCAGCGTTGCTGGGCTGCATCCGTGCGGACAACGTTTCGCTGGCGCCGAGGTCCGGGGTATGCGTATGTCTCAGCAGGGTCGTCCGTTCCCCTAGCGGTGAGCGTTCAGGCCGTTTGCTGCTGTGACGAGCAAAGCCACAGCGCTCTGCTGCGTCTCCCCTGCACGGGTGCAGGAGCTGCTCCAGAGTGCGTCCTGAGGGCTGGGATCCTGGTGTTTGGAGTGTGCATGACGGACAACTGAAGCATCCCCCTCCCCGTTCTCCAGCGCGCATGCTCCGTGGCCTCCCTTTTCCCACTTCCCCAGCGCGCATGCTCCGTGGCCTCCCTTTTCCCACTTCCCCAGTGCGCATGCTCCGTGGCCTCCATTTCCCCGCCCACTTCTCCAGTGCGCATGCTCCGTGCCCCCCCCCATTTGCCGCGCCTCTGCCGGTGAGGAGGCGCTGGTGCCGTGTGACCGCGCGAGGCGGCGAGGCGGCGAAGTCGCGGGGCTGGAGCCTCAGTGACCGGATGGCCCTGTAAGCCGGGGCCGGCGACCCGCTGCTTCTGTGCGTGCGTACGGGCAGAGAAGGCAGTCACGTGCAGCACGGAGACGGGCCTGGGACGCCACGTGCGGGCCCACACCTGCGAGGCGTGCGCGCTTGTCGGCGTCGGGCTGCCGGTCCGTGGGCTCCGGTGCCGGTGAAGGCAGCGTGGGCGTCGCTGGGCCTTCGAGTGAGAGTGTGCGCCCGGGCGCTCGAGGGGCCAAGGTGGACGTGGGCCCAGGAGCGCCGCCAGCCACTGAGCAAGGGAGGGGCGTCCCCCGGCTGTGGGGTCCCCACCCCCGGGGCCACGTGGAGACACCCGGGCTTCATCCTTTCGGGAAGGCCGCGTCCGGACCTCGGGCCGTGGGAGGCGGGAGACAAGCCTGCTTCGGAAAGTTGTGCTAGGAGACACGTGATACAACAGGCGCCGCTTTAACCCGGGGTTAGACACGGTCAGTGGGGATGTGGACGCGGTCAGTGGGGATGTGGACGCGGTCAGTGGGGATGTGGACGCGGTCAGTGGCGGGGTTAGACGCGGTCAGTGGCGATGTGGACGCGGTCAGTGGCGGGGTTAGACTAGGTCAGTGGTGGTGTTAGAGGTGGGCAGTGGAGAGTTGACGCGGTCAGTGGGGATGTGGACGCGGTCAGTGGGGATGTGGACGCGGTCAGTGGCGGGGTTAGACGCGGTCAGTGGGGATGTGGACGCGGTCAGTGGCGGGGTTAGACGCGGTCAGTGGCGGGGTTAGAGGCGGTCAGTGGTGGTGTTAGACGTGGGCAGTGGCGGTGACTACTTTCACGCTGTTGTGCAAGTACCACCACCATCCACCTCCAGGACCTTCCCGTCTTCCCAAATGATTTATTTATTTATTTGCAAGTCAGAATTACACACAGAGAGGAGAGGCAGGGAGGGAGAAAGAGAGGGAGAGAGAGAGAGGGAGGTCTTCCATCCACTGATTCACTCCCCAATTGGCCGCAACGGCTAGAGATGTGCTGATCCGAAGCCAGGAGCCAGGAGCTTCTTCCAGGTCTCCATGTGGGTGCAGGGTCCCAAGGACTTGGGCCATCTTCCACTGCTTTCTCAGGTCATAGCAGAGAGCTGGATCAGAAGTGGAGCAGCCGGGACTTGAACTGGTGCCCATATGGGATGCTGGCACCGCAGACGGCGGCTTTACCCGCTGTGCCACACTACCGGCCCTCACATTAATATTTGCATTGCTTTAGGTTGCTAGGTTTGTGGTGATCCACAGGCAGCAGTGGGAAGCTGACACATTATCTGAAGCCTTCGGGACTTCGGCAGACATGGTCCGTCCAGGCTGGTCTCTCCCGTTCGCCTCTGCTGAGTATCACTGTGCAGGAATTTCCGGGGCCCACCTACTGCCAGTGTCTCTGAGAAGGAAACCACTCAACGTTTGTTCATTCTGCAGAGGTTTCTCGCAGGTCGCAACTTCAGGAAGAAGGGGAAATAGTTCCTAACTAGATTAAGGCTTCTAATTCCCCTCCCTTCCCCCATCACAGCTGTAATTTGTTGCTTAGGAACATTTTTATTCCCTTTTATTTTTAAAATCGTAGTGACAGTGTGGAGGGGAGGTGTTAGTTTGAAAGGTTTTGTGAACTGAGACAGGTGTGGAGCTGGTGGCCTGCAGCCATGGGTGGTCTGGTTAAAAGCATTTTTGGGGGGACTGCCTTCAGTGATGTTGGTCATGAGAGCAGGGTCTCAGTGTAGTAGCAATGTGCAAGGCACAGGAAACTCAGCTCGAAACTGGCGTAAGGAAGGCAGGCAGGAGATTGGCTCGGAAAGCAGTGGTGTTTGGGAGGGGTAGCCTCGGGCATGGCTGGATTCGGGGGTTCAGAAGAAGCCTTCCGGACTGGGGCGCTCTCTGTCTGTCCCTTGCTCATCTGTTGGCCTCTGTTCTCTGGCTGTTCCTTCAAGAAGCAGCCTGCTCTACTCTGGATTCCACGGTCCTTGTCTCGCGATGGAGAGAGAAGACTTCTCTTTCCCTGTTGTTTTGCTGGTAGTGGGGAGGTTGAGTCTCATTGGGTTTCTCTGGGTCGTGAACCTGCTTCTGACCTCATTGCCACGGTCAGAAGTTGGACCAGCACTGACTGGACGGGTCTGGGTCACAGTGTCAGCCAGACCGCATTCCTCAGTAGTTTCTCAGGGAAGAACTGAGGGGCTGTTTAGCGAGCACCTGGGGGTTGGGTGCTCTGGTGTGAGGGCAGTGGGTGCTGAGCCAGGAGTTCAGCCAGGAGATCTTGGATCTGAACCTTGTGAGGGCTGTGGACCCTTAACTCAGCCCCGAGCACACGCTAGGGGACAGTGGAGGCCTGAAGAGAGTAGCAGCCCTCCCTCAGGCTCGTCACCATCCCTGCGCCGCCTGCTCACCCATGCCGTGCATTGTCAACTGGAGGACCTGTTTCCCTCGTGTCACTTGATTGCATCAACGTGCAGTAAGAGATGTTGAGCAGAAGTTGGTCACAGGTTCTGGGCCCTCACTGAGCTGTGGGGTCTAGGTCCCCCTGCCTGCATCTGGCTGTCTTGGGACAGCACTGGGCAATAGCCTGATACTGTAGGATCTCTGAGGCTGGAACCCTGGTCCTTAAAGGCCACGTGATGTGGTTTTCTCGAACATTCCCTCCTGTGACACTTTCCCCTGTGAGCCCAGTGGCCATGCTGGTAGGGGGCCAAGGCACTTTGGTTGACAAGCCGAGCCCAGCCATCCAGACCCAAGTGCTGGACCTGTGATTTAGGGTCCCACTAGTCCCTGAAGTCTTCTCAGCTAGGATGTGCCGGCGGGCATGGACGGCTCCTCCCCTCCGAGCCTGCTCTGAGTTCTTGTCCCAGAGACTCTGTGAGCACCACAGGGACGGTTGTCATTCGGGCCACCAAGCATGGCGTGCTTTGCCCTGCAGAAGGCAGCGGGATCAAGCCGGCGCCGTGGCTCACTAGGCTAATCCTCCGCCTTGCGGCGCCGGCACACCGGGTTCTAGTCCCGGTCGGGGCACCGGTCCTGTCCCGGATGCCCCTCTTCCAGGCCAGCTCTCTGCTGTGGCCAGGGAGTGCAGTGGAGGATGGCCCAAGTGCTTGGGCCCTGCACTCCATGGGAGACCAGGAGAAGCACCTGGCTCCTGCCATCGGATCAGCGCGGTGCGCCGGCCGCAGCACGCCAACCGCGGCAGCCATTGGAGGGTGAACCAACGGCAAAAGGAAGACCTTTCTCTCTGTCTCTCTCTCTCTCACTGTCCACTCTGCCTGTCAAAAAAAAAAAAAAAAAAAAAAAAAAAAAAAGAAGGCAGCGGGATCAGGCGTGCTCGCACTGCTGGCAGTGTGGGTCGGATGAAAGGAGGCAGAGTGGCAGGTTTAAGTGTTAGCCACGTTCTGTTTGACCGAGTAGTTTCAGTCCTGGAAATCTATCGCGGAAATAATCTCAGCTGGGACGCTTTACAGTGTGTGCTGGATACTGCTTTTCCAGTGATGGGGACATGATGGGCACCAGTGAGTGCCCGGTATGTGCCGGGCACCATGCCGCAGACTGCCTGCTTCCCACCTGTGTGTCCTCCCAGGGATACTTGAGGCCACTGGAACCCAGCTCCCTGCCCTGTGAGTGTGGACGCCGATCACTTGCAGGAGGTAGTAGGTAGCCAGGCTGCTGGCTCCGAGTCCTGGGTCTGCACAGTTGGGCTCAGGCGGGGGAGTGATTGAGAGCGATCGGGGGCGGGCCATCCAGCGGCATCTCTGAGTGACGTGTGAGGGGTGTGTAATGGCGGGGGGATTGTTCACGCTCGGTTAACCGGGAGGAGAAGTGCGGAACGAAGGGGTGTGCAGTTTACTGAAATGGCGCACGGAGAAACAGCAGGGCGGGTGTGGAGGCCTCCAGGGGCTGGGAGGCTTGTACATGTGTGCGCCTCCATCAGCTTTACTGTGTTCTCTGTTTTTCTACTGTGAGCAAACACTGTGGAAGGAGAGAAGCGCAAACAGGAAGTGAACGAAAGTTAACGATGGCCAACCGCAGCTGGACAGTGCAATGACAGGAGAGAGCTAAAGCTGCTTCATGGTTCAGAGGAAAGGAGGAGCCATGACCAGGATGGCTGTCTGTGCCTCTGTTCTGAAGGGGAGTCTCCTGGGAGGGCTCTCAGTGGGACAGCGTGGAGAACAGGGGGAGAACAGAGCTCCAGGAGGGCTCCTTCCAGTTAGGGCATGTTGGGTGCTTGGGGGTCTGTCCGCAGCTCTCACGGTGGCTGGTGTGCGGGTCTAGCCTGCTGGGGCTGGAGCTAGAAGGGACCAGGGACATGCAACACGGGCTGCTTGGAGGACAGGTCTAAGAAGGTGTGGCTTACCTGGCCCGGCAGTCCCCTGTGGAGGCTGTGGGTGTGTTCCAGAGACAGACAAGCAGGCCTGGCGTCGGGCATGTGTGTGCTGGGACAAGGGCTGTGTCTCCCTGGTCATTCTTCATGGATTGCACAGAGATCACCAGTATTGCTAGCAGTATAGGAAGCAGACCTCGCTCTGAGCCTGAGAGCTGACTCTCTGTCAATCAATGGCTTGACCTTGGGCAAGACAGAACTTTGGTTTTGCCGTCTGTGAAATGGGTACAGTTGTTGTGTGCAGGATGGAATAAAAGAACTCATTACTCGGTGGGGGTGTCTCGTGCTGCCCAGGGCTACCTTGAGCCCCAGCATTCCCTGCGGCCTTCAGTGCCGGCTGCAGAATCGCCCAGGGCAGAGCTGTCCCAGGAAATAGCGGGAGCTTCCTGTGGACGTGAAAGTTCTTAGTAGCCCCATTGGAAAGGGAGGGAGAAGCAGGGACGTTGAGTTGATTAATGTCCTTTATTTAACTCAGTGTATCCCAAATGTCATTTTCCAGCATGTAACCAATATAAATAAGTAAGTAAGTAAATTAGAAAGCTTTTATTTAATGAATACAAATTTCATAGGTACAGCTTTAGGAATATAGTGGTTCTTCCCAACATGCTCACCCTCCCACCCCAACTCCTGTCCCGCCTTCTACTCCCTCTCCCATCCCATTCTTCATTAAGATTCATTTTTAATTAACTTTACATACAGAAGACCAACTCTTTCTTAAGTAAAGATTTCCACAATTTGTACCCACACAGATGCACAAAGTATAAAGTTCTGTTTGAAGACTAGTTTTACCATTAATTCTCATAGTACGATACATTAAGGACAGAGGTCCTACATGGGGAGCAAGTGCACAGTGACTCCTGTTGTTGATTTACCAATTGACACTCTTATTTGTGACGTCAGTGATCACTTGAGGCTTTTGTCATGAGCTGCCAAGGCTATGGAAGCCTTTTGAGTCCACAGTCTCTGTCAGTATTTAGACAGGGCCATAAGCAAAGTGGAAGTTTTCCCCTCAGAGAAAAGTACATCCTTCTTTGATGGCCCCTTCTTTCCACTGGGGTCTCACTCCCAGAGATCCTTCATGTGGGTCATTTTTTGCCACAGTGAATTGGCTTTCCATGGCTGGAATGCTCTCATGGGCTCTTCAGCCAGACCAGAATGCCTTAAGGTCTGATTCTGAGGTCAGTGTACTGTTTAGGGAATATATTTTTAATAAGGTCTTTTCTGTTCCTGTTTCCTACTCCGTCTTTCATGTCTGGTGAGGATTTTACACGTACAGCATCTCTAGCTGTGGATGCTTTGTTTTCATTGGAAATGCCTGATCTCTCTTTAGAAAGAGTAGGCTCACGTAGCCAAGTTGTTGTAGGAACTGAATTGAGTATTGGGATGAAAGTGTAATTAAGGATGCGACAGGAAGTGACACATTCCGCACTCAGTGCGTGGCCCTGTCTCAAGCCCTGGTAACCACGGACGACTCTGGTGGGGACCGTGTTGGACAGGAAGCGTGCAGATGCTTCTGGTGGGCTCCTCAGCCTCTGCCTGGGTTCTAGTCTTCCCTGGTGCGTGGGCGTGGGTGAGTTCTTTAACCTCTCTGGGTCTCTGTTTCCTCAGTCATGAAGTGGGGACTGTAGCAATGCTAACAGTGCACAGTGATGGAGCAGCAGTAATGCCAGAAGCACATAGGATTGTTGTGACACTGCACGCAGAGCCCCAGACATGCTGCCAGGGGGATTCTGGGATTTGCCTGGAATTAGAGTTCTAATGGGAAGCTGGAGTCTGAGTTTGATGACTTCTCAGCGCCACTGTATGATGGCAGCCACATGTCCTAGGGCTATGGGGGGGGCCTGCCTGTTCAAAGTTAATGAGCTAAGAAGTCCTGACACCCAGTAAAGCCTGGAGTGAAATTCCATGGCGTTGCGGACAGTTAATTCTTTATTAGGTTTTCCTAAGACTGAGATCAAAAGCATTTTATCTTTTTTAAGGTTTGCATTAACATGTCGTTCCATTTTATAGATACATTGATCTCAGTTTGGCTGATCTGGGCCAGGTAATGGAAATAAATGCTGCTTGGCATCGGGGCCACAACCTTGTCGCGATCTGCTGAGCTGCCGTTTGTGACTCGGCGGGGGTCTCCGAGTCTGCCAGGCCAGGCGGACAAGGAACGGCTGGACGGTCAGTGTGTCCTCCTGGCTGCCCTGGTGGCATGTCTGTCCTGCTGTGTTGCCATGTGTGTTTAACAACTCCGGGCTCTGCTCAACGTGGAGATCTTGTAAGACTGCTTTTGTCTGAGAGGCCCTTGGAATGAGCTTTGTGGACAGAGAAAGAGAAAAGGGAAGATTCCTAGGCATCCCTGGCTGTGCCCTGCTGCCCCTTTCTGAGTTGAGATGCTGAGCCCAGGATGGGTCCCTGTGACTGAGCTGCCCGCAGGGCTGAGTAGGGAGGCCTGAGTTCAGCCGCTCCTGCCAGTGGCAGGGTCTGAGGGAGGTGATGCTGCTCCCCTCCCCCAGCCAGCAGGGTCCAGAGTGAGTGGGGCTCCTACTTTTCCAACTGAGACTGAAGTCCGAGCTCTCGGAATTTAAAACACTATACAGGCGGACTGCCACACACCTGCGGGCCACAGGTCTTAGCAGATGGCAGATGAAGTCTGTTAATTCCATCTCGAGCCGGGACTTCTCCCCTGAGGTCCAGATGTCTCGGGGGCATGGTCTCCCTGATGGCTCTACCTGGTTATCTCATGGCACCACATCTTTGGTCCCATACCGAGCTTCTTCTCTTCTCTTCTCTTCCTCCCATGACCCTCTCTGTTTCTGTTGATGGCAGTTCCCTTCTTCCAGCTGCTCAGGCTCAAACCCAAGAGCCACCCTCGAGGTCTGCCCTGTGTCACATCCAAGCCGTTAGCGCCATCATCATCGGCCTGGACAGTCCTCTCCCTGGTCTCCCCGCGGCCATCATGCCTCTTCCCAGTCCTCTCCTCCCACTGCAGCCAGAGCAGTAATGCCACGTGTGGATTGCACTAAGTCCCTTCTCTGCTCGGAGCGTCCCCCTGTGCGTAGAAGCCAGTGTCTCTGAAGTGGGCCAGGTGCCCTGAATGTCTGGGACTTCCTGTCTGCCTTCTCTCCCCGATCTGGACTCCCTGCCTTGGGGCCTCTGCACTGCTGCTCCCCTTTCATGGAGCCTCTTCCTTCCTGTGAGGAGCCCTCGCCTCTCAGGTCCTCTTCCGGTGGCCCTTGCTCGGAGAAGGTTGCTGGCGCCCTGCCCTCGAGGCCACGGCACCCTGCTGCCCAAGTTCCGCATCTTCCTTCCCTTTTGTCTTCAGCACTTGAAACTGTCTCACACCATGCATCACATTCATCCATTTGTTCACTCTGCAGTCCGTCTTATCCCTGCTACGGCACCAGTTCTGTGAGACTCGGGCTTTCTCTCTGGCACGGAGAGGGCTCCTCTGAGCAGAGGAACGCGTGGGCAGATGCAGGAGGGTTTTGTGTGGTGGCATCACAGACTCACGGCAGCCTGGTGCAGTTGTTGCTCTTGTACATCTGGGTCTGTTTCCTAACATCTCTGTGCCTGGGATCCTTCCTGTACAGCAGGGCTGATGGTGATACCCACCCCCCAGGCCCGCTGTTGGATCCAGGAAGTGAACATATGAAAGGCACTTGGAGTGGTGTCTGGCAAGGAGGAAATGTGATACAAATGCTGGCACTTGGATTCTTACTGTTGTTATTTGCCCCGTGCCAGTGAAAACAGCAAACATGGCCGTGCTGGTCACACGCAAGCCCCTGTTCTCTCCCCACCGCCTCCCCAGAGGCAGTCACAGTCATCGCGGTTTCCTTAGTCCACACCTGTGCTGTGCCTTTAAATATGAATCTGTGTGCCTGTAGAAGAATGCTGTCCTTCAGAGAAGTGCTGTATTTCACTTCATGTGTTTGGCGCTTGTTAGTTTTCTTTCTTCCCAATAGTAACAGCTTGAAGCCGGCTTCACCCCAGTTCTCGGCCCTCGGCCTCATTACTTGCCGTTGTGCACCCTGCTCGAGACTGTGAGCCGTCCCAGGTTCCCTGGCTCCTCCCCACTTGGCATCTCTGCCACTGCCAGCACCTTCCTGGGTGTCCTGGTGCCTGCCTGCGGGTGCTGTGTGTGTCTGCGGGGTGGATGTGCGAGCCTCAGGCTGCTGGGTCTGGGGCAGGGTGTGCACTTTCCATTTTAAAGAATGTTGCATGTTGTCCTCTAAAATGGTGTTGCTAGGGACAGTCCCACCAGCAGGATGGGAAAAGCCTTTTCTTTCTCTTTTTTTAATTGTAATTTTTATTTTAAGAAATAAAGAGAAAGTACAAAGAGTAACATAGCGGCCGGCACCAGTGCACTTAGCACCTAGCCGTGCCAGCTGTTAACTTTTGTCACATTTGCCTCAAGTCTCCTCATTTTACTTAAACATGGCCAGAGGCTTAGGGAAACCTGACATTCTCTCCTGCGCACCCTCAGCTCCATCCCTGCCCCCAGTGGCAGCCAGGGCTGGATTTAGTGATTTATATTTTTGCTGGGATGATGAGTGATGTATTACTTTGTGCATGTAAAGCTTCTCTTGGCTTGTTGTGGGGACTGTGACGTGTGGCTTGCTCTGTGAAGCCAGCAGAAGACCTGGAGTCCCCCTCAAGTTAGCACTCTGACGTCTCTCATCTGGGACTGGCGCTGTGGCACAGTGGGCTAGGCTGCCACCTGCAGTGCCGGCATCCCACATGGGCGCTGGCTTGAGTCCTGGCTGCTCCACTTCCAATCCAGCTCCCCGCTTATGTGCCTGGGAAAGCAGCAGCAGATGGCCCCAGTGCTTGGCCCCTGCATCCATGTGGGAGACCCAGATACAATTCTTGGCCCTGGTCGTTGCGGTCATCTGGGGAGTGATGGAAGCTCTGCCTCTCCTTCTCTATCTCTGTAACTCTGCCTTTCAAGCAAATAAATAAATCTTAAAAACCAGCTCTGTCCGTCTCTACCTACTGTGTAAGAGGCTGTCATGCTGCAGTTTACATAGCGTTTCTCCAAGTAGTGAACACATTAAAATTTTAAATTAAATTTTTAGTGATTTACTTGTTTTATTTTCCTTTGAAAAGCAGAGTATTAGACATCTCCACCAACTGGCTCACTCCCCAAATGCGTGCAACAGCTGGAGCTGGGCCAGGCTGGAGCCAGGAGCCTGGACCTCAGTCCAGGTGTCGCATGTGGGTGGCAGAGACCCAGGTACTTTAGCCATCACCTGCTGTACCCAGGGTGTGCGTTAGTAGGAAGCTGGAACGGGAAGCAGAGCCCTTCAGTATGAGATGTGGGTGTCCCAAGTGAAATCAGCCCCTGTACCAAATGCCCACCCTGGAAAATTGCATTTAAACGGATTCTGGTTCTTTACTGTGACATCCTGAAAAGAGACTTCCTGTGTATTTCTTTTTCTTTTTATAAAATATTTATTTATTTATTTTAAAGCAGAGTTACAGAGAGGCAGAGGCAGAGAGAGATAGGTCTTCCATTTGCTGGTTCACTCCCCAAATAGCCACCACAGCTGGAGCTGCACTGACCTGAAGCCAGGAACCAGGAGCTTCTTCTGGGTCTCCCACATGGATGAAGGGACCCAAGGACTTGGGCTATCTTCCACTGCTTTCCCAGGCCATATCAGAGAGCTGGATCAGAAGTGGAGCATCCGGGGGCTGGGACCATGGCATAGTAGGTTAATCCTCCGCCTGCAGTGCTGGCATCCCATATGGGCTCTGGTTCTAGTCCTGGCTGCTCCTCTTCCAATCCAGCTCTCTGTTGTGGCTTGGGAAAGCAGTAGAATATGGCCCAAGTGCTTAGGCCCCTGTACCCACATGGGAGACCAGGAAGAAGCTCCTGACTCCTGGCTTCGGATCAGCTCAGCTCCAACCGTTGCAGCCATTTGGGGAGTGAACTAATGGAAGGAAGACCTTTCTCTCTGTCTCTTCCTCTCACTGTCTAACTCTACCTCTCAAATAAATAAATAAGTAAAAAAAATCTTAAAAGTGGAGCAGGCGGGACTCAAACTGGTGCCCATATGGTAAAGCCACCTGCAGTGCCAGCTTCACCTGCTGTGCCACAGCGCTGGCCCCTCCTGTGTATTCTGTAACGCTCTGGTTTGCATACTCTGTGGACTAAGTTCTTTGTCTTTTCCCAGACACAGAAGCCATCCCTGCCTTTCTCTGTCTGCCAGATATTTGTCCTCTCAAGAGGGGGAAGCCTGGCTCTTTGCAGCTTGCTTTGGTGTGGTGGTTGTTAAAGTGGACATCACGAGACAAAATGTCCACACTTGAGAGTCCGCAGCATTTGATCCTGTTTCTTCCAGATGTTCTCATTCACTCGACTGACATTTGCTGAGCACTTGCTGTGTGCCAGGCCCTGTTCTAGGTGGGAGAATCTCAGACGTGGTCCTTGCCATCGTGGCATTTCCGTGGGTGGGGTCGGACGAGACAGCAGGTACGTGGGAGCCCCTCTCTGCCTCCTGGACTGGTCAGGGAAGAGCTGACACAGATGCACTTCCTTGGCTGGGCCTGAGTCCTCAGGGAGTTACGCAGGGAGCAGTCCAAGTGGGCGCGAGGTCAGTGTTCCCGAGAGTGGTAGTCTGATGGTCCATGCTACCTGACGAGCCCGAGATGCTGTGTGCAGCACTGCTGTGGACTTTGCTCACAAGTCTACAGCTGAGACAGGGCCTGCAGAGACGGCTGGCTGACATCTGGGGCAGCTCGAGGAATCAGCTGGGGCTCCCCTGGGTGTCTGGCTCTCAGTTGGGACCCCAGCTGGGCTGTGGCTGGGACGCCTCCGTGGGGCCTCTCCATGTGGCTGCCTGGATTCTGGTCAGCATGGCGGCTGTGGGATGGGTGATTGACCTCAGAGGACCAGGCCTTTTGTGACAGTCCACCAGTCACACGGAGTCAACAGGAGGGTGCGTCGGCCGCTCCTGTCCATGCAGGTATGTCCATAGAGTCCCCGTAGGCGGGGATGTCATGTGGGATGGATTTGCCCATGTGACCCTCTGTGGAAAGGACCGCCCACCACAAGCCGTGCAAAGCTACTCTTCGTCCTGCTGGGTCAGTGCTCCCAGTGGGCTGGGCCTTGGCTGTGGCACTGTGGACAGTGGGCTGGGGATCGTGGCAGAATTGGTGAGATCTCCTGTGTGCTGAGCACCTTGTATCATCTCCTTGACAACCCCACAGCACCCACTGCCCCTCCAGGGTCCACACAGTTGCTCTGTAAGGAAGCTTGGGTTGGAACCTGGGCGTGTGTGAGAGTCCCCTCCTCAATTCTGTGTACCCGACTCTGTCCCCCAGGGAGGCTAGGCTTCTCTGCTCTGATGGTCCCCAGCCACCAGACCCCATGGGGCTGGTTTTTCATGGCCACTTAGTCTGGTGGGCCTCTGGTTGCCATGGTGGTGGTTGCTGACCATGCATGGACACTCTGACCTCCCTCCTTCCCCTGCCATTGTGGTTGTGGTCTCCCTGAACCGGAGGCACAATTCATCCAGGAGCCTTGGAAGAACACCTGCTGTCCATCTACTGATGGGCTTGTGGATTTGAGGAATGGTCCTAGGATGTCTCCTTGACTTGAGGCAGGAGTGAGCAATTATGAAAGTGAAAGCTGATGTCACGCCAGGTAGCCCGTGGCAGGGCTCTGTTGTCCAAGGCCGCTCAGTTCTTTACCTGTTCCCAGAGCTGCCAGACTCTGGTAAAAGCCCTCTGGGTGGAATTTTTCCTGCTTCTCTTCTGAGCTATTCTGGGAGCATGGGATAAGACACTGCTCACGGATTCTCCGCCATAACTGAGCCTGAGACCCGGTGGGCGTGTGCTGGTGTTGGCAGAGGCTGTGCGGAGGGGCTGCTTTGTGAGGGCGAGTCTTCCTTCCGGGCGCTCCCTGCGCCTTGGCCCTCACCCTGTTCTGCACCCTTGAGTCTTAGTTGTGGGGACACCGGGTCGCCATTATAGAGGTGGTCCTGTTTGGATTCTGGGTCGTGAAGGAAAGCAGCTGCCATTTAAGTATGGTGATACAATCAAACGTGAGTTGGGATTTAGATTAATTCTAAGACCCATGAAATTCTTCATCCACAAAATGCTCATGGCAGTTGAATGCAGTTCCAGGCTTCTCTCCCACTCTCATCCCAGGTCCTGTGTATCAACGACTCACGCTGCCTCTGCTTCTGGCACCCAGGGCCCTCCCCCCCCCCCCCCCCCCCCCGCCCTGCTGCCCCACCCAAGCCCCAGCCTCTCAGGGAGACTCCTGGTCTCACGCTGTCTCTTTACAGTCTCTTCTCAGCGAGCGCCTGAGGTGAGCCTTTGAGCATGCACATCCTGGCATGCGCTTCTCTGCCCCAGTGCCAACCCAGTGGGCAGAGAGTGGGCGGGCCGGGCAGCTGGGGAGGTTGGACGGGGAATTTGGCCCATCGCCTTTTCAGTGGTGTGGTATTTTCTTCCTGGCCACGCGGCTTCAGGAATCGGCGGAGATAAGCTGGACAGGATCTGTTTTGGTTGGGCAGGCCAGATCCCCTGTGTGAGAACTGCCAGAGGCGGCTGCCCTAGGGCAGCTACCTGCTGAAGTCCCAGGTGTGGAGGGGTGCTATGGAGAAATACGGGCACCTCTGTCTGGGGCAGGTGACAGGGAGAGGTGAGGACTGCAGCCAAGTGGAGCCCACGTACCCTGTAGGGAGGCAGCTGCTGCCAGCTGTGGCCCATTCGCATCTTGAGATGGAGTCTGATTTACTAGTTCTGCCACATCTCCCAGCCTCCAGATGGGCTTATTTTGTATCACTGTGAGTGCACAAATTTGGTGTCTGAACCCCTTGCGTCATCTGTGGTCATTCCCTGCGTGGGCGCTCTCATTTGCCCCATCTCTGCCCTCTGCCTGCCTCGTGGGCCCTTCAGTGTCGGGGCTCTTTCCTGCTTCCTGGCAGAAGACACTCCAGAGTTGCCTGGTATATTCTTGCTCCAGGTGTGAGTTCAGCAGTTTTTTCAAGACTCCTGGGTTTGGCCTTCCTGTTCTTAAAGGCCGGCAAGAAATTGACATTAATAATTATGATCTCTGCTGTGGCCCAGTGTGTTCCTGTGGCCGAGCACCGCCCTGTGTGGGACTGGCCTGTGCTTCCAGGGCCTGCTGGGCAGATAGACAGTGCAGTGAACGCGGCCAGATGGTTGCCTTCCACTTTGGGGCAGCCACCCAAGTAATGTCTAGAAGGTGCTTTCCCCGAGAGCTGCTGGGCAGGGTTTCACCCGCAGGTGCCTGTCAGGCCCAGGTGTGGGCTCACAGCAGAGTGGGCTCGATTTGCTGTCGATTGTTGTGTTTGACCTTGGCGAGTTGAGGGGTGGGCCCACGATGGGGGCCAGGGTGTCTGGAACAGGCCATGTCTAACACATGTGCCCTAAACAGACGGCATGGATTTCCCTGGGCCCTCTGCCTCTCCTGGCACATGGGCCCCTGATGCTGTGCGCATAGACGGAAATGCCTGCTTGCTTAGGAGAGCGTACCTTCTGAGGACACAAACCATCTGTATGATTTTTATCTGAGGCCTTTGTGGTGAGCTTGGAGTTAGATCGCTGGGTTTGAATCATGGTGTGGCTGTGACCAAGTTTGGAATCTTGGGCCAGCTGTCCCCCCTTCCTGTGCCTCACGTTCCGCATCGTCAGCATGGAGACCTGGAACCGTCTCCCTCAGAGGGTCATGAGGAGTAAATGGGCAGACACACGTGCGTCCCTGAGAATGGGGGCTGGCCCTAGACAGTGCGGATTCTGAAGCTGTGTGTCAGGTCGGACAGGTGCCTCCCGGATGTCAGTGTGTCAGGTCGGACAGGCGCCTCCTGGGTGTCAGTGTCAGGTCGGACAGGCGCCTCCCGGATGTCAGTGTGTCAGGTCGGACAGGCGCCTCCTGGGTGTCAGTGTCAGGTCGGACAGGCGCCTCCCGGGTGTCAGCGTGTCAGGTCGGACAGGCGCCTCCCGGGTGTCAGTGTCAGGTCGGACAGGTGCCTCCCGGGTGTCAGTGTGTCAGGTCGGACAGGCGCCTCCCAGATGTCAGTGTGTCAGGTCGGACAGGCGCCTCCCGGATGTCAGTGTGTCAGGTCGGACAGGCGCCTCCCGGATGTCAGTGTGTCAGGTCGGACAGGCGCCTCCCGGATGTCAGTGTGTCAGGTCGGACAGGCGCCTCCCGGATGTCAGTGTGTCAGGTCGGACAGGCACCTCCCGGGTGTCAGTGTGTCAGGTCGGACAGGAGCCTCCCGGGTGTCAGTGTGTCAGGTCGGACAGGCGCCTCCTGGATGTCTAGTTACACCATTCAGTGTGTTCCTTTCTTCCTTTTCTCTCCTCTCCTCTCATTGGGATGCAGATAGCCTAAGCAGTGACTTAACACCTGTACCAAACACCTGCCTGCCCCTCTTTCCTCTTTTTCCTCCCAGCAGACTCAGCAGTTGATCCTGGTGCCAGCTAACGCAGCCCTTGTGAGGTCATGTCCGAGCATCTGGCCCCAGCACGCGGTGGGCTCTCAGGAAATGCCAGCTGAGTGGAGCTGTTGTCCACCCGGGTGGGAGTGTCTTCACCCAGCACGTGCCGGGGTGGGGGCGAGTCCACCTGTGATGGTGTGCAGTATGTGCAGTGGTGTTTTTTCCTGTCCCGGTCCCAGCCTCCAGTCATTTCCAGCCAGCCTTGACTTCCCACGTGGGCGTCTGAAACCATTAACGAGGTCTCACTTTTTGGGACCTGGATATTTTGACAAGAATCGGCAGTGATGGTTCCTGCACGGTAATTGGAGGTTTTGCTGAAATCTGGTGTCAACTCCAGACAGCAGCTGGGGGCCACTTTCCTTCCTTCTTGCTCAGGAGCCGGGCGTGGACGTTGAAGCTGCCTTCTGATGGGGGTGAGGAGCAGGGGAAAAGTGACCCCTGGGCCCCAGGTGTGGTGGGTTCCCCTGGGGGCCCCTTGCTGTGTACCGAGTAGGAGCTTCCTGCACGTGGCCCCTTGGGCTCAGCCGTGTCTGCCTGCTGAAGCCCCGGCCAGCCAGGCTCACAGGGCTGTTTGCAAAGCAAGGGCGAGTTCTTGAACCTGAGGGCAGAGCAAGAGGTGGGGAACCCTGGTGAGGAGGCACAATGATCTTTTCTTCTGGTTAAATTAGGGAAGTTGCCAGAGGCCATTGCTGTTTTTCAGCCCAGCCTGAGGTTAGCAGTGTGGTGAGAGATTTTTCTCTGTTGCTAATGACTGTCTAGGTGTCTGTTCTTTCAGAGGTTAGAGTCACAATGAGTGGGGAGATGGCTTCTCACCACGTGGCCCTGTTCCCGCCACTGCCTCGGGGGATCTGCAGGGGAAGTGGGTGGCGCTTGCTGCGCTGTCCCGGGCTGGGTCTGGGATTGGGTCTGATGGGAGCCCTGCTCTGACTGCTCTTCTCCTGCATCCTGCAGGGTTGCAAAGTGAACGGAGAATGTGCAGGAAGCCAGCAGGGGAGGAGTTAGCAGAACAGCCCAGCCCAGGTCTGGGTGACGGGTGCGCTGTGGGCGGAGGTGCGCAGCGACGGAAAGCGTGGCACTTCATCAGTCACCTGCCTCTACTCCAACCAGGAGTCTGAATCCTCACGGTAGCCTCCGTGCCCCGGAGGCCTTCATCTGTGCTGTACAGACGAGGAAATGGAGGCCCAGGAATTGACTTGCCCAAGGTCACACAGCCAGCAGGGGCAGAGCAGGGATTGGGCCCCAGGTTCTGTGTCACTTGCCTCTTGGTTGTTAGGGGTGGTTGTTGGGACTGAGGCAAGCTGGAGACCCCGTGCCCCAGTGAAGGTGGACCAGCTGTCAACATGTGGGGGTGACTCTAAATATTCTTTCATTTTCATCTTTTTATATTAAAATTCTTTTTTTGTTTTGACAGACAGAGTTAGTGAGAGAGAGAGAGAGACAGAGAGAAAGGTCTTCTTTTTTCCATTGGTTCACCCCTCAAATGGCTGCTACCTGAAGCCAGGAGCCAGATGCTTCTCCTGGTCTCCCATGCAGGTGCAGGGCCCAAGCACTTGGGCCATCCTCCACTGCCTTCCCGGGCCACAGCAGAGAGCTGGACTGGAAGAGGAGCAACCGGGACAGAATCCGGTGCCCCAACCGGGACTAGAACCTGGGGTGCCGGTGCTGCAGGTGGAGGATTAGCCAAGTGAGCTGTGGCGCCAGCCTTAAAATTCATTTTTAAAAATTTATTTTTAAGAGACAGAGAGAGGTGCTCCATCTGCTGGTTCACTCTCCAAATGCCTAAACCGTAGGGCTGATCCAGGCCACAGGCAGGACCCTGGAACCCCCTCTGGGTCTCCCATGAGAGTGGCAGGGGCCCAGGCACTGGAACCATCATCTGCTATTTCCCAGGTGCATTAGCAAGAAGCAGAAGCGAGACTTGATCCCAGGCACTCTGATGCGGGTTGTGGGTTTCCTAAGCAGCGGCTTACCTGCTGCGCCATGGTGCCTGCCCCAAATTATTTATTTATTTGAAAGGCAGAGTAACAGAGCGCGCATGAGTGAGCAAGCTTTCACCTGCTCATTTACTCCCCAAATGGCCACTAGAGCACGGGCCCAGCCAGGCCAAAGCCACGAGCCTAGAACTTCATCCTGGTTTCCTACGTAGGTGCAGAGGCCCAGATATGTGGGCCGTCACCCGCTGCCTTCCCAGGGGCATTACCAGGGAGCGGGATTGGAGTGGAGCAGCCGGCACTGTGCTCAGGTGTGGAATGTTGGTGTTGCAAGTGGCAGCTGGACCTGCTGTGCTACAATGCCAGTCTCTCTCCCCACCGCGCACTTTTTGGATTCTGTAATACTTAGTATTTTTTCATGTACCATGCAGTATTTCTCCATGTATACAGTGCACAAACGATGAAATCGAGCTGTTAGCATTTCCGCTTCCTGGGTTTGTGTTTGTAGCCTGCAGCTCCTCTCTGTTTGTACAAATCTGGTCCTTCACTGGGCACTGAAGTCACCTCGTAAAATACCCCAGCGCAGACCTCCTCGGCGGCCCAGGCCGCTGTGGGTGGGGGCGAGGCCTGGAGGCCAGTTGGTTTGCAGCTTTTGGGGAGGTGCCATGCAAGGCCCTGTGGGGGATGGTGGATGGGGACAGCTGCGGGGATCCCATGTCGCTCTGCATCACCCACGTGAGACTCCCATGTCTCCCTGCATCACCCCACGCGAGGCTCCCGTGTCTCCCTGCATCACCCCACGCGATGCTCCCGTGTCTCCCTGCATCACCCCACGCAGACTCCCATGTCGCCCTGCATCACCCCACGCGAGGCTCCCACGTCTCCCTGCATCACCCATGCGAGACTCCCATGTCTCCCTGCATCACCCCGCGCGGGACTCCCATGTCGCCCTGCATCACCCACGCGAGGCTCCCAGGTCTCCCTGCATCACCCACGCGAGACTCCCATGTCTCCCTGCATCACCCCACGCGAGGCTCCCATGTCTCCCTGCATCACCCACGTGAGGCTCCCAGGTCTCCCTGCATCACCCACGCGAGACTCCCATGTCACCCTGCATCACCCATGCGAGGCTCCCATGTCTCCCTGCATCACCCCACGCGAGACTCCCGTGTCTCCCTGCATCACCCACGCGAGACTCCCATGTCTCCCTGCATCACCCATGCGAGGCTCCCATGTCTCCCTGCATCACCCCACGCGAGACTCCCGTGTCTCCCTGCATCACCCCACGTGAGACTCCCATGTCTCCCTGCATCACCCCACGCGAGGCTCCCGTGTCTCCCTGCATCACCCACGCGAGGCTCCCATGTTGCCCTGCATCACCCACGCGAGGCTCCCATGTCTCCCTGCATCACCCCACGCGAGGCTCCCATGTTGCCCTGCATCACCCACGTGAGACTCCCATGTCTCCCTGCATCACCCACGCGAGGCTCCCGTATCTCCCTGCATCACCCACGTGAGGCTCCCATGTCTCCCTGCATCACCCCACGCGAGGCTCCCATGTTGCCCTGCATCACCCACGTGAGGCTCCCATGTCTCCCTGCATCACCCCACGCGAGGCTCCCATGTCTCCTTGCATCACCCACGTGAGGCTCCCATGTCTCCCTGCATCACCCCACGTGAGATTCCCATGTCTCCCTGCATCACCCCACGTGAGACTCCCATGTCTCCCTGCATCACCCCACGCGAGACTCCCACGTCTCCCTGCATCACCCCACGCGAGACTCCCACGTCGCCCTGCATCACTCACGCGAGACTCCCACGTCGCCCTGCATCACCCCACGCGAGGCTCCCGTGTCTCCCTGCATCACCCCACGTGAGACTCCCGTGTCTCCCTCCATCACCCCACGCGAGGCTCCCACGTCGCCCTGCATCACCCACGTGAGACTCCCATGTCTCCCTGCATCACCCATGCGAGGCTCCCACGTCGCCCTGCATCACCCCACGCGAGACTCCCATGTCTCCCTGCATCACCCCACGCGAGACTCCCACGTCTCCCTGCATCACCCCACGCGAGACTCCCACGTTGCCCTGCATCACCCACGCGAGGCTCCCATGTCTCCCTGCATCACCCCGCGCGGGACTCCCATGTCTCCCTGCATCACCCCACGCGAGACTCCCATGTCGCCCTGCATCACCCACGTGAGACTCCCATGTCTCCCTGCATCACCCACGTGAGACTCCCATGTCGCCCTGCATCACCCACGCGAAACTCCCATGTCTCCCTGCATCACCCCGCGCAGGACTCCCACGTTGCCCTGCATCACCCCACGCGAGACTCCCATGTTGCCCTGCATCACCCATGCGAGGCTCCCATGTCTCCCTGCATCACCCATGCGAGGCTCCCATGTCTCCTTGCATCACCCCACGTGAGACTCCCATGTCTCCCTGCATCACCCCACGCGAAACTCCCATGTCGCCCTGCATCACCCACGCGAGGCTCCCATGTCGCCCTGCATCACCCACGCGAGGCTGGCTTCTTGGGCCACGGGAGGCCTTCAGAGTAGCGAAGTCTGTATACCTTTCACCCAGCCTCCGAGAGGCTGTGTCTTAGCTGAGGTCTGAGTAATGGGAGGGAAAGGAGCCAGGGCAGCTCCCTGCTGGTGAGAGAGTAGGAAGTACAAAGGCCCTGGGGCAGGGAATACAGCTGTGTTCGGCATGGGGGCGGGAGTGGGAGATGAGGACAGCAGTGACAGTGCTGGGGCCAGACCAGGGAATGCACGCCTGCTCCAGGACGACCTGGGCTCTTTCTCTCAGTGGTGTGATGGCTGTAGAGCCTTACCTGGACCTCAGCTTATTTCAGTATGGAAGTAAGGAAAGAGTCCAGGTCGCGAATTGAGCCGGAGAACGCAACAGCAGAGCTTGTGGCCCTCAGACGTGGAGAGGGGACCCCAGAGCTGGGCATCCCTCAGGGAACTGGGACCCCGGTCTTTGATAGGTTCTCTAACCCCCCTGTGACCTCCGTCACCTGGTGTGGCTGCCAGGCCTGGGGCATGGCACAGTTGCTGGTCGGGCTGGGCTCTGTCCACGAGCCTGGGAGGAGTTGGGGTTGGAAGGGTCTAGCTGTTGGCCAGCACTCCCCGAGTGTGGAAGGGGCACGAATGGTCAGCCTCGGTGGGCGTGCAAAGTGGGAAAGTGTGGGGTATGCAGAAGGAGGAGGATGGTCACGCCTATCCCTGCCTCCACCTCCCTCCCTGCAGGTGGGGCTCAGGACCCGGGAAGGGCATTCCAAGAACCCCAGTGAGTAAGCTCACCTCCTCTTTCCCAGCCTCCCGAGCCCATGGCCCACTCACCTCCTGATGTGACACAGGGGACCGTTCAGCAGGGCACGTCCCTCCCTTGTTGTCCACTCCTCCTATATCGTCAGCCCATTGAGGCCCCCGCCTGCTGACCTGGAGTGCTCCAGCCCCGAGTCGCGCTCTGCCGCTGGCAGCCTCGGGCCCAGCAGGTCCGAGGGCAGGATCTTTGCTCAGCCTGTCCAGCGTCTGCCTGAGAGTTCAGATTTGCGGTCACGGAGGAAAGGGCAAGGAGTCGCACGTAAGAAGTGGTATTTCTGACTTCAAAGATCTGTTGAGTTTGGCAGGCTGTGCCCTAGGGCCCCCGGAGCTGGCACCTGTGGCCAGTGCCGAGGGCGCTTGAGCTTCCCGAGTCCCCGGCTCCACTGGGCCCTCTGAGGCTCTCAGCTGACTTCAGTCTGTGGCCCCTGCCCGGCCCAGCTCCCAGAGCATTTCAAGGGTGAAGCCCCAGGGGACTTGGAACCGCACCACAGAGAGGCAGGGGTGTAGGAGGAAGAGTGTGGCCCCTTCCCTTCTAGCTGTTAGACCCTAGGAAAGTGCGTGAGCACCTGTGCCTGTTTGCTTACAGCAGAGCTGGTGGGGGGAACCAGAATGGGTGAGCACAGCTTATGGGTGGGCCCGTGTGAATACCGTTCACCGCAGTTTGGATTCATGCAGACGATTCCATGACACACCGGAGGCCCGTTGGCTGATGTGCACAGGCACCATACACGTGCTTGTGTGGACGTCCGAGTCTGCCAGACGCGAAACCCCACGTGAGCTGGGTGGTCTCTGCGGCCCCTCGTCCTTGCCTGTACGCGGGCTGGGAGCAGGGCTTTGGCTTGGTGCTTGCTCTGCCACTCATGAAGGCGGCGTCCTTCCTGTACCTTCACCTGGAGCCCTGAGCGGGCTGCTGGGTGGGCGGTGATTGCTGAGGTTGGCCTGGCCGCAGGGAGATCCCTTGAGCAGCCCAGAGCCGCAGCTCCTAGCTGAGTGGAAGTGAGAGGATAAACAAGGAGGCAGGCACAGGATTGCTTCTTAAAACATTGTAACTCATGGTGGAGGCTTGGAAGCCACTGAGCTGTGGGGCTGGAGAGGAGATCCATGTGGTATTTCCAGACAATGGGAAGCACAGCAGCAGAGTGGGCGGGGCACAGCGATGCGGCTCAATCAGCAGTGTGGGCGGGGCATGTGACATGGATCAATCAGCAGTGTGGGCGGGGCATGGTGATGTGGATCAATCAGCAGTGTGGGCAGGGCATGGTGATGTGGATCAATCAGCAGTGTGGGCGGGGCATGGTGACGTGGATCAATCAGCAGTGTGGGCGGGGCATGGTGACGTGGATCATTCAGCAGTGTGGGCCGGGCATGGTGATGTGGATCAATCAGCAGTGTGGGCGGGGCATGGTGACGTGGATCAATCAGCAGTGTGGGCGGGGCATGGTGACGTGGATCAATCAGCAGTGTGGGCGGGGCATGGTGACGTGGATCATTCAGCAGTGTGGGCGGGGCATGGTGATGTGGATCAATCAGCAGTGTGGGCGGGGCATGGTGATGTGGATCAATCAGCAGTGTGGGCGGGGCATGGTGATGTGGATCAATCAGCAGTGTGGGCGGGGCATGGTGATGTGGATCAGTCAGCAGTGTGGGCGGGGCATGGTGACGTGGATCATTCAGCAGTGTGGGCGGGGCATGGTGACGTGGATCATTCAGCAGTGTGGGCGGGGCATGTGACATGGATCAATCAGCAGTGTGGGCAGGGCATGGTGATGTGGATCAATCAGCAGTGTGGGCGGGGCATGGTGACGTGGATCATTCAGCAGTGTGGGCGGGGCATGTGACATGGATCATTCAGCAGTGTGGGCGGGGCATGTGACATGGATCATTCAGCAGTGTGGGCGGGGCATGGTGACGTGGATCAATCAGCAGTGTGGGCGGGGCATGTGACATGGATCAATCAGCAGTGTGGGCAGGACATGGTGACATGGATCATTCAGCAGTGTGGGCGGGGCATGGTGATGTGGATCAATCAGCGTGGCTCCCACGAACGCTGCGCTATGTGAACATGCGAGTCGCGGAGGGACAGAGAGCAGTGCCAGTTAGGCGAGGCGCAGAGTTTGGAAGGGACACCATGGATCGTTGCAGAAGTAGGCGTCAAAGCAACACAGAATCAGCGCACCGTGTGCACTGTCATTAAGGTAAGCTACACGGCAGGGTGAACCCTACCTGAGAGATGGGGTGACCGGTAGCGCCAGGAGTGGGCTGGGGAGGGGCCCTGGGGGCTTGCACTGCATCTGCAGTTCTGGGTTCTTGTGGTGGTGATTGGCATGTGTGTGTTCACTTAGTACTGACGCCCTTCAGTTTGGATCAGTGTTTATGTCAGTCAGGTTGGGAAGTTCCTGGAGTGGATGCCCTGGGACTTCCTTGCTGGTGTTGACCCTTTCCCCAGAGGTCATCAGGGTGAGCCCCAGTTCAGGTGGGCAGAGCTGTGTCCTGCTAAGAGAATCAGCTGGACACAGGTGGCTCTTGTCCTGCTCCATCCTGGTGGCCTTGGGTAGAGCCACGCCCTCTCTGAGTGTCCGTGTCCTTGGCTGTGAAGTGGGGAGAATGTGCTTCTGTGACTACCTGACTGGGGGGTGCAAGCCCTGGCCGGGGAGACGGGGCACTGAGCGAGCAGAGCCCGGGCTGGGGCGTGGCGAGCGTGCAACACGCAGAGGCTCTTGGTGCTTTTGAGGGCGGGAGCAGAGGTTCCAGCTGCCCAGCGAGAGGGACCGGGAGGAGGACAGGGCCTTCAATGGAGGGCTCCATGCCCGTGAGGCCGCCATTGGAGTTGAAGCCCAGGAGGACCAGTTGGTTTGAGCCACACTGGCTGGAAGGCTTCTCTTCTGCTGCCCTTGTTGGCCACAGGCTGGCCCTGGCCTCAGGCTCCCCACAGAGCTGGCTGCGGATGCTGACCCCAGCCTGACCTCCCCGCTTGGCCTAGACAGGCACAGCCTGCGGTTCCCCTCTCTCCCATAGATGGAGTGCTGGGCCCTCTCTCTACAGATGGAGTCGCTGGGCCAGAGTGGGCGGGCGCTCAGTTCAAAGGAGAGGGAGCACCGCAGTCGGTGCCCCAGATGCCGGGGGCGCAGCCCTCCTGGGACCGCGTATGTCCCTGCTTGTCCTGTAGGCTGGGTCTGTCCGGCCCCAGGTGCCGCTGGATCCGCGAGGTGTGCACTGCTGGCTTGTGAGCGGGAGCCATTCTTGGGCTGCTTGATGCTTGGTGATGGGCAGCTTGGGTTTGTAGACATGGTCAGACAAGCCAGGTGGCCACAGCTGGGGACTCTGGCCTTGGAGAAGCTGAGGCTGGGGGCTGCTCTTCCTGCTGGAGCCAACAGCAGCCTGCCCTGTGGGCTGTCCAGCTTGTCCAGGTGACCCTGAGGGGGCCCACACGATCTGGGCGGCACAGCCATGCTCCTTGTGCTGCTGCCTTTCTCTCCCCTTTGCCTGAGAAGTGGACCTGGGATGTTGTGTCCTAGCAGGTGAAATCCTGTTTTCCGGCTTCCTACAGAGTCGGGCTCTCCTTTGTTATCCACAGGACCCGGGTTAATGATGGGCAGAGAAAGGCTGATGTCGCTCTGGGTGTTTTTGGTTTCAAGAGACAGAATTTCTCACGTGGGAGGTGGAGCATCTTGGTGCTTGTGTTTGGAAAGAGGAAGGATACTTACAGCTTCAGGTGTGGCTTGATCAAGGGTTCATTTGCTGTTACCAGCACTTCATATTTCTCCTTGTCTTGCCTTTCCCCTGGCGATTGGCTTAATTCTCCACCTCCACTTGGTGAGTAAAATGGCTTCTGAGCAAAGCCCAGAGTGAACAGAATTCTTGTCAAAGATTCCAGACAGAAGACTCAGGCCTCATTGTGGGTGGCCTGCGCCGGGTCTCTGCTCAGGCCTGGGTCTGTATCTGTTCTCGGAAATGAGCCTAGAATCACTGGGACCTGAGTACAGAGGGAGGCCGGAGGCAGGGCCCAGGGGAAAACCAGCTCGGCCATTACCCAGTGCCCAGGGCTCGCCCAAGGAGCCGGGCTCAGGCAGCTCACTCGGGACTGGGCACGCTGACTCTGAGCCCTGCCCTGAGCCCACCTTGCTCCCGGAGCCCCTCGCTGTGCTGGTGTCAACAGGGCTGGCTGGTGAGTGCGGCCGGCCCCCGCAGCCTGGTTCTCAGGGCACTGGAGGGAAGACAGGAGCAAATGCATGGCTGGCCTTGGCTAAATTTAGATCGATTCTGTTGGAGCTAATTGTAATCTTTATTTGGTCCCTAGTGATTCATTCTTATCGTTCTTATTATAGCTGAGAAAATTAATTTTTATTCTCCCATAAAGGTGGCTGTAATAATCTGGGTTCAGGGAGGGGATTACTCTAATGAGATTTGCCAGCAGGCTTGGAAGCAGTCAGCTTCCATTAGCATGTGGAAGCAGCCTGTTGCGCTGCCAGGAATGTTCGGAGGGTCCGTGGGGACTGCCTGGGTGAGCCCAGCTCGGAATGGGGTGGGCTGTTTGCTCTGGGAAGAGCCCATGCACGTTTCAGTCCTTCCTTTAAGGCCACGAAGGCTCCAGGAGTGGGAGCTGGGCGGACATGAGCATCCTCTGGCCCACGGAGACGGAAGCAGATGCATTTAAACAAACCCTAAGCCTGCCCTGGGGCCCCACGCAGGCCGTGACTGTGGGGCTTGCGGAAATTCAGGATATGCACAGCTTTGCTACGGAGCTGATCACAGACCTGGAATCTGCTATTTGCAATTCCAAATCCTCGAAGCTTTGCAGGCCACGGGGCTTAGGTCAACTTTCATCAGACTCCTGGACGGCACAAGCTGCCCTGAGCTCAGGCAGCACAATCGTCACGCCCCCTCTGCCTTTGACTTTGAGCTGCTCATGTTTTAGGGTGCAGAATTGGCCCCAGGCCCCCCCAGAGGTGTCACTGACATTCAGAATTTGCACTGTTTTGCCTTTCTCAGTCAGAAGAAGGAAGAACACGAGCCTAGCCCAGGCGTGTGGCCTGGTGGTTGAGACGCTTTTGTCCTGGATCAGATTCCTGCTTCCAGCTCCAGCTCCAGCTCCCTGCCAGTGTGGGTCCTGGGGGGCAGCCAGGCAGGGCTCACGTGGCTGTTCTGCGCCCCCCCCCCCCGGGAGAGCTGGGTTGAGCTCCTGGTCCTGGCCTCAGGCCAGCCCCAGACATTGCAGCATTTGCACCGGCACATGGTGACGCTTTCTGCCTCAAAAAAATCAAATTAAGAAGAAGAAAGGGCGTAGCGAAGAGGCGCTGACCTGGGTACGTGCAGTGCAGACCCATTTCTTATCCGTGTGCAGGCAGCTCGGTGGGATGCATTCTGGGAAGTGGGATTGCTCAGTCAAGCTAGATGCAGATTAGTTTGGTAGGGGTTTTGTCAGATTCTGTTTTGCTTCTTTTGGTGATGAGTCAGGGTATGTCCCCCTGGCTCACCAAATGGGACCAGGGTATACCCTCATGGCTACACCAGATGGCACCAGGTTATATCCTCATGGCTGGGCCAAATGGGACCAGGTTGTGTCCTCAGAACCTCACCAAATGGGACTAGCCTTCAAAAGTCTGGTCTTGGGGTCCTTGTCAGCCTGAAAGTTGAGATGTGGAATTTCTCAGTTTTGGGTAAAAATATCTCAACTTCAATGGGGTTCAAAGAAAGCTACTGTGGGCCAGTCCCTGCCCTGAGCCCACGGGAGTAGATGTTACCGCCTCTGAAGTGTAAAACAGCACCTCTGATGGATTTCTGTTGCGGGAGCTGGTTAACAGGGAAGACACTATAGCCCGAGGCACCACCTCCTCCATAGGAGCAGCTTCTGCTGACTGGATACATAGTGCAGGTGACTGCTCAGGACGTACCTGGCAGTTGCTTACTTTTCTACGGCCTGGGAACCTGTGGGCAAGGTGAAAACACCCCCACCCCCCCCGAGAAGCCAGAGGACAGCACGGCCTCCTGATTGGCAAGGAGCCTTCTGCGTTCTCATCCAGTGCGGGGTAGACGGTGTGGCTGGGTGAGCAGCGTTCTCAGCCCAGGCAGGAGCAGTGTGGGTGAAAAGCTTCCTCCGCGGCCCCGGGCATGTGTTTCTGGTACGGATCACCTTGTTTCGGTCTAGCTGGAAGAAGCGGCAGCATTGGAGCAATGATTAGAAATTAATCTGTTCATCAATATATTTACCCACTAAGTATCCAGAGAATTACTGTTTGAATTCATGGATTGTAGCATTTGAAAATTATTGATCAGAGATTGGACATTTTTAGGAAGAATTTGAGAGATGTGGGCCCCTGTTCTCTGACGGAAGCCGACTCACTTTTATGATGAGAAGTAGGGTTTGCCTCTGTGTTCCGCCTCCTGGGCCCTTTGTGTGTCAACCTCTAAAGGGATGTTCTGGGTTTTTTGTTTGTTTTTGTTTCCAGCTTTTCAATTGGAACTTTCTGGTTTACTGTTTTGTGGGAGTTTCGTTTGTTTCTACAAAAGTTGTGGGATCACAGGGAATGCCGTGGGCTCTGCTTTTGCTTGCCTCATGGAGTGAGTTGTGGGTATACGAACATTTCTCATATTGGAAGCAGCAGCTTGACTGACAGCTCAGAGCCTGTCTCTCTGGCTCCCTGGGTCGCTGTCCAGGGTCCTGATCCCACCCTGTGGCCCTGCAGCTCTGAGCTCCATGCTCAACACAGAATATTCCCTGGCGGTTCCTGGCCTCTGTCCTCTCACCACACTGTCCGTGTGGAGAGGAAGAGTCCCTACAAGGGAGGCTCTGGACAAATCCAAGAGTCTCTGTCTCCCTTAGTGACCTGGACTGGGTCACATGTTCATTTGTCTCCCCAGGGAGAGAAGAGAAATAGATGTTGAGGAGACAGCTATCAGATGACCAGCAGTACGTTAAAGCACCGTCAAGAGTCCAGAACGTGGCCGGGCTCCCATGCCGTTGAACTCCATGGGAGTCCACTTGTGATCTCATTGTTTTTGGGGAGCAGAACTATTCGCACCTTGAGTGATTGGTCTTGGGCTCAGCAATCCCCAACTCAGTGTGGCAGATTCTGCTGAAAAGGCTTCCCGCCCTCCTCATTGACCTGTTTTCAACACAGGCAGTATGAGCTCAAAATGGAGCACATTGTGACACTCTGTCGTCCTGGCAACCTGTGTGGCAAACATCAGTTTAGAGCCATTTGATTGGGGTGGGGACAGGAATTAGGAAATGAGGGGATTTGAATGGAGCTGAAGATTTGGCTCCAGACTCTGTAGGAAATGTGCAGCGCAGTGTCCAGGCAGGACACCACTTCTGTCCACAGGGAGTGGGCTGGTGTGATCAAGAGGAGGCTTGGGACAGGACCCACAGGGAGGTCCTCTAAGTCCCATCCGCTTCGCCCTCCGCAGCTGCACTTGTTGACAGTCACTGTTCTCCACGCTACCTTCCTCATGTCCTGCTCCCACACCATCACCAGCATTGTACTTCCTGCCACTGCATTGCCCTGGAGACTGACTGCTGAGGCCACCAGCGCTGGTGACAAATGCAAGGGCTGCTCTCAGGCCGTAGCTTCCTTCCCTCCCCACAGCACTGGGTGTGAGGGCTGCTCCCTCCTTCTCCAACGCCTCTCTGGGTCTCCGCTGGCCTTGCTAACACACACCTGCTCTTCTCCCTATGGCACTGGGTGTGAGGGCTGCTCGCTCCTCAAACGCCTCTCTGGGTCTCCGCTGGCCTTGCTAACACACACCTGCTCTTCCTCCCTGTCCCCTCGGAGGCCCTGTCAAGCCTTCCGCATGTAGCGGCCACTCTTCCCAGCTCTCCTTCCTCCCATTCTGCATCTTTGACTCAGGGTCATTCATCCCAGTGACTTTCACGCCCACCTTGCTTCCAGTGATGCCCGAGTGCCTCTCTCTAGCCAGAGACGTCTCCTGAGCTCCAGCTTCAGCATCTAGCCCATGACCTCCTGAGTAGTTCTCCTTGGAGGAGGGGGACATGGACCAAAACTCAGTGCTCCTGCCCCCAGCGGTGCCCTTCCCCGCCTCAGTGCTGGCCCAGCCTCTCATCTGAGACAGCCCAACCTTGCTCTCTATTCTCTTTGCTCTCCCAGCACTGTTTCCCCTCCCACCACAGCCAGTTCATTTCCCAGTCCTTCCACACCTCTCATGTCTTCTCTCCATCCACTGTGCTTTTCACAGTATGGGGCGTTGCAACTGGAAGATTAAGTGCTGGTCAAACAAAAACATAGGATCACAGATGCGGCAGCCATGATCGTGGGTTGGGCCACACAGGGACAGGCTGTGTTTGTGGGGGTGCAGTCCTTCATAGCACGACACTTTCCAGAGAGTGGCCACTACCCAGGCAGGAAGGGGGTCTTGGAGAAGGGGTCGTGTGTTGAGGTGCAGTCATCAGCAGTGCCATGGTGGGGAGGGGGGGTCTCTGGGCCAGAGACCTCTGACGGCAGCTGCAGCTTGGGGTCTGTTATAGCCACCCAAGAATTTTTTCCTATCTGAGTGACAGGTGTTGGGTGCACTTTCTTGTGGTATGCAAAGCAGGCAGGCTCTAAGTAGCTAGAATATGCTTATTTGGGCTACATTTGAAACAGTGGGTATGCAGAGCTTCAATTTTGGCACTGGTAGGCTTGGAGCTAGTGGTTCTAGCATGTTCCGAAGAAGTACACATACAGGGGCCAGTGTAAGGCGGGTCTGCTCTGGGCCCACGGATACGACAAGGTCACCTTCTGCTGCAGCCCACCACATCGTCTGCGCCTCCACGCTCCTGCTTCCAGTCCATCCTCCAGTCTTTCAGGGCCATGCTTTATGAAGGGATACCAGACGGGGCTCGAGCCCACCACCCGGCCCTGACCACGGCTCTCCCTTGCTGTGTGGCCTCAGGCCCGTCTCCTGATGTCTCTGCGCCTTCACTTAAATCTGTAATTTTATTGTTGGTGATATTGGCATGAATATAGCAGGATAATGTCCCTTCTCACGGGATTATCCATTTTCCACAAACTTCTTGAAGTAGCCTCTGATCTGCCCTTTACACACTTTGTGGAAAATAGAGTCAAAAGATGTTTATATTGGTTCCAAAAACTTTGAAATTCATGCACACTTTTTCCATGGTATGCACATTGTGAATTTTTCTGAAAAATACTATTTATTTGAAAGAGTTACAGAAAGAGAGAGGGACAGACAGACAGATCTGCTGCTGGTTCGTTCCCCAAATGGCCACAATAGATGCAGCTGGGCCAGGCCAAAGCTAGGAGACTGTAATCCACCTTGGTCTCCCACATGTGTACAGGGGCCCAACACTTGGGCCGTCTTCCACTGCTTTCCCAGGCACATCAGCAGGGAGCTGGGTTGGAAGCGGAGCAGCCAGGATTTAAACCAGCACTCGTATGGGATGCTGGCATTGCAAGTGGTGGCTGCCACAGTGCTGACCCCTTCCATGAAACTTTGAAGATCATTTGTATATAGAATTTCAAGTTTTTTTGGCACCAGACATCTGTTATTTCCATTTCCCCAAGCTTTTTTATGTACCCTTGTACATGTGAACACATTTAAAACCTGGTAACACCTGTATCAGAAGATGTCAACACAGGTTCGTGCAGGAGAGTGGGCACTCGCACAGAGTAGGCACGGGGCGACTCCTGGTTTCTGCCGTTGCCGTTGTTGCGTCCCCTGTTGCGTCAGTTCCTGGGATGCTGCTGGCAGTCAGCTTGTGATAATTCCCAGCCAGCCAGTGCTGGTCTTCTCCCGCACTGAGCTCCGGCAACAGCTGACCCCACCAGGCAGTCTGACAGCACATCAAGTTTCTTCATGGACGTTTGCCTTCTCTCTCCAGTCACAGGTAGCTCCACAGAAGCAGGCTGTGCCCTCTGCTCCATGTCACCATGTTGTTGGAGTGTGAGCACGACTGTGCTGAGTCGTTCACTCGGCACACTAAAAGGACTCACTATAAAGGATCTTCCCTTTCTCCTGTGAGCCCTCTCTCTTGATGTTTTTAATCTGTGCCTTCACATCATTCTAAAAAAAAGAAAAATGAAAATCTCAAATGCTAGCATGAATTTTAGCCATTCATCTTTTTATTGTGCATTGCCAGTTTTCAATGCAAAGATGCGAGCAGTTAACCCACATACAGCACCTTCGAAGTCACACAATTCATTCCCTGTAGCACAAGCCATGTGCTTCGTTTTCACGAGAACAAGGGGCTGCTGCCTAGTCCTCACCCAGCCCTCTCCCTGGACCTGCTTGTCCCCGTCCCTGAGGCTCTGCCAGCAGCCCCCGGCTCAGCTTTCTGATGAGCAAGAGGTGCCGAAGGGAAAGGGGCTCTGGGCTGTCAGTCTTTGCTGCTGCTCCTGTGCCGTCGTCTTCAGTGTGGGGGCTTGGCTGCTACAGGAAGGAAGGAGCCACACAGGTGAACACAGAGCTTCCTGACTGGTTGTGGTAGACAGGAAATCTTTGCCTTTTTGTCTGTCTTTGTGGTGAGAAATACAAAGGGAAAGAGTGGCCTCCTAAGCTGTCAGTGACCCTGAGGTCTTGTTGCAGATGCCACATACCTACCTGTACTTGGTTTTTAAAAGAGACGTATTGGCCGGCGCCGCGGCTCAATAGGCTAATCCTCCACCTTGCGGCGCAAGCACACCGGGTTCTAGTCCTGGTCGGGGCACCAGATTCTGTCCTGGTTGCCCCTCTTCCAGGCCAGCTCTCTGCTGTGGCCTGGGAGTGCAGTGGAGGATGGCCCAAGTGCTTGGGCCCTGCACCTGCATGGGAGACCAGGAGAAGCACCTGGCTCCTGCCTTTGGATCAGCGTGGTGCGCCGGCTGTGGCGGCCATTGCGGGGTGAAACAACGGCAAAGGAAGACCTTTCTCTCTGTCTCTCTCTCTCTCACTGTCCACTCTGTCTGTAAAAAAAAAAAAAAAAAAAAACAACATGTATTGACTGGGGCTGGTGTTGTGGTATAGTAGGTCAAGCCACTGCCTGCAACTCTGTCATCTCATAGCGGCACTGGTTCGAGTCCCAGTTGCTTCACTTCCAGTCCAGCTCCCTGCTGATGTGCCTGGGAAAGGATTGGAGTATGACTTGGGGCCCTGCACCCATGTGAGAGACCTGGAAGAAGATCCTGGCCCAGCCCTGGCTGTTGTGGCCATTTGAGGAGTAAACCAGAGATGGAAGATTGCTCGCTCACTTGCTTTCTTTGTCTCTCTCCCTCTAATTTTCAAATAAATAAAGTATAACGCTGATTTTCAAATAAATAAATCTTAGAAATGTATTAAAAAGTATTTATTATCTGAGAAGCACTGTGGCAGAGAGAGAGGGAGGGAGGGAGGGACAGAGAGAGAGAGGGAGAGAGGAGAAATCTTTCATCTGCTGGTTTATTCTCCAAACTCTCCCAGCTGCCAACTGCCGGGGCTAGGCCAGACTGCAGCCAGCAGGCTGGAACTCCATCCGTGTTTCCCATGTGGGTGGCAGGGACCCAAGTATTTGAGCATCATCTCTGCCTCCCAGGGGCCCCAGCAGGAAGCCAGCTTGGAAGCAGAGGGAGGAACCGATCCCCAGCACTCTGATAGGGGATGCTGGCGTCCCAGGAGCAGCTTCACCTGCTGCGTCACCACACCCACCGCTCCGTCACTGCTCTGAATTTCCAACTTTGTGTAGACTTGCGTGGCTTGGATTGTTTTGTGAGTTGACTCATCCTTTATTTCAGCGATGAACAGAGAACAGGAAGACTAATCAGGGGCCAGTCTTTGCAGGTGGACTCCACTTGGGCATTGCTGTGCATGTACCGTCACAGGTTGGTCATGGAGTCATCTCATGGTACGTCCCGTGTGACACAGAAGGAAACCAAACCTCAGGGGAAGGACCGACTTGTCTCGGGACGTAAATCCAGCTGGTGGCAGACCTGGGGCTCCTGGCTCTCGGAAGCCTCAGCTGCCTGCCAACCCCACCACCCAGAGCTGTCAGGGTTACTTAGTGAATCTCGCTCTCTTATTTAAACAGTCTCCAAGGTGTCCAATTTAGAATAAATATAAATGGAAATTAGAACAAGGTCATCACAATCTCCCACTGTGTAACAGCTGACGGTGCCTATAGGAGATCAAGATCGCTGTCACTAAGAGAGGTATAGTATCTGTTTAATGACGTCTGGTGCTACTGGGAGCTCTTCTTGTTGATTTCACAGCTCTCGGCTGTGCGTCTCTGACTGTTGTTGCTCCATGCTCTCAACAGCAAGGTGTCCATGAAGGAAGAGCTATGCAGTTTGTTCCAACTTTTCTGTATGAGCAGGACCCAGCGCTGCAAGCTGTGTGATGCGTTCATTGCCACTGTGAGTTGCTGTAATAGATGCACTCCCAGCAGAGGCTCAACACCCTGAACTCATCCTGAGATGATTTCTTGCCATGTGCAGCGTGGGTGCTCACGTTTGGCAGGGACATGGGCTGGTTAGATGTGCCCTGGGCCCTCGGCTCCTTCTCCCTGCTGGACTGGGCCCCAGTGTGATAGGCCACACTTTGGATCATGTCTCCTTGGCCAGAACTGGCCCGGTGGTGACACTGGGATCTAGGAGAGGCCGGGATAGTCGCCGGCTGAGCATTCACATACAGTGCAGCACATGGCATAGTGTTCAGGGGCCTCCTCCATGACCCACTGACTGGTGGCTGTCTCTCCATACAAGTGCTGATTGATTGATTTATTTGAAAGGCAGAGAGACAGGGAGGGAGACACACAGATCTTCCATCCACTGGTTCACTCCCCAGATGGCCTCAGCGGTTGAGGCTGGCCCAGGGCGAAGCTAGGGGCCAGGAGCTTCTTCTGAGTCTCCCATGTGGATGGCAGGGGCACAGCTACTTGGGCCATCTTCTGATGCCTTCCCAGACGCCTTAGTAGGGAGCTGGATCAGAAGTGGAGCAGTTGGGCTGGGAACCTCTGTGCCGCCGTGCTGGCCCGGTGCCTTACTCTTTACCAGGGGTGGGAAAGCATTTATTCTGTCAAGGGCCATCTGGAGATTTATGATATCATTCATAGGCCATGCAAATTATCAACTTAAAAATCAGCCTGTTGGGGCCAGTGCTGTGGCGTAGCAGGTAAAGCTGCTGCCGGCAGTGCCAGCATCCCCTATGGGCACTGGTTCTAGTCCCGGCTGCTCCACTTCTGATCCAGCTCTCTGCTATGGCCTGGGAAAGCAGTAGAAGATGGCCCAAGTCCTTGGGTGCCTGAACCCACATGGGAGACCCGGAAGAAGCTCCTGGCTCCTGGCTTCGGATCTGGTCGTGCGGCCAACTGGGGAGTGAACCAGCGAATGGAAGACCTCTCTCTGTCTCTCTGCCTTTCCTTCCCTCTGTGTAACTCTTTCAAATAAATAAATAAATCGTAAGAAAGAACTCGGGATCTTTCTCAGAGCATTTAAAAAGCAATCAGCCTGTTGCAGATATATTGACTTCTGAGTCCCCCTTGCAGTTGCCTTGGCAGGGCCAGACCAGACGACTTTGTGGGCTTTCTCCGGCCTGCGGACTGGACGGTGCCTGCCCTGCTTTAGGCTAAGGGTGCTCTCCTCCTCCACGGCCAATTTCTGGTGTCTGTTTGATGCTTCCTCCAGCTTGGCTGGCTTGGGGCCTGTGCAGACAGAGCCTACTGATCCTCAAAGCCGTGTGAGCCTGTGGTGCAGATGCACCTGCCGGGGCAATTGTGTGTGTCCTTGAACTCCTTCCCCGAGGCCGCGGCATCAGTGCTCCTGCTTCTTGTTCTTCCACAGCTCTCCACGGTCCTCCTGCCTGGGCTTGTTAGGTTACATGTGCTCACCACGCGGGTGCCATCTCTTCTTCCTTCTTCTCAGTTAGGACTGTGTTTGGCTGCAGGTACCCGTAACCCTGGCCACCGTGGCTACAGCACTTTTTAAAAAATTTTTTTTAAAGATTTATTTATTTGAAAGGCAGAGAGAGAGAGAGAGGAGAGACACAGAGGAGAGCGAGGTCTTCCATCTGCCAGGTCACTTCCCAAGGGTCTGCAACGCCCAGGGCTGGGCCAGCCCGAAGTCAGGAGCCAGAGTTTCTTCCCGATCTCCCACATGGATGGCAGGGACCCAGGAACTTGGGCCACCTCTGCTGATTTCCCAGGCCATTGTCAGAGAGCTGGATTGGAAGTGGAGCAGCTAGGACATGAATTGGCACCCATATGGGATGCCGGCGCTGCAGGCCACAGCACCGGTCCCTCTGTTCACTCTTGGATCTCCTGCTATGGCTTGCTCCCATCTTCCTGCGTTGCTTCCTCAGCGTGTCGCTTTGGTTCTCATGGCTGCACAGCGGCTGCCCTCTCCCTCCCTCTCGGGATGCAGCTCCAGCACCACTGTTGGATGGCTGGCACTTCTCTGGAGGGTTAGTCCGATCTCCTTCGAGAAGAGTTGGATTTTGAAGAGTTAGACGGGGTAAATACCAAGCATTCTGCCTCCTCGGCAGGAGGCCTACCGTGAGCAGGTTCCCAGCCGCAGAGTTCAGCCCTTCCTTTGCCGGTAGCCCTGCTTTTCACCCTGTCCTCGCTGAAACAAAAGCAAACGATGACAGAAAGGAATCCACCTGGTACCAGGGGCGTCTGAGGATAAAATCCTTAGCACGGATGGAAGAAGAGAATGCGTGGATGAAAACCATGTTGAGCACAAAACTGCAGAGGTGCCCTGAGCTAGAACGTCCTGTGCGCACTACAGAGGTACCAGGTGGATTCCTGTCATCGTTTGCTTTTGTTTCAGCGGGATGTCTGTGGCGCAGCAAGGGAGGAGCCAGACCAGGCTTCCATGTAGAACCACGTCCCATGGCTTGCTTTCTAAAGGAAGCGTGTCAGTGATTCTCTTGGAGTGAACGAGCTGCACACGTTCCTCCTAGAAGACTGAAAGATGCATGGGCGATGCAGCAGGAAGCTGACAGCCTCGTCATCTCCGCACACAACCTCACCCTGGCTACAGTGTCCACTTGGGGTTTGGTGTGGGCATCTTCACAAGATGGGCCTAAAGTTAACTTGGAAGAAAGCAAACAGGCAAGGCTGGCTATTGGAGCTTGGTGAAGGGTATCAGCCCCTCTGTGTTAGTTTTATAACAAAATGGCACAGAGGGGCTGGCGCCATATGAGCACCAGGTTGAGTCCTGGCTGCTCCACTTGTGTTCCAGCTCCCTGCCAATGCATCGGAGAAAGCAGCAGAAGATGGCTCAGATGCTTGGGTTCCTGCCACCTGTGTGGCATCTCCAGATGGAATTCCAGGCTCCGGCTTCAGCCTGGCCCAGCCCAAGATGTTGTAGCCTTTTGGGGAATGGGCCAGTGCTTGGGAGATCTTCCTCTCCTCTTTCTTCCTGTCTCTCTAACTCTGCCTTTCAAATAAATAAATGAACCTTTTTTTTTCTTTTAGAAAAGTGCCACAGATTGGGTGGCTTACATCACAGAAGCTGTTTTCTCGCAGTCCCGGAGGCTACAGATCCATGCCCAGGGTGTGGGCGGGACTGGTTCCCTCGCGGGCCCCCATCTGCCTTGTGGGTGGCCACGGTCTCCCTGTTCCTCATGAGGTCATCCCTCTGTGAGTCCCTGTCCTGAGCTCTTCCTAGGACAACGTCATACGGGATTAGGACCCATACCAGTGACCTCATTTTAACTAATTATTGTTTTAAAACCCTTATCTCAAAACCCAGTCACAGTCTGAGGTATGGAGGGCTCAGGCTTCAGCGTGAACAGTTTGATCCATGACCCCCTTACGTGATAAACCGTGTTATGAGTCCACACTGATTTCAGCTGTGATGTGTGGGCACGAGTGAGGTCACGGAGAAAAGGGGCTAAACCGATCGCTCTTGAGCAGACCCTGGACTTACCAGGGCTTAAATCTTTCAGACAGTACACATCGGGACTTGTGGGGAGGGGCTGCGCACCCCTGGTTCGGGGGAAAGTGGCTAGCTATTTGGGAAAAAAAATCTCTAAGACCACGGCTGAGGCATGAACCAGAAACACACGAGAAGAGTGGGTATCAGTGGGTGTAAGTGAATCGAAAGTGGTGAGCATGTGTGCCTCTGAGGCTCAGTATTCAAGTTTAACGAAGATAAATCCAAACCATGACGTCAAATGCATTCCTTCCGCTGGGTGATTTCAGTGCACGCCAGTTTTAAACTTCTGTTTGATTCTCATTTCACGTGAGACACCAAAAGAAATTCCAGATGGATTCAGAAATTAAATATAAAAGTGTAGATGCTGGCGCCGCGGCTCAATAGGCTAATCCTCCGCCTTGTGGCGCCGGCACACCAGGTTCTAGTCCTGGTTGGGGTGCCGGATTCTGTCCCGGTTGCCCCTCTTCCAGGCCAGCTCTCTGCTGTGGCCAGGGAGTGCAGTGGAGGATGGCCCAAGTGCTTGGGCCCTGCACCCCATGGGAGACCAGGAGAAGCATCTGGCTCCTGGCTTCGGATCAGCGCGATGCGCCGGCTGTAGCGCACCGGCCACAGCGGCCATTGGAGGGTGAACCAATGGCAAAGGAAGACCTTTCTCTGTCTCTCACTGTCCACTCTGCCTGTCAAAAAAAACCAAACAAACAAAAACAAAAAAACAAAACAACGTAGATGCACACGCATGCGGACCCGTATGCCCACCGTGGAGAGGTGAAGGTATAGGTGTGGGTGTGTTTGATCTTGAGGTGTTAGGGAGGACTGGCTCAGCACAGAGGCCGTGGTGGAGATCATAAAAGAGATCAGTGGTCTTTTAACGTTTGAAGTCTCATGCGCTTGCCTGTGATCGTCTGTGTAGAATGTTTGCACCCCCAAAACGGGGGCCCACGTTCTCGGCCAGTTAACTCCTTTCAGGACCTCGGCTGGTCGAGAAGAAAGCACGTTCATGAGGACAGTGTGGAGGGCAGGGTTCTCGGGAGCCATTTTTCTGTCGAGCGAGGCCGCCCCACAGCAGCCAATGGCCCCTGGCCCCACGACTTGCTATTCTGCAGGACACCTGTGCTTGGCAGTGCTTTGCTGTTACAGGCTTGCCTCCTGTGGACCAGGGGGCGTGTCCCAGGACATTTCCCAGTGTACTGTGTGCATGTGTCATGGCCCTGAGCTGCCTGTCAGGAGTGCTTCACCTGTGGCTTTCCTTGTACGGGTGGGGTCTGCCTGTGAGCTCATGCTGGATTTGAGCAGGGGGCTCCGAGCCACCCTGCAGCCCGCCCTCAGAGGTGCAGCTCGTGCACCTCTGTCAGCAGCACGTGGTGGCCTGTAGCTGACTGCGTGGGTCAGGGTCCACCTGGGTCACTCACTAGCCGTGGCCCTCAGGCACGTCCTTAAGCTCTCTGTGCCTCAGTTTCCCCTCTATAAGTGGGGACAACAGTCAGATCCTCCTCGTCTGAAGGTCCACATGAAGGCTTGGGAAGTGATGACCACGGGATGCTCATATTAGTGTTTGCAAAATGGTCGATAATAAGAATAGAAGTTATAATGACGATGGCTCTGTTCTTGCCTTGCCCTTGTTTTCAGTTTTGTAACTTACAGTCAGCACTAGTCCCTACAGGACGTGCTGCACTGAGACTTGCCCTCAGGGCCAGCTTTTCTCGCCCCCGGCAGCATCACAAAGCACCTGCTCTGTACCCAGTAGCATCGCTGAGCTCTCAGAGTGCAGCCCGTCTTCCTGCTGTTCCTTTGAGTCATCTAGGAAAGTGGGCCCCACGAGGCCATTTGAATCAAGTGTGAGGGCGAGTAGATGTTCTCCACGCACCGCCAAGGTTGGAGCCCTGTCTCAGAGAGCGCAGATGCACCTTGTCTGACAGGAGCTTAGCTTTGTGGGGAGGCAGAAACGGGAGTTAATATTCCCTGAGTCCCACGTTTGTATTCCCTGTCAGTCTCCCCTTTACCTTAGCTCAGTTCCTCCTCCCCTCCCTCAGCCCTGATGTTATTCCTCTGTTCTCTATTTGGTCGGTCATTCCACAGGCTGCTGTGCCTGTGAGTCCTCCCACGGTGCCTGTTACCATTCTGCAGCCTCTGATAGACACGAGCCAGTCTGGGTTCCTAACTGCTTGTCTAAGGTCACCCACTCTTTGGGTTTTGCTTTGTACCCTTCTCTGGGACCTTCACGCCTCCTTCTGGGCCAGGTAAGGATAAGTGAACACCTGGAGCTCTGAGAATTAGGGTTCTTTTTCCCCCTGGCTTCCAAAATGCGAGGCTGAGCAGAGTGGGGGTGAGCAGTGCACACCCCAGAGCCTGTGTGCCAGGATTTCTGTCCACATCACCATTTGCTGTCTGTGACTTACCCCCCGGTGCCCCAATCTCTTCTTCTGTTAAATGGGATATGCCAGTTACTTAGCTATTGGCTCTTAATTCCAAGTCTCCCCTACTATTCTCTGATGTATAGTGTTGGTGCTGGGACTCAGCGGACCTCGTTTCTTTTGACCAGCTATTCCCTCTTAGGATCTGCCAGTGGAGGGATATGGAGGAGACTGCAAGGCTGAAGCAGGTAACCAGAGGTCTGTTTCTCCCTCTCTACTTCTTTGATGTCAGCTCCCTGTCCACTTCCTGTTTGTCTCTTGTCTGTTTCCTGTTTGCTCTCTGTGTACCTTCTGTCTGCTTTTTTTCTTTTATTATTTATTTCTTTGAGAGGCAGAGTTACAGACACAGAGAGGGGGAGACAGAGAGAGGTCTTCCAACCACTAGTTCACTCCCCAGTTGGCCACAATGGGTGGAACTGGGCCAATCCAAAGCCAGGAGCCAGGAGCATTTTCTGGGTTTCCCAGAAGATGGTGTAGGGGGCCAGACACTTGGACCATCTTCCACTGCTTTCTCAGGCTCTAAGCAGAGAGCTGGATTGGAAGACGAACAGCTGGGACTCGAACCAGCACCCACATGGGATGCCAGTGCTGCAGGCGGAGGCTTAACCCACTGTGCCACAGTGCTGGCCCCTCCTGTCTGCTTCTTATCTGCTTTCTGTTCTGTGAGCCCCAGCTTGGCCACACAGAGCTTCCCCAGCTTGAGGGATGAAAAGGATCTTGGGACAAGGCCAGCATCACTCCTGCCCAGTGGCAGCTGGTACTGGTGGCCTCCTGCTCTCCTCACTGACTGGTCTTTCCTGTCTCAGCCCATGATGTGTTTTATCTGGTTGAGAGAGGGCAGCAACTCATCTCCCTGTTCCCACTTTCCTTTTATACTGGTTGCTTTTGAATTCAGCAGTTGAGTATTTGCTGCCGATCTTTTCTGGTTCTGTAGTGAATGACTCATGTCTCAGATGCTGAGGTGGGGGAGGGTGGAGCCCATGACACACAGTGAAGGACACCATTGGAGTAGCTTTCAGCGGGGAGTTGCAGCTGGGCGTTAATGAATGAGTGACCGCCGTCGGTTGGGCTCCTCCATCCAAGAGCAGCAGGTGGTCCAGGTTGTTGCATTGACTCTTCTCCTAAGGCCCTGGGACATGGAAGGGTCCTTCAAAAAAGCAGAGAAAAATGCAAGTCAAATCTGTTTATTTTGAAAATAAATGTTGAAACCTATGTAGTGTCTTTCCATACTTTGCATTTTCCATCGACTTTTTGAAGACCCCTTGGATAAGGTTTATTGTTAATGTTCTTCTGTATCTATCATTATATTGAAGGTGTGGGCCATTGGCTGTTTCGCCAGCAGCTGGGTCGAGATAGCCTAGATCAGCTCTTCATATTTTTATAATGTCTGTGGGGCTCCAGGCTGGTTGCAGATTCCTGGGATGGGAGACACTGTCGCCTGTGACTGTGGGAGCAGTGACATCCTGACGGGGGCTACAGAGGTTGTGTCCATGAACCTGGCCATGTGGGCATTGAGCTCCAGCTCTTTTTTCTTTTTTTTTTATGATTTATTTTTATTTATTTGAAAGGGACAGTGTGTGTGTGTGTGTGTGTATCTATCTATCTATCTAGGGGGGTAGGGAGGTATCTTCTATCTGGTTCATTCCCCAACTGATTGTGGCAGCTGGGGCCAGGAACCTGGACCTCCATCTGGGTCTTTTGTGTGGGTGCAGGGGCCCATCCTCCACTGCCTTCCCAGGCCTGTTCGCGGGGAGTGGAGTGTCAGCTCCACCTGCTGCACTGCAGTGCTCTTCCCTGAACGCCCGCTCCTCACCCTGACCTCATGTGGCGAACCCCCTGCCCCACTGTAGAACTGCCTGGCCTGCAGTGCCCTCAGGCAGGGCCAAGGAGTGGCAAGGTTTTGGGTTTGGACAGAACTGGCTTGAACCCTGGCTCTGACCGTCGTCAAATTGCTTAATTTATCTGTGGTTCAGGTTCATCATTTTCCAAAAGAGATTAAGACTGCTCATCTTACGACTGCTGTGATGATCACCTGGCAGCAGGTAGAGACGCCGGAGCGTGCTGGCCTGCACATCGTGCGCTTCTCCTTTAAGTGGAATTTGCTCCTCCCATGTAAAATTGCGACTCTTTGCTCGGCAAACCTAGCTGCCAGCTTAGTGACCACAGTGATGTGATATTTGAGAAGGAAATGAATGGAGTGGTAGTGTGATGGGCAAATGCTGTGTTAATTAAAATGGTGTCTATGAACAGCCCTGAGCAGAAGCCAAAGAGACTCAGAAGGAACACAAGTGGATTTATTCTCTCAAGCAAGGCAGTTTTAATTGGTAGACATTCACCCGGCAAACATTTATTTAATTTCTCCTGCTAGGTACTGGTGATGTCGCAGTAAACTGGACGTCCGAGTCTCTGCTCTCACATACTAGAGAGAGTGGGTGTGGATAATTAGATGAGTGAGTCTGCGAAGGCTGATTTCAAGAGAAAGTGGCCCTGAAGAAATGTATCAGGGTGACGTGATTACTGGCTGGGTGTATGAGTCGGACGTTAGCCGAGAAAACAGAAATCACTCTAGTTATTCAGAAATCACTCTAGTCATTCAGAAATCACTCTAGTTATTTCATGTCGGGAGTTTAATAAAGGCAGTTAGTTATTCAGGTGTTGGAAAACTTGAGAAACCAAACTGGGGGTGGTGAGGCGCCACCCCGGCATGCTCAGGTAATGCACACATGAACCGTGGCCGGAAGCTGTTAGCATGCCTTGGCCTGGAGGGGAAAGGAGGATGTTGGGTTATCCGAGTCCGGAAGCTTAGCTGTCCAGCGAGGCCAAAACTGCTGCCCCAGGAAGCTGGGTGGGCAGGTGCCACCTCTTCCAGTGAATGCTGCAGGGTGGAGCCGGGAGGGACACCTGGTGCTCCCCTTCTTGCCATCCAGGGCTGCCAGGGCCTCCCACGGGCTGAATGCACACAGCAGTGGGGGCAGGGGGTCTTGGTAGATGTTGTTGCCTGCAGTGCGGAGAGGAATGGAGGGAGAGCGGGTGGTGCTGGCATGGAAGGGTCCCCTGAGCTGGGAAGTCCTGGGAGGAGGAGTCTGCTCTGCTCACACGCGGTCATGTGTGATGAGCATACCCAGCAAGCGTGAAGGGCAAGGAACGGCGTGGAGACAGATGGGGAACCTCGGGGTGGAGAGAAGCATGGTGGATGTTCTGGTCCCCGCCTGTGTCCCCAGAGGTGGCCTTTCCCGTGCCACCCTGCCCTGATTGGCGCTCACTAGGCCCCTCCCACCCCTGGCTCTCTCAGTGCCCTGCCTCCATGGCCCACAGTACTCGGGTGACGGGGAGTCCCCAGCTGTCCACCAGGGCCACTCTTTGACAGTTGGTGGATTTCCTCTTGCTGGTGGCAGGTGGTCACAGAGAAGGGGGCTGATTTTCGAGTCTGCGGGGTGCAGCAGGTACACGTTGTACCTCCCTAGGGCTTGGGGATACTGGCCCCAAAAGTCCTGACCAGTGCTTACGTCCAGGAATATTTTTTGTGTGCCCAGCATGGCAGAGGTGGTCAGCCTCTCACATGGGGTCCGAGGCTCCATGCCAGGGCTCCCAGGGCTCTCAGGGCTGTGTGTCACTTCTTTCCAGGAGTCATGAACCCTGTCTCCACTGCTCTGTCCGAGACTCTCCTTGGGGCTTCCTTGGAGCTGTCTGCCACTGCCATTTGCAGTCAGAGCTTCTCGAGTGACAGGGCATCTGTCCTATTCAGCCCCCGCTCTCTTTGAACCTGAACTTGGGTCTCTGCTTGGCTTGTATGGAGGACAGTGATGAGGAGTCCTTGTCAGCTGGGGCTTCTTCAGCCTTCCTCGTTTTGTGCCCAGGGCCCCCGCATTCAGCCAAGTTGAAAAAAGCTGCCTAGACTGAACAGGGCCTCGTATCACCCTCAGCACGTGGGCCACAGGCTCTACCTGGGGTGGGGGTGGCGCTCCTGTGTGACACCTTGGGTGAGGGGCGGGCATTAGTGTCTCAGGCCATGGCGCGTTCCTTAGGATGCAGTGCCGTGGCTTCATGAGTGCCGAAACGGAAACGGAAACGGAAACGTATTTGTCGCAGTCTGGCTCGAGGACAGGGGGGCCTTGGCAGCCGATGTTTATGAGTCTCCGTATAAACTCTCGGAGAAAACCTGTGCTGCGCTTTGCCTGAGTTAGGTGGGGACAGGAGCGTGAACCTCACATGGCTGCTTCAGGTAAAATAAAGGCTTTGGCTACCGCAGAGAGGGCGCCGCGTTAGCTTCCTTGTAAATCACTTTTTGAAAGGTGTGAAATGCCTACATAAGAGACCAAGAGGAGAGTGAGCCGGGGAAAACAGAGACGTTCAGTTCTGCATCCGTTTCCTCATTGTGCACGTGTTAGCGTTAACAGCCAGCCACGGACTTCCCCTAGCTTCCTGAGAGGGTGCAACCTCAGGTCTGGCGGTGTGTGCCTGCTTGGCGCAGCCGAAGGCCTGTCGGCACACACACAGGGCGGGGACCCCTGCCTCCTGGGCTCCGGTTGCCAGTCCATTCATGAGCTGATTCACCTGGAATTCAAGTTCCCTGTCTGGAGAGGGGAATTCAGTCAAGGAAAACTCGCTATTTAGGTTTCATCCGGAGTGGTGCTTCTGCTCCATGTGGCGTTGTCAGAACACAGGCTGCCCCTTGGTGGCGGCACCAGCTAAAGCTTCCTCTTCCAGGGGCCGATGGCTGCTCGCTCCTCCTGCCTTGTTGTTTGATCCGCATCCCGTCCACTCTGCCGGCACGTCCAGGAGGAGACCCGGAGGCACACGATGAAAGGGAGCATGTTGTGTTGTGTGTGTAAACAGGCGTGAGATAATTCCAGCAAAGTTTTGATGTTTTCTTTTTCAATTAACACGTTGTAAGTGTTTTCCTCATGATTTACATATTTGTTGGAATCATGGCTTTGATGGCAGTTTAGTATCACACACACGGTGTAGCTTTAATCATTCATTTAATCATTTCCCTAATGATGGGATTTTAGGTTGCTTCCAGCGTGTTGCTGTTATAAATCATGCTGGTGAGGCACGTATTTGCATATTAATCTCCCTCCCTAGCCCTTAATTCTTTAGAACAGATTCCTTGCTGAAGAGTCACTGGGATGGGCGTTTTTCGGGGGTTGTAGTGCTCAGCTTCACCAGTGCCCTGTGACCGTGTGCTGTGACCTCCTCAACGCTTCCCAGTCCCTGGGGGCAGAAGCCATGTCTGTCTCGTGCAGGCATGTCCTGGCATGCCACAGTGCTGGAAACACGGTAACCAGGGAGCACAGTTAGATCAGTGATCCAAGGACCGAGGGAGGGGCTCTCGCCTGCAGGAACTCACCACTGGGCGCTGGCCACCTTGGCGGCACCAGGGACACCTTGATTTCCGAGCACCTTGGAAAATGGACACATCAGCCCCCTCCATTGGTTGAGTCTTTTCCACAGTCTCCTAGCTACCGAGGTATCTCCCCCTCAGAAAGGAAGTGTAAGAACAGCCTTTTCAAGGCTAAAAACAAAAAACCAACCACAGCCGACACCGTGTAGATGAGTAGAAGGTTGTGTCTGGCTGGATTTGTAGTGGCTGCAGAACTGTACTCCCGTTAGTAGAGTCGATGGATGGGGTCGTTTGCCTTTTCTACGCCTGGTGCAGCGACCCCTGGGACACCGCCATCAGGTTCCATGTCTCCTCGCGATGGGCAGAGACCTGAGCCCCAGGCTGCCGGTCTGTGACGCTGGTGTCGGCTGCATTGGCTGAGCCTGGTCCTGGTGGGCTGCCTGCACGTTGGAGGGCCTTGCTGGGGGCTTTGCTGCCTGTGTCTTTTCTTCTGAGAGAAGCACACAGTAGGAAACACACATGCTCACATCTGTGTTTACATGGCTGTGGTGGATGCAACAAAACACGGTAGAAACTTAAATGGTGTACAGTGAGGGACTTTCTCTTTTGGGTTCTGTTCACCAAATGTAAATATGTACACATTTATATGTACATGCATCAGGTCTCAGGAGTTCACCCACATTCGTGGGCCATTTACAGTTTTTTATATATTTATTTTTTAAAAGATTTTTTATTTATTTAAAAGAATTACACAGAAGGAGAGGGAGAGAGAGAAATAGAGTGAGGAGTCTTCCATCCAATGGTTCACTCTCCAATTGACTGCAACAGCCAGAGCTGTGTGGATCAGAAGCCAGGAGCCAGGAGCTTTTTCTGGTTCTCCCACGTGGGTGCAGGGGCCCAAGCACTTGGGCCACCTTCTACTGCTTTCCCAGGCTACAGCAGAGAGCTGGATTGGAAGCGGAGCAGCCGGGTCTCAAACCGGCATCCATATGGGATGCTGGCACTTCAGGCCAGGGCTTTAACCCGCTGTGCCACAGTGCCGGCCCATAGTTTTTTATTCTTAATGACATATTGTTGGCATCGCTCAAGTTCGTAGGCTGCCTATTCCAGTGAAGAGTGAATGAATGGTTTAGTGCCTGGCCGACTTCTCGTATGGGTTACCATCATACAACGGCAATAGCAGGTGAATGTTGGTGGAGCAGGTCGTGTGGCGTTGTTCTCGGTGCATCCACCCCGTGAGGTGGAATTCAGACTGCTGCTCTGCTCTGTGTGAGCGCAGCTTGCGAGGAAGTGGCCGGGCCGGGCTCAGGGCTGGTGTCTGCCTCTGGCTCGTGCTCCCTTCTGTCTGCTCGCAGTCCTGAGTGGCCGTGCTGGGAAGGACCCGGTGGTGCAGGCGCTGCTTTCTCGCTGGTGATTTGGGAGGATTGGGAACACGGGCCTGAGGCGTCACGCGCGTTTCCCTGGGGATTGGGACTTTCTCAGTGTCCGAGTAGGTGTTGCTCAGCGGACGGGGGAGAGAAGCACACACAGCAGCGCAGTGAGGGGGGACCCTGCCACATGTGGGGGTGTGGGCCCTGGGTTGTGCACCCTGCCCCCTGTGGGGTGCGCAGTGGCAGGGAAGACTGTGGCAAGAATGGGAGGTGGCAGGACTACAGGGTCTGTGGTTACGGGGGCTCCTTCCCAACCTTCCCCAGGCTGTGTCGACGACCTGGGGACAGCTCTGGGTCTGTCTTCACAAGGCTCTCCCTGCTGTGAGACCTGGGAGGTTCACCGGGGAGGGGTGTGGCCTTTGTGGCGCTGAGCTCGGGACCGAGTGGAACCTGGTCCCATCCTTGCTTTGCTTTGCAGGGACTCAGAGCCGTGGGGCCGTGGACAGCCTGCAGAGGTTCTCCTCACTGCCCGCCTACCTGCCCACAAGCCTGCGTATCTCCCACGCGGACGAGGCCTTCTTCCTCAAGGAAGCCAACCAGGACATCACGAGGAACGCCAGCCTGCAGGCTCGGGCAGAGCCACTGTTCATCTACCGCGCCAGGAGTCCGCCTCTGCTCAACGCCAGCTACGGCCCATTTTGGGCTGCCAGGCCGATCCCGCAGGAGCTCCTGGTGCCCCCCACACCCTTCGGGAGTGCAGAGAACTTCCCCTTCAACTGGAAGCTGCGGTCCCACATCCTCGACAGCTCCATCTACTCCAACAGGCCCAAGGTGCAGACGCTGTTCTACGTGGCGGGCATGGGCTGGGGCGAGGACGACCCTGATGACCACCTGCCCTGCGTCAAGATGTTTGCCTTCCCCGAGACCAGGGAGGTGGCGGCCAGCTGCCGGCTGCAGGGGGCCCCGGGGCTGTGTGTGGCTGAGCTGGAGCTGCTGCCTGAGTGGTTCAGCTCGGGCCTGGACCTGGAGCCCGAGGAGGAGATCCCGGCCCTGCTGGGCGGCACGGCCATGGAGCTCTTCTTCACGCTGTATGCGGCTGACGGGGCTGGCCGGTGCCCGCTGGAGGAGGAGGACCAGTGGGAGAACAGGATCCACGCGGGCCCCGAGGGTGCCCCGCAGGCGCAGCCCGCCCGCGAGAGGGTCGGGAGCGTGGTGGTCTACCCCACCCAGGACGACCTCAAGTGGTCCCTGCTGAGCCTTGATGACAACCTGGCGCTCTCGGTCCCGCTGAACCTGGTCCGCGAAGGGGACACGGCCACCTTCTCAGTCTCCCTGACCAGTGGCTCGGCGGCAGACCAGTTCACCCTGAGGTAAGAAGACTTGTCTCAGTTGCCGACAGGCTGCCAGGATTGCAGCGGGCGTGGGGCCCCTGCCACGAGCACTGCTGCCGCTGCCTGCCACTGCCTGCCGCTGCCTGCCGGGAAGGCTTGGTGACGCGGACTTTGTCCGACGGCCATGGGCGGGGGCACCCTGTGGGGTGGACTTGGGCATCTCGGGGGGACGAGGAGGGAGGAGGTTCAGGGGCACAGTGTCACGGAGGGTGGGCCGTGTGGCTGTGATGACAGCGGCCTCTGAGTCTGCAAGTGACCTCAGCGAGGATTCTGTGCCCCCACAGAGAGTGGGGTCGGCTGCTATCTGTACAATGATTGCGTCTCACAGGGATGGCTCTTGGGTCCTTGAGACAGGCACTTTCGAGTGGCAGCAGACAGCCGGCCTGTGCCCATGGTCGTGAGATATAAATGCCTCGGGAGAGGGACGGCAAGGGCCTGTGGTCAGGTGTGCGCTAGCCTGGGCAAATGGTCAGTTCTCCTGGCCACACCGAGCTTTCTCAGGCAGGTACTTGGAGGGGCTGGCGGTGGTCCCTGGACACAGCCTTCCATGCCAGAGTTTGGTGGGGTCTGTCCATTCAGGGGCTCACGTGGAGTGGTCACGTGCTGGGAGTTCTGCAGGTCTCGGGGTTCAAGGCACTGAACAGTCCGTAAACTTGGCACAGAGCTCCATGTGACAGCAGGGCGGGGGTCGGTAAACAGGCCTTGGGGGCTGGACAGTCCCGGTGACAGTGCCGCTGGCACAGCAAGAAAGCAGCTGCAAATGTGGGTGTGGCCGTGGTCCCAGCAGAGGGCTGAACCTGGCCCTGCTCACCGAGCCCTGTGGTAGATAGGCAAGTTCAAGTTGAGTGGTAGAGGCTGCAGGGGCTCGCGAAGTCTCCCTGGAGTTGAGAATTCAGTTTGAAATCCAGATGAAGAAAAGTTGCCACCCGCCTCCAGGGTCCCAGGCAATGATTTCTCTCCACGCAGGCAATGCAGCTGCACCTGCTGATTACCTAGTAAAGTAGATTGGGATTTCTCCCTCTAAACGGGGAATCAAAAGTTTTCTGCTACTTGTGCCCTATTGAGTGGAGCCAGAGGAGCTCTCTGCCCGCCCGCGGGGCTGGGATGTCAGGATCAATGTCAGAGGTGTTTTTCTTTCAGAGCGAAGTAGAAACAAAGATGCTCATTTTGCGTTGGGAAGGTTGCAGTCGGCCCTACCTTACAGTAGTGTTTGCAGTTCTGGTTGGTTCCAAAGTCGAAAGGCAAGTGCAAAGTGAGAAGACGCATCCCCCGCTGCAGTGTGCAGGGTCCTGACCTCGGGGCGCAGGGCACAGCAGGGGCAGAATGCCACGCAGAGTGTTGGTGATGCCCTGCCTGCCTCGCCGCTCTGCTCCCACCGCGTAAGCCACACCTGCCTCCTCCCCTAGCTGCCCGGAACCCACCAGCCCCACCCCAGAACAGGGCACTTCCTCCGCTCTCTCTGCTCCCCATGTCCTGCAGGGCTGGCCCCTCCTTGCCACTTATGTCTCGCCTCAAATGCCCCTTTCTAGAGAGGCCTCCCCGACCACCCCTGAGCAGTCTGTACTCTAACCCGGCCCCATTACCCAACCGATTTTCTCCACAGCACTTGTCACCCGCAGAAATAAGCTGGCCAGAGTCTTTGTTCACTCGTTAGCCGTCTGTCTCCTGCACTAGAACATCAGCTTTGTGTGGGTGGGGACCTGAGTCCCCTGTGCTGAGAACCGAGCCTGACTTACAGGTGGGACTCAGTGAATGAGGAGCACACACACCTGGACCCGGCTGTGGGGCCTGGCACCGGCTCCATCGCCCTCGTGCGCAGCAGCTCAGCGTGCGGGTGTGTTTGGAGATGGGGCTGCTGAGGCCAGGGAGGGACCGGGGCCGGGCCTGGTGAGGGCGAGATTAGGACACAGATACCAGGTGGCGACGAGGAGCCCAGGAGAGGCCTCAGGAGAAACCGGTCAGTCCCGTGACGTCTGGGAGCCCCAAGACCTGTGAGACCGCAGATTGCCGTCCAGCGGCCCGGTCGGCATCCTTGGTGATGGCAGCCCAATTGCTGAGTCATTTTGTGTGGCCTTCGGATGATGTCATAATCTCCACGTGGCACTGGCAGAAGGAGAGTTCCCCACCCCTGCCTCAGGGCCTCTCTGAGGCTCAGTCTTTCAGTGCAGGGCCGAGCCCCTCCCTCACAGTGGTGGTCAGCTTCCGATTACTGGAACGGAATTCCCGAGGCAGGCTAACTTTTCAAAGGAAAGAGGTTTATTTAGCTCACCGTTTCGAAAGCTGTGAGTCCCAAAGCACAGCTCAGGCTGCGGCCGCGGCTGCCCTGACAGCAGCACACCGCAGCGGGAGCAGGTGTGTGCATCCGTATCCACGTGGCCTCTGTCCCCCTGCTCGTGGGGCCCCCACCGTCACCACCCACCCTGGTCCATGCCCACCTCCAGGGACCACACTCAGTCTAGGTCCCACGCTCTTGGTGCTGTTAACATGGGACTCTGGGGACTCAGTTCTGCATGCGTTCAGGAGACAAGGTGTATTCCAGCCACGGGACTTGCCTAGACCTGCTTGTGCTTGGCAGTCTTGGATGTCAGTCAGCTTAGACTCCTTGAGGCTCACTGGCTAATCGTAATTATGTGCTGGTAACGAGAACGAATAGAGAAAAAAAGAGCTCGTTGTGGTTTGGATGAGAGACGAGAAGGAGCGGCCATTTCCAGCCCTGCACACAGAAGCAAGTTGATTTTGGCAGCTCCATGTCACAGACGAATGCCGCGGGGCTAGGGTGCGCCGCCGAAATCCAAGAGATGGGCTGTACCGTCTCCATTGCCGGGCAGGATCATAAAGCCCCTAATAGGATCTGCTGACCGCGGGAACCACAGACCAGGCTGTAGGGGGGGTTATTTATTTGCCATCTGTATGTAAATTTTGCTATTATGGAAATTATGTCAGAAATTGTACTGCGACTAGATAGCACACAGTGTACTGTAATATTTAGCTAACTCACAAAAAAGCTGCCTCCCTGTACGTGCTTAGGAGGAGCCCAGCTCACTGCTGCTTCCTGTGAGAAACTCAGTCCCAGGCTTGGAGTCTAACTCGCGGTCAAGGGGAACAACGCACATGAAAATGCAGCAGCCGCTCAGAGATGGGGCGTGGGGCGCACCTTGCCTTGCTGTTCACTTTTAGAGTCCAGTGCTGCTTTGCCTTTCCCTTTACTTATTTAAAAATTTATCTTTATTTGAAAGGCAAAGAGAGAGAGAGAGAGATCTTCTGTCCACTGCTTCACTCCCCTAATGACCACAGCAGCTAGGGCTGGTCCAGGCAGAAGCCAAGAGCCAGGAACTCCTTCTGGGTCTCCCAGGTGGGTGGCAGGGACCCAAGCACCTGGGTGGGCCGTCTTCCACTGCTTTCCCAGGTGCATCAGCAGGGAGCTGGATAGGAAGTGGAGCAGCCGGGACTCAAACCAGCTCCTCTATGGGGAGCTGGCACTGCAGGGGCGGCTTAACCTGCTGCGCCACAGCCCTGCCCCCTACCCTGCCTCTGTAGTGACTCCCCAGGTGACTATAGAAGGCACACTCCATTGCTTAAGGACAGAAGTTTCTAGAATCAGTGAAAGGTAGTCACGGAGTAGAGAAAATCCTTTGCTTTCCTGCAGAGAGAAGCTGCACACACCTGAATAAATGAATCTGGACTTTTTTTATTTTTAAATTTTTGACAGGCAGAGTGGACAGTGAGAGACAGAGAAAGGTCTTCCTTTGCCGTTGGTTCACCCTCCAATGGCCGGCGCGGCCGGCACGCTGCGGCCGGTGCACCGTGCTGATCCGATGGCAGGAGCCAGGTGCTTATCCTGATCTCCCATGGGGTGCAGGGCCCAAGCACTTGGGCCATCCTCCACTGCACTTCCTGGCCATAGCAGAGAGCTGGTCTGGAAGAGGGGCAACCGGGACAGAATCCGGCGCCCCAACCGGGACTAGAACCCGGTGTGCCGGCGCCGCTAGGCAGAAGATTAGCCTATTGAGCCGTGGCGCCGGCTGAATCTGGACTTGCACTCGATACCAGCTGTGGCACACGCGGTGCCTCGGCAGGTGAGCGAGTGGCTGGTGACGGGGCTGTCCCTAAGGAGTGCACAGCCCACGCCGACACCAGGCATCAAATTTGACTCAGCAGGGCTGTGGGTTTCCATAGCAACGTGACTGTTGTCCGCTGTGTTCCTTGAGTTCTTCATTCCGTTCTCAGCCATGCCCCTCCCATCTCCCCCCCCCCCCCAAGTTGCCAGGTTCTGGAACGATTTTTGCATTAAAATCGTCTCTGAGACCCCCACTGTCAGTCTGCTCTCACACAGGGGGACCACCAGTGACGGGGGAGGCTCAGGTGACACCAGTGGGAGCGGTGGCATCGAGTTCCAGGGTGTGTTGGAACATGACTGTCGACTTCCGCAGTGTCTCTGGGGTACCTGGTCTCTGGCGTCCCCCAGCCTCTCCTGATCGTCTTGTGGGCTGCTTGGCTTTTGTTTTAAACAAGGAGAGGCCGCACCCTAGGCTGGGTGCCCTGGAATCCAGTGGCATTTTTTCGTTGTTGTACTTACCACAGGGTTTGCTTCTCTTCATGGAGAACGATCTTTTCTCACCCCACCTTCCATTTCCAGTATTGATATCTTGCTTCCTCCCAGAAAAAGGTGTGTGAACGCAGTGAGCAGATTTAAAAGGAAATACTAAATAAGCAATAATCCAAGTGACACCAGGAGAAGCAAGAGGGTGGCGTGGTGTGAGGACGCTGAAGGCCATGGGTGCTGGCAGACAGCAGTCGCGGGTCAGCTGGCTCTGAGGGGCCACTTGTGTCCCCTCACTTGGTGGCCTGGCCCCAGTGGCAGTGGCCGGGGTTAGGGGCTGTGTAGCAGCTTCCTGTCCTAGTTTCCTCACCTCCCAGCTGCAGGGGTACGGTGAGGCCAGGGAGTTCCCTGTCGGGGTGAAGCGCCCAAGGAACGCAGATTTGCCCCCTCCCCCTCCTCCTCTGCTTCCCTGGCTGAGTCCACTCCAGGAAGTCCACTGCTCCTGGGGTGGCTGAGTGTCCTTGCAGGGCTCTCGGGGTTTCACGGGCCAGGTGCACACACAGGCACACCTGTGCACAAACTGCAGCCATCAGAATGATCAGGAAGCACACTCCACGTCACGCAAACACCTGGAGAGGAGAGGGTGAACCGAGTGACCGCTGCCTAAGGCCCCCAGAACCCGGTTGCAGGTCTCTCCATGCTCTGGGGTCTGCAGTCAGCAGAATCCTTGGGGGCTGGGGGTTGGGTTAAATGCAGTCACCCCAGCCACACCCACAGGTGAGAACCCCTGACGGGGCTGCCCCAGGGCACACATGAAGAGAGAACCCAGAGTGGGGCTGGAACAGGAGGGCATTCTTCCTGAAGGAGGAGGAGCGGCGGCACCAAGGGAGATGCAGGGGGGCCAAAGGCAGCCGCTGGAGTGTCTGGATCCTGGGTGCGAGAGGGGAAGGCAGGTGCAAGTGGGAGGGGTTGTGTGGGACAGCCTTGGGAAGAACGGTCACGGCCTGAGAATCTGGAACCCAGACACTTCTCATCTGAGCTCTGTGCCTCGGCTCCCCCTTCTATAAACTGGGGTGCTGAAGTGCCTACTTGAGAGGGCTGTTGTGGGGAGTAGACCGAGCCTGGCACAGGCTCTCATACTATCACCCTGTTCCTTGTTGTTATTTCTGTTCTGAGACATCTAAACACTTGTAAGTGGTCCCCTGGGGTAGGACAGCCCCAGAGAGGGCAGAGTACCTCCTCAGGGCATGCCCACAACTCTGGCTCCACGCTGGGCTCCACTCACCCAGTGCTCACTGACTCCTCCCACAGCTCTGGCTCCACGCTGGGCTCCACTCACCCAGTGCTCACTGACTCCTCCCACAGCTCTGGCTCCACGCTGGGCTCCACTCACCCAGTGCTCACTGACTCCTCCCACAACTCTGGCTCCTCTCACCCAGTGCTCACTGACTCCTCCCACAACTCTGGCTCCACGCTGGGCTCCACTCACCCAGTGCTCACTGACTCCTCCCACAACTCTGGCTCCACGCTGGGCTCCACTCACCCAGTGCTCACTGACTCCTCCCACAACTCTGGCTCCACGCTGGGCTCCACTCACCCAGTGTCCACTGACTCCTCCCACAACTCTGGGCTCCACTCACCCAGTGCTCACTGACTCCTCCCACAACTCTGGCTCCACACTGGGGGCTCCACTCACCCAGTGCTCACTGACTCCTCCCACAACTCTGGCTCCACTCACCCAGTGCTCACTGACTCCTCCCACAACTCTGGCTCCACGCTGGGCTCCTTCACCCAGTGCTCACTGACTCCTCCCACAACTCTGGCTCCACGCTGGGCTCCACTCACCCAGTGCTCACTGACTCCTCCCACAACTCTGGCTCCACACTGTGCTCCACTCACCCAGTGCTCACTGACTCCTCCCACAACTCTGGCTCCACGCTGGGCTCCTTCACCCAGTGCTCACTGACTCCTCCCACAACTCTGGCTCCACGCTGGGCTCCACTCACCCAGTGCTCACTGACTCCTCCCACAACTCTGGCTCCACGCCGGGCTCCGCTCACCCAGTGTTCACTGACTCCTCCCACAACTCTGGCTCCACACTGGGGGCTCCTCTCACCCAGTGTTCACTGACTGTCCTCTGGGCTGGAGTTTTAGAAGACAGCAAGTTCAGGGTCCTCACCCACAAAGATCATTCGCCAGTTTTCCTGAGGTTGCGCACACTTACAGGCAGGTGAATAACAAAGCCAGGCCCGACACTGTGGCTGTGGGTGCTTTGGGAATGGTTTGAAGGGCAGGCGCTCAAGGAGACGTGACGATAGCAGGGGGCACACGATCTGGCTGTAGAAGGTGAAGGGAGGGGAGAAGGCAGTGTTTGCCCGGGAGAGATGGCGGCGCTGAGACTGTGGTGGGAGCCCAGCTGGCAGGGGTGTTGGTGCTGGGGTCAGGTGGCCATTGGGTGGGTCACTCCCTCAGGTTGTGGTTGAATCATGCATGGAGCAAGGCCATTTCCAGGTGTTGCCAGCACGGAGAGGGGGGTGTGGATCTGGGAATTTTGAAATGAGGCCGTTTTCAGATCATGTCACGTGAAAGGCAGGGCTTTTGAACCCCATTTTAGCTCCTGTCTTCCCAACTGGGATTTGTCTCCGACTTGGAAAGGAAAGAATGCCACAGTAGAGCAACAGAGGGGCCGAGGACGGGCGTGTCCGCTCCTTGGAGCTGCCGGCTTCCAGCAGCAGGCCGTCTTTCCTGGTTTGGAGCCCGGGGTCTGGAATCAAGGTGTGGGCAGTGTGGTCTCCCCAAGGACTCCAAGGGGGTTTGCTTGGTGCCTCTCCCAGGTGCTGGGACTCCAATGTTCAGCCTCCATGGCTCCACACAGCCAAACTCTGTCTCCATCTTCACATTGTCTTGACTCTGTGTCTTCCTGTCCTTTTCTGTCTCTCTGAGTACACTGGTCATTAGATTTAGGGTCACCCTGACCCAGGAAGGATCTTGAGACCCTTTGTCCAAATAGGGCCATATTCACCATTTGAGGTGGATCTGTCTTCTGGGGGCCAACATTCAACCCACTGCAATGGGAGGTGAGCTCATCCCATACAGTGCAATGATGAGGAGGTGAGTCCATGTCCCACAGAGCAGTGGGTGAGGAGGTGAGTCCATGTCCATAGAGCAGTGGGTGAGGAGGTGAGCCCATGTCCCACAATGAAGTGGGTGAGGAGGTGAGCCCATGTCCCACAGTGCAGCGGGTGAGGAGGTGAGTCCATGTCCATAGAGCAGTGGGTGAGGAGGTGAGTCCATGTCCCACAGAGCAGTGGGTGAGGAGGTGAGTCCATGTCCATAGAGCAGTGGGTGAGGAGGTGAGTCCATGTCCACAGTGCAGTGGGTGAGGAGGTGAGTCCATGTCCCATAGAGCAGTGGGTGAGGAGGTGAGTCCATGTCCATAGAGCAGTGGGTGAGGAGGTGAGTCCATGTCCACAGAGCAGTGGGTGAGGAGGTGAGCCCATGTCCCACAGAGCAGTGGGTGAGGAGGTGAGTCCATGTCCACAGAGCAGTGGGTGAGGAGGTGAGTCCATGTCCACAGAGCAGTGGGTGAGGAGGTGAGCCTATGTCCACAGAGCAGTGGTGAGGAGGTGAGTCCATGTCCATAGAGCAGTGGGTGAGGAGGTGAGTCCATGTCCATAGAGCAGTGGGTGAGGAGGTGAGCCCATGTCCCATAATGCAGTGGGTGAGGAGGTGAGTCCATGTCCCACAGAGCAGTGGGTGAGGTGTGAGTCCCTGCCCCATAGTGCACTGGGCATGTAGGTGAGTCTTCTGCACAGAACTGTGTGTGTGGAGGTGCAGTGGGAGAGGGAATGAGTGTGTCCCCCATGCTCCGGTGAGCATCTCCTGGCACTGATGGTGTCTGTGGGTGGACCCAAGCACTCTGACTGCAGTGGGACGTGTGCATGGTTCTCACCTCCAGAGCCATGCATGCCCCTTCCTGTCTGTATGAGAAGAGGGCTATTTTGCTGCCTGTGGCTCCCAGGTTCCTGACAGCTGGCTTCGGCCAATGGGAGCCCAGAGGATGCGGGGGCAGGAGGAAGGGGGCCAGAACCCGCCTCTGCTTCCTCCTCCCACTTTGTGGATCTCTGGCAGCAGCTGCTTTTCTCCGGTTCGGTTAGTCTGCTGTGCTTCTGTTGTCCCCCATGCTGTCCTGGCCCATGGCTCCGAGAACATCACTTCTTCCTCCTGCCCTCTGGCCTTGGGGTCCCATTAGTTTCCCACTGGGCTTCCCGGACCTGCAGAGCCCCTTGCCTGGATTAGGTTTCCCACTATCAGAGTTGTTCTGTTCTCCTAGCCAGACTCTGACTGGGGCAAGGACATCTGGGAAGCAGCACCATCTTCACATTCAGTCCTCTGCCCTGCATGGGGCCCGGAGCCCTGAGGCACAAGTGCAGGCAAGATGCATGTGGGGACCCGGAGCGGGTCCCAGAGGACAGACAGGGAAGTGGGAGGGGGTGATGCAGGAAGCAGAGGTCACAGCCTCGGGGAGGGAGAGAACTGACGGAGGTGACCTCCCTGTGTCTGAAACTGGTGTCTGCCAGGATTCTGTTGTTCATGGGCCATCCTCATGGTGGTTGCCCACCCCTACACATCACCCAGACTTTCTCTGCCTTGCCATTGCCATTTCAATTGGTTCACTTTTGGGGGGGGGGCGGTGAATTTATTTCAAAAGAAAATCTTATACCACTCCCCAAGGGAGACAGTTGTTACTTTTCCTGTATGTGATGAAGTATGTGTGTAGCCATGACAGTAACGGGCGAACAGCTCAGCTCAGCCAGTCATGGTGACTCCTGGCCCCGAGGACTGAGCGCTTGGCTTTCTGTCTCTCTCTCTCTGGTTTCATCGTCTCATCTGCAAGCACACAGCACCGGGACCACTGTCCAGTTAAGTGCTTTTCTTCAAGCAGCACATGTTTTCACTAGAGTAAATTTACCTAAAACTGAAACTTTCCCTTTCAAAAATGGAAAACCAGCCTCACCTGTGAAGAAGTGAGGGCCGCTGTAATGATAAATGCACACAGAAACCAAAGCTGTTTACCTTCACACTGGGGAGTTGAAGCTGCTAAGATGCCGTGATTTTGAGGCTCATTAGTTCTTTCTGTGAAAAGGGAGAGATTTGCAGGTGTTAGGGAAAGTTGCAGACATTAGCACTCCTGCAGCTTTCCCACCAATTCAGTTGAATGAGTGGAGAAGATGAGAAACGTGCTCGCCCTCTCGTTCCCTGCCTGCTGTCCTCTTCTTAAACTCATGGGGCCAGTGCTGCGGGGTAGCAGGTAAAGCCACCACGTGCAATGCTGGCATCTCATGTGGGCGTGGGTTCAAGTGCCATCTGCTCCACTTCTGATGCAGCTCCCTGCTAATACGCCTGGGAAAGCAGTGGAGGATGGCCCGAGTTCTTGGGCCCTTCATCCACGTGGGAGACCTGGAAGAAGCTCCTGGCTTCGAATTGGCCCAGCTCCAGCTGTTGTGGCCACGTGAGGAGTGAACTAGCAGAAGTTCTATTTCTCTGTCCCACCCCTAACCCCATGTAACTATGCTTTTCAAAGAATAAATAAATCTTTAAAAACTCATTAATATTATTGAATATTATACCTTTTTGTACTCTCTAAAATTTCTTGTGTATCCTTACAGTGTCCATCCTTCCTAAAAGCACTCTTCTTAGGCCGGTGCCGTGGCTCAATAGGTTAATCCTCCACCTAGCGGCGCCGGCACACCGGGTTCTAGTCCCGGTTGCGGCGCTGGATTCTGTCCCGGTTGCCCCTCTTCCAGGCCAGCTCTCTGCTGTGGCCCGGGAAGGCAGTGGAGGATGGCCCAAGTGCTTGGGCCCTGCACCCCACGGGAGACCAGGATAAGCACCTGGCTCCTGGCTTCGGATTAGCGCGGTGCCGTGGCGGCCAATGGAGGGTGAACCAATGGTAAATGAAGACCTTTCTCTCTCTCTCTCACTGTCCACTCTGCCTGTCCAAAAAAAAAAAAAAAAAAAAAAAAAAAAAAAAAAAAAAAGCCAAAGCACTCTTCTTTACCAGTTAAAATTTTTCTTTAAAATGTCTTTTTTTTTTTTACTGTTGTTTTTAGTTTTTTTTTAAACTTAAACTTTTATTTATTTGAAAGAGAGAGAGCACTCCCATTTGGTGGTTCACTTTTCAAATGCTGGTAACAGCTCAGCTGGACCCAGGCTGAAGCCAGGAGCCAGGACATCTCCGATCTCCCACATGGGTGGCAGGGACCCAAGCACTTGGGCATCACTGCTGCCTCCCAGGATGGGTATTATCAAGAATCTGGGATTGGAAAATGGTGCTGGGACTTGAACGCAGGTGCTCCAGCTTGGAGTGCCCACACTCTGAACTGCCGAGCCACTGACACAGAGTTGACCGTGTAGAATCAGACTAAGTAACAAATCCATCTGGTTACACAGTTATCATTTTTTGTAATAAAAACATATAAAATATATTCTTTTAGCAATTTTGAAATATACAGCACCTCTTTATTTGTTAGTCACTGTTCCGTGCACAGATTGCTGAAGATGAACCCTCCCGTCTAACCCTGACCCTGGGTGGGCACCTCCCTTTCCCCACCCCATCCTGCCCCAGACCCCCGTAGCCACCATTCTACCCTCTGCTTCTCAGAGTTCAGCCTTTGGAGAGTCTACAGATAAATAATAGCACGTGCTACTTATCTTTCTGTGCATGGATTATTTAGCTTAAAAAACCTGATATTGGGCATTTAGAACATTGATTTGCCAGCATTTTAAAGTCCTTTATTTATCTTTGTCCCTCTGCAACAGCGTCTGATGAGGTAAGACTGTGTTTGGCCTGTTGCCGGTCAGCTCTCCAGGGTGGAGGGAACCTGTCCTCCGGCTCTCTGCTTCCCTGGCCTTGGGGGCTTTGCCTCACGGCACCCCTCACATCGTGCGGATCTTCCACCTGCTGGGTCACTTCCTAAACGGCTGCAGCAGCCAGGGCTGGGCCAGGCTGAAGCCAGGAGCCAGGAGCTCCATCCTGGGCTCTGATACGGTGGCAGGGACTCAAGCACTCGGGCCGTTCTCTGCTGCCTCATAGGCATAGTGGCAGGAAGCTGGTTCAGAAGCAGAACAGCCAGGACTTGGACATATGGGATACTGGTGTCACAAGTGGAATGTTAATTCACTGCACCACGAGGCCAGTTCCTCATTAATTCATTAATTAAATATCTTAGACATTGCTGTTATGCTGATTCTGTAGCGGACAAGGATGTAGTTCTGTATGCTTGTAGGGGAGACAGAAATTCTTGGTGTTTTGGTGTTTATGGTACCTGTTTTTTTTTCTGAACAAAGCAAGTTTTGAAGTATGTGTTGATTTTGAATAGAGCATGAGTCCAGCTGGATCCCCAGAGGGAGGGAGGTGAGGTCAGGTGGATGTTGAGCAGGAAGTGTATAGCCAGGTATGGTCTGGGCTTGGGGGGTCAGCAGCACTGGGGGTCTTGGTGTTTTAGTTCTGGAATGTGGCATATTGAAAGTGGTTTCGTAGCAATTCTAGCTACAAAACGAAAAATGCCCACCACAGATGAGCAAATTAGTGGATTCTCCTTGCCTCTGCATTTTTGTGATTTTAGTTATTGGGTTTTTGCATTTTTGTTATTTACTTAATGATTTATTTGTTGCAGTGCAAAATGCCTGTGGCAGCAAGACAAGTAAGATAAATAAGTGACTACTGGGATGAATATAGTGAGACAGCAGAATTGATGAGCTACAGGAGGGCCGGGGAGGGGAGAGCAGGTACAGGCACCCTGAGGTGGGAACAATTGTGGCTTTTAGGAGGAGGGGAAAGAGGGGGCTTTTCCTGGATCCCACGATACCCAGTTGGGCTTCCAGGTGTTCAGAGGTAAGAGGGGTTCCCCAGCGAGTCCAGCTTGGTGAGGCTGCTGTGGTGCCCACTGAGAGGCTGACGATCTGGCAAACAGATCCCAGGCTCTCGAGAGAGCCAGGGCTTCTTGTCTTCCTCTGGATGTGTCTTCTTCAGTGTTTATCTCTGAAGGCTGTTTCCAAGGAGGTGACACACAGTTAAGGAGTCTGAGTACAGGGGAGACAGGTCTGAAGGTCCCTGGCTGTAGTAGTCATGCCTCAGATGTCCTGGGCAAAGTCTTCTCTTAACAGCATTTTGCCTCTGATTTTTTTTAAAGGTTGATTCGTGATCCATTGCGTGTGACATCTCCTAAAAGGAGGATAAAGAGAGAGTTTTGCACCACACTTTCCCGGTCTCTGTTGATGGTGTTGGAGTCTGTCCCACAGTCAGCTGGCAGCACTAACTCCAGCACCATCTCACGTGGGCTTCTCTGCCTGCTCATTCACGAGGGGATGGATGGGCTTCTGGCCTCTGTCCTGTGTGCAGAGGACAGACCCTGCCCTCGTAGGAATGACAGTCAAGGCCAGGCCAACTGTAGCTCCGTCTTCATCCACCCATCATCCATCCACCCACCCATCTGTCTATCCATCCATCCATCCATCTGTGCCACCATCCATCCATCCATAATCCATCCATCCATCATCTATCCATCATCCATCCACCCACCCATCATCCATCACCCATCTATCATCCATCCATCTGCCCACCCATCATCCATCCATCATCCATTCTTAACTAACAGCAGAAGATATTGTGAAGAATTCTGGGTATCCAGACTAATAGAACGTGAATACCAGAGGCATTTAAGATGAGGACATTCTTTAGGGGCCAGGACTGCCCTGGAATGATGAACTTGTTGAATCTCCTTTCCCAGAAACATTTTGAAAAGTGAAAACCTGCCATCCAGTGTGGCTTGGTTGCCAGCCTCCTCAGACATGGGGTAAGATCTGAGTCATCACTCCTGTGTGGATCACCGTGTGGCAGTCAACAGTCTTCCCAGGAAACACTTGAGGCCAGGAGAGCAAATACACAGCGGAAAACTGCCAGCCGCACCCTTCCCTGTGTTACGACCATCACCACCCCCTCTGCTGCCGAGCCCAAGGTGGCCTCCAACTCCCCTGTGAAACAGTGCTCCTGGGACCTGCTGCTGTTTGGGCAAACACGAAGGGCGAGCTCTGCTGCTCCCCACCCAGGCACCTATCACCAACACCTAGAAATGGCTTCTGGCTCCTAATCCTTTCATGTGTTCCTGTCCTGTCTTTCATTGAATTTTCTCTTCAAACCACAACAGAGGTCCCTGTTGGTGACAACAAGGCAAACAGCGCAGGAGTTGTCCCAGGGAAAACCTCTGGCCCCACCCATTCCAGCCTCTGTCTTTCCCTTCCCTGCTAATATTCGGAGTGTTTTCCCTGCATGTGAACACACACCTGGATCGATACAGTGAGTTTCGTTTACACAGCTCTGAGCAAGACATAAAAGTCCTCAGGAGCTTATGTTCTAGGTAGGGAGACAGGCAGTAAACAAACAAACAAACAATAAATAAGAAAAACGGTTTTTCTTAGTTATGCAAAGATTGAAGCCAAGGGTGAGGATAGCGCAGAGCTGGCTGCCACCACGCAGCCGCAGAGCTGTGGAACCCGTGTGGGGAAGTGGGGTGAAGCATCTTGGGTACCCAAGATGATGGAAGCTTCTCCAGGCTGAAAGCGGCCGGGGTTGCTTACGGGGGTCACCCCTTAGATGGGGGTGCATGAGTGTCAGTTACCAGCTCACCATAGCCTCTGCCTGCCCACATGGTCACCTTTGTGTTACTTGCCTGGGCCCCAGAGATACCTGAGTTCCCTCCCATGGACGTGAGTAGGTGGGACACGGGCAACTTCTAGAAGGTTTACAGCCCCAGTCCTGGCAGAGAAGTGGTGGAGCCTCAACACTGCCACCACTGACCCAAGATTTCTTGGGAACCAGCAAGATGATAGCTCGGGCAGCACGGGCGGATGGATGACGCAGCAGTTTGCAGTCTACTCCCCATGATGACGCAGCAGTTTGCTGTCTACGCCCCATGATGACGCAGCAGTTTGCAGTTTACTCCCCATGATGACGCAGCAGTTTGCTGTCTGCTCCCCGTGATGACGCAGCAGTTTGCAGTCTACTCCCCATGATGACACAGCAGTTTGCTTTCTACGCCCCATGATGACGCAGCAGTTTGCAGTCTACTCTCATGATGACGCAGCAGTTTTCTGTCTACTCCTCATGATGATGCAGCAGTTTTCTGTCTACTCCCTATGATGACGCAGCAGTTTGCAGTCTACTCCCCATGATGACACAGGGGTTTTCTGTCTACTCCCCATGATGACACAGCGGTTTTCTGTCTACTCCCCATGATGACGCAGCAGTTTGCAGTCTACTCCCCATGATGACACAGCGGTTTTCTGTCTGCTCCCCATGATGACGCAGCAGTTTGCTGTCTACTCCCCATGATGACGCAGCAGTTTTCTGTCTGCTCCCCATGATGACGCAGCAGTTTGCAGTCTACTCCCCATGATGACACAGCGGTTTTCTGTCTGCTCCCCATGATGACACAGCGGTTTTCTGTCTGCTCCCCATGATGACGCAGCAGTTTGCTGTCTGCTCCCCATGATGACGCAGCAGTTTGCTGTCTACTCCCCATGATGACGCAGCAGTTTGCAGTCTACTCCCCATGATGACGCAGCAGTTTGCAGTCTACTCCCCATGATGATGCAGCGGTTTTCTGTCTGCTCCCCATGATGACGCAGCGGTTTTCTGTCTGCTCCCCATGATGACGCAGCGGTTTGCAGTCTACTCTCCATGATGACGCAGCGGTTTTCTGTCTGCTTCCCATGATGACACAGCGGTTTTCTGTCTGCTCCCCATGATGACGCAGCAGTTTGCTGTCTACTCCCCATGATGACACAGCAGTTTGTTTTCTACTTCCCCCTCCATCTCTGCCCCTTCACAGAACCCCAAAGCTGTCCTGTCCTCTACCCCTGAGAGAGCAGAAACCTCACAAGCAATTCGTTTCATTTTAAAAACCAGGCTGGCCATATGGGCTGAGGGGCAATATGAGTTGGAATTTTAGAAAGAAAACAGCATTTCTTGAGTTTTTGGATGGAGAGGCACACCCACTCTGTGCCTTCCCCTCTGTCCATGGTCACCCCTTCCCTGTGGCTCAGCATTGATCTCGGGGGGACGGTGAAGCTGGTCATGATTAGAAGGAGGGTCAAAGCACATGGGGAATCGGCGCTTGTCTCGTGCCAGGCCAGGCACTGTGCTTGGTGTCATAAATTTTCCCATTCCGTTAAGATTTAAGGCTGGGCTGGCATTGTCTGTGGTGGGTTAAGTCACCACTGTGATGCCTGCATAGCATACGGGCAGCAGTTCAGGTCCCGGCTGCTCCACTTCTGATCCAGCTCTCTGCTAATGGCCTGGAAAAGCAGCAGAAGATGGCCCAAGTGCCATCAAGTGCACTCACGTGGAAGACTGGATGAAGTTCCTAGCTTTGGCGTAGCCCAGCCCTGGGCGTTGTGGCTATTTGAGGAGTTAACCAGCAGGTGGAAGATGTCTCTCTCTCTCTCTCTCTCTCTGAAACACTGCCTTTCAAATATATTTTTAAAAATCTTAAAAAAAAAAAAAAAAGACTCAAGGCTGCCGTCCCCATGGACACTGTTATCTCCAATAATTTTATGGTTAAGGAAACGGAGGTCTCAAGAGACTGACCTAGCTAATGCCAGCTGACACAGGTAGAGCCTGGGAAAAGCCTTGGCTTTGAACCCAGGCCTCAGAGCCTGGCGGAGCCCCTCCAGTGTGCTGCCTTTCTGGAACCTTCTGAAAGGCACTGAGGGAGGTAGGGGGCCTTCACTGTGCCACCAGCCATGGTCTTACTGAGCCCAGCAGCTGCGGAGCCCATGGGGCTGGGGCTGGCTGGCTTCCTCCTGGGAGGTTCTGTGGGCTGGGACCCAGGAGGGCAGCAGTGGCTCTGTGTCTGCCCGCTTGTGCGATCCTGGGCGTGGACATCATTTCTCCACAGCAGCGTCATGGGTTTCCATGGAGAGCAAACGTGGTGCTGCGTGCGAGTGGTCCCTGGTTGCAAGGTGCCTTTCATGCTGTTACCGAGTGCCTCGGGGTGGGGGTGGGGCAGCACCAGGCTGGTCCTGGGGCCCTGTGACTCACTCCGGCCTGCTGCTCCCTCGCCAGCCTCTGGGCCTGATCGTGCCCATCGCAGGCACCCACCGCATTCCGTTGTCTGTAATTTGACAAGTGCCTGACGAGCACCAGGTGAACAGAGCATCATCTGAGGTGAGGGCAGTGATAGGAGCAGGCGAGATGCCACCTGCACTGCTAGGGCTCTTACTGCCTGAGGGAACCGAAGTGCACATTAAACTGTGCACAGGCAGTTTTGATTGTTAGTTGTGGCCAGTGCTAGGAGGGAAAACAGGTGCCACAGAAGGACAGGGGAGGCGGCCAGGGGCCAGCAGTGGGGTGCATGGTTACCACCTAGTCTGGGGAGGTGGCCAGGGGCCAGGAGTGGGGTGTGAGGTTACTGCCCTGGTCTGGGAGGTGGTCAGGGACCAGCAGTGGGCTGTGTGGTTACTGCCCTGGTCTGGGGAGGCAGCCAGGGACCAGCAGTGGGGTGTGTGGTTACTGCACTGGTCTGGAGGGTGGCCAGGGACCGACAGTGGGGTGTGTGGTTACCACCTGGTCTGGGGAGGTGGCCAGGGGCCAGCAGAGGGGTGCACAGTTACTGCCCTGGTCTGGGAGGTGGCCAGGGACCAGTAGTGGGGTGTGTGGTTACCACCTGGTCTGGGGAGGTGGCCAGGGACCAGCAGTGGGGAACACAGTTACTGCCCTGTTCTGGGGAGGCAGCCAGGGACCAGCAGTGGGGTGTGTGGTTACTGCGCTGGTCTGGGAGGTGGCCAGGGACCAGCAATGAGGTGCACAGTTACTGCCCTGGTCAGGAGGGGTGGCCAGGGGTGGGTAGGGTGGTTACCACCCTGGTCCAAGGGGGCAGATCACAGGCAGAGCAGAAGGTGTGGGACAGGGCTCCCGCGGAGCTGTGTCTGTAATTGCTGCCGACAGCAGGGAGGAGCCACGGATGGCTCTCATTTCCCCAGCTAGTCTTGTGCTCTCTCTGGCTCTGGTGGAGCTTGGCCAATAAGAGGTCCAGCAGGAGGTCAGATGGTAAGAAAGAGGCTGGGGGAGCAAACACCTTAGCTCAGGATGTGAGTGGGCCACCCTGGTGGCTGCATGACCTGTGGCTGTGGTGGCCACAGCGTGTTCTTGCCCTGAGGCTCAGGAGGGAGAGGGGGTGGAGGGTGGAGGGGAGCAGGGACTGGCTGGGGAGCTGGGCGTGGGCGCTGGTGCAGGAGGAGGGTCAGGCTCCGTCCTCAGACCCTGGCCTGCAGAACTTGTTGACTGCTGGTCCTTACTAGATGGGCACAAGAGGACCATGGTGGTTTTGTTGTTGGTTGGTGTGGGTCGGTGTTGGTTTCAGCCCTGGACGCATTAAGTGAGGTTTTCCTTGAGATTTATAAGAAATCCCTTCAGTGTTTCTTTGCCTATGAATCTGGAACTTGGAAGAAAGATCTGTATGGCAGAAATAACTTTGAGAATTATTGTGATGTAGATGGCAAATGAAGTCATGAAAAAACTTTTTTTAAAGAGATTTATTTGAAAAGCAGAGCAATGGAGGTGGGAGCAGATGTCTTCCATCTACTGGTTCACTCCCCAAATGTCCACAACAGCCAGGTCTGGGTCAGGCTAAAGCCAGGAGCCAGGAGCTTCATCTGCATCTCCCACCTGGGTGGCAGGGGCTCAAGCACCTGGGCCATCTTCTGCTGCCTTTCCAGGCACATTAGCAGGGAGCTGGATTGGAGCAGCCAGGCCTGGAGCTCACACTCTGATGTGGGATGCCTGTGTACAAGCGGCAGATTAACCCGCTGTGCCACCACACTGGCCCTGTGAACACAGATGCGTGTGTGTGTCTGTGTGTGTTTCTCAGGAGTTGAGAGCAGTCGAGTTCCTGACAGTTCTTCATGGTCAGGAGAGACCTCGTCTTGCAAGGGTGGGCCGGAGAATGTGTCTGGGTGGGAGAGGAAGAGGTGGACAAACTGCAGCTCCCAAAACATTTTAAATCACGGCGATGAAATGACTCTTTATTAGGCATTTACAATTTGTATCAGCAAGCATCCTAAAAGCAGCAGATTGGACAAAATGAATTTAATTCCACAAAAGGTCGGGCTATCCTTGAGTTATGAATTGAATTTTTGTGTCTTGGCTTTGTTTATTAATATTTATTACTGAAGTGATGGATATGATGGAGACAGAGGATCTCTGATTGTTTCCTTGGATTCCTCGTATTTAACATTTGCTCTCTGTTCTCCCAAGGCCGGTGAGAGATTACACCTCCTCCCACCGTCTGTCTCCTTGCCCTTGGCTGACGAGGGGTGACGTTCTGTCTGGGTCTTCTGTGAGTTCTGGGAGAGTTTTATCTGTTCCTCTGAGGGTGGGAGTGTCAGGGCCTCGCTGATGTTGGGAGTGAACTTCCCATCACAAGTAGAAGAAACCCAGCTCAGGATGGCTTGTGGGGATTTACTGATTCATGCAATTGAAAAGTTCAGTGATGGCTTCAGGTCAGGCTGGATCCAGAAGCTCAACCAGTGTGGCCAGAAAGCAAGGCCCTTGCACCCATTGCCTCCACATTCCTCTCACAGTGCTGACTGCTCCTGGAAAGAGAGGTGAGCCCGGTAATCCTGGCAGAGCCTGGTCATGTGTCTATGTGAACCAGTCAGCTGGGGCCAGAAGATGGGAGATTCTGACTGGCTTGGTTGGGTCTCATGGTTTCCTCTGAGACCAGTCCCTCTGTCCAGGAAGACACCACACTTTGATGCATACCAGTTCCTGACCACTTGGCTCACTTGCCCAGGTGCTGGGTCAGGAGATGCTGGGTGGATGCTGAGCGGAGCCGCTTGACTTCCTGGTCTTCCATGTGTGAGGTGGCTGAGGCTGGGGCTTACTGATGGCTTAGCTTCTCTCCAGTTCAAGTTGGCCCCCAAAGCATGTTAGCACCCAAGGATGATTGTCTGGGATGCTGGCACCCAGGGCCGGGCTGGTCTGTGAGAGGATGCACCTGTCACCCACACGTCCTCGTGAACAGTGCTCGGTGTTTATCATACACCGGCTGTGCACCGTCTGCACTTCGTCCTCGCCGTGCACTGCCAGGTGGGCGGTTACGAGTGTGCCTCGTCTTGTAGATGAGGAAGCTGAGGCACAAGAATTTAAGTGACTTTTCCCAGGCCACACAGCTGGGTCCAGGATTCCAGCCAGCACGGTCTTCGCCTTGCCGTTTCCTCTGGGGCCTCCCAGGACCGCCCGTGTCTCCTGCATGCAGCAGCAGGTGGTTGATGGCTGATGTGCAGCAGATACTTGGCAAATGGTCCTCAAATTAAGCCGTGTGCTTCCCAGTCATACTTTGAATCCCAAAGCCCTGAGATTGTATCTTCTTTCCAAATCCCTTTCATTTTAAAAGCATTTTCCATTCTTAATTACTCTCCATGTACTAATCCCAGTTCCCATAAAACAATATTACTCTGCTAATTGAATCATAAGAAGCTCTTCACCGAGCTCTTTATTGCCTGCTGCACCCCTCCCCCCAGTGCTGGTCACAGTGTGTGCATCTGCGTATTTGACAGCTGTGCCGTCTGGCAGGTGCACACTGCTGTTCAGCATGTGGGGGGGTGGGGTGTGATGACCAGAGGTTGTGGTTGGGAGTCACGGGAGAAGCTCTGTGCTCTGGGGAACCCCCATCATGTCAAGTGTCTAATGTGATCTGGAGGTGGACTGGGAGCCAACACGCAGGGCTCTGCAAAGAAGCAAAGTGGAGGAAGAGTGCGCAGCCCCAGGCGTGAGGGTGATAAGGGACTTGGTGTGGGGGCAGGGGTCGACCCAGAATTTCCAGAGTGCCAGGGAAGGTTGCTTCCTGTTCACTGGCACTGAAGAGTGAGTATGTGCCCTGCACGGGGACAGGGCGGAGCAGCTTGGAGCATCTTCAGCCCAGCCAGGGGTTGCTTCCTGGCGCTGGCATCAGGATGGGTGGTGGTGGGGACTTTATGATGATGGTTCCCAGCGCAGGGACTGTTGGTGTCTGGAACAGGGCACTGCAGGGCATTCAGCAGCCCTGGCGCCAGTCCTCTGAGTGCTGGCCATGCTTTGCAGTCTCACCCCACCCCTCCCTGTGCTGGTGGGAGCCCCGTCTCCTGTCCGTTTCAACACACATGTCCTCCAGGGGCAGTGCTGTGCTGATTGAGAGCCACTGTGCTATGAGGACCAGGTGACCTGATACCATCAAATTATTAGAGGACATTGGGGAAAATATGAAAGACATTGTCATAGGCAGAGAGTTCTTGGAAAAGACCCCAGAGGCACAGGCAATCAAAGTCAAAGTTGACAAATGGGATTACATAAAATTGAGAAGCTTCTGTACTGCAAAAGAAACACTCAACCAAGTAAAGAGGCAACGAACAGAATGGGAGAAATTATTTGCAAACTATTCAACTGATAAAGGACTAATAACTAGGCTATATAAGGAGCTCAAGAAACTCAACAGCAACAAAACAAACAACCTAGTGAAGAAATGGGCAAAGCACTTAAGCAGACGTTTTTCAAAAGAGGAAATAAAAATGACCAACAGACACTTAAAAAATGCTCAGGATCACCAGCCATCAGGGAAATGCAAATCAAAACCACAATGAAGTTTCACCTCATTCCAGTTAGAATGGCTTTCATACAGAAATCAACAAACAATAAATGCTGACGAGGATGTGGGGGAAAAGGTACCCTAACCCACTGTTGGTGAGAATATAAACTGGTTAAAACCACTATGGAAGACAGTATGTAGATACCTCAGAAATCTGAATATAGACCTATGATATGAGCCAGCCATCCACTCTGGGAATTTACCCAAGGGAAATGAGATCAGCATAAGAAAGAGTTATCTGCACCCCAGCTCAATTCACAATAGTTAAGTTAGGGAATCAACCCAAATGGTTGTCAACTGAAGACTGGATAAAGAAATTATGGGATATATACACCATTGAATACTACACAGTGGTTAAAAAAATAAAAACTGAATTTTGTTATTTGCAACAAAATGGATTAAACTGGAAAACATCATACTTAGTGAAATAAGCCAGTCCCAAAAGGACAAATACCACGTTCTCCCTGACCTGTGGTTAACTAATAGAGCACCTAAGAGGTGACCTATAGAAGTGAACTTGACACATTGAGAAGCAGTGACTTTGAACAGCCCTAGTCTAGACTGTTCAACAGTTTTCTTTTTCTTTCGTACTATTTGTTGAACTCTTTACTTAGTATAGAGTTAATCCTATGTGTATAAAGTTAATTGAAAATGGATCTTAGTAAAAAATAAGGAATAGGAGAGGGAGGAGGAAGAGGTGTGAGAGGTGGGTACAGTGGGAAGAATCGTCATGTTCATGTTCCTAAAGTTGTAATTATGAAATGTACGAAGTTTGTATTCCTTAAATAAAAGGTTTCTGGGGAAAAAAAAAAGAAAGTGACCAAAGAAGACTGGATTGGGACACCAGTGACCTAGCTGTGTGCCCATGAGAAATCTTCTGTTTTCTCCTGACTCAGCTCAGAGAACACCAGGGAGCAAACATAGCCATTGGTGGCAGTGGCACTCGGCCCCAGAGACAGGGAGGCAGTGGCGGGTGGTGGGGCTGTGGCAAACCAGGCTCTGGCCAGAGGGCCGGGTGTTTCTGGGCAGGGTGGAGGCCCCAGTGCTCATCTGTTTGGTATTTCCAGAGAAATCAGGCATCTGGACGTGTACGTGAAGTCGGATGCTGGAGCTTTTATCACGGGACTGAAAGCTGTAAAACATGGCGTGCTTGTTGTCTGTTGCTGGTAGCAGAGTGACCGTGAGTGCAGAGGCTGAGAGCAGCACCTTTCCTGGTCCCCTGAGGGCAGGAGCCAGGACACAGGTCCTCTGCTCAGGGTCTCAGTCAAGGCGTGGGGTGGGCTGGGTCCTCACTTGGAGGCTCAGTGAGAGAGAAGTCTGCTTCCAAGCCACTCAGTCATTGGCAGAGTTCATTTCCTTGCATTTGTGAGGCTGGGGGCCCTGGCTGTTGGCCAGCTGTGGGGTGGGGGCTGCTCTTAGATCTTTGCCACATGGATGTCCCAACATGGCTGCTTTCTTCTTCAGAGTCCCCTAGGAGGGGAGCCCCCAGAGTGAGTCAGCTGGCAGGGCGGAGTCTGACAAGGCACATGGTTGTCTTGGGGTGTTGACCCATCAGCTGGGCCACGTTTGATTGGTTAGAAGCAAGTCACAAGCTCCACACTCCGAAGTTCATCTGCTGCACGCAGTATGGGCCAGCGCTGAGTAAGTGGCTAAGGAGCACCTGCTGCAGCCTGGACCCGTCACTTCTCTCCAGTTTTCCATGTCTGGGGCCATGGCAGAGCATTGCACCTGCTTGTCTTAGTGCTGTGGGAGTGAGGAAGGAAGAGCATGTGAGATCAGGGATGGGCTGCAGGAGACAAGGGGAGAGGATTCTGCCTGAGAGCTTCCAGGAGGACCCAGCCCTGACCACACCTGGACTTCAGTCGTCTGCCCCCTGGAGCCACGGAGACAGGAGTTTCTGTTGTTTCAGCCTGCAGCCTGCGGCATGCGGTACGACAGCCCTGGGAAGCTCACGCAGCGAGCGCAGAGGAGAGCCGACCCAGCAGGACGTCTTGGAGTGACCCTGCTCTGTTTGTCAATTTGGCTGTTGATGGTGCTGTGGTTTGAGGTTGGCTGAGTGTCCAGGAGGGTGGAATCTGGGTGTGAGATACCACTGGGCAGAGCCGTCACTCGATAGTCTGGAAGAGGCCTCGGGAGGGCCGAGGATCAGGTGCATGGCCCACAGCAGGCGCCTGCCTTGGCTGCCGTCATAGCAGCCGTTGCTGTGGGGCTGGTTCTCGCCTCGAGCCCTCCTGCTTTGGTGGGCTTGATAACTCTGCGAATCCCCTGGCCCGGCTGCTGACCCCCGCTGACACCCCGCTGTCGCCCCGCTGTCACCCCGCTGTCACCCCACTGTCACCCCGCTGTTACCCCGCTGTCACCCCGCTGTCAGTCGGCCAGCAGAACTGAGGCAGCTGTTGTTGCAGACATCTTCTGCTTGTTAAATGTCTGGTTGGTCCAGAGCCATGCCTGTGGTTCTCTGAGCGTCTGCCTTCCTAGGTGGAGGTGAGGCCGGCGGTGAGAGCGAGGGCTCCAGCCTTGGGGGTCTGTGTGTGTGGCCAAGGTCCTCGGTGGATGTGAGGCTGGCGGTGAGAGCGAGGGCTCCAGCCTCGGGGGCCCGTGTGTGTGTCCGAGGTTCTAGGTGGAGGTGAGCCCAGCGTGAGAGTGAGGGCTCCAGCCTCGGGGGCCTGTGTGTGTGTCCGAGGTCCTAGGTGGAGGTGAGCCCAGCGTGAGAGCGAGGGCTCCAGCCTCGGGGCCCATGTGTGTGTCTGAGGTCCTAGGTGGAGGTGAGCCCAGCGTGAGAGCGAGGGCTCCAGCCTCGGGGGCCTGTGTGTGTGTCCGAGGTCCTAGGTGGAGGTGAGCCCAGTGTGAGAGCGAGGGCTCCAGCCTCGGGGCCCGTGTGTGTGGCCAAGGTCCTAGGTGGAGGTGAGCCCAGCGTGAGAGCGAGGGCTCCAGCCTCGGGGGTCTGTGTGTGTGGCCAAGGTCCTAGGTGGAGGTGAGGCCGGCGGTGAGAGCGAGGGCTCCAGCCTCGGGGGTCTGTGTGTGTGGCCAAGGTCCTAGGTGGAGGTGAGCCCGGTGTGAGAGCGAGGGCTCCAGCCTCGGGGGCCCGTGTGTGTGTCCGAGGTTCTAGGTGGAGGTGAGCCCAGCGTGAGAGCGAGGGCTCCAGCCTCGGGGGTCTGTGTGTGTGGCCAAGGTCCTAGGTGGAGGTGAGGCTGGCGGTGAGAGCGAGGGCTCCAGCCTCGGGGGTCTGTGTGTGTGGCCAAGGTCCTAGGTGGAGGTGAGGCTGGCGGTGAGAGCGAGGGCTCCAGCCTCGGGGGTCTGTGTGTGTGGCCAAGGTCCTAGGTGGAGGTGAGCCCAGTGTGAGAGCGAGGGCTCCAGCCTCGGGGGTCTGTGTGTGTGGCCAAGGTCCTAGGTGGAGGTGAGCCCAGTGTGAGAGCGAGGGCTCCAGCCTTGGGGCCCGTGTGTGTGTCCGAGGTCCTAGGTGGAGGTGAGGCCGGTGGTGAGAGCGAGGGCTCCAGCCTCGGGGCCCGTGTGTGTGGCCAAGGTCCTAGGTGGAGGTGAGGCTGGCGGTGAGAGCGAGGGCTCCAGCCTCGGGGGTCTGTGTGTGTGGCCAAGGTCCTAGGTGGAGGTGAGGCCGGCGGTGAGAGCGAGGGCTCCAGCCTCGGGGGTCTGTGTGTGTGGCCAAGGTCCTAGGTGGAGGTGAGCCCAGCGTGAGAGCGAGGGCTCCAGCCTCGGGGCCCGTGTGTGTGTCCGAGGTCCTAGGTGGAGGTGAGCCCAGCGTGAGAGCGAGGGCTCCAGCCTCGGGGGTCTGTGTGTGTGGCCAAGGTCCTAGGTGGAGGTGAGGCTGGCGGTGAGAGCGAGGGCTCCAGCCTCGGGGGTCTGTGTGTGTGGCCAAGGTCCTAGGTGGAGGTGAGGCTGGCGGTGAGAGCGAGGGCTCCAGCCTCGGGGGTCTGTGTGTGTGGCCAAGGTCCTAGGTGGAGGTGAGGCCGGCGGTGAGAGCGAGGGCTCCAGCCTCGGAGGTCTGTGTGTGTGGCCAAGGTCCTAGGTGGAGGTGAGCCCGGTGTGAGAGCGAGGGCTCCAGCCTCGGGGGCCCGTGTGTGTGTCCGAGGTTCTAGGTGGAGGTGAGCCCAGCGTGAGAGCGAGGGCTCCAGCCTCGGGGGTCTGTGTGTGTGGCCAAGGTCCTAGGTGGAGGTGAGCCCAGCGTGAGAGCGAGGGCTCCAGCCTCGGGGGTCTGTGTGTGTGGCCAAGGTCCTAGGTGGAGGTGAGGCTGGCGGTGAGAGCGAGGGCTCCAGCCTCGGGGGTCTGTGTGTGTGTGGCCAAGGTCCTAGGTGGAGGTGAGCCCAGCGTGAGAGCGAGGGCTCCAGCCTCGGGGGTCTGTGTGTGTGGCCAAGGTCCTAGGTGGAGGTGAGGCTGGCGGTGAGAGCGAGGGCTCCAGCCTCGGGGGTCTGTGTGTGTGGCCAAGGTCCTAGGTGGAGGTGAGCCCAGCGTGAGAGCGAGGGCTCCAGCCTTGGGGCCCGTGTGTGTGTCCGAGGTCCTAGGTGGAGGTGAGGCCGGTGGTGAGAGCGAGGGCTCCAGCCTCGGGGCCCGTGTGTGTGGCCAAGGTCCTAGGTGGAGGTGAGGCTGGCGGTGAGAGCGAGGGCTCCAGCCTCGGGGGCCCGTGTGTGTGTCCGAGGTCCTAGGTGGAGGTGAGGCCGGCGGTGAGAGCGAGGGCTCCAGCCTCGGGGGTCTGTGTGTGTGGCCAAGGTCCTAGGTGGAGGTGAGCCCGGTGTGAGAGCGAGGGCTCCAGCCTCGGGGCCCGTGTGTGTGTCCGAGGTCCTAGGTGGAGGTGAGGCCGGCGGTGAGAGCGAGGGCTCCAGCCTCGGGGGTCTGTGTGTGTGTGGCCAAGGTCCTAGGTGGAGGTGAGCCCAGCGTGAGAGCGAGGGCTCCAGCCTTGGGGCCCGTGTGTGTGTCCGAGGTCCTAGGTGGAGGTGAGGCCGGCGGTGAGAGTGAGGGCTCCAGCCTCGGGGCCCGTGTGTGTGGCCGAGGTCCTAGGTGGAGGTGAGGCTGGCGGTAAGAGCGAGGGCTCCAGCCTCGGGGGCCTGTGTGTGTGGCCGAGGTCCTAGGTGGAGGTGAGGCCGGCGGTGAGAGCGAGGGCTCCAGCCTCGGGGGCCCATGTGTGTGTCCGAGGTCCTAGGTGGAGGTAAGGCCGGCGGTGAGAGCGAGGGCTCCAGCCTCGGGGGTCTGTGTGTATGGCCGAGGTCCTAGGTGGAGGTAAGGCCAGCAGTAAGAGCGAGGGCTCCAGCCTCGGGGGTCTGTGTGTGTGGCCAAGGTCCTAGGTGGAGGTGAGGCTGGCGGTGAGAGCGAGGGCTCCAGCCTCGGGGGTCTGTGTGTGTGGCCGAGGTCCTAGGTGGAGGTAAGGCCAGCAGTAAGAGCGAGGGCTCCAGCCTCGGGGGTCTGTGTGTGTGGCCAAGGTCCTAGGTGGAGGTGAGGCTGGCGGTGAGAGCGAGGGCTCCAGCCTCGGGGGTCTGTGTGTGTGGCCGAGGTCCTAGGTGGAGGTAAGGCCAGCGGTGAGAGCGAGGGCTCCAGCCTCGGGGGTCTGTGTGTGTGGCTGAGGTCCTAGGTGGAGGTAAGGCCAGCGGTAAGAGCGAGGGCTCCAGCCTCGGGGCCTGAGTCTATGGCTGAGGGCGGTTCTCACGGCACGCGGATCTTCCTTGCCAGGGCCTCTTTGCGGAGCTGAGACGCTCCATGCCTGGTGCTGCTGTCTGCTGGCCAGGTGGTTCGTTTGTCCTTCAAGATGGCTCCCTTTCTTTCTGACTCAGCGGCAAAAGACACATCCACAGGGCCTCAGTTTTCAGCCCTCGGTGCTGAGAGTGCAGAGGGGAGACCCCATCTGTGGTCACCTGGCCGGGCCAGCGTGGCAGGCTCCTCCTCGCGCTATCATCGTTCCAGGCTAACCCATGGCTTGAGAGGAGCTCTTGGCAGAGGCTGCCTGTTCCGGCCTGCAGGTGCCCGGTGGGAGAGGCACGCGGCTCCCAGTGGTTGATTTATCAGGGGGGACCTGGTTCGCTAAATTCCAAGTGTTCTCCTTCTTCACACCTTGAAGGTGCTCTGGCGCTCAGGGTCGGGCCAGCAAGTGCCAGGCACCAGCTGCGCCTTTGGGTTGTGCGCCCGACAGAAGGTGGTCAGGAGTGTGTCCCAATCAGCATAGCACAAAGGACATTCTGGGTGCTGCCAGTGTCAGAACAGCCGCTGGTTAACACTTGATCTTAGCCAGAATGGACCCCAGTGGGGCCCGCCTCAGGCCGGTGGAACTGTGCCCTCTGGAGCCTGGGTCCTGGCATCTGGGGCACAGGTGATTCCCATGGGCTTGGACTTGGCAGCCTCTGCTCCACTCCCTGGCTTTGGCAGTGCTGGGGGCGTCTCTTCCTGGGCGTCATCGGCCCTCAAAGTCTCACATTCATGGAGCACCCAGCGGCAGGTGGCGCCTTGGTTAGAGACCCTTTGCTCTGCCGGTGTTGACGGAGCTCCTCCCATTTGGCAGGCACAGTTTTCAGCACCATGGATAAAGCAGGAATGAAAACACAGAAGCCTGCTCTCTTGGCCTGACACAGGGGTGGGCATGGGGGGCCAGACCAAGGGACTGTGTGTAGGGACTGGGGGTTTGAGTCCAAGGATGACGATAAAGCGGGCAGCCCGGACAGAAGGTCTGGGGTTGGGGGGACCTGTCGTTTTAGGTCAGGGCCTGGGAAGGGGTCAGAGAGGCAGTGTCCGCCCAGCAGCAGGTGCAGGAGGGGACAGGTGCTGTTTCAGAAGCCCCCACGGAGCCAGGGTTCTGTTCCTCACCAGTTAGACGAGCAGCTACTTTCATGTACACAAGATACACATTTTTATGGGCATTGCCATTCAAAGCTCCAAGGGTGTGATGGGGGACTTTTTCTTTAATCTGAGAATATTTGACTAATTGAAGTTAACCCACTGAAAATGAAAGCCAAAGTTCATAGGAAACAGTGAGAAAAATAAAGCTTGATTCAGAGCTTTTCTTCCTTAAGAAATGACATTTAAGGTTATTACAAGTGTGATTTGATTTCATATATTTAACAATTTTTATATTTGTTATATGAGAGCTTGGGAGGAGGAGGAAGAGGAAGATCCTCCATTCACATGTCCGTTCTTCGAATGTCTCCCACAATAGCTGCGACTGGGCAGTGTCTCCCATGTGGGTGACAGGGACCCTGAGCCAGGAGCTGAGCCGGGTGCTCCAGTGCAGGCCCCAGACACCCTGTACGTGGATCCTAACCACAAGGCCACACGCCCTTTGCTGTTCCATCGTACATTAAAGAGAATTTGGGCTTAGGAGCTCCCACCCTGTGACACACAGAGCAAGGGTCGCGTAGTGTGTGTGTGGACCATTTGTTTTATTTTTCTCTAGTTTTCTGTAACTGCTCAGTATTGCGGTTTCCACATCCCATTTGGCCGCGTCAGCAGGCTCCCCAAAGGATCCGTTTAGCGGAATATCTGAGGGTCCCGTCATTCCCTGCAAGAGCGTCACCGCGCCCAGCCGTCCCAGCTGCTGGCCTCGAAGCACTGGCCACCTCGTTTCTTTCTCCTCCTCACTGGGTAACTGTCGATCGATACCCCCTGAGCAGTGCCGGCAGCACAGCTCTGCTGGACTTGTCCGCTCCTGCATGCCGTCCGGTTCTCAGCCCCACTCTGCAGTCGATGTGCATAGTCTCTGCGCTGGTGATCGACAGAGCACGGCCAGTCAAGATGGCAAAGACACTGCCGCTCTGGTCCCAGGGCCTGCCTTCTCCAGGGGCCGGCTCCTCAGCGAGTGCTTTCATTCCACTAACTCACCCTTCTCTGTGTAACCTTGACCTCCGGGATCCAGATGCAGTGCACCCCTATGGAAATGCATAGGCAAGTTTCTTGTGCGTGTCAGAAAGTGGCTGGTACATAATGAGCCGAGGACGGCCCTGTGTATCAGCCCCAGGCTCATTGTCCCCTGTGCAGCAAGCAGGGCCTGTTAGCTCACCAGTGCTGGCAGCAAGCTCAGTTTTACACGTGGAGCGCTTTATGTTGGCTGGTTGGCTGGTTGGTTTGAGAGGCAGTGTTACAGATAGAGGGGGGCAGAGAGGGGTCTATGTCTGCTGGTTCACTCCCCAGATGGCCGCAATGGCTGGAGCTGGGCTTCTTCCCAGTCTCCCTTGTGAGTGCGGGGACCCAAGCACAGAGGAGCGGCTGGGTCATGAACCAGTGCCCATGTGGGATGCCGGTGCTGCAGGCAGAGACTTAGCCTACTATGCCACAGCTCCGGCCACTTGGAGTGCTCTAAACATAGCCCCGATCAGCAGACTTTGACCTGTTTTCGTTCCCTGCAAAGCTGTGCCTGGTGTTGCGTGTTTGCCACGGGTGAGACAGACCCGCTGTGGCTGCCCTCTGCTGTTCTCCGACTCTGAGACGTCCTGGCACGCTGCTGGGTGATGTCACCTGGACATGGAAGCCCCTGCCCCTGCCCTCCTCCCCTCCCCGATGCCCCTCCCCGCGCTGTGTCATTGGGAAGGTCGCAGGCTGTGAGGGAGTCTCCCTGCTGGCAAAGCTGCCTCAGTGATGCCCCATCACGCCCGCTGGGCGCTGCTGCCACCTTGTGGTCGTGTCTCCCCCATCGGCCCCTAGTGGCGGTGAGGCCATCAATCTTTCCCATGGAGCTTTACATATTGTAGCTTTAAAATAACAGGAGCTAAAAATATCACCAAGCCTAAAGATAATTCTCTAAAACAAACTTAATGAATATTCAAGACATGGATTTTTCTGGGCTTAACTTGTTCTAACAAATATATAATCTAAAATTAGGAAGGACTTGGACCGAGGGCTGAAATTTAGGAACAATTTTATAACATGCTTAAGGGAGAAGCAGACATGTCAGTGATGGGCTTTGGGCTCCTGTGTTTGACCCCCAGCCTTCCTCCTCTGTTATAACTTGAGCTTTCTTTTGGGAGGTACTTCTTAACAACCCCTCCATGTGAGTAAGGTGGACGAAGGGATGGTCACTGACTAGCTAAGCCAACAGACATTGTCTCTCCACCTTTGAGGTCACAGTTATTGGTCCAAGGTCAATCTGATTCAGCCGATGAAGGTCTAGATTCAAGATTTTTGTTTTGAGGGAGAGAATCCTGCTTTCCTTTGTGGATGAAGATGTGAGATCTGGAACTATGGCAGCCATCCTGTGACCATGAGAAGACAGTTCACTGGAGGACAGAACTCCCACACATGAGAGCTGGACAGGGTCAGGAACTGGCAGGATCTGGAGCCCGGCTGACTCTGTGTGGCCCAAGGCTCCCACCGCACATCACACTGAAGCACCCACTGTCTGGCCCCGCCCAAAGCCCCGGGCAAACAAAGATACTCTTTGCAGGTAGGCCATTTCCGTGGCTCAGAGGCAGCTCCTGAGAGCTGTGGGCCGAGACTAGCCCTGTCTTTGGCCACGGTTGACCTTGTCCTCACATGCCCACTGTGTGAGCAACCAAACCAGCCACGTATCCCCCAGAGAGCTGAGGCTCTGGGTCACATGTAGCTGTCTTACAGGTAAGACAGAAAGATGCAGGTGTGCACTGAACAGGTTTCCCTGTTCCCAGATGTGTGGTGGACGCTGTGGGCCAGGACACCCATGAGGGGAGAGGGATGGAGAAGCCGTGCCCGTGCCCCGTCTCTCTGTCCCTGTTGGGCAGGCTGCCTGGCATCCCCAGTGTGCAGCAGCTGCCGTGTCCTCTCTCTGCCCCCCAGCGGGGAAGCTCCCCTGGACTCCACACTTCGCGGCAGCCCAGCCCCCAAGGTGTTAGGGTGCTTTGCTGCCCTGAGAGCCCAGGGTGCAGGGGTGTGGTTTGCTCAGTCATGGCCCAGGTGTCAGGTAGCCCGAGAGGAGCCGGAGAGCGTTGCCTGGACACACAAAGGTGAGAGCTCTGTGAGAGACATGGCCGGTGCTGGCTGCCGGGATCTGCGCTGGGAAGCCCTCTCCTACCCGTGAGACAGAGAAGATAGAAAGAAAGTCCTTCTGGTTTCGGGCCACACTCAGCCTGCAGAGGTCACGGCCACAGCGTGATGAGTGCTTAGTGAGAGGGAAAAGGCAGGAAAGTCTAGGGCTTGGTGCCATCGTGGCTTTGCGTGCCGTGGGGGGTCTGGGGAAGATTGCCCACAGGTGAGGGACAGCTGTGTGCACGGGAGTGTTTGCAGAAGTGAGCACACCTGTGGTCCTGGAGCCTGCAGGGTTGCAGCTTTGGTGCGCGTTGTCAGCACCGCCCACGCCCACGCCGGCCCTCGCTTTCCTCCATCACCCCGTCCACACCCATGCCATCCACGCCCACGCTGGCTCTGCTTTCCTCCATCACCCCGTCCACACCCATGCCATCCACGCCCACGCTGGCCCTCACTTTCCTCCATCACCCCGTCCACACCCATGCCATCCACGCCCACGCTGGCCCTCACTTTCCTCCATCACCCCGTCCACACCCATGCCATCCACGCCCACGCTGGCTCTCCCTTTCCTCCATCACCCCGTCCACACCCATGCCATCCACGCCCACGCTGGCTCTCACTTTCCTCTACCCCATCCACACCCATGCCATCCACGCCCACGCTGGCTCTCGCTTTCCTCTACCCCGTCCACACCCATGCCATCCATGCCCACGCTGGCTCTCGCTTTCCTCTACCCCGTCCACACCCATGCCATCCACGCCCACGCTGGCCCTCACTTTCCTCCATCACCCCGTCCACACCCATGCCATCCACGCCCACACTGGCTCTCACTTTCCTCCATCACCCCGTCCACACCCATGCCATCCACGCCCACGCTGGCCCTCACTTTCCTCCATCACCCCGTCCACACCCATGCCATCCACGCCCACGCTGGCCCTCGCTTTCCTCCATCACCCCGTCCACACCCATGCCATCCACGCCCACGCTGGCCCTCGCTTTCCTCCATCACCCCGTCCACACCCATGCCATCCACGCCCACCCTGGCCCTCGCTTTCCTCCATCACCCCGTCCACACCCATGCCATCCACGCCCACCCTGGCCCTCACTTTCCTCCATCACCCCGTCCACACCCATGCCATCCACGCCCACGCTGGCTCTGCTTTCCTCCATCACCCTGTCCACACCCATGCCATCCACGCCCACGCTGGCTCTCACTTTCCTCTACCCCATCCACACCCATGCCATCCACGCCCACGCTGGCTCTCGCTTTCCTCCATCACCCTGTCCACACCCATGCCATCCACGCCCACGCTGGCCCTCACTTTCCTCCATCACCCCATCCACACCCATGCCATCCACGCCCACCCTGGCCCTCACTTTCCTCCATCACCCCGTCCACACCCATGCCATCCATGCCCACGCTGGCCCTCGCTTTCCTCCATCACCCCGTCCACACCCATGCCATCCACGCCCACGCTGGCTCTCACTTTCCTCTACCCCATCCACACCCATGCCCACTCCAGCCCTTGTTTTCCTCCACCCCGTCCACGCCCATGCCACCCACGCCGGCCCTCACTTCCCTCCACCCGGGACAGCTGTGTGTGCACGAGGTGCTTTGCTGGGTGGGTCGCTGATAACCGTGACGATGATGCCTAGTACTTGCAGCTGAGAGGCTAAGCCGAAGCCAGCGGGCCACGCCTCAGCCCCGAGGGAGAGGATTTGCCGCCGGGTTTTGGACTCTCGGCATCCACAGAAGCTACTGTAGTGTGGGTCTTGGGAGGGGTGATGGGTTTTTCTGCAACTGGAAAGTCCACTCTTGGGGGAGGTGCCGGCCCCAACATGCCTGCTGGAGCCAGCGACAGCAAGAGGGGCTGCAGGAAGTATCCGCTTTCTGGAGCCGTCCCCTGCGCCTGGGAGGTCAGCACAGGAGCCCCTGGGGACCGTGTTGCTGGGGGCAATCCCGGGGAGGCCTGTCCTGCAGGCAGCTTCCCGGCGGAAGTGCGGTGCTGGGTGTGGGAGCAGGGAGGGCCCGGTCCTCAGGCTGGCCGGGAAGAAGGTGGGGTCAGAGAAGAATGTATTCATTCCCCAGCCTCGGTGCTAAGCAGGGGCCTTGCGTATGGACCCTGGAGGCTGGGGTGGGCAGTGGGAATTGAGAGCCCGTGGGAGGATGGGGGCAGAGGGAGAGGTGCCCTGTGGGCCACCCTGGAGGGCAGCTGCTGGCTGCCTCTGGGAAGCAGAGTGAATGAGTGGCTCCTGAGAGGGACGCTGGGCTGCAGATGACAAGGGAAGGGGTGCCTGCTGCTGAGGGCCCAGCAGTGTTTAGCCAGGAAGGCATTCCTGGAGCTGTAACCCAGCCCAGCCAAAGCTTTGCTTTTGTTCAGGATCTAACCTCAGTGACTGCTTCTTGGCCTTTGGCTAAGGTCGAGTGTAGTGGCCTCAGTGAGGTGGTGCTGGCCTGGTGCGCAGCCTGCAGGCCCTGGCGTGGTGTTGTGGCTGCCCACGTCCAGGTCAGGGCCCTGGGAGCAGCAAGTGTCTGTGGCAGGCACAGGGACCGACCTCGCCTGCTGAGGCATTCAGACGCCTGCGGGGATTGCACCTGCCATGCAGCTGTTGCTCCGGCACCTGTCTCGCCGTCAGGACAAACAAAGCGTGCAGAGGAGGCCATGGGGGTGAGGCTGTGAGTCTGTCGGATGTCACATGACAGTTCCGTGACGAGCAGTGAAGCCTCCCACGACTGGGGACCGAGCCCTGTTTCTGGATGAGATGAAAGAGATGGCAGTGCAGACAGGGCTCGGGGGCTCCTCTACCGCAGGATCTGGCACTCAGGCCCCAGGACTCACGTGGAGAGAGGACGGCCATCAGGGCTCAGTCGGGGAGCTGCAGAGGCAGTCTGCAGGTGTCTGTCGGGGGGGGGCGGTGCAGGGGAGGCTCCCTGTGCGGGGTGGGGGGGTGAGCCAGAGGGGAGGGGCTGGCGCTGGTGGTGGGGGTTGGGAAGTCACCGTCTCTCCATTTGGGCGTCGAGGACTGCGGCACTAACTCTGGCCGTGGGCCGCTGGGTGGGAGCTCCGTGAGGCAGAGGCTGCCATGACCATGGTGAGTCCCGGTAGAAGGGAGGTGGCTGATCCTCAGTGGGAGGGGCTCTGGAACGTTCTCCCCCACAGCCCCTTTGGCAGCCAGACAGAGGCTGGGAGCGGGCATGGAACAGGACGCCTCTGTTCCTGGCTTGCATAAATTAATTCCTGGCACAGGGAGATGGCAAGAAAGGCAGCCTGGCGTGAGCAGCACACACAGCCGTTGCACTCAGCGGGACGGACGGGTGAGGAGTGGCGCCGGCCTCTGGAGGGAGATGGCTGCGTGGGCGGGGGTTTCTCGGGAGGTGCCGAGTGTGAGAGCTCACAGGTGAATGTCTGTGTCTGGGCAGAGTGCTGAGGAGGGTGGCGCAGGCAGCAGGGCTGTTCTGGAAGGAGCCCTGAGTGTCTGCGTCTGCTTCAGGGACAGGTGGCCGCTTCAGGGCCTAGGCACACCCTCCCAGCCCGGACTCCCCACTTCCAGCCAGGACTAGCCCCACCTGGCCAGGACTCCCCCTCCCAACCAGGACTCCCCACCCAGCCAGGACTCCCCCCTCCCAGCCAGGACTCCCCCTCCCAGCCAGGACTCCCCCTCCCAACCAGGACTCCCCACCCAGCTAGGACTCCCCCCCCCACCTCCTAGCTAGGACTCTCCCACCCAGCCAGGACTCCCCCCTCCCAATCAGGACTCCCCCTCCCAGCCAGGACTCCCCCTCCCAACCAGGACTCCCCACCCTGGCCAGGACTCCCCCTCCTGGCCAGGGCTCCCCCCTCACAGCCAGTACTCCCCCTCCCAACCAGGACTCCCCACCCAGCCAGGACTCCCCCCACCCAGCCAGGACTCCCCACCCAGCCAGGACTCCCCCTCCCAATCAGGACTCCCCCTCCCAACCAGGACTCCCCCTCCTGGCCAGGACTCCCCCCCACCTCCTAGCCAGGACTCTCTCCACCCAGCCTGTACTCTCCACTTCTGGCCAGGACTCCCCACCCAGTCAGGACTCCCCCCCACCTCCTAGCCAGGATTCCCCCCTTCCAGCCAGGACTCCCCACTCCTGGCCAGGAAGCCTCCTCCCATCCAGGACTCCCCCCTCCCCACCAGGACTCCCCCCTCCATGGCTCAGGATTCTGCCACTGGGGCTTCCTCCCTAGGGTCTTTGGACTTTGATAAATCCCTTTTTTTTTTGACAGGCAGAGTGGACAGTGAGAGAGGGACAGAGAGAAAGGTCTTCCTTTGCCGTTGGTTCACCCTCCAGTGGCCAGCACATCGCGCTGATCCGAAGCCAGGAGCCAGGTGCTTCTCCTGGTCTCCCATGCAGGTGCAGGGCCCAAAGACTTGGTCCATCCTCCACTGCACTCCCAGGCCATAGCAGAGAACTGGCCTGGAAGAGGGGCAACCGGGACAGAATCTGGCGCCCTGACCGGGACTAGAACCCAGTGTGCCGGCACCGCAGGTGGAGGATTAGCCTATTGAGCTGCGGCGCCGGCCGATAAATCCTTTTTAAAATTTCAACCACTCTTGGGAGATGTCATTCACCTGTTTTTCCTGCATTTTCTTTTTTTAATGGAAATAAAATTCCCAAAATGTAAATTTCAGCATTTCAAGGTAAATACTTCAGTGGCACTTATTTATTAATATATTTTTAAATTTTTATTTATTATTTGAAAGAATTACACAGAGACAGAAATACAGAGTGATTTTCCGTTTGTTGGTTCACTCCCCAAATGGCTCCAATGGCCAGGGCAGGTCCAGGTCGAAGCCAGAGCCAGGAGCCTTTTACAGGTCTTCCACGGGGGTACAGGGGCCGAGTGCTTGGGCCATCTGCCGCTGCTTTCCCAGGGATATTGACAGGGAGCTGGATTGGAAGAGCAGCCGGGACTCAAGCCAGTGCCCATATGGGATGCTGGCGCTGCAGGTAGCAGCTTTCCCCGCTCCACCACGCAGCCGGCCTCACTTCACTGGCGCTTGGCACATTCACAACATGTGCAAACACCTCCTCTGTCTGGTGCCAAACGTCTCGCCACCCCCAAAAGGCCATGGGCAAAGCAGTTTGCCCTTGGCTGCCGGCCGTCGGTCTCCAAGGAGTGCCCTCCTGCAGGCTCCATGCAGGAGGCCTCGTCCAGCGCGGTCTTTTGTGTCCAGCCTCTGTGAGCCGGCGTTGCGATTTCAGGGTGACCTTTGCTGCACATCTTTGTACCTCGTTACTCCTCCTGGCTGAGTCATGGTCCGGCGTGCACACTGACCACTTTCTGTGTGTCCACGCACCAGCCGGCAGGGCTGGGAGTTATCTCTACCGTTTGGGTGTTGTGACTGGGGCTTCCCGGAGCTGGTGTTTGTGGATTTATCAGAGTGCTTGGTTGCAGCTCTTGGAGAGACACCAGGAGCGGAATTGCTGGTTGTGTGATGAGTCTACGTTCGACTCGCAGAGGAGCTGGCACAGCATCTGCCGCAGCGGCTGCAGCATTTCACGTCTCACCCTCACCGGTTCTGTGTTTTATTTTAGCCGTTGTGATGGTTGTGAGCGGTGTCATTGTGTTTTTAAAACATTTTTATTTATTTGAAAGGCAGGGAGTGGGAGGGAGCGAGGAAGGGGGTGGGCAGAGAGAGACAGGCAGAGAAAGGTCCACCCACTGGCTCGCTCCCCAAGTGCCCACAGCAGCTGGGCTGTACCTGGTGAAGCCAGGATCCGTGAGCTCAGCCCGGGTCTGCCACGTGGCTGGCAGACACTCAAGCACTCGCGGCATCCTCTGCCTCCCAGGGTGCACCCAGCAGGAAGCTGAGGGCCTGCGCGGTGAGACATGCCGTGGGCATCCCAGGCAGTGCCCTGACTGCTGGCCGGCCTCTGCCCCTTGCTGTGGCTCATCTGAGCTCTCCCACGTGCTTGTTGGCCGCCTGCGCGTCGTCCCTGGAGAAACGTCAGGAGACGTGGCCTTCTCTGAACTGAGGACTTGTCTTTCTGTGGTTGAGTGGTGGGAGTTGTTGGTGTGTGCCGGGCCCTGACCCTTGTCAGACAGATGCGTGAGCGCTGTGCCTCCCGGCCTGTAGGTGTGAAGTGGACTCCGTCATCTTGGAGGGAGTCTAGGAGGCCGCCCTTGCCGGCTCTCCTCACCTCCACCTCCTCCACGTGATGGTTTCCTGCCTCTGTACTATTTCTGTTCCGTAGGAAAGGGAGCCCAGAGCTCTGCGGGCTTCTCTCACCGGCGAGCCGGTGACCTCACTGCCAAGCATCACTGACCACATCCCTGAGGTCCAAGCTCGCCCCGGGGGTGGGTTTAGTATTTATGCTTAGTTTGTACCTTTAGTACTTATACTCAGTACCCACACTTAGTGCTTGTGTTTAGTACTTACCTATAGTACTTATGCTTCGTACTCACAATTGCTACTTGTGTTCAGCTAAGGCACAGTGAGCAGTGGGTCCTCTGTGGCCTGCCTTCCTCCTGCAGGCTCTCTACAGCTGGTACGTCCGAGGCTGCGCGGAGCCCCCGCTGGCTGTCACACAGGACACGCGTCCTGGGCAGTAGCAGTCTTAGGGTCACTCAGCAGGGACAGAGGGATGACGCCCCAGCCTGAAGTCTGCTTGGCTTTCCTCAGTGGGCAGCCCCTGGTCCCTTGCGTTCTTCCTGGAGGAGCCAAGTCGTGCACACGATGCACCAGGCAGTACCTGGCCGCGTTATCCCACCAGGATGTGACGCTGGCTGTCCCTTCCCTGTCACAGTGTGGCCGTCGCAGCCGCTTCCTGGGCCGGCACAGGCCCTGCAGGTGAGCAGCAGTCCCCATGGAGCCCACCCTACGTGTCCATGCCATGAGCACCACGCCGGGACCTGCAGCAGACAGGGCTGCTTCCCCACGTGTGATGAGACAGACACCTAACGAGCAGAGGCTCCGGCTCACGAAGCCCGCGGCGCACTCCTTGTTAAAGGAAAAGCATTTGCTGCCGGGGAGAGGGGCCGGGCATCGGACACCTCTCGAGGCCTGCCCAGGTGCCCGACTGAACCAGAGTGCCTTACCCGTGTCGATTTCTCTGCCCACAGGATCAAGGCGGCTGCAGGCGTGCGGATAACTGCAGTGAGGGTCAGCGAGGAGGACCAGTGGACCGTCCAGGAGGAGATCGAGCAGGACGGCGCGCAGACCACGGCCAGCCTAGCGTGTGTGGGCCGTCCCCCGGACGTGCAGAGCAGGTATGCAGCGCTGCAGCGGGCCGAGTGCTGTGCATGTCCGTGGGACTGAGAGCTCTTGGCCCAGCCCGGCATCCGGCTGGGGCAGCTCCAGCGGGAGGAGCCGTGGCCTGAGACCCTGAAATCGCCTGAGTTCACCTTTGTCACAGTGCAGAGATGGAGACCTGTATTTTAAATTATTGTTATTACTGCTATGGAAATGCCCCCTTTTAAAAAAAAAAAAAAAACCGAGAAGACAGAGGGTGGCTAAAGCTATCAGCCGTCATCCCTTGGCACCTAAACATTTTGCTGATGTCACGCCTGGGACCGGTGCCCAGCCTGCACTGCCAGATTGGGTGAGGCGCCGTCGCTGGCTGGCAGCTGTCATCTCCGGCACGGGCACTGGTTGGAGTTGGGGGCTGAATCTCCTGGGGGCAGAGAGCGGTTGGTGCCGAGGTCCTGCCCTGGCTCTCCCCTGCGTTGCCACAGCCATCCCAGGGCAGTCTCTTGGTCTCTCTTGCCTTCCACTGAGCACCCACCTCCTGTGGGGCTGCTCAGGTGGTGGGGGTGACGGGTGACACCAGACATGCCGGCCACCTGATTCAAACTCCTCACCCAGGAGGAGGCTCAAGCCTCCTTCTGGCCTCCGGGTCCCTGCTGGGTCTGTTTCTGGCCACTCTGTGAGATCACAACCCCTTCTCTCTCTTCTCCAGCTCAGGAAGTCTCTGGGGTCCACAGGATACACAGCAGAGGCAGCCCATGAATGAATGAGGGTGTGTGGGGGGGAGTGGGGGAGGGTGAGAACGGGAGTGACAGGCAGGGCAGGTCAGAAGGCTCAGCATGGGCCATTTCTCCTTGGGTGACCTGGCCAACCAGGTGCTTTGGCCTGCCTGCTTTGAGGGCCTCTATCAAAGCGAGGGCCGTGACTCAGGTGAAGTGGGCGGAAGCCTTCTGGTCATGGGAGCTGGTGTTGGGGAGCTGTGGGCTAAGCCACCAACTGCGATGCCAGCACCCCATAACAGAGCGCCAGTTTGAGTTCCAGCTGTTCCACTTCCGATCCAGCTCCAAGCTAATGCACCTGGGAAAGCAGTAGATGATGGCCCAAGTGTTTGGGCCCCTGACACCCACATGGGAGACCTGGGTGGAGTTCCTGGATCCTGGCTTTGGCCTGAACCAGCCCTGGCCATTGTGGACATTTTGGGGAGTGCACCAGCTGATAGAAGCCCCCCTTCTCTCTCTGTCTCTTTCTCTCCCTGCCCCCTTCTTCTCCCTCTGTCTCTGACACTCTGCCTTTCACATCAATAAAACAAGTCTTAAAACAAAGAAGGCTTCTGTTCAGAGTCGCTGTTTTCTCCACCCACTAGAAGAGTGTCCAGTCTGTGACCTCACTTGACCCCAGGTGTCCCTGCCAGCTCAGCACTCGAAGGTCCCGAGATGTTCGTGTCGGGACAAAGCCCGGGGTTTACCCAGGTGCTCTCTATTGCAAACGGCCGAATAGCCAGCTGCATGTGGCTGCTACACATTGGGATTGATCATCTTGTGTAACGAGATGTAGAGCTGGGTGGTTCTGTGGTGGGTGGGTCCGGCAGCACCTTGGCGCCCCCTGGGCATGTCCTGTCTTCCCGTGCCATATGCCTGGTGCATTGGCTCTTACCCCCCAGCTTGTATCCTCATGGACACAAGATAGCTGCAGCCCTTCCAGGCATCACAGACCCACCAGCTGTATACCATGGCTGAAAGGAGGGGGCCTTCTCCCGTGTCCCTCTCTCCAGGAAGAAAACCTTTCCCGCCTCCTCCCTTAGATCCCGCCAGGAAGCACTGGGCACCGTGGCCTTGCCCAGGAAGCAGGGTGGTCCTGGCAAGTGAGCACCTGGTGCTGCACTCAGGTTTGTAGCAGGAGGAGGTCTGTGCATCAGAAGCGAGGATGGTCCCCACGCTCTGAGAAGCTGGGCTCCGCCAAGGTTCTGCTTGGCCCTCGGCTTCGCGCTGGGCCCTGGGGCTCTGCAGCCTGAGTCGAGCACTTGCCCTTGGTGTCTGCGCCCATGAAGTGCCTTCATCCAGCTGATGCTACTCTGTCCCGTGCTCTTGCTGCCCAAACTTCCAAGGGGACCTGAGTCCCCTGCGGATGCTATTTGGGGTAGCCAGGAGCCGGGGGTGCTGACCAGGCGCCCCAGCAGCCTCCTCAGCCGTCTGTTCCCCATCTTCCCTCCAGCTGGGCTTTCGCTTTGGGTTTCTGTCCTCCTGGAGGCAAGATGGCCGCCCCGTTCCTGGCGTCCACACTGATGGCTTGGTCACTCTTCCCAGAGAGGCTGTGGTCACTGCCCCGTCTGCTGTAACCTGGGTCGTGTGCTCCTGGAGAAGTCCCACCTGCGGGGCTTAGGCAGACCGGGAGGGGGCTGGGGGTGAACAGTGGCCGCTGACGGGACAGGAGCTGCAGTGGCCTCTCGGACCCTGGTGCTCGAGCTTCTGACTCCCTGCTCGTGGACTTTGCCGTCTGGATGCACAGCAGTGGCCTCCGTGGGCCACACCCAGGAACTCGGCTCTGAAGAAATCTTTGACCGAGTGGCAAGGTTTGAAATGGGAAGAACAGTGTGGGTTCTTAAAGCAGCTGTCCTATTCTGGTTTTGTGGGAATCGGTTCTGCATAGGAGAAAAGGCCATGTGAGAGAGAGCAGAGGGGCTGTGCGGGCAGAGTGGGGTGGCGATGGGACAGCCTCGCCTCCCTGCCTGACGTGCCAGGTTTGCCCTCCCTCGGGCAGGGAGTGTTGCCCAGCAATGATGGTGTGCTTGTCCAGTACCCCCCAAAATCCATCCCAGAATCGAAATAAATTATTGCTTTCTTTTGTACTTTTTTGTTGAATTGTGATATCAAATGAAGCATGAGACTGCGGCTCAGGGACCGTGTGTGCTGGTGAACAAAGACAGTGCAGGCACATGGCCCTGACCACACGCCCCGCGGAAGCTGTGATCTCTGAATTGGGGCCGCCTGGGCGGCGATGGCGCTCTTAACAGAATAGAATGTGCACACTGCCTGGAACTCTGTGATAAGAATTCAACATGCGCTGTGTGGGGAGACCCGGTGCCTGGGTGAGACAGCCGGGGAAGGTCTTAATTTAGAGCATTTTAATGAACACTCCTGGTGAGGAAATGTGAGTGATAAAGATGAAAACCACGAGATAAAGAACAGTGCTGCCCAGAGAGGGGCAGAGAGATTAGAAACAGGAGCCGAGCGGGGCGTGCACGCGACAGATCACCCAGGGCCCGAGGAAACGAAAGCTGGACAGCCCCAGACGGGCTCGATCCTGCAGCCCCTTCTGCCTGGCCGGGGGGACCCCGACCCCAGAGAGGGTAAGCTGTGACTGGGTGTGCTCAGAGACCACGGCGAGGAGCACGTCTTCACCCCACCCGGGTGCAGGCCGGGCGGAGCAGAGCTCCGGGACTCTAGGGAAAAACGCAGAGAGACAGTGCCCCTAGCAGGAGCAGGCTTACCCAGCCGGCTGTCACTGACTCAGACAACTGCGGTAACCTGGTTCCCTGCTCACCACCACGTGGGCCGGCTCAGTCCCATTGCTGTTGCCTGTGACACAGCACACGTAGAAACAGCCCGAGCTTGTGTGCTGGCGCTGTGGCACCTGCATCCCGTATGGGTGCTAGTTCGAATCCCAGCTGCTCCTTTTCCGATCCAGCTCCCTGCTATGGCCTGGGAAAGCAGTAGAAGATGGCCCAAGTGCTTGGGCCTCCACCCCCATGGGAGACCCGGAAGAAGCTCCTGGCTCCTGGCTTCAGATCGGCATAGCTCTGGCCATTGTGGCCATCTGGGGAGTGAACCAGCAGATGGAGGACCTCTCTCTCTTCTCTCTCTGTAATTATACCTCTCAAATAAGTAAATAAAATCTTAAAAAAAGAAAAAAAGAAACAGGCTGAGCTTGGCTCATGGTTGCAGAGGGGCAGGGTCCAGGGGAGGGGACGGGGCCCAGGGGACTCTGCTGGCAGAGCCCCAGGCCGTGCAGGGCCCCGTGCATCGAGAGACAAGGGTTGAGTCCATGTGTCTGTTCCTCTCTCCCTTTTCTTAGGAAGCTGCCAGGACAAGGGTACTTGGAAGTGTTCGTGGGAAAGTGGAATTTAAAAGTAAGGTTATTTTAGGGGCCGATGCTGTGGCATAGTGGGTAAAGCCGCTGCCTGCAGTGCCTGCATCCCATGTGGGTGCCAGTGTCAGTCCAGGCTGCTCCACTTCCAATCCAGCTCTCTGCTATGGCCTGGGAATGCAGTAGAAGATGGCCCAAGTCCTTGGGCCCCTGCACCCGCATGGGAGACCTGGAAGAAGCTCCTGGCTCCTGGCTCTGGATCGGCGCAGCTCCGGACATTTTAGCCATTTGGGTAATGAACTGGTGGATGGAAGATCTTTCTCTCTCTGCCTCTGCCTCTCTGTAACTCTGTCTTGCCAATAAATAAATAAATATTTAAAAAGTTTTTAAAAATAAGGTTATTTTAGTGCAAAAAATACTTAAATCCAAGTGTAAATGTGTGGTGACACACACTGATGTGAAGACATGCATAGATGTCCCATGAGGTGTGCAGGTGCCCCATGCCACACGAGTGTCTCAGTGACACTGTAGGTGTCCGTGACACGCATTGGTGTCTCCTGACACAAGTAGATGTTTTGAAAATACTGTGCATTTTCATGAACTTTTTTTTTTTTTTTGACAGGCAGAGTGGACAGTGAGAGAGAGACAGAGAGAAAGGTCTTCCTTTGCCGTTGGTTCACCCCCCAATGGCCCCCGTGGCCGGCGCACTGTGGCCGGCGCACTGCACTGATCCGAAGCTAGGAGCCAGGTGCTTCTCCTGGTCTCCCATGGGGTGCAGGGCCCAAGGACTTGGGCCATCCTTCACTGCACTCCCTGGCCACAGCAGAGAGCTGGCCTGGAAGAGGGGCAACCGGGACAGAACCGGCGCCCCAACCGGGACTAGAACCCGGTGTGCCGGCGCCACTCGGCGGAGGATTAGCCTGTTGAGCCACAGCACCGGCCTTCATGAACTTTCTGAAGAGATTTTTTAGGTATAGATTTAGAAATTCTTTGCAGCAAAATAAATTTACCTTTTTAAAAAAGATTATTTATTTGAAAGGCAGAAAGAGAGAAGAGGGAGGAAGAGAGGGAGGGGAGGGGAGAGAGAGAGGAGAGGAGGAGAAAGAAGACAAGATGTCTTCCATCTGCTGGTTCAATCACATATTTCAGCCTGCTAGGCCAGGCTGAAGCCAGGAGCTTGGGACTCCATGTGGGTCTCCCACGTTGGTGGCAGGGGTCCAAGCCCTTGGGCTCTTACCCACTGCCTCCCAGGCACATTAGCAGGAAGCTGGATTGGAAGTGGAGCTGCCAGGACTCGAACCAGGCATTCTGATACTGGATACAGGCATCCCAAGTTCTGGCTTAACCTGCTGTACCACACACTGAACTTTTAGGTTCATTTTCCATGAACTTTCTGAAGTGCCCTGGGGACCTTGTCTGATCCTGGCCACCTCCCTCCCTCTAGCCCCACAGCGTCCCACGGGGGTTACCGTCGTGTGGGTTTGAGGACGCAGGCTCATTCAGACGGCAGCAGGCAGCGCTGCTGAACATCCAGAGCCGGCTTTCAGCCGGCCGGCTGAGGAGCAGGCATTGTTTTCGCTGCCTGGTTCGGTGTGTGTGTTCTTCCTGTCTGTGAAGGTGGAAGGCAGAACTCGTGGAATGTTTTAGTGTCTCTAGGACAGTTTTCTGCGATTCTGTCGCCCATGCTTCGTTTTACTCTAAAACCGTATTGAAAAAAAAATCATCTAATGCTTCTCAGGTCATTCTGGAGAATAAACTTGTGAAACTCAGCGATGGCGGCGCCCTGCGCGGCGGGCACTGTCCTCGCGTAACAGATGAGTAAACCGAGGCACGGTTCAAGTCACTGCCCCAAGCTGAGAGCCAGCGAGTGGTCAGTGCCGGCAGACTGCTGGCTCCTCCCCTGGGCCGCCTCTGCCCACCCCCGCCGCTAGCTGTCATGTACCCACTGGACAGAAAACCCGGCCACCCCAGTCCTGTGGCACCCGCGGGCAACCCGGCAGCTGATGGCAGGGGCTGTGGCGATTGGTGGTGGCCCCTCGGGAGACGTGTCCACGTCTAATCCCTGGGCCTTGTGGGTGGGGCCTTCCTCAGCCAGAGGAGCATCCCAGAGGTCGTGAAGGGCCCGAAGATGAGGTCATTGCCCTGGGTCATTGAGGCAGACCCTGAGCCCAGTGAGTGAGGTCCTCATCAGAGATATGCACAGGGAATGGTGGCGGGAAGACAGGCACAGGTGGCAGCGACGCCACCAGGAGCCGAGGAACGCCGGGGCCACCAGGAGCTGCAAGAGGCAGGAACCAATGGTCCCATGAGCCCTCAGAGCCAGCTCTGTCAGAACCTTGGTTTAGGACCCCTGGTTCTAGAAGTGTGAGAGGATCCGGCTCTGCTGTTTGAAGCCATCGAGTTTGTGTGATTTGTTACCATAGCCTCGGGACGGGGAGGCAAGGAGTTCTGAGCCCTCGCCGAACGCATCAGCCCACGCTGCTGCATCCTGGATGTGGAGCAGGCTCAGCAGGGAGCCTTGTTTATAACGGACAGAGGCCTTGGACCTGTGGCTCACAAGAGTTGCCTTCCAAAGAAAAAGTGAAAACCCCAGGTAATTGTAGAGAGCGGCCAGGGTAGCGAATTCCTAGGGTGCCTGAATGGCAAACACTAATGAGCTCAAAACCCAGAAGAAGATGAAAGTGTTTTAATTCTTAACAGTTTTAGCATCTGAAAGTAGTGGGTTTGGAAACACACAGTTCTCAGGCTACTTGGAGATCACTGGGGAGCAGCTGAGCTCCAACCAGGAGCCGAGCAGTGAAGGTGCCGTGCACCGCACGGACCTGCAGAGGAGAGCTGCACGTGTGTGTGTGGGGTGTGGGGCTGTGTGTGGTGTTCTTATTTATTTATTTTATTTGAGAGTTAGAGATACAGACAGAAGGAGAGACAGAGAGAAAGGTCTTCCATCTGCTGGTTTACTTCCTAAATGACCACAATGACCAGAGCTGATCTGATTCAAAGCCAGGAGCCAGGAGCTTCTTCCGGGTTTCCCATGCAGGTGTAGGGTCCCAAGGGCTTGGACTATCTTCCACTGCTTTCTTTTTTATTTTTTTTTTATTTAATAAATATAAATTTACAAAGTACAACTTTTGCATTGTTGTGGCTTTTTCCCCCATAAACTCCCTCCCACCCGCAACCATCCCATCTCCCACTCCCTCTCCCATCCCATTCTTCATCAAGATTCATTTTCAATTATCTTTATATACAGATGATCAACTTAGTATATACTAAGTAAAGATTTCAACAGACTGCACCCACACAGTCACACAAGATATAGAGTCGTGTTCGAGTAGTATTCCACTGCTTTCCCAGGCCACAGCAGAGAGATGGATCGGAAGAGGAGCAGCCAGGACATGAGCTGGTGCCCATATGGGATGCCAGTGCTGCAGGCGGAGGCTTAGCCTAATAGGCCACAGCGCCGGCCCTGGAGTGTTTGTTTTAATTCATGCTAGAGAGTAGCATCAGAGTTCTCCCACAAGAAGTGAATTCCTTCCATCATTCCCCAAAGTGGGTCAGGCCTATAGAAGAAAAGAAGTAATAGTTTAAAATATTCCCCCTCTTTTTCTACCCAGTGGGAAACTCTGTTAAATTATGCGCCTGTTAGTTTCAACATAACTGTAACGGAAGTCTTCTTACTTTGAAATCAACAGACATCCAACTGTAGGACAAGGAGAAAATAAAACTGGGAAAAATCGAGAGCATGGGGAGGGGGTGTTGTGGTGCAGTGGGCCAAGCCACCACTTGGGTCGCCCACGTCCTATCTTGGAGCACTGGTTTAAATCCCAGCTACTCTGCCTTCTACCCAGCTCCCTGCTAATGTGCCTGAGAAGACAGCAGGTGGTGGCTCAAGTACTGGCGTCCCCGCCAGCCATGTGGGAGTCCTGGATGGAATTCTTGGTTTCTGGCTTTTACCTCTCCCAGCCCCGGTTGTGGGCCTTTGAGGAGTGAACGGGTGGATGGCAGATGTCCCTCTATCTCTCCATTACTCTGCCTTCCAAACAAACAAACAAACAAATACATTTTAAGATAGTGGAGAGCATAAAGGTCCCTTGAACCTGTGATTTGCAAGTTGCTATTATTAATATTTTTGTGACTTTAGTATTTACATCTATAAGCAGAAATGCTACTTTTATCAACATTGGAGTTATAAATAACCATGTAATTGAAAGTATAAAAAAATAAGTCTTTTTTGGGGAGCAGTTTCAGGTTTGCAGAAGAGTTAAGTGGGGGCCATCATGTCATAGTAGGTAAAGCTGCTGTCTGTGACACTGGCATCCTAGATAAGCACCGGTTAGAGTCCCAGCTGCTCCACTTCCGATCCAGCTCTTTGCTATGGCCAGGGAAAGCAGTAGAAGACGGCCCAAGTGCTTGAGCCCCTGCCACCCACATGGGAGACTTGGATGAAGCTCCTGGCTCCTGGCTTCAGCCTGGCCCAGCCCTGGCCGTTGCAGCCGTTTAGGGAATGAACCTGTACATGGACGATACCTCTGTGTGCAAAGCAGCTGCTAATGGGAGTGATGTTTCCGCCTGGCGTTTTTGTTGGTGTTTTTCAGAAACCCTGGACTCTGCTTTGAATGGTTGTATCACTCTGTTGTTATTTGGATATATTTATTTGTTTATCCATTCATTAGTCTGATGTAGTTATTGTGCCCCATCACGATGTCATATTACGTCATTGTTATGTATTCGTGGACTGGGTCACTCAGGGACACGATGGCCTCTCCCTTGATCCAAGACAAGCCTTTAACAAAAGCAATCAGATGATTTTTGGAGGGGTGCCCTCTGCCCCTACCACTTCCTTTCTCAGTAGAAAATTTTCTGGGACTTGAAAGTGTTCATGTAACTCGGGCTGTCTCAGCCAAGCATGAGTTTGTGCACCGAGCCTTTGAACCTGGGTAGAAGCTGTGTGCTCAGCCAGCACTGCTCCCTCTCTGGGAAGGAAGAAACCCGCAGTGTCGTTTGATGCACCTGCTCGACTTTGCCCTGCTCTGGGCCCAGTGCCCTGAGTTGCTTTGCCTCGGTGCAGGCATGGTGGGGCTCCCTTCTTGGTCAGTGCTGAGCTGCCTGTAGTCTGTGCTGGGCGCTGTGTGCAGGATAGTGTGCGGCCTCCTACCCCCAGAGGGTCTGCTTAAAAACATCGATTGGCTATGTTTTTCAGAGCATTTTAGATTTACAAAAAACTCATGCATTTCTCTGTCTCCCCCATTGTTGCTGCCATACGTTTGACCTGTGAGTCGGCACTGATTTGCTGTCTCTGACTGAAGCCCACACTGACCCAGACCTCCCAGAAGTCTGCCGTGCGTCTTCCCCTGCCCCAGATCCCATCCAGGATACCGTGTGAGGTTCAGTTGTGCCTCCTTGCACTCCTCCCAGACCTTCTTTCTCTCTGATGACCATGACAGTTGAGACTCATGGGCCAGGTACCTTGTGGGAGGCCCTCTGCTGCAATGTGTCTGGTCTGTGGAGGTAACGACACTGGGGACTGGGAGGCAGAACCCTGTGGCATGGCACGTCCAAGTGTGAGAAGTGCCACTGGCGTGACAGCTGGCCTTGGTCACCAGCCAGTGAGCATTGTTGCCACCTCTGCTATGAAGGCGTCCCCGCTCCCTCACGTGTGCTCTTGGTAAGGAAGGCTCTGTGTGCGGCCCCAGTGTCAGGGCAGGGCATCCATGTGAGATGGGAGCTCTCCTGTGGCTCCACTGAAACTCCTGGGACTGACCGTGACCCTCCGCGGGCCCAGGCGAGCAGGGCTGGTGCCTGTCCACCCTGAGTCACTGCTGCCCAGCACCATGTCTCCCACGGAGTGGGTCTGCCATGGAAGTTACTGGGTCGATGAGCCAGCGCCGAAGGCTGTTGTGCTCAGGAACACCTGCGCCTCGCGTGGGCAGCCTTCCCCTGACCGGCCAGACCCGGCCGCAGCATCTGTGGGAACACTGGGGAGGTGGCTGTCACCTGTTGGTCAGTTTCCTGATGGCTCTTGGGGACAGCGATGTGAGGCATGCAGAGAGCTAGAGTGGGGCCATGTGACGGGCAGAGAGCAGGGGGAGGACTGCGGGCAGGCCCACCTGGCAGTGACACCGGCAGGGCGGAGGGGCAGATGCAAAGGCCCCCATGGAAGGCAGCCTTGGGCCAGAGGGGTGGAGACCCCAGAAGCATCCCTGGAGCTGGAGCCATGTCTTGGCTGGAGCTGTCCCTGTGTGTGGCATCTTGTGTTTCGGTTCAACCAACATTTACAGTCCCCACCCCCGCCCCTGCCCCCGCCCCCACCCCTGCCCAGTGCTGCTCTGGGGCCTGGGCCATCAGCTGGAGCAGCCCATGGAGTCCTGCTCTGCTTTCTGGAGCTGGCCTTTTGGTCAGCAAGTTGGAGCCCAGGACAGGAAAGCGTCCTGTGTGTGAAGGAAGCAGGGACAGTAGGCAGACATGGGGCACAGTGGCCTGTGGGCTCTGTTTCAGAGTGGGCACTCGGGGGTGGGGCCTGTGAAGGGAACCGTGAGAGGTGTTGGGGGTGGGTCCTTCCATAGCCCCCACCCCAGCTCTGGGGGTCCCAGTTCAATGCAGAGGCCAGGTGCGCTGGCACGGAGGGCAGGGCTGGGGCTAGGCCAGGTAGGGCCGCATTTGCAGGGCTCCGTTGACTTTGGAAAGATCTAGATAGTTACTCGTGTGGGTGCAGTGACACTGGCAGCTTGGCATTCTGGAAAGACCCGCTGGCTACAGTGTGTGTGGGGGGAATGAAGGAGTGAGGGTGGCACCAGGGAGACCCTGTGGGGCTGCTGAGCCATCAGAGGCTGGCTCCGGAGTGGAACACGCGTCTGCGTGGGGCCGTGGCCCTGGGGCCCCCTCCCGCACACGAGAGGCAGAGAGAGTCTGGCCAAGCTCACACTGGTAGGAAGACGCCATCTACCGGGAAGCACGGTGGCAGGCTTTGGATGTGAGGGATGGCAGAGCGCCAGCAAGGACCGAAGACCGCGGCCTCCCCTGGTGTCCATGCTTTCCTGCGTGTGAAGTGTGGTGCCTGTCTCTGGAAGTCGTCAGGGTCCCTCTCCCGAGTGGGGCAGACAGCTGGGCCTCTGTCCTGCTCACGGTGCTCTGCTCCTGTGCAGCCTGAGTGTGCTAGGAGCTGGTTCTCGTACACGCCGGGAGGGAGACCACACGTACACGCCGGGAGGGAGACCACACGTACACGCTGGTTCTCGTACACGCTGGGAGGGAGACCACACGTACACGCTGGTTCTCGTACACGCCGGGAGGGGGACCACACGTACACGCTGGTTCTCGTACACGTCGGGAGGGGGACCACACGTGCACGCTGGTTCTTGTACACGCCGGGAGGGGGACCACACGTGCACGCTGGTTCTCGTACACGCCGGGAGGGAAACCACACATACACGCTGGTTCTCGTACACGCTGGGAGGGAGACCACACGTACACGCCGGGAGGGGGACCACACGTACACGCTGGTTCTCATACACGCCGGGAGGGGGACCACACGTGCACGCTGGTTCTCGTACACGCCGGGAGGGAAACCACACATACACGCTGGTTCTTGTACACGCCGGGAGGGAGACCACACGTACACGCTGGTTCTCGTACACGCCGGGAGGGGGACCACACGTACACGCTGGTTCTCGTACACGCCGGGAGGGGGACCACACGTGCACGCTGGTTCTCGTACACGCCGGGAGGGGGACCACACGTGCACGCTGGTTCTCGTACACGCCGGGAGGGGGACCACACGTGCACGCTGGTTCTCGTACACGCCGGGAGGGAGACCACACATACACGCTGGTTCTCGTACACGCTGGGAGGGAGACCACACGTACACGCCGGGAGGGGGACCACACGTGCACGCTGGTTCTCATACACGCCGGGGGGGAGACCACACGTACACGCTGGTTCTCGTACACGCCGGGAGGGAGACCACATGTGCACGCTGGTTCTCGTACACGCCGGGAGGGAGACCACACGTACACGCTGGTTCTCGTACACGCCGGGAGGGAGACCACACGTGCACGCTGGTTCTCGTACACGCCGGGAGGGAGACCACACGTACACGCTGGTTCTCGTACACGCCGGGAGGGAGACCACACGTGCACGCTGGTTCTCGTACACGCCAGGAGGGAGACCACACGTACACGCTGGTTCTTGTACACGCCGGGAGGGAGACCACACGTACACGCTGGTTCTCATACACGCTGGGAGGGAGACCACACATACACGCTGGTTCTCATACACGCCGGGAGGGAGACCACACGTACACGCCAGGAGGGAGACCACACGTACACGCTGGTTCTCGTACACGCCGGGAGGGGGACCACACGTACACGCTGGTTCTCGTACACGCCGGGAGGGGGACCACACGTGCACGCTGGTTCTCGTACACGCCAGGAGGGGGACCACTCGTGCACGCTGGTTCTCGTACATGCCGGGAGGGAAACCACACATACACGCTGGTTCTCGTACACGCTGGGAGGGAGACCACACGTACACGCCGGGAGGGGGACCACACGTACACGCTGGTTCTCATACACGCCGGGAGGGAGACTACACATACACGCTGGTTCTCGTACACGCCGGGAGGGAGACCACACGTACACGCTGGTTCTCGTACACGCCGGGAGGGAGACCACACGTGCACGCTGGTTCTCGTACACGCCGGGAGGGAGACCACACGTACACGCTGGTTCTCGTACATGCCGGGAGGGAGACCACACATACACGCTGGTTCTTGTACACGCCGGGAGGGAGACCACACGTACACGCTGGTTCTCGTACACGCCGGGAGGGAGACCACACGTACACACTGGTTCTCGTACACGCCGGGAGGGGGACCACACGTACACGCTGGTTCTCGTACACGCCGGGAGGGGGACCACACGTGCACGCTGGTTCTCGTACACGCCGGGAGGGGGACCACACGTGCACGCTGGTTCTCGTACACGCCGGGAGGGGGACCACACGTACACGCTGGTTCTCGTACACGCTGGGAGGGAGACCACACGTACACGCCGGGAGGGGGACCACACATACATGCTGGTTCTCATACACGCCGGGAGGGAGACCACACGTACACGCTGGTTCTCGTACACGCCGGGAGGGAGACCACACGTGCACGCTGGTTCTCGTACACGCCGGGAGGGAGACCACACGTACACGCTGGTTCTCGTACACGCCGGGAGGGAGACCACACGTGCACGCTGGTTCTCGTACACGCCGGGAGGGAGACCACACGTGCATGCTGGTTCTCGTACACGCCGGGAGGGAGACCACACGTGCACGCTGGTTCTCGTACACGCCAGGAGGGAGACCACACGTACACGCTGGTTCTTGTACATGCCGGGAGGGAGACCACACGTACACGCTGGTTCTTGTACACGCTGGGAGGGAGACCACACGTACACGCTGGTTCTCATACACGCTGGGAGGGAGACCACACATACACGCTGGTTCTCGTACACGCCGGGAGGGAGACCACACGTACACGCTGGTTCCTGTACATGCTGGGAGGGAGTCCACACATACACGCTGGTTCTCGTACACGCTGGGAGGGAGACCACACGTACATGCTGGTTCTCGTACACGCTGGGAGGGAGACCACCGGCTGGGAGGGCCCAGAACCAGGGGACCACATTCTTTTTTGAAGGGCAACAGGTGGGCAGGCCAAGGGGATTCCTTGAGAATTCGTTGGAACGTGGCCTGTGGTGCCCATGGCTGACTGCCTTGTCCTGCCCTGGGATGGAGCCCAGTGGGGGACGGCACTTGCCAGCTCCAGAGTTCCATTTCTGACACGTGGACTCACTTGCTTAACAAGCAGCGTGTGCATCAGAGTGAACAAAGACGGACAAGCACCGGCTCCGGCTTTGCTTTTCAGGCCAGTGTAATTGATTGGCTGGTGCTCGGTACAAGAGTCTTTCAGAAAGCTCACGGGAAAATGGAATCACCAGGTAAATCAGCTTTGCTGCAAAACATTCTGAAATCCATGCATACAAGGAGTTTTGGAAAAGTTAATGGAAAACATGTATTATGAAAAAACTACACATGGATTTCATTTTTTTGCATAAAAATAAGTGTACCTTTTCATCTTGTTTCCCATGAACTTTTCAGAGTGTTTGTGGCATGACGCTTGGTGCCGTGCACGACCTGCACACCTTGGCACTCACTTTGCTCAGACCTTCGCTCTCATAAGTGTCGTTTTCTCAGCCTCATCAGCTTTTGGTTGCCAAACAGATTGCGTGGTTCAGTCATCTGGCCTGGGAACAGTCACAGAAACACTTCTGAGTGCAAAGTCAGCGTGGCCAGGGGAGGTGGGAACGGGCCAGTGGTGTTCAGAGGTGTGCAGGCCGTGCCGTGTTCTCAGAACGCCTGGGGCTGCAGCTGGGGTGCAGCCAGAGGGTGAGGCTCCCCTAGGAGCCTGCCTGGCATCCAGCGTGGGATGGGTGGGCTGGAGCCTGCACAGAGGGGATTTCTCGGGCTGGCCCCCCACATGCTGTTATTTCTGGAGTTACCTTTGTGCCCTCCCTTCTTTCAAAGGTCCTCCAGGATTGCCACGCCTGGAGTCCGAGCCGATCTCTTCTGCAGAACGATAGCCTCGGGCCAGCCCGGGACATCTTCTGTCTCTCAGTGCGAGAGGTGATGCCATGAGATCCTCACCCTTACAGCTGCGACTGTGCCTGGAAGGTGTTCTCCAACGTTGACGCATTTTGCCTTCCACGTGATCTTTCAAGCCAAACCCCTGGTTACGAGTCGCCTCCATCACTCCTTTGCTGAGATTTGCCAAGATTTAAACATTTTTCAGAATTCAAATCTGGCATTAGCAGAGCCCACAGTTCTGTGTGAGTGGCTGCTCAGGGGAAGGACCCTGAGGTTCTGTGGCTGTTAGAGCAACACCACACTCAGGCCCAGGGGGTTCTGTGGCTGTTAGAACAACACCACACCCAGGCCCAGGGGGTTCTGTGGCTGTTAGAACAGCACCACACCCAGGCCCAGGGGGTTCTGTGGCTGTTAGAACAGCACACACTGAGGCCCAGGGGGTTCTGTGGCTGTTAGAACAGCACCACACTCAGGCCCAGGGGGTTCTGTGGCTGTTAGAACAGCACCACACCCAGGCCCAGGGGGTTCTGTGGCTATTTGAACAGCGCACACCCAGGCCCAGGGGGTTCTGTGGCTGTTAGAACAGCGCACACTCAGGCCCAGGGGGTTCTGTGGCTGTTAGAACAACACCACACCCAGTCCCAGGGGGTTCTGTGGCTGTTAGAACAGCGCACACTCAGGCCCAGGGGGTTCTGTGGCTGTTAGAACAGCGCACACTCAGGCCCAGGGGGTTCTGTGGCTGTTAGAACAGCACACACCCAGGCCCAGGGGGTTCTGTGGCTGTTAGAACAGCACCACACCCAGGCCCAGGGGGTTCTGTGGCCGTTAGAACAGCGCACACTCAGGCCCAGGGGGTTCTGTGGCTGTTAGAACAACACCACACCCAGGCCCAGGGGGTTCTGTGGCTGTTAGAACAGCGCACACTCAGGCCCAGGGGGTTCTGTGGCTGTTAGAACAGCACCACACTCAGGCCCAGGGGGTTCTGTGGCTGTTAGAACAGCGCACACTCAGGCCCAGGGGGTTCTGTGGCTGTTAGAACAGCACACACTCAGGCCCAGGGGGTTCTGTGGCTGTTAGAACAGCGCACACTCAGGCCCAGGGGGTTCTGTGGCTGTTAGAACAGCACACACTCAGGCCCAGGGGGTTCTGTGGCCGTTAGAACAGCGCACACTCAGGCCCAGGGGGTTCTGTGGCTGTTAGAACAACACCACACCCAGGCCCAGGGGGTTCTGTGGCTGTTAGAACAGCACACACTGAGGCCCAGGGGGTTCTGTGGCTGTTAGAACAGCACACACTCAGGCCCAGGGGGTTCTGTGGGTGTTAGAACAGCGCACACCCAGGCCCAGGGGGTTCTGTGGCTGTTAGAACAGCACCACACTCAGGCCCAGGAGGTTCTGTGGCTGTTAGAACAGCGCACACTCAGGCCCAGGGGGTTCTGTGGCTGTTAGAACAGCGCACACTCAGGCCCAGGGGGTTCTGTGGCTGTTAGAACAGCGCACACCCAGGCCCAGGGGGTTCTGTGGCTGTTAGAACAGCACCACACTCAGGCCCAGGGGGTTCTGTGGCTGTTAGAACAGCGCACACCCAGGCCCAGGGGGTTCTGTGGCTGTTAGAACAGCACACACCCAGGCCCAGGGGGTTCTGTGGCTGTTAGAACAGCGCACACCCAGGCCCAGGGGGTTCTGTGGCTGTTAGAACAGCGCACACCCAGGCCCAGGGGGTTCTGTGGCTGTTAGAACAGCACACACCCAGGCCCAGGGGGTTCTGTGGCTGTTAGAACAGCGCACACCCAGGCCCAGGGGGTTCTGTGGCTGTTAGAACAACACCACACCCAGGCCCAGGGGGTTCTGTGGCTGTTAGAGCAACACCACACTCAGGCCCAGGCCCAGGGGGTTCTGTGGCTGTTAGAACAACACCACACCCAGGCCCAGGGGGTTCTGTGGCTGTTAGAACAACACCACACTCAGGCCCAGGGGGTTCTGTGGCTGTTAGAACAGCGCACACCCAGGCCCAGGGGGTTCTGTGGCTGTTAGAACAGCGCACACTCAGGCCCAGGGGGTTCTGTGGCTGTTAGAACAGCACCACACCCAGGCCCAGGGGGTTCTGTGGCTGTTAGAACAGCGCACACTCAGGCCCAGGGGGTTCTGTGGCTGTTAGAGCAACACCACACTCAGGCCCAGGGGGTTCTGTGGCTGTTAGAACAGCACCACACCCAGGCCCAGGGGGTTCTGTGGCTGTTAGAACAGCGCACACCCAGGCCCAGGGGGTTCTGTGGCTGTTAGAACAGCGCACACTCAGGCCCAGGGGGTTCTGTGGCTGTTAGAACAACACCACACTCAGGCCCAGGGGGTTCTGTGGCTGTTAGAACAGCGCACACCCAGGCCCAGGGGGTTCTGTGGCTGTTAGAACAGCGCACACTCAGGCCCAGGGGGTTCTGTGGCTGTTAGAGCAGCACCACACCCAGGCCCAGGGGGTTCTGTGGCTGTTAGAACAGCGCACACTCAGGCCCAGGGGGTTCTGTGGCTGTTAGAGCAACACCACACTCAGGCCCAGGGGGTTCTGTGGCTGTTAGAACAGCACCACACCCAGGCCCAGGGGGTCTGTGGCTGTTAGAACAGCGCACACCCAGGCCCAGGGGGTTCTGTGGCTGTTAGAACAGCGCACACTCAGGCCCAGGGGGTTCTGTGGCTGTTAGAACAGCGCACACCCAGGCCCAGGGGGTTCTGTGGCTGTTAGAACAGCACACACCCAGGCCCAGGGGGTTCTGTGGCTGTTAGAACAGCGCACACCCAGGCCCAGGGGGTTCTGTGGCTGTTAGAACAGCGCACACTCAGGCCCAGGGGGTTCTGTGGCTGTTAGAACAACACCACACCCAGGCCCAGGAGGTTCTGTGGCTGTTAGAACAGCACACACCCAGGCCCAGGGGGTTCTGTGGCTGTTAGAACAATACCACACTCAGGCCCAGGGGGTTCTGTGGCTGTTAGAACAGCACCACACCCAGGCCCAGGGGGTCTGTGGCTGTTAGAACAGCGCACACCCAGGCCCAGGGGGTTCTGTGGCTGTTAGAACAGCGCACACCCAGGCCCAGGGGGTTCTGTGGCTGTTAGAACAGCGCACACTCAGGCCCAGGGGGTTCTGTGGCTGTTAGAACAGCACACACTCAGGCCCAGGGGGTTCTGTGGCTGTTAGAACACCACACCCAGGCCCAGGGGGTTCTGTGGCTGTTAGAACAGCACACACCCAGGCCCAGGGGGTTCTGTGGCTGTTAGAACAGCACACACTCAGGCCCAGGGGGTTCTGTGGCTGTTAGAACAGCGCACACTCAGGCCCAGGGGGTTCTGTGGCTGTTAGAACAGCACCACACTCAGGCCCAGGGGGTTCTGTGGCTGTTAGAACAGCACACACTCAGGCCCAGGGGGTTCTGTGGCTGTTAGAGCAACACCACACCCAGGCCCAGGGGGTTCTGTGGCTGTTAGAACAGCACACACCCAGGCCCAGGGGGTTCTGTGGCTGTTAGAACAACACCACACCCAGGCCCAGGGGGTTCTGTGGCTGTTAGAACAGCGCACACTCAGGCCCAGGGGGTTCTGTGGCTGTTAGAACAGCACCACACTCAGGCCCAGGGGGTTCTGTGGCTGTTAGAACAGCGCACACTCAGGCCCAGGGGGTTCTGTGGCTGTTAGAACAGCGCACACCCAGGCCCAGGGGGTTCTGTGGCTGTTAGAACAGCACCACACTCAGGCCCAGGGGGTTCTGTGGCTGTTAGAACAGCGCACACTCAGGCCCAGGGGGTTCTGTGGCTGTTAGAACAGCACACACTCAGGCCCAGGGGGTTCTGTGGCTGTTAGAACAGCGCACACTCAGGCCCAGGGGGTTCTGTGGCTGTTAGAGCAACACCACACCCAGGCCCAGGGGGTTCTGTGGCTGTTAGAACAGCACACACCCAGGCCCAGGGGGTTCTGTGGCTGTTAGAACAGCGCACACTCAGGCCCAGGGGGTTCTGTGGCTGTTAGAACAGCGCACACTCAGGCCCAGGGGGTTCTGTGGCTGTTAGAGCAACACCACACCCAGGCCCAGGGGGTTCTGTGGCTGTTAGAACAGCACACACCCAGGCCCAGGGGGTTCTGTGGCTGTTAGAACAGCGCACACTCAGGCCCAGGGGGTTCTGTGGCTGTTAGAACAGCGCACACTCAGGCCCAGGGGGTTCTGTGGCTGTTAGAACAGCACCACACTCAGGCCCAGGGGGTTCTGTGGCTGTTAGAACAGCGCACACCCAGGCCCAGGGGGTTCTGTGGCTGTTAGAACAGCGCACACCCAGGCCCAGGGGGTTCTGTGGCTGTTAGAACAGCGCACACCCAGGCCCAGGGGGTTCTGTGGCTGTTAGAACAACACCACACCCAGGCCCAGGGGGTTCTGTGGCTGTTAGAACAGCGCACACTCAGGCCCAGGGGGTTCTGTGGCTGTTAGAACAACACCACACCCAGGCCCAGGGGGTTCTGTGGCTGTTAGAACAGCACCACACTCAGGCCCAGGGGGTTCTGTGGCTGTTAGAACAACACCACACTCAGGCCCAGGGGGTTCTGTGGCTGTTAGAACAGCGCACACTCAGGCCCAGGGGGTTCTGTGGCTGTTAGAACAGCGCACATTCAGGCCCAGGGGGTTCTGTGGCCGTTAGAACAGCGCACACTCAGGCCCAGGGGGTTCTGTGGCTGTTAGAACAGCGCACACTCAGGCCCAGGGGGTTCTGTGGCTGTTAGAACAGCACCACACCCAGGCCCAGGGGGTTCTGTGGCTGTTAGAACAGCGCACACTCAGGCCCAGGGGGTTCTGTGGCCGTTAGAACAGCGCACACTCAGGCCCAGGGGGTTCTGTGGCTGTTAGAACAGCGCACACTCAGGCCCAGGGGGTTCTGTGGCTGTTAGAACAACACCACACCCAGGCCCAGGGGGTTCTGTGGCTGTTAGAACAGCACCACACTCAGGCCCAGGGGGTTCTGTGGCTGTTAGAACAACACCACACCCAGGCCCAGGGGGTTCTGTGGCTGTTAGAACAACACCACACCCAGGCCCAGGGGGTTCTGTGGCTGTTAGAACAGCACCACACTCAGGCCCAGGGGGTTCTGTGGCTGTTAGAACAGCACCACACTCAGGCCCAGGGGGTTCTGTGGCTGTTAGAACAGCGCACACTCAGGCCCAGGGGGTTCTGTGGCTGTTAGAACAGCGCACACTCAGGCCCAGGGGGTTCTGTGGCCGTTAGAACAGCGCACACCCAGGCCCAGGGGGTTCTGTGGCTGTTAGAACAGCACACACCCAGGCCCAGGGGGTTCTGTGGCTGTTAGAACAGCACCACACTCAGGCCCAGGGGGTTCTGTGGCTGTTAGAACAGCACCACACTCAGGCCCAGGGGGTTCTGTGGCTGTTAGAACAGCGCACACTCAGGCCCAGGGGGTTCTGTGGCTGTTAGAACAGCGCACACTCAGGCCCAGGGGGTTCTGTGGCCGTTAGAACAGCGCACACTCAGGCCCAGGGGGTTCTGTGGCCGTTAGAACAGCGCACACTCAGGCCCAGGGGGTTCTGTGGCCGTTAGAACAGCGCACACTCAGGCCCAGGGGGTTCTGTGGCTGTTAGAACAGCACACACTCAGGCCCAGGGGGTTCTGTGGCTGTTAGAACAGCGCACACTCAGGCCCAGGGGGTTCTGTGGCTGTTAGAACAGCACCACACCCAGGCCCAGGGGGTTCTGTGGCTGTTAGAACAGCGCACACCCAGGCCCAGGGGGTTCTGTGGCTGTTAGAACAGCGCACACCCAGGCCCAGGGGGTTCTGTGGCTGTTAGAACAGCGCACACCCAGGCCCAGGGGGTTCTGTGGCTGTTAGAACAGCACACACCCAGGCCCAGGGGGTTCTGTGGCTGTTAGAACAGCGCACACCCAGGCCCAGGGGGTTTTGTGGCTGTTAGAACAGCACACACTCAGGCCCAGGGGGTTCTGTGGCTGTTAGAACAGCGCACACTCAGGCCCAGGGGGTTCTGTGGCTGTTAGAACAGCGCACACCCAGGCCCAGGGGGTTCTGTGGCTGTCAGAACAGCGCACACCCAGGCCCAGGGGGTTCTGTGGCTGTTAGAACAACACCACACCCAGGCCCAGGGGGTTCTGTGGCTGTTAGAACAGCGCACACTCAGGCCCAGGGGGTTCTGTGGCTGTTAGAACAGCACCACACTCAGGCCCAGGGGGTTCTGTGGCTGTTAGAACAGCACACACTCAGGCCCAGGAGTTCTGTGGCTGTTAGAACAACACCACACCCAGGCCCAGGGGGTTCTGTGGCTGTTAGAACAGCGCACACCCAGGCCCAGGGGGTTCTGTGGCTGTTAGAACAGCGCACACCCAGGCCCAGGGGGTTCTGTGGCTGTTAGAACAGCGCACACTCAGGCCCAGGGGGTTCTGTGGCTGTTAGAACAGCACACACTCAGGCCCAGGGGGTTCTGTGGCTGTTAGAACAGCACCACACTCAGGCCCAGGGGGTTCTGTGGCTGTTAGAACAGCGCACACTCAGGCCCAGGGGGTTCTGTGGCTGTTAGAACAACACCACACCCAGGCCCAGGGGGTTCTGTGGCTGTTAGAACAGCACACACTCAGGCCCAGGAGTTCTGTGGCTGTTAGAACAACACCACACTCAGGCCCAGGGGGTTCTGTGGCTGTTAGAACAGCGCACACCCAGGCCCAGGGGGTTCTGTGGCTGTTAGAACAGCGCACACTCAGGCCCAGGGGGTTCTGTGGCTGTTAGAACAGCACCACACCCAGGCCCAGGGGGTTCTGTGGCTGTTAGAACAGCGCACACTCAGGCCCAGGGGGTTCTGTGGCTGTTAGAACAGCACACACTCAGGCCCAGGGGGTTCTGTGGCTGTTAGAACAGCGCACACCCAGGCCCAGGTGTGACTCATGTATCAGGGAGGCCTGGTGGAACCAACGCTGCTAAGAGCAGAGCAGAACTGGAGCAGCCAGGTAAGCGGCTACCCAGTCCCATGCTTGAGTCAGCAAAGAAGCTAGTGGCTTTCCTGTCTCAGTGAACAAACAATTTTTCCTTTTCTTTTTAAAACTCATGAACTGTTTCAAGCCTCCTTAAGAGTGTAGAGGGGTTGGGGCCGGTGCTGTGGCGTAGCAGGTAAAGCTGCCGTCTGCAGGGCTAGCATCCCATATGGGTGCCGGTTTGAGTCCTGGCTGCTCTACTTCCAATCCAGCTCTCTACTCTGGCCTGGGAAAGCAGTGGAAGATGGCCCAAGTGCTTGGGCCCCTGCACCCACATGGGAGACCCAGAGGAAGCTCCTGGCTCCTGGCTTCAGATCAGCGCAGCTCTGGCCGTTGCAGCCGTTTTTGGATGAACCAATGGGTCCAAGACCTCTTTCTCTCTCTCTGCCTCTCTCTGTGTAACTATGACTTTCAAGTAAATAAATAAATCTTAAAAAAAAAAAAAAAAAAAAAAAAAAAAGCAGAGGGGCAGGCATTTGGCTTAGCTAGTTACGGTTCCAGGTAGAATGTCTGGCTCCCACATCAGAGTGCCTCTGGCCTCCTGCTAATGTGGGTCCTGGGAGGCAGCAGCGATGGCTTGGCTCCCTGACATCCACGTGGGAGATCTGGATTGAGTTCCCAGTTCTTGGCTCAGCCTGACCCAGCGCTGGCTGTCTCGGGTATCTGAGGACGGGGCGAGGAATGAACCAGTGGATGGGAGCTCTGTCACTTTAAACAGTGTACAGTACATTGTAGCAAACAGTCACATACCCACCAGTTTTTTTTTTTTTTTTTTTGTCAATTTGATATTTCCCCAGATTTGCGGCAAAGCTTTAAAAGAAAACAAAAACAAAAACAAAAGAACAAGGAAGATTCTCCTTCCTTGCTCCTGAGTTAGCCTCGGTCCACTCTTTGGAACGTGTCTGTCCGTGACCATCTGCAGGCTGTGTCTGAGCGGCCATGTTCCGGGCGTCATCCTGCCGTCTGCCTCTCTGGCTCCTTGCAGCGCCTCTGTGTTCAGCTCTGTTGGTCCACAGAGCTCTGGCCCTTGCACCCCTGCTGCGCTCTGCCCCAGAAGAGAGGAGCACTCTGTTCTTCCTGTGCTTCGTCTTCTGTTGACGATGAGTAGTAGTTGACGTCTCTGCTCTCACAGACTTTAGTGCCCAGGCTTGCCCACCGAGATAGTGGTTTGTATTTATTTATTTATTTTTTACTTTGTTTATTTGCGAGGCAGGAAGATAGATAGGGTAGATTGATATGTGTCTTCCATCTGCTGGTTCTCATTTCAAATACCTCTACCATGGGGGCCATGGCCGGCCAAAGCTGCCAGCCAGAACTCAATCCACGTCTCCACGTGGGTGGCAGGGACCCAACCTCTTGGGCCATCACCACTGCCACCCAGGGTGCGCCAGCAGGAAGCCAGAGTGAGGAGCAGAGTTGGGGCTTGAACGCAGGCACCTGGATATGGGGCATGGGTATCCTAACTGCTTGCCCCCGGGGTAGTGGTTTTTACACTGGAGATTGCAGCCCACTAGTGAATGTGGCGTTGCAGGCATAAAAAAGGAAACTGGATAAACTAGAAACAGAAGTACCAGCCTGTAGCCTATAATAATTTAATGAAATAATAATAATATTTCATGAAACGTCACTGATGTTTTTTTCCATGTGTGAATTTTCTGGCTGTCCTGTAAGATCTGCTGCTGGCTGGAGGTTGGGCCGCAGACCTGCAGCCGAGCAGAGCAATGGACCCGCTGGGCCCTTGGTGTCCACTTCTGCAACTTTCTGTCTGTTGCCACGTTGCTCCCTGATGTGGGTGGACCAACTGGCAAGCCGTGTTTGAGGTCAGGCGGTGTCTTGCCTTCTGGTCACAGGGGGATTTTTCCAGAAGCTAGTCCTTGTAAAAAAGGGTCTTGAAAGTTCATGGAAAGTGTGTATCAGGAAAAAACTGCATGGATTTAGAAAGTATTTGCACCCAAATAAACATATTTTAATGTCATTTTCCGTGAACTTTTTGAAGTACTTCCAAATAGCTTCTTTTGGATTGGTGTTCTTCTGGCTTGATTTTGTGGATCTGCTGTTGAGACTTTGTCAGACAAAAGCGGATGCCTTTAATTTCTCTGCTGTCAGGGGCAGAATTGGGTTATTCCTCTCTTTGAAAGAATGATTTAAGTAGGAAATAATGAATGCAAGATAACATCATTAAACAACAACAGATAAGCTGATGGATGGGTTGTCACTTGGATCCTGCTATAAAGGGAATGAGAGTGATATGTTTAATCATTTTCAAAAAATCAGACGGCGATGATGAATTTGGTGCGTTTTGATGCTGAGTGACTCATTAGGGCCTGCGATTATTTTCCAGTTAATAAAAGAGCTGGTGCCTGCCCCACCCCCTTGATCAAGTGGTTGCAAACCAGTGTTTACTGCAAGAACATCCCATTCTGCTGGGCTGTTCACACACGGAGCCGCCGCCCCGGAGCCCCGGCTCCGTCGCACTCCCTCCAGCGTCTAGGCGTCAAGTCGGTAGGCTGTAAACCTATCTTGTTTGGTTTTGCTGACTTTTTTTCCCCTTCAGGTTGGAGCAACATTAAAAATATTAGGAGATTTGACTAAAAGCACATACCTCACGCAGTGTCCCTGGAAACAGGTGGTCTCAAGTCTGGCCAGTGCTGAGTGTCCACAACGGCAGGGTGACGTGGCTGCCCAGTTGGACGGGGTCAGGCTCTTGCTCCATAGTCCCCTCTGCTCCCTCTTGTCCTCCTTGTGGCTAAGGGTGGGTCTTTGTGGGCATTTGTCATGATGTGCACAATGGTGTTTTTCTTCGATGAGAGAAGTGTTTTTTTTTTAATTAAAAATATTATGTCCATTTTTATTTGAAAGGTGGGCTGGGGAGGGAGGGGGAAGGAGGGAGGAAGGGGGAGAGAGAGAGAAAGAGAGAGAGAGAGAGAGAGAGAGAGGGAGAGAGAGAGGGGGAGGGAGAGAGGGAAAGAGAGAGAAAATGAGAATGAGAATATCTTCCATCCTCTGGTTCACTTGCTACATGCCTGTAACAGAGCTGGGGCTGGGCCACACTGAATTCAGGGGCCTGGAGCCCAGTCCAGGTCTCCCACATGAGTGGCAGGGACTGAAGCACTCGAGCCACCACCTGCCATTCCCTAAGATAAGCATTGACAGGAAGTGGGGTCAGAAGGAGGGTCAGGACTTGAACCCAGGGGCTCTGTTGTGGGATACAGGGTTCCCGTGGCATCCTAACCCCAGAGCCAAACATTTGCCCCCGGATGTCTTTCTCCTGTCACCACTTAGTAGCTATGTGACCTTGAACTCATTACGTAAACTCCTCTTGCTTCAGATTATTCAGCCTCCAAACAGGGGAAGCTCTGTTATCTACCCTGTAATGCTGTGGGGTTAAATGATGCTGTCTGTGTAAGGTGCTTGTACCTTTCTCTGGCACAGAATGCAAGACCTGCCCAGTATCAGCTGAATTAGTGTAATTAGCATCTCTGTCTGTATCCACAGGGGGCGGAGGAGCTAGAGACAGAGCTAGAGCAATGTGTTTCAAGATACATGAGAAAGCCTCTCTTTGTAACATTGAAGACCTTCCCTTTGATTCACGGCAGACAAAAAGTTTCCATTTTGAAGGAAACAATGTAAGACATCCATTAGAAAATAAAGGGGGCATCTCTGATAAACACCTGCCCGTGATGAGAAACTTCAACACATCCAGCAAATAAGGGGAGTCTTGCTTCTCCTGCACTTGCCCCTCTCACCCCCTTGGGCGGTATTTGCAGAAGCCGCCTGGAATGACCTGGAAAGAGCCCGCGTGGACCCGGGAAAGGCAGGCGTTTTGAGAGGCAGCCGGGGTCTGGAACTGAGGGCCGAGAGAGGGACTCCTGTGGTATCAGCTGTGTGAATTTATCTGACAACAGCCGCGCTCGGAACGTCTTCCGTAAAAGGATGGTTTTGTTGCAGGCTTCCCAAGGGGATTAGATGAACAAAATCCCCTTGGTAAAAGCAAGCCCAGCCTCCATAAATGTCCTCTCTGGAGCATCCCTCCCCTTAGCGGTCATGCGCCCTAAAGGCTGAAATCCAACAGCAGTATGTTTGAAAGATAGTTTTCCTCTAAAACTTACAGTTTTCAACAAAAACTATGCCATTAGGAAAATAAGAACGGCTCCTTCGAGGGAGTTGCAAGGTGTGTTCTGCATTTCTCCCCAGAAACTCTTTTAGATTCTGTGTTCACCTGCTTCAAAGGGGATGGGAAATGAGGCAGCAGCTTTGCCAGGGGCCTGCCTGGGCCGGGGTCAGTGCGGAACAGGGACGACAGGAGGTTGAGAAGGCGTTTGGGAGCGAAAATTGCTGTGAAATCTGCTGTCCGCGTGCTCTCACTGCCTACGGGGAGACAGAGGCGGCTGTCTGGGTAGAGAGCCAGCAGACGGGGTAAATTTCCGGCCAGCCAGTGCTCGGAGCAGGGGACTGCATCATTACCCATGAATTGGGGGAGTTTTGAGACTTGTTGATCTTCTGCAGGGAGAGAAGAAATACCTCAGTTACGCTGGATGATCGTTTCTGGGCGTCTGGGTTGGGCTCCAGGCCAGGCCCTGCTGCTCGACGCTGTGTAAGCTCAGGCAGGTGCCTCAGAGAAGAGACACATGGACATGTGATGGGAGGCTGGCAGGGGGTTAGGTGAGGGGATTGGAGTCCTGGTAGAGGGCCTGGGCACAGAGTGGGCCTGCAGCAGCTGGCAGGGAAGACCACGTGTCCGCCCCCAGCCCTGACCGCAGTGGTGCGTGGGGTGGGACTGTTCTGATCCTGTGAGGATCAGTTTCAGTCACATGGAAACAGATGTTTTTGGTATCTCTGGGGACTAATGACAGCTGCTGGGTGGGCTGTATGGGCAGATCTGGGGGTCAGAGTGGCTGCTAGTTCATCCCAAGTTGTGAGAGGGGCCGAGTGGTGCTCCCCCATTTCTCCTTTTCTCCTCGTCTGGAGATCGGCTCAGATTTCCACGTGTGGGTGTGCCCCATCACCTGCTTGTCAGCTCCTTGTGCCTCTGTGGTGGCTCCGAGACCAGGCATCCCCACTGTGCTCCGGGCTGTGCTGGCCATGCATGCAGCCCCAGGGGCTTCAGTTACTCCTCTCTTTGAAGGTGTGAGGGGGCATCATGGAGACCCGGGACTCCCCCTGCCTGCCCACTGGGCTGGGGTGGGCTGGGGCGGGCTGTAGCCCTGCCTGGTGCAGGGAGGGCGGGGCCAGGGAGCTTGGGAAGGCTGGGGGCAGCTCGGGACTCCTCTGTGACGGGGTGCTAGGCCCCAAAGGTCCTTCCAGGAGTTCCAGGCACCCTTGCCGGGAGAAGTGACTGGGCCTGCTGAGAGCCTGTGAGGAGCTGGGTGCTGGTCTCTTCTGTGGGGTTTGTTTTCTGTCTGTTTTCTTGGTAGCAGTTCCTTCTTAAGATAGAAAGTGAATTTATCTGAAATTGAAGTGGAAACATTATAATTAAACATTTACAACTGAAGCAGATTCATGGCTATGGTGATTACATTTTTCATTGTTAACAGATGCCACGGATGCTCCATAATCCATTGAAACTGTAAGAAAAATGCTTCTTTGTTTTTTAGGAAATCTGTTAACAATGGCAGTCTGTATTCTATTTGTTTTCTCTGGTGCCTTGGTGACAGTCAAATAGGAGGTGGCTGCGCTGTGAAATTGAGCTGAATTGGGAAGAGCAGAGCTGATGGCAGCCTGGCTGGTCCTGGGGTGATTTGTTAGAGTTGCCTCACAGTGCTTGGGAGACAGTGTCGGTGTGAGGGAGGCGTGGCTTACTCACTGTCTTCCCCCTTCTCTTCAGAGCTGACGAAGGTCCCTGTTCTCATCTGCTTTCAAAGGCGGGGGCTGTAATGGGGTGAGCCACCCCTCATTATTGGGGTCACCTCCCACTTTTTAGATCCATGCTGTTAGAGTTTCCATGGAACGTGCTTCTTTTTCTCACTTTGAGAAAAGTAACGCAAGACCACTACTGAAAGACTGAAAACCAAAGTAGACAGAGCCGCTGCTAACGTTTGTCTATTTCCACTTAGTGCTCTTATTCTTTGAATTTTTTTATAATCTGTATAAACAATTTTCTCTCTTGCTTTTTAAACTTGGGCTTAATATTTTATCACAAGCACTTGGAAATGTAATTGCAAACCTTTTGCAAACCCTCCGGTAGCTCCTCACTGTTTCTTCACACGGATCTGACATAACTTGCTTAATTTCCCTCATGGGGCCCGTTAGGCTGTTCCTAAATATTTAGCTGTTCTAGACAATGCTTGCATCTTCGTCTTCCGGATTGTCCCCTCAGGCACCTTTCCAGAAGCTCGGTACTGAGCGCTGATATTTTGAAAGCTATCGCATGCTTTGGAAAACTGATTGCCCAGAAGTCTGCACCAGTACCTGGGACAGCTTTGTGTATGAATGTGGCTGGGCAGCGGTCCCCAGTTATTTCAGTTGAGTTCTGTTGTAGCAGGGATCAACACCCACACTCAGCTGACACCCGTACTCAGCCGTCTCTGAAAGGTTCAAGGTTGGGGGGTAGTGGGCTAAGCCAAGTCAGCTCCTGTGGCCCCTGGGACGGACATCTGAATTCGAGGTCTTGGCTCTAGTGGTGAGTCCAGTTCTCTGCCCGTCTGGCGACTGGGGCCAGCTCCAGCTGGGCATCTACTGACTGCTCGGCGATCCAGGAGGCTGCAGCCCCCCTCTCTCAGAGAATCTGAGCCCTGTGTCAGGAGAGCCCCCCTAACAGAGTCTGAGCCCAGTTCAGGAGGCCCCCCCCTCTAACAGAGTCTGAGCCCCGTGTCAGGAGGCCCCCTCTAACAGAGTCTGAGCCCTGTGTCAGGAGGCACCCCCTCTAACAGAGTCTGAGCCCCGTGTCAGGAGGCCCCCCCTCTAACAGAGTCTGAGCCCCGTGTCAGGAGGCCCCCCCTCTAACAGAGTCTGAGCCCCGTGTCAGGAGGCCCCCCCTAACAGAGTCTGAGCCCAGTGTCAGGAGGCCCCCCCTAACAGAGTCTGAGCCCAGTGTCAGGAGGCACCCCCTCTAACAGAGTCTGAGCCCCGTGTCAGGAGGCCCCCCCTCTAACAGAGTCTGAGCCCCGTGTCAGGAGGCCCCCCCTCTAACAGAGTCTGAGCCCCGTGTCAGGAGGCCACCCCTAACAGAGTCTGAGCCCAGTGTCAGGAGGCACCCCCTCTAACAGAGTCTGAGCCCCGTGTCAGGAGGCCCCCCCTAACAGAGTCTGAGCCCCGTGTCAGGAGGCCCCCCCTCTAACAGAGTCTGAGCCCTGTGTCAGGAGGGGCCCCCCAACAGAGTCTGAGCCCAGTTCAGGAGGCCCCCCCTCTAACAGAGTCTGAGCCCCGTGTCAGGAGGCCCCCCCCCAACAGAGTCTGAGCCCCGTGTCAGGAGGCCCCCCCCAACAGAGTTTGAGCCCCGTGTCAGGAGGCCCCCCCTCTAACAGTCTGAGCCCCGTGTCAGGAGGCCCCCCCTCTAACAGAGTCTGAGCCCCGTGTCAGGAGGCCCCCCCTCTAACAGAGTCTGAGCCCTGTGTCAGGAGGGGCCCCCCAACAGAGTCTGAGCCCCGTGTCAGGAGGGCCCCCCAACAGAGTCTGAGCCCCCCCTCTAACAGAGTCTGAGCCCCATGTCAGGAGGGCCCCCCAACAGAGTCTGAGCCCCTCCTCTAACAGAGTCTGAGCCCCGTGTCAGGAGGGCCCCCCCCAACAGAGTGAGCCCTGTGTCAGGAGGGCTGCTCCACCCCATCCAGGTCCTTCCTCCCTGGGGACTCTGTTGAGTTCTGATCACCTCTGATCACCTCTCTGTGTTAAACTTGTTTTGTTCAAATTACTGGTTGGACTGTGAGAGCTGCCCCACCTTGCAGAACTGTGGGTATTACACAAGAGGGGTCAGAGCAGGCATTTGCATGACTAAATAGTGTTGGTTTACTTTCATCATCTGAATGTTTTCTTGGTGATTTTCATGAGCTATTTATGTAGTAAGGGTGTTATCTTTAGAGTCTTAGGTCCTGCAATGATACGGCCTACGGAATATCTATTCGGAAGATTCAACACGCTCAGCTCAGTGCTCACCAAGAAGTAAGCAGCATCGCTTTAGCATAAAAGTGCCTTGGAGGGCTGGTGCTGTGGCGCGGTGGGTTAACACTCTGGCCTGAAGCACTGGCATCCCACATGGGCGCCGATTTGAGACTTGGCTGCTCCTCTTCCGATCCAGCTCTCTGCTGTGGCCTGGGAAAGCAGAGGAAAACGGCCCAAGTCCTTGGGCCCTGCACCCATGTGGGAGACTTGGAGGAAGCTCCTGGCTCCTGGCTTCAGATGATCACTGCTCCAGCCATTGTGGCCAATTGTGGAGTGAACTAGTGGATGGAAGACCTCTCTCTCTGCCTCTCCTCTCTCTGTGTAACTCTTTCAAATAAATAAATAAATCTTTAAAAAAGGCACTTTGGGCTTGAATTCCAATTCTGTGATTTGCTGATGTTGGTAAAGTTCTTTAGCGTCTGCTGGCCTCTGGTTTCTCGTTTGTAGCAATTCCGATCAAGTCATAACTGTTTTTTAGGACAGCTGGAGGACCAGAAGAGACAGGAATGGTAAAGCCCCTGGAGCGGCTTTTCCTCTGGCAGGTGCGCCATGTGCATTGCTGATTGCCCTCCCAATTCAAGTCATTCACTTTCCTGGTGGTCAGATATCTCCTTGTGTCCTCCCTAGCAACCTTGGAAAGACACCAGGGTAGCCGCTACCCGTCCAGTGTTGTACACGAGGAAGAGCCACCGTCTTATTGAGCGCGTTGTCACACAGCTGGTTATCAGCAGAGAAACAGCCGGAGCCTTGCGTCTGGTGTGTGTGTTGGCCCAGCTTCCAAGCTCCCAGTTGCCCTGGTCTCTGTGGACCCCAGTGAGCCGAAGCCTTCGCCCCTCCAAAGCTGCCTGCTGATCTCGGGGTTTGTCTTGAAATCTGCTTGCTATTACTGTTTATACCACAGCACACATCGCTTCAAACTTTGGATTTCAGCCTGTGCTTCAGGCATTTTGGGTGCGTCTTTTGTGTGTCTGTTTTAGTTTTTGCCAGTCTGTGGATCTTTGTCTGGCAATTAACACTTTTCATTTACATTTAATGTGATTACTAATATAATTTTATAAGTATTTATTATTAGAGCGAGTGTGTGAGAGAGAGCGAGTGAAAGTGCTCCCATCTGCTTGTTTACTGCCCAAATGTCTGCAATGGTTGGGACCAACTGAAGCCAGGAGCCAGGAACTCAGATCTCCTATATTGGTGTCAGGGACCAGACTACTTGAACTGTTGTTTGCTGCCTCCTGGGGTACACATTAGCAGGAAGCTGGGGTCAGGAGCAGAGCTGGGACTGGAACCCAGGCACTGTGGGAGAGGACGTGGGGTCAGGAGTGGGGCTGGGGCTGGAACCCGGGCACTGTGAGAGGGCGTGGGGTCAGGAGTGGGGCTGGGGCTGGAACCCGGGCACTGTGGGAGAGGGCGTGGGGTCAGGAGTGGGGCTGGGGCTGGAACCCGGGCACTGTGAGAGGGCGTGGGGTCAGGAGTGGGGCTGGGGCTGGAACCCGGGCACTGTGAGAGGACGTGGGGGTTGCAACTGCCATCTGAACTGCTGCATCAAAAACCCTGTTATCAGAGCGAGTGTGTGAGAGCGAGCGAGCGAGCGAGTGTTATATTTAATCTGTGCTCTTACTGTGTGTTTTACTAGGATTGTTCCACATTCATCTTGCTTTCTTTTGGATTGATGGAGGGAAAGGATAAAATAAGAAAATCCTCAATTAGCTCCAAAGTTATATGTTGTCTGATTATTGTTTTAATGGCTACCCAAGAGAATTCAACATGCCACATTTGTTGGTCAAAGTGTAGCATTAGTTGATAACCTTATCGTATGTCTAGAAAATCTTTATAATACCTTAATTCCATTTATCATGCTCCCTAGTTGCATGTGGTGTAGCTGTGTAGAATAATGCTGTTTCTCTGCTGTTGATAGTGTTGTTCGTCAGTGTCCACGTGTGTCACACACGTGTTTGCCACTTCCCTCTGCCCTGTTTTCCTCCCTGCCCCTCTCGACGTCCATCTCGGCTCACTTTTCTTCTGCCTTCTGGGTATTTCACTCAGTAGTGCCTGCCTCGAGTAAGTGGTGCTAGTTCTAGTTTGTCTGAAAATGCCTCGTTCAGCTTTTGTTCTAGAAGAATATTTTCTCTGGTTAGAGACATCCAAGTTGGCAGTTATTTCCTGTCAGTCCTTCGAATCTGTTGTCACATTGTCTTCTGCTTACATTGTTTCTGCTGAGAAGTTATTGTCAGTTTAACTATTTTCACTTTCAAGGCAATCTTTCTTTGCTTTTATAAAAATAAAAAAAATTCAGGTACAAGTTTTGAAAATGTACATTTCGATGAGTTTGGACAGCTGGACCCCGGCATGATCCCGTGCAGAAAGCTGCTGTGCCCTCTCTCCCTTCAGCCATCTTTCTCTACCCCTGTTCCCAGGAAACCACTCCTCTGATCATAGATTCGATTCGTCTTTCTAGAGCTTAACATAGAAGAAGAGATAGGTCTGGCATGTTTTGTAAGCATAATTCTTTGATACTTATCCATGCCGTTGGGTGTGTAAGTATTCCATCGTGCCCAAGCCCAGTACTACGACACTGTTTAGATCCAGTGTATTTTCTGTTCATCTGCATACAGACATCTAGGTTATTTCCAGTTGCAAACTCTTATGAAAAAACTATGAATATTCAAGGGCAACATTTGTGTGTGCTTATATTTCATTTGGTAAATCCTAGGAGTGGGGTTCTGGGTCGTGATACAGTCATTTAACTCTATAAGCAACTGCCAAATAGTTTTTCAAAGCAGTTGTGTCCTTCTAAGCTTCCTACAGTAATATCTGAGAGTTTCAGTGCTCCTCACCCTTGTCAACATTTGATATTTTCAGTCTTTAATTTGAGCCATTCTAATCAGCCCGTATGTTTTATTTACATTTACATAATAGCTAAATATTTTGAACATATTTTCTTGTGCTATTTGGAATTCATAAGTATTCTTTGGAAAATGTCTGTTCAAATCTTTTGCCCTTTTGAAAAAATCAGGTTGTTCCTAATTTTTAAGTTGTAGCATTTTTTTGTATTCTAGATACCAGCTCTTAATCAAATATATGTTTGCAAGCATTTTTCCTACTCTGTGCTTCATTTTCCTTTTCTTACTGTATCTTCTGTGAGCAAAAGTTTTAAATTTTAACAAAGTACTGCTTATCAACTTTTAATTTTTGGTTTATAATTTTTGTGCTGCAAACTTCCCCCTCCTTGTGGTCACGAGGATTCCGTGTGGATTTTTACTTTGTTAGCTGTGATGTGCAGGCCTGGCACTCACAAGTTAATTTGGGTCAGGCTCAGGGTCCAGGCTCTCCTCTTTCCCTTTTTCTCGTTTGTTCTTCCTCCCTTCTCCCAGTCCCCTCTCTTATTTACTGTCACTCTTTCTCTTTCTGCCAATTGTCAGCACCATTTGCTGAAAACAGTGATGTTTCTTTTCCACTGAACCACCTCGGCACCTCTGTTGAAATCCAGCTGACTGCACTTCCAAGTCGGCTTCTCCACTGTCGACTTTGGTGTGTCTGGCTGTCCGCACTGTCTAGAGCATCTTGAAACCTGGCAGTGTAAGAGCTTCTGCTGTCATCTTCTATTTCAGAATTGCTTTGCTATCCGAAGTGTGTTGATTGCCATATAAATCTTGGAGTCCGTTTGTCAGTGTCTACAGGAAAGCCTGCTGGGACTTGACGGAAGTTAGATTGACCCTCTTGATCCATTTGGAGGAAAGTTACTGTTCACCTTAATAATAAAGACTTTCATAATCTATGAATATGCTATCGGTGCTATCAGTTACTTTAGATCCTTTAAAATTTGCTGGCCAATGTTTTGTGGTTTCCAGGGTGCATATCTTATGGATATTTTGTTGAAATCATCCCTAAGTTTTTCCTGGTTTTTGATGCTATTGTCAATTGTATTTTTTAAATATTTATTTATTTATTTGAAAGTCAGAGTTACAAAGAGAGAAGAGAGGCAGAGAGTGAGAAAGGGATGTCTTCCATCCACTGGTTCACTTCCTAATTGGCCACAACAGCCAGAGCTGCACCGATCTGAAGCCAGGAGCCAGGAACTTCTTCTGGGTCTCCCACGCAGGTGCATGAGCCCAAGGACTTGGGCCATCTTCCACTGCTTTCCCAGGCCACAGCAGGGAGCTGGATTGGAAGTGGAGCAGTCAAGTCTTGAACCAGCACCCGTATGGGATGCTGGCACTGCAGGCGGCAGCTTTACCTACTACGCCACTGCACTGGCCCCAATTATATTGTTTTAAAACTTTCCATTTATAATTGTTCATTTAGAAATACAATTAATTTTTTATATTGATGTTGTCTTTTGTGACTTTACAAATCTTAGTTCTAATTCCTCCCCCCTCTCCCCCAGAAACCTTTTATTGAAGATATACAAATTTCATGCATTTCATAAATACAACTTCAGGAGCATAGTGATTCTTCCCACCCTACCTGCCTCCCATCCACACTCCCACCATTCTTCCTCCTTCCTCAACTATTCCTTATTTTTTACTAAGATCTATTTTCAATTAACATTATACACATAGGATTAACCCTACACCAGGTAAAGAGTTCAACAAATAGTATGAAAGAAAAAGAAAACTGTTCGTCAACAGTCGACACAAGGGCTGTTCAAAGTCACTGCTTCTCAATGTGTCAAGTTCACTTCTATAGGTCACCTCTTAGGTGCTCTATTAGTTACCACAGATTAGGGAGAACGTGGTATTTGTCCCTTTGGGACTGGCTTATTTAACTAAGTATGATGTTTTCCAGTTTCATTCATTTTGTTGCAAAGAACAAAATTCAGTTTTTATTTTTTTAACCACTGTGTAGTATTCAATGGTGTACATCACCCATGATTTATCCAGTCTTCAGTTGACAGGCATTTGGGTTGATTCCATGTCTTAGCTATTGTAAATTGATCTGCAATAAACATGGGGTGCAGATAACTCTTTCTTATGCTGATCTCATTTCCCTTGGATAAATTCCCAGGAGTGGGATGGCTGGCTCATATCATAGGTCTATATTCAGATTTCTGAGGTATCTACATACTGTCTTCCATAGTGGTTTTAACCAGTTTATATTCTCACCAACAGTGGGTTAGGGTACCTTTTCCCCCACATCCTCGTCAGCATTTATTGTTTGTTGATTTCTGTATGAAAGCCATTCTAACTGGGATGAGGTGAAACTTCATTGTGGTTTTGATTTGCATTTCCCTGATGGCTGGTGATCCTGAGCATTTTTTAAGTGTCTGTTGGTCATTTTTTTTTCCTCTTTTGAAAAACGTCTGCTTAAGTGCTTTGCCCATTTCTTCACTAGGTTGTTTGTTTTGTTGTTGTTGAGTTTCTTGAGCTCTTTATATAGTCTAGTTATTAGTCCTTTATCAGTTGCATAGTTTGTAAATAATTTCTCCCATTCTGTTTGTTGCCTCTTTAATGGTTGAGTGTTTCTTTTGCAGTACAGAAGCTTCTCAATTTTATGTAATCCCATTTGTCAACTTTGACTTTGATTGCCTGTGCTTCTGGGGTCTTTTCCAAGAACTCTTTACCTGTGACAATGTCTTTCATATTTTCCCCAATGTCCTCTAATAATTTGATGGTATCAGGTGTCCTGGTCCTCACAGCACAGTGGCTGGCTACATCCGCTGTTTTTTGGTTTCTGTTAGCATGGAGTACTTTTTCCATCCTTTCACGTTCGGTCTGCGTGTATCTGTTGGTGAGGTATGTTTCTTGTGTGCAGCAAATAGATGGGTGTTGTTTTTTTCATCCATTCAGCCAGTCTGTGTCTTTTAACTGGAAAGTTGATGCCATTTACATTCAAGGTGATAAATAATGACCTGGTCCTGCCATTTTTGCATAAATATTCCTATTGTTTACTTTGGATTTCATTTGTACTTTTGCTGGGAGATTTTTCTGCTTTTACCTTCTTTCATATGGTGACCGACCATGTTTCTGTATTTCTGTGTGCAGCACATCCTTAAGCATCTTCTGCAAGGCTGGATGTGTGGTGACAAATTCTTTCAGTTTCTGTCTGTGGTGGAAGGTCTTTATTTCACCTTCACTCATAAATGAGAGCTTTGCCAGGTACAGTATTCTGGGTTGACAGTTTTTTTCTCTTAAGACTTGGAAAATATCTCTTAGCCTGTAGGGTTTCTGATGAGAAGTCAGCTGTGAGTCTAATTGGAGATCCTCTGAAAGTAATCTGGAGTTTTTCTCGTGCACATTTTAGAATCTTTTCTTTATATTTTACTGTGGAGAGTTTGATTACAATGTATCATGGTGAAGATCTTTTCTGGTCATGTCTCTCAGGAGTTTTGTGTGCTTCCTGTATTTGACGTCCCTTTCTCCAAATTAGGGAAGTTTTCTGTAATTATTTCACTAACAAGGCCTTCTAATCCTTTTCCTCTTTCCACGCTTTCAGGAACTCCTAAGACCCATGTGTGGGTTGTTTGATAGCATCCCATAGATCTTCAATGGTGTTTTTTTAGTTTCTAATTTCTTCTTTTTTCTATTGGTCTAACTATAAATTTCCTGCAATTTGTCTTCTAACTTGGATATTCTTTCTTCTGCTTCACTGAGTCTGTGTTTCCACCACATTTTTTATTTGATTTATTGAATTCTTTATTTCTGTATTTCATTTTGACTTCTCTTTAAAAATCTCAATTTCATGGAAAAAAATGTTCATGTCATGTATGGACTTCTTTAATTTGCGGATTTGCTTCTGATTACTTCTAAGTTAACATACGATCAATTTTTTGAGTTCTACTTCCAGCATTTCTTCAATCTTTCCATCTTCACGTTGTAGTATTGAAGTGTTGCTGTGTTCCTTTGGGGGTGTCATGTTGTCATGCTTATTCTTGTTTCTTGAATTTCTGCATTTATTTTTGGGCATTTGTAGAGATACTTGTTAGTTTTTTTTCCCCCCCTATGATGGCTTTTATCTTTGGACTGTGACTCTGTGGCTTAGTGGAGTGTCTGGTCTTTCAGTGAATACCCAGAGGCGTGTGCTGGGTATGGCCTGGGAGTGCTTTTCAGTGCTCCAGGGTGAGGGGAGTGTCCAAGGTGGCACCCAAGTTGGGTGTGGTAAATCTCTCTTTCTCTCTCTCTCTCTCTTTTTTTTTTTTTTTAATCATGGGTTGATTTGATTAGCTCTGTTGGCTTAGTCGCAAGTCACCTCCTCTCCTCCAAGAAGACCGATGCCCAGGCGCTAGCCCCAGTGGGTACAGTATTTATCTGTGCTGCCCCAAGAACCACACAGAGGATATGTGCAGTCCTCAGTGTGAGTGTGGATCCTGCAGCAGTGGCTCTGACCAGGCAATCAAGGAGCCCTGAGAATGTGGAGCAGCCCACAGTGAGTGCTCAGAGACCCAGCCACACCCTGTGCAGTCACAGTGTTTGCACAGTCCCACCCAGCACACGGGGCTCCCACAGTGACGAGCACCCAGTCCCGTCAGTTCTCCAGCCAGACTCAGGTTGCTGGGCTGTGGACACAAGCTGTTGCAGCTGTCACAGATGTCTAAATGACACCTGCCCTCTCTCAGCTGGTTACAGGACACCAGTGCTGGGTGATCGGGAGAGAGCAACGTCTCCCCTCTGTTTTCCTTTAGGTTGGTGGGTGTACTGTCCCACACCAGGCTCCAGGCTCTTCCTACGGCTTTGTCACCAGCGGCTTGGGCTGCTGCATCCTGGTCTCACCTCACTCCCAAAGCTGGTGCTGAGGCTCTTGGCTGCTGTAGTCCTGAGTTGTGCACGTCCACACCCTCTGAGTAGATCCACAGGATCCCTCTGATTTGCATGCAGCTTTCTCCCTAATTCTTCCCTGAGATTACACTCTTTCCACTTTTTTTAAACTATCTTCCCTAGACCCAGAGCAGTGAGCTCTCTCCCTATTCTGCCAGCTTGTAATTGTCCATGCCTTTTTTTTTTAAAAAAAAAGATTTATTTGGATCTTCCAAATAGACAACCATCTATTATATCATCTGCTAGTGAAGACATTTTGTTTGTCTTACTTCATTGTTGCAAATTGCGAATTCCAGTACAATGTCATTTAGAAGTGCTCATTGAACTGGTGCCGTGGCTCACTTGGCTAATCCTCTGCCTGCAGCGCCGACACTCCGGGTTCTAGTCCCGGTTGGGGCGCCGGTTCTGTCCCGGTTGCTCCTCTTCCAGGCCAGCTCTCTGCTGTGGCCCAGGAGTGCAGTGGAGGATGGCCCAAGTGCTTGGGCCCTGCACCCGCATGGGAGACCAGGAGAAGCACCTGGCTCCTGGCTTCAGATCAGCACAGCGAGCCAGCTGCAGTGGCCATTTGGGGGGTGAACCAATGGAAGGAAGACCTTTCTCTCTCTTTCTCTCTCTCTCACTGTCTAACTCTGCCTGTCAAAAAAAAAAAAAAAAAAAAAAAAAAAGAAAACGTGTTCATTAGACAGCCTTGCCTTTTTCCTGATCTTAAGGTCTTTCACCATTAGCTACATAGTTGGCTAGTGTGTGTACGCCTGCGCATGTGTGTGTTTATGTATTCTATAAAATTGAGAAAATTTTCTTTCTGAGATTTATCATGTTTACTTGTGTCAAAATATTTTTTTCATTATTAAAATCATAATTTTTTTTTGTCATTCTGATGAAGCTCATTAATTGTTCTTTTTTTTTTTTTCCAATGTTAAACAAATCTTGAATTTCTGTGTTGAACTCTGCTTGGGCATGGTATATGATCCTTTTAAGTTAACACTGGGTTCTCTTTGTTACTAGTGTGTTTAGAGTTTTTGTACTTACGTTAATAAGAGATAGGATATTGGTCTTTATTTGCTTAATTGTTGTTTACATAAATTTGTATAGAGATCTTGTTATCAGGGTGATATTGTTCCTATAAAATGAATTTAGAAGTAGTATGTTTTCTTCTACTTTCTAGAAAAATTTGTAATTGCTTACTGAGAAGTATAATTGATTTTTATATTGACTTTGTCTTTTGTGACTTTACAGATCTCACTTATAAATTGAAAATATTCCCTAAATATTTAGTAGAATTTTCATGGAGCTTTCTTAGTGGGAATATTTTAAACTATAAATTGAACTTTATTAAGAGGTGAAGGGAAAAGTCAGGTTTCCTCTTGTGTGAACTTTATTGGAGTGTCTTTTTTTTGTTGTTGTTAAAGATTTATTTACTTATGTGAAAGGCGGAGTGACAGACAAGCAGAGGCAGAGAGAGAGAGAGAGAGAGAGAGAGGTCTTCCATCCGCTGGTTCACTCCCCAAATGGCTTCAACGGCTGGAGCTGGGCCGATCTGAAGCCAGGAGCCAGGAGCTTCTTCTGGGTCTCCCATATGGGTGCAGGTGCCCAAGTACTTGGGCCATCTTCCACTGCTTTCCCAGGCCACAGCAGAGAGCCAGATTGGAAGTGGAGCAGTCAAGTCTTGAACCGGTGCCCATATGGGATGCCAGCACTGCAGGTAGTGGCTTTCCCTGCTATACCACAGCAGCGGCTCTTGGAGTGTCTTTCAAGGAATTTGTTCATTTCATCTAAATTGTTGAATTCATTTGCGTAAAATTGCTTATAAAACTCTCTTACTGTTCCTTTAACGTCTGCAGGATCTGTAGCAATGCCCATTGTTTTATTCCTGATATCCGTGATTTGTGTTCTGCTTTGTTTGATTCTGGATTTGGCTACAGAGCTACCATTTTTTTTTTTTAATGTTTTTCAGTATTTAGCTTTTGGCCTTACTGCTTTTCTCTGTTTTCTGTTTCATTTACTTTAGTTTTTCCTGTTTCCTCCTTTCTGCTTACTTTGAATTTAGGTTCAGTTTACTCATTTTTTTCCCAGTGTCTCGAGTCAGATGACATGGCAGCAGAGAATTACGAATTGTGAACTCTGGGAAGTTTCTTTTATTTGCTGGTGTGGCAGAACCTTATGAAGCCGTTTTGAGTGAATGAGCCAGTGTTGGTGCAGAGGCCAGTTGAGGAAGGGGCAGCTCCAGTCTGAGATGTGGAAGAATCTGTGGCGTTGGATCGTAGTTGGAGGTGGTGCTGTGAACTCATAAGTTCTAACGTATGTGGTTGTCTGTGTTCATGCACATGTGTGTGGACTTCTTTGTGCAGGTACATTCATGCATCCATGTTTAAGTATGTGTAGCTGTGCTTGTATATTTACACACATGCATGTATAAGCACACAGACATGTGCTTGTGTATTCACGCACATATGTATGTATGTTTATGTGTGTTTGTGTGCACGTGTATGCACACTCACATGTATGTTTATGCATACAATTTTCGTATATAAACAAATAAGTATGCGTGTATGTAGATTTGTGTGTATGTATATACGTGTACATATGTATGTGGATCTGTATGTTTGTGTGGGCTATACATATGTTTGCATTTTTTGCTCTGTCCAGTAACAGGGCTAAGAACCTCTGGCATCGTGGTGGCCACGCTCCAGCCAGATCTTGCTCTTTCGAAGCCGTTCCTTCCAAAACCGAGGAGAGAGGACGAGAGAAGCCGCTGACTCCCCGTCGAGGCGGGCTGAACGAGAGCCGGTGCGGCACGACTTTTAGATCAGGAAGTAGGAGGAGCTAGCAGTGGCGTCTCAGCCGCCCGCTCTGTCTCCAGGGCCGCTGCAGCCCCTGGGTTCTGGCCTCGGCTCTTTCCCGTTTAAAGCGCTTCTTGGCTGCGTCCCGGGCTTGTCTGATGCTGACCGGTTTTTCCTGTTGTCCTTAGTCAGAGTGTGCGCTGGGATTCCTGAGATTGTCGTCACTGGGAGCAAGGGTTTCCCGCTTGATTCTGTTAATTGCGATGAAGCATTCCGTAAGCAGATCCGTGAGGGCTGCGTTACGTAGCCGTTCCTGCCCTGACCGTTCACTTTGTCTCCAGTCGTGCCGGGCTAACGGTGTCTGCGTCTACCTGCTCTTGTACGTGAGTGATTTCGTCTCTGGGTACTGGACGCAGGTCGCAGATCACCACGACTACAGAAGAGGCTGCTTGGCTGCTTCTCCTTTAAGGACCCAACAATGCTCCTGTTTGTCCCTTGCCTTCTTACGTCTGAAAATTTGTGATGGTCACATTGTCCATCTTGCTTGCTGTGACTTTGCCTTTCATCTCTTACACTGGAGTCTCAAGCCACGGCTGACCGTGTTGGAAAATAATCCTGCTTGTACTCTGGTTTCTCTTCAGGTCGTATAAATCTTTGGCCATTTACTAAAAATAATCCTGTTTACTTGTATTTCGGTGACAGGTGCGTGTGTGTGCGTGCACGCGTACGATCATGTGCCGTGTGACAGCATTTTGATCAGAGACAGGCCACAGAGTGATGGCCTTCAGCTTGGCTGTGCGTGCAGTGGGCTGTGCCACCCACCTGCCCCGTGGCGTCCCCACCAGCGCGAGCCCAGCAGTGCGTGACTGCCGGCCGAGTGTCTGTCCACACGGACACCATCCAACTCTCGGGTTTTTCCATTCACTTGCATAGTTTATGCTTTTGTTGCTTATTTTACTTCCAGATTTCACGGTGTGAATTTTAAGTGAGAGCATTTGCTGACCTTTTTGTAAACTGTCAGAGGAGCTGCCTTTTCTGTCATCTCTCTCCCTCTTCCTTCCAGTTTTTTTTTTTCCTCTCAAGATGAGAAGTGTCAGCACATCAGGAGAGGGGACCAGGCCTTGGCTGCAGCTCCGCTTGTTGTGTGTGTGTTGTCTGTCTCTCTGGCTTCAGCTCCCTCAGCTCTGCCGCGAGTGTTATTCCGCCATGTCTGCGTCCTCTTCCAGACAGCTGCTTTTACCACACTGTCGAGGGGCAGTTCGGTCTTTGAAAGCGTCTGTATCAGTGCCAAGACCTTTGATCTGAAAGTAGATGGTTGAAAGCCAGGGCAAATTAAAGACAGAGGCCCCTCCCCATTCCATCGGAAGTCTTTTCTAGCCTAGGTATTTCCCAGCGGGCACCTGTGGCCTCTGTCTGTTTTGGACGCTTCCTGAAGGAAAGACAGTGCAGTCACTTCAGGAAGCTTCTCCATCCGTGCTCTGGCCTGGGAAGTTCTGAACACACACCCGCCACTAAGCCCTGCCCCGGGCAGTGAGGGATTCCCAGCCTGGTGTGTGCCGGCCCACGCTGCTTGTCACTGTGCCACGGCCAATCACGGCGCCCTGCTGGATTGTCTCTGCCTTGTTAGTCACTGCTTGGGCAGCTTGTCCTAATCCCCTGCCCCAGGAACAGAGCCAGACGCGACAGAGGACAGCGCTTGTCCTTGCTGAATGTGCTGTTGTTCAGCGTCTGCACATGGCTCTGAGAGCTGAATGGCGCTTTCTCGTGGGCCCTGGAACCCAGACCTTGGGCTCCGGCTCAGACCCGCCTCTGTAGACGGTGCCCTGTGATGGGGGAGAAGCAGTCAGCGATGTGATCCTGATGGCAGCGTCACAGTTAAAAATCCCTGCCCCTGTCTTTGGACTGGAGTCCGAAATGAAATAACAGGTGTGAAGTGAGGATGCTGCCCACCCTGGGTCCTTTGTCCCTTTTCTCCCTGGCTTAGTTTTCCACTGGGTGCTGACGCATGGCAGCCACTGCACAGGAAGATGGGAAAGGGAGGGGCCTGCCGGCCCCAGACCTGTGTGTGTGTGTGCGCGCACGCATGTGCGTGACACCGCCGATTCTTCTGCACATGCGTTGTGTGTGAAGGCGATGGGAATGGAAACCAAGTGCCAGCTGCCTGCGTGCCCCGCCCAGCAGTCGAATGTCTTTTCTGCGTGCGAGTGCAGAGACAGAGCCGTGAGAGCAGACAGCCCGCTTGGTTAGTGCCGAGAGCAGAACGTGGTTCTGCCATCCAGACATCTGTGTGTTTCTCTCGGGGAAACATGTAGACATACAGCTCTTGAGGAGGCAGCGCCGTCCGGTCCTGGGTGATCTCGCTGAGCTTCTCAGCTGTGTTTGTTGTGCGTTTGCGTCCTGAGTCCCCTGCTGTTTCCTCTGTGAGGGGCAGTGCGATGTCTCCTCCGGTGCTTAGGGAGAGGAGTGAAATGTGACCCACCACTCTCCCCTCCCTCTGAGGCTACCAGGAGAACTGTCAGTGTAGGACTTAAATGAGCCTGCACTGAATTGGGCTCATTAACAGCTTAGAATACACCTCACCATCCAAGGCCCTGGAGCCATCTGAACAGGAGGTGCTCTGTGCATGAAAGGGAATAAGGGGTTTGAGTTTAATAGGAGGCAACAAACCGCCATTGATGGTCCCAGGGCGTTCTGGAGTGATTCTTAATTGGGGGGGCCGGGGGCCATTGCGTGGTTCAGGCAGGGGTGGGGAGGAGAACGTGGTGGGGGCAGAAGAAAACTGGGAGGTGGAAGGAGAGAGAGTAAAGGCCTGGTGGGAGGGAGCAGAGGAAGGGGAGAAGGGGGCTGAGCAGTGGCGAAGGCCACCTTGGGAACGGGCTGAGTTCAAAGGCAAGAAGGAGTGGACTGGGAACGTGCCCGTGGGCAGCACAGCTGTGCCCGGTAGTGGAAGCAAATCTGCTCTGAGCGAGTGCCCGGCCCAGGAAGGCGCACAGGCGGCTCCTAAAGGGGCCGCGGGGACGTGCAAGGATGTGTTGGTGCCTGGAGCTTGAGGGAGAAGTAACACGGATCCAGGGAGGAAGGGCTTGTGGGCTCGTTTTCAGAGGGGCACTCCTGGTTCCCCTCCGGTCCCAGCCTATCTCCAGCCTCTTCCTAAAAAGTCCCTTCCCTGGGCTCTGAAGCCACTTTGTCCTTGTTGCATGCCTGAAGTGGGTTGACCACAAGACACTTATCTCATGGCCTCCAGCCTCACTTCAGGGCTCTTCTTAAGCCACAGAAACTCAACTCAAATGGCCTAATCCCCAAAGCAAACAAATAAGCTCCCATGGGAAAGTGAGCTATTGAGGGGTGCGCTGGCTTCAGGTGTAGCTGGGTCTAGGTGGCATGCATTACCAGGAAGCGGCCTCTCTGTCCTCCAGGTCTGTGTTGGAGTGCTGTCCCCACTGCGGTGACACGATAGCTGTGAGCTTCAGCCTGTCAGTTTGCAGCCGTCACACAAAGAGATCTTTCCCCATCTCAGCTTGGATCTCATTGGCCCAGAGTGAGTCATGGGCCTGTCTCTGAGCCAGTCCCACGACCAGTGGAGTGGAATGTTCAGATTGGTCTGACTGGGTCATGTGATGGCTTCGGACCTGTAGGCAATGCCAGCTTCTTCTGAACCTCTGAAGCTGCCGGTCAACTATTAGAACAAAGCAAATAGCTGCGAGGCTGATCAAACAGATTCATCTCTTTGTTCAAATAAATAAAAATGGCCGGGGTGGTGGTGCAATGTTAAGCTGCCGTCTGCAATGCCAGCATGCCACAGGGGCGCCGGTTTGTGTCCTGCATGCACCACCTCTGATCCAGCTCCCTGCTAAAGGCCTGGGAACGCAGTGAGGATGCCCCAAGTGCTTGGGCCCCTGCACCCACTTGGGAGACCCAGATGAAGCCCCTGGCGACTGGCTTTGGTCTGGCACAGCTCTGGCCATTGCAGCCATCTGGGGAGTGAACTAGCAAGTGGAAGATCATGCTCTCTCTCTCCTTCCTCTCTCTCTCCCTCTCTCTCTAGCTCTTTCTTTTTAAATATTTATTTTGTTTATTTTGAAAGGCAGAGTGAGAGAGAGAGAGAGAGAGAGATGGACAGAGACACAGAGAGAAGTCTTTCATCCATTGGTTTACTCCCCAAATGGCTGCAACAGTCAATGCTGTGCCAGTTCGATGCTAGGAACCAGGAACTTCTTCCGGGTCTCCCACATGGGTGCAGGGGCCTGAGCACTTGAACCATCTTTGGCTGCTTTCCCAGGAGCTAGATTGGAAGTGGAGCAGCCAGGACTTGAACCTGCAGCCACATGGGATGCCAGCGCTGCAGGTGGTGGCGTAACCTGATGTACCACAATCAGTGGCCCCATAACTCTGACTTTCAAATAAATAAATTTTAAAAAAGAAAGATCTGGGTTGAATTTTTAAATGTGAAAAATACGCTGGGTGGAATTAGCAGCAGAGCAGCCACTACAGAGCGGGCGAGTGGACCTGAAGAGGCGGCGGCGGCAGCAGCTACCCAGAATGGAGCAGAAAGAGTGGCACAACCCCAGGTGCCCATTTAAAGTGAAGAGATCAATAAAGGAGAGTGTAAGTAAATACACGGATTGCATTTCTACCAAGACTCCCTGGTAAAAGCGTTCCCGGGAACTTTCGAGGGTGATTACCACCAGTGAAATCTGAGTCTTTTCTCTGTGTGAGAAACCCACAGTCGACCACCTGGAAACTTCTGACTGTGGCCTTCAGCCCCTGCCGTGGGTGTGTTTTTGGTTGAGTCATGTGCCACGCCTCTTGACCAGGGCCCAAGGGCCTGCGCTCAGGAGCCCAGGAGCTCAGCCCTGGGATGGAGAGTGGCTGAGAGCAGTGTTTTTCCCCTCGGGAACGGAGGTCCTGATGAGGCTGCAGCGCTGTTCCAGCCCTGCCAGCTGCCGCAGAGCCTGCAGGAAAGACTCCACCTCCCGGGGAGTAGGTGCACTGAAGCCGTCGACCTGTTTCCAGGTAAAGCTGCAAACCTCTTCAGACTGCTGTGCTCAGCTCCTGCTTTGGAGGCGAACAGGTGTCAGCACACAGCGTCCATCGTCCTCCATCTGCTGACCCTCCCTGGAGAGGGGGCTGGGGCTCTTGGTGTCGGAGCTGCTCTGTGCTCCATTCCCAGCACAGGAGCGGGTGGCACAGGACGTGTGGGGGCATGGGATGTGTAGGTGGTACAGGACATGTGGGTGGCGTGGGACATGTGGGTCGTGTGGGTGGTGTGGGACATGTGGGTGCACGACATGTGGGTGCACAGGATGTGTGGGAGTTTGGGACGTGTGGGTGCATGGGATGTGTGGGGGCATGGGATGTGTGGGTGGTACAGGACATGTGGGTGGCGTGGGACATGTGGGTGCACGACATGTGGGTGCACAGGATGTGTGGGAGTTTGGGACATGTGGGTGCATAGGATGTGTGGGGGCATGGGATGTGTGGGTGGTGTGGGACATGTGGGTGGCGCGGGACGTGTGGGTGGCATGGGAGGTGTGAGTACACGGGACGTGTCGGTGGCGCGGGACGGGGCACGGGACATGTGGGTGGCATGGGCATGTGGGTGGCATGGGACGTGTGGGTGGCATGGGACGTGTGGGTGGCATGAGACGTTTGCATGGCACGGGATGTGTGAGAGGCGTGCGCTGTGCACTCCAGCATCCACCGTCTCCCCACTAAGGGCTCCTCCAGGCGGTGGATTCCTCTTTTGTGTTCTTGATCTCTCTCTCTATTTTTAAACAGGCAGAGTTAAGCAGAGTTAGGCAGTGAGAGAGAGAGAGAGAGAGACAGAGAGACAGAGAGAGAGACAGAAAGAGAGAAAGGTCTTCTTTCTGTTGGTTCACCCCCCAAATGGCCGGTATGGCTGGCGCATCGCGCCGATCTGAAGCCAGGAGCCAGGTGCTTCCTCCTGGTCTCCCATGGGGTGCAGGGCCCAAGCACTCGGGCCATCCTCTACTGCACTCCCAGGCCACAGCAGAGAGCTGGACAGGAAGAGGAGCAACCAGGACAGAACCTGTGCCCCAACCGGGACTAGAACCTGGTGTGCCGGCGCCGCAGGCGGAGGATTAGCCTAGTGAGCTGTGGCGCCGGCCTGTGTTCTTGACCTCTAAAGTCACATTTTCTTTATGCTGTGTCCTCTTTGTGTCTGGGGTCCCCTGGACTCTGGAGATCCGTGGCTGCGCATGTGGAGGAGCACTAACCCGGGAAACTCCCAGCACCGCTCAGCATTGTCCTGCGACTCCCCCTCCTCTTGGCCCAGCGGTCACCGCCTGTGCTGGGCTCCTCCCTGCTGGGAGGAGCAGGATCAGAGGGATCAGACTCGCAGGTGGGAGACAGGAGCGACAGGACGCGGGGTGGTGTTTCTCGGACTCTTCCAGATGTCCGACGTCTGCGTGTTCCCAGGCCACTTCCTCTTTAGCTCTGGATGGGGGTGGAGAGGAGGCAGCCACGGCTTTCCTGTGTGCGCCTTCACGTGTTTCGAGCGTTTGATGGCTTCTGTCCATCTTGGGCCCTCGCTGACGCAGACCACTGCCCCACACTGATTCCCTGCTTCTGAGCAAGTGTTGCCCATGGACTTGTGGGGACTGGGGTCGGGGACGGGGTCACCCTTGTGTCTGCAGACTGAGTGAGGGCCAGCAAGGGCCGAGGGGGCCGCTCTGCTCCTCACTGTTAAGGCCAGGCTGTGCCCGCATCTGCCGCGCCCGCATGGTGTGGCCGGAGGCGCCCCAGGCAGTGTGGGTGCCGCCTGGCAGCGGCTGTGTGTGTTGCTCAGGTGCCCTGAGTGTGAATTCTGGATGATTTCCGGACCAGGCTGCACAAGGATTAGCCCAGTGCTCAAATTAGCCATTGGCCTCAAGGGCATGGGGTAATTATTTACTTCGCTAACCAGCACAGATGAGCTCTGGCTTAATTACCGTGGTTTGCTGTGAAGGAGAGTTGTAGTATTTTCCATGTCACGATGTTTCACTAATGAGAGTCTGCTCACGGTCATTGGCAATACTCTGCCTTGTCTTTGGCTTGGTGAGATTTTCCAGTTTGCTTATGTCATTTATGAAACAGGAACCTATCCAAACTGTCTTTTGGAGGTGTAATAATTGTGTTTTGGAAAAGCTTCAATATTGAACTTTCCCTCAGTTTCAAGACTCGACTACGCTAACAGACATCATCACTGCCATCTTTGTGTGACTCCAAGTTCATCAGCGATTGGGCGAGTCCCGCACTGGGGAAGAGTCCCAAGGTCAGGGCTCTCCACGAGCCTGAGGCGGAACCTGCTGACAGCCCAGGCTCCAGGTCTGAGTGCCAGCTCTGCTGCCAGGGAGCGCTGTGGTCTTGGGCCAGTGACTCAGCACTTCTGGGCCGCAGTTCACTGTGTTGGAGGCACTTGAGTGCCTGCTGTCTGCCAGGCACTGTCGTAGGTTCTCAGAATGTAGCAAGAGATACGTGGCTTAGGGGTGATTCCTGGTCACCAGGTTATGCCCTAGTGGAGACTACAGACAGCAAGCACGTAGGTGAATAAGGACACGAGCTTATGGACGTGAATGATGCCTCTGTGACACGGAAGAAAATGCGGTGGAGCGTGGGTGCGGGAGCTGCTGAGGGCTGTGGAGGCGGAGCCTCTGTAGGGGTGAGGGCGCCGGGTGGGAAGCTGATGCAGGGGAGGAGCAGAGCTGCAGGCTAAGGAGGGGCAGCTTCGCAGGCCGAGGGCCAGGCCCGTGCTCGGCTGTGCAGGGGAAGTTCCCTGGCCCCTTCAGGTGCCACCCTGCTCGAGAAGTCTGAGATCTGGGAATCGTGTCCCACGGGTCCTGCGGTGTCCCGCTTGTCGTCTCGGGCTACGTGCTGTCCTGGGGCTGAGGCCTGTGCCCTCACAGAGGCCCAGCTTTCGTCCTAAGCCCTTCCTCTTGACTGGGAGTGACGAGCCTTGATCCGTCCCTTTGTCCCTGGGCTGTTTCCTCCGAGTAAAATCACCCTGCTAACAAGACCCTTCTCCACATTTCTTTCTTTCTTTTTTTAAAGATTTATTTATTTATTTAAAAGCCAGAGTTACACAGAGAGAGGAGAGGCAGAGAGAGAGAGAGGTCTTCTATCCAATAGTTCACTTCCCAGATGGCCACAATGGCTGGAGCTGTGCTGATCTGAAGCCAGGAGCTTCTTCTGGGTCTCCCACGTCAGTGCAGGGGCCCAAGCAGTTGGGCCATCTTCTGCTTTCCCAGGCCATAGCAGAGAGCTGGCTTAGAAGAGGAGCCGCTGGGACTAGAACCGGCACCCATATGTGCTGCCGGTGCTTCAGGCCAGGGCTTTAACCCACTGTGCCACAGTGTCGGCGCCCCTTTTCCCACATTTCTTATTCCCCTCCTGATAATCAGAAATTACCTAGAAAACCTCTGCTGTTTCAGGGTGTGACTTGCCTGTTACTCTCAGCGAGCTCTAATGATGACCGGTGCTGGCACTTGCCCCTGGCGCTGATACTATTTTAATTGATGAGGTCCATCGGGAGAACAAGGCCGATTCTTGGTAATCAATGCCTTCTGCTGGCTCTTCTGGTGAGCACATTATGTCTGTGCGTGCCTAGAACCGGAGGTGAACCGTGTCCTGATCCATTGCTCAGGGTTAAGGGGAAGGGGCCTTAAAGTGGTGCACGTCTCAGCAGGTAGGCCTGCACCTGGCTTCCTGCCACCTCGAGGCTCCCTGCCTCAGACTGTCCCCTTGGATGGGCGGACCCTGGCCCTGGGCTCCACCTCCAGTGACCGCTGCCTTCCTTAGCCTATTGTTTTCTTCGGTCAGTGGCCCAAGAGGCCCTGTGGTCAGCTGGGAGGGGTGAGGTCAACACACTCAGCAGGACACTGGGTCCGCCCACCTTACAGTTACTTCTCTGGATTATTGTGTTTTCTCTGTGGTTTCAGGCCTCCGTGCCAGCTGAAAGGTCCCTTCTTGCTGATGGTCTGTGTTGTGCGCCGCTGTTGGCGCCGCCAAGGCCACTGTGCAGCTGACTGCACTTGTTTGTTCAGGCCAGTCCCGTGTTCTTTCTCGCGCTCTGCATGTGACAAGCAGCCCTTGGAGGGCTCCAGCGTAGCAGGCTCTGAGGGAAGGGACTTCAGCTCTCGGCTTGTCCGCTGCTGGTCACACAGAGTGTGCCTGCCATTGTCACTGTGAGAACTAATTTCCAAAGTCATACACGCAGAGCTCGGTTGGCCCAGGGTAGGTCATCGTCTCGGGCGAGGGGTTGTGATAGCCCCCCTCCACCTCCAGTGAAGCTTGGGAATCACTCGGGTTTCTTTACCACCTCCTTAGGGACTTTTTCACTATCAGTAGATCATCCCTTGAAAACCCGTTCTCTAAGGCACGGAGGCACCTTCAGGATGGTACATCTGCTGAGTTTGCTTTGTTGTCAGATTGAATTTTTAAAAACTGCCTCCAGGAGTGGTTCAGACCCAGGGTTGGGACATCTGCACCCCACATCAGCGTGCCTGGGCTCCAGTCCAATTTCCACTCCAGCTTCCTGCTGATGTACAGCTTTGGAAGTAGCAGGTGGCGGCCACCCACACTGGAACCCAGGATAGAGTTTCTGGCTCCTGGCTTTGGCCTTGTGCAGCCCTGGCTGGTGTGGGTGTTTGGGAAGTGAATTGGCAGATGGGAACTCCCTATGTCTATCTTCATCTCTCAAATGAAAATAATTTTAAAAGGAATTTAAAAGCTATATCCCCAATATTCAGGTGGGATTTAGGCTGAGGTGAGCTTTCAGAGGGTCCCTCCAGGGTCCGGAGTCCAGTCCTCTCCCTTTCTCTGCAGTGCACTGCTTGTCCAGTGGTAATCTGGGGCGTGTGTCATCCGAGGTGTCGGTGAAGAGCTGCTTTTGTGGGGTGTGTGTGTGTGTGTGGGCGTGCACGTGTGTGTGTGTTTAATTCAGGTGAACTTCACATAACATGCAGTTAGTCATTTTGTTTATTTTTATTTATTTGGAAGGCAGAGAGAGAGATATCTTTCATCTGCTGGTTCATCTCCTCAAATGCCCACAACAGCCAGTGCTGGGCCAGGCTGAAGCCAGGAGCATAAACTCAATCTAGGTCTCCCATGTGAACAGCGGGGACCCGAGCACTGAACCAGCACCTGCTTCCCACAGAGGGCACGATAGCAGGAAGCTGGAGTCAGGGTGGGTCTGGGACGTGACCTCAGGCTTCAGTATAGGATGCAAGGGTCCCAGTGATGACTTACTGTTGTGCCTGAACAATTGACCCCCTTACAGCGTGCAGCTTGGTGGTCTCCAGTGCGTCCACGGTGTCGTGCACCTGAACAGTTGACCACGTTAGAGTGTGCGGCTCGGTGGTCTCCAGTGCGTCCACGGTGTCATGCACCTGAACAGTTGACCATGTTAGAGTGTGCGGCTCGGTGGTCTTCAGTGCGTCCACGGTGTCGTGCACCTGAACAGTTGACCACGTTAGAGTGTGTGGCTCGGTGGTCTTCAGTGTGTCCACGGTGTCGTGCACCTGAATAGTTGACCACGTTAGAGTGTGCGGCTCGGTGGTCTCCAGTGCATCCACGGTGTCGTGCACCTGAACAGTTGACCACGTTAGAGTGTGTGGCTCGGTGGTCTTCAGGTCCACAGTGTCGTGCAGCCGTCATCAATTCTGATGATACAGCAGTGTCTGTTAAGTACTCTCTACTTTCCCCTCCTCGTTTGCCTGGGAACCTCTGTTGATTTGCCCATTCCAGATGTTTCAGATGAACAGAAGCGTGAAACGTATGACCCTTTTGTCTGCTCAGCAGAAGGCTTTCGTGTGTGTCCACGCTGCCCAGTGTGCCCCTTTCATGGCCCAGTGGTATTAAGGCCCACATACAAGGTTCCCTGTGGACGCCTCTTTCCCTTTGCTGGTTCGTATGGCAACTCTGTATCCGACACTTGGAGGTTCTGCACCAGCTTACATTCTCGCCAGCCGTGTGAGAGAGTTTCAGTTTTCCACGTTCCAGCCAACACTTTTTATTTTCTGCTTTTCTGATTAAAGCCGCCCTGGTTAGTGTGAATGTCTGTTTTGTTTTGCTTCAACCAGTGTTTGGCTGTGTTTTCTGTCCTTAACAGGCAGAGTTTTGTTGTCTGTTTGAAGGATGAGTAGATAGGGCCAGTGATCACGGTAAGGAACAGGACTTCATGCAGAGGGAACAGCATGGGCGAGGGCCCGGGGGTGGGATGGCCCCACGTGGGCTCCAGGAACTGCACCCTTTGCTGCTCCCCCTCCCCCCGCTGTGGCTGAGCCTCACTGCAGGTCATGGAGCCGCTGTTTCTGAGCTTTCTGTTCTGTTCCCTTGTGCATTAGCAGGGAGCTAGAACAGAAGTGGAGCAGCCAGGACTCAAACCAGCGCCTGTATGGGATGTTGGCTTTGCAGGCAGCTTTACCCGCTATGCCTGTCCTCATGCCAGTACCAGGCCGCTTTGATGACTGTAACTTTGTGATATGTTCTTTTTTAAAGATTTATTTATTTATTAGAAAGGCAGAGCTACCAGAGTGGCAGAGGCAGAGAGAGAGACAGAGAGAGAGAGACAGAGAGAGAGCGCGAGAGCGAGTGAGCGAGCGAGCGAGCTTGGTGTTTCATCTGCTGGTTTACTCCCCAAATGGCCACAATAGCCAGAGCTGTGCCCATCCGAAGCCAGGAGCCAGGAGTTTCTTCCAGGTCTCCCACATGGGTGCAGGAGCCCAAGCACTTGGGCCATCTTCTACGGCTTTCCCAGGCCATTAGTGGAGAGCTGGATTGGAAGCAGAACAGGCAGGACTGAAGCCAGGGTCCATATGGGATGCCAGCACTGCAGGCAGCGGCTGTACCTGCTGTGCCACAGCGCTGGCCCCTGTGATATGTTTTGAAGTCAGGACATGTGAGTTTTCTAGTTTTATTTTACCTTCTCAAGATTATTTTGGCTATTTGAGATTGTTTAATATTCCATATGAATTTAGGATGTTTTTGCTATTCCAGAAATTACATTGGGATCTTTATAGGGGTTGAATACAGATCGCTTGAGTCTGGATGTCTTAACAAAGTCCTTCCATGAACATGGGTATCTCTCATCTACCTGTATCTTATTTAAATTCTTTGATCAGCGTTTTGCTATTTTCAGTGTGTGAGTCTCTCACCTCCTTGATTAAGTTTATTTGTGTCTTATTCTTCTCCATGCTATTGTAAATGGGACTGCTTCCTTAATTTCCTGGTCAGGCTGTTCATTGTTAGTGCATAGAAATGTGGTCGATTTTTCCTGTTGATTCTGTGTCCTGTAACTTTGCCGACTTCATTCACTGGTTCTCATAGTGTTACGTGGAATCTTTAGGGTTTTCTGCATACAAGCTCATGCCATCTGTAATCAGAGATAAGTTTGCCTCTCCCCCCCCCCCCCCACCTCCCATCTGGATGCCTTTGATTTCTTTGTGTCTAGGGCATCCAGGACTAGGTTGAACAGCAGCAGTGAGAGGGTACCCTTGTCTTGGGAATCTGTTTTTCACCACGGAGGATGCTGTTAGCTGTGGGCTTTCCATATGTGGTCTGTGTTATGTTCAGACAATTTCCTTCCACTTCCAGTCCTTATGGTATTTTAAGCTCAATTTCTGCCCTAACAGCTGAAACACTCTGCAAGTGCGAGATTGTAATTATTCACAGTTGCAAAGGGTGCTAGTGCTTCTACCCTAAAGGACCTCATTCTCCTTTTTTATATAGAGATTTATTTATTTATTTGTAAGGCAAAGTTAGAAAAAGAGAAGGAGGGAGGGAGGGAGGGAGGGAGGGAGGGAGAGAGAGAGAATCTCTTCTATCCACTGGTTCACTCCCCAAATGGCTGCAATGGCTGGAGCTGGGCTGGTCCGAAGCTAGGAGCTTTTTCGTAGTCTCCCACATGGGTGCAGGGGCCCAAGCACTTGGGCCATCTTCTGCTACCTTCCCAGGTGCATTAGCAGGGAGCTGGATCATAAGTGGAGCAGCCGGGACTCAAACCAGCGCCTATGTGGGATGTTGGCTTTGCAGGCAGCTTTACCCGCTATGCCACAGCGCTGACCCCAAAGGGCCTCATTCTCACTCACACAGTTGGTCAGTATTTAGGGCCTGGGATGTGCTAGCTCACGAATGAGTGTTGTTTGTTGTAATTTTGACAAAAATCCCAATTCCCAAATGAAGTAGGTGTGATTGTATCTTCAAGGGTAAGGCCACAGAGAAGCAGAAGGCCAAGGGCACGTGAGGTCCCGTGGGACCATACAAGGTCAGATGGGGTCATGTGAGGTCACAGGAGGCTACAGGAGGCCAGTGGAAGTCTCCCCTGGAAGCCTGGTCTCCCAGCTTGCAGCCCAGTGTCTTTTCACTTCATTGTGTACCATTCTAGAAGTAGCTCAGCCGCTGCTGCCTTTGACACAGCTGCCTGGTAGCTGGGTGTGTGTGTTCAGCTGAGGTAAAAGTGTGCTTTCTCCCTTTCCATGAGAGTGGTGCGTACGTGCTGGAACGGAGCTGACGCACGGCTCCCCAGGCGTCAGAGCCCGTGTCTGTGTCCGGGGAAGGATCTCTGGCGTGTTATGAAGACAGACTTGTCCTGGAAAGTGCTGTCAAGCAGGGGGCAGGCTGGGTAGCTCCCAACATCAGCATGCAATTCATTTGGTTTATTTCCAGCATGCATTCCTGAAAGCACGTGCAGGTCGCGGGTTCCCCCTTTGCTGGTGCCAGGGGACCCCCAGGCAGAGCTGGACTCCAGGTTTGAGGACCATGTGGCTCTGGGGCCATTCAGGGGGTGGTTTTCCCTCCCAACAGGACAGAACGGGGTCTCTGCTGGGAGAAGTGGTGTGCTGACACTCACCTAGACATGGCTGCTGGCTTAAGATGAGAAATAGAGAAAATAAGCTAATCCTTCCAAAGTTCCTTTGGACGGTGAGCAGTCCTTGATCTTGTTGGCTGTACCCAGAACATTGTGGTAGCATTTGAGACATGGAGTGGCTTTCCCTTAGTATTGCTGTTACAAATCTCGAGTATGGACGTGACTGTGAAATTAGCTCTGTTTTTTACTCCGGCACGAGTTGGACAAGTGACCTTGTTACCTGCACTTTCTCCTTGTAATTAGAGCACCATGTGTTTGAGTTGGCGTTTGAGGAGAGAGTGCTAAGGCAGGAAGTTTGGTTGTATGAGCCTGCGTGTCGTGGAGGTTAGGGGGACAGACTTTCTTGTAAAGGCAGATTCTTTTTCACTAGGCGAAATTCACTCGACATGAATTGAGGTGTTTGCAAGTGAAGAGTTCAGTGTCATTTAGTGCATCTAGGTGTTGTACCACCACCACTCTCTCTGCTTCCCCGAGATTTTAAGCAGTTTGAGTGGCTCCTCACACTTGGGAACCACCAATCTGCATTTTGTGCCATGGATTTGCCAGTCTGGGCATTTCGTACAGATGGACTTATACAGTGTGTGATTGTGTCTGGCTTCTTTCAAAAAATTTTTTAAAGATTTATTTATTTATTTGAAAGTCAGAGTTACACAGAGAGAGGAGAGGAGAGGCAGAGAGAGAGAGAGAGAGAGAGAGAGAGAGAGAGGTCTTCCACCTGCTGGTTCACTCCCCAATTGCCCGCAACGGCCGTAGCTGTGCCGATCCGAAGCCAGGAACCAGGAGCTTTTTTCGGGTCTCCCACATGGGTGCAGGGACCCAAGGACTTGGGCCATCTTCCACTGTTTTCCCAGGCCACAGCAGAGAGATGGATTGGTAGTGGAGCAGCCTGGTCTCGAACTGGTGCCCATATGGGATGCCGGTGCTTCAGGCCAGGGTGTTAACCTGCTGTGCCATAGTGCTGGCCCCTTCTTTCAAATTTTTAAAAAAAAATTTTGGGGGTTGGTGCCATGGCGCAGTAGGTTAATCTTCCGCCTGCAGCGCCAGCATACCATATAGGCGCTGGTTCTAGTCCCAGTTGCTCCTGTTCCAATCCAGCTGTCTGCTGTGGCCTGGGAAAGTGGTGGAAGATGGCCCAAGTCCTTGGGCCCCTGCACCTGCGTGAAAACTTGGAAGAAGCACCTGGCAGCCATTTGGGGAGTGAACCAATGGAAGGAAGACCTTTCTCTCTGTCCCTCCCTCTCACTCTCTGGAACTCTACCTCTCAAATAAATAAGTAAAATCTTTAATTTTTTTTATTTGAGAGAGAGAGAGAGAGAGAGCGAGAGAGAGTTCTCCTGTGCTGGTTTACTCTCCAAAAGCCTCCCATGGCTGGGGCGGGGCTGGGCTGGGCCATGCCAGGAAGTGGGAACTCAATTCAGATCTCCGACGTGGGCAGCGTGGACTCAGTTACTGGAGCCATCTTCCACTGCTGCCCCCAGAGGCTGCACTGGTGGGAACCGGGGGTCAGGAGATGAAGATGCTGGTCATACCCAGGCACTGTGGCGTGCGAGGTGGCTGTCTTTACGTGAGGCTGACACCCACTCCAGTGTCTGGCTGGTGGCGTGCGAGGTGGCTGTCTTCACACGAGGCTGACACCCACTCCAGTGTCCGGCTGGTGGCGTGCGAGGTGGCTGTCTTCACACGAGGCTGACGCCCACTCCAGTGTCCGGCTGCTGGCGTGCGAGGTGGCTGTCTTCACATGAGGCTGACGCCCAGTCTAGTGTCCAGCTGGTGGCGTGCGAGGTGGCTGTCTTCACACAAGGCTGACGCTCACTCCAGTGTCCGGCTACTTTTGTTAAGTGTGTCTTCAAGGTCCATTGACGTTAGAGTGAGTGTCAGGGCTTTAGTCTTTTCTGTGGTTGAAAAATGGTCCATGGTACCTTTGGGACGTGTCTTGTTGGCCCATCCGTCTCCAGATGGACATCTGGGTTGACCTCTCTTTGGGCTCCTGGGTCTCGAGCTGCTGTGGACATGCACATGTGAGGATCTGTTGTGGGACGAAGGGCAGGTACCTGGGTGAAGAATGGCTGGGTCTTATGGCGATTCTGCGGTTCACTGTTGTAGGAACCGCCAGACTGCTTCCCGGGTTGCCTTTTGAAGACGGCAATCGCAGGTCTCTTGATGCTCAGGCCCGACCGGCAGCTGGAGTGTGTCTCGGGGTAGCAGAGCCTTGGGAAGGTATCTCTGTGGGGGATCTGACGCGCACCAGTGTTGTGAGGCTGAGCCTTCCTCCCCTGGCAGATGGGGGACTGTCAGTGGCCGGCCGCCTCTTCCCTGCAGTGTGGTGTGGGGGCAGCCGCCGGGCACTCCCAGGGTTCAGCGGGGCGCTGCAGTCGGTTTAATGTCAGCTCCAGGAGAACCAGGCTCTCTGCAGCCCCGAGCGGGCGATGACTCTCGTCTTCAGCAGCAGCACCCCTCAGTTCTTACTGAGCTCTGGCTCAGCCCGAGTATGAATATCCCCCGTTGAGTGTACAGGGTATTTCCCTTCACTTACCGGTGTCTGAGTGGATCCTGAGAGGATTCCGACTCAAAACTGATCTTCTCATAAGTTAAAAGTTTATTGGGAGAAAACTCAGTCACACAGACAGCCAGCTAATGCAATTATTCTGATTCATTGGTGATTCTCGCTCAACCCACCGCCTTGTTTACGAGAGAATTCTAGAGTCCTTTCATGAAGATGTTTAACTCTTCTCAAGAAAATCCATCCCCCGCTCAAGGACCAACCTTCTTTCTTTTTCTACTCGGAGTCAGAGTCGGTTAATATTGATCAGCTTTTGAGGTCTTGGGGCAAAGTGCAAACACATAAGACTCGTCTGGCCGTTCGAATTTTTAATTTGTTTCCTTTTAAAGCGTAGATAAAAGCACTTTGGTCGTTTTAATTGGCTGAGTTGTTTTTTGCCAAGAGACGCGTCTGGTCATTGGTGTCCATCTTGTCAGCTGAGATCTGGGCAAAATTTGTGTCTAGGACTGGTTGGGGAGCACTGAGAAGACCAGAAACCCATCACGACCATGGGGACTTCTCGGGGAGGACATTCGTGTGCTCAGGAGGGCCTCAGAGTAGTCAACACCAAGGGTATCTCCAGAGACCTCAGAGGAAGGGATTCCTGAGAACCCTGGCTAGGGTTCTACCGTAATAGCGACTCATTTCTCCTGCCGCCACCCTCTGCCTTCCATGCAGTTAGCAGAAGGAAACCTGATGGAGCCTTTGCCAGCCAGTGAGTCCCGGGGTGGCATCACCAGCAGGCTGTGGTGGGGGAGGGAGGAGGATTACTGAACACAGGCTTGGTCGCCGGCGTCCAGTTCCCTGGGGTGGCTGTGAGCGGAGCAGACCCCGAGCTCTCCTCCTCAGCCCTACCCCTCGTGTTGGCAGCCTCCCCTCCACTTGCACTGTCAGCCACAATGGCCAGTACCCACATCTAGTTTTCTAATTTGTTTAGAAAACATTTTAGTTGAATGTGATAATTCAGTATACATATGTGTGGGTCAGAGTGTGATAATTTGCTTCAAGTATGCAGTATGTAATGATCAAGTCAGAGCAGGCAGCCTTTCCTTCTCCCTAAACATCTATCACATCTTTCTGTTTGGAGCCTTCAAACCCCCTCTTCTAGTTCTTTATAAAAAGTATACAGTAGGCTTGGCAAGCTGTAGCCAGCCTCCTGTGCCTGTTCCTCCTGTCTCCCGGAGTTTGGTTCCTGTCACCCAACCTCCCCCAGCCTCCCTCCCCTTCCTCACCTCTGGTGGTCCCTCTGCTGTCCCCAGGAGATGCTGTCCCATTATGATGGGGTCAGGTGGCACCTGTCCCTGCAACTCCTTGATTTCCGTCAGGGATCTTCCGTTGATCATGAGCATCACAGATGCGGCTGTGAAGCAAAGCGGCCTGACCCAGGCGGGAGGCTGGGACTGACGGTCAGCCAGGCAGGTGCCCCGTCCCTGGACTCCAGCCTAGGTTGGTGGTGCCGGGACAAGGCGGTGGGGACAGGCTCCTTTGAGAGAGCAGCAGGGCTGCAGGTCTGCCACACCCCCAGGGTCCCAGAGCTGCCAGCTTTTTCCCAGGCTTTGTTTTAAAATGGTGAACCAGGACCCTCCTAAGATTGCCACAAATTCTACTCAGGCTGCTCAGTGTCTGTTGCTTAGAACGGAAGACCTCCTACTGCTTCAGGGACCTGCAGGTTGTGGCTCTGAAATCTTGTGGGGTTCTCTGTCACTCGCCCCCACTGAGGGCAGCATCCTATGCATCCATCAGGGGACAAACCAAAGGCTCCTTTTTGATTTCCATTTAATCAGACGATCAATCTGATTATCTGCCGCTTCAGCGCTCTGGCTGGTTGAGGCCCTGTTTTAAGTCTGTGTGCATATTCTTGCCTCTTCAAAGCAGAAGGGCAGTGGCACCACACTTGCGTGTGGGTTCCTCCTGCCCTTGCTCCCGGGCCAAGCCCCACTGGTCCTCCAGTCCTGCCAGCAGTATTAACCTCTGAGTTTGCCGTGTGACCCACACATCACGACCACCCCTGGACGTATTAGCTGGGACAGTTCCTTTCTCTGCTTTGTAACCCTATGAGGCTGCTTCTTAGATCTGATTCACCCTCTTAACTCTTCCGCCACACTCAACACTTGATACTTGGTGGTATACGCAGCACATTGAATTGTTTTACTGTTTTTTTCTTTGCCAAATGCTGGACCTGAGATCTCATCTCGCGCTCCTTCAGGTCCCTGTAGCTCCGTGCACTGTTAGCAGCTCTGGTGCCTTCTCTGGAGGAGTGCTGGATTGGGTTTGCAGTGTTAACGGCGATGTGATCAGATAGCTTGGTTTGACAGTGGAGACATGACTCGGCTAGGGTTGGCTTCTTGACTCATTGCACTCACTGTTAATGGAATTACCTCCAGCTCTGTTTCTCCCGTCTTCAAGTCTAAGATTCAATTACAGCTCTCCTTACCCTTGCTGGCTTTTCTTTCTTTTTCCTACCAGCTTTCAACTACAGATTCTCTTGTCATGCACTTTAAGCTTTGGCAAGAGGCTAGAGTTGCCTGGACTAAGAGAATAATGCCTTTCTCTGTCCCTCTGTCCCTCCTTTCCTTCCTCCCTCTATGTTACGCACAGTGTGGGTGGGATAGGGGCTCAGAGAATTATCCCCGGAAGTAACCCTTGCATATCTAGGTTATGCTACGTCCTCTAAGTCCTGTGCCATGGAAGGTTGTGTTAGGTTGTGTTGGTTGGGAGCGAGGACTACCTGGGGTCTCCCCTTGCCTTGCTGTTTGCTGGCCCTGTGACCTGGGCTGAGTGGGGTTGTGCAGCTCAGAAACATGCTTCTGAGACTTCGCTAGAACCGGGAGGTTGGTTGTACACGTCTCTGCCTCAGAGGTGGAAAACCCAGGGTCTAAAGGAACACAGGCTCTCAGTGTGTTTTGGTTTTCTTTTTGGAGGCTTTGAGCGTTGCTGTCAGGGCCCAAGGCAGTTCCTCGTCCCCCTGCCCGCCCCGAGACTCTTGCCGTGAGTCATGTTTCCTTCTCAACGTGAGGCTCCCACGTCCGCAGTCATGGCACCATTCTGTCCCCACACCAGGAGACCACGTGCATTGTTGCTGGCAGTCCCAGTTATTTTTGATTGACTTAGTATCTTCACCAGATTCGACTGCTACCTCCCTGTGTGGTGAAGCCGTTGTGGACAGGTGCTGGGCTTGAGCTACTCTCCTCACTGAAGTTCAGAGGATTGAACGGCAAGGGGACAGGTGCAGAGGATGTATGAGGTCTGGAGCAGCGTGTGGTCTGGAGGACACGTGTGGTCTGGAGCAGCGTGTGGTCTGGAGGACACGTGTGGTCTGGAGGACGTATGTAGTCTACAGGACACGTGTGGTCTGGAGGACACGTGTGGTCTGGAGCAGCGTGTGGTCTGGAGGACATGTGTGGTCTGGGTGATACGTGTGGTCTGGAGCAGTGTGTGGTCTGGGGGACACGTGTGGTCTGGAGCAGCGTGTGGTCTGGGGGACACGTGTGGTCTGGGGGACACGTGTGGTCTGGAGGACATGTGTGGTCTGGAGGATGTATGTAGTCTGCAGGACACGTGTGGTCTGGAGGACACGTGTGGTCTGGAGCACATGTGTGGTCTGGAGGACATGTGTGGTCTGGAGCAGCGTGTGGTCTGGAGGACACATGTGGTTTGGAGGACATGTGTGGTCTGGAGGACGTGTATGGTCTGGAGCAGCGTGTGGTCTGGAGGACATGTGTGGTCTGGAGCAGCGTGTGGTCTGGAGGACACATGTGGTTTGGAGGACATGTGTGGTCTGGAGGACATGTGTGGTCTGGAGCAGCGTGTGGTCTGGAGGACATGTGTGGTCTGGAGGATGTATGTAGTCTGCAGGACACGTGTGGTCTGGAGGACACGTGTGGTCTGGAGCACATGTGTGGTCTGGAGGACATGTGTGGTCTGGAGCAGCGTGTGGTCTGGAGGACACATGTGGTTTGGAGGACATGTGTGGTCTGGAGGACGTGTATGGTCTGCAGGACACGTGTGGTCTGGAGCAGTGTGTGGTCTGGAGGACACGTGTGGTCTGGGTGATACGTGTGGTCTGGAGCAGCGTGTGGTCTGGGGGACACGTGTGGTCTGGAGCAGCATGTGGTCTGGAGGACACGTGTGGTCTGGAGGACACGTGTGGTCTGGAGGACACGTGTGGTCTGGAGCACATGTGTGGTCTGGAGGACATGTGTGGTCTGGAGCAGCGTGTGGTCTGGAGGACACATGTGGTTTGGAGGACATGTGTGGTCTGGAGGACGTGTATGGTCTGCAGGACACGTGTGGTCTGGAGCAGTGTGTGGTCTGGAGGACACGTGTGGTCTGGAGGACACGTGTGGTCTGTCTTCCTTCTGCTGGACTCTTGCCATCTTCAGTTTGTCCTGAGGCTGCAGGGAGCCTGGACTCCCATCCCTGCAGCTGCAGAAGCTCCAGCCTACTGGGGAGAGAAGCTCTTGTTCTGTCACCTTTTACCTTTTTGAAACTCGCCAGCCTATTCTCGGGGCCTCGCTATTCAGCAGTTGGTGGGTGTTGGTTCATGACAGCAGGTACCACTCTGTACAGGGAAAGCTGTAAGACTCTTTCTGCCTTAGCACAAAAAAAAAAAAAAAAGGAAAAGAAAAAAGATGGCTGTCTTTGGAAATGAAAACCACAAGGCCAGAATTCTAGGCTGATGGGTATAGCACAGAGCAGCTATCATGAAGGAGCTCGCTGTGGTGTTACTGAATGCCTGGAGCTGAACCGGCTGTGACCCTTCGTATTGGTCAGAGTAATTGATGTTAGCTGGTGTAACAAATAGCCCTGTGTCTCAGTGCTTTCCCACAGTCTGATGAGGCTTGGAAGGAGTTCCTGAGCTGTGTCCAAGTCATCATCAGAGACCCTGGCTGATTCTGTCCTATGCTGCTGTCATCTGGAAACTATGCTTGTTGCTATGCCATCCTTGAAGTTTCCATGGCGACCCTGGACGATCTCTCAGGATGCTTTCCAAGGCTAGGACCACAGGTGGCTTACCTCTCACCCACTCTTCCCCTGGGCAGCGAGCTGAGAGAGGCCATCAAGGCGGTGGGGAATGTCATCTCGGGAGGTGAGGTTGTGGGGTAGCTTTCGGCAGGTGTGTTCTGCTGTTGCGACCCTTGCCCCTCGTCTTCCTCTCTTGCCAGCTCTCACCTAATGCTTGTTTCCTGTCTTCTGTTTTTTAAAAATAGCCAACCTCACATTCTCCTCTGAACTTGTCTTGAACTTGAGTCTGTACCTCTGACCCTCACTGTTGGACCGTGTGCTCTCTGTTATTTGTTTCCCACGTCTTGGTCTCGCTCATCCTTTCTAAGCTAATGCGCACGTCCTCGCAGTGCTCTGTTCACAGAAGCCTTGTTTGCCGGGAAAGGGCTGTGTGATGCTCCAGCAATGAAAACAGCTTCTATTTTAGCTCTTAATTTATGCAAAGTCTCTTAGCAAAGTAGAAATAGAAAGAAACTTTCTTGACTTGACAGACAGTGTCTTCCAGAACTCTGAATGGAACATGCTTAATGGGAAATCAAAGTGAGGGGTGGACAGGCAGGCCATTAGCACCCCTGCTCTGCCACCGTGCTGAGCGGTAAGACGTGGAAGAGGTGTGAGTCAGAACGTGCGTTTCGGGCTTTGCTGCATACCAAATCAGCTCAAGAGGAGGCCCCGATTGCACCCACTTACCTAGTGTGCAGCTCGGGCTGCTCGGCGCTGCTCTGATGGCGACTACTGGACGGCTGACCGTAGTCGAGGCCGCTGTCTTGGGTGCTTTGTCACACACAGACCTGACTGATGCAGCAGAGACACGGAGGGACCACACTGCTGTCCTTCGCGGAAGACGTTCGAGGCTAAGAGGACCCTGGCGTTAGAAGTCAGAATCCTCCACCTTGCGGCACCGGCAGAACGAGTTCTAGTCCCGGTCGGAGCACCGGATTCTGTCCTGGTTGCTCCTCTTCCAGGCCAGCTCTCTGCTGTGGCCCGGGAGTGCAGTGGAGGATGGCCCAAGTGCTTGGGCCCTGCATCCCATTGGAGACCAGGAGAAGCACCTGGCTCCTGGCTTCGGATCAGCGCGGTGTGCCAGCCGCGGCGGCCATTGGAGGGTGAACCAATGGCAAAGGAAGACCTTTCTCTCTGTCTCTCTCTCTCACTGTCCACTCTGCCTGTCAAAAAAAAAAAAAAAGTCAGACTGAGCTGACGTCTTGCACGCGTCAGTGTTCCTCGCTAAGCTGCAGTCAGGCCCCCTTCTGAGGCAGCGCATCTGCAGGCAGCAGCACTGGCCACGCGTGTGCCTGTCCCTTTGATGGTCTCCGGGTCTCCTGCGTGACCGTTTCTAGAAGCCAGTCTAGATGTCACTAGGACGGTTCAGATGTTGGAGTGACAGGACATGATAAACCAGGTGTGCAGTGCCTTTCCTGGTGACTTGTCCAAGGCCAGGCGGCTGTGGTTCTCCGAGAGTCTGCACTGGCAGTGTGAATGTCAGCCCTGAAGTGGGAACCGGGCTCCTACAGCATCACATCCACCGTTTCCTGACTTGCCTTGGCTCCACGGGAGAGGCGGTCAGTTTGAGTGACTCCAGATGGAGGTGGACCAGCGATGTTCCCCTGGATTTATGCGGGAGCCTTTGGAAGGCGGAGTGCCCCCGCAAGCTTGCATGAATCCTAATGTGTGTCTCATGCTGCAGTCGGGGTGTCGGGGGCACTGGGGATCTCGTCCCGTGGTGCTGTGTGTGGGATGCTGCCAGATCTAGTAGTCATACGTTTTGAACAGTGGTTATCTGCTGTTGAGTGACATGGGTACCACCTGGGATGTTTTGTTGTGGGGTGGGGGCTGCACACAAGTGAGCTGGGAAGAGAATGCTACGTGCCCTCCTTCCGTCTTGATCATAGCTAAAGCACACGCCAGACTCTGTGTTAAGGACTTTACTTTTATTTTCTGGTTAAATTCTCACAATGTGGTTTCTGTTATTCTCATTTCCAGGTTGGTGAGGAGAGGGTGGACTTTCGAAAGGGGGAATTCCTGGCCTCAGGGTTCTGGGCTCAACCGTGGGTGACGTTTGCTCAGCATGGTGTTGTGGTTTTAAAGTTGTATTCAGACTCAAGATGCTTTTCCTTTAAGAGGTGGAGCTTAGGGGCAGGCCTGCAGCCCAGCGGTTATAGCACCTGCATCCCACTTTGCATTTCCCGAGTTTGATTCTGTCTCTGGCTCCTGACTCCAGCTTCCTGCCAATCAGGCCCTAGGGGACAGCAGTGATGGCTCACGTGGGAGACCTGGATTTCATTTCTGACTCCTGGCTCCGGCCCTGGCTGTTGCAGGCATTTGGGGAAGGGACCACCAGATGGGAGCTCCCTGTCTCTCTCAGATAAATAAATGAAATTTACAGGGAAGTGGGGCTTGGCTCCCTCCCCCTCGCAGGCGCAGGACTTGGGTGCTGTGTGGAGGAAGTGATGTCGTGTGGCTTCAGAAGCAAGGTCACAGAAGGTTCGCGCTTTCCTCCTGCTGTCCTGCACTGGTCACCCCGGGGGAAGCCAGCTGCCGTGCGTGAGGACGTTCGGGCAGCTCTGTGGAGAGGCCACGTCTCCTGACCGCAGCCTGCGTGGTTCCATCCTCCAGCCCCAGTTGGGCCTTCGGACAGCTGCAGCCCAAACATCCGCACTGCTCTCCCGAGAGGTCCTGGGTCCGGACCATGCAGTGACACTGCCCCCACATGTTGGATCCATAAGAGCCTTGAGATAATAAATGTTTACTGTTTGGATCCAGCAGCTTCTGGGGTGGTTGGCTACGCAGCAGTAGTTACTAATACAAGGCCTTTCAAGGTAAAGGTAAAGCCTGCTCAGCTGAGTCTAAGCGGAGCCTGCCCTGGAGGAGCCACTGTCTCCCCTCCAAGCCATGACTAAGCAAGGCCTTGCTGTGTACCCTGGTGTCCGCGGCACGTGCTGACTGTGCTGCCCACATGCCGTTGGGGTGTGGGCCTCACATGGCTCCTCTGAGAATGGGCAGCCCTGGCCCTGGCCTTCATGGTGTCGCCTGCAGCAGGCTGTGCACTGGACACGCTCAGTGCCCTGGGACACCGTGCTGTGATTGGCTGCCGGCCCGTGTGGGTCTCACTGAGCTTGGACCAGTAGCCAGGTCCCGGGACCCACTGGCTCGGTGCATCAGGAGGTGTTTGCTTGTTTGAATCAGCCATGCAGCCTGGCAGAAAGTGGCGTGAGCGTCTTCCTGCACACCAGCCACTGAGGGATTTCCTCTGCGCATTCCCCTGAGCCCAGCTGGGATGAATGGGGATTGAACACAGCCCTGCTTTAGTGGGCAGGCGTGAGCGGGTCAGTGTGTTTCCGTGGGTGACACTTGAGGGGGCAGGCATCTGCCAAGCAGCTGGCAGAGTGCCGATGACGCCAGGCTCATCAGTTGGCTTTTCAGGATGATACGGGATATGGAAAAATCCGATAGAGGAAGATGGGTAATCGTTTGGAGTGAAAGGGCTGTGGGTGTCTGGGGCACCCTGCCCCCTCTCCCTCGGTGTCTCCCAGGACTGGGAGCAGAGTGGGGTTCCTAGCATTGGTGTGACTGCTGCTTCAGTGACATCAGCAGGGGCATCTCTGCCCTCCTCCATCCCCGATGGGACTGCCACCGACTTCTCCTTTAGCAGGCTCCTGCCGGCTCCTCCAGCCACTGCATCATGCCCTTTGGACAGCTGACCACATGCATCCAGTGGCTGGCGGCCCAGGGCGGGCTTGGGGGCTGGGGAGACTTTGCTCAGACCCTGCAGTGCCTTGTTCCTGGGTGCCGAGTGCCGCCATGTCCCCACATTCTCTCCAAGCAGCCTCTCATCATGTCTCTGCACACAGTGGGACTGGGGCTGGGACTCCTAAAGGCGGCTGGAGCTGGAGGGGCAGTGCTGAGGCCTCCTGACCACCATGGGGTCCTGAGCAAGGTGGGCAGGGCTGAGACAGACCCGGCTTTCTAGTGCAAGGGTGAGGCAGAAACATCTGGGTTTGCTCATCTCCCCCGGTGCTGGCTCCCTGCTGGGCAGAGTGGAGAGGCCATCCCCACTGCACCGTGCATGTCCTGGGCCCCCCAAGCTTGATCAGGGGTGGGGCTGGCAGGGCAGGAGCTTCCCTTTGGTGGGCACTGATGAACGTGTCATGATCTTTACCAGAAAGTAAAGGGTAAAGGATGTCTCTGAACAGCTGATGTGTGGCGTGGCTGAGGGGCCGTTCATCATGTTTCGTTCACGGCAATGGATTTCAGTGGTAACCCAGCACAACATCGTGTCCCCAGCGATGGCTTTACGTTCAACACTGTGAGTTCCTTGCTTGATTGAACCGTGGTGGAGCCTAGCTGCTCAGCTCCAGATTCTGAAACAGAAAAAGATTAGAACCTCGCCTGCCTGGTGTTTTTAAGACGAGCTTCTGGAATGGGGTTGGGAAAGTGCAGCGCTGTGTGCGACGGAAGTTGGCCATTTCAGGAGGTTCCACGCTGGCATTTGGGCCCATTTCCTGGAAGCGTTAGGCTGTGCAGGGAAGAAAGTGTGAGACTTCAAGACAGGAGGTCGAACGCCCTGCAGATTTATTGCTCTCCATGGCTGTCCCCATCGATCAGCTGGAATGTGGTTCGATGCCAGTATAAGTCACCACAGTTGGAATTATGAGGCAAGTAAAATAATGCCACTCGTGTGTCGTAAAATACGGCCTCGCTACCTCACGGTGGGCTTTACTGCTGCCGTGTTAGTATATCAATTTGCCTTTTTTTTTTTTTTTTTTTTTTACAAGCATTGGAAACCTAAAGCAGACCATCCAAGTGATCCGAGAGAATGCTACGGCTCACGCTCTGGACCATCCGGGGTGAGCCTGGCTGTTCAACTGACCTTCTCCTGTCTCTACCCTGTTGGCTCTGCTCTGCCCTTTTGCCCTCATTCCTGGGTGGGTCCTTTTATCTCAGGCCAAGGGCGTACACTGCACCTACTCAGAATCCCCTCTGGGAAGAGGCCAAGCTCTCCACTTCTCCTCCAGCGTCTTCCCATGGGCCTTGCCAGGCCTGCTGTGTGTGTGAGTGCAGACTTGCTCCAGGCAGGGGACAGCGTAGCTGATGAGGTGTTGGCTCTTTTCCAGGAGCTTAATCGGACTTAGTTGTTGGAAAAATGCCCCCGTCTCTTAACCCCACACTGAGGCAGCCTTGGGAGTCTCCAGTGGGGCTGATGAAATGCACCCCCTCTGGACTGTCGGTTACCTTGATTCCAAAGCTTCATGTGTTGAGGGTCCCCTGGGCTGGCCCCTGGCCTGGGCTGCCCTGTGTCTGCTGCCCTGCAGGGAGCCTGGAGCAGGGCCCTTCCTGGCCCACTCTGCTGTTAACCAGCCGGTCTGAAGTGCTAGGTGGGAGCCACTCCCTGTCTTGCTGTGGGTGTGCTGTGCAAGTTGGAGCTCCCACTCTCGTTCTTTGACTGAAGGAGGTTCTGCAGCTTAGCTTGCCATGGGGACCTGGCATGTTTCTTAGGAGCACGTGCTGGGCATGGGCTGGATGTCTGAGGAGTAGTTCGCATGGAGGCCTCTTGGTCCTGTCTGGACAAGGTGCGGGGACTTTGCTGTCCACATTCCAACTCTCGGTGTTGAAGTCTTCATCCTTTATTCCAGGGAGTCGAGGGAAGTCCTGGGCCACTGACAGGGGAGTTGGGTGGGAACAGATGCAGACTCTCCCAGCAGAGCCCTCAGTTGGCGATGCTCTGGCCACTGCCCGTGGACTGTCCATGCCTTTTTCTTTTCTTCACTGAGTTATTCAGACTTTCTCTTTCCTTCTCTTCACCTAAAGGGACCTTTAGTCACTTTCTTACTCTGTAGTTGTTTCCGTAGATACGACTGCTCAGCTTAGGAATTTGACTTTCCCTGGAAAGCTGCCATTCAATAATGAAGCTCTGTGTTGCTGTCTGGAGGAGGACTTCCTGCTCTGCAGCTGGCTGGGGGTCAGGGTTGAGCAGCCAGTGGCTGGCAGGCACCTGCTGAAGGCAGGCACGAAGGTGGGCAGGAGACACATTTGTTTCTTAGCCACACTTCATCCCGAGTTGGCGGAGACCCTGCTCACTGTCGTGAGTTTAGGCAAAGGAGCCATCACCCAGGACCCTCCTCCTTCACTCTGAAATTCCCCCACTGGTAGTGAAGTGGTCAGTCCACAACTGATCCCAGTAACCACCCTCATAGGCTAGGGTGGGTCACATGACCCTTGGAGCGTGCATATTTTAAGCTAAAGGCAGTCAGAGAAGATAGCAGTTCGGCTGGTGTGTAGAGAAGCTCTGGGTGTGATTAGAAGAACAAGACAGGATGGCCTGACATGGGAGTGCCAGCAGTGAAGACGAGGGGTTTTCCTGTGAAGCTGTTAGGAACTGTGCTGTGGAAGTGCAGTCAGCTGTGCCATAGGGAGTAAGTCAGCAGAAGCGCGGGACTCCAAAGCACTTTCCTTCTCCCCTAACTTGCTGATCAGTTAAGCAAATGTCCCTTCGTGCTGGAAGCATCTCTGTTGTCCATGTGCTTGTCAGAACTCCCTGGAGATCACATATGACTCTCCAGCAGAGCGCTGGCTGCAGGTGCATCCTAAGGCATCGCAATCAGTGTGCAGCACCTTGTGAGCCCGTGTTTTAGAGACCAGCAAGGCTGGGCCAGTGCTGGAAGGACCTGGGATCTTGGTGGAGTCGACAGCCCTGGATTCCAGCTGCTAAGGCCAGGTTACACCGGGGCTGAGTACAGTTATTTACTTAGAGATACTTGAGCTCCACAGGGGCGCTAATCCTTGCTTATTAAGGAAACCTTAGCAACCGGCTAATGGTGTCTATGGGGTCTTCCCCAGAGGTTCAAGCCGTGTATATTCTGCTGTAGTTGCTGGTAGGTCAGATCTCTGGCCTGAAGATCATGCCGACTTCCTGTGGCTTATCCTTGGGAAAAGCCCCCTGCACCTGTTGAAGGTAAGCTCGGGGTGCCAGTTACCAGTTCCTACGATGTCTGGCCATGGTGGTTAGGACTGGGGAGAGAACCCTGGACACATGAGGATTTCCAGGAGTGGCCTCTCTCGGAGTGGACCTCATGGCCTTGAGAGCTCAGGGCACAGCCCCTGGCCCCAGGAAACGAACAGTCCTCAACCTGAACCACATATTTCAGGCTTAGCCCACCATCCACGCCTCCTGTGCTTGCTGTGGTCTGCGGGTGGTAGTGGCAGTGATGGCCAGGGCCTTCGAGGCCTCCTTGGCAGATGGGGCATTCCCAACACTGCGTGCCCGGGCAGATCTTCTCCAGGTAGGAAACCTGAAGTCTGGTTTTACTTCTGGTGATGTGTGAGCTGTGGCATTGTGGTGAGGCTTCCGGTTCACTAGGCAGCAGCAGGAACGTCCACACCACGCAAGCTCGCCACTGAGTAGAATGCGCTTGTGGGCTTTGAGCAGGGTGTAAGTGCTTTGCTCTGTCCACTTTCCCGGGGACTGAGGGACTGAGGGACTGACAGATGGGACGTTGACAGAGACGTCCTCGACATTGCCTTAGTTTCCTGGGGCTGCCTGGGCGAAGCGGCTGCAGCAACAACAGCGTGGGGCCCCATGGTCTGGAGGCCTGAGGTCAAGGGTCAGCAGGGCGGCCCCTCCTGAGCCCAGGGGAAGTCTGCTGCAGGCCTCTGTCCTAGCTGTGGGGGCCTTGCTGCCACACTTGGTGGTTCGTTGGCCGGCAGATGCATCAGCTTGCCCTCTGCCTTCATCCTCCTGTGCTGTTCTCCATGTGTGAGTTGCCCACGCCCACATCTCCCCCTTTTAAAGGGACATTGGTTCTGTTATTTTTTTTTTTTTATTTGACAGGTAGAGTTACAGTCAGAGAGAGAGAGAGAAAGGTCTTCCTTCTGTTGGTTCACCCCTCAAATGGCCACTACAGCCAGTACTGTGCTGGTCCGAAGCCAGGAGCCAGGTGCTTCCTCCTGGTCTCCCATGCGGGTGCAGGGCCCAAGCACTTGGGCCATCCTCCACTGCCCTCCCGGGCCACAGCAGAGAGCTGGACTGGAAGAGGAGCAACTGGGACAGAATCCGGCGCCCCGACCGGGACTAGAACCCGGTGCCCATATGGGATGCTGGCACTGCAGGCAGAGGATTAACCAAGTGAGCCACGGCCTGGCCCCTATTGTCTTGTTTTAACTTGGCTCAGTCTATAGCGAGCCATTTCCAAGTGTGGTCACTCTCACAGGCCCAGAGGCGGGTTCACAGCATCTTCTTAGCTGACAAGGTTCAACCCATCAAGGCTGTGTTATCCAGGCTTCCCCACTTGCGCTTTATTTAGCAGTGTTTCCGTTAGGGTGACAGCGTGGGGTGCTTCGAGAAGCTCCCCCAGGGCCGAGCGTGCAGCTGGCCCGGTGTTGTCATAGATCACTTGGGCGAATGAACAATTGTGCTTTTCCAGTGAGTTGCTCAAGAATCCGGTGCTCCACAGGCAGGGGTCTGGCTCGGCGGCTATGGTGCCTGTATCCCACATTAGAGTTCCTAGGTTCAAATCCTGGCTCCGCTCTGAATTCTAGATTCCTGGTGGTGCGCACCCTGGGACGGAGCAGGTGATGGCTCGGCTGCTTGAGTGCCTGCCACGTACGCGGGAGACTCACTGATTTCCAGACTCCTGGCTTTGGCCTGGCGCAGCCCTAGGTGTTGCAGGCGCTTGGGGAGTGAACCATGGATGGCAGATATTCTCTCTCTCTCTCTCTCTCTCTCTCTCTCTCTCTGTCTCTGTCTCTCTCCCTCTCCCTGTTTCCCTGCCTTTCAAGTAAATAAAATTATAAAAGAATGAAGCTTGAGACTGTGGGGGCCCAAGACCACAAATTTGGCAGGGGTTCCTGTGGCTTTGTGCTGGGGGTCAAACAAGAGAGGGAGAGGGAAGGATTGCTTCTCTCTGTGGTGCGACTGAGCCAGGGTATCTGAAGCTTGGGTCCGGTGTCGTGGACGGAGGGGAGGAGAGGGAGAGGTTTGTGGTCCTTGGGGAGGGGACAAAGGATAGGGAGGCTTTGAAGCAAGTCCTCTAAGAAACAGAGGAAAGATGAGAGGACCAGGGTGAGGATTTTATGTCAGCTGTAGTGAGGTCAAATCGAGGAACTGTCGGTTCAGAAGAGTTAGAGATCCAGTTTTCGAGTGTTTCATGAGACTGAGAAATCCTCCGAGTTGTCCGTTGGTGATTGGCTAGAGAAATCTGCCGGGAGCTTCCAGTCTCTGAAAGAAGCCTTCCATGTTGTGAATTCCAGGTGAAGAAGGAAGAATTATTTCAGCCTAAGTATGTGCCATGCAACGTTTGGGACATACTTAGGCTAAAAAGTTATTCGCTTACCTGAAATTCAGAATTAATGGGGCATGCCATCTTTTATTTGTTCAATCAGTGCAGTGTCAGGGCTGGGCAGTGTACTTGGGTCTGACACATTTCAAGTGTGTCCTTGGAGATTTTGGGTTCCGTGCATGTCAGTTTTGTCAAGTGGAGAGGACCAGTTCTGCCAGGCTCAGTCTGGAAGGTGTAACAGATTACCCATGTTACACGAGGGCACTCCAAAAAGCTTGTGGAAAGGTGCAGTTAAGATAGGATTATTTGAGTGCAAAAAGCGTTGAAATCCATGGGAAGTTTTTTTTCACAATGTGCATTTTCTTTTCTTTTTTTTTTCTTTTTTAATTTTTTGACAGGCAGAGTGGACAATGAGAGAGAGAGACAGAGAGAAAGGTCTTCCTTTGCCGTTGGTTCACCCTCCAATGGCCACCGTGGCTGGTGCGCTGCGGCCGGCGCACCGTGCTGATCCGAAGCCAGGAGCCAGGTGCTTCTCCTGGTCTCCCATGCGGGTGCAGGGCCCAAGGACTTGGGCCATCCTCCACTGCACTCCCTGGCCACAGCAGAGAGCTGGCCTAAAAGAGGGGCAACTGGGACAGAATCTGGCGCCCCGACCGGGACTAGAACCCGGTGTGCCAGCGCCGCAAGGCAGAGGATTAGCCTAGTGAGCCGTGGCGCCGGCCCACAATGTGCATTTTCTAAGAGCCCTCGTGTGCATGGGTTTCACACCCCGGAGCCTGGTGGGTGTGTCTGTCATTGAGTGTTTTCAGGACATAAGAGGACACTCCCACAAGCCCCGGGGCTGTGGCTGCCCAGGTTCCCCAGGTGCCCAAGCACTGCCTTGGTTCATTTTGTGCATGTGTGGACACGTGTGCATGCGAACGTGGACGTGAGTGTGTGTGGAAATGTGAACATGTGCACGGATGTGTGCGTGTTTATGTACACGTGTGTAGGTATGCAGAACATACACCAGGGTGCTTCAAGAAGTTCATGGAAATGTGTGTTACGAAAGCCTATGCATGTATTTCAAAGTTCTGCACAGCAATGAACTTCTCTGTTATTCTATTTCCCACGAACGTCGTGAATGTTGCGAACTTAGGACCCTCTGGGACCTTTACCTTGCTCCCTGCTGTGTGCGAACCCTGATCCTTGTCCTGCGCCCCTGGAATCTCAGCTCTCAACCCTCTCTTCCTCAGAGGGCCTCATCACTCTTTCTGATTTATCCCTCTCCCCTCACTCTATCACCTTTCTTCTTCATCTCCGTCTGTCTCAGTTTGTGCTGTGATGGTAAACCTCCCCAAACCTCAGTGGTTGTCAGTCACAAAGGTTTATCTTTCTGCCACACTGGGTTCAGCCATCAGGGTTCACCAGATGTGCAGGTTCAGCCATCAGGGCAGACACCAGGCGTGTAGGTCAGAGCTGTCACTCGGCTCCATCTGACCCTGAGGCGGGAAGTGCAGTCCACTCGTGCGTTTGGGAAGCGGGGAGCTGGCAGTGTTCAGGGGGTGTCGTGCAGACGACCAGGCTCACCCTTGAATGGCCACCTTACTTACTTCTCATCTGCCTGTCCTTCCTTCCTTCCTTCCTTCCTTCCTTCCTTCCTTCCTTCCTTCCTTCCTTCCTTCCTTCCTTCTTTCCTCTCTCCCTTCCTCCCTTCCTCCCTTCCTTTCGCCACTGCGGTCGGCGCACTGCGCTGATTTGAAGCCAGGAGCCAGGTGCTTCTCCTGGTCTCCCATGCAGGTGCAGGGCCCAAACTTGGGCCATCCTCCATTGCACTCCCGGGCCACAACAGAGAGATTGCCTGGAAGAGAGGCAACCGGGACAGAATACGGTGCCCTGACCGGGACTAGAATGCAGGGTGCCGGCGCCGCAGGCGGAGGATTAGCCTATTGAGCCGCGGCACCAGCCAAGTAGTTTCTTTCTGATAGGTACAAACCCCAGACAAGCTCACCACAGGTCCCAGAGCTGCTAACAGAGCGTAGCACACAGCAGGTGCCCTCCCGTGTCTTGTTGACTATTTGAATGAGTGTGTTACACTTCAGAACTGGGAGGCCCGGCCAGTGTGCGTGAGTCTGTGAAACCACACAGGGGATGCTGTCTCCACCCTGGCTTCCCATCGTTCTCTGCTCTGCGTGGTGTTCGGGGCAGTCCCAGCTTCAGACGTTTGGTTCCCCTTAGGAGCTCCCTCAGCTCAGATGCTGCAGTCCTCATTCTTTTTTTTTTTTTTGAGATTTTTTATTTACTTGAAATGCAGTTATAGAAGGGGAGAGAAAGAGAGAGAGCTTTCATCCACTGGTTCACTCCCCTGATAGCTGCGATGGCCAGGGCTGGACCAAGCTGGAGCCAGGAGCCAGGAATTCCATCCAGGTCTCCCATGTGGGTGCAGGGGTGCAAGCACTCAGGTCATCTTCTGCTGTTCTCCCAGGTGCATTAGCAGGGAGCGGTATTGCAAGTGGAGCAGCTGGGACTTGAACCAGCGTCTGTGTGAGATGCTAGCATGGCAGGCTGTGGCTCAGTCCACTCCAGCACTGTGCCATCCCGAAGACCACATATTCCTGTCTGCGTCCAGCAGCTGTAGGTAGGGTGCACTGGCTGGCCTGCGTCAGAGAGAGTGGACAAGTGATTGCCTCGAAGAACAACCAGAGTTTTCAAAGAAGGCAGCTCTGCAGATCCTGACCTGGGAGGCTCAGAACCCAACCCTCCCCCTCCCCACACTGCTGTGCCAGCCAGCAGGCTCGGTGCGCTCTGCGGTGGCAGCAGTGGGTGTGTGGGGGACCTGCTCATGATATCAAAGGTGGGCTGGCTCAGTGGCCGTCAAGGACTGCAGAGCCCCTCACTGGCATGGCCTGGTGCAGCAATCGGAGCAGGTGCCGCCTTGCAGTCTGTTGTTCAGGCCGGGGCTCTGACCTGCTGCAGCTCACGTTCAGCTGTCTCCTCGTCTGGAATAGCTTGCATTCCTGGAGAGCATACTCAGTAGACCCACTTGTGAACAGGAGGTGGGTGTGGGGCGAGCACTGGGCAGACACCAGGGGATGAAGGTGCCTGAGCCCTCTGAGAATTCCCTGGCCCCTGCCCTGGAACCCAGAGCAACAGCTTTTTTGTTGTTGTTGTTGTTTTTTAAGATTTCATTATTTTATTTATTTGGAAGACAGAGTTACAGAGAGAGGTAGAAATGGAGAGAAAGGTCTTCCATCTGCTGGTTCACTCCCCAGATGGCCACATTGGCCAGAGCTGAGCTGATCCAAAGCCAGGAGCCAGGAGCTTCTTCTGGGTCTCCCACATGGGTGCGTGGGCCCATGGACTTGGGCCATCCTCCACTGCCTTCCCTGGCACATTAGCAGGGAGCTGGATTGGAAGTGGAGCAGCTGGGAATTGAACTGGTGCCCATAAAGCATGCCGGCACTGCAGTCTGAGGCTATAACCCACTGCCCCAGCAACAGCTGTTTGAGTGACACCCATGGAGGCCTTTCCCTGTCCCCAGTGCCTTTTTTTTCCCATCCTATAACGGAGTATATGTGCAGCCTTATGAGACAAAAGAGAACAACGCAAGGTTTTACCACCGTTTCCCATTACATCATGGCCAGTCTGGCTCATGCTTGGTCCTTGAGACTGGAGCGTCCTCTCCTTGTTGAGATGCGGCAGGATGGAAGTGGGCCCATTTCCAGGGAGCGCATTCCGGGTGTGCTCGCAGAGACAGTCGGCAGCGGAGGAGTCCGAGCAGTTCCGCACACGTCATCCTTCCGCCGGGTGGCCGACTTAATTACTGCAGAGTAATTGGCCTACAAGAACGATTGTGCAGCTGTTGTAATTAATACAATGGGCCAAGGAGGGGATGAGGTGGAATCACTGAGTTTTAATTAATTGACAGAATTCCTGCTTCCTGGAGGGCAGCTCCTCACTCCAGGGAGATGGACACTCCCTGGGACTTTAGGAGCCTGCAAATTCTTTCCCTCCACTTTGTGCCCAGCTGACGACGAGGGAAAAGCCCCCACTCAGGTCAGTGGAAGGTGCAAGAATTCTTTTTTTGAAAACTTTTATTTAATAAATATAAATTTTGAAAGTACAACTTTTGGATTATGACGGTTTTCCCCCCGTAACCACCCTTCCACCCACAAACCATCCCATCTCCTATTCCCTCTCCCATCCCATTCTTCATTAAGATTCATTTTTATATATACTAAGTAAAGATTTCAACAGTTTGCACCCACACAGACACACAAAGTATAAAGTACTGTTTGAAGACCAGTTTTACTGTTAATTCTCATAGTACAACACATAAAGGACAGAGATCTTACATGGGGAGTAAGTGCACAGTGACTCCTGTTGTTAGTGCAAGAATTCTAATCTGACTTTTGGTTCAAATGGCATTCAGAATGTCAGTCTATTTGTGGGTTTCTCTTAATGCTCAGATTTCAAGGTTAATGAGTCTAGAGATTCTGTTTGGATTTATTTTCAAATATTCCAGAATGTTGTCTGTCTTTTTTTTTTTTTTTTTTTTTTGACAGGCAGAGTGGACAGTGAGAGAGAGAGAGAGAGAGAAAGGTCTTCCTTTTGCCGTTGGTTCACCCTCTAATGGCTGCTGCGGCTGGCGCACCGCACTGGCGCCCCGACCAGGACTAGAACCCGGTGTGCCGGCGCCGCAGGTGGAGGATTAGCTTATTGAGCCGTGGTGCAGGCTCATCTTTGTTCTTTACTCTTAGTGATTTGGAGGTGCCATGAGCTTTGGGATTGACTCAAAGGTAGACAATTTACTTCATTTTACATTTTTTTGCAAATGCATTTTTAAAAAGATTTTATTTATTTATTTGAGAGGTAGACTTACAGACAGAGAGAAAGAGAGAGAGAGAGAGAGAGAAAGGTCTTTGATCCACTGGTTCACTCCCCACATGGCTGAAATGGCTGGAGCTGGGCCGATCCGAAGCCAGGAGCCAGGAGTTCTTCCAGGTCTCCCACGTGGGTGCAGGGGTCACTGACTTGGTCCTTTCCAGGCTGCACAGTGTGTTGTCTGTGAACGTTCCCAGCAGACTTTTTACCGCAGCCAAAAGCCAGAAAGAACCCAAGTGTTGATTAGCTGATGCGTGGGTGACAAGCGGTGCCATCTCTGACCACAGGTTACTCCCTGTTTGTGACAGGGACTCTCTATGGACGGAAGCCTTCCATACAGCAGTGATCCAGATACACACAGCTCCGTGCCTGAGAGTCCAGTCTGTACGGAATTGCTAGGAATGGCCAAACCAGAGCATGAGGAGGGGGATTGTTGGAGGTGAGAGGGGTGCCGGCGGCTGTTTTTGAAGGACGCGAGGGCACCTTTCTGGGTGGCAGCCACGTCTTACGTCTTGACTTGTGAGGATATTGCTCTCATGACATCAGTATGCATTTGTAAAAGAAATCTTTGTTCCTGAAACAGGTGGATTTAATGCGTAAATTCTACTTCATTGTAAGCCGTGGTTTGTGCTGCAGCTCTTGTAAGAGGGTTACGGTTTTTGGAATTAAACACTTTGTCGAGTGCCGATTGGTTCAGTGCACAGAGCCTCGTGCCGAATGAGAAGCCGTCTCTGGCCTCACCGCACTGGAAGCAAAGTTTCCACTGATCTCCCAGGCTTCCTGCCAGTCTCAGCCCCGCCCACTGCAGCGTGCCTGTTGCTAAGGCAGGGCTCGGGCCTGCGGCCACCCCCCTGCTAGCCTGAGTGTCCTCAGTGCTCAGTAATGAGGAGGTCAGGATCCAGATCTTTCTGTTGGGCCTTCGAGGCTCCAGGAAGTATGGCTTTGCTGTTTCAGAACTGAGAGACACCTCCAGGTGGCAGTCTCCCCAGGCGGTGTGGGTGACGGGCAGTACGCAGATAGACATCTAAACCTGAGCAGTGGGAAGGAGTGGCCGTGGCTAGCCCTGGTCAGGCGAGGCAGCCCTGAGCTGAAGAAGCGTCTGGACTCAGGTTCGCGGCGCACTCACGCGCTCGTGATGTGTCTGTGCAGTGGTTGCTGGGTCAGGTGCTTTTTCTGGGCAGGCACAACCTCTTCTCTCACTGTGCCTATGGCCTGGCAGACAGAAGTCGCCCACGAGCAAGGCTGACGCACGGGGTGGAGTGTGCTCCAGAGGCGGCCGGGGAGGTAGGAGATGGGCTTGTGGGGCAGGGTCCTCAAAGAAGGGGAAGCAGCCTTTGAGGGGGCCTGGAGCTGGCAGGATGGGAAGGGGCAGTGTGGCTCCGGCAGAGTGAGCACGGGGCAGTGGCAGTGAGGTGTCCAGGGAGGGACTGGGTCACGGGGACAGGGGCCGGGTTGGGTAGGGCCTGACCAGTCTTTTAAGGATTTCAGAATTTACGTGCATGGTGGCATCCCCAGTGGGTTCTGAGCAGGAGAGTGGAACACCTGGGACCCACCTAGTAGTGCAAGCGTGCTGGCTGCTGAGCAGAGAATGTAGGGGGGTGGGCAGTGGGGGGGCAGGTCACTCAGCGGGGGTGGGCAGTGGAGGGGGGGCAGGTCACTCAGCGGGGGGCAGGAAGTAAGGGGGCAGAAAGTGGGGGGGCAGGTCACTCAGTGGGGGTGGGCAGTGGGGGGGAGGCAGGTCACTCAGCGGGGGTGGGCAGTGGTGGGGGAGGCAGGTCACTCAGCGGGGGTGGGCAGTGGTGGGGGAGGCAGGTCACTCAGCAGGGGTGGGCGGTGGTGGGGGAGGCAGGTCACTCAGCGGGGGTGGGCAGTGGGGGGGGCAGGTCACTCAGCAGAGGGCAGGAAGTGGGGGGCAGGTCACTCAGTGGGGGGCAGGAAGTGGGGGGGCAGGTCACTCAGCGGGGGTGGGCAGTGGTGGGGGAGGCAGGTCACTCAGCGGGGGTGGGCAGTGGTGGGGGAGGCAGGTCACTCAGCGGGGGTGGGCAGTGGTGGGGGAGGCAGGTCACTCAGCGGGGGTGGGCAGTGGGGAGGAGGCAGGTCACTCAGCGGGGGTGGGCAGTGCTGGGGGAGGCAGGTCACTCAGCGGGGGTGGGCAGTGCTGGGGGAGGCAGGTCACTCAGCGGGGGTGGGCAGTGGGGGGGGCAGGTCACTCAGCAGGGAGCAGGTCACTCAGCGGGGGGACAGGCAGTGGTGGGGGGAGGCAGGTCACTCAGCAGGGGGCAGTCGGCCGGGGCAGAAGTGCTGGATGGGGTGCGCTGAAGGGGTTATGAACCTGTATTTCCCAGGTGGGATGGACAGGCCCTCTGGAGCCTTTGGTATGTTATTAAGGACAGGGCTGGGGCTGACCACGCTTGTGCCCTGGGTGATGGAAGTGTGGGTGCGGCGGCCTTTCCAGGTGGTGGGAAGACTGCTGCTCCTTGGGTTCTCCTGTGCCTTCTCCCTCCGAGCCTCTGAGAGCTGTGAGTTCCCCTGGGCAGTCCCAGCATACGCCTGTGACCTTTGCCCTTTGCTGAACCCCAGTTCCTCCGATGGGGTGTTGTGTGGGCTGCTCATCCTAGGCCTGATCCCTGCAGGTCAGCCAGGAGCAGAGTGCTGGTCTCCCAACTCTGACAGTGCCCTTCACCAGGAGCCTGTGCCAGTCGCTGTCTCACAGCAGGGTGGAGACCAGGGCTGGGGGCCCGCTGGCCTGCGGGGTGCCGGACATACGGGTGCCCTCCGTGGCCACCTGGTGAGCCCAGGGGTGCACAGGTTGTGACCACAGGGTTCTGGTCTCGTTAGCAGCTGCCCTTTTCGGAGGAGCCACGTAGCCTGTGAGGCACTAGAAGAATCCCCGCTTAATGAGACCTTCCCGGTGCAAGTCACAGGAGTTCTGTGCAGCAGCAGGAGAGAGGTCACCCGTAGAGGCAGACGCCAGGAGGGAGAATTCTCTGTGTCCCTCTGCCCTTCACGTGCCCGTCTCTGTGTGTATCCGGCACAGGGCTGGCCACCTGAATGAGCAGGTACTCATCTTGAGTGAGCGCTACGTTCAGTGTCCCCAGCTTGGACAGCCATTGGCTTCTGGGGGACCCTGGATGCTCCACCTCCTCCCCGCGGCACCTGCCTCTGTGGGCTTCCTGTGCCCTGGCCATAAGCACCATTGAAACCTTGCTCTCAGGTGTGCAGGAGAATCACCCTCGCTGGCCTCCATGATGGAGCTCGCGACTGCTGTGGTCATTCATCCCCCCACTGTGGGGGAGGGGAGCGGCCAGTGTGCTCCCTGGGATGTTCCAGGTGCTGCACCCCGCGTGTGGTGTGCACCATCTGGGGAGGGTTGCGGCTCGTGTGCGTGGGCGCGTGGGCCATCTGGAGGGTTGACAAGGACATTGATGATCTGTTTGCTGAGGGCAGTGGAGTTGGGGGTTCTGAACACAGCAGGGAAGACAGATTTTCTCTGTTCTCTTTTCCACTTTTGGAATTATAAGTCCTGGGAATGCATTATTTATCCAGAAATTAGCATTTGCTATAAATCAGGAGCAGGTCCCCAGCTCCTTCTCAAGGGAGGCCATGGGTCTCTCTCCCAGGACCCTGGCGTGAACAAGGACTGGCACTCGGTCCCCCGTGCTCTTCAAGGAGACAGAAGCAGAAATGAGGCCCAAAGAGAAATCCGCAGGCCGTTTTCCTAACAAGCATTTTCCTCCGTGCTGGCCACGGGCAGCCGCGGAGAGCGAGAGGCAGCTGTACACTTGTCTTCAGGAACTTGGCGTGAGATGATTCCGAGCCGTCATTTCCTGGAAGAGTCGGGGTGTTGTGAGGAAGACAGAGGCGGAGGGGAAGAAAGCTGTGGCAATTGTCTCAGCTGTCTCCGGCCTGTCACGGTGACGCTGATAAAATCAAATCAGCTGGAAGCAGGGTGCGTTGTTAGCGTGAGAAATGGCCGCGGCTTTGGCAGCCGAGAACGCGGAGGTGCCCAAAGTGTTTGCTCATTACCGAGATTTATTGTTTCCAGCTCTGGGAAAATGTTGGTAAGCAGAAATAAGGCCACTCATGCCAGCCTGCAAGGTACTTAAACATTTTTAAAACAGGAAAGAGGACAGGACTGTCACGTTTGCCAGTGGTCGGGGACTGAGATGCATGACTTACCATGGGCTGCGTTAGGAGTGCGATGGGTGTTTCTTTGAGTATTTGCAGCAGGAAAATGTATTTGAGATGTAAACAAAAGCAGAGAAAAAAGTGAGAAAGCTGAGGATGCTAAACCTTTTCTTTTTTTAATTTAAAAGGGACCGATGCAGAGGGGGGGAGGGAGAGAGATGTTCACAAATGAGTCAGCTGAAGCTAGGAGCCAGGAACTCTTATCTGGGTCCCTTATGGGTGGCAGGGACCCAAGTACTTGGACCATCACTGCTGCCTCCCTGAGTGTGCGCTAACAGGAAGCCGGAGCCGGAGCCGGAGCCAGTACTTGAACCTGGGCCTGTGGGCATCCCCAGTGCCGTCTTTATCACCTCCCCAGATGCCTGTCCACACTGAGGAGAGAAAATTATAGAGAATATCACTCGTGTACGCTCAAGCAATAATGCTCGTTATCTGCCCTCAGCTCTGTTAAGCTGTTGGGCTTTATTTCTTCAAATTTTAAAATAAACATATATCACAGATAAAATTGGAAGCAAATGTGCATCACAGGTACAACTGGAGCCCTGCGTGCCCTTGCTGATTTCATGCTTGCCCTCCCTTCTCTGAGAAAATTCTCACCGTCATGCACATTTTCTATAGTTTCTAAAGAATTATATGGAAATTATCGCACGTTTGCCATTTTAAAAAGAGTGTGCTGCTCATATGCTTTTGCGACTTCATCTTCTCCCTTTTTTCTACTCTAAGAAAATTGAGATACAGTTCACGTGACATCAGATTCACCCTCTTCAAGTGCTCAGCTCCGCGGTTTTCAGTAGAGTCCTGCAGCTGCAGCATCGTCCCCACGGTGCAGCCTGCTAAGTAGCATTCTCATCACCCCCAAGTAACCTGTGGGCCCACGAGCAGTCACCCTGCCCTGCCGCCGCGAGCCCGCTTTTGTCCTGTTCCGGGCACGTTGTGGCAGCGGACTCGGGCACCCTGTGCTCTTCTGTGCTGGCTTCCTTCACTTAGTATTTTTTATTACCATTCATGATATCGTGAGTTTATTTTCTAAAGGAGAAGAAGCCAGCGCTACAGGAAAATGCAGGCGATGAAATCTGCCGTGTCTGCGGCAGGGCCAGCAGTGACTCATCAGGCGGTCTTCTTACTCCTTTTTCTTTCCCCTAGAAGAGGTCGGTCAGGCATCCCTGACCAGCTCTGAACTTTGCAAAGTCCTAAGAAGAAAAGCACACCGGCAGGCAGAGTCTGATCACTTACAACACGCCTTATTTTCAGAATTGGGTTCATGCCTAAACACCTTCATTTTTTTGTGTTTCCTTATATATGTACAGCACAGCAGTAGGTGCCATGTTATTTGGATGTAGATGTGTCTCAGTGCTGTCTTCACTGAACCACACGTTACATGGAAATGCACCTGCTGCACCCCTCTGTCCTGATGACCCGAGCTTCCCCTCATCGGTCCTGCAGCTTCGTCCACCCACGGTGCAGCTTTGGGTTCCTTTGATGATGAATTAAAGTCCAGTTGCGCAGACACCACTGTGTGTGTTCCTTCATCCCCTGAGGGAAGCCACGTGGTTTCCACCCCGTGGCTATCACGAGCAGTGTGGCTGAGAAGGGACCGTGCTGCACAGGTCTGTGTGGCTGTGAGTTCTCGTTCCTCTTGAGGTTTCCCTAGAAGTGACGTTGCTGGGTCACGTGTTGGCATGGCCTTTACTCTGGAGTTCTTGCCAGACTGTCTTCCGAGTCAGCTGCAGCGTTTTGCATGAAGGTTCCAGTTTTCTTCACATCCTTGTCAGTACTTTTTGTCGTCTTAAAAACAATACTTATTTTACTTTCATTTTCTTTGAAAGCAGGGAGAGAGATCTTTCATCTGCTAGTTCACTCCCCAAATGCGTGCAACAGCAGGGCTGGGCCAGCGCGAAGCCAGGGGCACTTAACTCAAGCTGGGTCTCCCATGTGGGTGGCAGGGACCCAAGTACTTTAGTCGTCATCTGCTGCCTCCCAGGGCGTGCGTTAGCAGGGAGCTGGATCAGAAGCAGAGGATCTGCGACTTGAACCAGGCACTCTGACGTGGGCTGCAGGTGTCAGGTGGCCTGCCAGCCGCTGCACCTCTTGTCAGCTCCTTGTCTGCAGGTCTGTCTGATTACAGCCACACTGACGGAGCGAAGCGCTGCCTCACCATGGTTTGAGTTGCACTTCCTCCGTGGACAAAGATGCTCAGGTCTTTTCCTGAGCTTGGTGTTGGTTTGCATGTCTTCAGAGGAGTCTAAGCAAACATTTTGCTCAATTTTCATTGGGTAACTTGTCTTTGTAAAATTTCCATTTCTCTATTTCTGTTTCTCTAAATTCTTTATTAGATACATGCTTTACAAATATTTCTCTCCCATCCCATGGGCATATTGTTAGTCTCCTTTGAAGTACCATTGTTTGTAAATTTGATAAAGTTTTCTGTTTTTCCTGTGTTTTTGATGTCACATCTAAGAAGCCATTGCCTAAGTCAGTTTCACAAAGATTATTTCCTCTGTTTTCTGTTAAGAGTTTTTTAATTTTACTCTTGAATTTCGGCTTTGATCTGCTTTTTGTTATTTTTTGTGTATGGTGTGAGGTAGGGGCCCATTGTGTTTTCCATTTGTCTCAACACCATTTGTTGAAAGGACGATTCTCCTTCCCAGTGAGTTGTCTTGTGATCCTTGTTATATATTAAATGATAAAAAACATAAGGGTTTGTTTCTGGACTCCCAATTTCATGGATTTCTGTTTGTCTTGATGCCAGTACCGTGCTTCCTTGAATATTGTAGCTTTGCAGTAGGCTTTGAATTTGTGAAGTGTGAGTCCCTCAACATTGTTATTTCCAAAGATTGCCATGGGTGTTCCGGGTCCCGTGAATTATCATGTGGATCTTAGGACCCATTTGTCAATTTATGCATAAAAGGTGCCTGGGTTTCTGTTGAGTATGTGGATCAACTTGGCAGTATTGCCGTCTTAATAATACTGAGTCGTGTAACTCATGAACATGGGGTGTCTTTCCTCTTATTTAGTCTGGAAAAATTTCTTTCAGCCTTTTGTGGTTTTTAGTTTACAAGTTTTATATTTCTTTTGTTAAATTTGTTTGATGGGTAACTGATCCATTTCACTTTGGGATTGCCATTGTCGCAGTGCACGAACGTGCAGCTGACTGTGTACTGAGCCGGCATCCCGAGCCTTGCTGCTCCACTTTTTCAGTTCCGGCAGTTTTGCTTTGTTGATGTGGATGTGAGTTCTCCGGGATTCCCCACAGCAGTGTCGTGTCGTCTGCAAAGAGAGAGGGTGCACTAATCTCAGTGTCTTTGGTTTCTTTCTCTGGCCTAACTGCCCTGCCAGGGTTTGACTAGAGGTGAGGGGCGATTTCCTCGTCCTGGGGGCGGCTTTGGTCTTCCAGCCCAGATGTGCCCGCTGGGGGCTCCTGCGCGTGTCCTTCAGACCGAGGACGGACCCCTCCACTTCTGTTTCCTAAGATTTTTGTTCTTAAGCAGAAAGGCTGTTGGTGTTTATAAAATGTTTTCTGCCTCATTTGAAATGAGGATGTCTTTTTCCCTGTATCTCTAACGGTGCGGTGGATTACGCTGGTTGATTTTCATACATTGAGCCAGCTTTGAGGTCCTGAGTTCGCTCGTGCTTGGTCATGGTGTACAGTCTTGCGGAGAACTGTGCATCTGTATACATAAAGGATATTGGTGTGTAGCTTTCTTCCTTGGTGATGTCCTTGTGTGGTTTTTCTATCAGGGTAATGCTGACCTCACACTGTGAGCTGGGAAGTTGGGAAGAGTTTGTGGAAGATTCCTGTTAATTCTTTGCCAGACACCAGGTAGACTCCGTCAGTGAAGCCGTCTGATTCCGAGTTTTTCCTTATTGAAAGCTCTTGACTGATAATTCAGTTTCTTCATGTGTTATATTGACTCAGATTCTCTGGTTTTTTATTAACTAGGTTTTGGTAGTTTCTGCCTCTGTAGACTTTCGGCCCTGTTCCTGCTATAAAGTCTGTGACACTGTCCCCTCTTCATTTCTTCTTTTCTTTTTTTTTAAAATTTATTTATTTATTTGAAAGAGTTACACAGACATAAGAGAGGCAAAGAGAGACAGAGAGACAGAGAGAGAGGTCTACCATCTGCTGGTTCACTCTCCAGTTGGCTGCAACAGCAGGAGCTGCGCCAATCCAAAGCCAGGAGCCAGGAGCATCTTCTGGGTCTCCAACGCAGGTGCAGGGGTCCAATGACTTGGGCCATCTTCTACTGCTTTCCCAGGTCATAGCAGAGAGCTGGATAGGAAGTGGAGCAGCTGGGTCTCAAAACTGGCACCCATATGGGATGCTGGAGCTTCAGGACAGGGCGCAAACCCGCTGCGCCACAGTGCTGGCCCCTATTTCTTATTTTCTTTTTTTTTTTTATAAATCTTTTTAATTCATTCAAATATTGACTTCTGTGAGGAAATAGTTTCTGAGGTCCCCTTATATTTGTTCTGAACCTCAGAGAGAACCTTTCAGATTTCTCTTTTTTTTTTTTTGACAGGCAGAGTGGATAGTGAGAGAGAGAGAGAGAGAGACAGAGAGGAAGGTCTTCCTTTGCCGTTGGTTCACCCTCCAATGGCCACTGTGGCCGGCGCACCGCGCTGATCCAAAGCCAGGAGCCAGGTGCTTCTCCTGGTCTCCCATGCGGGTGCAGGGCCCAAGCACTTGGGCCATCCTCCACTGCCTTCCCGGGCCACAGCAGAGAGCTGGCCTGGAAGAGGGGCAACCGGGACAGAATCCGGTGCCCCGACTGGGACTAGAACCCGGTGTGCCGGCGCTGCAAGGCGGAGGATTAGCCTGTTAAGCCACGGCGCCGGCCTATTTCTTATTTTCATAATTTGCCCTCTTTCTTTCTTCCTGGTCAGTTGAGCCCGATGCTTGCCCATTGTGTGTCAGTGTTTTCAAGAAAGCAACTCTTGCCGTGTCTGACTTTCTCTCCCCTGCTCACCCCGTTCCTCTTGCTCTGCGTCATTTATTTCCGTGCTGGATTTGCTGTTGCTTTCCTGATCCTCGCTTTTGGGTTACTTTTGTCTTCTTCGTTTTTAAAGTAGAAGTTTAGGTTGTTGACCTGAGAGATTTCTTTCTTTCCTGCAGGAGGCACTGTGGCTATAAAATTTCCACAAAGCCCTGTGTCTGCTGTACCCTCCAAGTTCTGTTCTGTTCTGCTTTTCCTACTCAGAAGCCGCTCCCAGTCTTCCTGGGGACGTCGTCGTCGTCGACTCACTGGTTACTTAGGAGATTGCTGTTCCGTGTGCACCGCTTTATGGATTTCCCAACTGTATTTTGCCATTGGTTTCTAATCCCATTCAGAGTTTCATTCCCACTGAAGGTGCCACACTCCTCTGTCCCGGCTGGATGTGGCCGCATGGGAATATAGTGTAGACACGGAAATGTGGTGTGGACAGTGGTTGGTTCTGGTGTGGATTCTGCGTATTCTACTGGCAGCGGGGGAGTGAGTGTCTGGCCTGGCAGCTGTGGTGCCCACGTCCCAGGTCCCACGTGCCACGTCCCACGTGGAATGCTTGCATTCAGTGCCCAGCCCGGACTCCTGACTCCCACTTCCTGCTGTTACAGATCCTGGGAGCCAGTGGGGATTGCTCAAGCACTTTGGTTCTTGCTTCCCACGTGGGTGACCTGGAGCGGGTTCCTGGCTTCTGCCTCCTGCCTGGCTGTTGTGAGCATCAGGGGAAGCCAGCCAGTGGGTAGTAGCTCTCTGTCTCTGTCTCTTGGTCTCTTCCTCTCATTTCCTCTCTCTCTCTCTCATAAAATACAATAAAATATTTTTAAAAATATTGGCAGCTAATGAAAATTTTGTAAAATGGGGATGGCAAGGATTGCTGGGCAAAGCAGAGCTCTGGCCTCATGTGGTCCAGCAGCCTCTGGCTTTCTGTTTAACTCTCCCAATGAGCCAAAACTGTAATGAAAACCCTGTTTCTTTGTTCCCATTTGATGTAGTCCTATTTTTTAAAACAGGACTTATTTATTTGAAAGTCAGGGTTAGAGAGAGAGTGATAGAGATCTTCCATGTCCTGGCAAACTCCCCAGAGGGTCACAACAACCAGAGCCAAGCCAAAACCAGGAGCCTGGAACTCCATCCGCGTCTCCTATGTGGCTAGCTAGGCCCTAGCTACTGGGCCATCCTCTGCTGCTTGCCCAGGCGCATTAGCAGGGAGTGGAGTGGAAGTGGAGCAGCCAGGACTCGAACCTGCACTTGTCGGGGAGCCGGCATCATAGGCAGCAGCTTAGTGTGCCGTGCCACTTGCTGACATTTTAAAGAATTCTAGGTGGCAGTTTGGTGATGGGCAGTCAGGAAGCCTCCCTCAGAGCCTTTGGAGTCCCCAGCGTCTCCAGTCCCTGATCTGGGGCAGTGGCCTTGGCCTGGCCCCTGCCCGGCTGGTCAGCCTGGAATGGTCCTCCCCAGCGTCTCCAGTCCCTGATCTGGGGCAGTGGCCTTGGCCTGGCCCCTGCCCGGCTGGTCAGCCTGGAATGGTCCTCCCCAGCGTCTCCAGTCCCTGATCTGGGTCAGTGGCCTTGGCCTGGCCCCTGCCTGGCTGGTCCTCCCTAGCGGCTCAGAGATGGCAATACTGAGCCGAGGAGGCGGTGCCTGCATGCTATGACACCGCGGAAGTGGGTGGCCAGATGCCGAGAGCTGGCCAGTGGTGATGAAGATGTGTGTGAGGCAGGGGAGCAGAAGGAGACTCTGCCCCGTGGAAGGGGTGAATGAGCCCGATCGTCTCTGTTCCTCTCGCAGACAGTAAGGGAGTGAGAAGGGTGTGAGGAAGGGCCAGGAGGGGTGCTGAGGGACTCCACACAGAGAGCTGGAGAGGCTAACTGTTTTATAAGTTCCTTCCTTAGTGTTCAGGCCTGTCCAGCCTCTTCCAGGAAGCCCTCCCTGACTGCCAGCCCTAGGGTACCTGCTTCCTTCCAACCCTGTAGCAGAGTCTCTTTGGGTCACTCAGAAGGGGTCCTTCCGTGGCCACCAGTGGTTGGTGGGTAATCACTGACTCATTCTTCCATTCCACAGGTATTTAGTGAGCATGTATTACAACCCAGGCAGCGGTCTATGTGCTGGGGTTACATTACTGAGCAAAATGGGCAAAACCCCTTGCTTTCTGGAACATGGATTCCTCCGTGTGACAGTTGATAGGAACTGTCGCACAACAAGCAGCCGTACTTGCATATTGGATTGTAAAAGCCATCAGTAACCAGGGAGGGGGCAGGGCAGAGCTGCAGAGAGGGGCTGGGGTGGGCAGGGGGAGGCCAGGCGGCGTCTAAGCCGGACATGGCGCCTCGTGTGTGTGTGGTGGTTTCAGACGGGCTCCTGCCGTGGTCACTTTCTTAGCCTGACACAGACTGACTCCTGTACCCAGCAGACACCTGCTGAGCATCCTGTGGCTGCTCCTCCCCTTTGAGGGGCCGCCCGGCTGTCGGCTCCTCGGCGGTGTCCCCGGGCCCCGTCTCCCTGCCCCTGGTGCAGTTCCACGGCTGCTTTACAAGCAAAGAAGACTGTGTCACAAGTGCTAAAATCTTTAAAAGTTGAGCTTTTTGAAAGCAAATTGAATTTTCCTGTGCTGTTTTTAGGGTGGAGTTTATCACTGCACGAACTCGCCTTACTGACTGACCTGACTGGGGAGACAGGGCTCTCGTCCTGTCCACCCGTGACTTCTCGGTTCTTGTCACAGAACGGCTGCTGGGTGCTGGTACTGAATAAGCAGGGTGCCAGGTGCTACGGTGGCCTGGGTGCCGTGCTGGGCATTGGCCTCTGGAGGGCGTGGGGTCCTGTGGTGGAGACAGCGTCCTCCTACAGACCTGCTAACCACCCCGGGGCAGAGCGCAAATGATGCTCCTCCCCTGCCCCGCCTGCACCTCCCAGGGAGTCCTGCTGGGCCTCCTGCAGGCAGTGAATTAATTAGTGCCCTGCGGTTCCCAGGCCCTGTGCCAGCAGCACACAGAGCAGCTGCAGCAGGGCGGACCTTTGCCCTCGTGGGGTTCAGGGTCTCGAGCAGCCGGGCTCTGGCTCCTCTTTTGTCTGCTCCCAGTCACCAGAACAGCCCACCCTGGACTTCTGCTCAGTTGCAGCAGCTTAGTGTTTACCTTGAATGTTGGTTACGTAAAAAAACAGCGCTCAGGGACTGGTGCTGAGGTGTAGAAGGCCAAGCCTCTGCCTGCCAGGCCAGCATCCCATATAGGCACCGGTTCCCATCCCGGCTGCTCCACTTCTGATCCAGCTCTCTGCTAATGTGCCTGGGAAAGCAGAGGAAGTCCTTGGGCCCCTGCACCCACGTGGGAGCCCCAGAAGAAGCTCTTGGCTCCTGGCTTCAGATCGGCGCAGCTCCAGTCGTTACAACCATTTGGGGAGTGAACCAACAGATGGAAGATCTCCCCCCTCCCCCCATAGCTCTGCATTTCAAATAAATAAACAAATCTTTTTAAAAAATATAAGTACCTAGTGAAGGCTCATGAAAATCAGCAGAGAATTGAGACACAGGCAGCTTCTCTTGCCATTCCAGAGAAACGGGGACGTGGGAAAGGGTCCCTACCTGAGCCTGGTGGATCAGAACCAACTGGGAGTGTGTGGAGGGGGGGAACAGTCAGTGCACAATGGCAGAGCTCTCTGTGTGTGGGGGAGGTGGTCAATGTAGAATGACAGAGCTCGCTGATGGGATGGCTCATGCTTTCTGTTTGTAAAATTTCTATTCTATTCTATTCTATTCTATTCTATTCTATTCTATTCTATTCTATTCTGAGGCAAGATGCCAAATGCCTGCAATAGCTGGGTATGGGGTGGGCTAAAGCTAGGATTCAAGAACTCCATCCAGGTCTCCTACCTGGGTGTCAGGGACCCAAGTGCTTGAGCAGTTACCTGCTGATCCCCAAGTGCCCGTTAGCAGGAAGCTGGAATTGGGGATGGAGCTGGGACTTAAACCTAGGCACTCTGCTATGGGATGTGACAGCCGCTAGGCCAAACTCCTGCCCTGAGTTCAAGTTCAAGGAAATGGTTGGGTGTGGTCCCTGGGCTTAGTCTCCACCCCCTCACTCCTCCCACCTAACAAGTTTGAGCCGTAGCCACACTGTGTGCTCACGGTGGTCTCAGCCCACCTCAGGAGCCCGGGGCCCCAGAGCTGCAGAGCCCCAGAGAGCAGGCTCGGCTTCTGACTGTGGGAGACACGGCTTCTCAGAAGTAAGTCCTTTCGTGAGCTCAGACTTGAGGGGAGGCACAGCCAAGGAGTGTGGCCACTTCCTGCCTGGTCCTCCTGACACACGCCCACTCCTACAAACGTTCGTGTTCTCTCTCACGTGGGCTTCTCCACTCCAGGAAAGATTGCCCAGTGCACATCTCATCTGCAGCACGGATCCTGATCCCTCCAAGGCAGCTGTGATTACCACACTGAGAGAACCGTGACGCGCTGTTCTCAATCTGAAAGGCTCATCAAGAGGGGGTCAAGAGCAGGAAAAGTAATAGCTATGAGCCCGTTTCCCCGGAATGGACTTATTAGCAAGCGTGCGGCAGCCTGAAGGAAACGGCTTCCTCCCTCTGGCTTGAGAGGAACGAATCTGTAAAAACGTGATTCTGGCTTCACGTTTTCCTTGCGATACTGGATGTGGTCAGAGCCCTGCACCTGTGGAGCTCCCGGGCAGGGGAGTCTGAGGAGAGCAGATGGGCCGGGGTGCAGGGGCTGGGGGCTCAGCAGAAGCCCCCCTCTGTCCCTCCTGTGTGACCCCAGTCGCAGGGTGAGTTCAGCAGGATTCATGGCTGGAAGTGGAGCAGGTTGGCTCCATTTCCTCTCTCGCTGGTTTTGGGCTGGGGTGTGGTGGATGGGAGTGGCTGAGAGCGGATCCCAAGTTCCCGAGTCCCCTCTGCAGCTCAGACCTCGGCGCTTGCTCTCTCTGTCCGCTGCCTTTTCTCTGAGGCAGCCCAGGGCAGTTGGGGTCCTGCCTGTGGGGCCAGTCCCTGTGTGCCTGTCACCAATTCCAGAAAACCTCATTTAGCATGCAGCTTCTCGCCCGGTGCAGGACAGCCGTGTGAGTGGAAATTGGAGGGTTCATGGCTCCCACGGCCCCACCCTCAGCTTGGGCTCAGCTGGGACCCCTAGCTATGTTTACCATGAGGGTCCCTGGACAGTTCCAAAGATCTGTGTCTCTCATGCATGTTGTCCTCACAGGATGAGTTCATAGTCCTGGACATTCCTTGGAACAAGTTCACATCCACCCCCCCCCCCCCCGTAACCCTGCTGAAGGTGGAAAGACAGGCATCATTGTTGCTCACCAGCCACAGGTTGGGGGAGGGGTGGAGGTGGCTTCCCAGGGCGCAGAGCAGGCCACGGGTTCTCTGTCCACCCTTCCCGGCATGGTAGCCACCAGCCACACGTGGCTTCTGAGCAAGTGTGACCGGCAGACTGAATTTTTAATTTGATGACCTTCTTAAACTTGATTTTGTTTGAATGTAAATAAATCACCTTTTGTGGTCAGTGGCCATCTTATTCCCTGTATGGTATCTGAGAGTTCTTTTTTAAGATAATTTTACAAAGATTTACTTCTTTATTTGAAAGCGTTACACACACACACAGGGGGAGAGACACACAGAGGGAGATCTTTCACTCCCCAGATGACCACAACAGCAGGGGCTGGGCCAGGCTGGGGCAGGAGCTTCATCTGCATCTCTCACATGGGTGGCAGGGACTCAAACCCTTGGGCATCTTACACTGCTTTCCCCAGGCCATGATTGGGAGCTGGATTGGAAGTAGAGCAGCTGGGATTTGAATCAGTGCCCATATGGGATGCTGATGTCATAGGAGACAGCTTCACCCACTTGTCCACAATGCCAGCCTCTCGGAGAGCTTCTTAAAATATTGGTAGATTTTGACATAAAAGCAGATGTTCTGTGAAAGCCGGAGTATCTGAGTGGTACCTGCTGGCCTATAAAGAAAGCACATGGCTGTGATTTCCCCACCCCTTTTCTTGACTAAGTCACCAGCCGGGGAGCTGGCACTGGGGTGTTGGCCGGGCACCCAGCAGTGGCGGGGAGCTGTCCGTGGTAGGGAGTGTTGGCCAGGCACCCAGCAGTGGCGGGGAGCTGTCCATGGTAGGGGGTGTTGGCCAGGCACCCAGCAGTGGCGGGGAGCTGTCCGTGGTAGGGGGTTGTTGGCCAGGCACCCAGCAGTGGTGGGGAGCTGTCCTTGGTAGGGGGTTGTTGGCCAGGCACCCAGCAGTGGTGGGGAGCTGTCCATGGTAGGGTGCTCATGGACAGGCAGCCTGTAGTGGGGAGTTATCCGTGGTAGGGGATGCTATTTGACATGCCCCCAGCAGCAGGTGCAATCTCAGAATTTTCCTTGTAGGCCGAGAGCCAGGGGACCAGCCCAATCCCAGACAGAGGCTTCTAGGCCCGTTTGGCAGAGAGCGGACAGCTGCTTGTGTGACTCAGGCCTTGGGGAGCTGGTGGGTCAGTGGCTCTCCTGTCCCTTTTCTTGGATCTGGGCAAAGCTTGATGCACAGAGAAGGAAGCAGACCTACAGAGCAGGAGGCCTTCACAGCCCTGTGCTGGATGGGTGCTTGTTGTACTCTCTCTACAGTGACTTCCTTGTCAACACAACAGTCAGTCTACAGCTTACAAGAGCCTTCCTGTGTATAAACATACTAAGGATGGCCTTTGCCCTTTTCACTTATATGAGCCACATCCACATTTCCCCTCTTCCCCAAACACATTTGTCTCTCTATGAATTAATGAATGTAGGGTTTCTTACGTGACATCCAATCCCATTTCAGGCTAATAAAATGAGGAATCAGCAGCATCACTCACCGCTCATGGGGTAAACTTTGTAGCTTATGAAGTCCTTTCCTACTGTTGGTCTCATGAAGCTCCTAGAAGCCCTTGAAGTCACCGCTGTTCCCTCCAAATTCTAAAGTTCAGAGAGTTTGAATCACTGGTCCCTGGACGCACAGAGAAGTAGAAGGCGACAGAGCCAGAACTCAGGATGTGCCTTGCAATTGGAGAAACAAGAATCTGAACTAAATGACATTGGAACATTTCTGGGGTGTGGTGTTTGCACTGTGCAACGTGCATGTGAGGGGTTGGAAGGGGAGGGGGCTCAGAGGTGGGGCTCAGTCTCTTCTGCGGTGTAGGGCACTGCTAGTGGCCATGAACTAGGTTCTGCCAACACTGCCACTCGCTTGGTTGAACTTGGCCTTTGTTACTTCGGTTGACAAAGATGAATGCAACAATGTATCATATTCTTGGCACCCTGCTGAGTTCAGGGTTTTAAACTGAACTTTAATGTTTTTCTCTTCTAGAGTAAATGGATCCTTCTATGAGATCTTGCAAGTGGATTTCGGAATCGACAACAGCAGTGGCCTGGCTGGGGCCCAGCAAATTACCTGGCAGGTGGAGTACCCAGTTGAGGACACCATGAGTGCGCTGGTCGTCTCTGAGATCTTCGTCAGCCAGACAACCTTTGTGGGCATCGTGCCTCTTGCCATGGTGAGAAATTGGGCCTCAGCGGAAGTGCCAAGGAGATTTTCTTTGAGTTCATTTACTGTTCAGAGCAGCACAGTGCATTGTATCAGCTACTGTTTTCCAGGCACCTGGTCCTCCTTGTTTAAGTAGGGAAAATATGCTTAAGTCGTGTCTTATCTATTTTCTTTCCATATTGGGTGCTTGGGAACTACTCGGGGTCTGCTCTGCCCCCCGTCTTCATTTGTGCAGGTTGCTGAAGGGTTTCTGGGGAGCCCTCGCTCTCTCTCGTCTCTGTCTCTGCGTCTACTGGGGCAGGGGCTGCGCTGAGTGAAGACGGCTTCACGGAAGTGAATCAGGGTCACGTGGTGGGAACAGCGGCTCCGTCAGCCAGGGACCAGCCCCTCGTGGAAGGCTTTGCCCGAGAGTGCCCAGGGCACATGGGATGGACAAACCTTGAAATGGAGATGGAACAAGAAGGCCAGACGGGGCCCCAGGGTCCATGAAACGGCTGAGGGTGCTGCTTTGTTGTCTGGGCGGTAATGGAATTTCTTCCCCAGAGCTTGGCTGAAGCTCTGTTCACAGCCACGCCCAGGGACCACGTGTGAGGGTCGGGTCACAGTGTGCCGGTGAGGCGGAGCTGACACGTCCATGGGAGAGCCACGTGCATGGTTCGGATATATTCTGTACTGCTTTACCTTCCTGTCTGGGACCAAAATGGAGGCCATGCCCAGATAGTCCAGGGAGATTCTGTGGACGCTTTAGACACTAGAGTGGAGACCCTCGAGATGACAGCCTTGTGTCCTGCAGTGAATTCTGCTGTCCTCGTACCTGGGGTGTTTTGAGTATCCTTAGCGTCAACCTGGAGCACACTTTGTCTTCCTTGCCCCACCGAGTCTTTCTTCAGCCCAGCCCTTTCGGAGGTGTCTTTCCTGTTGGCTAAAGTCCGCCCTGCTCCCTGCCGGTCCATCCGTCCAGCCACACTGCCCTCGGCTAATTTTCACAGGCATCCCTGGCGGGTACGGAGGGTTCATTTTCAGTCTTCTTCCCAGAAGGCTAGGGTCATGGTCAGTTTTGTCCACGTTTGTTTCCCGGCACCCGGTACGGTGGCTGTTTGTTGAGGGAGCAAACGGACCTTGTGCTCTAATCCAGGCGTCTGACGGCACTTGGTGGGAAGGCCCTGTGCAGGGACAGAGGTGGGTGGGTGTGGGTTTAGGGAGGAGTGAGGCTGTCCTGCCGTCCCCCAGGGAGATTTTCTGTGTACTCTCCCATCCTCAGGCCGAGGGTCAGTGGTCTGTTTCCTCACAGTTCTGACTGCTTGGCTCCATGCTTAATTAGTCCACTAGCTCTGAAGCTTCCGGATACTTCCAAGGATGGAATTCAGAAGGAGAGCGCTGTGCTGGTGCACCCCTAGGGGACGTCCAGCCCGTAGGCCCCCTGTGGGCACTTGGAACAGCCTCCGCTGCTTTCCCAGGTACATTACTCGTGAAATCGTTTGACCTGGCTCTGCCAAGGTGGGTAAATCTACAGCAGGCTAATTTTTAAGTTGATAATTTTGTATGGCTCATGAATAATGTTATAGAGATCCAAGTGGTCCTTGGCAGAAAAAAAGGTTTCATGTCCCTGGACTGGTGCCAGCTCCTGGGGGACCTGGGAAGGGGTATATGTTTACCTGCCAGGCGGCTCACAACAGGACAGGTGTGCAGACCAGGGCTGGCCAGGTGCAGTCCACAGGACACAACCCAGCCTGCTGCCTGCTTTTGTAAGACAGCCTTATTTGGACACAGCCACGTCCATTTGTTATGGGTTGTCAGTGTCTGTTTGAATGGCCAGACATCAGCGCTGGCCGTTTGTTCAGAGCTTCAGCATCCTGTAGCGAGTGCCACGCCTCGGAGGTGGCCGATGAGTGGCTGCGTGGCTGTAGCTCTGGTGTTATTAGGCGCCAGGGCATGGCTCGTTTGTTTCCCAGGACAGCCTCTCCTGCTGAGATCTTTGCCGAAAACACTCAACCCTCTCTGTCCACCTTCAGCTCAGGTGCTGGGCTGACTGGGCTCTCACAAGGTTGGGCCACGAGCTAGGGACCAGACGGAGCTGGGGGAGGGGCTGGCGGACCCTGCGTGAGTGAAGGGCAGAAGTGTTTGGAATGTGGTCAGGATGCAGGTCACTTCCTGGTGACAGGAAGTGTCAGTTGCAGTGTTGCCTGCAGCTGTGCGGCTTGTGGACAGGTGGTTCTCAGCTGCCTTGTCTCATCCATTCCTGATTTCTCTCTCTCTCTTTTTAAGACTTATTTTATTTATTTCAAAGAGTTACAGAGAGAAGTAGAGACAGAGAGAGGGAGAGAGAGAGAGAGGTCCTTAATATGCTGGTTCACTCCCCAAATGGCCGTAACCGCCAGGGCTGATCTGATCTGATCTGAAGCCAGGAGCCAGGAGCTTCTTCTGGGTCTCCCACATGGGTACAAGGGCCCCAGCACTTGGAACAGCCTCCGCTGCTTTCCCAGGTACATTAGCAGGGAGCTGGATAGGAAGTGGAGCGGCCGGGACTGGAACCGGTGCCCATGTGGGATGCTGGCATTGCAGGCTTGGGCGTTAACCCACTGCACCACAGCACCGCCCTCCCCCCGATTTCTCCCTGGTCTCTCTTGGGAGGTAGGTGCTATGTGTGCCTTGCAGGGCGTGTTCCTCAGACTGCCAGGGACTCCCCATCTGGCAGATCTCGCCTCTGGCTTCGGTTAGCACTGGCAGGGTTTGGATGCTGAGTGGTGCTGTGTGCTACCACTGTCTCTTATGAAAGGACTTCCAGGGAGGCCTTCAGCAGTGTTTTCACCAGAACGATGGCTGGGAGTTACCTTTGGGGTTGTTTTTCCTACTTGGTTGTTTGAGCTGAAGGGTGGCCTTGAGGAGAGAATTATGCCTGCTGCTCTTGAAGCTTGGTGCCTTGTATGTCCTTGGTCCTCCCTCTCCCCTCTGCTTCTCCTTTCCTTCCCTCCTCCTCCTCCTCCTCCTCCTCCTCTGTGTCCTCCTCCTTCCAAAGCAAGACATGAAAAGTGCAGGGCAGCTAAGGCAGGGGTTGCACAAGGCAGGGAATGGTGTACCCGTCCATAGGAGGCACAGCAGGAACCGCTGTCACTGCAGGAGCGTCTCACCAGACAGAGCTTTGTGGTTATGACACGACGTGATCTCTTAAAGAATATTGACTGGGGCTGGTGCTGTGGTGTAGCGGGTAAAGCCGCCACCTGCAGTGCCGGCATCCCATATGGGCACTGGTTAGTCTTGGTTGCTCCACTTCCGATCCAGCTCTCTGCTATGGCCTGAGAAAGCAGTAGAAGATGGCCCAAGTGCTTGGGCCCCTGCACCTGCATGAGGAGACCCCGAGGAAGCTCCTGGCCCTGGGCTTTGGATCGGCGCAGCTCCAGCTGTTGCAGCCTACTGGGGAGTGAACCATCGGATGGAAGACCTCTTTCTCTCTCTCTGCCTCTCCTTCTCCCTCTGTGTAACTCTGACTTTCAAATAAATAAATAAATAAATAAATGATTCTTTAAAAAATAATGTTTATTTATTTATTTGAAAGCTAGGGTTGGGGGAGAGGGAAGAAGGAAGAGGAAAGAAGGAAGAGGGGAGAGAGCTGCTGGTTCGCTTCCCAAATGGCCACCACAGCTGGGGCTGGCCAGGCCAAAGCCAGGAGCCAGAAGCTCCATCTGGGTCTCCCATGTGGGTCCAAGCACTTGGGCCATCCTCTGCTGCTTCCCAAGAACGTTGGCAAGGAGCTGGATCAGAAGTGGAGCAGCCGGGACTCAAACCAGTGCTGTGAGAGGGAATGCAGGTGTCCCAAGTGAGAGCTGGACTTGCTGCATCCAGCGCCTGCCCCAGAACTTAGCACTTTGGCTGTAGGAGGTAGAGCAGACCAGCAGCTGGGCCCAGGTCAGGCCATAGCCAGCCACCCCACACGAGGGCCAGCACTGTTCCCGCCCCTGGCTGGAGAGAGCAGGAGGTGCTCCCAGGGGAACTGGACTCCCTGCTGAGTCAGAGCCACAGTGGGCCTGTCTGGTTGAGTGGAGCCATGGGAGACTCACCTGCTGCTGAGGAGGGGCCGGGCCAGGGGAGGGATTATCTTGGTTTGTGCCTCCTGCCTGCTGGGGTGGAAGCTTGATCAACACCATCTCCAGGAGTCCTGGAACCCGTTAGCGGAAGGCGGGGACATGCACCTGAGGGCCACAGCGCCCCCTTGCTGGTCTTACTGTGTGACGCAACTCAGGTGAGCCAGTGTGACTCAGAGCCCGCGGAGCTTGTGCCTTTGGGACTTGGCCACACGGAGCCCCCTTCCTGCTGGGGCTTCCTCGTAGCCCCTGGCCCAGCACGTCCTGCCTTGGCTGCCTTCCCCCTTTGCATTCTGACTGTTCTTCCTGGAGAGGCCTCCTCCTTCCCGGTCTCGCTCGCTCACTCTCGACCCTTGTAGACCGCTGGATGTGACTCACGCTCCCTTGTGTGCCTGTCCGTCCAGTTGTGAGGGAGAACTCAGCAGGAGGAATTCCACGTGGAACGTTGCTCACCAGAAGTGGGGAGTGGGGGCAGCAGGGCCTGGTTCATAGGACAGAACCGAGGAATGCGGGCTCAGCAGATGGAAGGAGCAGGTCAATTGCCAGGGTCCACACAGCGTTCAGGGGTGAGGCCTCACACACACACACAGACACACACACATAGACACACACAGAGACACACACATAGATGCACACACAGACATACATACACATAGACACACACATACAATCACAGGCACACACAGACATGTACACAATTACACACACAGACATACACACATAGTCACACACAGTCACACACAGATACAGACACACACACATAGATGCACACACAGATACAGACACACAGAGATACAGTCACACACACATATACACACACATAATCACACTTAATAACACACAGATATAGACACACACATATAGACACACACAGACACAGACACATACACAATCACACAGAGATACAGACACACACATATCACATAATCACATAGATACAGAGAGACAGAGACACACACATAGACACACACGATCACATACAGATACAGACACACACATAGATGCACACACACAGACACACACAGATACAGACACATACAATCACATATAGTCACACACAGATACAGGCACACACAGATACAGACACACAATCACAGACACAAACATGCACACAATCACACATAGATACAGACACACACAATCACACACACTGATACATACACAGACACAGAATCACAGACACACAGATTCACATATAATCACACACAGACAATAACAGACACAATCACAGATACATTAACAGACACACAGACACATATACAATCACAGACATAGACACATACAATCACATACACAATCACAGTCACACAGATACACACATACAATCACACACAGACACACAATCACATAGAACCACACACAGATACAGACACACACACACATAATCACATAGAATCAAACAGATACAGACACACACATACACACATATATACAATCACAAACACACAGAGACTAAGACACATACAGACATACAGAGACACACACAGACACACATACACACAATCACATATAATCACACATACAGATACAAACACATACACACATACAATCACAGACACAATCACAGATATATACACTGACGCACACAGACACACGCAGTCATACACGCACACATAGACACATGCACAGTCACAGACACACACAGTCACAGACACACAGTCACACACACAGACACATGCATAGTCACAAACACACACAGGATCGCAGAGTGTCTGGGAGCCCAGGGAGGTGGTCCCTCAGCTGGGAGGGGTGAGGCAGAAAGGGGAGGGAGGGACCAGGAGCCCCTGGACAGGGTTTCAGGCAGACGGAAGCAGGTGCTGGAGCCATCACTCCTGGTGAATGAGAGAGGAACGGGAACAGGTGGGATCACTGGGGTGAAATCGCGAGGCCTCGGGAATCCTTTGTGTCTCACGTTTCCATTCCTAGCAGGGCAGCCCGGTGGTCCGTGCCTCCCAAGCCCCCTTGTGAAGAGGGCCGTCTGCCCAGGGGGAGCCGAGACACGGTCACGGTCACGAGGCTGCTGCGGCATCCCTTTCAAAATCCGCGGGGCGTTGCAGCCATCCCTGGGCCTGGAAGTGCTAGCTCGTGTCTGTGGCTTCCCTGTCGTGCTTCCCCTCTGAAAGCACAGGTGCCTTGCCTCGGGCTCTCCACCCAGTCATGAGCTGCGAGCTTGGTGGCTCATGCCCGGGGTGGTGTGGTGTTAGAGCCGCAGCCCAGCCTTCAGCAGCCGTCCTCACGCCTGCAGGCCCTGCTCTGCACAGGCACACGTCATCTCCCCGAAAGGCTGGAATCAGAAGCTGAGCACACTGAGTGGGTTTCTAGGCAAGTGGGGACACGGGCTTGGTGTCAGCAAGAGTGAGAGGCCATCAGGCCGCTTTGGGGTCGCGTTGGCCTGAACCCTCACACCGGCCCGGGCGCGGCTACTCCTGGGCTCCAGGCAGCGTCTGTGCACCTGCCCTGTACTGAGCGCTGCTCCCGTGAGGGTTGCAGTGAGGTCATGGGCTGAGCTCTCACTCTCACCTCCCAGACGCCGCACGGATGACTCTGAGACCTCCCCAAGGGATCATTTCAGATGCGGCTGAGCGGGCTGGGGAGAGGGTGGAGAGAGGGGAGGGCAGCAGCCGGTGGCAGAGCAGCTGGGCAGGCGCCTGTGAAGCCCTGGCTCTGAGCTCCAGGTGAGAAGGGGCCAGCCGGGCAGAGCAGTGGAGGGAGAGCGTCCAGGCAGGGCGAGTGGCTTGTGTCTTCGAGCAGCGTGGAGCTGGGTGCGTTTGCAGGACACAGAGCAGGCGGGCAGTTAGTGTGCGGTGGGCAGGGAGGGCGGCTGGAGAGGAAGCCAGGGCAGGGTCTGCAGGAGTTCCTCAGGGCACCTGGTGCCTCTGGGACCTCTCCTATCTCCACTGTGCTTGGTGTCTGTGCTGGTTTCCTGTGGCTGCTGTGACAAAGTGTCACATGCTTGGTGGCTTGAGACAACGCAGACTTGGGATGCTGGAGTCTGTGGTGGGTGCCTGCTTTCTGCAGGCCCCGGGGAGGGTCCGATCTTGCTCTTTCCAGCTCCTGGAGGGTGCCTGTGTTCCTGGGCTCACGGGGGACTTCAGTGATAACCCAGGGTTCTGTCCCCATCGCAGGGTCCTTCCCTTCCCCACACCTGCAAAGTCCTTTCTGCCGGGTAAGGCCACGTGTCTGCCGGTTCTGGGGTTAGGACAAGGACGTCTTGTGGGTGGCGGACTTATTGGCCGGCTGCAGTGGCTTAGTCTAAGCACCCGCAGCGAGCCGTGAGGTGTGTTCTGTCACCCCGCTTTATAGACAAGGAAACAGAGCCGGAGGAAGGGAGGGGTTGGCTCTCAGCTGCTGGCCCCAGGGTCTGCTCCTCAGCCAGTGCAGTGGCTGTTACTCAGCCTCTGGGTGCCATGCAGCCACGGCCGTCTGGAGTTTCCAAAGTGCGTGCAATTTTGTAAAAGTTAAAAAGAAGGCCAACTGTTCTGAAATAGTTGTCATCAGATGTTCACACAAACAAGTTGTAGAGGGAGGGAGGGAGAGAGGAGAGGATTCGCCAGCCTGGACTGAGGATGTGTGGCATCGACAGCAGGAGACCCGCACCCACTGCCTGGCTGTGCCCCAGGGCCATGGGAGGACCCCCGGGGGACAGTGGGGACCTGGGAAAGGCCCCCCAGCTCCAGCACTGACAGACTGGCCACTCCTGGGGTGGGCAGGGGCTTCCGCCGCTTCTCTTCCCAGCAGAGGGGCCTCCCTGATTGCCACTCGCTGAGCCTCAGAGCCCTGAGCCGCCGTGGAACCCCAGCAGCCATCAGAGCAAGGCTCGGAGCTGAGTGCTGGTCTTGGTGCCAACACCTGGCAGCCCTGGGGCCTTGCACAGGTTGCTCAGCTCTGACGTGCCTCGGTTTCCTCCTTGTGAAGCCGGCCTAGGACCAGGGTGACCAGGAGTCCCCTGTGGAATTGCCTGGCACAGAGTCTGGCGTTAGGTAGGCCATGGTCGGTTTGGGGCAGGAGCCTTGCGAGCAGAGGCCAGAGGCCATGTCTGGCACAGTGGGTGGTGCTTCTGTTTGTCTGATGGGCCAGATGCAGGTGCAGTGGGAGGGGCAGTTATCACAGCAGGTGCCTGTGGGGAGCAGAGGCGCCATGTGGGGGCCCCGATGCTCACTCTGACTGCCCTGCATGTATTTTTGTCCAGAATTTATCTTTGGGGGAAGCACAAAGACCTGCTCTCCTTTCTCTTGGCAGCCCAGGGAAGGGGAGCAGGCGCTGTCTTTGATTTGCCAGTCTGCACGCTTGCCCTGGGTGCCTGGGCTGCTGGGCCAGCGGCTGCTGCTCCCTCCGCCAGCCTCGGTAAAACTTCTCCGCCTGCTGGCAGACCTTGCTCTTCCTCGTAGTCATGACGCCTGGGGCCTGGCGTCCTGGGCTGCCTCTGTGTGCTGTCCCGAGCGTCAGCCTCGGCCTCTCGCCGTCTCTGCTTGTCCCTCACCCTCCTGCTGTGCAGCCCACAGCCTGAGCTGGCTCCAGTGGGCGGAGGCTGCTGTACCCCACGGGAGGTAGAGCAGGTATCCCGTGGCCCGGGGGGGGGGGGGTGTCACAACCTGGAGAGGTCGTCACGACCTTTGGTCGATTTGTGAACGTCTCCTTCTGCTTCTTGTCCGTTGTCCTTTGTTTAAAATTTGGAAAAAAAGTGTAACCAGATTGTACTTGAAGACATCTTTTCTTCATTAGAGATTTATTTATTTAATTGAAAGGGAGAGAGAGAGAGAGAGAGAGAGAGAGAGAGAGAGAGAATCTTTCATCTGTATGTTCACTCCCCAGATGGCCGCAACAGCTGGGCCTAGGCCAGGATGAAGCTAGGAGCCAGGAGCTTCTTCTGGGTCTCCCACGCGGGTGCAGGGGCCCAAGGACTTGGGCCATCTTCTACTGGTTTCCCAGGTCATCAGCAGGGAGCTGGACCGGAAGCAGAGCAGCGGCCACGGCCCAGTCCTGAGACCTTCCGTGGGGCTTCCCTCCCCCATCCCAGCTGTAAGAGGGCGGTGTGGCTCCCACCTGGAGAACCCGGCAGCGTCTGCGAGGGTCTGGGTAGTGCCTGGCAGGTCACCAGCAGGTGGTGCGTGTCAGCGCGTGTTCCTGTCCCTGTGACCTGTGAACGTCAGGATATGTTGACGGTGGCAGAGTGGCTGACCCTCAGGGCAGGTGCAGCCTCCCTTCCCCCCTGCTCCTCACTGCTGCCTGAGGGCAGAGAAGCGTCTCTGAAGACCCTTGTCTGTCACTCAGTCATCTCTCGCCCTGCTGTGGCGGAGCCCAGCAGCTGGCTGTCTGGCTTTGACTTCACAAATGCTCACCGTGCCCTTTAGGATTGGCTTCAGCTGCTTTTTTAACCAGGGAGGGAAATCGTGGGTGGCAATCCCCGGTGTCCCCACCAGATGGCGCTGACAGACCAGATTGTGGCCGCAGGGGCCCCTCCTGCTCCCCTCCCCCCAAAAGGCCCCTGAACACCTGCCCCTTGTTGGCACCTTCTTCTCTGCACCCCATTGGCTGCGTCCTCGTGACCTCTGAGTTCCAGGAGTCCCAGGTCCCTGAGGAAATGAAGGCTCCTTCTGGCAGCCCCCCCTGGTGCTCAGCACAGCACCTGACACCTGCCCCCGGCAGCCTCCACGGGTGTCGCCTCCCACAAGCCACCACGGGGCCTGTCCAGGGGCCTGAGGGATGCCAGCAGGTGGTTTCCTGGAAGGCCTCCCGGTCTGTTTAAAGCAATGCAGGCTCTGGTGATCTTTCAGACAAGTCGGGAGACAGCCGAGTCCCAGCGCCCCTAATGTCACCGGGTACATCAGAGACGGTCGCCCCGCACAGCTCATCCACGCCCACACCTGTCTGAGGTGGCCGGCTGGGCTAACGGGCGGCAGGTGGACAACACACCCTAGAACTTCAGGGTTGCTCTCTGCAGGCTGGATGTTTTTTAAATGGTACATCATCCTATTTAAGAGAAGGTTAAGAATTTTGTGTTTAATTATTGAATTATGTAATATTTAATTATTAAAATTATTATATTTATATTCTATATTTAAGAGGTGAAGAATCTAATGTGAACTTTTTGGGCTTCAGAGAGTATTAGCTACAGCCAGAGTGACCAGTTTTATGACAACACCTTGCTATCGTTAGGGGAGGAAGTGGTGAAAGCAGGCCAGTGATTGGTGCTGTCAGCCCGCCCCTGGCCACCAGTGAGGCTGTGTATGCTCTTCTAGTGCTGGGATTGGACTCTGGGGCGGAACCTGCACTGTCCAGTGTGGTAGCCACTCACCATGCATGGCTTGTCAATTAAAACATGAACGTCAAATTAAATTCAGGATTCAGTTTCTCTGCGGCACCAGCTGTGTTTCAAGGGCACAGTGGCCTCATGCGCCAAGCGGATTCCGCCTGGCAGCACAGTGGTGACGAAGGCCCTGCGGCCGGTGTGGCACTGACCGACAGCTGTGGGAGCAGCACACAAAGATGTCTTCCGGCTTCCTCTGCCTGAGCGTTTGTTACGTGTGCTGGAGGGAAAACACATGAAGAGGCAAGTTTTCTTGGTGTGAAAATTCAGAAATGTATGTGGTCAAGGGGCCTTCAGGGAGACTGGAGAATCTGTATTATGAAAAACTACATGGAATTCAGGTCGCTTTGTCCCCAAGTAAACCCATCGTGTAGGAAAAAATTTTACCTTTTTGAGAGACAGAGATTGCTCTTCCGTCCTCTGCCTTACCCCCAAATGTATGGAACAGCTGGGGCCGCCAGGCCGAAGCCAGGAGCCAGGAACTGATCCAGCTCTCCCGTGTGGGTGGCACAGAGCCCAGTGCTTGAGCCCCAGCCGCTGCCTCCCGGGTGTGCGTAAGCAGGGAGCTGGGATCAGCAGTGGAGCTGGGGCTCGAACCCCGCCGCTCCGGCATCAGATGGGTCCCCAGGTGGCATCTGAGCTGCTGTGCCGAATGCCTGCCCCAGCACATCTTTCAATTCCCTTTTCCCCCAGAGTCTGCAGGATCCTCATGTGTGTATGTGTGTGTGTATGTATGTGGTGTGAGTACATGTGCATGTGTGTATGTGTATTTATGTGTGTATGTGTATGTGTATTTGTGTGTGTATGTGTGTATGTGTATGTATGTGTGTATGTGTGTGTATGTATGTGGTGTGAGTACATGTGCATGTGTGTATTTATGTGTGTATGTGTATGTATGTGGTGTGAGTACATGTGCATGTGTGTATGTGTATGTGTGTATGTGTATTTATGTGTGAATGTGTGTATATATGTATGTGGTGTGAGTACATGTGTATGTGTGTGTGTATGTATGTGGTGTGAGTACATGTGCATGTGTGTATTTATGTGTGTATGTGTGTGTATGTGTGCGTGTGTGCTATCAGGCTTTGTTACATTTATGTTCAGTTGTGGACCCTGCTACTCACTGTGATGTGCACGATGCTCACGGCTGAAGCGCCCTCACCCTCCGTCCCCACCGTGGGTCCCCTTGTCCACGAAGTTCCCCTTTTATTGAGCACTTTCCACTTTTCCTTCCTTTTAGCTTCACTTTAATGAGATTTTGAGGGGAAATGAGACATCCAGGTGGTCGAGCTGCTCCGCTGACCTGGAGGTCCCACACTTGTCTGACCGTGAGGTGTCAGGGACACTTGTCAGCCATGCCTTCCACGTGCTCTGCTGCAGGGCTGGCGGCCACCCTGGGGCTAGAGGCTGGCACTGGGAGAGGGCGGCAGGTGCTGGGAGAGGGCTCGGCGCCTGCTCTCGGGGTTGCCTGCAAAGCTTTCTTCCCCTGAGAAAGACCGGGCTCAGCCCTGGCATCCTTGGGCCGAGGAGTCCTGCTCCGCTGGAGAAGCTGCTTGCTTCCTTTGGAGACAGGCGGAGCCAGGGCATTCGAGCTGAGCCAGAGTCGCCGCCCGCTGCCCGGAGGCCTTGCCCTCCTTCCCCGTGTCCCCCGGCACTGCCTTGACCCTGGGAAGTGCCTCACTCTGGCTGGCAATGCTGGGGGTTATACGGTGCCACCCTTTCAGGAGGGGCAGGGCTGCGTGGAGGGAGCTGTCCAGGCAGAGATGAGAGAATCAGGAAAACCCGAGGAGACACCATGGGAAGGGCAGCGGGCTGGCAGGTGCTCTTGGCTCCGAGGGGGATCCTTCCATCTCCCCCCACCCCCCAGGACAGAACAGGATCATGGCCACAGTTCCAAGAGCCCCAGGAGTGTCTGCACTGGTGCGGCAAGCACCGTAGGTCGAGGGCCTTGATTTCTCCAGGGGCCTGCGCTCAGGTGTGGGTAAGTGAAGACCCTGGTGGGGTTCCAGGGAAAGGAGGCGGTGGAGACCAGGGGAGTGGAGGGCTCCCTCTTCGCCTGGGCAGGGTGCCACTCTCAGCTCATGCCCCCATCCAGAAACCATACCATGGGACCTGGGAAGCATCCACAGGGAATGAAATCCATATGTGAGTTACCTGCACTGCGTGTTTATAGCAGTTCAGTTCACAATAACTAAGTTATGGGATCAACCTAGGTGTCCATCAACTAATGAATGCGTAAAGAAAACACGGTGTACATCTACACCATGCAATAGTAATCAGCCACAAAAAGGAATGAAATCCTCATTTTTGCAGCAAAATAGATACAACTGGATATCATTATGCCAAATGAAATAAGCCAGACCCAAAAGACAAATACCACGTGTTTTCTCTTATTTGCGGTAGTTAATATATAGAGAGCATGAAAGTTGTGTGGCTGTCATTTCATTTGGTATATAGTTAAGTGGTTAGTGGTATATGGAATGAGCCAGTGGGTGAAAGATTCTCTCCCTTTCTCTCTCTCTTTCTCTCTCTCTCTCTCTTTTTCTCTAATTCTGCCTTTCAATTAAATAGGAAAATACATCCAAGTACAGTTTGATTAGCTTTTTTTTTTTTTTTTTAAGATTGATTTATTTCAAAGGCAAAGTTGCAGAGGAGGGTGAGGGTTTTCCATCCATTGGTTCACTCCCCCCCTGGCCACAGTGGTTAGGGCTGAGCCAGGCCGAAGCCAGGAGCTTAATCTGGGTCTCCCATGTGGGTGGCAGGGGCCCAAGCACTTGGGCCATCTTCTGCAGCTTTCCTAGGCACATTGTAGGAAGGTGGATCGGAAGTGGAGCAGCTGAGACTTGAACCAGAGCCCTCGTGGCATCTGGCATTGTAGGCTCCGGCTTTACCCATGTGCAACGCTGGACCATTTTTTCTTTGTCTTGTTTTTTACAGATTTCAAACAAAAGACAAAGGACACGAGGCAGATTTATTCTCAAGCTGTTGAGACTCAGAGTTGTTACTGATAAGCGGTGACTTGATCCTGCCATTTTCCATAACTATTGTAGTCTTTGAATCTCCTGTATCTTTCGCTAGCAGGTTTTCTGCCTTCACATTCTTGCATGATGCTGACCGTCTTTGTCTGTGTGTGCAGGACATCACCGGGCATGATTTGTAAGGCTGGCCGCGTGGTGACAGATTTCTTGCGTTTCTGCTTGTCTTGGAAGTTCTGCGCTTCGCTTCACGTTGGAATGGGAGCTTCACGGGGCAGAGTGTTCTGGGTTGGCAGCGTTTTGCTTTTAGGGTGTGGACGACACCTCTCCGTTCTCCTCTGGCCTGTTGCGTCTCTGTTGAGACACGTGCTGTCCGTCTGATGGGAGTTCCTTTAGAGGTGGTCTGGCATTTGTCTCACGGATTTGAGGCTGTTCCCTCGTGTTTGACTGTCGAAGGCTTGACTATAACGTGTTCTGGTCAGGCCTGCTTGGGGTCTGTGCCTTTCCTGGATTCGGATGTTCGCTGTCTTCTCCACATCGGGGGATTTTCTGCTGTTATTTCACGGAATAGGCTTGCAAAGCCGTTCTCTTCTCCCATACCTCCAGGAGCTCCTGTGATTCGTATACTTCGTTGTTTGCTGGGATCCCAGAGATTCCGAGTGCTGTGTTCAGCTGATTTCTTCTTCCTCCTCCTCTTCATCCTCCTCCTCCCTTTTCTTCCTCCTCATTCTTCCTTCTTTCCTCTCCTTCTCCATATTTCAAGAGACCTGTCTTCTAGATTAGATATTCTTTCTTCTGCTTCATCATGTCTGATATTAAGGCTTTTCATTGTAATTTTTTTAAATTTATTTTTTATCTGCAAAGTTCCCAAAGAGAGAGGGCAAGATAGAGAGAGAGAAAGGTCTTCTATCCATGAGTCCACTCCTCAAATGGCCACAAAGGCCAGGCCTGGGCCAGGCTGAAGCCAGGAGCCAGGAGCTTCATCCGGGTCTCCCACATGCATACAGGGGCCCAAGGACTTGGGCCATCCTCTGCTGCTTTCCCAGGTGCACTAGTAGAGAGCTGGATTGGAAGTGAAACAGCTGGGACTTGAACCAGTGCCCATATGGGATGCTGGCATTGCTGGCGGTGGCTTAAACTGTTACACCACACCAATCTCCATTGTAATTTTTTTAAGATTTAATTATTTATTTGAAAGTCAGAGTTACACAGAGAGAGGAGAGGCACAGAGAGAGAGAGAGAGAGAGAGAGGTCTTCCATCTGCTGGTTCACTCCCCAATTGGCCACAATGGGCAGAGCTATGGTGATCTGAAGCCAGGAGCCAGGAGCTTCTTCCAGGTTTCCCATGTGAGTGCAGGGGCCCAAGGACTTGGGCCATCTTCTACTGTGTTCCCAGGCCATAGCAGAGAGCTGGATCGGAAGTGGAGCAGCTGGGTCTCGAACTAGTGCCCATATGGAATGCCAGCACTTCAGGCCAGGGCATTAACCCTCTGCGCCACAGTGCCGACCCCGTCCATTGTATTTTTTATGTTGACTGATCAAATATTTCATTTCTGTTTGCTTTTTAATATATCTATCTGCAGAATTCCTCATCCATGTCATACACTGATTTCCTTATTTAACTGTGATTGTGTTTGTGTGTATATATGTGTCTGTATATGTATGTGGGTGTATGTATATGTATGAATACGTGTGTATTTGTGTGTGTGTGTGTTTGTAACTTTACATTCTTTTGAATTCTTTTTTAGGCATTGTGTCCACGCTCCTTTCACAGTCTAATGTTGCTGTATTGTTGTGTTCCTTTTTTGGGAGTCATATTGTCTTCCTTGTTCCTGTTTCTTGGGTTTCTATGTTGATTTTTGCACATCTTGGGGGTCTCTTGTTACTATGACTTTTTTTTAATTGAAGGCTTTACTGCAGGAATTGTGTCTCTTGGGCTTGGTAGATGTGTTAGGCCTACACTATAGCTCCAGGGGTGTGTGCTGGGTGAGACCAGGGCACTCTGGCCACCATTGGTGGGTGGAGCAGGAGTCCAGGGTGACATCCAAGATGGGCGTGCTGGAGCCCCTCTGGTTGCAGTCAGGGTAAGAGGGGATGTTGGAGATGGCTGGTGTGTTCACAGTCCTAGCCTGTGGCTGTGCTGGAGAGATCCAGCTGATACACAGCTCAGAGTGGGCTCATGGTGCCAGCGAACTTACCCACCAGGTGCGTACACCGTCCCTCTGTGTGTGTCCCCCGCTTCCACAAGATCTGTCCCCAGCACACAGAACAGATGGGTGCACGGGACCCCAGCCACCACCCGTGACCCTCTCGGCGGCACTGCCTATGCCCAGAACTTGTAGTCACAGGGCACAGGAGTCTGCCGTCGCCCTGCAGGCCGCCTCTTCCCCCGTGTCCTCCGAGTCAGGACAGAGTTCGGCTGTGACTTCGTCACAGCAAATCAAGTCTGGTTCTTTGGCAGGGTTTGGGGAAGGCAGTGTGTCCTGCTCCCATCACAGAGTCAAGTAGCTGCCCAGACCCCGGCCAGCTCCCCAGGCTGGACCTGAAGCCAGTGAGGACCGCTGGATTCTGCCTTAGTCCCAGCCCCCGGTGGCGGGGCCACAGCTGCCTCTACTTACCTTACCCTGGCAAGATGGCGCTCTCAACCGCGAGCGGCCACAGGGTGTGGGAGTGGCTGCCAGTGCAGGTGGCAGCAGTGCGGCTGTTCTCCCTGCTGCCCCACGGCTCTCTGTTCTGTGCTCCACTGAGGATGTCACCCAGGCCTCCCAGTCACGCCATAGGGACGTGTTCCTTCCTTTGTTTCCTTCTCTGTGGCCGCGGTCAGTGTGGTGTCTCACTGTTCAGCCATCTTGGGTCTCCCTGAACATTTCTGATTCATACTTGGCGGAATCCGTGGGGCGGAACCTGCGGGTCTGCGGGGATACCGGTGTCCAGCTGTGCTCACTCCCTTCTGCCAGACCACGGAGCGCACAGTCAGGGAGCCCAGATTAAAATCCGTCTCTGCCTCCCCGGCCTCTGACGCGGGCCATCTGCCCCATCTCACGCTCTCTTCTGTGATCTGGATGCACTGATGGCGTCCAGCTCACACCGGTGGCAGGATTAAAGAAGTTAACTTGTGGAAGCGCTTAAACCAGGTCCTGGCACGTGGTGAAAACTCAGCGGCTTGTCAGGTGTCATCTCCTCCTCCTCCAAGTTGATTTCCTCTTCTCTTGGTAACCAAGGGAACATCTGAGAATGAATCGCCTCACAGGTGAAGTCCCGGATCTGTGTGGTAGGCGGGCTGCAGCCCTGGGATGACACTCCACCCCCCCAATCCCAGGCTGGGCCCGCACTTCCTTCCACGGCACAGGGAGCTCTGTCACAGAGTGAAGGAAGAGGCGGGGACTACCCTGGGGGAAGAGTGATGACATAACATGCGTGTCTTTGAACCCAAGCTTGGAGAAAGACACTATTCACAAGAGGAGGCTTATTTTTTATTCTCATAGAATTTTATACTATGTAAAATGCTTAAGCATTAAAAAAAGTCTCTGTAAAGGCATTGCAATAGGATAAATCTCTGACAGCAAAACCAACCACACAGAAAACACGTGTGCTTCCTAAGGCTCGGGGGCAGACAGATAAGCCACAACCTCTGCCGGTCCCTGCGCTGTCTGCAGTTCTGGTCACCTCCCAGAGAGCCCCCTGAGCCCCCTTGCTGGCCTGTGGCCTTCCAAGCCGCCTGGTGAGAACATCCTGTTCTTGGCACTGGCAGTAGGGGGGGCATTGCCACCGGGGGAGGAAGAGGGAGACTGATGTCATCCCTGGCTCTCTCCACTTGGCGGAGGCAGAGGGGAGGCCCCGTGGGCTTCTTTCCAGACAGAGAGGCCTGGTGCAGTCGGGGTCTTGGCCATCTGAGCCGGGGAGATCGCCAGGGTAGCAGCTCAGAGACAGCAGGTGGCCGGGTGCTGAAACACAGTGGTGAGGCGACTTTGGTCCTGCAGTCAGACCACGTTGCATTCAAATCCCTGGGAAGGCATCTGACCGTCCACGGGCCGTTCTGTCGCGTGGGGACGACTCGGAAGCAGCTCGGCTCCGGAGCCGCCCCCGATTCTCTGGTTTTCCTCAGCACTGCTCATCCCCGGCCAGCCCTGCGCCATCCATCTGCACCCCTGGCCCTTAGTGACATTGGAAGCGCTATCCCCTTGTCAATCAGATGCATCGTACCAGCTGAAGTCATCTAGTTCAAGTCGACCTCTGGGGGAGACTGAGGCACTGGAGACTGGGTGACTTTCCCCAGGTCACTTACGTGTTCTTTGTTTCAGAGAGGACTTGTTGATACCCCCAGATGGGCTCGAGCTGCACACTCATAGCTCCTGAGCCCCAGCTTCCCGCCATGAGAACTAACCACCGACTGGGGCCTAGGGACGGGGCCATCGTGGTCTTCAGGGACCTCACACTTGGGCCAACAGAGCAGTGAGTCGTCTCCAGGGCCTAGCGGTCAGACAGGCATCTGGACAGAGCCCGTCTGGGTCTGCGTGGGAGCCCGGTCTTGTTCCCTTGCCAGTTGCTGCAGCTCCCTGCTCTTAGTGCCTGGACTGATGCGTGGATTCTGGTGTGAGTTCAGTGCAGAGGGCGTCATTTGTAACTCTGGGAACAAGTTCTCATCCGGTGGAATTCCTGTTAATTCACTCTGCCAGCACCATTTGTTTTTGGAAACCTAATTTGTAACGGGTTTACTAAACTTTTGGTAATACCGGGGTTCAGAGGTGCTCCAAGTCCCATTCTTCGTGCTGACAGACAGAATCTCCCTGCTAGACTTCCCCCAATTTGCAGTTGGCACCACTGTCCACCCAGATGCTCGGAATAAGACTCTGGGGGTGGTGTGATTCCTCCCCGTGCTCGGTCATCATGTCCAGCCCATCAGCACGTCCTGGAGGCCTAACCTCCAACATGGCCCAGGCGCCCAGGATTCCACCGGCCTCCTCTGCCCGCACCGAGCCCACTGCCATCGCCACTTCCCGGGCTAACTGCTCTGGCCTCCCTCCTCCGCCTGTGCCTCACTCTGGTCCGTCCTTGGTCTCCGTTGCATCCCTAGGACCGGCTGTACGCCTCCTCTGATGAGCTTTCCTTTGCTTCCTCTCCTATGTGGGACTGCACCCAGATCTCCTGTGGGCTGAAGGGCTCGGTGCGCTTCTCCCATGCCCACCCCCACCCCTACTCCTCACCCACCCCAGCCACGTCCCAGCCATCCTGGCCTCATGTCTGTCCAGAAGGGGTCGCTTGGGAAACGTCTTCTAATGTCGAGGGCCCATGAAGTTAGAACATGCCAAGGATCTTAACCCGATCCCATCTGCAAGCCCCTTTCCCGGGCGGGGAGATGAATTCACGGGTGCTGAGGGTGAGGTCCCTCATACGGGGATCATAGTCTCTTCCCTGGATGAGCTCACCTCATGGAGAACGGAGTGCAAAGTTAATTTAGGTGCAAAACAGTTGGAAACCGCGCTTGGTGTCCCACATCTGCATGAATGTTTCGGAGATCGCTCGTGTACGTCACGATGAGAAAGAAAGAATTTCTGCCTTCACTTCTTGTCTCTTGGGGAAATTTCAAAACCTCTCGTTCAGGTCGTGCAGACTTCCCTGCACCTATGCCCGGGCCCCTCCAGACCTCGCCTGGACCCTGCCCTCGCCCTCTGCAGCTGCCCTTGGGGCACCTGAGGAGAGGGGCCGCTCCTGGCTGCACCAGGCATTAGCACTCCTAGCCCTTGTTCTATTGCTCCCCTGTCCTCATGAATCTTCCTCCTCCTCCTCCTTCTCCCTCTCTCTTCTCCGCCTTCTCCTTCCACCGTCATCGTCATCGTCATCGTCACCACTTAGGTCTTGCTGTCTTTCAGCACCTGTAGGCAGGTGATACTCAGCAGGTCCTCCACAAATCTCTGTTCCTGAAGAGGAGCCTTGAGCTTCCGAAGCTCGCGTCTGGTTTGGGGCTGGGACTTGACCACGGGTCCCTGGACTCCGCTGATGCTGCCTCTTGGGATTCTGCGGCCTTGCGCAGACGCTCATCCCAGTTGCCTCCCCTGTGGCATCTTTCTGGGTGCACTGATTTCATGGGATGTGACTGCATGGTCCTTGACAAGTTAAAAGTTGCAAGAGTCAAATAAATATGGACAAACTTGAATTAAATGAAGCCAATCTCATGACCAACAAGAGTTCTTAGAGTTCTTACCATGCGAAGGTGCATTGTAAACCTTGCCTGACTGAGAAGGTCCAGTGCTTCTGACAGACGTAGCTGTCACGGTAGTGTCCTTCATTAATGGCTCGTCACATGGAGGACAGACCTGAGACCCAGCCTTGGAGGCAATCCCTGTGCCTTCACAGTGCAAGACCTCACTGTGGGCACAGGGGCCCAAGTCCCCGGGCGTCTTGCACTGCTTCCCCAGGTGCATCAGCAGGGAGCTGGGTCAGAAGTGGAGCAGCTGGGACTCAACCAAGATATATGGGATAACAGTGCTGTCAGCTGCAGCTTCACCCGCCAGGCCACGATGCTGCACTGGGTGACTAAGTGACCTTGGGGCCAAGAACTGAAGGACAAGGAGGCGGTCTCTGCGGTGTGGGGCGTGTGTGACTGCTGAGCACCCCAAGCTATTAGGAAGCCGGCGGGGTGGGAGGGCACGAGCTGGAGGTGCCAGCAGCCTTGTGGGAGCAGTGGGAGTGTAGGGAGTCCCTGGGGGCTTGCAGCCAAGGGGAGGCTCGCTGCGATTTCTGTTTAGGTTGCCTGTGGGAAGTGGGCTGAGGACTCCAGAATGGGCGGTTAGTACAAGGGTCCAGCTGTGAGGTCACAGTGGCTTCTGGGAAGGAGGTGGGGGGTTGTCATGAAGTGGAAGAATTGGGGTGTCTTTGATGGGGGGCCCTGGACTAGGGGGATGATCTGAGGACCCTGGGTTATATTGTGAGCTGGGAAACAAGGTGTTGGTGATCAGACATTGATTGTCATCAGCAGTCCCCTCTTAAGGGGTATGTGTATATGTGTGTCTGTGTGTGTAATCATTGGGGAAATCGTTGACCTCTAGGAATTTTCTAAGAATAAACTATTTAAGATCAGCTACATTTGAAAATGTCACCCCAGAAGCCTTTGGTGTCCTGACGAATGGTTCATTCTCCTGGAGATGAGTTCTGCTTGTTCTGGTAACAAATACTCCCTGTTGTGAATGGAGGCTAATGCCCCCCGGCTCGCTGGGACCCCCCCCCAACGGGGTCAGGGATCCAGTCCCCCTTTCGGATCTCGCTGCGCTGGTTCAGGGCTGTTTCAGAGCTGCCAGACCACAGAGTCCCGGGGAGGAGGCCGCTGTGTCTGCCTGCTGCGTTCAGGAGGAAGGGGAACCAGCAGCCTCCGCTTTGGAAATGACCTTCAGCTCTCTGTGCAAGGGACACAAGGGAGTTTTTTAAGTCTAATTTATTCATTGTTTTCAGTTTACTTGGCAGTCACAGAGAGAGAGAGAGAGAGAGAGAGAGAGAGGAGATCTTTCACCTGCCGGTTCATTCCCCAGATTCCCACTACAACCAGAGGTGGCCAGGCAGAAGCCAGGGACTCCATCCGAGTCCCCCATGTGGGAGGCAGGGGCCCAAGGACTTGAGCTGCCATCTGCTGCCTCCCGGGGTCTGCCCGAGCAGGAAGCTGGATCACAAGTGGAGTAGTGGGGTCTTGAACCAGGGATATGGGCATCTCGAGTGGCACTTTAATCAATGTGCCAAGTGCCTACCCCAGCGCTGAGCTTCTCATAGCCTCTCAGGAGCTCTGGGTCATGCTGGAATCTGGGTCTACAGGACCCGTCCATGTGAGGGGAGCTCTTAAGCACTGGCCTGGGAAACAATGATTTTTTGGTCTTTTCCTAGCTTGCTGTGTGATACTAAATGCCTTGTTTAACTTCCGTTTTCATTTTCTCCCTTAAAGAAATTCACTTTCTGCTAAACTTAGAGATTGTAACTGTGTAGCAGTTTCTCTCATATATGCTAGTTGTTCACTGAGCATAGATTTTGAACACCCAGAAGATGGAAGGGAAAAGAACACAGTGAGTGTGTTGTAGGGCATGATGGGAAATTCTGAATACAGATGCTCCAGGAGTCTCAGCATGGAGCCTGCCACTTGTCCGGCACTGCATCAACCCCGCCCACCCTCCCCTGCTCAGTGTCCTGGAGCCTCAGCATGGAGCCTGCCACGTGTCAGTCACTGCAGAGCCCCCGCCCACCCTCCCCTGCTCAGTGTCCTGGAGCCTCAGCATGGAGCCTGCCACTTGTCCGGCACTGCAGAGCCCCCACCCACCCTCCCCTGCTCAGTGTCCTGGAGCCTCAGCATGGAGCCTGCCACGTGTCAGTCACTGCAGAGCCCCCGCCCACCCTCCCCTGCTCTGTGTCCTGGAGCCTCAGCATGGAGCCTGCCACGTGTCAGTCACTGCAGAGCCCCCGCCCACCCTCCCCTGCTCTGTGTCCTGGAGCCTCAGCATGGAGCCTGCCACGTGTCAGTCACTGCAGAGCCCCCGCCCACCCTCCCCTGCTCTGTGTCCTGGAGCCTCAGCATGGAGCCTGCCACGTGTCAGTCACTGCAGAGCCCCCGCCCACCCTCCCCTGCTCTGTGTCCTGGAGCTGGTCCCTGTAGACACTGCTCCTCTTTCAGCAGGGTCAGGGTTGGGCTTTTCCAGTGGGGACTGCTGGGAGCGACAGTGCAAGGCCAGGGAGGGGAGGGGCTTCTCCTCCTGATTTCAGTTTGTTCTTCTGGTCGTGGGGCACAGCTCCCAGCAGCAGGCAGGGACCCTGTAGTCTGCACTGTCCAGGGATGCCCCCCAGCCAGCTGGTGACCCCTGCCCTGGCCCATGACGCCCAGCACCCTCACGGTGCAGTGGCCGCGGCTGCTCCCTCCCCTGGGAGCCGAGTCTCAGTCTGGGGAGGGGACGGTGCCCCTTCCGTCTGCTATTCCTGCGTTCTCTAAGGGTCTTTTTAAAAATCCCTTCCAGTAGGTACTCACTATTTGTTAATGAATAATTTTTCTCTTAAACTTTTCCTGACCAAATGACCAGTGTATTTCTGTTTCCTGGCTGGGCCCTGACGCATAAGCCTGTGTGGTTGTAGGTTGGTGATGCTCACTGTGCTCTGTCTGTAGAAGTAAGCTTCCCCAGGACACTTCCCAGATTCCTTTTAGCAAATGAAAGCATCATTTTCTTGAAGCTGGGCATGGAACTGCACGTGTGGCCAGGGCACTGTGATTTGGTGGTCACATGGCCTTTCTGTGAGTAGCTTTCCAACTCCGTCCTTCCACCCGCCCAGTGAGGGGCCTTGGCTCACTCTACTGCTCGGCAGCTCAGAGCAACATCTGTGGGTGGGGACAGAAACCAAGGCCACGGGCCGGCGCTGTGGTGCTGTGGGTTGAGCCGCCGTCTGCAGCGCCAGCCTCCTGAATGAGTACTGGCTTGAGCCGGCTGCTCTACGTGGGATCCAGCACCCTGCTGACGTGCCTGGGCAAGCAGTGGAAGGCGGCCCAAGAGCCTGAATTCCTGCCGCCCACACGAGCGCCCCGGATGGAGTGCCAGGCTCCTGGGTTCGGCCTGACCCGGCCCTGGCCACTGAGCCCATTTGGGGAGTAGACCAGTAGATAGCAGATTCTCTCGCTCTCGCTCTCTTCTTCCCTCCCCACCCCCCCCCCCCCCCCGGAACTCTCCCTTTCCTTTTTTTTTTTTGACAGGCAGAATTAGACAGTGAGAAAGAGAGACAGAGAGAAAGGTCTTCCTTTTTGCCGTTGGTTCACCACCCAAATGGCTGCTATGGCCGACACGCTGCGCTGATCCGAAGCCAGGAGCCAGGTGCCTCCTCCTGGTCTCCCATGTGGGTGCAGGGCCCAAGCGCTTGGGCCATCCTCCACTGCCTTCCCGGGCCTCAGCAGAGAGCTGGGCTGGAAGAAGAGTGACCAGGACAGAATCTGGCGCCCCGACCGGGACTAGAACCCGGGGTGCCAGCGCCGCAGGCGGAGGATTAGCCAAGTGAGCTGAAGCGCTGGCCTATCCCTTTCAAATAAATAGAATAAACCTTAAAAGCAATTGAGCACAGGGCTTCTGGCCACGTGTCCCGTTCCCCTCACTGAACTGTGCTGCCTCCCTAGTGCAGGACAAAATCCATTTTATTTCTTCCTCACCACTGATGAGCACTTGAGTCAGGCAAAGACTTTTGTTGTTCCAAATGTTTTCTCTCATTATCCAAAGTCTGTTAAGCCCAAGCGTTCATAAGGAAGGAAATACAGATAACCTGTCACTTCCCACTTGGCGACACGCTTTGTGCGTCTGTTTGTGGTTTCTCTTCCAGAGTCGCTCTGCTTTTTCTTTTAGACAAGAACAGGATCGTGTTTTACCCTTTGGCCTTTTGCTTCCGAGTTTGATGGCTGTGGTGGTTTGCACAGTAAAGAACCCTGGGATTCCGCGGCCTGGGTGTCGTCTCTCCCTGTGCGAGCCACGGCTGCCTGGGGCGCCATGCCCCATGTCTGTCATCCTTCTCCAGGGTCCCAGGGTGTGACCGGCTCATGGGGGAGACAGAAGAGAAGTGGGAACCCCAGGGCGGGGAGCCGTCTCTCCTGCCTTCTCCCACAAGGGGACAGATGCTTACTTCCTGTGGCTCCTGCCCCCACCTCCTCCACGTAAAGAAGAAAACCTCCCAGCGCCTCCTGGATTTCCCGGGGCCGTGGCCCCCAGCACCGTGCATTGGGGTGACCACTCGAGCTCACTCAGCGCAGCCTCTGTGGAGTCACCTGTATCATTTTCTTCACTGATGACCACGAGGAAAGAGCCAGGGTCATGTGATTAGATCACGGCATTGGCTGCTGTGGCTGGCTCCAGCTCCTGATGCAAGACAGAATTACAAAGGAGGACGTGGCCCAGCCTCTGTTCTGCCCCAGGCTGACACGGGCCCTTGGGGCCTGAAGGCCGCGGTCCCCGAGGGTGACTGGGCGTGAGAGGGCGGCTGTGGTCTGAGGCTGGAGAGGGCGCGCTGGAGCTGCCCCGGCCCTGCTCCTTTTCTCGGCCACTTCGAGGCGGCAGCAGGACTGGGAGTGGCGTCCGGGCAGTGCCCCTGGGCCCTGGAGCAGCTACAGGACGCAGCCCCATGGGAGGAGGGAGAGCCCCCCTCCAGACCCCGCCTCATCGCCTTCCCAGCCCTCCCCATCCCCCTGCCCGGCAGAGGGGCTGCCCCCTTGCTCAGCTTGCTGTCCCGGGAACGCCCCCATTTGTCGCTCCAGGATTTCTCGCATCTGTTTGGAAGCACGGTTGAGCCTGGTGATGTGGGTGAGCTGCTCCCTCCGTGGCCCCACTGCCTGACTTTACAGAAGCCCCTCTCTGAGGTTGTGGGCGTCAGTGGATGAGGCTGGGCAGGGCCCTGCGTGAGTTGTCGGGAGGTTGGCCTGGGTGGTCCAGGCTGGCGGAGGTGGGATCAGGCTCTGCTGGCGCCGGCTGGCCGCCCAGCCTCGCTTGTCTGAGCCCACTTGGCGCTGTTGAGGAAGGTCGTGCAGATCACGCACTGTCAGTGGCCTTGTCTACACTGTGGATGCAGGAACATGGCAGGACAGGGCACAGCAGGGCACAGGAGGATGCACTGCATGGGAGAGCCGCGTGCCCTGACTCGCACTGGGGTCTTTGCCGACTCAGGAGCGCTTTCTGCCCTGACTGCCCCCGGGGAGCCAGAGCTGGAATTCGCGCTCCACAGCGGCTGAGCGAGCACCTGCCGGAGCCAGGCTCGGGCCAAGGGCTGCTGACGGCCACGCGGCACCAAGGCAGAGAGCAGGGAGCTGGCGCTGATGAGGGGGCGACGGGAGCAGCCAGGGGCGCAGGTGGCTGTGCCATCACACCTGCAGCAGGTGCCTGCCCGGCGAGGCCGAGGTGCTGAGAGCAAGGCTGCCCGGACCACGGTGTGGTGGACGTTGGAGCTGCCCGGCGGGTGGGGTCTGCAGGAGCAAGGTGGTGTAGTCTGAGGTCACAGAATTCTCTCCTAGCCTTCCTGGTTAGGTCAGGACCGGAGTCTCACCTGGGTCGTCGGTGTTTCTAACAGCTTTCTGACGTTTGCTAATTTCCCTTTTAACAGGGAGTAACGAGTGCTTGGCCGAAGCCCTGGGCAGGCGGCAGTGCCCACGTAGGATTTAACAGTAAAGCTTGGTTTGAGACGCAGGTAGCCTTTGCATTGTGTGGTATGGAGGGCCTCGCAGATGACCGTGCAGTGCTGACAGTCACGGGAGAAATGGCGATCGCTCTGTGACCTAGGAGAAGTTTTGTCAGAGCACAGAGCACTCGTACTGTTGACTGTAAATGTGTAGGAAAATGAAGAAGCGCCGTGGAGCTAGTATTGATTTAGTGTAACTGAAAGGTTAGTGAAATTGAGAACTGAAGCATTTTATTTCTTTGCATAAAGGGTCCCAGCGTAGCCCTGGGAGCAGCGTTTGCCTTCGCTTAGGAAATGGCACAAGCATCTTTCCACGCGTGGGCAGACTGCCACACTCTCTCCTGATGTTGAGTCAGCTTCCAACATTTTATCCTGTGCACTTGCAGTGCTGTGAAGTCTGAGAATTCCTTGACTGCGAGCGTCTTGGCTAACGTCGCTTCCTCTGACATTTTCGTCCTTGGAGACAAAACCACGCGCCTGCTTTCAGCCTCGTTATGTTCCTCTGGCTACGCGTCTGTAGCTCCTGGAGCTGTGGTTGTGCCAGCATTTCCTCGGTCGGCTAATTCTCCCTGAATTCCACTAACGTTTAATTTTATTTTACCATTATCACTTTGTTTCTTCCATCCTTGTTGTCTAATTCTACCTTTTGATTACCCATTTTTTTTGTCCAGGTGGTTTTATTAAGGAAATGGTACAATTACATATTCTTGCCATCTGGGTGTGAACTGGATAACGGTTGCACAGTGACCAGTTGCCAACAGACTGTGAAGAAATTGATGTGACTGGTCCCCCAGTGTGACGTGCACCTGCTATTTGTGTAATGATTCATGGGCTGAAGTTTGCACAAAAGATCTTCAAAAAGTCCATGGAAAATGCACATGAGGAAAACGCTGGAGCACCATGCATGAATTTGCAGATGTTTTTTGCACCAAAATGAACTTATCTTTTTTTTTTAAAACAAAGATTTCTTTTATTTATTTGAAAGGCAGAGTGATGGAGAAAGAGGAAAAGACAGAGATCTTCCGTCTGCGAGTTCACTCTTTCCCTAAATGATTGCACCAGCCAGGGTTGAGCCAGGCCAGAGCCGAGAACGCCATCCGGCTCCCACATGGCTGGCAGGGGTCCAAGCAGTTGGGCCATCTTGCACTGCTCTTCCCAGGTACCTTAGCAGGGAGTGAGGTTGGAGGTGGAGAGGACAGGACTCAAACTGGCACTCTGAGATGGGGTATGGTGTAACCGGCAGATTAACCCCCGACACCACAATGCAGACCCCAAGTGTCTCTTTCAATAAAATGTTTTCGTGACATTTTTGCAGTTGTTGTCAGTTTCTGTGAGGGGTTGGTTGCAGGTCCCTTGAGTTACCAGAATCACATCCCTTGTCTAAAATGGGGTAGAATTTGCGTAGAACCCCGTGCATTGTCTTTAAATCCGCTCAAGACACCTGCAGTACCCAGGCAGTGTACACGCTGAGTGAATGGCTGTTAAGATGGATCGTCCAGAGCATAATGACAAGAACAAGTCTCGCACGCGTCAGCGCATACGTCACTTTGGGGACTGTTTTCCATCTGTGGTTGGTCGGGTCCCTGAGTGCAGCACCCATTGGATGCAGAGCTGGCTGTATTTCGTATTTAGTTGTCACAGTCGTTACCCAACCATCTTTGCTTGTCAAATGCATCGCATTGAAGTCACCCCAAAATGGGTACATTCTGCTGTATGCCGACTGTGCCTCAGTAAAGTTGGGTGCAATTAAGTGATGTGCCATTGGGCTGCAGGCGAGAGGACATGCTGAAGAAGAGCAGTCACGGTGGAACGGTGCCCTTTGACCTCCAGGGAAGGAAAACAGGAGCAAGTGCCTGGCAGGGGCCTCTGGCACTGTGGGGGTAGGAGAAGCCCCAGCGAAGCCGCGGGGCCGGACTTGTTCCCCGGCCAGGAGCTCCTGGAGTCTGATTCGAGCGGTAACTTGAAGAGCAGAAGCACAGGTTTCCCTCTGGTTATTTCTGCCGAGAGGTGTGTGTGTGTGTGCACGTGTGTGCATGTGTGTGCATGTGTGTGTGTGTGTGTGGGGGGGGGAAGGGTTCCAAGCATAAGAAGGGCTGTCGTGCGAGTTTGAAGTCACAGGGATCTACAGGAACAACAGCAACCCCTGTCTGGGTGTCTGCCGTCAGCTGTGCCACTGCATCTTGGAGAAGGTCTCACACACGTTTCTAGTTCCTTAAAGAAAGTCTATTTTAATCTGAAACACAGAGGCTGCCAACTCAGAAATTTTGTTCAAGCTGTCAAGATCAGCGTTGCATCACAGCCGCTGTCAGCCGCGCCTCGCTGTGCTTTCCTGTGCCGTCTTTTTGCCACTTGTAATTTATTTGCATGTTGCTGATGTCCTGCTGGGCCAAGTTCTTTCCTTGTCCCGCCTTGAGCTTCACGGGGCCTGGAGTTAGTACATGTCATTTATGCGTGCTTTGGGGTACAAGTACGTTGAAGACTGTGCAGCTAACAGGAGCTCAGAGTAACTGGCATTTATGTTCCCACAGGACAAGGTACCCAGAAGCAGGTAGCTTCTGGCTTTGTTTCAGCAGCTCTGTGGCATCAGGGCCGTGTTTTCCAATTCTCTCATGGTGTGATCTCATGGTGACAGAATGACTGCTGTGACTGTAGACATCACACCTCTGTTCCTAACTGGAAGAACACAGAGGAAGGAAGGCCTTTTATTACCAAGATTTGCCTGCAGTGTCTGTGTGTCAGGCTCTTAGAATTGTGCTTGGTGCATTGAGTTTTCTGTACCCATCACTGCTGTCACACTTCGGCATGTTTACCCTTGTATGCATTCTCTCTCACACACGTGTGCCTGCACACACACGCGCTTGTCCACCTGCCTCACAGGACCTAAGTGGCCCGGAGTCACTTTGAAATCACGGAGTTGAGCCGCACGCCTGCCCTTGGGTGGCTCCTTTGCCTGGGAAGCCGAGGCCTCCGTGATTGACCCAGGGCTGGGGAAATATCTTTCTGCCGAGGGCCGTTTGGATATTGATGACATCATTCGTGGGCCCCACCAAATTACCAGCTTAAAAGAGAGCCGGCTGTGGAGGTGCTGAATCGAGTGCTGCCTGCGTTGCCTTGGCTGGGTCAGACCAGGCGAGGTCGCGGCCCTGACACGGCCCTGAACAAATGGATTTGATACATGGAAAGGGGCATGGGTGCTAGGAAAGCCGACGCCCTACAGGATGTGCAGGGTCTGTTATGTTCTGTGTGGGTCAGAGCGAAAGCTGTCTGTCTGTTTATCCATTTGCCATAAAATGCTAACCCAACTGTGGCTTTGTTGAGTGGGATACACCCAGGGAAGGACGGGCAGTTGGCGTCAGACTTGTCTTGAATCCACTCACTCGTTCAGTGGGCATTTGCAGAGCACATGGCGTGTGCCGGGGACTAAGGATGCTACAGAGATAAACCAATAGGCAAAGAAATGACTAGAGACTTCCGGGAGCTGTGGAGGGAAGAGAACAGAGAGGTGGCAGAGACAGAGGCGGCCTGTCTCGGTGGCTAGTTCAGGCTGTCGGCTAGAGGAGAGAGCCTTCTTCCCAGGCACGGTGTGTGAGCAGATCCAGAGAAAGACCCGACTGCGGGGAGAGTGGGGGAGGGCCGCTTGCTGCAGAGGCGCAGGGCCGGTCCTGGAAGGCCCCGTGTGAGCAGCTTGCAGGACAGCTGTCCCGTGGAGGCGCGGCTCGGAGACGGGCGGGGCTGCGTGGACAGCGTGGTTTGCAGGCTGGGATCAGGAGGCAGCACTTCCCTCTCTCTCGCCTTTGCAGATGGCTGTCGCGCTTGCGATCAGAGCCGGCACGGGAAGTGCGGGATGTGTAGGCTCCTAGGTGACTCGGAGCTTGTCTCTGATGGCTGTTTGCTCTCTCATCTGTAACTCAGCGGTCAGTGCTGCTGTCTTCTCTCGCTGGGGAAGGCACAGAAAATTCTGCACTGGTGAAAATTCAGTTTCTAGAGTTGAAGGCCACAGTCCTAGGAAATCGGATCTGAGGCAGAATGGATATTGACACCATCACTGTGAGTCCAGATTTTATAAGGAAGTGAACTGACCACGTGGAGTTCCATCTGGGGAGACCCCGGGTAGCAGGGGGGAGTGGAGTCTGTGGGCTTCCCTTGACTCTGTGGGGAGCTGGGATGTACGGTACAGGTGACTTAATTAAATTGAGACTTGTGGAAGGGGAATGAGAGATGCATATATCAAATAACAAATACTTTTTAAAAAGATGATTTATTTGAAAGGCAGAGTTACAGAGAGGCAGAGAGAGAGAGAGAAAGAGAGAGAGAGAGAGAGAGAGGCAGGCACTTTCCGTCTGCTGGTTCACTCCCCCAGCTCCCCAGATGGTTGCAGAGCTGGGCCAGGCCAAGGCCAGGAGCCAGGAGCTTCATCTGGGTCTCCCACGTGGGTGCAGGGGCCCAAGCACTGGCTTGTCTTCTGCTTTCCCAGGTGCTTTGCAGGGAGCTGGATCTGAAGTGGAGCAGCTGGGACTTGAATCTGTGCCCACGTTTGATGCCAGCACTGCAGATGGCGGCTTAACCCACTGTGCCATGATGCTGGCTCCCAAAGATGTTTCTGACATGACTTCACAATGCAGGGTTTCCCCCGTGATGTGACAGAGGGCTTGGAGGACTGAAGCACACAGAGGAGCAGTATTCAGGAGAGCCAGAGTATTTTTTTTTGTACTAGAAGACATTGGTGTTAGGAGCAAACGGTGCTGTTTCCAAAGCATTGTAGATTGTGAGGGGAGTCTTCATCAGTTGATTTGTAGCTCAAGCGATCAGTGCGCTCCCTCCAATCCTCTCTCCAGAACCCGTCGTGTCACTCCTGTTCTAAGTGGAAGGACAGGTGAACCGGGCAGATGGATTCCTGGCCCGTCTCCAGACAGCACCCCGGGGTGGGGTAATGCTTACTGATACGGATCTGGGGGCCACAAACATTCAGTCCAAAACACACACTAAATGGTGAATGTGCTTTCAACTAATTGATGACTAGATTTGGCCCATGCTTGGGCAGGAGAGAGGAACGTGTGGGTGGGTTCCACAGCCTCAGCCATGCTGGCTTCCCTGGACTCTGCTTCACTCTGCATGGACAAGCCCTAGGCAGAGGCCCCTGGGGGTCACAGCGCCCCTCTGTGATGGGTTCTGTGTCAGGGAGCAGGCTATGGCTTACACTTACAGGAAACACAATCTCATTGGACCAGTGGGGATCATGTGCCAGACCTCCAACCAGTCACTGGGGCCCAGAGCAATGCTGGGTACTGACTGGCTGTCACCTTAGGGCCCCAGATGCACTTCTTGGAGCTGAGGGTGGGGCCAGTGCCAGCTGGAAGAACATGGTCTCAGAAAGGTCAGGGGTAACTCCCCCCGCCCCAGAAGAGGAGAATCTGAGCAGATTTGGGGCCACTCTTAGCTGACCTCATGTGTCTGAGCCTAGACCATTCATCTTCCAGAAATAATGAGTCACTTTGCCCTCTATCTCTTTGGGGTTTTTATGATCCTTCAAAAATAATTCCCGAAATCCATCATGACAAATAAATGCAGGAGCTGGGTTAGCTCTGGGCCTCGGCATAGCTAAGTTACTGGGCTCAGTAATTGTCTCTGCTTCGGTCGTGCCTCACATGCCTTCCCAAGGTCAAAGTGGTTCCTTAAATGAAGTATAAGGTAAGGACATGAGTTTGTCCTTGTGTAGTAACAGGATTAGCTCAAATCAGATCCCTCACATCGCTCATCTGCCCCTGCCCCCCTCCAAAAGGGGATTCAGAGAGAGAATTTCTGGAAGAAAGCTGTGGAGCTGCACTGGGCTCGCTGCTCCCACGTGGCCATAAATGGTCTCCTTCTTGTCCTGTGGCCGGGGAGGCAGCACTGCCACCCACCCTGTCACCTGTGCTCTGTGCCCCTCGCCTACCTGTGCGCAGCTGTCTCAGACCTCCCATCCCTTGGACCCTGGGTCCCAGCCAGACGCATGTTTTGGAGAAGTGTGTCCCCAAGAGAATGACCTCTTGGGAACAGTTGACAGAGTTTCCTCCTCTATCGTGGAGATGGCTGTTGCTTTCCGGGTTGACTCTCTGAGAGTGAAGAGTGAAACCTTTATGCTCTTTCTGGGTGTGCGGATTACTGGGTATTGTGATTCCTTACAATAAGGAGGTACAGGCAGTAGGCAGCTGCTTTGTTGCAAGCTGAATTTGTTATGAAAACGGGGGAGGGGAAGCCCCCCTGATTTCCCTAGCGTCATGGGGAAGTTTTGTTGTGAAGATGAGAAAGCTCTTCTCTCTGCTTAGGTGAGCGCCCAAGCTGTTGTTTCCTAGTAACAGAGAGATCGGCTCCTCACTCTTGCGCTTTGCTAAATTTGTATGTGGGGAAAGGAAGCCCTGTAAGTGAGTTGATCAGTGGCTCCCACGAGGGTATGTCCAAGCTCTAACCTCCAGTACCTGGGAACACGACCTTATTTGGAAGTAGACCTTCATGTGGAAAGAAGGCGTTGGGAAGAGAGCCTGGGTCTGTGGCATCGCCTAAGCCCCAAACCTGTCCTTGTGAGAAGGCGGCGGTGTGGGGCTCACAGGACAGACACAGGGCAGACGGCCCGGGAAGATGGACGCGGGGATCTGAGTGATACTGCCGCAGGCCAACGCACACCTGGAGCCATCGGATGCACACGGAGGCGAGGGACCTTCCGAGGGTGGAGCCCCGCGGCCAACCCCACTTCACATCCCAATCCCCCAGGGCTGCGAAGGAGTGCACTCCCGTTGTTCTAAGCCACCAAGCTTGCAGTAAGCTACGGCTGCCCTGAGAACCGGGGACAGGAAGGAGGCAGCCATGAGGACCGGCGCGCTCTGCAGCCCGCGGTCCGTTAGCCCAAGTCCTGGACCAGGGCTCGGCAGTGCTGAGGCCGCACGCGGGCGGAGCTGCTCGGGACCCCGCCATCAAGACAGCTCAGCAGCTGGCTTTCCCTCTACGTCGATCCTAGTCCTGGTGCGTAGTGAGGACGCGATGCTGACTGGCGGGTCAAGCAGAGCGGAGGAAGGGCCTCGAGGCTGCCATCGCGTGTCTGTGTGGACTGCGGGTCGCTGGGACGTTCCTGGAGCTCTCCTTGCTGCCTTCCCCAGCCCTGCTCAAGGTCGCCGTTCCAAAGGCTCTGAGCGGGAAAACAGGAGTGGTTTCCATGAGGTTTGCCCAAAGGACATGGCGCTTTCTTCTCTTTCCAGATCTGTTTTCTGTCGTGAAGGGTTCTGTATTCCGCAGGTTCTTCTGGGTTGAAGAAGAAGGTTCTGGTCTTTGTGGGGAAAGTGATGGAGCTGGGAGGAGAGGGCTTAGAGCGCCCCTGGGATCTTCTCGTCCCGCTCACCAGCATTAACCTCCCACGTGGGCTCTCTGAAGTCTCCCACATGCTGGTATCTATCGCTTGTTCCAAGCGTGTTGGATGTTTCTGGCCTTGTCTGGACTCTGGAGCATGTAGAGGTACACAGGCAAGCCCCGTCGAGCGACGGCCCCATGCACTAGGACGTGTGCTGAGACAGGCATTTGTCGGGCATAAAGGGGGCACGGTGGGGAAGCTGTTAATTATGTCTGTGAATGCCCGACACAGGAAGTGACGCCTTCATAGTGTTGAAGGCTGAGCGATCTGCGTGGAGAGAACCCGGTGGCAATGAGGAAGCCAAGTGCTAACTGTGTCAGAGCAGCTGCTGGGGGCCAGCAGGGCTCAGGTGAGAGGCGTCTAATTAATAGCCTCAACTCTTGGAGGAGGTCGGGGCCCAGTCACCCACTGCCTGTGCCAGAGAAGGAAACGGAGTCAGGGTGAGTGCAGTGGCCTCCCAAAACAGAGGCAGGATTTCAGCCATGGGCTATGGGCCCAGGAGGTCAGCCCTGGACTGCCGATTGCCTCTGCTGGCTCTCCGGGGCAGAGGGGGCATGGGAGAGGAGTCTGAGACCCGTGATCTTCTCGGGAAAGCGTGTGAGTTGTGTCTGCCCAAGGGTAGCATGTGGCTCCCGACGGTGCTGTACCCCTAGAGGGCAGCTCAGCCGAGCAGGCCTGGGTCTCAGCAGATGTGTGTGTGGGTCTCTGCCTCCTGCCCTCTCCCTCCCCTTTGTCCTGTCTCTTGCTTCTCTTTCCTTCTCATCTCTTCTGAATGAGTCTGTGTTGAAAAGCAGACACTGAGGACTCAACTTTTATTAGGATTCCTGAGGTCTGACATCATGCAGCAAAACACTCATTTTTCCAGCTGAATGTGTTTTATGGGCAGCTGTAGCATCAGGCCCAGCACAATCAAAACGCAGAACCTTTCCGTCATCCCACGAGTCCTTTCTGTCTCTCTGTAGACTCTCGGCTCTCCATCTCCCGGCCCCTGGCAGCTACTGCTCTATTTTTTTTTTTTTAATCACCATAGTTTGGCCTTTTTTAGAAGGTCATGCTTGTACAGTCATACAGTTTGCGTGTAGGCTTCTTTCCAGTTGGCATATTTAGGGGCCATGTGTGTTTTTGCCTGTGTCAGTCATTTGTTGATAAATAATATTTCCTTGTATGGAAATCCAGGTGAGCGTCTGTAATCCAAAACCCAAAATGAATTGCTGCCAAGTCCAAAACTTTCTGAGCACCAGTGCGATGCCACCAGTGGGAAAGCCCACGCCTGCACGAATGTGATGGGTTTACGGTCCAAACTCCGGCGCTCTAAAAATATTGTGGGAGGCTCTCTTGTGTATAAATCATAAATGAACTTTGTGTGTAGACTTGAGTCCTATCCCCAGGAGATCTCATTATACACAGAGGTTCTTTTACAGGTTTGTGGAAAAAAGGGAAGTAAAAGTATGAGTTTAATTAGGTGTAAAACAATTTGGAAATCGATGTACATTTTTTTTCCATAATACATATTTTCCCAGTATCATGAAAAAATTTGCAGTTATTGCACAACATGAAAAAAAAATTGGAGATGCTTCTGGCCCCAAGCACTTCTGATGAGGGACACTGAGCCTGAGCCGTCGTTGGCTCCTTCTTCCCGGAGCTGGTGGGCTGGTTGGTGTTTGTAGGGTTTGGAAAGCTTCTGCGTCTCTGTTGGACGTGCGTCTTCGTTTACCTGGCTGAGCCTCAGGAGTCATCCCTCTGTCTTTTAGCTGGAATCTTTTCTCCCTAAACATTGTTTTTTCCTTCTGTGCGTAGTTCTGCCATCTCTGTCCTTGCTGGCTTTTCTCCTTCTTGCCTGCCTGGTTTTGCTTGGCATCTGGACATCGTGGAGTTTACGTTGTTGGACACTGGGTTTTGTTACATTCCTGTAAAAGTCGGGAACAGTCCACTTTCTCCTGGCTTGCAGATCAGTGTGATCCTTTCAAAACTGCCTTTCAGCTTGGTCAGGGCAGGTCCAGAGCAGCCCGGACTCCATGCCAGGTTAGCCCCACCAGTGAGGCACAGCCCTTCTGAGGGTCCTGTCCAGAGGTCCCTGCAGTGCAGAGGCCTGTCTGCTCTGGTGGGTGGGGACCTGGGCTACTCCAGGCTCTGTGTGTGCTCCCAAAACTGCCATCTTTCTGTTTCCAATGACTCCTTCCCGTGGAGCCGAGGACTGCGGGTCCTCCCTTCACCCTGCTCTGTGTTTGGGTTCCAGTTGTGTCAGCTCCCTGAACTTGACCTTCATCTACCCAGTGGAGGAAGACTGTTAGGCATCAACTGAACTTCCTGTGCACTCAGCGCTCACTGTGTGTCTGTCTGTATGTGTTTTCTAACCTCTGAAAACAGCTGTGTCTTGCATTTTCCGTTGCCTTCTCCGTTTAGCGACAATGCGGTGGAGCCACAGGGCCACACGGGATGCGCGTGGCTCTCACGCAGGGTTAGCTCCTGGGTGAACTCACTCCCTATGCTCCCCCTGTGCAGGTGGGCCCTGTCAATCTGCACACCCCAGCTGCAACACTCAGTAACAACTCATTGCACATTCTCCTATTTCCTCCCTCTGCCTGTGAGCACGCCCTTCATGACAACTGTCCACAGGATCTGCACACCTCCCTGCTGGCCCAGAGCCAGGGCTTCCTTCCCCACGGAGCGCCTGACAGACATCAGCTCCCGTCATTCTCTGCGGGGCGGGGGGGGGGGAGTTGGGGCGCTCCGTGCTAGAGCACACATTTCAGCGCCCCTTTGCCTCTTATTCTCTGGAACTGCCTCAGGTTCCCACACTCTCTTCACTGTGACATGGCACACTCCTACGCGGGGACCAGCGCAGCAAAGACCATCACACTCTGCCTCCAACGTTGGGGTGCCACAGCCACCTGTCCTTGCCCGCGGGGTTCCCGTCAGGCGCTCTGTGCCACTGGTTAGGAGTACATGCTTGGGAGTGGGGCGGATCCAAGGTCAGCAGCCCACCAGGTGGGTGGCCTTGGGCAGCCACTTCATGTCTCTGAGCCTCAGTCTCCTCTTTTGGAAAATGGGTGCGGTTGTAACGCCTTGCTCTGGGTCGTGCTCTGTGTCTGAGCCCTCTGGGCTGTTGTGCTTGCTTCTGCCACCTGCTGGTGGGTGGACAGCTGTGTTAGCACCACTGCTCTACCAGGCATTCCCTGATTGGCCTTTCTCCCAGTCACTCAGCAATATCATGATGGCTTTCTCTGCAGCCGTGATTCTTTCCACAGCACTTCCACTCCCTGGGATGCCGACAGGTTTGGTAGTATGGCCTCGTATCACAAGAGAGGTCATTGGCTCAGGTCACTAGACGTCGGTGGCAGCAGCTAGGTCTCTTGACTCCATCCGGGGTCTCCCTGTTGGCCTGCAGGGTCCTGGTGGGCAGAGGGGATCTGCTGTCCCCTCTGGCTGCCGCAGTAGGACACTGCATGCAAACGAGGCCCCCTTGACGCTCTGGAGCGCCTGTGCACCATGTGGACCCCTTAGGTCAGCGTCCCTGGAGTCCCCGTGGCACTTGGGATGCCAAGGGTGCTGACACCTTTAGAACTCTTCAGGTGACACTTTCCTGGGGCTAAGTAGCAGAAACCCCTTGGGGCTGGTGGGACCCCCCAAGGGGAACTCTGTGCAGACACAAGAATTGCATCTGGAATCCAAGAGCAGCAAAGGATCGCAGCATAAGGAAAGGACTGGAACCAGCACTGGAGCTCCAGGAAGCTCCATCTGCCTCTCCCCTCCGCCTGCCTCGGCCTGCCACTCGACCGGCGGACCGTGGCCAAGACCTGCCTCTCCGCTTGTTCCCCGGGGCTCTCTGCAGAGATGTTGGCAGAGGCTGGGCTCGCCTGATCCCCACTGCAGATTCTTTCAGAGAAGGGCTCGTGGCTCGTGGCTCGTGGCTCGTGTCTGGACCAGTCCACAGTGATGGGGGAAGGAGGGAGCGCGCTCACTGTGTGTAAAAGGGTAACCGGAGCCTCGTCGCCAGTACCATTGTGATGAGATGGAGGAGGGAGGAAGGCTCCCGTGGATGCTGCCGCCGTCACTGCTGGATGCTCAGCCTGCATTCCCTAACATCGGGGATCTTACTGTAGCCAGGGCTGCGACAGGAAAAGCCGGAAACACAGTCCTTGTCCTAGGGAGTTCACAGTCTCTCGGGTTTCGTTGGCTCAGTCGCCACTCCCTGCAGAACCGCCAGATGTGGAGAGAGCTGTAGGGACTCACTGATTTGAGTCTGGATGTGCCGGCCGTGGAGATGAGCTCGGCTGTAAGACCCGCTGCACGGCTGTCTTTCCTGTGGGTGAGCTGCAATCACACCGGTTGAGGAGCGCCTGCCACCTCCCTGCTCCTGGTGGCTGGTGTCCGTGAACTCACCGTGGGCCCTGGGCGAGGCTGATAGCAGCTCTGTCTGCAGAGCCGTCGTGTCTTCCCTACACAGCTGCCCCCCGGGGACATCTGAAGCGCCTCAACAGAACTCACGTTATTAACTCCGGAGCGCTATTCTATTGGAAATAATTTTCTTTGTGCTGTTCAAGGACTCATAAAGAGCTGAGTTTGAAATCACTGCCTTGTGGATAATAAATTATCAGTGTCTAAAAATAGCCATCACGTGGGGGGAGCGGGGCCAGTTTCAGAGTTGTACGACGCTCAGCAGTGGGGCTGGGCTCATTATTTCGGCTGGAGCCAGCGTCCCCGCTTATCTCTGAGCGCCGCTCGTATCTGCCTTGCAGCTCTGACAGTCAGCAGTCCAGGGGCTGAGAGCACAGTGGGGGCTGAATTAGATCCCTGCTTTGAGGCTGGCGACAGCCCTGTGCCAGTGGACAGCCAGGCCGAGGCCTGGCCCAGATTCTCCCAGTCTGGGGCAGCTGCTGGCATGGGTGCGTCGGAAGCCACCCCTGCTCGTGACCCGGGGCTTAGGGGTGACTTGGCTGTTCATACACCTCTAGAAGTCTTTGAGGTCTCTGTACCTCTGTCTGTCTTCCTTTCTGGAAACATGGGGTGTTAGGTTCATTTTACAGGGGTGGAGCTGGGAGAGAGCGCCCCGGCAGCCAGGGCGTTGGGCTCTGGCACCAGCAGCCTTCGTTTCCGCCCTGGCTCTGTTGCTTAGCAGCGGTGCAATCCTGGCCAAAATTCTGAATGCTTTTTAACTGCAGTTCCCTCATTTGTAAAACGACGATAAAAATAGCAGCCCTTCATAGGGACGCCGGAGGGTTAGCTGAGATATTAATACGACCAGATGACATCTACGGAGCCCGTGCCACGTGGCAGGCACTATTGTTTTAGTGTTTTGTTGGTTACCAGATGGGCATGCATATCAGACTGTATATTGTTATAAATATGCAACGTTGTTGGTAGATCACCATGTAAATCACTTGGCACAGGGCCTGGCAACTTATCCAAGTGTTTAAAAATTAGTTCTGTCATTAATTATGTTGGTTAGGCAGTTACCACATCCTGTTTCTTTGTGTACTTATTCACCAATTCATCTTCGTCGTGTTTTTTTTTTTTTTGTTTCATCTGAGTCTGAAAACACGCATTTCCCATTACCTTTGCCAGAATCCCTCAAACATTTATAGTCTCTCTCAATGTAAACACTCGTTACTATTATTTTAATGCAATGTTTGGGAGTAAGTTACACACATGATGATCCTTTCTCTGTATATATGTCCCCCTTCTCAAGCTCCCACGTGAGTAGAGTGAAATTTCAAAATCAGGAAATGAATGTCCAGGCAGTGAATTATCTCACCTCAGGCCTTACTCAGATTCATCTCATGTCTCACTAATGTACGTCTCTCTCAGGGTGCACATGAGCCAGGAGTGGAGCTGGGACTTGAACCTGGGAACCCTGATACGGGATGTGGCCATCCCAGGTGACGGCTCACCTGCCAGGCCCAATGCCCACCCCATGCCACAAAATATTTCATACTGTGTGCATGTGCCAAGTTGACTGTGCCGTGCCCCAGCTGTTTGCCATGATGCTGTAACGAGCAGATAACGCTGGTGAGCATTTCTCTGAGTGAGGACACGCAATGTGGGATGCCTGTGTGCTCCTCTTTCTTTACAGTCAGGGGTCCCTTGTTTCCAGTGTTCTTCCTTACGAAGAAAAAATGATCATGCAATCAAGCTCAGTAATTTATCACGAGAATCACATGACACGTGCAGCCTTTGTCACAGTGTCTGGCACATAGCAGATGCTGTGTTGTATGAGAGCTATTATCATTTTTTCACTGAGCATGGTTGCCGTGGTTTGCAAATGGCCTGAGCAAGTCCCTGAAGGTTCATGTGCTGGAAGCTTCGTCTGCAATGTGGTGGTATTGTGAGGTGGTACATCTCTGAGCGGTGGTGCCAGCAATTGGGTCATGGGGGCACTGCTCTCAGAAGGGATTGATACTTTTTTATAGAAAGCTTTTATTTAATAAATATAAATTTTATAGGTACAGCTTTTGGATTATAGCGGTTCATCCCCCATACCCACCTTCCCACCCCCAAACCATCCCAACTGCTATTCCCTTTCTCATCCCATTCTTCATTAAGATTCATTTTTAATTATCTTTAGATACAGCAGATCAACTCTATACTAAGTAAAGATTTCAACAGTTAGCACCCACACAGACACACAAAGTATAAAGTATTGTTTGAAGACTAGTTTTACTGTTAATTCTCATAGTACCACACATTACGGACAGAGGTCCTACATGGGGAGCAAGTGCACAGTGATTCCTTTTGTTGATTTAACAATTGACACTCTTATTTATGACGTCAGTAATCACCTGAGGCTCTTGTCATGAGCTGCTGAGGCTATGGAAGCCTCTTGAGTCCACAGACTCCATCAGTAAGTAGACAGGGCCATAATCAAAGTGGACGTTCTCTCCTCCCTTCAGAGAAAGGTACCTCCTCCTTTGATGGTCCCTTCTTTCTGCTGGGGTCTCACTCACAGAAATCTTTCATTTAGGTCATTTTTTTGCCACAATGTCTTGGCTTTCCATGCCTGAGAAACTCTCATGGGCTTTATAGGCAGATTTGAATGCCTTAAGGGCTGATTCTAAGGCCAGAGTGCTGTTTAGGGCATTTGTCATTCTATGAGTCTGCTGTGTATCCTGCCTCCCATGTTGGATCGGTCTCTCCTTTTTAATTCTATCAATTATTATTAGCAGACACTGGTCTTGTTTATGTGGTCCCTTTAACACTTAATGCTATCTTTATGATCAGTTATGAACTTAAACTGATCACTTTAACTAGTACGATGGCATTGGTACCTGCCAACTTAATGGGATTTGGAGTCCCATGGCAAGTTTTTAGCTCTACCCTTAGGGGTAAGTCCAAGGGGACATGTGCTGAACTATATATCTCCTCCCTCTCTTATTCCCACTCTTATTTTTAACAAGGATCAATTTTCAATTGGATTTAAACACCTAAGAATGATTCTGTGTTAATTGAAGAGTTCAACCAATGGTATTAAGCAGAAAAAGAAAATACTAAAAAAATAGTACGCTGTTCCTTGACAGTCAGGACGAGGGCTGATCAAGTCATTGTGTCTCATGGTGTCGGTTTCACTTCTACAGGTTTCCTTTTAGGTGCTCTGTTAGTTGTCACAGATCAGGGAGAACATATGATATTTATCCTTTGGGGCTGGTTTATTTCACTCAACACGATGTTTTCCAGATTCCTCCATTTTGTTGCAAATGACCGGATTTCATTTTTTTTACGCTGTATATGAATACAGTTTTTGTGGGACTGAGTTGGATCTGGTGAGTGTCTTGTTTCAAAGCAAGCTCTGCTCGAGTCTTCGGACCCTTGCACTCGTGGTTGTTGTCCTTCCTGTTCCTGTGCCGTGTTGTGAGGTCCTCGCCAGAGGCTGAGTGCATGGGCTTGCCCGATCTTGGACTGTCAGTGTCCAAAACTATGAGCCAGGGAAACCTGGGCCAACGTCTTGTGTTCCACGGCAGCAACCCACTGTGGGCTGACTCGCGGTGCTGGCCCACAGCTCTGTCGCACGGGGGCTTCACCTCCGATTTCCTTTGACCTGCCTGTCACCTCCGAGAGTCGCCCCAGTCCGCTGGACCTCTGGATTCCCACCAAGGAAGGAGCTGCGGCCATTGCCTCCTGTGGAGCTCTCTGCCTCTAGGAGAACCGCTGCGGCTCACTGACTGTAAACCGGGAGCTGACGCGTGTTACCTCCTGGAACCTGCCTCAGCGCTCACTCCCTGCTTTGACAGTCTCCAAGTCAGCCCGAGCCGAGAGTTTACGGTCTGCGCTGGTCTTTGCTGGGTGTGAGCATAGCCCTGGGCCTGTGTGCAGCCCTGCGTCTGGTCTCACAGGTGCCCAGGAACGTGGCATGGCCCCTCCAGGGCCCCATCTTTTTGATTCAACCACTGTACACTGTTTCAGGCAGCCAGGAAGTTCAACAAGGAGTTGCAATTGTTTTTGACAAACCTCTCTAGGGAGAAGGCTTTCCACACTGTGTGAGCAGCTGGGTCAAATGGGGACAGCCTTGCCGATGGGGGCTTCAGGAACCCACCAAGCAACAAGTACTTGAGAGCGAGGTGTTGAAAGGTCTCCAGCTCTGATCTGCTCTCTCCAGTGGCTCCCACACTGCCAGCTTTTGGTGAGAATAGGGGCTGCTATTTTGCAATGCCGCCGGAGCGCCGGAGAAAGGAACGGGTCACTTCAGAGTGTTCTTACCGAGTGAGCCGGATTTCTTCCTGGTCATAAAGCCGGCTGTTTATTTCTAGGGCTCTGAAAAAGTCCACTTTGACACGGCCAGTTTTCTTGCTGCTCTTTTGCAGAAGAGAATTTTTTGGTGTTCTCCCTCTGCCATTCCACTGACGTCACTCTGACGTGCGCACTTGTGTGCGTGCATCTTCCCAAAGAATGCAAATGCTTCCAAGGCGTCAGGTCTGGAGCTTGCGCTCCAAGCAGAGCGCAAGACTGGTCTCCTGGCGGAAGGTGACTTCGTCGCAGCCTCAGGAACCAGGAGACGGCCTCAGCTCCATGTTTAACGTGGCACCTCGCTCCTCAGTGCGCCGCAGGTTGGAGGGGTGGCCTTCGGCATTTTGGAGAGGCTGTGGATGGACGCTGGGGACAAAAGTGCAAAAAACTCAGCCACACACGAAGAGGCTGAAGAGGAAAATAAGGCTGTAAATTATGTGTAATAAGGTCGCAAGCCTGGGGCAGTGAAGAAGTGTTGTCATGAAAAATGAGGCCACCTGCCTTGAAAATCAGGGAGGGGACGCTGCTGTGCGTCTCGGAAGGCTGAGAGCCTCCCAGCGTGCAGGCGGCTCCGCCTGTGTCTCCCAGGGGTCAGCGTGCAGGCGGCTCCGCCTGTGTCTCCCAGGGGTCAGCGTGCAGGGGGCTCAGCCTCTCTCCCCGGGGTTAGAATGTGGGCGGCTCAGCCTGTCCCTCCTGGGGCTCAGCATGCGGGCAACTCATCAGCCTGTCCCTCCCGGGGGTCAGCGTGCAGGTGGCTCTGCCTGTCCCTCCCGGGGGTCAGCGTGCAGGTGGCTTGGCCTGTCCCTCCCGGGGGTCAGCGTGCAGGTGGCTCTGCCTGTCCCTCCCGGGGGTCAGCGTGCAGGTGACTCAGCCTGTCCCTCCCGGGGGTCAGCGTGCAAGTGGCTCAGCCTGTCCCTCCTGGGGGTCAGCGTGCAGGCAGCACTCAGCCTGTCCCTCCCGGGGGTCAGCGTGCAGGTGACTCAGCCTGTCCCTCCCAGGGGTCAGCGTGCAGGTGGCTCAGCCTGTCCCTCCTGGGGGTCAGCGTGCAGGCAGCACTCAGCCTGTCCCTCCTGGGGGCCAGCGTGCAGATGGCTCAGCCTGTCCCTCCTGGGGGTCAGCGTGCAGGCAGCACTCAGACTGTCCCTCCCGGGGGTCAGTGTGCAGGTGGCTCAGCCTGTCCCTCCCGGGGGTCAGCGTGCAGGTGACTCAGCCTGTCCCTCCCGGGGGTCAGCGTGCAGGCAGCACTCAGACTGTCCCTCCTGGGGGTCAATGTGCAGGTGGCTCTGCCTGTCCCTCCTGGGGGTCAGCGTGCAGGCAGCACTCAGCCTGTCCCTCCTGGGGGTCAATGTGCAGGTGGCTCGGCCTGTCCCTCCTGGGGGTCAGCGTGCAGGTGGCTCTGCCTGTCCCTCCCGGGGGTCAGCGTGCAGGTGGCTCAGCCTGTCCCTCCTGGGGGTCAGCGTGCAGGTGGCTCAGCCTGTCCCTCCCGGGGGTCAGCGTGCAGGTGACTCAGCCTGTCCCTCCCGGGGGTCAGTGTGCAGGTGGCTCAGCCTGTCCCTCCCGGGGGTCAGCGTGCAGGCAGCACTCAGCCTGTCCCTCCTGGGGGTCAGTGTGCAGGTGACTCAGCCTGTCCCTCCCGGGGGTCAGCGTGCAGGCAGCACTCAGCCTGTCCCTCCCGGGGGCCAGCGTGCAGATGGCTCAGCCTGTCCCTCCTGGGGGTCAGCGTGCAGGCAGCACTCAGCCTGTCCCTCCCGGGGGTCAGTGTGCAGGTGGCTCGGCCTGTCCCTCCCGGGGGTCAGCGTGCAGGTGACTCAGCCTGTCCCTCCCGGGGGTCAGCGTGCAGGCAGCACTCAGACTGTCCCTCCTGGGGGTCAATGTGCAGGTGGCTCTGCCTGTCCCTCCTGGGGGTCAGCGTGCAGGCAGCACTCAGCCTGTCCCTCCTGGGGGTCAATGTGCAGGTGGCTCGGCCTGTCCCTCCTGGGGGTCAGCGTGCAGGTGGCTCTGCCTGTCCCTCCCAGGGGTCAGCGTGCAGGTGGCTCAGCCTGTCCCTCCTGGGGGTCAGCGTGCAGGTGGCTCAGCCTGTCCCTCCCGGGGGTCAGCGTGCAGGTGACTCAGCCTGTCCCTCCCGGGGGTCAGTGTGCAGGTGGCTCAGCCTGTCCCTCCCGGGGGTCAGCGTGCAGGCAGCACTCAGCCTGTCCCTCCTGGGGGTCAGTGTGCAGGTGACTCAGCCTGTCCCTCCCGGGGGTCAGCGTGCAGGCAGCACTCAGACTGTCCCTCCTGGGGGTCAATGTGCAGGTGGCTCTGCCTGTCCCTCCTGGGGGTCAGCGTGCAGGCAGCACTCAGCCTGTCCCTCCTGGGGGTCAGTGTGCAGGTGACTCAGCCTGTCCCTCCCGGGGGTCAGCGTGCAGGCAGCACTCAGACTGTCCCTCCCGGGGGTCAGCGTGCAGGTGACGCTCGGCCTCTCTCTCCCCGGGGCTCAGCACGTTACTTGTCCTCTTAAGTTACACTTTCAGTCGCAAGTGACAAGCAGGTTGAAGCCAACAGTTTACTTTGCACACCTAAATTCCCAAGTTGAAGAGACTCAGGTGCCCAGGGACCCTTTACAGACACTGGTTTCTCTCCTGCACTTGCCTCTGGTTTCCTTCATTTGGGCCTCGCTTGAGTCACTCTTTGTGGATAAAGCATCGCCACGTCTTGATGGACCTTACTTAGGCATGTGCTCTTCCAGGAAGCTGATTGGACGGCCTGCAGTCTGCACCCCCAAACCACGTGCACTGAGAGCAGGAATGGGACTCAGGAGGGAAGAAGTCTTGGTGCTCAAAGAGGCGGAAGGATGCCTGGCAGGCAAAATTCGCGCCTGCCTACGGCACTCAGGAAACTTCCGTGTGGGTCTTTTTCAGTTGTATTACGGACCTGAGTTTGGCGGTGTGTCCTGGAAGCAGGGAGCAGTTTCTGTCCCTTGTTCGTGTTGTCATTGTCCCCGCCTGTGCGTCCTCGTGCCGCCTCAGCACTTACCTCTGTCTGCAGCAGTTCCCGTGCTTGGTGTGTGCCCTGTGTGTCAGAATGCATGAATGTGCACGGATCGCATCACTGGTGAGACTGGAGAAGTCGGAGTCATGGATTTCTCTATTCAAGGTTCTGACCAGAGGAGAGCCACGGTATAAAGATTACATCTTCCAAGTTCCTAGATGAGGTTGACACGGAGTTCATGTCTTCTGTTGACAAGAAGCCGCTATTTCCAGGTTTAATAGCGCAGAGAAAGGAATCATCTGTGCAGTGGGAATGGTACTAGCAGCTGTCTCGGGAGGGTGTTCAGGAAATGGGATGAGCAGTTAATTACAGGGAAAGCTCTTAGGATATGGCCTGCCCCGTAATGGCCAAGACTTAGACATTATTCATTATTATTAAAGATTGACCGCATTTCTTGCCTGTTTCTAAATTTGAGATAGAGAGCGAGGGGCTGATTTTGGAACCCACTTAGTGCCTGAGCTGGAGTGAGGCCCCCACGTGTGACAGGAGCAATGAAACGGTGTCCTGTCTCGTGGATTCTGGCGCAGCTGCTGCCGAATGTCTGTGGATGCTGATGTAGCCTGCTGCTGAGTGTCTGTGGATGCTGATGTAGCCCGCCGCCTAATGTCTGTGGATCCTGACGTAGCCCGCTGCCTAATGTCTGTGGATCCTGACGTAGCCCGCTGCCTAATGTCTGTGGATCCTGACGTAGCCCGCTGCCAAATGTCTGTGGATCCTGATGTAGCCTGCTGCTGAGTGTCTGTGGATCCTGATGTAGCCCGCTGCCTAATGTCTGTGGGTGCTGACGCAGCCCGCTGCCTAATGTCTGTGGATGCTGACGCAGCCGCTGCCTAATGTCTGTGGATGCTGACGCAGCCGCTGCCTAATGTCTGTGGATGCTGATGTAGCCCGCTGCCTAATGTCTGTGGATCCTGAGGTAGCCCGCTGCCGAATGTCTGTGGATCCTGGTGCAGCCCGCTGCCTAATGTCTGTGGATCCTGAGGTAGCCCGCTGCCGAATGTCTGTGGATCCTGGCGCAGCTGCTGCCTAATGTCTGTGGATGCTGATGTAGCCCGCTGCCTAATGTCTGTGGATCCTGATGTAGCCCGCTGCCGAATGTCTGTGGATCCTGGTGCAGCCCGCTGCCTAATGTCTGTGGATCCTGAGGTAGCCCGCTGCCTAATGTCTGTGGATCCTGATGTAGCCTGCTGCCAAATGTCTGTGGATGCTGATGTAGCCCGCTGCCTAATGTCTGTGGATCCTGAGGTAGCCCGCTGCCGAATGTCTGTGGATCCTGGTGCAGCCCGCTGCCTAATGTCTGTGGATCCTGATGTAGCCTGCTGCCAAATGTCTGTGGATCCTGAGGTAGCCCGCTGCCTAATGTCTGTGGATCCTGATGTAGCCCACTGCCTAATGTCTGTGGATCCTGATGTAGCCCGCTGCCAAATGTCTGTGGATGCTGATGTAGCCCACTGCCTAATGTCTCATGGATCCTGGCGCAGCTGCTGCCTAATGTCTGTGGATCCTGATGCAGCCCGCTGCCTAATGTCTGTGGATCCTGACGCAGCCGCTGCCGAGTGTCTGTGGATCCTGACGCAGCCGCTGCCGAGTGTCTGTGGATCCTGGTGTAGCCCGCTGCCGAATGTCTGTGGATCCTGATGTAGCCCGCTGCCGAATGTCTGTGGATCCTGATGTAGCCCGCTGCCGAATGTCCGTGGACTCACATTGCTGAGGTGTCTTGCCCGTTGCCTGCCAGCTCTGGCTGACCCCTCCTCTTTGGCCACATGAGGAAGTGGCCTCCCCGTCAGATCCCTGGGAACCTCAGCATTCGCGGAGATGATGCCATAGAGCACTGTGCTGGCAGCCCTCTCTGCCGAGTGCGTGCTGCGCACGTGCACCCGTCCTACGCTGTGTACACGGCTTGGCTCATCAGATCTTCATGCGGTCACTAGGTAGCAGGTCGGAGCCCAGGCACAGGGGCAGTGACCTGGGGCAGATGCTGCCAATGGGCCCTGAGGGACGAGGGGGAGGGAGCGAGAGGGAGCTGGGGGGATGGGTGGGGTCAGCTCACCTTGAGCCTCAGTTTGGACAGTAGGATCCTGGCAGGGTGTTTTAGCCCAGGAGGGAAAGAGTCTGAGTTAGGCGAGCTCAGACTGGTGAGGAGAGTGGACATGGCGATGGGGTAAGACTGACAGTTGAGTGTGGTGTGCGGTGGGGGAAATCACGAGGCTAGGACCCAGAGCCCCGGGGCATCAGGAGAAGGAAGACTCCTGGAGCGAGCCTTGGAGGGATCCTCTGGGGCCTGGTGCTCAGCCCCGGGGTGTGGGGTTCACAGGGTGTGGCTGCTTCTCTTCTTTGTGCTGTTCTTTCATAATTTGAAACCAGAATGAAGGCAGCGTTCATTACGTTAATAAGCCCAGAGAAATAGGCCCTCCCTTCCCAAAGGAACCTGAAAACATGGAGAAGCACTTGTGGGGTATGGGCGGGGCGGGGGTGGAGGTCAGCGCCCCAGGGCCTGAGGCGGGTCTGACACCCTGGTGGGTGTGGGCGGGGCGGGGGTGGAGGTCAGCGCCCCAGGGCCTGAGGCGGGTCTGACACCCTGGTGGGTGTGGGTGGGGCGGGGGTGGAGGTCAGCGCCCCAGGGCCTGAGGCGGGTCTGACACCCTGGTGGCAGGTTGCTGCATTGCCGCTCTTGCCCACTGCCTGCCCTGAGCTGTGTGCTTGCTGACCTGTGTCCTCTTCTCTCCCATTCAGGACACAGAACTTCTGAACACCGCCATCCTCACCGGCAAGCCTGTGTCAGTTCCCGTGAGAGTCGTGGGCGTCCAAGAGGACGGCTCCGTGGTGCACGTGTTGGAGTCCGTGGAGTGCAGGTCTGCGGATGAAGACGTCATCAAGGTAGCACAGGACCCTGTCTCCGGACCACCCTCACATGGCTCCCCTGGTCCCAGAGCCTTGCCGTGCTGGGAGGCCTGGAGCCACACTGACCCCACAGAGGGGTGAGTGGCTGACCGCAGAGTCCTGTGGGACCAGCAGGCTGCAGCCCGCTGTGCTGGGTCCCCCTCCCTGGGAAAGGGGAGCCAGACCCCTGCTCTCAAATGGAAATAACAGTCCATTCTCTTCTCTCTCTCTGCCCTCCTCCCTCTCCCTCGCTCTCCCTCCCTCCGTCTTTCCTCGGAGGACAACATTTTCCTACTTCAGGAGTTCGTGCACTACCTTCTCAGCTTTGTCGACTCCGTGTGCCTGTCAATGTTATTTACTCCGTGTCTTCTTCAGGTGTTTTGCTTTTTTGGAGGTGGCCGGTTAGCTCGGTGGGTTAGGGTGTGGTGCCAATAAATGCAGGTTTCCAAATTTAAAAACCGATTTCACCCCACTGTGAGACAAGAGAGCCGCCAGCTCCGTGTGGTAGCTGTTCACGTGCATTAAAATAGATGGCAATACAATTTCTAAAAAGCTCATTGTGTCCCACGGAGCTTCTTTGAGTAGAACTGGAGGGAGACAGCTCAGTCTGGGAATTCGACCACGGGGCATTTCCGTGGCGTCTTCACGGTGGTGGCGGCATTTCTGACTCCAGACTCTGCGGAGAACCAGCCACGGGTGTGTTTCTTTCCACGCTTTTTCTGGGTGCGTGTCGAAGCTCACGTTGCTGGCTTCTGCCCACGTGTTCCCAGCACGTTGGCAGCTGAGACCTTGTGGAGAAAGGCCTTCTGTCTTTGGAACGTCCCTGGCTCCCTCCAGGTGTTCCTGTATTGTAGAAAACTACGACAGTGCCACCTTCCATCCTCCTCCACGTTCTGGGGACTGCTGTTTGGATGTGGTCTGAAACGTGGTCTCCGGACCCGAAACGTGGTTCTCTGGCAGACAGAAAAGCCTCTAGGGGTTTCCCAGTTGTGGGAGAGCTCTGGGGTCCATTTCTCCTCCTGGTAACCTGCGGGAGGCTGTCTTCATTCAGAGAGCGTTAGATAAAGAAGCAATGGGGTATTTGAGTCCTGGTTAAAAAAATAACACAGGAAACAGGCTCTGGGGGAGCTCACTTCCTGGGCTTGGAACGTGGCTTCCCTTGCAGATGGAGGGAGTGCAGGCCCTGCCCTGCGGCTCCTGGCCGTCCTGGTATTCAGGGTGCAGCGCTGAACTCCAGGCATGGGATTTAGCACGGGCTGGGCGGAGTCCTAGGAGGTGATCTGCGGAGGTGAGAGGTACTGGTGGTGCATGGCCCGAGCTGGCCTTGGACCCTGCACGTCTGTGACCATCGCTGGGTCCTCCCAGAAAGGAGACACTGCTGAGGGCACGGGGGTTTATGACAGCCTGGGCTCTGTTGTTGCCTGGGCCTTTCATGACCTCCTGAGAGCCTGGGGTGGAGCCCCAGCTGGAGGCAGCCTTGTTCCCCTCCCTGGAGCACTTTACCCAGAGAGGCAGGGCCAAGTTCATGGACCCCATTGTGGCCTCCTGCTGGGTCGTCTCCATCTCACGGGCCTGTTCTGGTCAGTACAGTGTTTTGGGAGATGATGTCTTGCTCAGCTGTCACGTCTGTCACTTTGTGCAGGTGGGGCTTCTCGCAGGCAGTTATTGCCCCCCCCTTCAGAGGAGCACTGCGGTGTCTGCAGATCACCACGACCAGGGCTGCGTTCAGACTTTTTAGGGAGCCCAGACCTAGCTCGGATCCTGGTGCGATTGAATTAAAGCGGCCGAGAAGTGTTTGTTACGACGTCAGTGTCAGTGTTGGCAGGAAGTTTTGCTGTGACTCCGAGACGAATGGAGTTGCCCACAGAGCTGTGCCCTGGCCTTGACCTCCCCAGGGGCATCCTCGAGAACAGGGCAGTCACTGTGCCCCCGGGGAGGCGCCCCCCCGTCAGCAGAGTTGTCACTCGGCAGCCACTCCATCACAGGGCAGAAAACGCTGTGATCCCAGGAGAATCTCGCAGGAGTCAGCAGAGACCTGCCTCTGTGGGACACTGTGCTGCGGGTCTGTGCTACAGATAAGGGACAAGCGCGACATTAGCAAGCCAGGAAATGTGGTCATCCACAAACAGATCCGCTTCCTGGAGCGGGGCGTGCGTGACAGTGGGGCGCCAGAACACGAGGATGCCGACGGCATCCCAGCCTGATGTGGCAAGATTAAAGGGGGTGAATGTCAAGTTTAAAATTGAAGCTATTTATTTATTTGGGAGGGAAGGGGAACGGGGAAGGGCCCCCTTCTGTTGGTTCACTCCCCAAATGGCTGCAGCAGCCACGGCTGGGCCAGGCTGAAGCCAGGAGCCCAGAGCTGCATCTCGGTTTCCACGTGGCTCACAGGTACCCAGCTCCTTACGGTGTCACTTGATGCTTCATGGGGAGGACACCAGGAAGCTGGAAACAGGGCAGAGCTGAGACTTGAAATTGTGCCTCAGATATGTGACGCAGGCATCTCAACCCGTGACGTGGCTGCAGGGCACATGCCCAGCCTGGATGTCTACTTCCAAGTAACAAACAACACAGGAAGAGACCAGCCGAGCAGTGGCCGAACTCAGCAGTGAACAGCGCAGCAGCAGCGTGTGGGGGAGCCTGGGCGGTGCTGTCAGTGGTGAGGTCTGGTGAGGCCGTGTGTGGGGGAGCCTGGGTGGTGCTGTCAGTGGTGAGGTCTGGTGAGGCTGTGGGAGGGGGAGCCTGGGCGGTGCTGTCAGTGGTGAGGTCTGGTGAGGCTGTGGGAGGGGGGAGCCTGGGCGGTGCTGTCAGTGGTGAGGTCTGGTGAGGCTGTGTGTGGGGGAGCCTGGGCGGTGCTGTCAGTGGTGATGTCTGGTGAGGCTGTGTGTGGGGGAGCCTGGGTGGTGCTGTCAGGGGTGAGGTCTGGTGAGGCTGTGGGAGGGGGAGCCTGGGTGGTGCTGTCAGTGGTGAGGTCTGGTGAGGCCGTGTGTGTGGAGCCTGGGCGGTGCTGTCAGTGGTGAGGTCTGGTGAGGCTGTGTGTGGGGGAGCCTGGGCGGTGCTGTCAGTGGTGAGGTCTGGTGAGGCTGTGTGTGGGGGAGCCTGGGCAATGCTGTCTGTGGTGAGGTCTGGTGAGGCCTTGTGTGGGGGAGCCTGGGCTGTGCTGTCTGTGGTGAGGTCTGGTGAGGCTGTGTGTAGGGGAGCCTGGGCTGTGCTGTCAGTGGTGAGGTCTGGTGAGGCTGTGGGAGGGGGAGCCTGGGCTGTGCTGTCAGTGGTGAGGTCTGGTGAGGCTGTGGGAGGGGGAGCCTGGGCAATGCTGTCTGTGGTGAGGTCTGGTGAGGCTGTGTGTGGGGGAGCCTGGGCTGTGCTGTCTGTGGTGAGGTCTGGTGAGGCTGTGTGTAGGGGAGCCTGGGCTGTGCTGTCAGTGGTGAGGTCTGGTGAGGCTGTGTGTGGGGGAGCCTGGGCGGTGCTGTCAGTGGTGAGGTCTGGTGAGGCTGTGTGTAGGGGAGCCTGGGCTGTGCTGTCAGTGGTGAGGCCTGGTGAGGCTGTGTGTGGGGGAGCCTGGGCTGTGCTGTCAGTGGTGAGGCCTGGTGAGGCTGTGTGGGGGGGAGCCTGGGCGGTGCTGTCAGTGGTGAGGTCTGGTGAGGCTGTGTGTTGGAGAGCCTGGGTGGTGCTGTCAGTGGTGAGGTCTGGTGAGGCCGTGGGAGGGGGAGCCTGGGCGGTGCTGTCAGTGGTGAGGTCTGGTGAGGCTGTGTGTGGGGGAGCCTGGGCAATGCTGTCTGTGGTGAGGTCTGGTGAGGCCTTGTGTGGGGGAGCCTGGGCTGTGCTGTCTGTGGTGAGGTCTGGTGAGGCTGTGTGTAGGGGAGCCTGGGCTGTGCTGTCAGTGGTGAGGTCTGGTGAGGCTGTGGGAGGGGGAGCCTGGGCGGTGCTGTCAGTGGTGAGGTCTGGTGAGGCTGTGGGAGGGGGAGCCTGGGCAATGCTGTCTGTGGTGAGGTCTGGTGAGGCTGTGTGTAGGGGAGCCTGGGCTGTGCTGTCAGTGGTGAGGCCTGGTGAGGCTGTGTGTGGGGGAGCCTGGGCTGTGCTGTCAGTGGTGAGGTCTGGTGAGGCTGTGGGAGGGGGAGCCTGGGCAATGCTGTCTGTGGTGAGGTCTGGTGAGGCTGTGTGTAGGGGAGCCTGGGCTGTGCTGTCAGTGGTGAGGCCTGGTGAGGCTGTGTGTGGGGGAGCCTGGGCTGTGCTGTCAGTGGTGAGGTCTGGTGAGGCTGTGTGTGGGGGAGCCTGGGCTGTGCTGTCAGTGGTGAGGCCTGGTGAGGCTGTGTGTGGGGGAGCCTGGGCTGTGCTGTCAGTGGTGAGGCCTGGTGAGGCTGTGTGTGGGGGAGCCTGGGCTGTGCTGTCAGTGGTGAGGCCTGGTGAGGCTGTGTGGGGGGGAGCCTGGGCGGTGCTGTCAGTGGTGAGGTCTGGTGAGGCTGTGTGTTGGAGAGCCTGGGTGGTGCTGTCAGTGGTGAGGTCTGGTGAGGCCGTGGGAGGGGGAGCCTGGGCGGTGCTGTCAGTGGTGAGGTCTGGTGAGGCTGTGTGTGGGGGAGCCTGGGCAATGCTGTCTGTGGTGAGGTCTGGTGAGGCCTTGTGTGGGGGAGCCTGGGCTGTGCTGTCTGTGGTGAGGTCTGGTGAGGCTGTGTGTAGGGGAGCCTGGGCTGTGCTGTCAGTGGTGAGGTCTGGTGAGGCTGTGGGAGGGGGAGCCTGGGCTGTGCTGTCAGTGGTGAGGTCTGGTGAGGCTGTGGGAGGGGGAGCCTGGGCAATGCTGTCTGTGGTGAGGTCTGGTGAGGCTGTGTGTGGGGGAGCCTGGGCTGTGCTGTCTGTGGTGAGGTCTGGTGAGGCTGTGTGTAGGGGAGCCTGGGCTGTGCTGTCAGTGGTGAGGTCTGGTGAGGCTGTGTGTGGGGGAGCCTGGGCGGTGCTGTCAGTGGTGAGGTCTGGTGAGGCTGTGTGTAGGGGAGCCTGGGCTGTGCTGTCAGTGGTGAGGCCTGGTGAGGCTGTGTGTGGGGGAGCCTGGGCTGTGCTGTCAGTGGTGAGGCCTGGTGAGGCTGTGTGGGGGGGAGCCTGGGCGGTGCTGTCAGTGGTGAGGTCTGGTGAGGCTGTGTGTTGGAGAGCCTGGGTGGTGCTGTCAGTGGTGAGGTCTGGTGAGGCCGTGGGAGGGGGAGCCTGGGCGGTGCTGTCAGTGGTGAGGTCTGGTGAGGCTGTGTGTGGGGGAGCCTGGGCGGTGCTGTCAGTGGTGAGGTCTGGTGAGGCTGTGGGAGGGGGGAGCCTGGGTGGTGCTGTCAGTGGTGAGGTCTGGTGAGGCTGTGGGAGGGGGAGCCTGGGCGGTGCTGTCAGTGGTGAGGTCTGGTGAGGCTGTGTGTAGGGGAGCCTGGGCTGTGCTGTCAGTGGTGAGGCCTGGTGAGGCTGTGTGTGGGGGAGCCTGGGCTGTGCTGTCAGTGGTGAGGTCTGGTGAGGCTGTGTGTGGGGGAGCCTGGGCTGTGCTGTCAGTGGTGAGGCCTGGTGAGGCTGTGTGTGGGGGAGCCTGGGCTGTGCTGTCAGTGGTAAGGCCTGGTGAGGCTGTGTGGGGGGGAGCCTGGGCGGTGCTGTCAGTGGTGAGGTCTGGTGAGGCTGTGTGTTGGAGAGCCTGGGTGGTGCTGTCAGTGGTGAGGTCTGGTGAGGCCTTGTGTGGGGGAGCCTGGGCGGTGCTGTCAGTGGTGAGGTCTGGTGAGGCCGTGGGAGGGGGAGCCTGGGCGGTGCTGTCAGTGGTGAGGTCTGGTGAGGCTGTGTGTGGGGGAGCCTGGGCTGTGCTGTCAGTGGTGAGGTCTGGTGAGGCTGTGGGAGGGGGGAGCCTGGGTGGTGCTGTCAGTGGTGAGGTCTGGTGAGGCTGTGGGAGGGGGAGCCTGGGCGGTGCTGTCAGTGGTGCGGTCTGGTGAGGCTGTGTGTAGGGGAGCCTGGGCTGTGCTGTCAGTGGTGAGGCCTGGTGAGGCTGTGTGGGGGGGAGCCTGGGCTGTGCTGTCAGTGGTGAGGTCTGGTGAGGCTGTGTGTGGGGGAGCCTGGGCGGTGCTGTCAGTGGTGAGGTCTGGTGAGGCCGTGTGTGGGGGAGCCTGGGTGGTGCTCTCAGTGGTGAGGTCTGGTGAGGCTGTGTGTGGGGGAGCCTGGGCGGTGCTGTCAGTGGTGCGGTCTGGTGAGGCTGTGTGTGTGGAGCCTGGGCGGTGCTGTCAGTGGTGAGGTCTGGTGAGGCTGTGTGTGGGGGAGCCTGGGCTGTGCTGTCAGTGGTGAGGTCTGGTGAGGCTGTGTGTGGGGGAGCCTGGGTGGTGCTGTCAGTGGTGAGGTCTGGTGAGGCTGTGGGAGGGGGAGCCTGGGCGGTGCTGTCAGTGGTGCGGTCTGGTGAGGCTGTGTGTAGGGGAGCCTGGGCTGTGCTGTCAGTGGTGAGGCCTGGTGAGGCTGTGTGGGGGGGAGCCTGGGCTGTGCTGTCAGTGGTGATGTCTGGTGAGGCTGTGTGTGGGGGAGCCTGGGCGGTGCTGTCAGTGGTGAGGTCTGGTGAGGCTGTGTGTGGGGGAGCCTGGGTGGTGCTCTCAGTGGTGAGGCCTGGTGAGGCTGTGTGTGGGGGAGCCTGGGCTGTGCTGTCAGTGGTGAGGTCTGGTGAGGCTGTGGGAGGGGGGAGCCTGGGTGGTGCTGTCAGTGGTGAGGTCTGGTGAGGCCGTGGGAGGGGGAGCCTGGGCGGTGCTGTCAGTGGTGAGGTCTGGTGAGGCTGTGTGTGGGGGAGCCTGGGCGGTGCTGTCAGTGGTGAGGTCTGGTGAGGCTGTGTGTGGGGGAGCCTGGGTGGTGCTGTCAGTGGTGAGGTCTGGTGAGGCTGTGTGTAGGGGAGCCTGGGCTGTGCTGTCAGTGGTAAGGCCTGGTGAGGCTGTGTGTGGGGGAGCCTGGGTGGTGCTGTCAGTGGTGAGGTCTGGTGAGGCTGTGGTAGGGGAGAGCCTGGGCTGTGCTATCAGTGGTGAGGTCTGGTGAGGCTGTGGGAGGGGGGAGCCTGGGTGGTGCTGTCAGTGGTGAGGTCTGGTGAGGCCGTGGGAGGGGGAGCCTGGGCTGTGCTGTCTGTGGTGAGGTCTGGTGAGGCTGTGTGTGGGGGAGCCTGGGCGGTGCTGTCAGTGGTGAGGTCTGGTGAGGCTGTGTGTGGGGGAGCCTGGGTGGTGCTGTCAGTGGTGAGGTCTGGTGAGGCTGTGTGTGGGGGAGCCTGGGCTGTGCTGTCAGTGGTGAGGTCTGGTGAGGCTGTGTGTGGGGGAGCCTGGGCGGTGCTGTCAGTGGTGAGGTCTGGTGAGGCTGTGTGTGGGAGAGCCTGGGCGGTGCTGTAAGTGGTGAGGCCTGGTGAGGCTGTGTGGGGGGGAGCCTGGGTGGTGCTGTCAGTGGTGAGGTCTGGTGAGGCTGTGGGAGGGGAGAGCCTGGGTGGTGCTGTCAGTGGTGAGGTCTGGTGAGGCTGTGTGTGGGGGAGCCTGGGCAGTGCTGTCACTGGTGAGGCCTGGTGAGGCCGCTATGGGAAGAGGCTGGCCCAGCACACGTGACTGCTCTGGCTTGACTGCACCAGGGGTTGAGAACACAGGACACAGGCAGACAAAGTGCAGACCAGATCTGCCCAGAGGTGTGTGTGTCTCATATTTTTAGTATTATTATTTAATTTGTTGCAAGTTGTTTATTTAATTCGCAATTTCACATGGAGATCAGGATCTCTGGTCCCTTCTGAAAAAAAGCCCCAAGGGGCAGTAGCCCTGGTGCACGTTCCCTCCTGTGAGCCTCACCTGGAGTTGACAGAAGTCGCCCTGTCCGTGAGGCCCCTGCACCTGCTCGCCGCAGTCCCCCCGCCTCCCTCCTGCACCCACAGGCAGCCCAGGACACCTGTCACTGCTCCTCTCACCTGTGCTGCTGGTGTCCTGGTGTGGGTTTCAGAGGGAGGTGAGATATTGCTTGTTCCGTGGTCCCTGGAATAAAGGAAGCCATGTGTGATAGGTTTCACTGTCACTCTGGCGAGCAGGGAGGGAACACTGGGGAATTGGATTGTGATCTGCTGACGAGTATCTGGGCCTGAGGGCCCTTGAAGTCGAATCCCAGGAGACGTGATTGAAGGGAGAGTGAATGTTGCCAGGCTGAGGTGAAGAGGGAGGCACGGGAGCTTCTTCCCAGTCTTTCAAGGGCCATCATGTGGGAGATGAGTAGATCTGTGCGCTTTTTATATTCCAGGAGTGGAAGGTAAAAGGCTCTGCTTTTAGTTCAGTCTAAAAAAGACTGCAGCCATGGTGAGTCCTGTGGTTAAACTTCTGGGCGGACGATGCTGATTCGCACCCTGACGCCATCTTCCTTGCTGTTTGACCTGTTTGACCTTGCACAGTCACCATTGCGCCTCCAAGCTCAGATTCCTTCTGTGTAAGGTGGAAAGAGGTCTCTTCCATAGAGATTTGCCCTTGTCTCACTGCCGGAGGCACTAACCACAGTCACATGGATGTTTGGAATTTCTGAAGACAATGGTTCAAAGCCAAGTTTGTCTTTCATCTGAGCTGTGGGTGAATTCCTGGTGCAGTAGAGAGCAGTGTGTAGTCTTAGGGGAGATTTTGTGGGAAGTCCAGGTAAGAGCTCTATTTGAGGGGAGCGGAAGATCAATTTCCCTCTTAACGCTTTTTAGTCTTCTCGTATCTTTGGGAGAAGACTTGTCGGAGGTGATCTGGAGACACCCTGATCGTGCGTAACTGGGTTGTTTGTCCCATCTGTGTGTGGTCAGCCCCAGTGTGGAGTTTGGGGGAGGGGGACAATGCAGTAAGAATGCGTGTCTAAAGGAAGCAGAGGGGCTCGATCTGTAAGGCAGCAGTAATAGTGCGTCTGTGTGTCTGCATATTTATCTCCACGTCCAGAAGCTTCCGCTTGTACCCAGTTGTAAGGTCCATGGTGTCCAGGACTCTGCTCCCAGTCCTGAGGCAGTGCCTGGAGCACGCAGTAGGTGTGTGGAGCACGCAGTAGATGTCTGGAGCATGCAGTAGGTGTTAGATCACGCAGTAGGTGTCTGGAACGTGCAGTAGGTGTTGGAGCACACAGTAGGTGTTAGATCACGCAGTAGATGTCTGGAGCACGCAGTAGGTGTGTGGAGCACGCAGTAGGTGTTAGATCACGCAGTAGATGTCTGGAGCACACAGTAGGTGTGTGGAGCACACAGTAGGTGTCTGGAACATGCAGTAGGTGTTGGAGCACGCAGTAGGTGTGTGGAGCACGCAGTAGGTGTTAGATCACGCAGTAGATGTCTGGAGCACACAGTAGGTGTCTGGAACGTGCAGTAGGTGTTGGAGCACACAGTAGGTGTGTGGAGCACGCAGTAGGTGTCTGGAACATGCAGTAGGTGTTGGAGCACGCAGTAGATGTCTGGAGCACACAGTAGGTGTCTGGAACATGCAGTAGGTGTTGGAGCACACAGTAGGTGTTTGTTCTCTATGAATGCAGCAGTGAGGGACGAGCTCTCCGAGAACAAGGCTGTGCGTGAGTGGCTGGTGTTTACTGGCGCACACAGTGAGTGTGCTGGTCCTGTGTCGCCAGAGGGCACACAGGCCCTGGCCCTGACCCGCGTCTTCTGGTTCTTGTGCAGGCGTTCTGCTGTGCACACAGTCGTCCATCATCCGTGCATGCTGGACAATGCACAACGAGCCGTGGGAGCTGCAGAGCTGGGTTCAGGGGGTCCTGCACGTAGGAGCTCACCACAGCGGCCGAGTGACAATAGGGAACACGTGCTGCCTACTTATTGTGTGCCAGGTCCTGTCGTCAAGGGGGCATTGGAGGCCCTGACCCATTTCATCCTCACGGCAAGGACTTTAAGGAAGGTTCGCTGCTGATTGAAGTTCATACACCAGGACACGGCGCGCGGGAGGGTGGGGTCGTTCACTCACGTTCTCGTGTACGTGGGAGCCTGGGTGCCCGCCCGGGCAGTTTGGCTCCGCAGCCTGTGATCTCAGTGTTGGGGTGTGTGTATGTGCGTGTATGTGTGCGCGTGCATGTGTGTGTGTGCACGAGTGTGCGCGTGCATGTGTGTGCGTGCATGTGTGTGCATGTGTGTGTGCACGTGTCTGTTGGGGGCTTGGGCTGTTCTTAGGAGCTGTTGGCAGAATATAATCCTGTGGTTTCCCCTCGGGACTGGATGCTCATCGTCGTTGTCTGGAGGTGCAGAGGACTTGTGCTTCATCCACACCACCTGGAAAGCACACGTTAGTCTCAGGTGGCTGCTGGGAGAAATCCTCACCGACTTAGCAACAGGAACCTCTTATCCTGCAGACGTGGTGCTCAGAAGCTCTGGGGGAGAACTGGCTTCCTCCGGCTTCCAGGGGCTGTGGCCCCTTCCTCCAAGTCAAAACCCTCAGCGTGGCGTCTTCAGATGTCCCTCCCCACGCTGGCCCTGGGCCCTGGTTCTGTTGTCACGTCTGCTTCTCTGTGATGCTCCTGCCCCCCCATAACGACTTTTAGGATTGTATTGGGCCCCCTGGGTAACCTGTAGCAACACCTGCATTAATTACACTGTAATTAACCCGCCATAAGCAGGGTGGTTGGAAACAGTAGAAATCTGTTCTCCCACGGTGTTGGAGGCCAGAAGTCCAATCCAGGTGTTACCAGAGGCTCTGGGACAGGTTCCTTCCGCCCCTCCGATTCGTGCTGGCCCGACGTCCCGGGCTTGTTGCAGAATCACTTGGATCTGTGCATCGTTGTCACATTATCCTACCCCGTGTCTCTGCATGGCCTTCTTTTCTTGTAAGGGAGCTTGTTGTAGGACTTAGGGGCCACCCTAGTTCAGGATGGTCTCTCCCTGAGATCTTCAAAGTTATGTCTGTAACTTTATCTAAGCAAGGTCAGCTTCGCAGAGACTGGGGACTACAACCCTGACTTGTGTTTTGGGAGCCACAGTTCAACCCACAACACCGCGTGATAATATGATTTGGGGTTAGGCCATGGATATATTTTTTCTTTCTCCCTCCTTCCTTCCCTCCCTCCTCCCTCTCTCTCTCCCTCCTTCCTTCCAAGTCTCTCCAAAGTTCTTTGGAGGACAAAAGTAAAATGCAATTTCCATATTGTAACTGTGATTTAATTTTTGTGTGTCTGTCTTTGTGACCGATTCTTCTAGCTTTTATGCATTTGTAATTTTATTGTTCGTCAATGAATTGTGATTCCCAGAACCATAGAAGGCAGGCATGCGTCGTCAGCAGGGGTTAAACACATCCGTACTTGGAGAGAAATAAATGTGAACTCCATGGATCCTGAAGATTGTGCCCTCCAACTTACAGCCTTTCAACCGCAGCTGCACCCACAATAACCTGTGTTAAAGGGTAATGAAAGCACACGGACATTTTAAAGCCTTCCCTGCCCCAGGCAAGGGTCTTGTTTCCAAACCTGGCCTCTGAGGGGTAAGGTACGACGGGGGGTGTCAGGAAAATTGTAATTCCTCTGTTGCTTGCTGAGCAGTGCATGGGGAGCTGGTCAGAAAATCAAGCCTCATGGACAAGGTCATCATTTTTCAGAGAGCAGCTGCCTCTCCTGTGTAGTGTGCAAACCTAAAAAAGGCCACGGGATCGGAGTTTCCTTAAGTAGTTGGCTTTGCAGAGACGATAGGTGGAAGGTGAGTGTGTTCTAAATGTGGTCCTTGGAAAGGCTCCCCTGAGGTGGTGGCACTGAGAGGACAACACTGCTCTCCAGGTAGAGGCCTGGACAGGCATGGTGAGGACTGGGCTCTGGCAGGGCTAAGTTGAACTCCTGGGTTGGTGAACATTGTCTCCTTTATTTTTTTTAAGAAAAGATTCATTTATTTATTTGAATGCAGAATGACAAAGAGAGGGAGACACACAGAGAGAAAGAAGTCTTCCTTCCACTGATTGACTTCCCAAATGGCCTCAGGGCTGAAGCCAGGAGCCTGGAAGCCCACCTGGGTTTCCCACGTGGGTGCAGAGGCCCAAGAGCTTGGCCATCTTCTGCCACTTTCCCAGACACATTAGCAGGGAGCTGGGTTAGAAGCAGAGCGTCTGGGACTGGAGGGTTGCACGCGGTGACTTAACCACTGAGCCACGACGCCCCCCGTATAGTGGTGACTTAACCACTGAGCCACGATGCCCCCCGTATAGTGGTGACTTAACCTGCTGTGCCACGACGCCCCCTGTATAGTGGTGACTTAACCTGCTGTGCCACGACGCCCCCCTGTATAGCGGTGACTTAACCTGCTGTGCCACGACGCCCCCTGTATAGCGGTGACTTAACCTGCTGTGCCACGACGCCCCCTGTATAGTGGTGACTTAACCACTGAGCCACGACGCCCCCCTGTATAGTGGTGACTTAACCACTGAGCCACGACGCCCCCCTGTATAGCGGTGACTTAACCTGCTGTGCCACGACGCCCCCTGTATAGCGGTGACTTAACCTGCTGTGCCACGACGCCCCCTGTATAGTGGTGACTTAACCACTGAGCCACGACGCCCCCCTGTATAGTGGTGACTTAACCACTGAGCCACGATGTCCCCCCGTATAGTGGTGACTTAACCGCTGAGCCACGATGTCCCCCCGTATAGTGGTGACTTAACCGCTGAGCCACGATGTCCCCCTGTATAGCGGTGACTTAACTGCTGAGCCATGATGTCCCTCTGTATAGCGGTGACTTAACCACTGAGCCACGACGCCCCCTGTATAGTGGTGACTTAACCACTGAGCCACGATGTCCCCCCGTATAGTGGTGACTTAACCGCTGAGCCATGATGTCCCTCTGTATAGCGGTGACTTAACCGCTGAGCCATGATGTCCCCCTGTATAGTGGTGACTTAACCGCTGAGCCACGACGCCCCCTGTATTTGTTGTTGTTTCAGGTGACAGAAGCCCAGACCCAGCGTCATTAGGCCGTTGTGAGTTTACCTGAAGGCCATGGAGAAGAGGGAAGAGAGATTTCAGGTGGAATTCCACCGTTAGCAGTCCTGACAAGCATTCCTCTATCTCTGGGTGTGCATTCCCTTCTCCTTGCCACCTCCAGGAGCCACGCGGCTAAGAATAAGTTGTCAGGCAGTTTGGATGTTATTGCCTAATTTTGTCCTACTTATGCGGGTAATTTGGGCTTTTATTGTTCTGTTCTAATTGTATTTCCTGTTGGCCAGGGATAGATACTGCTGTATTTCCAACCTTTTGTTCCTGTCAGCTTCATTGTGATTTCAATATTAATTAGATCATTTGTTCATTTCTGTCTCTGGCATCTCTAATTAAGAACTAACATTTGGAATTGTTTCTGCATAGTTTAGGACTATCTCTGAACGAGCCAACACAAGCCTGCAGACCGCCCAGCCCCACTGGCACCGTGAACATCGCCACCTGCTTCCGTCCCTCTTCTGGAAGACTTGCATTTGCTCTTCTTCTTCTTTTTACATATTTATTTATTTATTTATCTGAAAGGCAGAGTTACAGAGAGAAAGGGAGAGAAAGATAGTGAGATCTTCCATCTGCTGGTTCACTCTCCCAGATGGCTGCAATAGCCAGGAGCCAGGAGCTGCTTCTGAGTCTCCCATGTGGGTGGCAGAGACCTAAGCACCTGGACTACCTCCGCTGCTTTCCCAGGTGCCTTAGCAGGGAGCTGGACTGGAAGTGGAGCAGCCGGGACCTGAACTGGCACCCATATGGGATGCCGGCACCACAGGTGACAGCTTTACCTGCTGTGCCACACACCGGCCCCTGTATCTGCTCCGGGAGCTGCCGAGGTCCAGGGTTGGGGATTTCACTAGGAATGGGCCAGATACGGCCCCTGTGCCCGTGTGTTCTGGAGAGAGGGAGGTATTCTGTGTTCGGTAAGAGGGGTGAGGATCCTGGGTGTCCTTTTATGCTTGACTCACAAGTTAACCTCCGGCTGTGTGGCTTTGCTGGTGGGTAGGGGTATCAGTTTCATATTCTGGGTCATGTGTTTCTTCAGGAAGGCCAAAGCCTTTGAGGAAAGGTTCATTGACTGGGTCACAGTAGGATCCAGACACAGGCGCCGGTGTGTGGGACAACAGGTTAAGCCACTGCCTGTGACACGGGCATACCGTATGAACCTCTGTTCGAGTCCTGACTGCTCAACTTCCAGTCCAGCTCCCTGCTAACGCACCTGGGAAAGCAGTGGAGCATGGCCCAAACACTGGCCCCTGCACCCACGTGGGAGACCTGGGTGAAGTTCCAGGCTCCTGGCTTTGGCCTGGCCCAGCCTCAGCCGTGGCAGCCATTTAGGAAGTGAACCAGCAGATGGAAGATTGTGTGTGTGTGTGTGTTTGTGTGTTTGCTTGTTTCCCTCTCTCTGTAACTTTGCCTTTCAAAATAAATAAATGTATAAATCTTTTGGAAAGTCACTCTAGACAGAGGCATGAGTGGATCGCGGTCGCGGCTGCTGTTGCCTTCTGTCGGTTTTCTCGCTGCGAGCTCTGGTGTAGCTACAGGCGGCGGACGGCTTATACGACAGTAGATGATCTGAGACAGGTTGAGAGCGTCAGATCCCTGAACCTCCACGCTTTCTTGTGCCCCTCGGATCCCTTCCCCGTGCCCCTGCACTCACTCTCGGCAACCATTCTGCTGTTTGTCACTGAAGGTTGATTTTAATTTTCTAGAGCTTTACATAAATGGAATCATAAATACGTGTTCTCTCACTTTTGGTCGTCTTCGTTCTCCCACCCAGCCTAGTTAGCCTGAGGATCACCCGTGTTGTCTGTGACTGGTTCCCTGCGGTTGTGCAGTAGCAGTTCATTGTACGGGTATGCCATGGTCGGTCAGTCTGATGGACATTTGGGTTGTTCCTGGTTTTGGCCTATTATAACCAATGCTGCTAAGAACATTCACATAAACCTTTGCACGGACATAAGCTCACATCAATGCCTTGGGAACTATAGCAGTGTACCACGGGATAAGTGTGCATAACTTTTTTGAGAAACTGCCAGACCATATCTTTAACGGTTGCCCCATTTTGCATTCCCATATTCAGGGTTCAAGGGATTCGTTAGCCCCGATTCTTTGCCAGCACTTGGTGTTGTCACTACTTTACATTTCAGCCACTTTTCTTAGGTTTGTGGAACTATGACTTTCACCAATGATTATGATAGCGAGCATCTTCCCACGTGCTGTTTGCTGTTAACAGGTGTCGGTGGGGAGGCTGTTCAAATCCGGTGCTAAATGGCTCTCATTCTGAGAGCTCGTTTTACATCGGGCTGCACTTCCTCTATCAGATGTACAACGTGAGAGTATTTTATTCCAGGCTGGGTTCTGTCGCTCCATGTCTTGAGAACGTCTTTTGGAGCAGTTGTTTCATTTCTATGAGGTCCAGTTTATCATGTTTTTCTTTTATGGATTCTGCGTTTGCTGTTGTCTAAGAAATACTGGCCTATCCCAAGCTCACAAAGTTTTCCTTATAGAATTTCTTAGACAAGTTTCACAGTTGTAGCTTTTGCATTTAGGTCTGTGATCCATTCTGAATGAATTTTTGTGTATGGTCTGAGGTGTAAGGCTCTAAATTCCTGTTTTCCGTGCAGTTCTTACAGCATCATTTATTGGGAGGAGGTTTTTTCTCCCACTAAACTGTCTTGGCACCACTGTCAAAAACTAGTTGGCCCTAAGGGTGAGGTTTTGTGTATGTACCCTCGGCCCTAATCCGTTGATCTAGGACTTCCTTCACGAGAGTACCGTGTTCTCTGCATCACGGCAGCTCGGTACTGAGCTCTGTAGCTGGGTTGTGTGAACCATTGGGTGTTTGTGTGCCTTTACAAGTTCATTTTGGTTGTTTTGGGCCTCTTGAATTTCCACATGTATTTTAGGATAACCTTGTCCATTTCTGCCAGAAGTGCAGGTAGAATTTGGGAGTTTTGATAGGAATCACTCTGAATGTTGGTCCACCACCAGAGTCCTGCCACTTCCACCATCCTTGGCCTCCTGACTCATGAACACGGGTCTCTCTCCGCAGTGTTTATTTTCAGAGAATGAGTTTTTCACTTCTGTTAAGATTGTCCCGAAGTATTTTAATGGTATTGTGAATGGAATTGCTTGCTTACTTTTATTAGCATGATGTTTATTGCTTGTGTATAAACACATAATTGGTTTCTGTGTATTGATCGTATATGCTGCGACATAATTAAACTTTAGCAGTTTTTAAAAAGTGGATTCCTTAGGATTCGCGGTTTCCCTGCTTTTTATTGGATCCCTGAGGATGCTACCAAGTGTGGGGGGGGGGGGCACGTCTTCCACCTCTGTCCTCATGAACGTAGCCAATGGCTGATGAGCAGGTTCACCGAGGACGTCACCTGGATGCCTGGTGCTTACCCGACAGGCCTGTTCTAGGCTTTCCAGGTCGGTCACTGCAGGGGTGGGGATGTTTTCCTGGTGCTGATCCCTGCTCATCTAGAGCAGGGCCTGGCACACAGTAGGCCCTCAGTAAATAGATGTTGAATGCAGGAACTTCAATCCCCAACACGGCATCCCAGAGTCCCACACTCAGCCTGCTGTCATGCCCTGCTCCTCCTGCTGTGCGGGGGGGCACTGATCTGTGGGACCCCGAGGTGCGGCTGGGGCAGCACAGCCACGCCGTGGGCAACACAGCACATCGCAGGCTTAGGCTGCCTCTCCCAACTCTCACTTGTTAGTCTGAGGGCAGAGTTACTTTGCAAAACTGTAGGGCCGTTCCTTTCGGCGAGGTCATTTGTAGGGGCCCCGGCAGCTCAGGTGTGTGGCTTCTGTGAGCGAGGGAGCTGCTGGATGTGCCTCGGTCACAGCTGAATTTGAGCTGACTTTGATTCTTTAGCCACAACTTCAAGAGCAACACGTTCTGTCTGACAGTTATTTGCAGAGACAGATGAGCTCCCTGGAAGCAGTGGACGTGTCTAATTGTCACCTTCCTGCCCCGGCACCTCTCATGGTGCCTGACAAACTCACTGTCCTCAGGAAACGTCAGCTGGGGGAATGGATGGCTGGCACCCGTGGCCACGGGCAAGGCACAGCAGGAACGCCGTGTGGCTCTGTCTTTCTTAGGTTCCATCTCTTCGTGCTGTGTTCTCTGCCACACGCGCGGCACCAATGCCAGGCCACGGCGCTGTTTGACGCTGTGGAGCCTGTGGTGGTGGACTCATGAGTGGGCCGACGCCATGTCAGTCCCCCTCGTCCCCCTCTCCCTCCCCCTGCACTGGGCCCGGCACGTGCCATGCAGTCGTGGGGGAGCTCATTGGTGCCAGAGCAGATGCCACCCCTCGTGGAGCTGGGCGGAGAGTTTGGAGTCCAGTGGACATGGCTTTTAAACGTATTTCACTCTGTGTGCGATCATGAGAAATTTGCTTTTTTTGATTTTTATCTTAATTTTAATTAATTTTTAGCAGATTCAGTATGGTTTGTGGATGTATCGCCCCCCCCCCCCCTTCCTTCTTGTCTCGAGGGCTGGCTTTGGGTGTGATAATAACCAGCACTTACTGAGCACATACTGTGTGCCAAACACCTGTGCTCTAATGGGCATATTAATTCATGCAGTATTCAAACTGATCCCATGAGGCCTCGCTTTCAGAACCTGTATTTGATAGCTGGGGAAATATGTGCACAGGAGGGGCCCCTGACTGGTGAGGGCCAGGGCAGCCTCTCAGCCTCAGGAGCTCGGCTCCGAGCCTTGGCCCTGAACCCAGCAGTGCGGGAGACCACAGTCTCACCCTGCACATCACTGCCTTGCAATGGCTGCACTGCTGTCTCAGGGCAAGGGTTTTTTTTGTCCTCATTACTGTTGGACTCTGCAAAATATGTCGTCCCCCCCCCCTTTTTTTTTCTTAAAATATTTCAGATGTCCATAGAGAAACTCCCCCATGTTGGGAAGTAATAAACATGAAGAGAAATAAACCTGTGGTCCAGTTTTGTGAACCAGCAGAGATGAGAGACATTCTGATCCTCACACGTGTTCTCCCCAAACACGCACACATAATGTAGTGTGAGCATCTTATTGATGTATGTCGCTAGGCTCACGAGAGCTTTCAGACGGCATCGCTGCCTTTTGCTGCTGGTGGAGATAAAAGTCAGTCTTGGGAGAGAGAGAGAGAGAGAGAGAGAGAGAGAGAGAGAGAAAGTCTTCTGTTGTTCACTCCCCAGATGGCTGACGGCCAGGCCTGGCTATGTTGCAGGTGGCAGCTTAGCTCACTGTGCCACAATGCTAGTCCTCATGGTCTCCTTTTGATTCATTCCTGAGAGGAGGAGCGTGGTGGGGGCAAGAGGCGCAGAGTCCCCACACAGATCCCGGGAGTCAGGTGAAAGCAGGCCAGAGGCAAGCAGCCTGCAGACTCGTTTATTTCAGTTGGTACAGCAGCTTATATAGCCAAGGCAGCCAATCCAGTCAAGGGGTGGTCTATGCCCTAACCAATCACACCCTGTTACCAGGCAGTTTCCAAAGCCATCCAATCACAGCCTGTTGCCAGGCAGGCTCCGTTGTCATGTGGTTTCCAAAACCATCCAATCACAGCCTGTTGCCAGGCAGTTTCTGATGCCAGCGGCTATCTTGGCATGACCTTCTCATTCCACCACACTGCTCTTTGGTTAACTTGCTGTGAGTCCACTTTTGATACTATAATGAAATGCCTGAAGTTGGGTAATTTCGTAAGGTGAAGACAGTTTTTTTGACTCACAAAAGTGCAAGGTCAACCAGCGCCGTGGCTCAATAGGCTGATCCTCCACTTGCGGCGCTGGCGCACCGGGTTCTAGTCCTAGTCGGGGCACCGGATTCTGTCCCAGTTGCCCCTCTTCCAGGCCAGCTCTCTGCTGTGGCCCGGGAGTGCAGTGGAGGATGGCCCAAGTCCTTGGGCCCTGCACCCGCATGGGAGACCAGGAGAAGCACCTGGCTCCTGGCTTCGGATCAGCATGGTGCGCCAGCCGCAGCGCGCCACCGGAGCGACCATTGGAGGGTGAACCAATGGAAAAGGAAGACCTTTCTCTCTGTCTCTCTCTCACTGTCCACTCTGCCTGTCAAAAAAAAAAAAGTGCAAGGTCAGGGGCTGCAGCCGGTGATGGCTTCTTGCTGGCAGAGTTCCGAGGAGGTGCCGGCATCACACGGTGAGAGACGGGGTGCACGCCATGTCTGCCCTGGGTCCTCTCCCTCTCCTTACACAGCCAGGATTCAGTCTTGGGGGCATTAGCCAAAAGCAGGGCAACGAAACCACCACATGTATTTTAATTCTCAGAGGATCATGTTTTCCACGGACTGAAATCTAGTAAGGACTTCACTGGGGCCGTTCGGATTTTCCCGTGTTGGAGTCTGCACGGAGGGCACAATCTCTGTGGTCATGGCTCCCCTGCACCCGACGATGTGTCTGTCCTGCAGCTTGGGTAAAATACAAGGGGGCTTCAAAAGTTCATGGATTTAAAAAAGTTTTGCCCCAAAATAACCAGGCGCTGCAAGAGCTGGCATCAGAAATCGGCACACACGCCGGTGACATTTTGGCAAGAGATAAAGTGTGTTACAGATCTGAACACTGAAGCCATGACACAAAAAACTAAGCCAAAGAGTCATACATGGGCACTTCAAGAAGTTCATGGAAAATGGAATGAAAAGGTGGTCATTTTGGCTAATGCGGTGGGGAAGGAGTACGCGCATGTGAGTCAGCCTGTGTACATGTGTGAGTGTGCGTGTGTGCACGTTGCATTTGTAAAAGGAATCAGCGTGTAAATGCACACACGTGGGTTGTGGGGGAGCCAGTGTGCATGGGAGCGTACCCATACTGATTACTGGCATCGGCGGTTTTGGGTGGGGGTGCTTAACCCGGGTGAAGTTCCTTCACCTCTCCTCCAGTGTCGCTGCTTCCCTTCCATTGGCCAGAAGTGGCAGCTGCAGCCCCGGTGTCCCTGGACCACAGATCTCTGAGCAGCAGAAGCGTATTTGCTGGGGGGGGGGGGGGGGCAGGAGGGGCAGGAGGGGCAGGAGGGGCAGGAGGGGCAGGAGGGGCAGGAGGAACTGCTTTCCCAGAAGCCCTCAGCAGCTCTAGAGCTCGCTGCCCGCAACAGAATCACCTGACTGTTCCTGGGCCAGTCACTGCCAGGGAAGGAGTGGTGACCTGGTTCGGCTGTCGTGTTCCCGGAGCGGAGGGTCTCAGCGTCCGGTGGTGCAGTCTGTCGAGGGTGGGCATTGCCCGTAGCAGGGGGGGTCTGTGTTGTGTGCAGAGAACAACTTGAGAGTGGTGCGTCTTTGCTGTTGCTAAGTGGGGTGTTCTGCAGACGTCCCTCAGGTCACGCTGGCTGGTGGTGGTGCGTGAATCTTCTGTGAGAGGGCTTCAGACATTCGTGGTAAAGTGAAATTGAAAGTTTGGGGGGCAGGCATTTGGCCTCATGGTTAAGACTGCCCGAGTGCTGGGGATTGGTTCCCAGGTCCGGGTCTTAACTCCGGCTTCCTGCTACTGTTGACCTTGGGAGAAAGTAGTGACCGCGCTAACGATTGGTTTCCTGCTGCTCACATGGGGGACATGGATTCAGGCCCTGGCCCAGTCCCAGGGACTTGGGGAGTGAACCAGTGGATGGGATCATTGTGTCTCTCAAATAGATTAAAAATAGTAAAAAGGTAAGTTTATTTAGTACAAATATTTTTAAATAATGCGTATTTTTCATAATATGCATTTCCATAAACTTTTCAAAGACTCCTTAGATTGACATGTTGATTTTCTTGCTAGTTGTGGTAAGCAGTATTGCATGCTGGAAATTCAAGTGGGTGTTGTTGAACTCCCAATTTCTTTTTCAATGCTGTCCATTCTTGCTTCATATATTTCGGGGCTCTATTTTTAGAAGAATACCTGCTTTGATTATTGTTTCCAATGTATCAATCATTTTGTCATTTTGAAGTGTCCCTAGCAACATTTCTCGGTCATCTAGCAACAACCAACAGGAGTCTGTTGTCACTCCAGCTTTCACATGGTCGCTGTTTGGGCGATACAGCGTTGTGCCTGCCCGCCTTTCTTCTCGGCCCAATTTCTCTTTGAATTCAAAGTCTGCCTTTTGTCCACTTGTCCACAACGTACAGTTGGGTCTTTCTTTATGGTCACTGTCGTCTCTGCCTGCTTGTTGAGTCACCGAGCCGGTTCACAGGAGTGTGGTTGGTACGTTTGGGTCGTCTGTTTTACTTTGCTTCCTGGATGTCCCATGGCGTTTCTCTTCCCCCTCTGCTGATTTGTTTTGCATTAGTTGAATATTTTCTGATGTAAAAGTTAATTTTCTTTAATGATATTTTCACTATTTTGGAGTTATTTTCTTAGTGTTTCTTAGTGCTCTGGGGTTTATCATATACATCTGAGCTTATCAGATCAACTTCAGATTTTATAATAACTTAATTTCAGTGTCTGTTTACTCATCCTTTTTGTGCTAATACTGGCACAAGATCACATATATGTTACAAACAACATACATTAAAATTATGTAATTTTTAATCTTTTTTTAAAAGATTTATTTTATTTGAAAAACAGAGTTACAGACAGAAGTAGAGACAGAGAGAGAGGTCTTCCATCCCCTGGTTCACTCCCCAAATGACCACAATGCCTGGTGCTGGGCCAATCCAAAGCCAGGAGCCCGGAGCTTCTTCCACGTCTCCCAAGTGGGTGCCGGGGCCCAAGGACTTGGGCCATCTTCTGCGGCTTTCCCAGGCCACAGCAGAGAGCTGGATGGGAAGAGGAGCAGCCAGGACTAGAACCAGCGACCATATGGGATGCCAGGGCTTCAGGCCAGGGCTTTAACCCTCTGCACCACAGCACTAGCCCCATAATTTTTTATCTTAATAAGAAGCTTAGAGAAGGAGGAGAGCAGTGCATGTATATGTAATTGTTTATAACTTCCTTATTTGCCATTCTGGCTGGCCCACTTTGTTCCTGAGAACCTGAATTCCCGGTTCATGTCATTTTCCTGCTCTCACGCCGCCTTGCTCCTTCCCTCCTCCTTGGTGCTGCTCTTGTCAAGTGTATCACACGTCTGCTGTTCCTGGCCCGCCATACATGTATCACATGTGTGCTCTTCCTGGCCCACCACACATGTATCTCGTGTCTGCTGTTCCTGGCCCACCACACAACTCTGTGTATCACATATCTGCTGTTCCTGGCCCACCATACATGTATCACATGTCTGCTCTTCCTGACCCATCATACATGTATCACATGTCTGCTCTTCCTGGCTCACCACACAACTCCGTGTATCACATGTCTGCTGTTCCTGGCCCGCCATACATGTATCACATGTCTACTGTTCCTGGCCCACCGTACATGTATCACATGTGTGCTCTTCCTGGCCCGCCATACATGTATCACATGTGTGCTCTTCCTGACCCGCCATACATGTATCACATGTGTGCTCTTCCTGACCTGCCGTACATGTATCACATGTCTGCTGTTCCTGGCTCACCACACATGTATCACATGTCTGCTATTCCTGGCCCACCATACATGTATCACATGTGTGCTCTTCCTGGCTCACCACACATGTATCACATGTGTGCTCTTCCTGGCTCACCATACATGTATCACACGTCTGCTGTTCCTGGCCTGCCATACATGTATCACATGTCTGCTGTTCCTGGCCCACCATACATGTATCACATGTCTGCTCTTCCTGGCCCACCATACATGTATCACATGTCTGCTCTTCCTGGCCCACCATGCATGTATCACATGTGTGCTCTTCCTGGCTCACCACACATGTATCACATGTCTGCTCTTCCTGGCTCACCATACATGTATCACACGTCTGCTGTTCCTGGCCTGCCATACATGTATCACATGTCTGCTGTTCCTGGCCCACCATACATGTATCACATGTCTGCTCTTCCTGACCCGCCATACATGTATCACATGTCTGCTCTTCCTGACCCGCCATACATGTATCACATGTGTGCTCTTCCTGGCTCACCATACATGTATCACATGTCTGCTATTCCTGGCCCACCATACATGTATCACATGTGTGCTCTTCCTGACCCGCCGTACATGTATCACATGTCTGCTATTCCTGGCCCATCATACATGTATCACATGTGTGCTCTTCCTGGCCCACCATACATGTATCACATGTCTGCTGTTCCTGGCCCACTGTACATGTATCACATGTGTGCTCTTCCTGGCCCACCATACATGTATCACATGTCTGCTGTTCCTGGCTCACCACACATGTATCACATGTCTGCTGTTCCTGGCCTGCCATACATGTATCACATGTGTGCTCTTCCTGGCTCACCACACATGTATCACATGTGTGCTCTTCCTGGCCCACCATACATGTATCACATGTGTGCTCTTCCTGGCTCACCACACATGTATCACATGTGTGCTCTTCCTGGCTCACCATACATGTATCACATGTCTGCTGTTCCTGGCCCGCTGTACATGTATCACATGTGTGCTCTTCCTGGCTCACCATACATGTATCACATGTCTGCTGTTCCTGGCCCGCTGTACATGTATCACATGTGTGCTCTTCCTGGCCCACCATACATGTATCACATGTCTGCTGTTCCTGGCCCACCACACAACTAAAGGCACTGTTTTATTTAAACGCTCTTTGAATCCGTTAAGAGAAGAATAAAGAAATATGCATTTATACTGATTTATATTTATCTACTTTTACTCATTATTTTTTTCCATGTGGGGCCAATTATCTGGGTAACTTGCTTTCAGCTTGAAGCGCTTCCTTTAGCGTTTTGGTAACATGACTGCTGCTAACACTGCCGTCAGTTTTTGTATTCGCATTCCTTCTTTTCTGAAAGAGAGCTTTACTGGACACAGGATTCTTGGTGGAGTTGTTTTTTGAGCTGTTTGAATATATTGTCCCACCGCCTTGTGGTTCTGTTCCTTCTTTCTTTTTTTTTTTTTTTAAGAATTACTTATTTATTTGATAGGCAGAGTTACAGAGAGAGAGGGAGAGACAGAGAGAAAGGTCTTCATCTGCTGGTTCACTCCCCAAATGACTGTATCACCTGGAGCTGGGCCAATCCAAAGCCAGGAGCCAGGAGCTTCTTCCGGGTCTCCCACGTGGGTGCAGGGGCCCAAAGACCTGGGGGCATCTTCCACTGATTTCCCGGGCCATAGCAGAGAGCTGGATTGGAAGTAGAGCAGCTGGGACTCAAACCGGTGCCCATATGGGCTACTGGCACTGCAGGTGGCGGCTTTACCTGCTACACCATAGCGCCGGCCCCTGAGCCACATTTCTGTTAAGCTCTGTTCACCTTTATTCATTCTCGTTTTCCTTTGTTCTTTGGGCTGCACAGTCGCTCGCTGTCGATCCTCTGGTTTGCTACTTCTTTCTTCTGCCACCTCAGTGCTGCCTTTCAGCCTCTCTAGTGCGTTTTCACTGTAATTCACGTGCTTTTCAACTCTGGAATTTTCACTTTGCTGTTTTAGAAATGGTTTCTTTGATGATATTTTCTATTTGTTGAGATGTTATTATAATACATTCATTTACCTCTTTAAATATATTTTGAACATATTTCTGTCATTAATCATATTCATACAATGTTTGCACATATTTACAGTGGTTGCTTTCAAATGATTAAATCCAACGTCTGGGCTCTCTCTTAGGCAGTTTCTGTACCTGCTTTTGTCTTCAGGGGGAGTTATGGGGGATGTTTGTCCCTGCACTAAACTAATATGTTAAATGGTAGCCACCAAGTGATGATATTGGGAGGGGGCCTTTGGGTGATAACTAGGTTTAGATAGTTAATCCCACCCCTCACCATGGTAGTAGTGCCTTCATCAGACGAGGAAGACAGGGTGATGTCTCTGTTCTCTCCTTCCTGTTTGCTTGTGTGCGTACCAGGAGCCACATGGGCTCACGGTGAGAAGCCGGGAAGTAGGTCTTCGCCCGTCAGCTGTTTCCAGGCTGGGAAGTGGGTCCTCACCAGTAACTAAATCTGCTGGACCTTAGCCTTGGGCCTCCCACCTTCCAGAGCTATAAGAAAGACCTGTCTGGTTTCAGTCTCTTGTTGTGGAGTCCGAGTTGATGGAGACACTGTGGATTTTGCTGTTGTTGAAAACTTACTTTGGGTAATGAACTTTACCACTGTATATACCAAGTCCTACCCCAGGGCTTTGGTTGTCGTTTGCATGTTTGTTCATTTCATGACTTGAGTGGATAACTTAACCCCGCCCACTTCCTGTCCAGGGTGAACAGTCTGGTCCACTTCCTGTCCAGCATGAACAGTCTGTCCTCTTCCTGTCCAGTGTGAATAGTCTGGTCCACTTCCTGTCCAGTGTGAACAGCCTGGTCCACTTCCTGTCCAATGTGACCAGTCTGTTCACTTCCAGTCCAGCATGACCAGCCTGTCCACTTCCTGTCCAGGGTGAACAGCCTGGTCCACTTCCTGTCCAGTGTGACCAGCTTGTCCACTTCCTGTCCAGTGTGACCAGCCTGTCCACTTCCTGTCCAATGTGACCAGTCTGTCCACTTCCAGTCCAGCGTGAACAGCCTGTCCACTTCCTGTCCAGCATGAACAGCCTGTCCACTTCCTGTTCAGGGTGAACAGCCTGGTCCACTTCCTGTCCAGGGTGAACAGCCTGGTCCACTTCCTGTCCACTTCCTGTCCAGGGTGAACAACCTGTCTACTTCCTGTACAGCGTGAACAGCCCGTCCACTTCCTGTCCAGGGCAAACAGCCTGGTCCACTTCCTGTCCAGCGTAACCAACCTGTCCACTTCCTGTCCAGGGTGAACAGCCTGTTCAGTTCCTGTCCTGTGTGAACAGCCTGGTCCACTTCCTGTCCAGCGTGAACAGTCTGTTGTCTTCCTGTCCAGTGTGACAGCCTGTTCACTTCCTGTCCAGAGTGAACAGCCTGGTCCACTTCCTGTCCACTTCCTGTCCAAGGTGAAGAGACCAGGGTGAATGACCAGATATGGGCCAGGCTGAAGCCAGGAGCTTGACACTCAAGTCTGGCTCTCCCACGTGGGCACCTGGGACCCAATGACTTGAGCCATCACCTGCTACCTCCCAGGTGCACAGAAGCAAGAAGTTAGAATTGGGAGCAAAGCCATGCCTGCGGTCCAGGCGCTCTGGTGCGGGATGCAGGAGTTTCAGGTGATGGCTTAACCGAGTGCTCGCCCTGCAGGGTCGTTACTGAGGTGATGCCTGGAGGGCACTTTACCTTGCTCCTTTGAAAAGCTCACCTGAGTTTACCTTGCTCTCCGAGAGCCGCCAGCTCCCTGTCACTTGCTCACTATACAAATCTGCTTTGGTGCTGGTGCTGTGGTACAGCCTGCGATGCCGGCATCCCATATTGGAGCATTGGTTCGGGTCCTGGCTGCTCCACTTCTCATCCAGCTCCCTGCTAGTGCACACACGAAAGCAGTGGAATATGGTCCCCTGCCACCCATGTGGGAGACCCAGATAGAGTTCCAGGGTCCTGGCTTTGGCCTCAACCAGCCCCTGCTGTGGTGGCCATTAAAAAAAGATTAAATAAAATAAATCTTTTTTTAAAAACTCCATTGTTTTCAGTATTACCCTGTGGTTTGAACTTCCTCACACTCGGTGACGTACAAAGTGAGCTCTCTGGGGAGAGCTCGGGAGCTCTCTGTTATGGGCTCGCCTCTTCTCCCTCTGCAGATGTGGCGCCAGCAGTCCACGTCTGCTGGGCAGCCCCTTCACTCTAAGTCGGGGCAGCAGCCTCTAGGACTCTCAGCCTGTGCCTCCTGACGTCGAGCCCGTGCCCACGGATGAGCCGAGGGGAGGGGCATTAGGCCACAGTAGTCCCAGCTTTCCACCCCTGGAGCAGAGTAGCTGACCCGGATGTGGGATTATAGTAGCCCCTTACCTCTTGGCCACACTGACCTGGTGTTTGAACTCGGGCACTCTGAGGAGAGATGGGCGTTCCACTTGGCATCTTAGCCACCGTGCCAAATGCCTGCCCCTGTGGTCTACTCCCCATGTGGAGGGAAGGGACACTTCGGCAGCAGGCGCCCTCTGCATGCGGAGTTGCCAGTGTTATTTAGGGAGGAAGCTGCGCGTCAGACCCTCATCTGAATATGTGCCCATCTTCTGTGAGAAGACGAGGTCTCCTGGGGCTTCCACTTAGTCATCTTTTCTTTTTAAGAAATATTTATTTACTTATCTGAATGGCAGTGTTAGAGAGAGAGAGAGAGAGAGAGGCAGGCTGCAGCGGCGGAGCTGGGCCGATCTGAAGCCAGGAGCTTCTTCCAGGTCTCTCTCGTGGGTGCAGGGGCCCAAGCACTTGGGCCATTTTCCACTGCTTCCCCAGGTGCATTAGCAGGGCGCTGGGTCAGAAGTGGAGCAGCAGGGACTTGAACTGGCGCCCATCTGGGATGCCAGGACGGCAAACGGCAGCTTTACCAGCTGTGCCACAGCGCCAGCCCCAAGACGTATATCTGGACAGCGTCTTAGAGTGAGACTTGTAACCATCCATGGGAGGTATCAACAGAGCCTTCCCGTTGGGCATATTGTGCCTTTAGGACACGCCTCTAGTGTTACCTTAGGCTTGGCGCACACGGCACTGCTGCTGCCATATAAAATGCGGTTTAGTGGAACATGGATACACCTTTCAAGGTGCTTCATACCTATTTATTTTGGTGAACTCCAGAAAATAATGTAGTTAATTCAAGAAACCCATTATTGCGGCTGGTGCTGTGGCTCAATAGGCTAATCCTCCACCTGCAGCACCAGCACACCGGGTTCTAGTCCCGGTCGGGGTGCCAGATTCTGTCCTGGTTGCCCCTCTTCCAGGCCAGCTCTCTGCTGTGGCCCAGGAGTGCAGTGGAGGATGGCCCAAGTCCTTGGGCCCTGCACCCGCATGGGAGACCAGGAGAAGCACCTGGCTCCTGGCTTCGGATCAGTGCGGTGCGCCAGCCACAGCGCGCTGGCCGCAGTGGCCATTGGAGGGTGAACCAATGGCAAAGGAAGACCTTTCTCTCTGTCTCTCTCTCTCACTGTCCACTCTGCCTGTCAAAAAAAAAAAAAAAAAAACCAAAAAACCCATTATTGCTTAGAACACAGCTGAGTAGGCAGGCCTGTGGTGTCAGCCTTGTTCACGCTGGGTGAGCCTGAGGCGTGTTCCAGGGCCTGAGCGAGGGGACTCCCTTCCACGAGTGTGTGGAGGGTCAGGTGACACAGGTCCCCCGCAGCGTGTCCCACACTCTCATTTCATGCAGCCTGCTATGCTGTCTGCAGCAATCAATCAAAGTGGTTTACGATTTGAAGACATGGGAGAAGCCAACTGAACTTCGGGGCATATGACCCAAGAGATGCCGCTGATTCTAACCACTTAGGACATTAAATCTCCACTAATACATTAATCCTGTCCATTCATTAGCACACACCAAGTCTACGGTGTTGCCAGATGCCATGAATTCATAGATAACGAATGCCTGACCAATGCTCACATTAAAAACATGTGAAGCAAGGTGACGACATAGGAGAGTGATGCAAGGTGGCATTTGATCCGTGTCCTGAGGGGTGTGCGAGAGGCAGGCGCGTGCTGAGGGCATTTCAGACAGAGCGGGATCTTGGAGATGATGGGCGGCAGGCTGTTGATGCAGGTGGCTGTAGGGTGACGATCCCTCTGGGTGAAGGGTGGCCGTTCTGTCAGGTCCCTGTTGGTGGTCAGACGACAGGAGCAGAGAAGGGCTGGCAAACAGACGGGGATTTGAAGGCCTTCAGAACTCTGCTGTGGTATCTGGACTTAACTTACGGATCAGAATGGCAGAGAGAAGGCACGCATGTGCTAAGGCACGTCTCCCTAGCATGTACCCTGAGTAGGCATCACTAGCCAATCCCAGAATTCCTTCTTGCTGGAGTCCAGACTCCTTTTCCAGCAGAGTGTCCCTGGGCAACAGCTGTGGACTCATTTCCATTGGCCAGTGAGAAGACTCTAGTTCCTATTTCCTGTGGAGAAAGGGTTTCGACCAGGACCGGTACTAATGAGGCCAGGATATGTCAGAGGGGAACCCCACAGCGCTGCCCTCCTGCCCACAGGCATCGTATCACATAAATCTGGATGACCTGGGCATAAAATGAGGCCTCCAGGCTCGTGCACCCCAAGACATGTCCCGTCGGGCCAAGGAAACGCCTCATGCAAACTTAGATGCTGATGTTGTTTCACCAAAGCGTCTGGATCTTCTCTTTCTCTCAGAACGTCCTCAGATCTCGGCAGGTAGTCCTGTGGGGTTCGAGGAACGTCTACCGCCAAGGAACGGCTCCAAGAGACACTCTCATGCAATCAGCTGGGGCCGTCTGAACACGCAGGAACAGAGCAGCCCCAGAGAAAGAAGGCTAGGTAGGGTTTTTATACCGTGTAACAATCAGACGGGAGGGGGTACGTTTATACAATGGTCACTAAGTTACAGGAACTTATTGCAGCTCTTTTCGGACATCTGCGTGAGGCAGTTACACAAAGCAGTTTTCCAGGGCTATTCTGCAGGCGGGTGGAGACAGTTATCTTAAGGGCTGTCTACCGCTAGCAGCTAAACTTTTTAACCCTTCAGTCGCAGAATTCTCGTGAGGCAGGGGTGGGCTCTGCTGTGAGCAGGCCCTGGGGGTGCTGCAGCCCTCAGCCAGCTGCCCTGTGCAGCGGATCTGCCTTCCTCTTGCTGCCGCGCCCTCTGTCCTGGTAGGGAGCTGGGTGCTGAAGCAACTCCCACCCACCCTCCTTACGGCTTTGTTCCAGGCCACCTGTGCCGGGAAATAGGGGCTAATTATCTGTGTAAACTGAGTTCTATCCTAAGTGTGTTTATATTTACGCTGGATGGGCTGAGCTGCATCAGGTGAGGGGTTTGATGGCGAGGTACTGGTAATGAAAGCCTTGCGCAGAGCACGGCCATTGAAAGACCTCCGGTCTACTCTGGGCGCTGCTTCTTGGGCCATCCCCACAGAGGGCTTATAGCCAGGATCCCAGCCAGCCCGTTCCATGTTGGCAAGGACTCCCGAGTGGGTTGTGGGGCTGGGTTCTGGTGCCTGCCTACCTCTGTGACTCACTCCTGCTGGCTGAGCTCCGAGTTGCAGGTCTCTCTCTGGAAGTCACCGCCAGTGTGAGTTTGGGCACACAGCCTTCTCTTGGCATCTCGGAACCAGCCTCCCCTCTCTCAGGTCTTCTCATCCTGGTTTTCCACGTGCCGGAGCAGGTGGTGGTGTTGGGACCATCCTTTGTGTTACTTCTCCCCTTTTCCCCGAAGTCTGAGATGAAGATTCTCGCCCACTATTTCTAAACCTTAACTTCACAGCTCACAGCATTCTTTTGCACACGCTTCCCTTCTAGAAAGGTTGTGAAGTAGTTTGGGAAGCACGGATATTTTGTTCTTTGTTCCTGGAGAATATGGCTATCCTACCAAAACATTATTCTCTTCTCTGTGACTGATTCATGTGCAAGACCTGAGCATCTAAGCGTGCAGCCCAGCACCTGTGCTGATGGCACCTAGTTAACAGTGCTTGTCCCCAGCAGACTCAGTGAGGGCCCTGGGGCAGGAAGCTGCTCTCCGTGCCTCCTGGGCGCTGTTTGCCGATGGGAAGGACTCAAATAGTTTCCTAAGCTTAGCAGCGTCATGAGTGCTTTCTACATCTCCTCAAGTCACAGGGAAAAATGCTGAAATGAGAAGATCCCTCAAGTAGACCCCCGCTAAACTTAACACCAAGCCGTAAGCACGGCCTGGGTTGCTGGCGTTGTCTTTTAAGCGGCAACTTTTTGGTAGAGTTGTCCATGAAGACAGGATCAACACTTGCTGAATGTGACTTGCGCAGGGCTTTTTCTCCTGGGGGAGAAGGACCAGAGTTACTTGTTTTCTCTGTAGAGGGCCCCCAGCACACAGAGCCATCCAGTGGGGTTGGGGTGGGGTCGGGTGGGGAGACACTGAGTCTTGCTGGGGCAGGTATTTTCTTGGCGTCTCCGGTGGAGGTGAGCGGCAGCCCCTTCTTAATTTCTGATTTGGTGGCCTTTGCCCTGATGTCATCTGCATTTACAACAATGAGGTGGGCAGATGACGCTGCTCCAGAAACCGTTCCATCCTCCTGGCTGGGAGGGATGGTGCCACTGACACAGCACCCACAAGGGTGGATCTCAGATCTTCACAGTGAGGGGACGAAGCCAGGTGTGAAGAGAGCACGTTGTGGTCCCATCTATAGAAAGGTCTAGAAGAAAGCAGCTAATCTTAGAGGCAGAAGCACACCAACGGTCACCCTAGGCATGGGGCAGAGGGAGCCAGGGGCTGAAAAGACGCATGACGGATATTTTGGGTCAACAGGAGTGTTTTTTTTTTTAAGATTTATTTATTTGAGAGGTAGAGTTACAGAGAGAGAGAAGGAGAGACAGAGGTCTTCCATCCTCTGGTTCACTCCCCAGAAGACTGGAGTTGAGTCTATTCAAAGCCAGGAACCAGGAGCTTCTTCAGGGTCTCCCATGAGGGTACAGGGGCTCAAGCACTTGACCATCCTCGACTGCTTTCCCAGGCCATAAGCAGAGTGTTGGATCAGAAGTAGAGCAGCTGGGACACAAACTGGCACCCTTATGGGATGCCAGCTCCATAGGTGGAGGCTTTACCCACTACACCACAGCACTAGCCCCAAATGCTTTTTTTTTTTTTAAAGATTTATTGTCATCTGACTAGTTAAAATGCTCAGTTTAAGTTCATAACTGATCATAAAGATAGCATTAAGTGTTAAAGGGATCACATAAACATGACCAAGTGTCTGCTTATAATAATTGATAGAATTAAAAAGGAGAGACCGATCCAACATGGGAAGCAGGATACACAGCAGACTCATAGAATGACAAATGCCCTAAACAGCACTCTGGCCTCAGAATCAGCCCTTAAGGCATTCTCATCTGGTTGAAGAGCCCATGAGAGTAACTTAGGCATGGAAAGCCAAGACACTGTGGCAAAAAAATGACCTAAATGAAAGATCTCTGTGAGTGAGATCCCGATGGAAAGAAGCGGCCATCAAAGAAGGAGGTACCTTTCTCTGAAGGGAGGAGAGAACGTCCACTTTGATTATGGTCTTATCTAAATAAGGTCAGAGTTTGTGAACTCAAGAGGCTTCCATAGCCTTGGCAGCTCATGACAAGAGCCTCTGGTGATTACTGACGTCATAAAGAAGAGTGTCAGTTGTTAAATCAACAATAGGAGTCACTCTTCACTAGATCCCCATGTAGGACCTCTGTCCTTAATGTGTTGTACTATGAGAATTAATGGTAAGACTAGTCTTCAAACAGTAATTTATACTTTGTGTGTCTGTGTGGGTGCAAACTGTTGAAATCTTTACTCAGTATAGAGTTGATCTTTTGTATCTAAAGATAATTAAAAATGAATCTTAATGAAGAATGGGATGGGAAGCTGGCGCCGCGGTCGGGGTACTGATCCTGTCCCGGTTGCCCCTCTTCCAGGCCAGCTCTCTGCTGTGGCCAGGGAGTGCAGTGGAGGATGGCCCAAGTCCTTGGGCCCTGCACCCCATGGGAGACCAGGAGAAGCACCTGGCTCCTGCCATCGGATCAGCATGGTGCGCCGGCCGCAGCGCGCCTACCGCGGCGGCCATTGGAGGGTGAACCAACGGCAAAAGGAAGACCTTTCTCTCTGTCTCTCTCTCACTGTCCATTCTGCCTGTCAAAAAAAAAAAAAAAAAAAAAAAGAATGGGATGGGAGAGGGAGTAGGAGATGGGATGGTTTGGGGTGAGAGGGTGGTTATGGGGGGAAGAACCACTATAATCCAGAATTTTTACTTTTTAAATTTACATTTATTAAGTAAAAGTTTTCTATTAAAAAAAAGATTTATTGGGGCCGGCACTGTGGCATATCAGGTAAAGCCACCGCCTGCAGAGCCGGCATCCCACATGGATGCAGATTCGAGTCCTGGCTGCTCCACTTCCCATCCAGCTCTCTGCTATGGCCTGGGAAGGCAGAAGATGGCCCAGGTCCTTGGGCCCCTGCACCCATGTGGGAGACCTGGAGGAAGCTCCTGTCTTTGGATCAGTGCAGCTCCAGCTGTTGCAACCAAAATGGGAGTGAATCAGCAGATAGAAGACTCTCTCTCTCTCTCTCTCTCTCTGCCTCTCTGTGTGTAACTCTGACTTGAAAGGAAGAATGTAGGGGGTGGGGAGCAGGGAGAGAGACAGACATGGAGATCTTCCATCTACTGCTTACTCCCCAGATGGCTGTAGCAGCCAGGGCTGGTCCATGTTGAAGCCAGGAGCCAGGAATTGCATCCAGGTCTCCCACATGGGTGGCAGGGACCCAAGGACTCAGTTTGTCTTCCACTGCCTCCCCAGGAAGCTGGATGGGAAGCAGAACAGCAGGGACTTGAACCGGCGCTCCATGGGGGGAGGTCAGCTTAGGACTTGAACTGGCGCTCCGGGGGGGAGGTTATCCAGGACTTGAACCGGCGCTCTGTCATGGGAGGTCAGCTTAGGACTTGAACCGGCGCTCCGGGGGGGAGGTCATCCAGGACTTGAACCAGCGCTCCGGGGGGGAGGTCATCCAGGACTTGAACCGGCGCTCCGGTGGGGAGGTCAGCTTAGGACTTGAACCGGCGCTCTGTCATGGGAGGTCAGCTTAGGACTTGAACCGGCGCTCCGGGGGGGGGGGAGGTCATCCAGGACTTGAACCGGCGCTCCGTCGTGGGAGGTCAGCTTAGCCTGCTGGGCCACGACAGCAGCCCTGACAGGGATGTTTTGCCTCTGAGTGTGGTGGCTTCACGGTGTATATACAGTCAAACGTATTACACTGCAGATTTTAAACACGTGCATTGTGTTGAGCATACATTACACCTCAGTGAGGTCAATTGCAACGTCCCAGTGTGGGTGTTTAGGTCTGGCCTTTCCTGGAGGCAGCCACACCTTCCATGCAGGGGCTTCCTGCGGGCAGCAATGCAGAGAGCAGAGGAGGCCCTGGCACTGAGCCCTGATTGTGAGTCCCTGCTCTGTGCTTTGCCAGCCGCCATCCCTGAGCTCGCAGTCTCTCTGGACCTTGTTCCCTCGCTCACAATGCAGAGAGGACACACCTAGCCTGCTGCCCCCAGGCAAGAGCGGCTGAGCGGGAGGTGGAGGTGGACTTCACCCACCTCAAGTGCTGGCTCAGCCCACTGCGCCGGTGTCCACCCCAGTAAATATTTTTTGAGCGCTCCCGTGCCTCAGACATCGTCCACTTTGCTAAGCCCAGTAGTGCATTCTGTGTGTTTTATAGCATGGGTGCTCTCTGCATGGTTTCAGTTCTTCTTGCCTATATTAACATGGAATTTCAGCACTTTTGGGGGTGCACTTGTAAAGTTTCATAGAACAATGGAATTCAAAGCTGAATCTACTTGGTGGGAAAGTTTTTGAAATGTAGGCAGTTTCTTTATAACACGTGCTTCTCATGGTCATGATGAAGAGCCCCGTGCTACCTGGCTCCATTCTGTTTTTCCCTTCTAACACAGGGTGGGAGTGGGGCCTTAAAGGAGGGGCAGCAGTGTGGCCAGCACAGGTGTGGCTCACGCACAGCCTGAAGCCGGAGAGTGAAGTGCCGTGCCAACGAGACCCCCGCAGGAGCGTCTTTCCATCGGGGGAGCCCTCTTTGGCCTGTTTTATCCTAGACCAGTACAGCTGTGGTGTGACGGGACAGTACAAACGTTCACCTGCGAAGGCGCCTTTCCCAAGATGCTGGTATGGAGTCGTCTCACACGCTCCCAGTGCATAGGTGACCCAGGTCGTCTGTTTTCCACCCCACTCTCCTGTCCTCAGCTCTTCTTGAGTTAGGATTGATGGCATTTGGTTTCTGAAGTTCCTCTGGGGGCTCAGAGGGACCTGGAAGTGTCATTCAGGTGGAGGATGGGTGCTGACCGTGTCTTCACGTGGCCAGGTCTCCTCGCCTCCCGTCTCCCCTCTCCCGACACACAGGCGCTGGCTCTCTGAGCTCATCAGACCAACCCCGAAGAGCCAAGGCCTCACACCGAGCTGCCCATGCTTCCCTTGTCCTTCTCATGATGTGTGGGAGACCGTGGTGTTTCTCAGTGCCATTGGTGTGGTAACTTTTTCACCTCCTCTCCCTCGTCACCTGAGCACACACGGATGGTGGCAGCGCACAGGAATGGATTGGCCCCGGTGGGAGCGGTGGTGATAGGTACTTACCGGGCAGAGAGGAAGGACAGGGTCACACTTCAGAAGCCATTTTTTGGACAGCTTCCGTGTGCCCAGTGCTGGGGTGGGGGTGGAGACGCAGCACCAGGAGACAGGCCCACGTCCTTGAGCCCGTCACACTCACATGGAGCGGACGAGGGACGACTGGAGCATTACTGTGAAGTCAGTGCCGTCACGGCAGCCGCCCCACAGAGCAGGAGGAAGAACGCAGTACAGAATGGAGCAGTGCTGTCAATGCAGTGTGTGTGTGTGGCGGCACAGCTGGGAAACTGGAGGAAAAGAGCGTATTGTGGACTGAGCGAACAGCAGTGGCCACGTATGAACTCGAAATCACCTGAGGATGGGCTGTGCGGCACCTGCACCCCATCCGAGTCCCAGCTGCTCCACTTCCGATCCAGCTGCCTGCTGCTTTGCCTGGGAAGGCAGTGCAGGGATGGCCCCAGTGCTTGGCCCCTGTGCCCGCATGGGAGATCCGAATGGAGTTCATTGTGGCCACGTGGGGAGTGAACCCGTCGATGGAAGATTTCCCTCTTTCTCTCTCTGCCTTTCCCATAGATAAAAATAGACCTTAAAAAAATCAGGGAATGGCTTTTGAGGAGAGAAGTTTCAGCCATTTATGATGCTTTTGGTTCTTCTTCTTCTTCTTCATCATCATCATCATCATCATCATAGCATTGATCAAAATGGCAACACCAGACTCCCAATAAGAAGTGTCGAAGTTGGGCGGGTCGGGTGGGCTGCTCCGGCACTCTTCAAGGTATCAAGGGCCTGGGTTCCTTCTGTGCTCCCAGCGTCAGCCGGGGCCTGACCAGATCCCCGAGCTCGTGGTTTCTGGTGGCAGTTCTGGTTGTCATTCCCCACAGGACAACATCTGGTGTGTGCGGGGCAGGGGTCACCTCCAGTGCATCAGGACGAAGTCTCCTGGAGTCGCCGGGTGACTTCTGACACCTCATTGGCCAGAGCCCATCACGAGCTCCTCCCTAAACCAATCACCAGCTGGGAGAATCACTTCTAATGACTGGGTTGACCAAGCTAGTGGTGGGTAGGAGGGCAGTGGATTTTCTTTTTTTTTTCTTTTTAGAAAAGTAACTTTAAAGAAGCATTCAAGAATGATAGATCTTTTGTGAACACTTAGACATAATTATAATACAACTCTTTGAGGATGGAGGCCCTACATGGGGAGTTAGTGCACAGTGACTCCTGTCTTTAATTTAACAGTTAACACTCTTATATATGATGTCAGTGACCACCCAAGGCTCTTGACATGAGCTGCGTAGGCTATGGAAGCCTTTTGAGTCCACAGTCTCTGTCAGTATTTAGACAGGGCCATAAGCAAAGTGGAAGTTCTCTCCTCCCTTCAGAGAAAAGTACATCCTTCTCAGATGACCGCTTCTTTCTACTGGGGTCTCACCCACAGAGGTCCTTCATGTAGGGTACCTTTTGCCACAATGTCTTGGCATTCTTTCCTGAAATGCTCTCGTGGGCTCTTCAGCCAGATGAGAATGCCTTAAGGGCTGATTCTGAGGTCAGAGTGCTGTTTGAGCGAGTGTCGTTCTGTGAGTCTGCTGTGTGGACTGCTTACCAGGTAGGAGCATCCCCTCCTTTTAAATTCTGTCTGTTATTATTGCCAGACCCTTAATCCTATCCATATGATCACTTTAACACCTAAGATGGTATTTTTACCATGCAGCTTAAGGGGATTTGGGGTCCCATGGCAACTTTTTCACCTGTACTCTTAGAAGTAAGTCTGTAGGAATGTATGCAGAACTACACCACTTTACAGTTACAAATATCATACACTTCATAATTACAACTTTGGGAACATAATGATTCTTCCCTCTGTGCCCACCCTCTCACCCATGCTCCCAACCCCTCCTCTTCCTCCCTCTTTTATTCCCACTCTTATTTTTTGCTGATATCTATTTTCTTTTTAGAGGGTTCTTATTTAATATAAATTTCATATGTACAGTTTTTAAGAATATAGCGGTTCTTCCCCCCATTCCCGCCTTCCCACCCCCACTCCCATCCCACCTCCTACTCCCTCTCCCATTCCATTCTTCATTAAGATTCATTTTTAATCGACTTTATATATAGAAGACCAACTCTATACTGAGTAAAGATTTCAACAGTTTGCACCCACACAGACAGACAAAATATAAAGTACAGTTTGAAGACAAGTTTTACCATTAATTCTCTTAGTACACTTCATTAAAGACAGGGGTCCAACATGGGGGGAGTGAATGAGATCTATTTTCAATTGACTTTATACACATATGTTTAACTCTGTGTTAAGTAAAGAGTTCAACAAATAGTGTATATATATATATATATATATATAAATATGTATGTATATATATGTGTGTGTGTGTGTATATATATATAAATATGTATGTATATATGTGTGTGTGTGTGTGTGTGTATATATAAACTGTTCCTGAACTGTCAAGACAAAGGATATTCAAGTCATTGCTTCTTTTTTTAAAAAGTTTTTATAATTTATTTGAAAGTCAGAGTTACACAGAGAGAGAAGGAAAGGGAGAAGGAGAGGGTGAGAGGGGTCTTCCATCTGCTGGTTCACTCCCCAATTGGCTGCAATGGCCAGAGCTGTGCCAATCCGAAACCAGGAGCCAGGTGCTTCCTCCAGGTCTTCCCTCGTGAGTGCAGGGTCCCAAGGGCTTGGGCCATCTTCTACTGCTTTCTCAGGCCATAGCAGAGAGCTGGATGCGAAGTGGAGCAGCTGGGATTTGAACTGTCGCCCATTAAGGGATGCTGGCACTGCAGACAGTGACTTAACAGCCCTGGCCCCAAGTCATTGCTTTTCAAAGTGTCAATTTAACTTCTACAGATTGCATTTAGGTACAATCTATTAGTTATCACTGGTGTGGGAGAACATATGGTATTTGTCTTTTTGGGAATGGCTTATTTTACTAAGTATGATGTTTTCCAGATTCATCCATTTTGTTGTAAATGACTGGATTTCATTTTTTTTACCTCTGTGTGGTATTCCATAGTGTACATATCACATAATTTCTTGATCCAGTCTTCAGTTGACGGGCATTTGGGTTGATTCTATATCTCAGCGATTGTGAATTAAGCTACAGTAAACAAGGGGGTGCAGATAGCCCTTCCATATGCTGATCTCATTTCCCTTGGGTAAATTCCCAGGAGTGGGATGGGTGGGTCATATGGTAGATCTGTATTCAGATTTCTGAGGTATCTCCATACTCTCTTCCATAGTGGCTTTACCAGTTTACATTCCCACCAACAGTGGATTAGGGTACCTTTTTCCTCACATCCTTGCCAGCATTTGTTGTTTGTTGATTTCTGTATGTAAGCCATTCTAACTGGGGTGAGGTGAAACCTCATTGTGGTTTTGATTTGCATTTCCCTGATGGCTAGTGATCCTGAGCATTTTTTCATGTGTCTGTTGGCCATTTGGATTTCCTCTTTTGAAAAATATCTATTTAAGTCTTTTGCCCATTTCTTCACTGTGTTATTTGTTTTGTTGTTGTTGAGTTTCTTGATCTCTTTATATAGTCTGGTTGTAAATGCTTTGTCAGTTGCATAGTTTGCAAATAATTTCTCCCATTCTGTTGGTTGCCTCTTCACTTTCCTGAGTGTTTGTTTTGCAGTACAAAAGCTTCTCAATTTTATGTAATTCCATTTGTGAACTTTGGCTTTGATTGCTTGTGCCTCTGGGGTCTTTTCCAAGAAGTCTTTGCCTGTGCCAATGTCTTGCAGAGTTTCCCCAATGTTCTCTAATAGTTTGATGGTATTGGGTCATAAAATTATGCCCTTAATCCATTTTGAGTGGATTTTCGTGTAAGGTGTAAGTCAGGTCTCCTGCTTCATACTCCCAGCACCATTTGTTGAAGTGATGGTCCTTGCTCTAGGGATTGATTTTAGCTCCTTGGTTGTAGATGTTGGTTGTAGGTGCTTGGACTGATTTCTGGCATTTCTATTCTGTTCCATTGTTCTATCCATCTGTTGCTGTACCAATACCAGGCTGTTTTGATTATAACTGCTCTGCAATATGTCTTGAAATCTGGTATTGTGATGCCTCCAGTTTTATTTTTGTTGTATAAGATTACTTTAGCTATTCGAGGTCTCCTATGCCTCCATATGAATTTCAGCATCATTTTTTCCAGATCTGAGAAGAATGTCTTTGCTTTTTGATTGGTATCATATTGAATCTATAAATTGCTTTTGGAAGAATGGACATTTTGATGATATTGATTCATCCAATCCATGAACATGGAAGATTTTTCCATTTTTTTGTATCTTATTCTATTTGTTTCTTTAATGTTTTGTAATTCTCATTGTAGAGATATTTGACATCCTTGGTTAAATTTATTCCAAGGCATTTGATTTTTTGTTAGCTATTGTGAATGGGATTGATCTTAGAAGTTCTTTCGCAGCCTTGGCCATGTATATATGTATATAAAGGCTGTTGATTTTTGTGTATTGATTTTATATCCTGCAACCTTAGTAAACTCTTCTATGAGTTCCAGTAGTCTCTTAGTGGGGTCTTTTGGATCTCCTATATATAGAAATATGTCATTTGCAAATACGGAGAGTTTGAATTCCTTCTTCCCAATTTGTATCCCCTTGGTTTTTTTTTCTTGTCTAATAGCTCTGGCTAAAACTTTGAGGAGTATATTGAATAGTAGTGGGCATTGAATATATGAGTTGAATATATATATATATATATATATGGCTATATATAGTATATATAATATATATTATATATATATACACACACACACACACATATATATATATATATATATATATATATATATAGAGAGAGAGAGAGAGAGAGAGAGAGAGAGAACTATATTGAATAGCAGTGACCTTGAGCATGGTTGTCTGGTACCAGATCTCAGTGGGAATGCTTCCAACTTTTCCCCATTCAATATGTTGCTGGCTGTGGGTTTGTCATAAATTGCCTTGACTGTGCTGAGGAATACTGAAGTTGCTTAGAGTTTTCGTCATGAAAGGGTGTTGTATTTTATCAAATGCTTTCTCTACATCTGTTGAGATAATCATATGGTTTTTGTTCTTCAGTCTGTTAATGTGATGTATCTCATTGATTGATTTGTGAATGTTGAACCATACCTGCATACCAGGGATAAATCCCACTTGGTCTGAGTGGATGATCTTTCTGATATGTTGTTGGATTCAATTGGCTAGAATTTTATTGAGGATTTTTGCGTCTATGTTCATCAGGGAAATTGGTCTATAGTTCTTTTTCTCTGTTGCATCTTTTTCAGGTTTTGGAATTAAGGTGATGCTGGCTTCATAGAAGGAATTTCGGAAGTTTTCCTTCTTTCAATTATTTTGAAAGCCTGAGAAGAATTGGAATTAATTCTTCTTTAAATGTTTGGTAGAATTCAGTAGTGAAACCATCCCGTCCTGGGATTTTCTTTGTTGGGAGGGTCTTTATTACTGATTCAATTTCCAAATTGGTTATGGGTCTGTTTAGGTTTCCTGTGTCTTCATGGCTCAATTTAGGTAGGTTGTATGTGTCCAGGAATCTATCCATTTCTTCTAGGATTCCTGATTTGTTGGCATACAGCTCTTTGTAGTAATTTCCGATGATTCTTTTTTATTTCTGTAATGTATGTTATTACATTTCCTTTTTTATCTCTAATTTTATTGATTGTAGTCTTCTCCTTTTTTTGGTTAGTTGGGCCAACGGTGTATCAATTTTGTTTATTTTTTTTTTAAAAAACAGCTCTTTGTTTTGCTGATCTTTTGTACTTTTTTGTTTCAATTTTGTTTATTTTTTCTCTAATTTTAATTATTTCCTTTCTCCTACTAGTTTTGGCTTTGGTTTACTGTTGTTTTCTAGATCCTTGAGATGTACTGATGGCTCATTTATTTGGTACCTTTCTAATTTCTTGGTGTAGGCACCACTCGCTATAAACTTTCCTCTAAACCCTGCTTTTGCTGTATCCCATACGTTTTGATATGTTGTGTTGTCATCTTCATTTGTTTCCAGAAAGTTTTTTATTTCCCTATAATCTGCTGTTCATTCAGGAGTGTGTTGTTCGGTCTCCATGTGTTTGCGCATGTTCTAGAGATTGCAGATTTGCTGATTTCCAGCTTCATTGCATTGTGGTCTGAGAAGATGCATGATATGACTTCCATTTTTTTGAATTTGCTGAGACGTGTTTTATGGCCTAGCATGTGGTCAGTCCTAGATAAAGTTCCATGCACTGGTGAGAAGAATGTCTATTCTTCAACTGTAGGATGGAAAGTTCTGTAGATATCTGTTAGGTCCATTTGGTCTATGGTTGTTGATTAACTGTTGTTTACTTGTTGATTTTCTGTCTGGTTAATCTGTCCATCGCTGAAAGTGGGGTATTAGAGTCCCCCATTATTGTATTGGAGTCTAAGTCTCCTTTTAAATCCCTTAATTTATTTTAAATAGTCAGGTGACCTGTAATTAGGTGCATACATATTTGTAATAGTTACATCTTTCTGTTGAATTGATCTCTTATCATTACATAGTGTCCTTCTTTGTTTCTTTTAATAGTTTTTGTATTAAAATCTATTTTGTCTGATATTAGGATGGCTACACCAGCTCTTTTTTGGTTTCTATTAACATGATATATCTTTTTCCATCCTTTCACTTTCAGTCTGTGTGCATCTTTGTTGGTGAAATGTGCTTCTTGTAGGCAGCAATTAGATGGGTTTTGTTTTCTAATCCATTCAGCCAGTCTGTGTCTTTTAACTGGAGAGCTGAGGCCATTTACATTCAAGGTGACTATTGATAAGTAACGACTTTGCTCTGCCATTTTTCTGTAAATATTCTCATGTTTACTTTGGATTTCCTTTGCACTTTTCCTGGGAGAGTTCCTTCCTTTACCTTCTTTCGTATGGTGACCATGTTTCTGTGTTTCTGTGTGCAGCACATCCTTAAGCATCTTCTGCAAGGCTGGATGTGTGGTGACAAATTCTTTCAGTTTCTGTTTGTCATGGAAGGTCTTTTTTTCACCTTCACTCATAAATGATAGCTTTGCAGGGTACAGTATTCTGGGTTGACAGTTTTTTTCCTCTTAAGACTTGGACTATATCTTGCCTCTCTCCTAGTCTGTAGGATTTCTGTTGAGAAGTCCACTGTGAGTCTAATTGGAGATCCTCTGAGAGTAATATGGAGTTTCTCTCCTGCACATTTTAGAATCTTTTCTTTATATTTTACTGTGGAGAGTTTGATTACAATGTATTACGGTGAAGATCTTTTCGGGTCATGTCTGTTAGGAGTTCTGTGTGCTTCCTGTACTTGGATGTCTCTTTCTTTCTCCAAATTGGGGACATTTTCTGTTACTATTTCTCTAAAAAGGCCTTCTAATACTTTTTCTCTTTCCACGCCTTCAGGAACTCCTAGAACTCATATGTTGGGTCGTTTGATAGTATCCTGTAGATTCCCAACAATGTTTCCTAGTTTTCTTTTTTCATTTTCTTATTTTTTGTCTATATAATTTCCTGTGATTTGTCTTCCAAATTTAACTTTCTTTTTTCTGCTTCATCGATTCTGTTGTTAAGGCTTTCCACTGCATTTTTTATTTGTTCTATTGAATTCTTTATTTCCAAGATTTCATTTTGCTTTCTCTTTAAGATCTTAATTTCAGGGGAGAAATTTTCTTTCATGTCGTGTATGGATTTCATTAGTTCATGCATTTGCTTCTGATTACTTCTAAGTAATCTTATGATCAATTTTTTTATTTCCTTTTCTTGTATTTCTTTTTTTTTTTGATGATTGTAATATTTTATTTAAATCAATGTATCTAAAATACTATCAATTAAACATGTAAACAATATCAAAGCTATTAGTAAGATATTTTGCATTCTATTTGTAATGTATTTTTGAATTTGGTATGTATTTACACTTATAAGAAATACCAATTTAGGTGTTAGATTTTCACTTGAAACATTTGACTATATTCTGATTTCATGGAATTTATAATTTAAGTGTAGATTTTTATACCCTAGTGTTTCCAAACATCTTTGAATTTTCTAAAAACTGAATTGAGTACCTTCTTTTTTTTTTTTTTTTTTTTTTTGAGAGGAGGGAGTGAACTTTTCCTTTTATTTTTTTTTTTAACTTTTATTTAATGAATATAAATTTCCAGTATACAGCTTATGGATTACAATGGCTTCCCCTTCCCATAATTTCCCTCCCACCCGCAACCCTCCCCTCTCCCGCCCCCCTCTCCCCTTCCATTCACATCAAGATTCATTTTCAATTCTATTTATATACAGAAGATCAATTTAGTATAAATACTTCAACAGTTTGCACCCACATAGAAACACAAAGTGAAACATACTGTTTGAGTACTAGTTATAGCATTAAATCAAAATGTACAGCACATTAAGGACAGAGATCCCACATCAGGAGCAAGCGCACAGTGGCTCCTGTTGTTGACCCAACAAATTGACACTCTAGTTTATGGCGCCAGTAACCACCCTAGGCTGTCGTCATGAGTTGCCAAGGCTATGGAAGCCTTCCAAGTTCCCCGACTCTGATCATATTTAGACAAGGTCATAAAAGACAGGTTGAGGATAGTAACCAATGATCCTAAGAGTGGCCTTAACCAGGTCTGAACAATTATACAGCATTAAGTGGGGAAGAGGACCATAAGTACACACAGGTTGGGAGTAGAGCCATTGGTGGTAGAGTAGAGGTTATGATTACAAAGGAATGAGGCCCAAGTGCACTAGACAGGGTCTAGAACAAAGGACAGAGTCATTATTAGAGGAGCTAAGAAAGGTGCTGTCTAAGCTACAAGTAATTTTTCTGATTGAGAGGCAAATAGAACCTGATAGAAGGGGCTTGATAATAATCTGTTGGGCTTTAGGCCTTGTAAGTTAAGAGGCCCAGACCTATCTATCTCTTCACATGGGGTATATCCTAAGGGAGGTGTGAACCTCCTAGGGGAAGGCACTCTGTTGACTTTCATTACTTGGCTGGCCTGGGAGGAGAGCTGGCCAGGTAAAGGCAGGGGGCATCTCTAACAAGAAATTTACAGTTCTGCCTGCAATGTTGCTGACCCTACTTGGCTGTCCCCTCAACTGCAGTGGTCACTTTGGAAGTTGGGCTGAGTGAAGGGCTTTTCAGCTTGGAGCCAATAGGATCTGTGGCTCTGACCTGGGCATCCTTCGACTCCAGGGCAGGTCCATTTCCAGTGATCCAACTCTTGGCAGAGCTGCCAGGGCTCTTCACAAGCTGACTTCTGCTGAAGCCCAGGCTTACCACTTTGAAAGCCACTGCAGTGGACTGGCCTGTTGGGTCTCCTTGAGGGCAGATCACTGTACAGATCAGCCATTAATAGGCCTGCCACCCATTGCTTCTGATGCCTAGCTTTCTTTTCCTCCTGGTTTGTGTTAAAGCAGACCAGACGATGCAAGTCAAGGGAGTGCCCGTTTCCCATCTCTAATCTTCGGTGGCCTGAACTACAAGTCTATAGTCACAGGCATGTTCTGTAGTAGTTTTTCTAAGGTAGACAATGCCCATGAGGAAAATTATATTCTCACTTTAAAACTTTCTTTCCCTTTGGTCTGAAAGGGAGGTTTTTTTTTCCTACTTACTGTATACTTCGCTGATGGCAATGTGAATCTAGCTATGAGATTATTAGTTAAGTTCATATTTTGGCTATGCTATTACAGAAAAATGTTAGCCATCTCTTATAAGGTCTAAAGATTAAATTGTGCATCCTACAGATTCCTTCATAATAGAATTAGTTCCCTACCTTGAAGAGCTTTTCTTGTATTTCTTCAAACTGTTAATCTTCACAATCTAGTATTGAAGTGTTGTGTTCTTTTGGGGGCTTCATGTTGTGTAATTTATTCTTGTTTCTTGAATTGGTGCATTTATCATTCGGCATTTATGGATATACTCGTTGGGTTTTTTGTTTGTTTGTCTTGCTGTGGTGTCTTTTATCTTTGGACCAAGTCTGTGTGGATTAGTGGAGTGTCTGCTTTTAGGGAATACCTAGAGTGTGTGGTGGGTGTGACCAGGAGCTAATGTGCTCCAGGGTGAAGGTAGTGTTAAGGTTATACCCAGGTTAGGCGTGGGAAATTTCCTCTTTTTTTTTTTTTAATCAGAGGGGTAGTTTTTCTGTTCTGTTGGAGTAGACTTAGCTCATTTCCTCTCTTCAAAGGAGACCAGTGCCTGGGCGCTAGCCCTGGTGGTCATAATATTCAAATACACAGGTTCTACAGGGAGCACACAAGGATCTGTGCAGTGCTCAGTGTAAGCAGAGTCCCCAGCAGTGTCCCTCACCAGGGAACCAGGGAGCCCTGAGCGTGTGGAGCCTCCCACAGTGACTGCCCACAGTCCCAGCCACACCCTGAGCCTTCCCACGCAGCCTCAGTGTTTTCAGAGTCCTGGCACACAAGCCTCCCACAGTCAGAAGCGCCCAGCCCCCTGTCCGTGCTCCCCGCCAGACGCAGGAGTCTACGCTCTGCTGGTTGCTGAGCAAGGACACCACTGGTGCAGCTGTCACGTGTGTCCACAATGGCGCCTGCTCTCTCTCGGCTTGTTACAGGACGCTGTTGCAGGGTGCTCAGGGAGAGAGAAGTGTGCCCCCCTTTTCTCCTCTGGTTTGGCAGGTACACTATCCCCCATGGGGCTCCAAGCCAGATTCTCTCCAGGCTCTTCCTGCAGCTTTATCGGCAGTGGCTTAGGCTGCTGCAGTCTGGTCTCACCTCTCTCTGGAGCTGGTGCGGCGTCAGCTGCTGGGGTCCTGAGTTGTGCGCGCCCACACCCTCCACGTAGGTCTGCTGTGTCCCTCTAACTTGTGTGGGGTTGCCCCTGCCCTTTTCTCCCTGACTCTCCCCTGAGACTGCACGCTCTTCTCTTTTTTTCTTTTTTTTTCTTTCTTTTTTTTGACAGGCAGAGTGGACAGTGAGAGAGAGAGACAGAGAGGAAGGTCTTCCTTTTTGCTGTTGGTTCACCCTCCAATGGCCGCTGCCGCCGGCGCATCGCGCTGATCTGAAGCCAGGAGCCAGGTGCTTCTCCTGGTCTCCCATGCTGGTGCAGGGCCCAAGCACTTGGGCCATCCTCCACTGCCTTCCTGGGCCATAGCAGAGAGCTGGCCTGGAAGAGGGGCAACCGGGACAGAATCCGGCGCCCCAACAAGGACTAGAACCCGGTGTGCTGTCGCTGCAAGGTAGAGGATTAGCCTGTTAAGCCACGGCACCGGTCTTTTCTCTTTTTCTAACTGTCTCCTGGACTAGAGTGGTCAGCTCCCTCCCTACCCCACCATCCATGTGTTTTCTAAAGAAGACACTGTTAGCACTAGGAGAGGAGAAGGTGCAGGTATGCGTTGGGCAGAGGGGCTGGCACGTCGTTGGATGACCAGCAGGCAGGCACATCGTTAGATGACCAGTAGGATGACCAGTTACGATGCTTCAGACCCCAGGGACACAAGAGCACAGTGCTGGGAGGATGGGGGAAGGTCCTGGGAGGGGTTGAACTCAGGGAGCACAGGGAGGAGGTGAGGTATGCAGGTGAGGCCAGAGAGGGAGGCTGGCACAGTCTCAGGGCCCGGCAAGGCTCTTCAGCGGCTGGGATGGAGACAGGTGTGGTGTGGCATCACCTGGGGAACATTGAGAGCTGCACACAGCCCTGGCCGGCAGTCTGTGGTCACTGCTGACCCCACTTGTCACACGCATGGGGTCCTTTCTTCTGGGCTAGATTTAGTATGGACAAGAGAGGGATCAGGTACCCACCTCAGGGTTCCTGTGGGGCTCAGCGGGTGCAGAGGTGAGAGAGATGGTTGCAGCCACGAGGGGCCTGAATGATGTCTACCCTGGTCAGTTCCCACTGCGTGAAGTAGCTACAGTGTCATTGTGAATACAGAATCCTCGTGCCCAGAACCCATTGCTTCTAGAAGAATATATGATAGGCTTCAAAATGTTCACAGAAAATGTAATTAAAAGATAATGCAACAAAAAAGGTAATGCAACAAATTTTGTAAGTACATATGCAGTATTTTCATAATATGCACTTTCACAAACTTTCTGGAAACCCCTCATAAACACACACACCTCCCTCTTGCAGACTATAATCCTAAATCCCCAAAGCAACTCATCCTGTGAGAATCTCTTCTCTTCATGTTACAGAGGAGAAGCCAAGGTGCAGACGTGTCACGTGGCTTGTCTGAGCGTCCCCACTCCACACCCAGGCACCAGAGGAGGGACGTAAACTCCTGGGCCCCGGAGCCTCACCTGCAGCACCCACTGCCTCTGGTCCTCACCAGGCTGCCCAGAGCCTCACCTGCAGCACCCACTGCCCCTGTCCTCACTAGGCTGCCCTGGAGCCTCACCTGCAGCACCCACTGCCCCTGTCCTCACCAGGCTGCCCGGAGCCTCACCTGCAGCACCCACTGCCCCTGTCCTCACCAGGCTGCCCGGAGCCTCACCTGCAGCACCCACTGCCCCTGTCCTCACCAGGCTGCCCGGAGCCTCACCTGCAGCACCCACTGCCCCTGTCCTCACCAGGCTGCCCCGGAGCCTCACCTGCAGCACCCACTGCCCCTGTCCTCACCAGGCTGCCCGGAGCCTCACCTGCAGCACCCACTGCCCCGGTCCTCACCAGGCTGTGGTCCTGTCTGTGAGAGCTGACACAAGGTGGAGTTGCCTGGGTGGCCTGGACAGCCGAGTCAGGGCTTTTACAGACCTGCGCTCCTCCAGTGCCCCCGCACCCGGAGTATCAGTTGTGGGTTACAGAGCTGAGCAGATGGTGAATTCCCAAGTGTGGAGTTGACAGGCGGCGAGGGTGGACTGTAACGGGGGGTCCGTGGGGTGAGGAACTGGTTTCTGTGTACCTGTCACTCATAGCCCCTGTACACTGCCACGCACTTCAGGCACAGGCACTCAATGCGCTTAGCCACAGTTGAGCTGTTTTAACTAATGCCTTAAGGATGAGGGCCACACCCCCTTTTTTAAAGGGTGTGATTATCCCATGAGAAAAACCTCAGATGCTATTCAGCACACAGAATGGCTAAGGCCCCTCATTTGGTTGCATTTTTAATTAGCTGCTTTTTCTGTGGGGGCTGCCCCCTCCAGGCCTGAGGGGTGGGCAGGTCGGGTCTCTGCCTGTCCTCTCCAGGGGGCAGAGCCAATGACTGATTTCCTTGCTTAGGTTCGGAAAAGGTCTCTGGTCTCCCAAACTGATGTGCTCTCAGGGGGCCGCGATCCAGGGATCGAAGTGGGCCTGGGGCTGGCAGTGGCAGTAGCAGTCCAAAAGGAAGAAGGGACTTTTCCACAGATGGAGGAGAGTTGAGAGGGAGGACTGGGAACATCTTAGCCGTGTGACGACCACCTGAGCCAGGGAGAAGGCGAGAGCACAGCTCCCCACGCATCCATGGCAGCCCTCCTCCTCGAGGGAGCCACCCCCTCAGGAAGCAGCCTCGTGTGTCAGACCTAGCAGCACTGAGCCTGGAGACCTGGGGGAGGGGTCTCTCTGAGCCTTAAGCCTTAAAGGACTCCCAGCTCTCTCTCCCGGGGCAGGACTCCCATGGGAAGGCAGGGACTCCCAGCTCCCTCCCCCAGGACAGTGCCCCATGGGAAGGCAGGGACTCCCAGCTCCCTCCCCCGGGACAGGGCTCTCATGGGAAGGCAGGGACTCCCAGCTCCCTCTCCCAGAGCAGGACTCCCATGGGAAGGCAGGGACTCCCAGCTCCCTCTCCCGGGGCAGTGCCCCCATGGGAAGGCAGGGACTCCCAGCTCCCTCTCCCGGGGCAGTGCCCCGTGGGAAGGCAGGGACTCCCAGCTCCCTCTCCCAGGACAGTGCCCCGTGGGAAGGCAGGGACTCCCAGCTCCCTCTCCCGGGACAGTGCCCCGTGGGAAGGCAGGGACTCCCAGCTCCCTCTCCCGGGGCAGTGCCCCGTGGGAAGGCAGGGACTCCCAGCTCCCTCTCCCGGGACAGGACTCCCATGGGAAGGCAGGGACTCCCAGCTCCCTCTCCCGGGACAGGGCTCTCATGGGAAGGCAGGGACTCCCAGCTCCCTCCCCCAGGACAGTGCCCCATGGGAAGGCAGGGACTCCCAGCTCCCTCTCCCAGAGCAGGACTCCCATAGGAAGGCAGGGACTCCCAGCTCCCTCTCCCGGGGCAGTGCCCGTGTGGGAAGGCAGGGACTCCCAGCTCCCTTTTAACTACCTGGACAGATGGCAGTCAGGCCGTCACTATGTCAGCATGCTGGGACTTGGAATGAGAACATGAGCAGCCGCTCCATTTTCTGCTCTCAATGGAAATCTTGTCAGATTGTTCTTTTTACCTTCCTGGGCACAATAGTGCAGATTGAAGTCCCCTGACCATTCCCTGAAAGAGAGCTGATTTGCTTGGGTCATCGGTTTTCTTCTCTGTCTTTTAAAAGCCAACCGAAGAGAGGGGTAGGGAGAGTGGATTCTCTCTGCTAAAATTGCAGAGGTTAAAGAAATACTGTTTTCCACCCCCAAGGAATGTGGGGGATGAGACACGCTGCCTGCTCATCACCATCGGAGGGCAGATTTGCTGCTCAGCGAGGGAAGGCTGCAGGGGCAGGGACTGGGGCCTTGGCGTCACACAGGAACAGAAGGGCCCTGGAAGTTGGCCTAGCCAGCCTCATGGGTGCTTCCAGTAACCCTGTTCCTGCTTTTGTGGGCCGGGTCACCTCATCAGAGCCACTGTGGTGTCCAGTTAGCGGCTTAGGTCAGGTCCACATCCCCGAACGTGTTGTTGGTGCAGGGGAGTGGGTGTGACCATGTCTGTCTCCGTGACTGGGGATGCAGTGAGCTTCAAGTGTCCCCTTGGTCTTTGATGCCATGGTGTGGTGAACCACTGAGGCCAACAGGGCTGGGTAGCGGGAAGCTGGTCTCTTCCTTTTGAATGGATGGAGTCATTCGTGTCAGTGCCATCTGTGGGGTTGGGGTGTGGGGCTTATTTCTTTGAGTTTGGAAGTGGGCCTGTGACACTGCTCTTAAGGGTGATGTCGGGAGGGCCCCTGGGAATGTGTGCCTGGGGCTCAGGACTCCTGAGCTACAGTGCGTGTCCAGGTGAGGAAGAGGAGCCTCCAGGCTAAGTCCTGGTCTGTGGCTTCCGTGGTTTAGGGAAAAGTCCTGCCAACGTCCCTAAAAACAGGGCGTGGACTTGAGCCTGGAGTCACCTTGCTGGCCTTGGTGTCTCCCTCTGTGAACTGAGGTCTGTGACTCTGTGGTGGATGGAGGGCATATTTGGTGTCTTAGGCTCCTAAAGTGGTCTTTGCTCCCTCCTTCCCTTCCCCCCAAGACACACAGTGCGGTTTCCTGGTTCAGGAGAGAAAGCAACATGGTGTTGCCTGTCTGCGAGATGTGCAGTGAAATGGGGGCTCCCACTCTCTACCCCCCACCTGCTGGCACCTGCAGATGGGGTACCCAGTGCCGGGTCGCGAGGCTGTCTCAGAGCGCTGCCTCTCAGCAGAGTCCTAGTTCAATGGGGGCAAACCCAGTCGCTGGATGTCGGCAGTGTGTCACGAGTGTTTTAGTCAAGGGCAGAGCTCTCTCGATTTTTTCAGATCTTTACGGCTTGAATAAAGTAGCTTTTTAGTAACATAAAAACCTTTTATGCACCTTTTGTGCAAGAGTGAAATAAGATGCACCTGGGGTTTTAGTAGTGGTGTTTGATTACATAAAAAAGGAAAGATAAAGAAACACACACAGACACACACACAAGGCAGCAGTTATGTAACTTCATGAAATTATGTTTCTGGTTTTACTTGTCAGTATTTCATGGTACAAAACGGTTTTCCTAGAATCTGCCTATCGGGTTGGGTCGCTAACCAGTGCCTACAAGTTACCTTTGTGCAGCCACGCCCCGCGATGGGTCACTAACCAGTGCCTACAAGTTACCTTTGTGCAGCCACGCCCCGCGATGGGTCACTAACCAGTGCCTACAAGTTACCCTTTGTGTAGCCACGCCCCGCGATGGGTCACTAACCAGTGCCTACAAGTTACCTTTGTGCAGCCACGCCCCGCGATGGGTCACTAACCAGTGCCTACAAGTTACCTTTGTGCAGCCACGCCCCGCGATGGGTCACTAACCAGTGCCTACAAGTTACCTTTGTGCAGCCACGCCCCGCTTGCCTTGGTGCTCACGGAGTCAGGGCTGCTGCGGGCCCTGGATGTCTCCCTGCTGTCGGTTTCCGCCCGTGCTCTTCCTGCCGCTGCATCTCGGGCTTCTGCCTCTTCTTCTAAGGTTTCCGACAACTGTGATTCCATTTTCGTGAACGGGAAGGAGATGAAGAGCAAAGTGGACACCATAGTGAACTTCACCCACCAGCACTTCACCTCCCAGCTGGAAGTCACCGTCTGGGCGCCCCGGCTGCCCCTGCAGATCGAAATCTCGGACACGGAGCTGAGCCAGATCAAGGGCTGGAGGATCCCAGTGGCCCCTAACAGAAGGTGAGGAACGGGGAGGAGGCCCCATGTTGGGGCTGGAGGATCCCGCTGGCCCCTAACAAAGGTGAGGAACTGGGGCGACGGGGGGTGGGGGGCCCAGGTCGGGGCTGGAGGATTCTGGTGGCCCCTAACAAAGGTGAGGAACTGGGGCGACAGGAGGCGGGGGGCCCAGGTCAGGGCTGGAGGATCCCTCTGGCCCCTAACAGAAGGTGAGGAACGGGGAGGGGGGCCCCAGGTTGGGGCTGGAGGATCCCGCTGGCCCCTAACAAAGGTGAGGAATCAGGGCGGCGAGGTGGGGGGCCCAGGTCAGGGCTGGAGGATTCTGGTGGCCCCTAACAAAGGTGAGGAACTGGGGCGACGGGGGGTGGGGGGCCCAGGTCGGGGCTGGAGGATCCCGCTGGCCCCTAACAAAGGTGAGGAATGGGGGGGGTGCAGATCTCTGAGGGGGGTGAGCTGACTCTCAGGGAAGCGACACCCCAGGGCGTGACTGGTCTGGGCTTGGGCCTCACATGGCTCTGACTTGGGTGCTTGTTTGCACTGTGACGTGAGGAGGCTGCCGTGGAGAAACAGCAGCCATGGTAGCAGGAGGGCTGACCCCTCTGGAGTGGCCGCCAGGATGCAGGGGGCAATGTGCCACGTGAGAGGCACTTAGCAGGAGACGCGCATGCAGGGTGTGGGCACTCTCCGGTCCTCGTTTCCCTGCTGTGGGGTCCCTGTGCCCCTCTGTTTCCCTGCTTGTCAGTGTCAGCATCGTCCCTGGGGCACAGTGCAGTGGTTCACTGTGGGTTCAGGAACTGGGGGGGGGGGGGGCTTATGTTTTAGCCCTGGTTCTCCCACGTAATTCGGTGGGAACCTTGCACAAGTGGCGTGAGTCCCTCTGTTCCTGTCTCTTCACCTGCAAGTGTTACCGGGAGGCTGTCCCCGGAATTCAGTAAAGTGAGTTCAAAGATGACCCCCCCCCCCCCCCGATGCCCATGTCCTGCTTGGGAAAGCACTGACCTGGTCGTGCTGTCAGGAAACCACAGATGGTGATACCATCGCAATCAAGTGACCTGAGGTGGGCTCCCGCCTCGGGTGGACCCTGGGAAGCAGGGTCCCCTCCAGCCGTCAGTGTCTGGGGACACAGCGCTCCGAGGCTGAGAGCAGCTTGGCTGTGTGGTGCTGGCATAAAAGCCAGCGCAGTTGGTGCCAAGGAGCACGGTGGTGTCTCAGAGCTGAATCAGGGAGCGGGCCCTCGCACCTGCAGCCACAGGACCCGAGCAGCCTGGCCAGCCCCGGCTGGTAGTGAGACGTGGTGGCTCCAGCTACGAGCCCAGCCTGCTGCCGCTGTCGTCAGTTCCTCTGCTGAGAACTCCATGAGCATCCGTGGGCCCCTCGGAACCAAGAGCCGACAGGAGGCTGTTGTGGACTGTGGCGCTGTCGGGCACTGTTGGAGAATGGACAGAGGCACATCACTCACTGGGGGATGCGCGCTGAGATGCGTGCCCTCAGCTGATTCCATCAGTGCACAAACCCCAAAGTCTCCTCACACAAACCGAGGCATCGCTGCCATCGCCAGGCAGTGCCCGCGCCCTGGGACACCGCGGTGGGTGCCGCTGGCGGGGTGCAGCGGTTTCGCCTGCCTTACCGTGAGCCTGCGGGGGGATGGAGCAGTGGGCGGCAGCGGCAAGGTTTCCAGAAGCAACATGGAGAGAGCCCAGGTTGCCTGAGCTGACGGTTGGGAGAAACGTGGATCCTGGAGATGCCGCACCGCACAGGGGTCCTGTGGCACCCCTGGAAGCCGGGCATTGTCAATGTTCATCCGACAAGGATTCTGAAGCCAGCACACCGTGAATTGCTTACATGATATTTGGTGACTGAGCATAAATTACATCATCATCTGATGTGGTACTCAAAGCATCCTAAGGAAATGGCTGAAAGGATTGTATTGTTAAAGTGGAGAGTGGAGGGCCCTGGGGCGGGACAGTGTGGGCACTGGCAGTGACACAGCCCTGCCAGCGTGTCTGACCAGACCTGTCATCTGCCTTGTGAGGCCGACTCTAGTTAATTACCGGAGCTTGGCAAAGGAGGACCTCCCAGGTCCCAGCAGCGACATTCCCTGTGGTGCTTTCAAGAGACAGGCTGAGAGCTGGGGTGAGAGGGAGGCTGCCAGCCAACGCCGGTGAGCGCTGCCTCCCTCTGTCACCAGAATTCTTTCTCTTACCCATGAAGACTTCGCCCCTCCTTTTGGGTGGCACCCAGGCTGATGGATGTTTTCCACGTCGCTCTCCACTTCCTTCTGAGACCCTGCTGGGAGACAGTGAGCGCGTTGTGGAGAGGCAGTGGAGCCGCACACACCTGCTGTCACCTAGCAACCACCCCAGCCTGCTTTCCCCCAGTCGCTGTGAGCATGGGCGGGGGTCGCTACAGAAAGGGAGAGAACACACTGGACCCTGGTCTGCACCAGACGGGCGTGTGACCCTGCTGGCTCCCTCAGGACAGTAACCCCACTCGCTCTGTGGGGCTCTGTGAGGATCGCACGCGGTAATCCTGCGTGGCTGTTGTGCGTGAAGTCACCGGGTGGTAGTGACCGGCATGGCTGTGGAGAGCAGGGCACACGGTGGAGTAATCCAGCACACGTGACTTGCTGCCTCGTCAGCCCGGCCGTGCTCCCTCTGCACTGATGCTCAGCCCCTGCCTGCAGCCACCAAAGTCCCCATGTAAGAGGACGCAGGGTAGGTCCTTTTGGAGAGGAAGGTTCTACAATTGCAGAACCAGAGCTGATTCCACAAGGAGATTGTGGGCAGGTGGGGGTCAGAGGAGAGCATGAGCCAGGACAAAGAGGAGCAGACTCGGGGAGGAGCCAGGACACAGCGGGAGACGCACGGTGCCCATCTCTCAGTAACAGTGGGGACGTACGGTGCCCATGTCTCAGTGGTGACAGTGGGGATGCACAGTGCCCGTGTCTCAGTAACATTGGGACCACACAGTGCCCGTGTCTTAGTGGTAACATCGGGAGACACACAGTGCCCATCTCAGTAACAGTAGGGGGTGCACGGTGCCTGTGTCTCAGTAACAGCGGGGGACGTGCAGTGCCCATGTCTCAGTGGTGTCAGTGGGGGATGCACAGTGCCTGTGCCTCAGTAACAGTGGGGGACGCACGGTGCCCGTGTCTCAGTGGTAACAGTGGGAGACACACAGTGCCCGTGTCTCAGTGGTAACATCGGGACCACACAGTGCCCGTGTCTCAGTGGTCACAGTGGGAGATGCACAGTGCCCGTGTCTCAGTGGTCACAGTGAGAGACATACAGTGCCCATGTATCTGGTAACATCGGGACCACACAGTGCCCGTGTCTCAGTGGTCACAGTGGGAGATGCACAGTGCCCGTGTCTCAGTGGTCACAGTGGGAGATGCACAGTGCCCGTGTCTCAGTGGTCACAGTGGGAGATGCACAGTGCCCGTGTCTCAGTGGTCACAGTGGGAGATGCACAGTGCCCGTGTCTCAGTGGTCACAGTGGGAGATGCACAGTGCCCGTGTCTCAGTGGTCACAGTGAGAGACACACAGTGCCCATGTATCAGTGGTAACATCGGGACCACACAGTGCCCGTGTCTCAGTGGTCACAGTGGGAGATGCACAGTGCCCGTGTCTCAGTGGTCACAGTGGGGGACGCACGGTGCCCGTGTCTCAGTGGTAACAGTGGGAGATGCACGGTGCCCGTGTCTCAGTGGTCACAGTGGGAGATGCACAGTGCCCGTGTCTCAGTGGTCACAGTGGGAGATGCACAGTGCCCGTGTCTCAGTGGTCACAGTGGGAGATGCACAGTGCCCGTGTCTCAGTGGTCACAGTGGGGGACGCACGGTGCCCGTGTCTCAGTGGTAACAGTGGGAGATGCACGGTGCCCGTGTCTCAGTGGTCACAGTGGGAGATGCACAGTGCCCGTGTCTCAGTAACATTGGGACCACACAGTGCCCGTGTCTCAGTGGTAACATCGGGACCACACAGTGCCCGTGTCTCAGTGGTCACAGTGGGAGATGCACAGTGCCCGTGTCTCAGTGCTTACAAGCAGCAGTTTTCACTTAGGCAGGACACTGTAGCAACAGGGTGCTCTGGAGACCACCAGGGCCATGACCTCACAAAGCGGTCAGCTGGGGCGGGGTGGGCGTGGGGATCGAGAACGAGGCCCTGGCTCCTGAATTAGCGGAGCTCCCTTCCCAGCATGTCTTTGCACCTTGCCCCGGGCCCTCACACACCTGTGAGGAAGGGCAGCTTCCGAGTCCGTTCCAGAGTGAGGGGCTGAGCCCCGTGGGGAGCAACAGGCCCAAGGATCCAAACGGCTGCTCAGCTCAGGACCTCAGGATCCACTCCCCGCCTACCCCCACCCCAGCCTAGGGGTCTGCGCCTCCCGTGGGGAGTAGTCCTCGATGACCAGTTTACAGAGCCCAGGGGCAGAGGCTCCGCCCTGCCCACCTGGGGCTGTGAGAAATGGGGCTGCAGCCGCCATGCATGCGGTACATGGCGGCGGCCGACCAACACCTGCCGAAGGAGTGAACCCACGAACGGTGAGTGAGTCGGGCTGGGCAGGGCTGGCGAGAGACCAGCTGTCTGTCTCCCTCTGCCGTGGCACGGACGCTGACCGTGAGGGTGTTGACTGCTGCTTGTCCTGCTCGTGCTCCAGGCCCACCCGGGAGAGCGAGGACGAGGAGGACGAGGAGAAGAAGGGGCGTGGGTGCTCCCTGCAGTACCAGCACGCCGTGGTGCGCGTCCTCACCCAGTTTGTGACCGAGTCACCTGACCTGGGCCAGCTGACCTACATGCTGGGCCCCGACTGGCAGTTTGACATCACTGACCTGGTGACCGAGTTCATGAAGGTGGAGGAGCCGAAAGTCGCCCAGCTGCAGGAGGGCAGGACCCTGGCTGGTCGGGAGCCGGGGATCACCACCGTGCAGGTATGGCCGCCCGATCTGTCTGCCGCTTGTGTCGGAGAACCAAGCTTTGTGCTACATGCAGTTGAGGGAAGTGTCCAATCCCTTTTGCAGACAAAGCTGAGTGGGCTCCGTAGTGTAGGGGTCTTCCCCTGCTGTGACCTCTGCTGGTGGGAGGTGGCAGAACCTTTGGAAGCTAGCTTCCCCCGCACATCCAAGTTCCATCGTTTAGTTCTATTACACCTTGAACGCCAGACAAGAAATCTGATTTTTAAAAATGTTTATGGGAGAGTGAGCAAGTGAGCACCCCTCCATCAACTGGCTCACTCTGCAAGTGCCTGCTGGGGCTGGGAGCCAGGGATGTAAGTCAGGTGCTCCGTGCAGCTGGCAGGGACCTAACGCCTGAGCCCTCGCTGCTGTCCGCGGGTCTGTTTCTCAGGAGTTGGGGCTGGGTGTCAGACTCCGGCACTTTGATGTGGGATGCAGGCACTTTGCCCAGCATCTTAACCAAAAGTAAATGCTTATTCTTACAAAAGAATGTAAAGCCATGTGTTTGTAGTGAAGACAACAAAGAACCCATGATTAATGCTCTTCTTTTATCATAGTAAAAGTTGAGCTACTCCTAGCCAGTTTTGGCAGGATGATTATACAGAAATGGTATAGCATACTTTCTTTTTTCCCAAAAACCATTTTTTAAATTGTACATATTTATGTGGTTCTATGAGATGTCACATTACATGTGTATTTTCATAATTTCCCCATATAAATTTAAAATGTTGGCAGCAGTTAATTAGGTCATGTTTTGGGTGTGGCCAAAGTTAATTTGCTCAAAGCTGGCTGATACACATCATATTCTGCAGCTTTGCTGTTCCCGTGAAACAAATGACTGCAAATCCACGCCCGAGAACGGCACTCACTGTGGGCTCGTGTTCTGTGGGCCAGGCGTCCGGAGGGGGGTTAGGTTCCATGTGTGGCGGTTCTCCATAGGCTGGAGGTCACTGTCTGCTGATGGCTGGCAGCCCAGGGTCACTGTCGCCTCCAAGAGGACCCTGCCTTCCTCTTGAGCGTCAGGAAGGCCAAGTTGCTTCCCACTCACATGTTCAATCTCTGAGCTTTCCTCCTGCCGCCAGCTTGGGAGATGTCCCTAAGAGTGAGGGCCCAGTGAGGCAATGAGTCCATGGGAGAATTAGGCCGATCTCAGCGTTTTGGGGCCAGCAGTGCCACGGAACAGCAGCAGGCAGTGCTTCCTCATGCTCTCAGGCCCCAGGACTCAGGGGGGACCCTACTAGGAACTCCTCCTGCCTCCTGTGTGTGTCCAGCCAGCCCTGGACACGCTAGGGGGGAGACTAGGAGGGGCGTTGTGATTCTCCATCCTGTTTTGTTGACCTGTTGTGCGAGGGTGACTGCAGCCTCCACGGTGGTCTTGAAGAATGTCTGCCTGCCCCTCAGAAGGGACTTCAGCCGGGGAGGAGGGCTTAGCGCGGTCTCCTTCAAGGCTTTACCACAGTCTCTGGTCTCAAAGCCTAGGAGTGTGCCCAGTCCCAAGGGGTCAGATTTAGTTTCTGCCCCTCAATCAAATCAAGTGCGTGCTAGAAAATACGTGGCTGTTGTCATGGTGTGACTCAAAGGAAAGCAGGTGGGCCAAAGTGATCCTCATGAAACTGCCAGGTGCCAGGTGCCCCGGGCAACAGTGTAACACGTGCCCAGTGTGTTCCAGCCCTGCCTCGTGTGTCAGAGAGCGGGAGGGTGCGGTGGGGCCCTGTCCACGACGGAGCGAACTCGGTGGAGTGGGGCAGACACGAGGCTCCCGCTTGCCTTCCAGGTGCTCTCCCCTCTCTCTGACTTCATCCTGGCCGAGAAGACGGTGATCGTCCTGGATGACCGCGTCACCATCACGGAGCTGGGCGTGCAGCTCGTGGCTGGCTTATCTCTTTCCCTGCAGCCCCACAGAGCAGACAAAAGGGCCCTGGTCTCCATAGCAACGGCCCAGGACATTCTTCAAGCCCCACAGCAGGTGAGAGTCCCCAGCCTGAGCCCCTGGTCAGTGGAGACAGCGTCTCCCCCTGGGTGATTGCCCTGCAGAGGGTCCGGGAGACGCTCGGAGCTGTGATCGCTGGTTCCTGCAGCTCCTTCTTGCTTCTCCTCTAGACTTTTCTGTCTCTGAGAAAAGATAGCAGTGGCTTAGACACAACTTCCTGTTACACGCTTTCCACAAAGCCACGTGCACATATACCGTTTGCTTTCCACACAGCCACACGCACATATGCCACTTGATGGCCAGCTGGTCTTATCTGGGCCAGACCGTGACCGAGAGATCACAGCCTTTCCCTTCTGCCAAACAAAGCAGGCGGTTTTGATCGTTGGAAATTCCATTTTGGCTACTTAACCCCGCATAGCTCTTAGGCACCAAATTTCTACTGTTTGCTGCAATTATTGTCAACTGCAAATCTCTTCTCCACCTTTGGTCTTGTGCCGAGCATTTGTAAAGATGCGGGAGCACCGGGCCGCTCCAGGAAGCCAGGCTCGGGTGCGCCCTTCACCAGGTGCTCCCACCCAGAGCCTCTGCTGCCCCGCTGGCCCTGGCTGCCCAGGAAAGAAAGTTCCAAGTGTTACTATCTTGAGCAGGAGCCTGATTAGTTGCACCTGGAATTGATTCAGATAAATTAGCTGCTCTTTCAAAATGTTTTTAGAAAGGTCAAAGTCAAATTCTGTTGTATAGCATGCAATAAATTGATTTACACTCGAATGCGTTCATTATGGTATATTATTTGTTCCTCAGAGTACTGGGATGTCAGCACAAAATTGATGCCAGTTTAAGGCATGACAAGAATTGCTCAAGTTTATAAAACATAGATCTTTACTTTTTTTCTTCATATACTTAAAGAATTTATAAAGGAAATCTTATTTATCTTTGTGAATTTGAGGGAACCTGGTTATAACCTAATGCTTTGGTTTCATTTTCCTCAGGAAGCAATAGTCAGTTCTTGGATTTTGTTCAGTGATGGTTCAGTGACACCTTTAGACATTTACGATCCCAAGGATTTTTCTGTCACTGTCTCATCATTGGATGAAATGGTGGTGTCTGTCCACCCGAACCTTCAGTCCCAGTGGCCCGTGGTGGTTGCGGAAGGTGAGGGGCAAGGGCCCTTGATTAAGCTGGAGATGATGATCAGTGAGCCGTGTCAGAAGACCAAGAGGAAGAGTGTTCTTGCCGTGGGGAAAGGAAACGTCAAGGTCAGATTTGAGCCGAGTGCCGGCGAGCACCAAGGAGGCTCCAACGACATCGAGGGCGTGAGTCGAGACTATAAAGACCACCTGGGTAATTCCATAGAGCGTGAAGGCAACCAGGAGAGAGCTGTTCAGGAGTGGCCCCCGCGGGGCGCACCTGTGGGCCGAGAGGACCGCAACAGAAGCACAACCCCACAGTCTCCCGTGGAAGCAGAGGATCAGAAGTTCCTCCGCAGCGGGGGTGCAGATGCCTTCACCAGCTTCCCCACTCAGGGGAAGCTGCCAGATCCCAATAATCCCAGTGACCTTACGGTGACCTCCAGGGGGCTGACGGACCTGGAGATCGGCATGTACGCCCTGCTCTGCGTCTTCTGCCTGGCCATCCTGGTCTTCTTAATCAACTGTGCGGCGTTTGCCTGGAAGTTCAGACACAAAAGGTTTGCCGTGAGTGAGCAAGGCAACATCCCTCACTCCCACGACTGGGTCTGGCTGGGGAACGAGGTGGAGCTCCTGGAGAACCCGGTGGACATCACGCTGCCGTCGGAGGAGTGCACGACCGTCATCGACAGGGGGCTGCAGTTCGAGGAGAGGAACTTCCTTCTGAACGGCAGTTCCCAGAAGACGTTCCATAGTCACCTGCTCAGACCCTCTGACTATGGCTACGAGAAAGACATGAAAAGCGAACCTGTAAACCCTTCCGGCCCAAAGAGGAAGCGAGTCAAGTTCACTTCCTACACCACCATCCTCCCCGAGGACGGCGGCCCGTACACCAACTCCATCCTGTTTGACAGTGACGATAACATCAAGTGGGTCTGCCAGGACGTGGGGCTGGGGGGCTCGGCAGACTTCAGAGACTACATGGAGAGACTGCAGGACCAGATGTAACTCCTTTCTTATGTTTGTATTCACCTTTATGCCTTCTGTTTTTTGAACGGTGGAGCAGTGAGTTTGATCAGCAATAGGGGATGATCTAACAAAGCTTCATTTGTGGAGGTCTGGTGGGATCCCTTTCTTAGCAGGTGTCCGGGGCCCGGAGAGCTGTGCAACAGGGTCTCAGGCCAGGAGATGGCTGTAAGACAGCCGCCTGTAGGGACTGAGAAATTGTGACATTGGTATTAGGCACTGCCTGGTACCATGCAGAAAGTAAACCCGCCCCCACAAACATTGTTAGTCATCTCACGACAAACGGCCGTGTACACGGAGAATAGAGTCGGGTGTTGATTTTTCTATTGCTAGACCTTTTAAAGCACAGTGGACACTTAACTGCCCCTGGCCTGAGTGTAGACATGCGTGAAGGCTGGCTGAATGTAGCTACCCTTGTGTGCTGGGAGCGCTGCTCATTATTTTTATACACATTTGCCCCCGCACCTGTTCCTTTGACCTCTGCCATTCCTTTTGAGACAGGAAGGGAAGGAATTTCAGTCCTTCCTTTGGGATCCATTTGGTTTTTGTAGGAGTTTTGTTCCCTGGCATTTGCTGTGTTATTTCCTGTCAGTTTTCCCAGTTTTGTGCGCTGCGTTGTGGAGGGATACTACCTAAGAAGCATACTCATTGTTTCCTTCTGTTGTTGGACTTTGTTGTGGGGGACTGGGACGGGGGTTTTACTCCACGTGTTAACGTGCTCTGAGGGAGGGCTGTCTCTTTACAGTTCTCTACATGAAGCTTAAAAGAATCGGAGGAAAGTTACAAATCTTTGAAGATCTGCAGGGGACCGCAGGGTGCCTGTCTGAGGGGAACCAACCCCAGCATGGCCGTGTTTATGCACTTGGTGGTCAACACAGTGTGTCATCCAAACTGCACAGAGAGGAAACTGCCTAGGAAAAAGCTCCAGGGTGAATTCTCATCTTACAGGAACATGATTTTTTTTTTTAGTAGGTGGGATGCTGTTTCCAGTTAGCAATATGTAAAGAGGTATCCATACCATGACCAAAAGGGGACGTGATCTCTCTCATGACTCTGGAGGAGACCAAACCTTCAGGGGACACGGCGGGTGCTGGTGCACAGAAGTGATGCCCTCCCCACCCCCTAAACATTTCCTGGATGTCACTGATGGTTCCAGTGCTCAGGAGGCAGCTGTATGCAAAACCCACAGCTTTCCTAACGTCAAAGTGGCGAGAGAAAGATTCCGGCATAATTTTCAAATTAAAAAGGTTATTTAAAGAACATTGTGAATGGTGTCAAGCAATGCAAGAACTTCAGATGAGCAAAATACGACAATGATGTATGTAAGAGAAGGCGACTCCAGACTTGCGTGCCCATTCTGAGCTTCCCTGAGTCGTCTGTATCCATAAAAATCCAGAATTCTGAAGGCCCAGGGGAAGGAGAGCAGGAGCAGCTCCCGGCTCCAACTGGCTGAGGACTGAGCTGCTCACTGAGGTGTCGGACGTGACCGTGACGGCCCAGCCTCCTCTGGAAAAGCGGCGGCCAGAAAAGGGCTTGTGGTGCGTTGTGAACAGTGCTGAAACAGCAGGTGCATGGGCCTGGTCCCTGGGAGCTGGTGCTCAGTGGATTCTGTGAGCACGAAGCTGGTAGGGTTCCTGAGGTCTCCATTCACGGGGAGGTGGGAGCCGGGAGACGGGCGTTAGCTGCAGAAGGAGTTGGCCCAGCGATGACTGACACCTTTTTGGAAGAGCTCCCCAGTTAGCCGGAGGCTTCTCGGAGGCTTTGGAGGGGAGGTGGCCCCTACAGCAAGAGTGCAGCATGATCTTCACGGACGCAGTCGCAGTTCTCTCCACGGGAGCGCCAACGTTCCAGAGACGCTGGGAGTTCATCCCTGAGAGCGGGGGCCTGCCTGTCACACACTCAGCAGGTGGCAGAGACTCCAGGTGAGGAGATTCCTTCGCTAGGGGGCCAAGGAGGTGTCCACTGTTGCCAGGAGTGTCTTTAGGGGACGCACTAGAGCGTTTCCTGTGACAGGAGAGCCTGATGGGCAGAACCGGACGCTGACCGTGGTCCTGAAGGTGCCTTGCTTGGACAGCGGGTTATACCGCCTCCCTACCGGCCGCTTCATGCACTTGTGTCAAATCAGTTTAAAGTGAAAACCAAATGCAGGGGTCAGGGCAGGGTCCCTTCTGCCCACATGTTGGAAAACACATATACCTACACGTGTGTGTCAGTACCCAGGAAGCAGAGGGAAGCTGTCCTGTGGGAGCCGGCAGTGTGTGTCGGTTGTTCTCAGCTTTGGTTTTGACAGCGTCCAGCATAACAGAATTTCCATGAGTTGCCTTCTGCTCAGAATCCACCCCACAGACCACAGCCCATGTGTTCGTCAGCTCATCTTCCAGCCGGCCGATGCACAGCTGTTGGACTGCACACCTAAACCAACACGAGGAAAAGGACATACACCATTCAGCTTTGGAATCCGGTTTCTGGGGGCTGGGGGCTGGGGTCGGGGGCTTGCGTTTGCTTGGATTTTCTAGCTCGTTGTGGTTGCCAGCTCCAACTAATTCATCTCAGTAAACAAGCTGAGCCAAACACAGTTCAGGAAACGCCTTCCTCTGCCATTGGAATGCAAAGCCGAGACTCCACCACAGGGAGCCGCCTGGAGGCCGAGAGACAGAGAGCGCGCACCAGCTGGGGCCCCAGGGTCCCACAGAGGCTGTGGAAGCCCCCGTGACCTGGAACATGTGCAGCCACTGTCCCCAGGGTTCTGGTGTGCTGGTTTGGGGGCCAGAACACAAGGATCAAGGAGGAGCCACCACGCTGGAGAACTGGCGTTTGAACACGCAGGTGTGTGGCATGGAGAAGAAGCGAGACACAAAGATGACAGACGTTTCTTTGAGAAGAACCTCAGACTCCTCCCTGTGCACCCGGAGAAGGGACCGTGGATGCCCCAGCTGTTTTCTATCCTTTATACACATGGGTACAGGGAAAACACGATCACTTTTGTCCCATCACCACCCCTGTAGGCTGAGTCATTTGTACCTTGCTCGTTTTTAAGTTTTACAAAGCCCACCTTTGTGCATTTTGATCGACATTCTTGGTTCACTCTTCTAGAAAGGGGTCTTCTAAAAAGTTGGGCTGTTGAGACCCCCGTAGACGTTCCTCCCATCACAGAAGCATTCGGTACGACAGCAGTGACCGCAGATGGTTTCATGGCATCCTGTGTGTCACTGGCACCACTGGGTTTTCCACCCCAGGCTCTGTGAGTGCCGTGGCTGATGGCTCAGAGACTCAGCAGCCCTCCGTGTTGAAACCGTGTCTGTGTCATGTACCGCGCATCACCTGTCATGTAAGGGGACAGTGTGGGTGGTGGGAAAGCTGTGTTAAAATATGGATAGCAGATATTTTTGTATGTAATATACGCAATATGCTGAAACACTGAGAAGTGTATTGGAATAAATATTTTAAAATAAAAGCATGCAAAACTGTAGCTTTTAAATGTACAGACATCCCACTCAAAAAACAGCTAAACCGGAGATTGGAAGCCATGGGACCTGACGTGTGAATGCACTCCACTGAGAATTGTGGCCTGCAAGGGCCGTGCTCGTGTCAGGATTGTGGATGGAACCTCCTGGGACGATTCGGTCTTAATCTGCATTACTTTTGAATTCTTCCTTTTTCTTTTTTTCTCTGGAAATATTTGGGAAATAAAGTGACTTCATTTCTCAGCATAAAGGTATATTATAACCACAGGGTAACTCATCATTTTTAACACGAAAATAAACATTTAAACATTCTTCAACTGCTTCATTATTTTATTCACATTTTCTCTTTTTAAATTTCGCATCTGTGTAATTACCTGTGTTCATGTATCTGTTCACCCAGAGATTCTAACAGCCTCAGTAATGAATCGACACCAAATGGAAGCGTTTCTTAAAATTTGCAAAAACCTTTCTCCTTTCAGAAGCCTCTGCTGTGTTCTGCGGCAGACTGGGGGAGACCTCGTCCAGAACGATCTCGTTTCTCTCCTGCCCGGGGTCAGACCGACTGGAAGCGTGGGCTTCTGCAGGGCGTCATCCGCAGCCTATGCTCTCGGTCCGTTGTGGCCGTCGACGGCTTGGTTGTGTGTGTGAGGTTGGGGCAGGGATGTTGCGTGTGGCTAAGGGCACAGCATGCCAAGAACCCAGGCAGGCAGAGCTCAGAGGCACAGGCAGATCCAAAGGCCAGTGTGCATCCGGGTGCAAGGCTGATGGACAGAAGGCTCTGGCCGTGTCCATTTCCGGAAACCACCAGTATCATTCTGGGCATTTTGGCAGGTGCCGCCCTGTGCCCTTGGGGCAGCAGAGCAATGTGTCTTTGGCAGTAGCTTGATATGTCACCACGGATGTCCCATCCTGCACCTGGCCTTTCTCTGGGGCCCCATGGACAGCATTAAGTCACGTGGAGCACAGGAGTTGACGTTGTGAAATGGGGGTTGTGGAGTGTTGGGCCTCTCTGCCTGGAAAATGCTGGCAGCAGGTGAGCCCGAACGCTCCCCCAGGTGCCCCGGCCGAGCCCTGTCAGGCTGCCCAGCACAGAGCGCACCTGCTTGTAGTTAACAGCTCCCTCCTCGGCCTTCTCGTCGGGACACAGGACAACTGAGCCACGGACCCCGGCAAGGTCTGTGCAGATCTCTTCCTGTTCAGTTCAGCAAAATTTGTTTCCAAAAAACAGACAAAAGAATTTTCCAATGAGATTTGTAAAAGGGTTGAACCTTTTGTATTGTGTGTGTGTGTGTCTGCGTGTGCTAAGGACCAGCTGCCTTTCAGATTCTTTGGTGTTGACATCTGTATTGCTTCGTTGCTTGTTAGTTTTTTTTTTTTTTTTTTGTCACTTCGTACAATGTGGATGGGCTACAGAGGTTTCTCATTGGTTTCTTTTCAAACTTTGAAAAGTACAGAAAAGTGCAGGAGCACTCTCCCCTGGGCCGCAGTGTTTATAGCCCCTCCTCCGGCTCCAGTCAAGCAGCAGCATCACTCTGCAGATGGGGAGTCGCTGAAGTCCATTAGGAAAACCGTGTCCCCAGTGCAAGAAGCAATAACATTGGCAGACAACCTCCCCCCCCCCCCGCCCCCGTGAGATGCCTCTGTGTTTTCTTTGCCACTAATTGCTGCTGGTGGTCAGCTGTTCAGATGGGACATCGCGATTTCATGTTAATAACTGAAGCCTCTTCAGGTGCTACAGCCAACAGGAGAACCAGTGACCGTCGTCCGAGACTATACCGCCTGTCAGAATAGAGCACTTCAGAGTCAAGGGGTTTGGAATCTGGGCACTGGGTGATGCTGGCTTCCCCACCATCTGAAAATACTGCAGTTGTCCCCCAGTATCCACGTGCATTTGGTCCCAGGACCCCTGAGGTTACCAAACTCTGTATAGACAGAGTTGTGTACAGTGGCATAGTATCGGTCTACACCCTACACAAATCATCTCTAGATGACTTTTAATACCTAATGCAATGTAAATGGTATAATATAATATGCTGTATTATCTAAGGAATACTAAGAAAAAAGGCCGCACATGTTCGTTACAGGTGCAATTTTTTAAGATACTACTACCTGAGATTGGTTGAATCCATGGATGTGAAATCAGCAAATACAGAACAGCTGGACTCACTTTCGACTGATCCTTCTTACTTCCTTCGACCAAAAGTGTGTCTGAAAGTTCCTGTTTTCTGTTGTGAGGACGGCCTCACTCACTGTTGCTCCCTCGCAGGGGCCTGACTCAGCGCACCAAGCGTGCAGGTGCTGCGCCTGGTGCCGCTGTGTCACTGGAGACCCTCCTCAGCGTGCCTTTCCCCCTCCTTGTCATCCTGCCATCACCCTGCCTGTCCAGAAGTTCTCGCACACCACACGAGCACTGTTCCCACAGACAAGGTCGTCTGACGAGGACACGCATCTGGCACGTGTGAGTGCGGTCCTCCCGGCACTGACTGTTCTCACCCTGTGATTCATCTCGCTGCCCACTGCCACTGGTCAAACGTGGAAACCAGCCTACGTGTATCTCCACTGCCCCCGTGCAGCACCCTGTCCCACAGGCCAGCAGATGCCGAGGCGCTCATAGCACAGGGCACCAAACAGCTCCCTTACTGTAACTGCACTCGGCAGGGAGCCTACAGTGGACTGCTAACAAGGGCATTCATTTAAAACTCCACGTGGCTCCTAGGAGCCAACCCATTGTTGAGCCTCCAATATAGCTGATAGTTGAGGCTTTCCCTGAACATCATTATGAGTGGGAGCCAATGCCCAACTGTGAAAGGCAGGAGCTGAGAGTGGAGGATCGAGTTAATAAGTCAACTTCACAAACAGCAGGGCCACTGTATGTGTCTGTTCATGGGAGAACGATTGCTGCAACACTGGTCACCTGTGATGTGTGTCTGCAGAGCATGCTGGTGTCTTAAGATTTCCGTATGTCTCCTTGCCATCAGTGCCCAGCCTCAGAATCTTCCTAAGCAGGTGGATCTAATCTTGGTGGCAGAGCAAGCACACAGCCAGCTAGCTGTGCACTTTTGGGTGGTTTTATGTGGTTTTGGGGCAGCAAGCAGTGGGAACAAACTATCTGGCATTTGAACAGAAAATGTTGCCCCATTACTTTCCACTTTTCTGATTGGATTCTTGTTCCCTGGCAAACAGCAGACAATATGAACAGAGCATGCTGTTACAACATTGTGCTTCTGTACACTTGTATAATGTTATCTGTCTCGTTATATTACCCATGGTTTTCAGTGTGGCTTATTGTATCTGTTCTATAGTGTATATAGCATATCTGTAAAGGTTACCCCCAGACATTTTGAAACAAAGAAATAAAAAAAAGTTGGATGACTTCTTGTTATAGTAAAACACTTAATTGGTACGTTCCAGGAAATGACCTTCTCTTCGAATGTAAGTACAGAAGAGTATGTTAGTAAGTTTTTAGGTCCAGAGGCAGTTATGTCTTCAGGGTCTTGATGACTGCCATTGGCTGACAGCTTGAAAATGAAAGAAAAGGATGGTTCCTTCAAGTACGAGGCCGAGGTTCCAAGAGAACTGGCTTGCTTTTGAGTCCTTAGGGAAACTCTCTGGCGAAAGCTCATGGCGATCCTGACTCTTTCTTGCCAGTACCCTCAAGTATCTTAAGGAGCCTCCCAGAAATGAAGCATTGATGATCCACGAGTGTCTGTGGTTCAGACACACAGGGCCCATTCCTGGACAAGGCCAAGAGAAGCCCATCTTCCCTTAAAGCTTACAAAGTTGGATTTCAGTGAGAGAAAATGCTTTATTGAGGTGTGCCCCTGCCAGCCGGGAGGAAGTCAATTTTATTTATGAAATTTGATTCAGGAACTGTCATTTGGGCACCAAAAATTCCCATTCACATTCATAGTCTTAGCAAGTGTTGGGCTTAGCACCAGACTAAACGCATCTCCAGTGCTCTGCAGGATGTAGCTGGAGAAAGGCACCCGCTGTGCCCCTCCCGCCCTCACAGATCCCTGCTTCCAGTTGTTCTGTTGCCTGAACTGGAGATTCTGTGTGGCTGACCAACCCTCTGTTAGCATTCAGCTCTAGAAAAACCAAAATGCACACCCACCCTCCATGACAGGGCCAGGCTGGCTGTCTCGGGGAACTGTGGCAACCTTGAGCTGACATCCGTGCCCGTAGGTCACTGTGATGCCAGAGGAGTCCATGGCATCTTTGACTCAATGGTGAGATTGGCCCCAAGTGGACATAAAACAGTGCCAATGAAAAACCCTGCCCTTTCTCCAAAAGGTGGCAACTGTACGGACAGAAGGGCCAAGCTGCCAGCGTTGGTGTGCGCCTTGGCTTTGCTTTAAACCGTAGGTGATAAGGAACTCAAGAATGCTGCAAAGCCAAGGTAGCGGAGGCCACTGTGGAGCAAGGTCGAGCTACAGGGGAGTTTCCGTGGTGGACTGGACAGGCCTGGCCCACACTGCACATGCAGGGGCGTCCTGCCCAATGCCCTAGGAGTTGTTTTTTTTTTTTTTTTTTGGGGGGGGGGCTACTGCTGGTGAAAATTCATTCCTCGGAGGTCTAATTTTTAAAAGTACACTTGCTGTAAAAAATAGTTAATATGAACTTGTACATTTTGTGTATAAATATCCTTGTTCTAAACTTGCAAAATTGGTAACTGACACTAAGGAAGTTGACGTAGCCTAACAGAGTAATGTTTTCTCATGCGATGCACAGGAGTGCTGGTGTGGCCAGTGTAGTTTTTTAAACTTGATTACCCCGGATTTGAAGGTAACCAGTGACCTTACACGGAATCAGAATGTGTATTTGGGCTTTTCCAGGTCATGCTCTGTTAACTGATGAATTGTGTCCCCTTTCTGTGCACACCGAGAAGGAGATCGGAGATGCAGGAGGAAGACGAAACGAGATGGAAGCTGTGATCCGTGCAGAGAACGTGCCACGGCGAGCCACGGTCAGTGTGTCTGGGTCAGGGCTCCCGGCAGGGGGGCTCCTTGCTCTGTAATAGGAAACTCTGACCCTCAGAGCGCATCTGAGGAGCACGAGTGACCACCACATCCCTGAGAGCCGCATCCCGTGAGGACCTTGAAACTAACAGGTTTTGCTCCTAGCCCTCCCCCTCCGCTCTGAACTTCCTGTCTTCCCTTCAGTGATCTGGAATCAAGGTTTGGGGTTTGGAGACTTCCGTTGGCTCCCACAGCGGTCTTCATCCCCCCATATCCAGCCTCAAAAATGCAAGGGGGAAACCACAGCACCCCAAGTTTTGGTGTTTCCACACGCCTCCCAGACTCGACATTCTGCCAGCTTCCTTCGCTGTTAGGTTTAGAACTTTCTTGACATCTGACAGCAAGTCGCAGGCGGGCCTTTCTAACTCCCCACGAATTTCTGAATGCTAACAGTGATCTCTGAGAACTTGAAGCCAACTGTGAATAATAGTGACATAAGGTAAGATAATCTCAGAGGGCGAATGATAATTTTACCAATGACGCCCACTTCGTGTTCGCATGTGGCTGGGTTATGAGTGCTTGTCACACTTTGGAGTGTGGGGTTCCTCAGAGGCTTTGAGAGAACCCTGGCCCCAAACGCTGCCTGGTTTTTTCTTCCTTTTGGGGACAGGCATGTGTCAGGGAAGGAGCAAGCAACAGGAGACCCAGGAACTGGTCAGCTTGTTTCATCTCACTTGTTATAATAATGAACCTGAGTTGGAAGATTACTAAGCACTCATTAAAAACATTAACTTTAGCTAATGGTACTTTAGTTGGCAATATTCTAGATATAACCACCAAAACCTTTTATTTAATGTTAACATAAAATTACTGAAAAAGGCAAGAAAAGTCCATGTTGTCTTTCCTGTCTGGAGGAATCTCTCTCCATAGAGCATGTCACATGAGGGCCAGCTTGATTAATGTGGCCATGAAGGGTCAACACGTTCATCTTGTTGCCATGTTCATGGATCTGGCAACAGATGATGGGACCCACAGCAGCAGTCCTTGTTCTGTGAGGAGGGGGGGCTGCTGGCGACCGTGATTGATGCGGCGTCTTCATGGGCAGAGAGAGGCCACAGTGGTGTTCCAGGCTGATGAGGAGGAGACGGTGTCCTGATGGGTGGGGGATCTGTCCTGCATAGTGGGCGTCCTGTGGGGGGAAAGGCCAGCAGAGCCCCAGCAGGAAAGAGAGGTGAGCTGCGTTGTAATTTAGAACCACACCTAAGGTGTGCCAGCCACCTGCAGGGCCCCAGCTTCAGGGATGGGGGCTTCAGACTCCAGGGTCCAGTAGGAAGTGGAGCCTGGCATTGGCCGTGGGCTTTTTGTTGTGTTCCAAATGAAAGAAGGAACAAAGGTGCTGACTCAGATGCAGTGGGGTAGAGGAGGAGGGCGTGGCTTTCAAGAAAATCTGTTGGGTTATGCTGTGGTGACCTTGATAGCATAGAATTTCTCCAGTGTGTTCCCATGAAGAAAGTTGGCTAGATCAGATGCTGGGCAAACATCAAGAAAATTGCTGAAGTATAATTCTGTGAACACATCCTACTTTGGAGCCCGATTTTAAATCCTTCCCTTTGAAGGTTTTTCAGACCACATTTAAGGCTTTGGGGAATGCAGCCATTGAGAAACACTTCAAGTACTGCCCGACTCTGCATTTTCTATACATTGCCTACTTCTATTTTGGTTGGTTCCCCTTTTAATTATTAACTCATTAATGTATTATTTGCTTGCACTTGCCTGAAACCTACCCAGGTCCTATTGGGCACCCTGAGGAGGACCAAGTTCCAGGGCTTGCGTCTGAACCGTGAAAAGTTCAGGTTCTGCACTGGCAGTGTTTTCAGGGAGTAGTTGTATTCACATGAGAGAGGCTGGGAGAGAGGCTTGGGGAGGGGTGGATACCACATGATTTTGGAGTGGCTGCTTCCCCTGTGAGCCCACCGAGTCTTTGCTGGGCTTGGAACACAGATCCCAGTGGTGGCCACGACGTGGATGCACCTGAAGTTTTAGGCGTCACTGCCAGGACTGTGAAGCGCTGTCACCATTGTGAAGAACGTGTGGACAGGTCCTGAGTTAGTTAAGCATGCCCGCTGGTGTTTATCCGAGAGCGAGAGTCCACTTGAAGACACGCGTGAGTGTTCAGAGCAGCTTCCTTCCTCATAGCCAGCTGCCCAGCAGGTGCGTGGACGAATAACTGTTCTCCAGGAGCCTAAGCAGCTCCCCAGGACAAGCGAAAGGGGAGGGAGGCAGCTCACTCACGTGACGTTCGGCCATGGGCAAACTGATGTTGGCTGAGAACAGGAGTGGTGTGGCCTCTCCTGGGGAGAGGGAGGAGGGGACGCTGGGGAACTCTCCTGAGCTGGGAGGACGGCGGGGATGCTGTGGAACTTGACCACGCCGGCTTCCACAGCTGTGGAGGAAGTGCACATGGCCAGAAGCCCGGGAGCTGTCCATGGTGCTGAGTGCAAATTGTGCGAAAGAGAAGCAATGCTGAAAGGAAAACCGCCCACGAAGGCCACGGCTTGTCAGGTGCACACGACAGACACATGCGAGCTTCTTGTCTCCAGCCCTGGACTTGCTGCCTCACCCCTGGATGTCCTCCCTGCCCCAGCCCTCGATACACACACACACACACACTCAGAGAAGAGAACTAAGCAGGAAGATGCAGGGGGGGGGGGGGGATTTCTGTGAACTTTTTGGGGAAGATCTGGCTGCTGGAGGAAGTGTTCAGGTGGAGACGGGAAGGATCAGCCGACAGCAGTGACAGGAATCAGGTGCCTGCCACGACAGAGACCCCAGCCTTGGTGCCTGGGACCGCTGGCTCACCTCAGCCCTCGTCGGCTTCCTTTGGGACCCACTGGGGTCTGGAATGGCAGAGGTACTGGGCACCGGTGGCTTCAGCCGCCCCTGTCCATTTCCACTTTGTGCTGCACACATTTACGTCATCCGTGTCCCCTGGCAGAGGAACCTTCTTCACTGAGCCTGGCCACCCTCCTCCTGCCTCCCTGGTGGTCTTCTCTGGCTGCCATGCTCTCGACTGGGCTCTGACAGAACAACCCACAGGGTTCCATGTGGCCTGCTCTGGCCCCCGAGGCTGGTCTGCAGGGCGCTTTAGTCCCGGGTGACTGTTCATCCCAGAGAAGTGAACAGGAGTTTCGTGGTATCTGAGGGCTTGTGATGGGGCCTGACTGCTCCGGGCTCCCTGGGGAGTGGGCTGCAAGTGCAGCTGCGTTTGTTTTCACAGTAAAATCTTCAACTTACTTGCAAGAGGGAAACGTGGTAGCCCAAAGATTTTCTGCACAAGTGAAAAAAATGTCCTGAGGTCCTTGACAAGCTTAGACTGATCACAGAGCTTGACCCAAAGTCTCCATCAGTCGAGAGTGTCGCGTTGAACGAGTCAGAGACACTTAATTTGGCAGCAAGCAATAAAAATCTGAACGAATCCATTTCTTTAAGTGAGAGTGAAGTAATCCTTCTCGAGGACTGGAAAAGATCCCTTCCATTTTAAACGGTCCACGGCTCATTTTCAAAGATCACTGTTCTCCCTGGAAACAGACGCCATCCGACCCCAGTGGATGGGTTGTGTGGAAAGAGCCACCCTGGGAAGCGTGGCCGCGCTCGGAGATGGCAGAGGGGGCTCGGGAAGGGAGAGGGGTCTGAACGAGGGGGAAACACCCTGTGCATGCCAGGAGCAAGTCCTGGGAGTGGGGGCACCGAGGTGGGCGGCCCGAAACTGGATACAGAGAAGCAGAAGACGGTGAGCACCTGGGCCTGGATGCAGGGTGCAGGGAGGACAGCAGGGAGCGCACAGCTGTCCGAGAACGTCAGACACACAGTGCACGCTGCTCCCCTCCCTCCCCTCCTTCCAAACTGCCCCAGCCTCTCTCCGGTCAAACAGCACGGTCCGAACAGGAACATCTCCACTATGAGAAGGAACCGAGGCTGCAGCTGAGTGTAAGCAATGACACAACGCCGCGGAGAATTCTCTACGGGGGACGTTTGCCAGCCCACGCGTGAATGTGGACTTTCCAAACTGCATGGGAAATGCCAGCCATAGCCTTCAGGAGGGGTGGACGGATTAGGGACGAGGCACTGCCTTGAGCAAGGCCAGATTATCTAGGGGAAAACCGAATCCGGATCACGGGCTGTTGGCCTTGTGCTGGTGATGTAGGCAGAGCAGGGCCGTGAGCTGGGCAGTTTAATCTGCACTTCTCCCCACGTTCCTCACGCCCCCATGTTCCAGTACGGACCTCAGCAGAGGCCGGTGGAGGGAGCCGGGGGCCCTCGGGGAGTCAGAGGGGAGCAACGACGAGAGAGCTGAGCACACGAACAGGCAGAGGCGCAGGGGTGTAGCCTTAGTGGCGAAGACACCTGCTTCCCGCACCTGGGTGCCCGGCTTCAATTCCCGGCTGCAGCTCCCGCTAATGTAGGCCCCGGTAGCCAGATGGGTGCCTGCGGTCCCTGCCACAGACGTGGGAGACCTGGGCTGAGTCTCCTGCTCCCGGCTGCAGCCTGGCCCAGCTCCAACCATTGTGGGCATTTGGGGACTGAACCAGCAGATGGGAGTCCCTCAGCCCACGTCTCCCTCTCCATTTCTCTCCCTTTCAAATATTTTTTCTTAAAAAAAAACCTGCTAGTTTTGTTTCTTCTCTCCATGACCCAAATTCAGTAAAAAAATGTCATAGTTCATGAAAATAATTTGCAGACGTTACTATTTTATTTTTTAAAAAGTGTGATTTTGGGGTTAGGGAGAGGCAGAAGTAACAATTTAAGATGATGTGTGCCTGCATTTTTATGTCGAGTAAGCATTTTCCAGCCGTCTCCCTTACTAGGTGTCCAGAACTTGAAACTGACAGTGTGTGGAGCGCAGGCACGGCGTCTGCCCGGAGCCCTGCCTGCTGCCTGCTGGGAGTTTGCTCCTCCCCAGGGTTCCGAGCGCCCGGAGGCAGAGCTTAGGGCCTGGTGCAGAACAGTGCCAGGACTGTGACACGGCAGCGTGCGTGGCTGGGTTTTTTAACCGTTGGGATTTCTTTGGCTTCATGGTAACTGGAATCTATCAAACAAACAAAACAAAACCAACCAAGGAGTTCTTGGCACTTGTGTCAGGGTTGTTAATTCCTGTAGAAGTTGATCCAGCTGCTCAATGAGTACCTGAGCAGTTCTATCTGTGTGTCCTCTACCAGACCTGCCTTCTCAGGTGTCTGAGCTCTGGATCGGGGTCCTCTCCGCCTGGGGAGCACCTAGGACAGGCACTATCTAGACATTTTTTAAAAAGATTTACTTATTATTTATTTGAAAGAGTTACACAGAGAAAGAAGGAGAGGCAGAGAGAGAGAGAGGTCTTCCATCTGCTGGTTCACTCCCCAATTGGCCACAATGGCTGAAGCTGTGCCGATCTGAAGCCAAGACCCAGGGGCTTCCTCCGGGTCTCCCACGTGGGGGCAGGGGCCCAAGGACTTGGGCCATCTTCCACTGCTTTCCCAGGCCATAGCAGAGAGCTGGATTGGAATTGGAGCCGCTGGTCTCGAACTGGTGCCCATATGGGATGCCGGCGCTTCACGCCATGGCGTTAACCTGCTGCGCCACAGCACGGGCCCCACTGATCTAGACTTAGGTTTCTATCAGCTCAGATCCCATGGACACAGCTGTGCCTGGGAACAGATGGGAATGAGGAAGCGTTGGCATGCCCGGGAGTTGCTGGAAGCTATGTTGTGGTCATGGGGGAGATGTGAGAGGGGACGGGTCACAAGAAGCAGGGTAGCGCTAAGTCCATGGAGGGAGGAAATACCATTGAATGCCTGGATAAAGCTGGTAAAGGCGTGTTGTACATGTTGTACATGCTGTGGTTTATGGCCAGGGAGTGCAGTGGAGGATGGCCCAGGTGCTTGGGCCCTGCACCCCATGGGAGACCAGGAGAAGCACCTGGCTCCTGCCATCGGATCAGCGCGGTGCGCCGGCCGCAATGCGCCTACCGCGGCGGCCATTGGAGGGTGAACCAACGGCAAAAAGGAAGACCTTTCTCTCTCTCTCTCACTGTCCACTCTGCCTGTCAAAAAAAAAATCCTAAATTATTTTCTATTTATTTGAAAGGCATAGAGAGAGCGAGCGAGCGAGCCTACACAGTGTTCATTCTCCAAGTACCTGCAATGTTGGGGCTGGATTGGGGTTGGCGCCAGGAGGTGGGAATTCTTTCCAGGTCGCCCACATGGGCGGCAGGAAGCCCGTGGCTGGGTCTGCAGCAGCAGGGAGCTGGAGCTGGAATCGGGCTCTGGTGTGGACCACAGGCGTCTCCACCTGCAGGCTAAGTGCCCCATCCTGATAGGTTGGTCTTATTTTTTAAAGCCAGTCTGAGCCAGTTTGTCCTTCCTGAAGTGGAGGGGTTTCCAGTTGACACCGATGGACAGCATATGTGTGCGTGGCTGCGAGGCTGTAGAGGGTGCTCAGAGGGTTCTCGTTTGCGAGGGGGACGCGCACGCGGGGCTGGCCACCTGGACGGAGGGCTTTGCAAGCAGCTCCGCTGACTTCCTGCTCAACGCCCCACTTGGCATCCCGCCGCGAAGCCACCACTGCCTCCTCCTCATGCCAACGTCTGATCCAAACCGCGTTCGGAAGCCTCTGCCGGTGGACTTGACCTGTGCTGGTTGTGGATGGGGGTGCGACAGTGGCTGAGGTCCCAGCCTGAGCTCTGGGGAGGATGCCAGAGAAACACACAAGCGTGATGTGTGGTCACGGAGAATCAGCAGGTTAATCTGGGGGCCTCGTGCAACGTGGAATTGGGGGCCCTTTGCTCAAAAGGCAGGGAAATAGAGGTTAAGACGCCTTGGAGTCAACGTGCAACGCACTTGCTTTTGTAGCTTCTGCCATTCTTTATTTTGATCCGTCATGTCCAAGTACAGAACGCCGAGCGTTTTGTTAGCGTGGATTTTCCATCCACCCTTGTTTCTTGCAGTGCCAGCTTGAAGCGCAGCATCAGCACGTCTAACTCGCATGCAGAATCCTAAAAAATCGGAAAAGCCCGCAGTTTGCAGCCTGCGATTGCTGATGCATCGTTCTGTTCTCCCGAGCGGTGGGAATGGCACACACAGCGACCTCAGCTGCGTTTGTCCCCTCGCTGGAATTCACCGCTCTGCGCCCCGTCTCCGCCATCAGCCTGGCGGTGAGCAAGGGAGGACTGGAAGGAAACGCGGCCCTCATCCCCAGGCCAGCGGAAGTGGTTGGCTAACACAGGAGGGGGCATGAGGGGGACATACACAGCGATGCCCACGGGCTGCCCGTCTTCTGTACGCAGCACCAGCTCAGTGGCCAGGGGAGCTGCTGGGGCCGACAGAGCGCCTCCCTCGGTGGCAGGTGAGGCCGCCGCCTGGCGCTTTGCAGCTGGCATCTGGCTGAGCATGTGTGTGTCACGCAGGCTCATGGAGGGTCCCACGGCTCTGTGGGACGGAGGAGGGGCAGGTGCTCATGCACACAGGGCTCGTCCCACCTCGCTCCACAAGGTCAAAGATAAAATTGTCAGGATTTCAAGAGCAGAGGGTCAAAGCACCCAGCCTTGCCTGTGGGGCACCCGAGGAAGGAAGGGAGTTGGGATTTCAGAGGCAACAGTGAGGACAGCCTAGCTCTGGGTGGGCGACCTGGGTGGGCAAGGCCATAGAGGGATGGAGGGCAGGCTCTGTGCTCTTCTTGGGATCTGCCTGATGCGTGTGGGAAGCAGGCAAGGAGGGTGCCCAGCGGCCTCAGGGCTGGGTCGGACACAGCGGCGGGGGGCGTGCCGTGGTCCTGACCCTCACCTCCTGGAGGTGGGGCCTGCCCCTCCCCCGCCCTCCAGACCACATGGTCAGTCCTTGCACCCCAGCCCTCCTCGCCTCTCCTCACTGGCCTAAATTTCTCCCCGACCGCCTCAGCTTCCGCTCAGTGCACTGCTGTACGTGCATATTCCCAGTCTCCGCTTTCCGACGTCAGCGTGGTGAGCGTGGCCGCCTGTCCTGGTCACAGCCTGGCTCACAGGAGGGTGGACTCGGGGCTGAGGCCCAGCGTCCGGGCTCTGCTCTCTTTCCCTTGCGATTCGTGGTTTGTGGGCCCAGGGTGAGAGACGCCCCAACAGCCTGTTCCGGCTCGGCTCCTAAACACTTGCTAAGTTTGCTCCCCAGAAGCACACGTTGTGAGCCCTACGCTGTCTCCGGCACCATCGAGCGGCCACTGTGCCTCACAGGAGCGACTTGAAGCTCTCTCCAGCAGCCTGGACAGCCGGCTGGGAACCAGGTCCCTTGGCCCCCGAGGGAGTGGAAGCGCCGAGCCCGGGGCTCTGTGAGGCTCACGGGAGTGCAGCCAGCTCTGCAGGTGACTCCAGCCGCACCCTGCCGGGGCCGAGCACTGGGGATGGCCCCTGAGAGCCTTCACCCCGCCCCACCCTGTGCGTGCAGGCGTGTCCCTGAGCCGGGCTCTGAACCAGGCCTGGGGGAGGTGGCGTTGCTGGGGTCAAGTTCATTGGCAAACACGCTTTACTCGACCCATGGGACCCATGGGACCACTGACCAGTGGAGTTAGCAGGTGAAAACCCAACTCCGTGGTTTCTCCTGGACACACGTGCGTGGGGTCCCTGCTCTCCAGAGCCATGTGGCAGGGGACGTGCGGCCAGGTCTCCTGGAAGTGCACTGGGCTCGTGGGGCTGACGTTTGCCTGGCCCTCGCTCCCGCAGACATTCCACGAGCACCTACAGTGACGTCATCGTCCCAGGCACCAGGGATACGGTGGAAGCGGCGGATACTTTGCAGGCAGGAGACAGTGAGCAAAAGTGCAAATGCGGAGTCTGTCGGAGGGGCGAGGAGCCACAGAGAAGGCGGCGAGTGCCTGCAGGTGGAGCAGGACTTGGGCGTGCACAGGGCAGGGCCCGCAGAGGCCACCGCTGGGCGTGGACCCAGTGGGAGCGAGGGCCCTGAGCTCTCGGGGACCAGGCGTGTCCCAGGCAGGGGAGGACTGCCGGCCTCGGTGGCGAGCACGGTCAGTGCTGGGGAGGCTCCAGGGTTCCGGAGCGAGGAGCACCCTGAGCACACTCGGCAGGCAGGAGCCACAGCTGCCCAGCTGCCCGTCACTGCGGGATGTGTGCAGACGCTGGTAACGGTGCACATGGGAACTCTGGCGAGCGCTGCCCTGCAGGAATCACATGGCCATGCCAGCCGGCGCTCTGCCCCGGGCTCAGGATCTCCAGTGATCCCTCCGGGACTGCTCGGGGACCCCAGGGCTCCCCATGTGACTTCAGTCTACCGTCTGCCTCGGCACGGCAGGGGCGAAGGCCATGAAGCCACAGCGAGGTGGGGAAGGTGTCGGGAGCGGTGGCTGTGACCTCCCTCGAGCCTGGCTGCCCGTCTGTCCTGTGGGTCGCATCTGTCCCCAGCGTCACGGGGCTTTGATGCAGAACCAGGTAATATCAGCGCTTTCCCAGGAACCAGATGCTCAACCCGGGGTCACAGTCCAAGCCACAGGTGCGCCCGCCTGCCACCGGGAAGCAACAGCGGTGCTTTCCTTACGCAGGCAGACATGTCTGAGTGAGACTGTTGGAGTCATACCTTCACGACGCTAGCAGATAATGAAATGAATATTTAAATATCGGGCCCTGTTTAAGGACAGCTAAGCTTTTGGCAGGGTGAGGAGCCGGTGCGTCGTTCCATTCCGTTGGGCAAATACTCCCGAGGCTGCCCTGCTGTGCTGGGCTCCCCGACGGCCGGGGCAAGCACTGGTTTCCTCTGCTACCCGTGGCCTTAGGCCCTCCGGCCAATGGGGAGAAATCCCCGGATCGCCGCCGGGTAGGGCACTTCTCTCTGTTCCCGGTGCGTCCAGCTTTTCAGCTGGTGTAGACGCCGTGCTCCCGGCGGAGCCAGCACTGACCGGGTCGGGTGCGTTTGCACGCTGAGCTCCAGCAGAGTGCTCCTCACCAGGAAGGGAGGCTGGGACTTGCTGTCTCCGCGTTCTTGAGAAGTGTCGACCCTTCCCGCAGAACCCACCCTCACCCTTTGCTTTCAACTTCAGGCCCGAGAGTGAGAAAAGCGTGAGGAGCGGTAGCCTGGCCGCCACCTGCCTGGCTCCCGAGAGTGAGCGCTGTGTGCCGTGCACTGTGCCTGCCTCCTGATAGCTCAGGTCATGGCCCCTCGTGCGCACGCGCTCAGGGTTAGAGCTGTTCCCACCCCACAGCCCAGGCGGGCTGTGAGCGTGGGAACAATTTTCCACGGTGTCGGAGGCTGGGGGTCCACGGTCCCTGGGGCCCCTTCCTGGCTCACGGGTGGTGGCTTCTCGCCGTGTGCACGCAGTGGGAGGCTGAGCTCGCTGGGGCCTCCCCCTGCAGGGGACTGCGCTCCGAGGAGCTGACCACCTCCAGGTGCCCCGCGGGGATTCGGATTTCAAGACGGGTTCCAGAGGACTCAGACATGCGGGTCACAGCCACCTCCGAGGACCGAGGGGCTCCCTGCCTTCGTGGTGGGCGCCGTGGTTTCTGCGTGGGTCAGGACGGGCGGTGTGAATGGCGAGTGTCCCCCGCCCGTGTCCGTGGCCCTGGGATTCTGCCCCAGCGGGGTCTCCCTGACCTGGAGTTGCGCTCTCACCCGGTGTCAGTCACTCAGTCAGCATCGACCCCGTGACCTCTCACAGACAGTGGTAGCCACGCGCCATTCCCCCAGCCCTGTACAAGGTCCCGTTTTTCTCTAGCTCGGTTTTCTTGAACAGGCATCATCTGGAGATAAAGCACACGCGTGTGGTAGCTCAGTTTCCTCTGTCACTGTGGTTCTAAATTTGAGGACAGAAATCGACCTGTCTCGATTCCCGGACTTGCGCGTTTTTCAGAAACGGCAGCAACAGTGGCAGCAATCATGGGAAGTGGCAGTGGGACGCGCCGTGTCCCCCCGTACATCCACGGCAGCCTGGCGCAGCGGGGTGCGCTTGGTGGCAGGAGGGCGCCAGGGAGAAACGCAGTCAGAGGGCAGATGGCGCCACTGCCCGGGAAGTACGCCCGCGGAAGCTTAGGGTTTGCTGGCTTTGGCCTAGGTTACCGTGGCCGCCATTTTTGGTTTTCCCCAGCAGGTGCTGGGTTGTCCTGGAGGTGGAGTGACCACCACACTTCCTGTCCTGCTCTGCTTTCCAAGTGTTCAGTCTCTTGTGAAACACCCTTGCGATCGGAAAACAAAATTGGTTGCTGCGTCACTTGCACTGTTCAGTTCTTAATATTTTGCGTTTAAGTTCCGTTTCTTAAAATACGCTTGTTTAAAATGGAGATCACGCAGGTGGTGTGAGTAGAAAGCCGTATGGTTTGCTGTAAGCGGAAGCTATTTGTGGACGTGGTTACAATGGAGGTTAGCTGGGGTGAGCCTGGCGCCTGGTTCCTGTGGCACAGGGTCCACACCGGGGAGGGGAGGAGTCCAGCGCAGAGCGGCAAACCGGGTCCCTGTGGAAGGGCCGGCGCCTTCCCCAGGGAGCTGGGAGGGCGGCTGCCTCCTCCCTGTGCAGTGCAGGCTACTGAAGCTCCAGTTAAACAACCATGAAAACCAACTGGCCAACTGAAACCCGCCCCTGCCCCGCCCTGCCCCTGCCCCGCCCTGCCCCTGCCCTGCCCCCCCCTACCCTGCCCCTGCCCCGCCCACCACCACAGCAGTGTGCCCCAACAGCCGTCTCCAGTTCTCTCCAGAGCATTTGGCCTTTGCCCACCCTTGGTCCAGGCCATGGATTGTGATTGGTTTAAGCCAGTATTTCCATTCTTCTGTGATGTCATGGGTTTGAGATGCATCATGTGACCCACCAAGGCATGCTGGATGCCTTCTGGAATCTTCCAGTTCCCTGATGAAAGTAGAAGTAATGAAATGCAGCCCTATCCCTGTCCCTTTTCCTCCTATCCAGTTGGTGGGCTGTACTGTGAGTGTGTGATGTTTGGGCAGGGGCAGCAATCTTGTGCCCATGAGGTGCACACCTGTACCCAGAGCCAGTCTCCTGAGGTTGGGGGACCGGAAGAGTGGACGAGTCCCGAGCCCTGGTCACATGCTGAGCCGTGGGGCGATCCTGTGTGCACTTCAGTGCTTTGCTCGGTACCTGGTATCTGTGTGGGTTTCGGAATTACTGACGAGTTCTCTCACACACTCGGCCGGATACGTTCCTACCCGGCTTCCTCCTGTTTAGTCCGTAACTGTTCCCAACCTTTAGCATGCTCTCCGGTCCCTGCCATCCCGTGACTTGAACACGATGGGGCACACAGCGATTGGGACCCACGCTACAGCAACGTGGTGGGTGGGCGTTAGGAAGCACGAGGCCCTGTGGATGACACGGTGGGGCCGGGCGGCAGTGAGGGGGCGAGGAGGACCCCGCTTCCGACAGCGTGGGCTGGGAGGCCTCCCCATGGCGTGGCCGGCGGAGCAGTCCCGCGAGGCTCGGCAGGCTACGTCCCCGGCGGCAGCTGCCCAGTGCCTGTTTTCTGTGACCTCTGAGCTGGGAAGGATTCTTCATTTGGAAATTGGGGAAAAAATGCAAAGGGAAATGTTTGTGAGATAAAAGTGATTTCAGGATATAAAGAATTCAGGATTCTCTATAAAGTTTTATTAGAACGCACAGCACATCCATTCGCTGATCGTTCACTTGTGGCTGCTTCTTCTATACGGATAGTGGAGCAGCTGCGAGAGAGGGCACAGGGCCTGAAAAGCCAGAAATAGTTCCTGAACCGGCATTTGGCCCCAGGGGACGGAGCGGGGTGAAGAGTGAGGGCTTGTTGGCCAAGAGGGGGAAAGAGCCGGCGTGGGGAGGCCCTGACCTCGCCTGGGTGGGTTTGTGGGAGAGAGGCTGCCGGGGGTGGGGGTCTGAGCGGGGCCACGAGCGGAGGCAGAGGCTCTGGGGGGCTGCTGCAGGCGCCGGGGTCGAGGCCGTGGAGGCTGGGACCAGGGGGCTCGAGTGAGGTGGGCAGGTGGTGGTGCTGCTCTACTCTGAGGGTGGGGTTGGTGTGACCCGTGGGCGTTCTGGGTGCGGGAAGGAGGATGAGGGAGATGCGCCGTGGGCTCATGCAGGGCGGCGTCAATTCCTGAGAAAGGATCCTCGGGGAGGGAGCGCAGTCGGTACAGGGACTGGTGCCTGTGTAGCACAGGGCAAGTCTGTGTGGACGCTGGTGCTGATGGTGACGGTGGTGGTGGTGGTGATGGTGGTGATGATGGTGATGATGTTAGTGATGATGGTGATGGTGGTGATGCTGGTGATGGTGGTGATGCTGGTGATGAAGGTGGTGGTGGTGGTGATGGTGGTGATGGTAATGGTGGTGATGAAGGTGGTGGTGGTGGTGGTGATGATGGTGATGATGTTAGTGATGATGGTGATGATGGTGGTGATGGTGATGGTGGTGATGCTGGTGATGATGGTGATGATGTTAGTGATGATGGTGATGATGGTGGTGATGGTGATGGTGGAGATCGCGGTGATGGTGAAGATGATGGTGGTGATGGTGGTGATGAAGGTGGTGGTGGTGGTGATGGTGGTGATGGTGTTGGGTAACCTTGCATAGTGCTTGTCCTGTTCCTGGCTCTAGTCTAAAACCTTTATTATATTAGCTCACTTAACCCCCACAGCACACTGTTGAGGGAGATACCGTCAGCACCGCGCTTGGCACATGGGGCTATTTGAGCACAGAGAGGCAGGTGCAAAACTCATGGTCAGGGCCAGCAGGAGCTGGAGGTGGGATTTGAACCCACGCCAGGGATATCAGAGTCCGTGTTCTTATCAAGTGTCCATAAATGGTCCCTCCAGAGCAGTAGGTTTTGGCTAAAACATCTTAACCACAGGAGGAAAAAGGCAAAAGTTTTGGTAACGTATGGATTATAGAAAATATTAAAGGAAAAGCACATTTCATCTTTCAAAGCACTGACGTTAATAATGAAAGGCTTCCAAGGAGAGGGCCCGATGTGTAGCGGGACCCTGCATCCTTCCGAGGTAGAAAACGTTGCACGTGTTGCACATGTTGCACGTGTTAAAGGTTTTTTTTTATTCATTTGAAAGTCAGAGTTACACAGGGAGAGGGGGGGGGGATTCGTTTTCTATTCGCTGGTTCACTCCCTAAATGGACACAATGGCCAGGGCTGGGCCAGGCTGAATCAGGATCCAGGAGCTTCATCCAGGTCTCCTACGTGGGTGCAGGGGCCCAAGTACAGGGGCCACCGTCTGCTGTTTCCCAGGCCATCACCAGGGAGCTGGATCGAGGTGGAGCAGCCTGAGCCTGAGCCAGTGCCCTTACAGGATGCCTGTGTTGCAGGTGGCAGCTTAACCGCTGCACCACAGCCCCGGTTTTCTGCTGTGGTTTTCTGTTTGTATAGAAATAGGTTTTAGCTGAATATTGGATTCAAAGTGCAACCTAATGTACCAAGCTGAGAACATTTCAGAAAAGGCTCAAGTTCTTAAGTCCTGGCAATGTGCTGTGGTCCGTGGCAAAGGAATCTGTAGTGGTGCAGCAGCTACTGCCTTTGCTACCGGAAAAGTGGTTTCTGGGAGAAAAGCTGCCTTGGCAAGCAGGCGACTTGGGTCTGAAAGACGGGAGCCAAGTCTCTGCGCACGAGAGCAAAGCATTGGGGCTGCTGTGCCGCAGAGTCGGGGGGAGGCGCTGAGCAGAGAGGTGGGGGCTCAGGGTGCCCCGCGGTGATGGGGTCCATTTCGCTCAGTTCAGCTCCACTGCAGGTGACAAGAGCCTACAGGGAGCTGGCAGGTGCTGGGTGTGGGGTACGCTGGCAGGTAAGACCCCACTGTGAGTTAATTTGGGTTTTTCTCAAAATGACGCATTGAAACCCTGACCCCCAGTACCTGTGAGCGTGACCTGGGAACAGGCACCTTAATTAAAAGAATTGAATTATGAGGTCACTGTGGATTTGAGTGGATCCTAAGTAGAGTGACTGCGCCCTCAGAAGACATCCAGGTGGAGACCCGGAAGCAGAGAGGAGAAGCCAGGTGTGGGGTCTATGAGCCACAAGACACCGGGGAACCTGGGCGCAGACAGCCCTGGGGAGAGGCAAGGAGAAGTCCTACTGAGAGCCTTCGAGTGAGCAGTGGCCTGCGGACTCCTTGATTTCAAGGTTATTCACTTATTTTGAAAGTCAGAGTCACGGAGAGAAAGGGAGAGAGAGAGAGAGAGAGAGAGAGAGGAGAGAGGGAGAGAGAGAGAGGAGAGAGGAGAGAGAAAGAGAGGAGAGATGAGGGAGAGAGGAGAGAGGGAGAGAGAGAGTGAGCGAGAGAGAGAGAGCGAGAGGGGGGGAGAGAGGGAGAGAGAGAGGAGAGAGGGAAAGACAGAGGAGAGGGAGAGAGAGTGAGAGAGCGAGAGAGAGGGGGAGAGAGAGAGCAAGAGAGAGAGAGAGAGAGAGAGAGAGAGAGAGAGATCTTCCATCTGCTGGTTCACTCCCCAAATGGCTGCAATGGCCGGTCCTGGGCCAGGCCAAAGCCAGGATCCAGGAGCTTCATCCTGGTCTCCCATGTGAGTGTCAGGGTTCAAGCACTCAGGCCGTCTCTCACTGCCTTTCCCAGGCCATCCGCAGGGGCTGGATCAGAAGTGGAGGAGCCGGGACTTGAACTGGTGCCCATATAGGACGCTGGCGCTGCAGGCGGCGGCTTTACCAGCTGTGCCACAGCGCTGGGCCCTGACTTCAGCCTTCCGAGCTCCGGAGCTGAGAGATCGGATTTCTGCTGGTGCTTGGGCTGCAGAAATTCATCCTGGTGGCCCCGGGAAGGAACACAGGGCCCGTTCTGCCCTCCAACTGGGGGAAGAAACGGGCTCGTGGGCCGGGGCACCTGGCGTCGGCACAGCCCACAGCTCTCCAGGCCAAGCCTGTCTAATGCCCAGGGACCCGGGTCAGGTGAGCCAGAGCCCAGAGGCGCCCCAGTGAGGCGAGGAGCTCGCCGCGGTTGTCCATGGCTGTCAGCAGGGGGCGCTGCCGTGGCTTTCACCTTGGATGCCGCTCTGGTCCTCACTGACTCCCGCTCCTCGGCCCAGGGAATCCGCTGCAGAGGAAGAAGGCGGGTGTCCACGCGGTGCTCTGCCTCCTGTGGATTTCCTGCTCCCCCTCTCTGTTGGCAGCTCCTGAGCGCCCAGTGTGGGTCTTTGTGGGCAGAATTCTGATCCCTGTTCCAGGCCGGCGTGCCCCTTTCCCCTGCACCTTCGCAGAAGTTCCCTTTCTTGTTTATTGTCCGTTATTTCAGCGCACAAGAAAGCACAGCTCTTGGTGTGGGCCGTGCGTTAATTATCCCCGGAGCTCGCCCAAGCTGGCTAAGGGAGCCCCGAGAAAGTCCGTGGGCGTTCAAGTACAAAGTCCGTGGGCGTTCAAGTGCAAAGCGGCCGCACACCCAAGAGGGAAAGGAAGACGCCGCCGCCTTTGGCCTGGAGCTGCAGCACGGCTGACTCCGTGGGGCGGCTTTTTAAATATTTTAGAGTTGTTAGCCGACACAGGCTCTGTGCGAGTTTGCGGGTGCCCTGTGCCGTTCCGACACACGCAGACACTGCAATGTCCCCTCGGGGTGAGCAGGGCCACCTGGTCCAACCCTGTAGTTGTTTCAGAAGTGCACAGTCCAGCATCATTGCCTACGCCTCCACCAGGACTTGTCACTCCGATCTGTCACGCGGTGCCTGTCGAACACGCTTTCCACAAACGGGGTGCTTGCCTTTTGGGTGCAGAACAAGTGAATTCTGGCTGTGAGCACAGGTGGAGGAGCCCTGGGCAGGGGCAGGCTGCGTGAAGGCTCAGCTGTGGGTCCTGGGGCAGGGGTTGGGGGGAGAGACTTGGGGAGACCTCCAAGGCTCAGCTGTGGGTCCTGGGGCAGGGGTGGGGAGAAGAGACCTGGGGAGACCTCCAAGGCTCAGCTGTGGGTCCTGGGGCAGGGGTGGGGGGGAAGAGACCTGGGGAGACCTCCAAGGCTCAGCTGTGGGTCCTGGGGCAGGGGTGGGGGGGAGAGACTTGGGGAGACCTCCAAGGCTCAGCTGTGGGTCCTGGGGCAGGGGTGGGGGCAGAGACTTGGGGAGACCTCCAAGGCTCAGCTGTGGGTCCTGGGGCAGGGGTGGGGGGGAAGAGACCTGGGGAGACCTCCAAGGCTCAGCTGTGGGTCCTGGGGCAGGGGTGGGGGGGAAGAGACCTGGGGAGACCTCCAAGGCTCAGCTGTGGGTCCTGGGGCAGGGGTGGGGGGGAGAGACTTGGGGAGACCTCCAAGGCTCAGCTGTGGGTCCTGGGGCAGGGGTGGGGGGGAGAGACTTGGGGAGACCTCCAAGGCTCAGCTGTGGGTCCTGGGGCAGGGGTGGGGGGAGAGACTTGGGGAGACCTCCAAGGCTCAGCTGTGGGTCCTGGGGCAGGGGTGGGGGGGAGAGACTTGGGGAGACCTCCAAGGCTCAGCTGTGGGTCCTGGGGCAGGGGTGGGGGGAGAGGCTTGGGGAGACCTCCAAGGCTCAGCTGTGGGTCCTGGGGCAGGGGTGGGGGGGAGAGACCTGGGGAGACCTCCAAGGCTCAGCTGTGGGTCCTGGGGCAGGGGTGGGGGGAGAGACTTGGGGAGACCTCCAAGGCTCAGCTGTGGGTCCTGGGGCAGGGGTGGGGGGAAGAGACCTGGGGAGACCTCCAAGGCTCAGCTGTGGGTCCTGGGGCAGGGGTGGGGGCAGAGACTTGGGGAGACCTCCAAGGCTCAGCTGTGGGTCCTGGGGCAGGGGTGGGGGCAGAGACTTGGGGAAACCTCCAAGGCTCAGCTGTGGGTCCTGGGGCAGGGGTGGGGGCAGAGACTTGGGGAGACCTCCAAGGCTCAGCTGTGGGTCCTGGGGCAGAGTGGGGGGGAGAGACTTGGGGAGACCTCCAAGGCTCAGCTGTGGGTCCTGGGGCAGGGGTTGGGGGGAGAGACTTGGGGAGACCTCCAAGGCTCAGCTGTGGGTCCTGGGGCAGGGTGGGGGGGAGAGACTTGGGGAGACCTCCAAGGCTCAGCTGTGGGCCCTGGGGCAGGGGTGGGGGGAGAGACTTGGGGAGACCTCCAAGGCTCAGCTGTGGGTCCTGGGGCAGGGGTAGGGGCAGAGACTTGGGGAGACTTTCGACAACCCCGCCCTGCTCCTGTCCGGCCCCGGCCCTGTGGGAGAGCTGAGGCCCTGTTCTCTTTCTTCCTCCTCCTGCCAAGATGAGAGGGCCCAGCCAGGCTCACGACACTGTCGCACGGACCTCCTGGGAGAGCAGGAGCTGTCCTGTAGCCAAGCGGGGCCCTGGAACTTGCCAACAAGGGCCTGTGTTTCGAGAGTGGCTGCCGGCATGCACCGAGGTCCCCAGCCGGAGAAGACGGCGTCCTCCATCCGCCATGTCTCCTGCGGCCCTCTGGTCTGCAGGCCACACTGCGTCCGCCTCCTGTCCCCTCGTGTTTCTGCAGGCGCTGCCTGGGTGCCCACCCCACTCTGCCGTCCCCACCCCCACTCCACTCCGCCCCCTCTGCCTTTCTCCCTCCCCGTGCCGGTGTCGTGGCGGTGCCTGGATGCGAGCCTTCACGCTGGCCGCCCACGGCCGACCCTGGCCCCCTAAGCCCGTGCTCTGCACGATGGCTGCGCAGCAGGGGTGGTTTAAGAGGGAGCCCCGTCCTGGTGGTCCTGTCTACCGGCTCCTCTCTCCCCAGGCCTGCAGGTCCTCCCTGGTTTTCCACTGTTCTTGGAACCAGAGCACAGGTTTTAAATGCCCCCAGCCACACGAGGCCTGCTGCAGCCCGGCTGCCGGCCCAGCCTCGCCATGCCTTCTCTCTGGTCCGGGGCTGCCCTCTGCCCGCTCCCGCTCACCTGTCTCCCTGGGGAGTCACTCGGCCTCCAGGTGTCAGCTCAGACATTCTGGGGGAAGCCGGCTTCGACGGCAACTGCAGCTTTATATTCCAGCCGGATTCTCCATGAGCTCTCAAGACCTCACACAGCATCCTATGCACACAGGGTCGGGTGAGCCTGCCTTGCAGCTCCTGGCCTGGGGTCACTGCACCTCTCTGGGTACTGGGACTGTGGGCTGGTAGGGCCGGACCGGTTCTGGCTTCCCCGCAGCACCGTGGGCATGTGAATACGTGTTTGTTGGATGTGTGAACAGGTGAATGAATGAATGTCCCAGGCCCTCACGGGGGCAGGAGAGAGCAGAATTCACCTTGACTTAGCTTCAACTAAAATGGGAAGAGAGAGCATCTTGTGGAATGTCATAGCGCACCTGCTCCTGGGCGCCAGGAACCTGGACCTGGAGCACCCTGGGCCCTGGGTGACTCCTGTCTTCACCTGGAAGCCCCTGGCCCTGGGCGGCTCCTGTCCTCCCCTGGAAGCCCCTGGGCCTGGGTGAGCTCCTGTCCTCCCATGGACCCGGAAGCCCCTGGCCCTGGGCGACTCCTGTCCTCCCCTGGAAGCCCCTGGCCCTGGGCGACTCCTGTCCTCCCCTGGAAGCCCCTGGTCCTGGGCGACTCCTGTCTTCACCTGGAAGCCCCTGGCCCTGGGCGCGCTCCTGTCTTCCCCTGGACCCGGAAGCCCCTGGCCCTGGGCGACTCCTGTCCTCACCTGGAAGCCCCTGGTCCTGGGCGACTCCTGTCTTCACCTGGAAGCCCCTGGCCCTGGGCGCGCTCCTGTCTTCCCCTGGACCAGGAAGCCCCTGGCCCTGGGCGACTCCTGTCCTCACCTGGAAGCCCCTGGGCCCTGGGTGAGCGCCTGTCCTCACCTGGTGTATGTTGGCACCGCGGAGCCACACCCGGTGGAGCCACGCCCTGCTCTTCCTGCAGTGCCCCAGATGGAGCCTGGTGGCCTCTGGCGTTGGGAGGAGACGGTGGACAGAACGCGTGGGTGACCGCAGACTGGGGACCGGCAGAGGGTGCTCGTTTGTGTGACATTGAGGAACCTCAGGCTGTACCAGACTCGGGCGTGGGCCCTGGCGACCTGCAAACGAGGTGGAGAGGAGAACGTGGTCTCGAGTGCCAGGCAGGGAAGCAGAAGGTGGCAAAGGGCGGGGGCAGGGGACTGTGAGAGGATCAGAGGCATGGGGGAGGGGCAGCGACTGTCCCCAGGTCGGGTGCTGTGGGGAAGACAGAGCGGCACACTCATTAAACTTGAGACCCAGGCAAACCGGGGGCCGGGGGAAGGGATGTCTGTGAGCCCCTCCCTGCAAAGCCAGCTGGTGCCTTCCCCTGTCTCCTGAGTGTCCTGGGAGGTCCCCAGGAGAGAGAAGGCCGGCAGCGGGGTGGGGGTGGCTCTTGTCTCATGGGCAAACAGAGACACTTGGGTTTCTGTCGTGAGCTCCTGTCCTCTTCTAGCGCCCCTTGGTCCCCTGGTGTGGAGCCGCCCAGCCGTGCGCCGTGGAGACCCAGTCGTGCCCCTGCCCGGCAGCACAAAGGGTCATACTGCCCCTGGACAAGCCGGGCTGGACCCAGGTGGGACAGCAACGTGCCGCTGAGTCCTGGGGGCATCGCCCACACCCACAGCCAGGCACCTGCCGCCGAGGCCCTTGTACTCTGGTCCCATGGTTCCTGTGACCACATCGCACTGAGAGAACTTTCAGAGCTGTCACTAAAAGGCTTCCAATCCGCGAGAGCTTAACCGGCGGCAATGGGTTAAGGGCACCACGGCTGCTCTACGGAGATGCGGGGCCTCGTTACCTAACCACCGCCGTCTGCAAGGCTGGAGATGGCCGGTCAAAGCCGACGAATCAAACGCTTGGGCAACTCCGTCTCCGCCGGTAGCGCCAGACGATCCCAGCCCCGTGGGGGCTCCTGCTCCTCTGGCGGGTGCTCGGCTGCCCCCACGGCCCCGCCACTCCAGGCTGAATTCTCCTTCCCCTTCATCCAGGAGGATGCTTGGAGAGCGAGCGGCTTAGGGGACTCGGTTCTGAGCTCCACCGTGCGTTCAGAGGGAGCTGTTCCCACAGGACACATTTTCTCACGCGTGTTTCTGTAAGAACAACAGCAAATGACTTTGTGCCCCTGTTCCTTTCCGGGAGAATCACGTGGTCTTGGCTCCTGGGCTGGGCAGGAAGGGGCTCACGCACGAATTCTCCGACGCCAGGCCACAGCGGTGACGGCGCTGGCCTCTGGCCTTGGTGGGAACTCCTCCAGGTCTGACTTAGGACGCCCAGCGAGTCCCGGGCTCGAAGCCGAGCGCTGTAGCCGCTGCACCGCCTCCCTCGGTCATGGCTGAGCCACCGGTGGCTGAGGCGACTGCGCGAGGCTGGCCCTGGTCACCAGCCGCCACCTTGGCCCCGTGCGGCCACTTCAGTGATGTCCCCAGCACCTGCAGCCTGAGTCCCTGCCTGCGGAACTTCATGCTCTCGCGTCCCTCGTCTCCTGGGCGGACAGAGGGGATGCAGGTGCAGGCTCCGTGCCCGGTGGCAGCCTGGGTCCCTGAGTGACTGTGTGGAGCCGGCCGAGGGACGAGAGTCTGGACAGCCGCTGTCTGTGGACCCAGTGGGGCAGGCGGCCATGGCTGCCATGGCCCCGGCAACTCAAGCAGCAGCCACGTGCTGGGGCTGGCGGGCGGTGGCCCAGGCCCCCCCCTCCGTGGCTGTGGCCTCAGGTGGCCTTTCCTCTGCACGGGCCCTCCCGGCACCTCCCTGCTTCGTGCAAGGCTGTGGTCCTGACCATGTGACCCCATGGAACCCGTGTGGCCTCGTTAAAGCCCCCAGAGTCCCCGACGGTGGGAGCCAAGGCCTGAGCGGTGGCACCTCCCTGCTTCGTGCAAGGCTGTGGTCCTGACCATGTGACCCCATGGAACCCGTGTGGCCTCGTTAAAGCCCCCAGAGTCCCCGACGGCGGGAGCCAAGGCCTGAGTGGTGGACGTGGCTGGGGTGCGGCGGGGACGGTCATGGGTCAGCGCTGCAGCCAGCGTGGTGGGCCCACGTTTCTATTGCTGGCTTAACACATGCTAAAGTGAACGGCTCGGAAAGAGGAGAGGAAAGGTTTTCCTTAACAAGGAATGCTTTAAATACGCAAACATTCGGGCAGCTTTTGGCGCCTGCCTGCACGGAGTGTCTCGGAGGCTGCGGGCATTTCGGTGAGTGCCGAGTGCCCGTGCGACAATTTCACGTTCACCTCTGTCTCCAGCTGTCTCTCAGCACCCTCTGGATCAGCGCCAACATTCCTTCAGTGTGAGAAGGGCTTACGATTCAGGTGCTTTTAAAACCTTTAGTGGCAAGAAGTTGGAGACCAGGTTCTGGTCCCGGTTGCTCCTCTTCCAGACCAGCTCTCTGCTGTGCCTGGGAGGGCAGTGGAGGATGGCCCAAGTGCTTGGGCCCTGCACCCGCATGGGAGACCAGGAGGAAGCACCTGGCTCCTGGCTTCGGATCGGCGCAGCACCGGCCATGGTGGCCATTTGGGGGTGAACCAACGGAAGGAAGACCTTTTCTCCCTCCCTCTCTCTCTCTCTCTGTCTGTCTATAAATCTACCTGTCAAATAAATAAATAAAAAGAAGTTGGAGATAATGGGAATGCCCTTTTAAAGATGTTTAGAATTTATTTGATTTATTTTAAGATTTTATTTCTTATTTATTTGAAAGGCAGAGTTAGAGAGGTGAGAGGCAGAGGTCTTCCATCCGCTGATTCACTCCCCAGATGGCCACAGCAACCAGGGCTGGGCAGGCAGGGTCAGGAGCCAGGAGCTTCTTCCAGGTGTCCGACGTGGGTGCAGGGGCCCAGTGACGTGGACCATCTGCTGCTGCTTTCCCGGGAATATTAGCAGGGAGCTGGACCGGAAGTGGAGCAGCCGGTTCTCGAATCGGTGCCCATATGGGATGCCAGCATCGTAGGCAGTGGCTTTACCTGCTACACCACAATGCAGGATCCTAGAATTAATTTTTTTCATTATTGGGGGGGGGGGAGAAGGAGGGAAGGATAGAAGGAGGGAGGGAAAGAGAGAACGAGCACACGCTTCCCTCTGCAGGTTCACTCTCCAGTTGTGTGTAGCAGTAGGGCAGAGCCAGGCTGACTCTGGGGCTGGGAACTCCGTGCAGGTCTCCCAGTGGGCGGCAGGGACCCAACACTTGAGCCACCACTGTGCCTCCCAGCGTCAGCACTGGCAGGAAGTTGGGTCGGGGCCAGAGCTGGGGCCTGAACCCAGGTGCTCCGCTGTGGGGTGTGAGCTGCTTCCCTGCCAGGCCAAGCACTCAGCCCGGGGTTGTCGTCTAGCAAATGCATGGCTGGGGCAAATCCCACACCGCAGACACGCTGCTTCCCAGGAGCATCGACCTGTCACTCAGGGCCGCCCTGCTGGCCCTTCCGCCGAAGGAAAGTCCCCAGTCCCAGAGGCTGGAGCCCATAGAGACTCACCGTGCTGTGGTCAGTCACCGGTGCAGTGCGGGGGGGGCACAGGCTCTCCTCTCCCTGCCCCCATCCCCTGGGTCTGAGGGTGGCCAGCAGGTGGGGACAGATGGGACGGCAGTGCCGGGCATGGGGCAGGGTTCCTGGGTCATCTTGCTGACCGTGTGGCTGACCCGCTAGTTCCCAACAGTATCCGTGCTTCCCCGCTCCCTGGGTGCACGTCTCGCCCCCTCCACAGTCTGCTGTGACCACAGTGGTGCCGACGTGGGGCTCCACCATAGAGCTGTGCGAGCCCTCGGGGGACAGCAGAGCCGTGGGGGCGTGGGGCTCCACCATAGAGCTGTGCGAGCCCTCGGGGGATGGCAGAGCCTTGGGGGCATGGGGCTCCACCATAGAGCTGTGCGAGCCCTTTGGGGAGGCAGAGCCTTGGGGGCGTGGGGCTCCACCATAGAGCTGTGCGAGCCCTTGGGGGAGGCAGAGCCTTGGGGGCATGGGGCTCCACCATAGAGCTGTGCGAGCCCTTTGGGGAGGCAGAGCCTTGGGGGCGTGGGGCTCCACCATAGAGCTGTGCGAGCCCTTGGGGGAGGCAGAGCCTTGGGGGCGTGGGGCTCCACCATAGAGCTGTGCGAGCCCTCAGGGGACGGCAGAGCTGTGGGGGACCCAAGCCTGCAGTGACCTGCTTTTCTGGTCTTCAGGCCCACAGGAGGAGGCGTCAGCGCCGGGGGAGCACAGCCTGGCTTGGCTCATGGTGGCTCTGGTCTTCGGTGCTGGACTGGGTTCAAACTTTGAGCGACACCGGGCGGGGTATTGGGTGTCTTGGATGAGGACAGGTGCTCTTCCATGGATTCACTGGGTCGTCCTGCCACCCGCTTTCCCGAAGGTGAGCTCACTTGGACAGAGCCTGTTGCCGAGGTAATGAGTTAAGAGGAGGCCATACCGGAGTGAGGTGGGCCCGGGGCCAGGGGCCAGGTGTCTGTGTGCAGACAGAGCCCCAGAGAGACACCGCGGGTGGCGGGGGCAGAGGGAGAGCGACACAGCAGTAAGCTGCACGCTCCAAAGACAGCTGGGCAGGTGCAGGGAGGAGGGCGTGGCCCTGCCTGCGCCTCGGGGAGGGGCCCTCAGCCCTGCACCTGTGTGAGGTCCGCTTCTGGGGCGACCCTTAGGGGGCGTTCATTACGGCCCCGCAGGAGTTGAGCGCAGTACGGCTCTCTCCCGCGCGGGGGCAGAGGTGTGGCCTCACTCCAGCTGGGCTGGGCCTCAGGACACTCAGAATCCCACTGGTGGCCCCCACTGCAAACTGCACAGGAAGATTGAGTTCTGGTGTTTTCTTCAAAATCCTGGCAAACACCGAGACCCAGTTTGGCCGTGTGTCAGACTAGGAGGTGGCTCCCCTCTGAAGCCACGACCCGGCAGACTCTGGCACCAGCTTTGCCATCTGGGAGGCCTCAAAGGGCCGTGGGCGCTCTGTCCGAGCCAGGGGCCCTGGCTGCCGGCTGGGGTGTGGAGCCGGCCCCAGGCTGAGAGTGCCTCGTCCTGTTTCCGAAGAGGAATCTCTAGAAAGTTCCTTGGGGCTTGGCAAGATGGGCTTTGCCTGTGGTCAGCGTCTCTAGGGGGTTGGGCGTCACATGTGTGTGGGAAGTGCTTCCTTGTTGTCATGCGTGTGTGGGAAGTGCTTCCCCGTCGCCTCCTCTCGGGGTGTGCATTTCTGAATATCGGCTTCCGGAAGCCGTGCGCTGGCCTGTAGGTGCAGTGTAAGAGCAGCCGTGTCTTCCTGTGAGATGTAGTCGCTCACTGCCACTTGCCCTGCGAGGCCCCGGGGACCTGGTCTCCCTGGACCTCAAGGAGGACTCAGCTGTGTGCCCTCCGCTGGTTCCCCGTGGGCCCCGGCCAACGCCAGGAGTGGGGCGGGGCTTGTTCCCTGTGCCGGGACGTGGGGTGGCTGTGGCTCTGCAGGAGGAGCCGGGCCGGGCAGCTGAGTTAGCGGGCCTTTCTGACCACCAGACCCAGCTGGAGGCCATCCTTCGGGGGCCCAGTGCCGCCGGCCTCCTCCTCCACCACCCCAGGCCCCAGCCGAGGCCAGGACCCAGCTCAGCAGCCGTGGGAACGCTGGAGTCAAGTTGCACGTGAATTGTTCCCTGAATGGTGTCTCGGGCTCAGAACGGGCTTGTTACCCAAGGCCAGAGTCCATGCAGTTCACCACCAACCAGAGTCCCTAAAATGCCTTCTCTTTCAAAACAGCGAGGCTTTTAAAGATGGTGTGTAATTACGAAACACCCACGGGAGAGGCCGATGAGCCTCACGGGCCGTTTTCTTCATGGGTGATGTCTCCTGTGGGACGAGACCATACGCCTTGGGGCTGGGAAGAGCATCACTCACCGCCTCCCTTGTGGCCAGGCTGGCTGCCCGGGCCCAGCGGTCACTCTGACTCCTGCCCCTGCCTCCTTCCCTTCCTCTCTGCACTGAGAGACCAGCGAGACCAATAGCAACGCAGGGTCCCCAGTGCATAGGTGAATCCTCTTGGGTCTCTGACGAGTAACAGAAAGCCCACAGCAAATCGCCGTGAACATCCTAACGCAGCGCGTTGGGTGGTCAAGTATGTGGAATTGCGACTGGACCCGGGGGTGCCTCGGGTGCCCCACTTCCTGCCTTGTGCTGAGCATGTTCCACATCACATGGGATCTCCCCTCACGGAGTGTCCCAGCCCTGAGTGCCTCCAGGCAGGCCGTCAGCAGAATGGGTGCAGTGTTTTCTCATCAGAGCCCTCAACCCCAGGTAGGCCTGAGTGGCTGGGCAGGCCCTGTGGACTCTGCCCTCCTCGGCACTGTCCCGCTGCCTCCTGTCCACAGGTGGTCTCTGTGGGCAGCTGCAGAGCCGCGGGGAGGTGCGGGGTCCAGTCAGTGCTGTGGGCAGCGCCGTGGGCAGCCAATGGTGGATCCAGGCACTGGTCTGGATGATGGCAGCTCCTTACCCACACCCGTGATCAGCTCGGAGCGTTAGGGCCGTGCCTGAGAATGCCTGTCAGTGGACCCTCCCACACCGGAGGGCTCCCTCCTGCAGCTGTCCTGCAGCCCGGCGTGGAGGTGTCTGACGTCCAGGCATTGGTCGCATCTCTGTGTGTTCTCGTGTCCTCTGATCGGGGTCATTAGGCTGTGGCCCTGTGCACCGGTGTGAACGTCTTCCATTCTGTGGTGGTCTTTTATGGTGGTCAAAGTTCCACTTGTTTTGCTCACATGTTGGCAATGCCTTCTTTTTTTTTTTTGACAGGCAGAGTTAGACAGTGAGAGAGAGACAGAGAGAAAGGTCTTCCTTCCATTGGTTCACTCCCCAAGTGGCCGCATGGCCAGCACTGAGCCGGTCCGAAGCCAGGAGCCAGGTGCTTCTCCTGGTCTCCCATGCAGGTGCAGGGCCCAAGCACCTGGGCCATCCTGCACTGCACTCCCAGGCCACAGCAGAGAGCTGGACTGGAAGAGGAGCAATCAGGACAGAATCCAGCGCCCCAACCGAGATTAGAATCCGGTGCCCATATGGGATGCCGGCACCGTAGGCATCCATTAACCAAATGAGCCACGGCGCCAGCCTGGCAATGCCTTCTGCAAGTAGCTTATTGATTGTTGTAGCTTAAACTCCACCTGCAGCAAGGAGACAGGAGGTCCCGCATGCTCCCCGCACAACGAGGGGCTCCTGCTTCCTGGGCCTGGCCCTGAGCTTCTCTTAACGTGGCCAGCTGACCGCTGCCTGCAGAGTGACTTTAATAAAAGGAGGGAGAGGGAAGAGGGCCAGAGAGGAGAGATGGGGGAGGGGGCGGATTGAGTGGGGGAGAGTGAGCGAGTTCAATTCTGCTGGCTCAGTCCCTAAAGCCCACGACAGCCAGGTCAGTGCTGGCCAGGGTCCTGGGCTCACCCGGTCCTGCCTCTCGGGTGGATCCTGCCAAGATCCTGCTTCATCATCGCCGCCTCCCTGGGTGCACGAGCGGGAAGTTGGACGGAAAGCGGAGGAGCCAGGCTTGAGCCCAGCCGCTCTGATGTGGCTGTGAGTGCCCGAGCAGCACCTTCACCCCTGCATGGACACTCACTCCTCACCCTGCACAGCTGTCCACTTCTCACCCTGCATGGACGCCCGCTCCCACCCCTGCACAGACGCCCGCTCCTCAGCCCTGCACGGACGCCCGCTCCTCAGCCCTGCACGGACGCCCGCTCCTCAGCCCTGCACAGACGCCGGCTCCTCAGCCCTGCACGGCTTCCCACTCCTCCCCCCGCACGGACGCCCACTCTTCAGAGCAGCACCCACGCACACCGGCCTTTCTTCCTCTGAGACAGGTGCTGTGGTTTGTGAGGCCGCGTGAACAGAAGCCCCGGACCCCGACTCCAGGAAGGGAAGGCGCTCCGCTGCTTTGTCTTCCGCTGGAATTGCCCCCCAGTGGTGTTTCCCGGGTGCCGCGCTTCGGGATGCGAGGCTAAGCTGCCTCCACTGTGGTTAAGCACTGCACCTGCTCCGAGCACGGCGCTTCTTGCAGAATGGACACTGGCGCTCACACCATCGTGCGCACACTGGGGACGGTGCGTGGAAGGCTGAAGGCTGGGGCAGGCGCGGTCCCGGTCTGCGGGCACCCGAGGCTCCACTGTGACTCCACTCTCTGTCTCTGATGAGATGCGACGTGTCCTCTGATGACCTTAGCTTGCATTAGGCTGAGCTGACCACCGAGCCGGATCCATGGTGCCGTATTTCCCAAGCTCGCTGTGTGGGAGTGACATGGACGTGTCAATGTGCATTTCAGGGTGGTCAGTTGGGAGTGGGGGGTGACGAGGGCTCCCACAGCACAGGAGAGCGGGAGCCCCGCCCTGCACGTCAGGGGTTCAGGCTCCTGCAGCGGCTGGGGATGGACTCCCGGGACTTCGGGGTGTGGAGGGCGGCTCAGGAGGACACGGCCACACAGAGCTGTGCCGGGCTCCATCCTCACCTCCAACAGGAAGGGCCGGGGGTGGGCAGACCCTCTCCCAGCGTGGATGCCTGGTGCCTGAGTCACCCCCCGGGCCAGAGAACCCAGCCTGTGGCCGCAGAGGAGGGGGCTGGCAAAAGAGAAAACGGGAGATTTCCTGCTGATGGGTTGGAGGTGGGAGTGCTGGCGACTGTGGCCAGGGCCGAGAACCCCAGCAGGGTCTCCCACGGGGTGGCAGGACCAGGACCCAGGACCACGCCTCCCCGGGCGAGCATCAGCAGGAGGCTGGAACCGGGAGCGGAGCCGGGACTCCAGCCTGGTGCTCCGACAGGGGATGCGGGCCAGATGCCGGCCCCTGCTTGTCTGTAAGACGCCATGCGTTATGTCTTCTGCGAGATCCGGAAGGCCACAGTGGCTGCTTTCACTAAGAAATCCTTGGCCTCAGAGGATTAACACTGGTCTTAAGTGTCCGTTCTTCCTGGCTGGCCCACACGCTGCCCTGTGGTGCGAGGACCAGGCTGTGTGCGGTGGCCCGGTGCCCCTGGCGTGCCGTGGACAGCAGGGCTGGAGAGAGCAGGCAGGGAGCCCGTTCACAGCCAGGCCTGACCCCGCCCAACCCGTTCCACCCACTCTCCCGGGAGCAAGGTGGTCCCTCCACACCGGTGGTTCAAACGAGTCCCCCGGACCAAGCTCTGTCTCCGGGGAGAATCGCGTCAGCTGCCACTCATTTCTACACATGCAGAGTTCTGAGCCTGCTTTGCAGGTGGGGCCCCATCAGTTCCCCTAAAGGGTTCTGTCCTTCTCTGTCCAGGACGACAATGAAGTCTTCCCCAGGGAGCAGAGGGATGTGTGGGTTGGAGCTGGTGTGCTCCGGGATGGGGGAGGGACGCCCATGCCCCAGGCGACACCCTCAGGGGCAGGTAACTTGCTCCTGGCTTCATTTTACATCCGTGCTTGGGTTCTCTGGCGTCACACGGTGTCTCCCTCCCTCCAGTCTCTTTAGCTTTTCCCTAAAGCTAATAATAACCCTAATTTCCTTAAAAGTCACTTTCTAGATTTCAAAGCCTTTTTATACCTTTACCATAATCACGAACACAGAGGAGTGAAGGAAAATACCCGACGGCTGAGAGAAGGAGACGTGCTGACATCACTCGAGGGACCTGGGGGGGGGGGGCCCAGGACGGGACTGAGAGGCCCCCGGCCCCACGGCTCCGGCTCCACCCCCCGTTCTGTGTGGACCTTGGGTGTGTTCCACGGGCGACCTCGTTCCTCCTCACTCCCCTGATGGGGGAGGGGAGAGGCCTGATGTGATACTCCCTGTGTACGAGCACATTCCAGAAAGTTCTGGGTTCGGGTTCCGGAACTTGGACGGTGACCTCCGCCCGGCTGGAGGCGTGGTGTTTCCCCGCGGAGGATCCCGCAGTGGCTGTGGTGGGAAGCAGCCTGGGGCGGGCTCCCTCTTCCACTTCCTGACGTTTTGGTTGTTGACATTTTTCCTTGCACACTTCAGGGAGGCGATGGACAGGCAAGCCTTCCAGTTCTAAAATTCCACCTTTCGTGTTCTGAACGCCGCGATGAATTACCCGCGATGAATTTTTTTTTTTAAAGTGGTTACTTTTTATTTTCTTTCTTGAGCCAACTGCAGCTTCTGGCCAACAAAACCTCAGAGCGTTAGGGCAGGAGCAGTTGCAGGGCCTTGGGTCTAACCTGAGAGGTTGGGGCTGCTGGGGCCTGGGCAGGGAGGGGCAAGTCTCGGGGACACCGGCAGAGTCAGACTCCGGCCTCGCGACCCAGTGGTCGGGACAGGGTGCCCAGGCCGACCCCGGTCCCCGGTGGCACCCAGAGCAGAGAGGTCGGAATCCAGAGGTTGTGTACAGCCGGTTCTGGGGTGCAGAAGGGCACCTTGGGGGCTTAAATACGTGGTCAGGGGGCGAGGGACACGGCAAGAATGGGGTGACTGTCCGGCGGGCAGGCCCAGTCCGTGGCAAGCCTAGCGCAGGTCCACCTGCTGATGGAGACGGTTGAATGTTCATGGCTGAAAGGAAGCTCTCTTGAAATATTTTTGCTGGTAGAGTCTGATTCTTTCTTGTGCCCAGTGTGGCTTGGCAGCGTGAGAAATCTTCCAGAGCTAATAAGCGCTGAGCAGCCTGGGGTCCCCATGCCCTCCCGGGGCAGCGAGTGGCTGGCTGGGCGTCGCTGTCGGTGCCTCCACCTCTCCAGGCCACAAAAGGCGTCTTCGCATCCTCTCCCAGCAGCCTCCGTTTCTGGAGAACGGAAACATCGAATCCTGCCCAGGAATACGAGGCCGGTAAATATGTCACCTCCCGCGCACTTCAGTTTTCAAAACGGGCATCTATCAAAGGACATGACAGGGTTTCTGCATTGGCATTTGGGCGATAAGTTGGGTTGCATAGGGGCAGCCCTGTGGGACTTGGGCAGGTGACCCACGTGGCAGGGATTATTTCAAATATCTCCCGGGGATTTTAGTCTTGGCCGGCCGAGATTTCCGGAGGTGGAGAAGAGCAGGAAGTGAAGGGGATAGCCGTGTGGACGCAGAACCCACTCCGGGGAAGAGCGGGAGGAGAAGGCTCGCCTGCCTTGTGGGCGCCTAGGCCAGGACTGGGCATGCGGCTCTGCCCGAATCCCACTGGCAGGAGCTGCTGCCCCGCCCCGCCCCGCCCTGGGGGCAGGGGAGTCTGGGACGTGTGGTCTCGGGTGCGAAAGCTGCCCAAGTTGTTTTGCAGCAAGAACTCTGTACCTTGGGCGGGAAAACCACACTTCGATGGGCAGGTGGCTACGGCTGCCCCATCGCATGTAGGAGCCAGGGGTGGAGGACAGCTGCTGACCCTGGTCCCAGGCCCTGCCTCTCAACAGCCCGGCCTTGGGGTAACCCTTGCTCTTTGAATGTGGCCTGGCCCAACGAGTCCCTTCTAACACAGAGACGGCAGCAATGTCCTAGACAGGACAGGAGCGTGTGCGACTTTCACGGGCATCTTCTCTCTGCTCCTCTCACACACACTTGGACCCACAAAGACAGCGGTAGCCTTTGAGCAGCGCGCACAAAGAACCTGCTTATAGGCCCGGCAGCCTGCAAGGTGCCAAGTCTTTTCCCAGCAACCCCTGCACAACCAGCGATGCCCTGGCTGAACCCTGAGGGACCAGACCAGCCGTGTCCTGTATCGCAGCCTTGTGAGGTCCAGGCTGGGACCCGGATCCAGCCAGTCCAGTCCCGTGACAGTGGGAGGTGGAGGACCCAGCCACGCCCCTGGCTGTCAGAGCCCCAGGCCCTGTGGGTTACGTGTGCTGCTTTAGCTCACTGGGCCTTGGGGAAGATGGCACACAGCACTGGTAACTGACACACACGGCCTCTGGCTCGAGAGTGGGCGGACAGAGAGAGCCCAGGGAGGATGTCTCAGGGTCCTGGGATCCAGTGCTCCATGGCCTTCAGGAACCTTAAGTCGCCTCTAGTTTCTTTAGCCCCGCCCCCTGCCATTTGTAAGCTTTGGGGATGTGACCTCACCTTAAAAAAGGAAATGGGGCAGTGGGGGTGGGGAAGGAGACGGACAGTGGTTGTCACTGGTCGTGCGCTCAGCCCACGCAGGGCCACGCGGGAGCCACACCCAGTCCAGGCGACGCTGCCCCAGGATGACTGCGTAAGGAGCCACAGAGCCTCAGGCAGGGCTGGGGAGGCCGGTGTCGCAGATGAAGGTGAGGTTGGCTTGTTTGAGGATTCTGGCAGCTGGGGCCCACCTGCAGCTGTGCCTGGCCCAGCTGGTGGGTGATCCCGGCCCCGCCACCTCTGCAGGAAGAGGTGGGGAGGGCAGTGGGGGCGCTCACAGGTCTCCGGGGGCCAGGGGCGCACACAGTTCTTAGAACTGATCCCCCAGTGGCTCGATGAACAAAGTACCCTCAGTGAAAGCAACAGAGTGGAAAAAACTGGCAAAGTAGGAAAACTGAATCAAGTCCGACCCTCCCCCTCCTTTGATACTGTGGGCGCATTATTTGCATAACAAGGTTCCAGTCAGCCCTCAGTCCTGCACAGACCACAGGAGTTTTAACCCTTTTCCCTATCCATTGGTGTGGCTTGTGCCATGGGACCAGGCTCCTACATTCTGTTCAAAGCGCCAGGGCCCCGGCGGGCGGGCCGAGTCCGGTGAGCAGGAACTGCCGAGTTCTTTCCGTCTCATGAAATCCTGAGAAGTCCGAGCCTATTAAAGCCTCAGACCCAGACTGAGCCCTTCAGCGTCCATCTTTGGGTGTCTGTGTTCACGGCTCCGAACCAGAGCCTGGGGACAGAGTGTGGGAAACACGGTCAGCGCCAGCCCTGGTCCAGTGGGGTTTTCCTCTGCATTTAACTTGAATGAGAGGACACAGGGTTCTGTTCAGCAGCTTTGTGAATACAGAGAATGTACATATACATACGTGGAGAGAGAGAGAGAGAGAGAGGGAGAGAGGGAGAGAGGGAGACAGGGAGAGAGGGAGAGAGAGGGGGAGGGAGAGAGAGGGGGAGGGAGAGAGGGAGAGGGAGGGGAGGGAAAGAGAGGGAGGGAGAGAGGGAGAGGGAGTGGGAGGGAGAGAGGGAGACGGAGGGAGAGAGGGAGAGGGAGAAGGAGAGGGAGAGGGAGAAGGAGAGAGGGAGAGGGAGGGGGAGAAGGAGAGGGAGAGGGAGAAGGAGAGGGAGAGGGAGGGAGAGAGGGAGAGGGAGGGGGAGAGGGAGAGGGAGAGGGAGAGGGAGAGGGAGAGGGAGAGGGAGAGGGAGAGGGGGAGGGAGAGAGGGAGAGGGAGGGGGAGAGGGAGAGGGAGAGGGAGAGGGAGAGGGAGGGAAAGAGGGAGAAGGAGAGGGGGGAAGGGAGGGATAGGGAGAGGGAGGGAATAAGGCTCAGGACACGCTGTTTCCCCCTTCTCCACGTTGGGACCATTCTGCTCTCGTTCGCTCGCCCAGACTAAGGCGGATGAACGGACGGCAGCTGACGCAGTTCTCCCAAGCGTCCACCTTGCCCTTGCCCATCCCAAGGTGGACACAGTGCTTAGGGATTTCCAGGGGTCATAGTTTATGTCGTGGCTCCGGCACCAGGTCCTGGTGTGGTGCCTGGGCGAGAGCAAACCCAGGAGCGCCGCACACCGATAGAATTTGACGGTCTTTATCGCCGACAGTGGAGAGCGGGCTCCTGCCCCAAAGAACCCACGACCCTGAAGCCCAAAGCAACAGGGTTTAGAAAGCCAAAAACCACAAGGGCGGGAGGGGCTCCGTGGTTGCTGGGGTCGAGGGGATATCGGCCTGAGTCATACGTGGGACACGTGACAGTCTTAGCATTCACCCGGGCGCGGTCTGTGTTAAGCCTGAGCGATCATGCCAGGGAGCTTCTCTGCTCTGCCCGGTGGCAGGCAGTGCACTGTTTCTGTCAGAGTTTTAGATCATGGTTTCAGACCGGAGTCTCACAGTGGGGTGGGGGTGGGGCTTTCTCACGATGGCGTCCCGGGTGCTCTAACCTGGGTCCCTCCTGCCCAGCTGTCACCTCACAGGTGCGCCATCGCATTACTTTGCACCAGGGGCTCATGGTCCTGGGGAACCCCCTGCGGGGTCTGGCGTGCTCTGTGCTCCTCTGGCTCTCTGTGCCTGGAGGGCCGTCGTCGTGGTCGGGTCCACGACACATGGGGCAGGCGGGAGGCAGCCTCTCAGGGTCCCGGGCTCCCTGAAGCTCACGTCCAGTCCCTTGCCCTGTCCTCTGGATGTAGCTTGGGACGCCCTCTGCCGTCTGTCGCTTCTTTTCTTTTGGTGATGCCAGAATCGTTATCTGGAACTGGACTCGGACCAGGCTGAAGTCGGGAGCCAGGAATCCAATCCAAGTCTTGCATGTGCGTGGCGGGGGCCCAGGTAACTGAGCCGTCACGGCTGCTTCCCGGGGTGCACATTAGCGGAGCGTAGGCTGAAATCAAGGCACTCGGAGGGGGTGTGGGCGCCTTAACCGCTGAGCCACGGGCCTGCCCCGTTAGATGGATTTTATGTACAGATTAAAAGTTCCCTGGCTTTTTTCCTGTTGTGGACGCACCTGCACAACTCACAATTTACCTTTGTAGCCATTTGGAAGTCTAGGTTCGTGACATGAAGCCCACGCGCGGTGCCTGCCTTGCCACCATCACCACCCCCAGCTCCAACGCCTTTCACCACCCCAAATCCCGCTCCAGTCAGCGAGATGCAAGTCCCCAGGCACGAGGACGGGCAGATGGACCGAGGAGTGACCAAGGAGAAAGCCACCAGATGGGGACATTGAAGCGGCCGCTGAAACCACAGGCCAGGAAAGCCTAGGAAAGCCCAGCCTGGTTTTGTCCAGGGGACCGGTTTTCTCCTATCCCATGGCAGTGACGCTGTCCTCCCCTCGAGTGCAGGGGACCATGGGAAAGGACGGCATGGTCGCGCCCCTCTGCCAGGTGGGGGCGGGGAGGGGCCGCAGAGGGGCCGGGTCGGTGGCCCTGCCTCTTCTTCGCGGTCCCACAACCGTGGCCGAGGAGGCTGCGGTCCCAGCTGAGGCCGTCGGCCTCCAAGACATGGCTGCACACCTGCCTGGGGCACAGTGCCCCCGGCCAGGGGCGCTCAGCAGGTGCACCTGGTCCAGGCCCGTGGAGCCTTCCGAGCCTCTCATCACATAGGCTGGGAGCTCGTTGTTACGGGAAAGGCCTGGCTGTTGGGGCGACGACCGCCACTGTGGAACAAATACACTATTTCTAGAACACGTTTAGAAAACGGATTTGGTGTCGGGAAGGAGGAGTCTGGTGAAAACCTGGCCTCGTGGTAGCATCATGATGTTCGTGTCGTGGGAAGGTGTTGCTTCCTACTCCCAGAGACTGCGGTATCGGGGTTACCTGGCGGCTCCCAGCGCGGACGGCCTCACGGAACCCAGTGTGTGCACCCAGCTGATGGAGCTCCCAGCCCCTTCGTCGATGTCTTTCCCCAAGCAGAACGTTCTGGAAGGCTGGGTTCTTTCTTCCGGAGGAGAACGCTGATTTGGGCTTCAAACTCCTTAAGCCGTTTGTGGCCGAGGGAGCTGAAGTGGCACCGCGTGTTTCCAGTGCACGTGCTTCCGGGGCCCCCTCGTGACCTCAGGGCCGCCGCGATGAGCTCAGAGCCGCCGGGACCTTGCCAGGGCCTGCAGCAGCCTGGGCGACTCCCGCAGTAAAGGGAGGGTGGCCCCGGCCTCTGGCACCTTTCTGCCAATGTCGTACCCGGAAACGGAGTCCTCAGACCGGTTCCCCGAGCCTGGAAATCTAAAGTAAACACCCACACCTTGGCAAAACGCGTTGCTGGCTTGGACCCCAGCGCCACAACAGAGGACCCAGCTCCGCTGGCCTTGCCGAGAGGGGCTTCCCGCGGGCTCTGGGCCCCAGCACCTCCCCGGCGCGTTTCCCTCTGCGCAGCTGAGCGTCTTTCTCCAGGCTGCCAGCCAGGCGGAGGCACCGCCCTGGACAGGGCCCTGAAGTCGGCTGTGTCAGACCCATCGTTCCAGGGGGAGCAAACAAACCTTTATTCAAACAGACCTGGCACCTGACAGGATTAAATTCCTTGTGTGTAAGTGAACGGTGCTCATTAATTACGGATCCTATGCAGGCAGCAATGCAGCATTAGCTGCCGGCCTGTTTCCCAAGTTCGGGGTAAATTCATGGCCTATTGGATACGGACCAAGACTATTTTTAAAGTCTTGAAGTTGACCGGGCACTGCTTGTTACAAGAAATTTATGAGCTCAAATCCAGCAAAACGTAATGAAGCCGATTGGATTTCTTTCCCAAATACTAGTGGGCAGTGTGTTAAATAGCAGCCAACGCAGAACCTGCGCTGTGTGTGTCCCGCGGTCACGTTCTCACGCCAAGAAGTGCTGTGGTACTCAAAAGTAAAGGAACAGCCTCTGGTTAGTGCACTTGACAGAGGCACTGCGCTAGGGATTTATGGTTTAGAGATGCTAATACTTTTATTTGTAGTGTTGAGCCCTAGAGTGAGCGCGGAGCGCACCCCGCTTGTATATCGTGCTTTGTTCCTGCAGCAGGACGTGGTGGGGGCTGCGTTCTGCCGGACAAGTGGTCATTGTCTGGAACCAGGGCCACCCTGAGGGCAGGAGGCGTCTGGGGACAGCGAGGGTTTGCGCTTCGGCGAAATAATCGCCCGCCCCAGAGCGGTGCAAAGCTTAATCCTCGTGTGTAGGTTGAGCACAGAGCGCGTGTGTCAGAAACTCAGCTCTCAGTGCGAGCGTGGAGAGGCGTGGCCTGAGCAGGTGGTGCGGTCACCTCGGGAGCTGGGCGCCCTGTCCCCTGTGGCTGGGGGTGTGTGTGGCGCAGTGAGGAGCCCTCTGCACATGCTGACTCCGACCTCCCCAAGCGCAGAGCCGGGGCCCAGACGCACTGCTCTTCGTAACAAGCCGCTCCGTCCGTGGTGCTGTGCTGGAGAGCACGCCATGGTGAAGACACCCGGGGACCAGGAACCACCCGACTGAAGGGCCTGGGGACCCCCATGTGAGTGTGGCAAGGTCAGCGCCTCCGCATGCGTGGGAGGAAACCCCACAGAGGTGAGCAGGAGGCCTGGAAAGTCCGCCGTGGACGCGGCATCCGTAAACCCAGCCGCGCACCTGCTGGATGGAGACAGAGGAACCACGCAGAAGACGTGAGCAGCCCAGCAGCTGACACTGCCCCGCGCCAGATGAACGCTCACCGAAGCCGACCCTGTGCTGGCCCTTAACCGTGCCCAGTGGATCCGAGGGACTGAAATCCTGCACCATAGGGACAGCAGGGGAGCTCCGAATTCCACACTCACGGACAACCCACGCATCAAAGAGCCAATCTCAACCCGGACAGGTAAAGCATACAGCCCGGGGCGAGAGGGAGGGCGCAGCTGTTACACCTTCAGGGGTGCGGACCAAGGAGAGCAAAGAGGAAGCTGGGGCCTCAGCACTGAGAAATGAAACAAAGACTCGAACCGACAACCTCAAGACACCAGGACAGGAGAGAAAGAAACCCAAGGCAAGGCGGAGGAGAGAGGGCTGAGCCCGCAGAGGGAGAGGGCTGAGCCCGCAGAGGGAGAGGACGCGAGCCCGCAGAGGGAGAGGACGCGAGCCCGCAGACTGAAGGCCGCACATGAACGCGGGTCGCACCAAGGCAGAGTCTGGCTGTCCCGAGGAGGAACGGGGTTTCCGCAGCCTGAGCTACACCGGGAGCCCAGGAGGCCAAGACCCTCCTTGCTTCTGGAGTGACGACACTTCCCTGCTGCACAGTTTGGATGATGCCAAGCCCATTACCATACACAAAAAAAGCAATTTAAAATTATTCATAATTAAAACGTTCATGTCAGTGACAGTTTTCAAATTTTATATGTCACTTCTAGAATCTGTTTAATATCAAAAAAAGATTTTGGGCATGGCCATATGGGAATTATGCAACACTGAAACGGAAATAAAACATTGTGTTCCCAACACGGAACCAAGCTGGAGATGGGGTTGTTCCCAGCGCAGGAGAACGGGGTGGGGTCACATATGAGGGCCAAGAACTTTAGCCGAGTCTCTGGACGCCGTCCCGGGACGGGAACGAGCTCTGACAGCCACGCCAACCGTGCTTCGATTTTCCTGTGCAAATACAAGCAGAATGGCCTCTGAGGCCGGCCAAGAGGCACTGAGGCCCTGGGCTGCTGACTGCACCAAAGCTACCGCAAGTCATTGTCCTAGAGATAAGCCCAGCGCTCACTGGGAAGCGAGGGAAAGAAGTGAGCGAGGTTCAAGAAGCACCCGGATCCACGGCTCAGTCCTGCTGCGGCAGCCAGGAGTAGCTCGCTCGGCTGTGTCCCGGCATTTGCCCGCCCAACTAGCAGCAGCGGCAGGGAACCAACACACGGGGAGGTGAGCCAGAGACACCGGCCGCGGTGCACACACTGGGTGTTCCAGGCTCCTCTCGTCTTCCCGGCACTTGGCAAGTGTTGGCCTTTGAGCGACTGCCCAGCCGGACCATGTCTTGGTCCGGTTCTGAAGGTGTGACCCGGAGAGGCTGGGCACAGACAGAAGTGGACAGGGATGTGGGTCTGACGGGATTGGGAGCTGGGCCTGGGGAGACCTGGAGGCCGCCCTGGGTGCGGCTGGGTGTGGGGCGGGGATCGGAGTGCCCGCTTTTTCTCGTGAAGGCTGGTGAAACTCGTGCGCTTTTCCCTTGTGTGCACTGTCAGCTCCGTCCCTCCAGCCCGGCCGGCTGTCTGCATCCACGGGTTTCTCACACTCAAATTCAGCCAGTATTGAAACACATTGCCCTGGTACGAACATGCACACTCTTTTCCTTGTTGTTTTCCCCTAGAGTTTACGACGATCCGTACGGTGTCACCGCTGCGTTAGGTATCGTCTCATCTGGAGGTGAGTTAAGGTGCACGGGAGGTGCGTGCAGGCTCCATGCGAATTCCGTGTCGGGTTCTGTGAGGGACTCGCGCATCCGCAGGCGTCCGTAGCCTCGTCCCCCACGGCGCCGGCGCCCAGAGGCACTCACATGCTGTAGTTTCCGTCAGCCTGTTCTGTTGGCCAAGTAGATCCCTATGCCTGGTCTGGGCTCCAAGAGTCACCCGTATTGCACAGCAGAACCTGTGGGAAGCAGCTTTGGTCTGCCCAGCGTGGGGGCCACGGGGGTGTTGGTTAGGAGTGCGGGCACCGCGTCCTCGCCGCTGATCAGTGAAGGGGAGTGGGAGCGTTAACTACATGCTGAGCCTCATTTTCCCCGCGTGCAAAGCCCACTCCTCGCGTTTCTGTAGGACAAGTCAGAGGAAGGCCCTCGGGTGCCTGCCACGCTCCTGCCGTGAAAAGAGTCGCAAGAACGAGAGGGGATGCCGCTGCCAGGAAACCTGAACATCTCGGTGCGTGGCACACGTGGCTTTTGCTAGGATGGCAGTGGTTCGCGCCAGTAAAGCGCCTGGGGCAAGCCAATGCCCCGCATCGATGACCCGCACACGGCGCCGTCCGCCCTGAGCCCTCCGTGCGGCCCCCAGCCCTGCCTCTCCACACACTCTCCCGGTGTGGTTGGGGGAACTCGGGCCTGCGGGGCGGGGCTAAGCACGCAGAGGATTCCCAAACCTTGTCAGGTGCCGATCTTTCGGAAGTGTCAATCAACAAAGCATCTCTGTGTGGGGCTTTCAGGGCTTTGTTCGATTTTCGAGGTTTCAGTTCTCACTGAACAAACGGCTGGGCTCGGAGGTTTAGGGCAAGGCAGCGCGCGGCGGTGTTCCGCGCGAGTGAAAATCGAAAATTACAAAGAACTTGAATGTCGACACAAAACGGCTGGGACTGCTCTCCAGTGATTTTCCCCTTTATTCCACGCCGCCCAGATCTCTTTTTAAAAGCTCCGTCTGAGTTAAACATCTGCTACCGATTCTGACACCAGTTGGGATCAGCAGGAGTGAAAAACATCCTACAGAAAGGGAAGATCTACTGTGGAAGAGGAGGTTCTTCCCCGCGTCTGGAACTCCACTGCTGGGCTCCAGATTCCAGCAGCGTGCAGCAGGGCTGTGGGGGGAGGGACGAGCTGGCCCTCGGTGCGTGCTTAGGGTGGGGAAGGGGCCGTGCCGACGGTCAGGCTCAGCACCACACATGTCAGAGTCCACATGAAAACCTCGACACAGTGAGAGAAAGGAGAAAGTTTGCGGAGTAAATGTTTTGAAAGGGCTGTGCAAATGCCTACGTGTGTGAGAACACGCATGCCACACAGGCTGCACGCACGTAAGACTGTGCATCTTGTGTGAGTAGACACACGCACACACACACACATATGCACACCACAGAGACTCCACGTGTGCAGAGCAAGGATGGCGCGCCGGGTGTACACACAGCTCCCACAGGACACTAACCACAGATACCCCATGCGTGTGCACAAGGCCGTACAGAGCACATTCCCAAAGTAGGAGTGCCACGCTAGCTCTGTGTTGGTGCACACAAACAAGACTGCATGGCTGCAGCTGCACGCCAGGACCTGGGACGGCGAACCTTTGGTTCCGACAAGGGCCAGTTGTATATTTCTGGCATCGTTTGTGGGCCATACAAAACGACCAACTTAAAATCCAGCCTGCCGTGGACTTACGGATGCTGAGCCCCACCTGTGGTTGCCTTGGTGGGAACGGACCAGAGGACTTCGTGGGCTCCTCATCCTTGTTGTAAAAGCAAGAGCTCAACCGAGAAGAATCAGTGTAGCTGGAAACGAGATGGAGGAGTTTATACTCACGGCCGAAACCAAACTCCTCTCCTCATGTCACTCCCTCTGTGTTGTGAGGGGAGGTGTGCATCGGTCCAGATATGTAGTTATCAGAGAGAGGGAGAGACAGAAAGGTCTTCCATCCGCTGGTTCACTCCCCAGGCGGCTGCGATGGCCGGAGCTGAGCTGATCCGAAACCAGGATCCAGGAGCTTCGTCTGGGTGTCTCACATGGGTGCAGGGGCCCGAGCACTCAGGCCATCCTCCACTGCCTTCCCAGGCCACAGCAGAGAGCTGGATCTGAAGAGGAGCAGCCGGGACATGAACCGGTGTCCATCTGGGATGCCGGCACTGCAGGCGGAGGCTTAGCCTGCTATGCACGTGCTCACCCCCCCCCCCCCTTTCATTGAATCAGCTAAGTATCCCACGTGTTAATTCACTGTCTGTAAGACACGCACTGCCCATGTGTGTGTGGAGTGTGTTTTCATATCTGTTTAAATGCGAGTGCTTTTCATGCTTCTTGGAAAGACTGACTGTGCTCTGTGTCCGTCAAGTCGAGGGGCAGGTGTCAGGACACCATATCCAAGCACTTGGCACATAAAAGGGGGATGTATGGGCCCGGGTCAGGCTGGGCTGGCTCCGGGGGCCACCGCGTCTCTCCATTTCCCCGTCAGCTTGCTCCAAGCCTCTGTCGTGTTGGGGTGCCTGTCTCGGGGAGCGTTTCCCCTGGAGCTCAGAAGCCGGGCCCCGCAGTGCCAGGCCTGCTTCTTCTCAGAGCCAGGGCTCACGCTCGTCCCCGCACCAGCGCAGTCCTCGGAACACGAGCCGTGGGGCCCTGCGGAGTCAGACGCCTCTTTCGGTTGAGCCCCTGTCCCCATGGTGTCGGGAGACAAAAGGGCCAGGCTGAGCCGTGGCTCCTGCCGGGGGCACAGAGCAGTGTGGCAAAGGAGGTAGTGGCGGAGAGGCAGTCCTGGCCGGATCTGGGGTCAGACTGCCTGGGCTCCAACCCCTGCTCAGCCATGGAACAGCCACGGAACAGCCACGCCCATCTCAGCAAATCCTGTGCCTTCGTCGTCCGAGTCTCCTTACCTGTAGAGCAAGAAGCAAACATGCAGCGTCGTCTTGAGGACTCGCTGAGCCGTTGGTGACGGCGGCATCCAGCAGGCCCCACCCGCGCCGTGCATGCGTGTGCGGGCGCCATACATACCACGCACCCTCCACATCCACACTGGGATCTAGGGAAGTGTGGCTCTGTAAGCCCAGCGCGGTGGAGGCGGGTGCTAAAGGCACAGACGCGGGGCACACACGGAAGGAATTCACGCGCTCACTCCAATTTCCTACTGCGGAATGAACACGGCAGCTGTAAGAGGAGGCTGTTATTTTACCCATTTTAGAGATGAGAAAGTCGAGGCCCAGGGAGTTCAAGGAAGTCAAAATCACAATATCACTCATGGCGGGGAGGCACGTGGATCCAGGTCTGGCTGCTCCAAACCCCTCATCGCACCACCCCTCCCTGCTGGCACTGCACTCCGCGGCTCCAGCCACCATTGCTGTGATGACGATCCCAGCTAAGGTGACGCCAAAACCAAGTGGCTCCCCAACCTTCCCCTCCTTGGTGCCACATATGTGAGCCGTGCCTAGATTCTTAGTGCCACGTATGTGAGCCACGCCCGGATTCACAGATGTGAACAATGGCTGTATTCTTGGTGCACGTCCAGAGCCACACCTGGATTCTTGGTGCCACGTATATGAGCCACGGCCAGATTCTTGGTGCCACAGATATGAGCCACAGCCGTATTCTTGGTGCCACAGACGTGAGCAATGCCTGGATTCTTGGTGCTACGTCTGGGAGCCATGCCCGGATCTCTGGGTTCCAGACAGCACACTGCTCTCCATGCTCACTTCTTGTGGCAAAGCTGAGCTCCTTGGCACCAGCCGAGACGTCCACGAGAACCCCAGAGATAGCTGGGTGCTTCCCACCCGGCACCCCCGCTCCCTGCAGCTCAGTGGGAGGCTGTGCGGAGAGCGTGAGGTTGTGGGAGACCCCACGTCCGTCAAACATCCTACAGAAATTTCGGCATCCTAAGACCTTCACGTGGGCCGTCTTCAGATATCCTAGCTCAGGTTCCGATTCTCCGCGTGGAGGCGAGCGGCCCTACTTCGCCCGGGTGAAGCGGTAGGCGCCGGAGAACGCTTGGCTCTGGTTGTGGGAAACACGGCTAAGAGGGAGACGCTCGGATAGACTGCTCGAGGATGAATTTCTGGGGAGTAAGGGGAGGCCTGGACGCGAAGCCAAGACAACCTAATTCCTCCAGCTGCCTTCCCAGCTACCCAGGGCGCTGCCTTGAGAACGCGCCCACACGAGACCACACGAGACCGCAGAGTTAGCCGAGGCCAGGAGCTGTGGGTTTATAAATGCCGGTCAACACAGCTGGCTGAGAAATGGCCCCTTCTGCTTCACGGCCGAGCGTGCAGGGCGGCCGCTGCCCCCCTGGGCGGTGGCATCGTAAGGAGTTGGCCACCTCCTAGTGCTGTCAGCTCCATTCTGGCCCCGCAGCGCTCGCTTCTGGACAGAAGTGGTGGCCGACTTCCCTTTACCGAGTAGATGTCCATTAGGAAGCCCATGAGGGGTCCCCGGGGCTCCATCCGGGGCTCCATCCAGCCCCCGCCCCCGGCCGCCCTGGCAGCCTGCCTGAGCAAACCCTGGCCGCGGGCCCGGGCAGCCAGCGTTGCTGTTGTTATCTACTTCCCATCTCAGAAACTCACCCCCCCCCCCCCAACAGCAGGCGTCCGAGCAGGTGCGCGGTCTGTGTCTGTGCGACGTTACCGCGATATTCACGCTCCTGTGGACCCCGGGCCCCCAGCGTGGGGAGCTGCTGGCCTCAGCTTGGAGAGAGATCTTGCTGTCAAGACAATGGGGAGAGACGATGCCAAGTGGTAACAAGCGTGCGTGCTTGTGTGTGTGTGCGTGGTTGTGTGTGCATGCATGTGCGTGTGTGTGCTTGTGTGTGTGCTTGTGTGTGTGTGCTTTGTACCTCTCACCTGCCAAGAGACAATTTCCTCTCCATCCCATCAGACAGGCAGTGGCAGGAACCTGAGCTTCCGGAACAGACCTGGGGGTGACAGGCTCACGTGTGGACGAGGTGGTCCCTCCACGGGAGACAGAGGCCACGCCACCCAGCTGCCCTTGGGCAAAGCGAGAGCGGGAACCGTGTGGCTCTCAGTCGGCTCTGACTCTGTCCCCCGGGGCCTGGGCAGGAGGGCAGAGGTGTTTTGTTGCTGGTGATGTTGCTGGGCCTTGCGATCCCTGCTCCCTCCTGCACCGAAGGAGGCCCCAGTCGGCTTGTAAGTCGCATCTCTTGCTAGCGAGAGAGGTCATTCCCTTATCTGTCCGGGGATCCGCCACGTCCAGGGATGGTCTTCTCTCGATTTTTTTATGAAGTCGGTATCACAGGAAAGACAAACTGAAGTGCCCGATGATCGACCACCCCCAAGAATCAGAGGCCACCAGCGTCCAAAAGTCGAAGCAAACTGCAGGGATCGTTTACTGCGAGTTCGAACTCGGACCCTCCTCGCCTTCCCAGTAACAGTGGTGTGGCACAGGAGAGCCCCCCGCCCAGTTTACACAAAGCTTATATAATCAAGTACAAACAGGTGTCTACGTAAGCACTTTCTTATGTTCTCTTCGGCTGTCTTTATGAACCTGTGCGTTTCATTGGTGCTTTTAAAAGTGAACGCTACCGTTTAAAAAGGAGCAAGTGAAGAATAATCTTGAACAATAAAAGCTGTGATATGCACTTGTGGCCCCTGACCTTACATCTCCGGGAATTGTTTGCCGTCCCTCGGTTCTGAGAACTCGGCCTGCTCTGTCTAACCGCGTGGAACAGGGAGGATGTGGAATGGGGGCAAACAAGCAAGCAGAGTACAGAAGCCAAACCCGCAGTGAGCAAAGGTGCAGGCTGTGCGGCCCCCTCTCAAAACGCTTGGTGTGAAAAGGAGCTGAGCCCCCGGTCCGGGCCTCGGCACCTCCCACTGTGACCTCAGCTGGGGTCAGTCTTTGCAGGTGCAGCTGACGGGGCTGGGGCTGCACTGGACAACACTGGGGCCGTACTGGCCTGGGTCCGGTATGAACAGCGACCTCACAGGACGCAGGTTGGGACACGGAGGCAGACACGCACCGGGAAAGGCCCCATGAAGATTGGAAGGGAGGAGCGACTTGCAGGAGTGAGGCCTGGCACAGAGCTTCCCGGAGCCTTCACAGAGCGCGCAGCCCTGGGCGTCCCGGCTGCAGGACCTGGGGACCACACATGTCTACGGCTCCTGGCCGCCCACCTCTGGCGGCTGCCTGCCCTGCCCACACGTCTTCTTGTGATCTCGAATTCCTCCACGCTTCCCTAGGGAGCCATTGGGCCTTGGCCCCAGAGGGTCAGCTGGCCATACTCCCTGCTGACTAGGGACGGGGGCAGATGAGAGGTTTGTGTCCAGGGACTTGGGTTTCAACCCTGGCATTCCCTACTCTTATTGTCTGATCTAGAGCAGTTTGCCAGGTTCCTCTCCCGTGAATCGAGGGTCGTGGAACCTGCTTCCCGGCTGCTGTGCCCCCAGCTGAGGGGCCCTGGGGCAGGGGGCCCGGTGCCCGGCGGTTATTGCAAAGGAGCTGCTGTTATCCCACTTAAGCTCCCGCGCTCTCACGGGCATCCGCCTTCCTCTTCTCTCCTACTCTCTGCGATTTGTTAGGACACACTGGTTTCCTCCCAACAAACTCTGAGCTGGCACGGCTGGTACCGTCAGCCACCCGTGCCGTGTCCCCAGCAGTCCCAGGTGGTGAAGGACTGGGCTCCTCCTCCTGGGATCTGAGCATCCATTTGGTCCGAGAGGGTGTGGGAGGCGGGGCTGGGCCTTCCCAGGGGCCTGTATCCTGTTGGATCTGGCTGCAACGGATGCCAGGAAAGGCAGCCGTGGTCCCCAGGAGCCAGCGACACTGGCTGGGGGCTGGGAGGACGGTGGAGGTGAGGACGCCGCCAGTCTCTCTGACTGGCTGTCAGTACGCTGAGGTCTGTTGTGTTTGTCTCTGCTGTGATGAGTGAGCTCCAACGCGGGCACAATCTCCACCCACCCGGTAGATCTCGCCGGGGGCTGCTGCACGTTTCAGAATCAACCACTTGGCATTAGAATTTATTTCACAAATGTGGAGACATCATTGCCCCAGATCCCGGGGGGCCTGGCTGTGGTTTCTGCCATGAAGGGGATGGCCCAGCTCTGCAGCAAAGTTGGACATGAGGAAGAGCCCCTGTCTACACTCGCTGTCTACACCTGCTGTTTCCCGTGCTGTGGCTGTCATTGGGCTGTAATTTAAATGATGGAGTTTAGGGAAGCAGCCTGGGGTTGCTCAGCCTGACTGGGGGACACGCTTCTCTTTCCCCTTCCACGGCACAATGACAAAGAGGAGGAAGTGGAAGCCGAGGGCGGGGTTCCGGGGACGGGGTGGGGGCTGAGCCCTGGCCCTTCCGAGCCCGGCGTCTGTGGGCTCCCTGTCCACTCTTGCAGGAGCCAGCAGTGACCAGCAAAGTTCCTCTGGGTTTGCGAAGCGAGTGCGTGTTCTTACATGGTGCACAGGACTTTTTGGCTTTGTCCTCAATGCGAAAATCTGATTCGTATGCTAAATTATTAACGGGTTCTTTCCATTACTGTAGAAAATGATTTTAAAGGTGCTGGGAAGCCATTTGATGGAGGGAAGAAATCACTGACTGTGACAACATCTCCCACGAGGTAACTGAGAGGTTTTTCAGCCAAAAACCCATGTTGGACAGAATTCACCTGTCAGGTTAACCGCCTGATAAGGCTGCCTGGGCTGAAGGAAACGGAGTTACTGAGCACTTGTAGCTTCGGGTGTGCGTGAGTTCCTGTTCTTGGCTGTTTTTCTTCAGGAGGAACCGCACAGTTGCGGGTTAGGTTGTGCTCGGAGTTGACACTCGCAGTGATCATCAGAGAGAGCGAAACAGCCTGCAGCCGTCGCCACCTGGCAGCGGAGCTGCGTGAACCCTGGGGGCTGCGACCACAGCTCAGGGCGGGGGGGGGGGGGGGGGGGGGGGGCGCTGGGCCGGGCAAGAAGCCCCGACTGGAAGATGCCGCTCTGCGTGGGCCAGGAGCGGCAGCGCCTGGGGCCTCGGAGGTCCGTGCAGGGGAATGTGCCCGGCCACAGCTGCTGCTTCTCCGAGGGTCTCTGGAGACCCCAGGGCCTCAGGCTACAAAGCCACCTCATGGCCGTGCTGGTTAAATTGAGTTTCCTTCATCGACGTCTCTCTTAGCTGCTCTCCAGATGGGATGCTGGGGTCCCCCAAGCTCAGCCCCCAGCGCGAGGTGTTAGGAGACGCCTCCGGGCGGCGAGCGGGTGGCAGGAGCCGAGCCCATGTGATGGGGCAGTGCCTTCCCGAGTGGGGCCGCCGACAGCTCCCTGTGCGAGGACACGGTGACCTCACTGGACCCTGTGCTGGCCAGCACCTTGCTGGTGGCCTGGTGTGTCTCCAAGCCATGAGGTCAGCCTCCCTGCCCGGGGTGCTTGTTGGAGCAGCTCCGACCCGACTGAGTCGGCTGGGGTGCCACGCGGCACGAGCCAGACCTGAACATGGAGAACGTTTGGCCGATACCAACTTGGGAGCTACTTCACCGTGTCCTTATTTCAGGCTATACACTGAGGCTGTGCTACCTCCAAGACGCTGCGAGGAGTGAGTGGTTCTCCCGGCGGCCAAGGCGCTGTGCCCATATCCGTGTTCCTGGGTTTGGTCCCTGCTGATCAGGCCCTGGAAGGCAGCAGTGAGGACCCGAGTGATGGGTGAGGGAAGCGCCAGGGGGCACGACACCCAGGACGTCCCTGTAGGGGAGACAGCGTGGCGTATCCAAGGCGCTAAGTGGTCTGCTGCCTGGGCGGGGTGACTTCGGACATCAGGCAGGGGGCAAACGATGCCAGCCGTGGTGGGGGCTGTAGGTCGAGGGCCACAGCGAGCCACTGGGGAGTTTCCAGCAGAAGGTGATGTCATTGGATCAGTGGTCCAAAGCCTGAGGTGATTACCCAGACTGCACTGGTGCTGTGAGAGACTCAAAGACAGCTGGAGCCCCAGGGCTGGAGAGGAGCGAGTGGAGGGAGGCGAGGGCGGCATCTTCCTGCTCCACCTCGGCGCTGTTGTCAACCCCCACCTCCTCCATGCAGGCCCCGCGTGCCCTGTCCTTGTGCCCACACAGCCACGGGAGTCTCTGTTGGACGACTCGATCTTTAACTACATTTCCATCGACAAAGACTGCGTACGTCAGAAGACAGCATTATGCTATACGGCACTAAAACACCAGCACCGTGCACCGTAAGACACAGTTGATAGCAAGACGCCTGCTAAATGAAGTGATAGGAACCGTGCGAGGATGTCGCCTAAGGATCTGGGCGACACCCAGGCACAGGCTGTCTTCACGGCTTCCCAACTTCTTTCTCCAGGGAGCTTGAGGGTTCGTTGAGTGCAGAGGATGGTTCCTGCTCCTGTGGGCACCGTGGGACCCACCCTGGAGTCCGTTACACAGTCAGTGGTGAGAGCACGCGCAGGAGTAACTGAACCACAGGCTGGCAGAGCCCCTGACGAGGCCCAGGCTGGCAGTGGGACAGGAGACGGCTTCCTCTTGTGAGCGGTGACGCTGGGCATTGGGAGAAAGGCTACCAGGAGACCTTACAGCCGTTCACGGCAATTGTAGGATTCAAAGTTGTGTGTGGCGTAATTAACAATCCAGATAACTCCAGATTCGTTATAAGCGAAAGCAAAAGCAAGACAGAGCAGCCTTCCACCTGGGCCGGTTTTCCCTGCGACAGTCAACGGCTTTAAGCTATTTCCATGGTTGGTCGACATTTCCCTCTAACTCCAAGTGTGTTCTCTAACCTAAATGTCCCTTCCGGTTTGTCCTTAATGACTTAATGCTGTTGGCCACGAGAGCGGGGTTCCAGGGCAGCCCCAGCGCTCAGACAACTCACAGAGCCGATCCATTCCAAGGGCTGCGTGAGCGGGGTCCAGCCTAGGCCAGCGTGCGTCACGCGTTCAGGATGGGAGCAACGACGCCTGTGTGACCCATGTACATTGAGAGGTTACTTTTCTTTTTTATCCAGTTTTCTGTTTTACCCGCAGTTACTAATTGTCCTCGTATTCATTTAAATTTCTTTTGATAAACTCATCTCTAACTCAACCCGTACTCTGCCCGTGGACTGACTCCTGTGACCGCAGGCCACCGATCTCAGGGCCTGACTGGTCTCTCCCTGCAGGCTCTGGGACTGTTCTGAGCCTGCCATCACCCACATGCCGGATTCCGTCCATCTCTCCTCTGGGTCTCCCTCGTTCTGTGCTCACTGCCTGACTCGGGTGTGTGCATCATTCCTGACTTTTGGGGAAGCGTCAGTCGTGGCTCCACTGGTGTGGATAGGCACCTGCCGTAGTGCACCAGCCCCTGTGCAGGGAGGCACGGGTGGGCGTTCCTGGACTCCACCACCAGGTGCCAGGAGCCGGTGCTGGGCACAGCAATCAACAGGGTCTCCAGACATTGCTTCTGGGGAGGGAGTGGAGGGAATTTGAGAACCACCGTTCCGGACTTCAGTCTCAATGTTCAGCCCTGGAAATGGGGTAAGGACCCCTGCCTTGCCCACCCCAGGTGTTATGGGAGCGACATGGCAGGTGGATGTAAAGGTGGCTTCATACATTGACGTGCTACATAAATGGAAGGCCACGTTATTACTTGCTTGTATAGTTTGAGTTGCATGCTTTAGGATATTGGATTCTAGATTTATCTAAATGTTATCCAAAAGACTAGCTGGATACTTAGCAGGTGATAGGATTTCAATAGCACTTCTGAGTGAATCCATACATGTTTATATACGTTGTCCAAAACAAAGACATTTCCGTGTGTGTGTATTTGCATGTATATTTGCGTGTGCTATGGAAGATTACACTGGTTGCTATGACAAATAAACCTAAATGTACAAAGTGGCTCCAGAATGGAAGTTCATTTCACGTAGCTGGAAGTCTCCACGTTTGCTCTGCATCGTCAGCTGGGTCTCGTTTCAGAAGCCACCAGTTCCCGGCGTGACCGGGGCTTCCCATGGGGACAGGGTCACCGTGCCTGACAAGCCAGCATTGAGGGAAGAGCGAGCGCAGAGGTCGCGACTGCTTGGTCCCCCTGGTGACATCATGTCACGTGACATCATCCAGACCTTGGGGATGGGATGTCGGGAGGTGTCTGCGGGGTGAGCGGTAGCCGCACCTCCTGCCAGGTGTGCGTCTTTTTCAGTCCAGGTGTTCTGGCTCAGACCCAGTGCTCTGTTGGAGCTCTGTGCCTGCGTTAGAGTCTGTGTAATTTGTGTGCATGTGTTCATGTGCATGTGTGTGCATGTGTGTGCTTGTGTGTACATGTGCATGTGAGTGTGTGTGTGTCTGCACCATGTGTGTGTGCTGTGCATGTGTGTGTATGTCCGTGTGTGCTTGTGTGTACATGTGCATATGAGTGTGTGTACATGTGTGTGCATGTGTGCATGTGAGTGTGTGCGTGTCTGCACCGTGCGTGTCTGTGCTGTGCATGTGTGTACATGTGTATATGTGTGCGTGTGTGTACATGTGTGAGTGTGCATGTGTGTGCATGTCTGCACCATGCATGTGCGTGCTGTGCATGTGTGTGCATGTGTGTGTGCACACATATGTGGCTGTGTAGTGCATGTACGATTCTTACTTTGTTTTGATGTGTAAAGAGATGCCCAGTGTTTCCTATGGCAGGGGATAAAACCTTTTCCTCCCTCTTTTTCTTTACTGAAACCACCCCAGTCCATATTCGGGGGTCATGGGGGGTGGGGCTCTGCAGATCCCTCGGAGTGCCCAGCCACACGCTGGGCACTCTATCAGCACTCCGTACGCATGTCACTAAAAGCCACTGTCTACAGCTATGTGAACAGATGGACTGGATTCTTTCTTTGCAAGCAAACGGGAATCCTAACTTAAGCCAAGGGTGATCGCTTGGAACAGAGATCAGGGCGGTGGCTCCTGGCATCCGTGGAGAGTGCGATGTTGGCCTAGGAATGAAGCCCGGAGCAGCCCCGGGAGCCACAGTGGGGGCCTTGTCAGTACTCCCTGGGCACAAGAGGATTAGCAGGGACGCCTTCCGCTGGGTGAAGTGGAGATAAGCCCTTTTCAGTCCTTTGTCCCTGTGCTCAGAGAGGGTGTCTAATTGGCCGAATTTGGCTTAAGTGAACACAGAAGAGACAATTTCTAATGCAGAAAAAATCATTAGGAAGGAATAACTGGTCCTGGGAAGCCACTGGGGCAACAAACAAACAAGATCCCTGCCCACCCCACCCCACCCCTGGAACTGCTGTGCTGATTCTGTTCCCCGAAGTCACTGCGTCCTCCGAGGAGTCTCATGGCGTAGGGAGACGCCGTCACTCGTCACTAGGGCCATCTCACCCGCATAGGGAGACGCCGTCATTTGTCACTGCATAGGGAGATGACGTCACTTGTCACTCGGGCCTGTCTCATGGCTTAGGGAGATGCCGTCACTCGTCACTTGGGCCATCTCACCTGCATAGGGAGACGCCGTCATTTGTCACTGCATAGGGAGATGACGTCACTTGTCACTCGGGCCTGTCTCATGGCGTAGGGAGACGCCGTCACTCATCACTCGGGCCCCTCCTGCCCTCTGGCTTCCTTGGGGTTGTATAAACCTTTGCCCACAGCTCAGCTTCGTTCAGATCCCAGAAAGAGTTAACTTTTCCCACCACCACTGATGTGCCACAGATCGCTCTACAGCGTGGGCTCCAGCAAAGTGCAGATTTAGTCAATTATAGCAGGATTTAAGATTAAGCTTCAACCACTTTGCCCTCACCGTTGAAATTCAGTTACAGAAAATTCTGTCTCCTCTGCGCATGTGCACACACACATGTGTGCGCACACATACACACATGCGCACATACATGCACACACATGTGCGCACACATACACACATGCGCACATACATGCACACACATGTGTGCACACACACAAGCAATGCATTTATTTGTACAGCACTGAGAGGCTGAAGGAAAGGGAGGAGACGCCGTGAACACACACATCCACATCTAGCAACTGAGAAGAGACCTGGTTAAAGGTGTATTTATTTATTTGAGAGAGAGAGAGAGAGAGAGAGAGAGTCCATCTACTGGTTCACTCTCCAAATGGCTTCAGACCTCAATGACCAAGTCTGGGCCAGGTTGAAGTCAAGAGCCAGGGGCTTCATCCAGGTCTCCCCCATGGGTGGCAGGGTCCCAAGTACTTGGTCCATCTTCCACTGCTCTCCCAGATGCATTAGCAGGGAGCTGGATCAGAAGTGGAGCAGCCAGGACTTGAACCAACACTCATATACAATGCTGGTACTGTAGGCAGCAGCTCAACCCACTGTGCCCCAACACTGGCCCCTGTACACCTTTTTAAAACAATGTTTTAACCAAAAGTAAGATGGCCAACCGTGTTCATCGAGTCACCATTAATTCAGTGATTTCCATGCATAGTCAGCCAGGGGACGCATGAAACAACCAACAGCCAAAACAAGCTGGTAGCTGGATGTCCCTGGTGAAGATGGCAATCCACCAGGGATGTCGCTGGAGGTCCTGCGTCCGACTGGGACACCCAAGAGCACCTGTTGTGTTCTCCTGTCCGGGCTGAGAGCTTGGTCTGTGGACTAGCTGGGAGTGATTCCTCTCTTCGCTGTCATCCCACGTCAGTCATCGTCTGCCATACCCTGCGGCAGCAGGAGCGCGCGGGGAGAGCATCGCTCGTCCTGGCCCTCGGGAGCAGAGGCCAGCCCAGGGACGGGGCAGCCTGGGTATTGCGGGGGAGGCCGGGGCCATGTGCTGCTGCTGCAGAATCCACAGGACAGATGCTGAGCTCAGTGATTGGAAGATGTCACGCGCCTATCAAGGGAGCGTGGCCAGGGCACGTGCAGACCGGGGACAGGAAGTGCTGGCCCCCAAGCCCCACGCATCCCGTGGGTCACAGCCGCGGCCGCGGCCGCAGCGGCCCCGGGGCCCGCGGACTCACCTGCGGGGCAGGCTGACCAGGAAGGCGAAGGCCGCGGTGAGCAGGAAGTTGAAGAGGAGCAGCTTGTACAGCTCCTCGCCCACCGAGTTCTCCCAGCACTGCGGGGCAGGGGCCGGTCACCGCTCGTGCCCCCAGGCTTCCCTCCCCTCGCCCACCCACTGGCGGGAGTGGAGATGAGCAGGCCCCACCCCCACGGGGCAGGAGGCCCGCGCCACGCAGGCTTCGGTGTTTTCTCAGGGACAGTGTGGCTGCTCGTGGGGGCCCAGGGAGCGGGAGTGCGCTGGGACTGGGCCTCTCCTTGGCTCACAGCCCAGATGTCCCCACTTCATGCTGGGTAAAAGGTAGTGTCCTTGGCCGGGATTCATGGGTGCGCGTCCCCCGGGGGCTGCACCTCCTTCCCTCTGACCTCTCCTCCCCCCGCCGCCTGCTCCCTAATGGCCACTCAGCCATCCCTGCTTCCGGTCTCCCCGGAACTCTCTAGAACACCTTCCGTGGCAGGCTCTCAACTGGAATCTCCTCCCGTAGGGCCAAGCAGTTCCCTCAGCAACATGGTCTTTGCCTGAACTCCGGCGCTCCCACCAGGCCTCGCACCTCTAACCGGAGAGACCATCTCCAGTGCCGGGGCCCGTGGGAAATGTGTGTCTTAGCAGCCCCTCCTCAGCTCCCTGCCTCTCCCCTGCACCCAGCTCAACAGCCTCCGTCCTGGCTCCAAACCCAGCCCCACACGACCGCCAGGCCCAGTGCCAGGCTGGCTGCTTTGTGCCAGTGCCGTGTGCATGGGCTGTAGCTACCGAAGCAAGATTGCCTGCACCTGCCCAGCTGGAGAAGTTCCACGGAGAAGATTCCGCCAGATGTGTTCTTTACGGTATTAGACATAAAAACCACGTCTCGGCAGCTGTTAAAGCAATCCGTGTAGACACAATTTTAGGGCCAAATGACATCTCAGCATGCCCACGCCCCCGCTGGCTTGGCGTCTCTCTCTGTGGCTGGGTATTGAGGCGGTTTCTTGTGTCTCACCGTGGGGAGGTCGCTCTTCCCCACACGGAAAAGAGAAAACCCTCGCCGAGGGGCCTAGCCGATGCTGTAGCCGATAGATGCAGGCCACGACCGTCAGCAGTAAGGTGGCAGTGTGTTGGCCGTAATGACAGGGACCTCTGGGGGCCCTGGGAACAGAGTCCGGCTGCTCAGAGCCAGCTGTGAGCTGCACACAGGTCCTGGAAGATGCCTCGGGGGAGGGTAGGTTGTGTCGAAGCGGGGCCGTCTCTTGGGCGTGTCCATGGAGGGTTAGCAATAAGCGGGGGATGCCGTGGGCCCCTCCTGGGGGTGGGGCATTGTCCCAGATTGGTCCCTAGACTGGCAGCGTCAGCACCGCCTGGGACCACTGAGTCGGAAACTCCAGGAGAGGGACCCAGTGGGCCATCTCGGAGCGAGTCTCCCAGAGCATTCCAAGACAGAAGGTTTGAGAATCCTGGTTGTAAAGGCGCCCAGGTCACAGTGGTGGGGAACATTGTCTTTGCATTCTAATGAGGGAAGATTGACAGCAAGCCAGGAGTCGGGGACACTGGGGTACCTGAGGGGCTGTAGGCTTGGAGGAGACAAGGCAGAGGCACTGAGCAGATGCCCGAGGGAGCCGGTGAGCAAAGCCTCCGGACGCTGGCGGGGAGGGGAGAATGTTCGGCAGACGGCACAGTGAAAGCCGGCTTCGATGGTTCTTGTCTCCAGGCGCCGACCAGAGAGCAGGCTCGCCATTTGTACGCTGCTGGCTTCTGAAAAACCCTTTACATATTTATCTATTTAACTTATTTGAAAGGCAGAGAGACAGACCAGAGATCTCCCAGCCAGTGGTCCACTCCTCAAAAGCCCGCAGCAGTCAGGGCCGGGCCAGGCTGCAGTCAGGAGCTGGGAACTCAGCCCAGGGCACCCATGTGAGTGGCTCGGGGCCAAACAGTTCAGCCAGCACCTGCCACCTCCCAGAATGCACGCTGGCAGGATGCTGGAGTGAGCCGCAGAGCCAGGACATGAACCCAGACTCTGCTGTGGGATGCCGGCTCTGGGTGGCTGCTCTCGGAAGAACTTGTATAGAACCAGCTCTGGGGAGCCTTGGAGAGTGACGGAGCGCGTCCCAGGGGGCGGGCCTGGGAGGGCAGGCTGCGGGGACCGCTCTCCTGTGTCTCGGATAGAGACACGCTTGCTCTCCGCTCGGAGAACACCAGGGCCGTCGACGAAAGCGGTGTGAGTGGGTGAGCGGCTCCCTCTTTTCTCCTCCGACTTGGCAACCACACAAAGCAGGAGGGTGGCAGAGGCTGGAAACACTTTGCACACCCGCGTTTCGCACACTTCCCGTAGCTGCTGGCATTGGGACGAGCAGTGGATTGACAGCATCGTCCGGGACCCGAGGGGACCGCTGTCTCTGGCTGGCGCTTGGCAGGAGATGGACGGACACCCTGGGAGCGCTTCCCAGAGCGTCCGTCAGCGTTCGCTTCATCTAACTCCTAGAAGATGCTCATTAACGTGGAAATCTGCCGTCTGCACCTGGCCCGTCTGTTAGCAGCGGCTGAACTCATCAGGTTTCCTTCATTACTGAGCTCTTATCTTGGGAGTGGAGGAAGGGGCCTGGAGACACGGAATCGACGCATTTTCGTGTGCATAAGAATGCAAAAAGCTTCCAAAGGCTCTCAGCTCCGTCCTCTGGGCCGTGTTGTTATTTTGGCTTTCCAGTAAAACTCGGTTTGATTGACATGGAGGTGTGTATGCTAAGGAGCACTGCAGGAAGCAGGCGAGGTCATCAGCGGTGACCTCTCTGTGGGATGTGGTGGGTCCTGTCCCAGGCCTGCAGCTGCCGGGGTGGGGAGGAGGAGCCACCATTCTGAGCACCCACGGCTCAGAACAGAGCAGCAGGGAGCCATCCTGCCTTGTGAGCTCACAGCAGAGAGGAGACAAGGTTCGCCGTTTCCGGTTTCACGCACAGGGGCTCTGTGTGATCCTACGTCCATGTCTGGAGAGGAGCATCCTCTTCATTTTGGTGTGGACTTTGGTCACTTGCATCGACCTTGGGCAAACGTGAGAAGTGACAAAGGGTTCCAGTGGTGCCCACGTTGAGGAGGAAGATGATGGTGCACTGCAGTGCCGGGACCAGGATCAGTCACTCCCACTCCAGCGCTGGAGCCTGCGACAGAGAAGGGCCGGGCTCTGCCCACTCACCCACGAGGCAGTGTGTTCTGTGGACTTCGCCTTCTGGGCAAGGATGTTTGGTTTTATTCCATGATTTTTTTTTTAGATTCTGTTTTCGATCAGCGTTTCTGAAATGACATATATTTGGCCAAAATGACACCGTGTGGGTTTTGTCCAGGTCACCATTGTCTGGTGGAGGGACAGGGGAGGGAGGGAAGAAAGGGGGAAAAGAGGGCATTGAACCATCGTGTCTGAACCTCACGTAAGGCCTCACGTGGAATCCTCTAACTTTATCTCAAGAGGCCACCAGTATACCTGGGAGTGGATGTTCAAAAAGCATCAGTTTTGGGGCCGGCGCTGTGGTGTAGCGGGTTAAAGCCCTGGTCTGAAGTGCCGGCATCCCATATGGGCACCAGTTCTAGTCCTGGCTGCTCCTCTTCCAATCCAGCTCTCTGCTATGTCCTGGGAAAGCAGTAGAAGATGGACCAAGTCCTTGGGCCCTGCACCCACGTTGGAGACCCAGAAGAAGCTCCTGGCTCCTGACTTCGGATCAGCGAAGCTCCAGACATTGGGGCCAATTGGGGAATGAACCAGTGGATGGAGAACCTCTCTCTCTGTCTCTACCTCTCTTTGTAACTCTGTCTTTCAAATAAATAAAATAAATGTCTTTTTTAAAAAAAGCATTAGTTTGTTCAATGTGAGAATTCATAGTAAGCCGTTCTCATTGGCTTTCTGAATTTGGATAGCTATAGAGGCCAAGAGTAAGGCACTGGGTGGGTCTTTCTCAGTCTCTGAGAAATGAGCCCCAGCTGTGTGTTAGGAGACCCCCACCTCTCTTAGCTTCTCCCAACCCCAAATCCCACACTGGCCCATCAGCCAACCAAAGACTTCCATCATCCTTACCACCCCAGAGCTGGGCCCCTGAACTCAACACAGGAGCAGTAGGGCTGCTTCCACAGCACCTGACTGTCTAGGCTTCGCCTCTGCCCTTACGCTGTGTGCCCACTCGACCGGGGCCACACTGCCCACCTTTGGCTGTTGCGTCTCAGTGGGATCTCTGGAAGTGGACTCATGGATGAAAGCGCAAGTATGCTGGGAGTTTGGCACGATGGATCCGTCCTCAGAACCAATGAATATGTAAGTGCAAATAGGAAAAAATGACGTGAGACATGAGTGTGTTGTAAGTCATTCATTCACAGGCAGCCGGCCACGTAGACAGAAATGAGATTGAACAATAACATCTCCAGCTTCTTAGGAAGATTCTGAATCCAAACCTCAGGTCTGCAGTTGGCTAAAGCACAGGATGCTGGCATGGCTGGTGGCTGTCACCCTCAGAGCCGCCTCCTGGTCTGAGCCCCTCCGCGTCTCGCCCATCACCTTGACCTCCGTGTAGCCTGCACCTGTCTGAAGTTATCCTGTCTATGTCTTTGCTGGTTCCTGACTGTCCTTTCACTCTCATTAGGAGGGGAAAAAACAACCAGAAAGCACAAACCCCGTGGGTCTTGTTCAGTGTAACAGCTCTGGCGGCAGAAACTGTTCCTGGCTTAATGACCCTGTTATGTGAATGAATGGGGCCACAGCTACCGCACAGGTGAATATTCGTTAGCCCTGAACGGCTAACGTTGCTTTACGCAAACATTTGTCCCAGTTGCATTTTCCTCCAAAAACGCAGTGGTAGATGTCTGTGCACGGAGCTTGTTGGAAATGTAAACTGGATTCATTCCTGAAGGTGGGCTGTCACTAAGGTCCTACAGGCACCTGCAAAAACTGAGGTCAATGTACAGCCCCTGCAGAGCTGTGAGGGCCTGCGGTGCTGTGCCGTGAGCAGAACTGGAGAGCGCCCATATGGACCGGAGAGCGCCCATACAGACCGGAGAGTGCCCATACGGACCGGAGAGCGCCCATACGTACCGGAGAGTGCCCATACGGACCGGAGAGTGCCCATACGGACTGGAGAGCGCCCATACAGCCTGGAGAGTGCCCATACGGACCGGAGAGCGCCCATACGGACCGGAGAGCGCCCATACAGCCTGGAGAGTGTCCATACAGACCGGAGAGCACCCATACGGACCGGAGAGCGCCCATACGGACCGGAGAGTGCCCCTACGGACCGGAGAGCGTCCATACGGACCGGAGAGTGTCCATACAGCCTGGAGAGTGTCCACACGGACCGGAGAGCGCCCATACAGCCTGGAGAGCGCCCATATGGCCTGGAGAGTGTCCATACAGCCTGGAGAGTGTCCATACAGCCTGGAGAGTGTCCATACAGACCGGAGAGCACCCATACGGACCGGAGAGCGTCCATACGGACCGGAGAGCGCCCATACAGCCTGGAGAGCGCCCATACAGCCTGGAGAGTGTCCATACAGCCTGGAGAGTGTCCATACAGCCTGGAGAGCACCCATACGGACCGGAGAGCACCCATACGGACCGGAGAGCACCCATACGGACCGGAGAGCGCCCATACAGCCTGGAGAGCGCCCATACGGACCGGAGAGTGCCCATACAGCCTGGAGAGTGCCCATACGGACCGGAGAGTGCCCATACAGACCGGAGAGTGCACATACGGACCAGAGAGCGCCCCTACGGACCGGAGAGTGCCCATACAGCCTGGAGAGTGTCCATACAGACTGGAGAGTGCCCATACAGACTGGAGAGCGCCCATACGGACCAGAGAGCGCCCATACGGACCGGAGAGCACCCATACGGACCGGAGAGCGTCCATACAGCCTGGAGAGTGTCCATACAGACTGGAGAGCGCCCATACGGACCGGAGAGCGCCCATACGGACCGGAGAGCGTCCATACGGACCGGAGAGTGTCCATACGGACTGGAGAGTGTCCATACAGACCGGAGAGCACCCATACGGACCGGAGAGCACCCATACGGACCGGAGAGCGTCCATACGGACCGGAGAGCGCCCATACAGACCGGAGAGTGCCCCTACGGCCTGGAGAGCGCCCATACGGACCGGAGAGCACCCATACGGACCGGAGAGCGCCCATACGGATTGGAGAGTGTCCATACAGCCTGGAGAGTGTCCATACAGCCTGGAGAGTGCCCCTATGGACCGGAGAGTGCCCCTACGGACCGGAGAGCGCCCATACGGACCGGAGAGCACCCATACGGACCGGAGAGCGCCCATACGGACCGGAGAGTGTCCATACGGACTGGAGAGTGTCCATACAGACCGGAGAGCACCCATACGGACCGGAGAGCGCCCATACAGACCGGAGAGTGCCCATACGGACCGGAGAGCACCCATACGGATTGGAGAGTGCCCATACGGCCTGGAGAGCGCCCATACGGACCGGAGAGCACCCATACGGACCGGAGAGCGCCCATACGGATTGGAGAGTGTCCATACAGCCTGGAGAGTGTCCATACAGCCTGGAGAGTGCCCCTATGGACCGGAGAGTGCCCCTACGGACCGGAGAGCGCCCATATGGACCGGAGAGTGCCCATACGGACCGGAGAGCGCCCATACGGATTGGAGAGCGCCCATACGGACCGGAGAGCGCCCATACGGACCGGAGAGCACCCATACGGACCGGAGAGCGCCCATACGGATTGGAGAGTGTCCATACAGCCTGGAGAGTGTCCATACAGACCGGAGAGTGCCCCTACGGACCAGAGAGCGCCCATACGGACCGGAGAGCGCCCATACAGCCTGGAGAGTGTCCATACGGACTGGAGAGCGCCCATACAGCCTGGAGAGTGTCCATACAGACCGGAGAGTGTCCATACAGCCTGGAGAGTGTCCATACAGACCGGAGAGCACCCATACGGACCGGAGAGCATCCATACGGATCGGAGAGTGTCCATATGGACCGGAGAGCGCCCATATGGACCGGAGAGTGTCCATACAGACCGGAGAGTGCCCCTAGGGACCGGAGAGCGCCCATACGGACCAGAGAGCGCCCATACGGCCTGGAGAGTGTCCATACAGCCTGGAGAGTGCCCCTACGGACCGGAGAGTGCCCATACAGCCTGGAGAGTGCCCATACGGACCGGAGAGCGCCCATATGGACCGGAGAGCGCCCATACAGACCAGAGAGTGCCGATACCTTGAATTTCGCAGTAGAGGTTGACCCTGTGGAAATGTGTCCCCTCCGAGGGCGCTCCCTGAACGCCGGTCTCAGAGGCATCTTGGCAACTACAGAGGATTCCGACGATCACAGGATGTGCGTGTGTCTGCAGGTGTGGGTGTGGGCAGACTCCTGGGGTCCAGGCAGGGCCTGCAGGCATGGGTGTGGGCAGACTCCCGGGGTCCAGGCAGGGAATGCTGGCCCTGGAATGTGCTCCTTTAGTAATGTTGTACCTGAGCGAGTGCAAACAAAGGGGCTCCACACATTGATAAAATCTGATGGTCCTTTATTGCCGGCAGTGGAGAGTGGGCTCACGCCCTAAAGAACTCTCGACCCTGAAGCCTAAAGCAACAGGGTTTATAAAGGCAAAAACCACAAAATCGGGAGGGGAATACATGGTTGCTAGGATCGGGGGAATACATGGTTACTGGGGTCAAGCCGACCTAAAACCTATGTGAAACTAGTATCAATTATAATCTTGACAATACCAGTTACAATCTTAACAATTTCAATTATAATCTTGACATTAATCCAGGTATTGGTTTTAATCATATGTAGGACATAGACAAATTACATTTTTATCATTAACCCAGGTGTAGCCTACTCACTTTCAAGCTTGAGCGATCATGCTGGGGGTTTCTATGCTCTGCCGAGTGTGATGTAGTGGACTGCTATTGTTCAACTGTTTTAGATCACAGTTTCAGACCAGAGTCTCACGGTGGGGGGGGGGGCACCTTCCCAGAGTGGAGTCTCAGGTTCTCCAAAATGGAGTCCCTACGGTCAAGGTGCTCCTTCAGTAAGACGGAGGTCACTTAGGACCTGAGGTTCTGCTGAATTCTCCAAAGCCCAGGATTTTTTCCAGACCTGCGTGAGCCGTACAAGAAATTTAAAATTTACTCCAGAGCAGGCAAAAAACAAGGAATAAATAATGTAAAGAGAGACAAAAATGGAATGTGCATGGGAAGATTAAGCCAATCGTATCAGCGATCACACTAAATGTAAGCGGTCTAAAGCCGCCATGTGACATGCAGGTTTCAGACCGAGCTCAGATGCAGTCATATGCTGTCTACAAGCAGCGCACTTCCTATGTACAGACTGGGCTCACTGGAAGCCAAACGAAGCAGAATTCAGAGAAGGACGATTTCCAGGGGCAGAACGACACTCGACGATGAGAAAGGCGTCCACTCACCGGGGAGCCGTGCTCAGACATAGACCATGCGCTCAAACCTGACTTGGAAAGTACGTACAGCACAGTAACAGGGGGCATGGAGAGTAACAAGGGCAGAGCAGCGGTCACAGCTGAAGTTGCACTCATCGCCCTCTTCAAGTAGATGATAGAGAAGCGGACAGGAAATTCACGAAGACTTAGACGGCACCTCACAATTGAGCTGGCGCCGTGGCACAGCGGGTTAACGCCCTGGCCTGGAGCGCCTGCGTCCCTTTTGGGCGTCGGGTCTCAGACAGGCACAGCTCTGGCTGTTGTGCCCAATTGGGGAGTGAACCATTGGATGGAAGACCTCGCTCTCTCTCTTTCTCTCTCTCTCTGTCTCTCCTCTTTCTCTGTGTAACTCTTTCAAACAAATAAATAAATCTTTTTAAAAAAGAAGACATCTCACAAATGCCATCAGCCACCTCATACACCTGGTATTTCCCTAGCTCTCGGCTCACCAGTAAGACCGTCACGTTTCTCCAGGGTGAGTTGAACGTGCAGCGAGAGCCCACATCCTGGGAAACAGTGTAACCTCAGTAGCTGAAATGGAAACAGAGGCAGAAGCCCCACAAAGTCGCAGCCCGAAGAAGCCATAAACATGTAGAAATGACAGTGCACCCCCACCAACGTGGCGACAGCCTGCGCCACACGCTGTGTCCACACCCAGTTATCTATCACTGTAATTAACCACGCCGAAGAAGACACCCACTTGTTTATGTAACTAGAACCACAGCAACGCAGAAGCCAGTTATGATACAAATATGAAATCCACGATAGAAAAACAAAGTTCCGCCGTCTGACAGAGGGCATCTAGAATAACTCGCAGCCAGCCTCGACCTTGAAGGTGAAGAGCTGTGTGCCCACCCCCAAATGGCAGAGCAGGGTGAGGAATCCCACAGTGCCGCCGGCAGCCCTGGCAACGGAAGACGCAGCGCCGGGCAGAGAGAAAGGGAGGCAGGCGGCACGGTGAGCGGACTCGTCTGTCGGGGGCACCTGCTCACCCGTGCACAATCGCTTACCTGTAAACACCGAGGCCCCTCCCCGAAACTCCTCCACGTGTATGTGCATTCAGCTCGGGGCTCAGGGCCAATATGCAGAACTTGGCGTGTTCCTCTCCCATCAATGAGTGCTGAGAGCTGAGCTACACCTCAGGGCCTCGCAAACTAGCACAAGCCCATGACATTTCTAGGAGCAAATCCAACATAGGAGCAGGTACTGCAGGGCGCTGCTGGAATGAATGAGTGAGACCCAACAGTCGCGGTGTGCACCGTGTTCACAGCTGTCCAGGGTTCAACGCAGCCACAGCCGACATCCCAGCCAAGCAGCTGTGACACGTCCCAAAGTGTGGGAGGAAAAGGAAGCGGGAGAGCCAAGGCGGAGGACTCTCACTGCCGGAAGATTCATGACGTGGCTGCAATGATTAAGACAGGGTGGGCCGGCACTGCGGCTCACTAGGCTAATCCTCCGCCTGTGGCGCTGGCATCCCAGGTTCTAGTCCCAGTTGGGGCGCCGGATTCTGTCCCAGCTGCTCCTCACCCAGGCCAGCTCTCTGCTGTGGCCCGGAAAGGCAGTGGAGGATGGCCCAAGTGCTTGGGCCCTGCACCCGCATGGGAGACCGGGAGGAAGCACCTGGCTCCTGGCTTCGGATCAGCGCGGCGCCTGCTATAGTGGCCATTTGGGGGGTGAACCAACAGAAGGAAGACCTTTCTCTCTGTCTCTCTCTTTCTACAACTCTCTCTGTCTCTCTCTCTCACTGTCTAACTCTGCCTGGCAAAAAACCAAACCAAACCAAACCAAACCACAGCAGGGTGGAGGTGCAGAGCAGAGCTCTGGACGGAGCACACGCGTGTGGTAAGCGGGTTCCCCCAGAACTGGAAGGGCAATGCGAAGCACAAATGCTGTCCTCCTCAGTGAATGGCTTTGGAACGGTTGGACATCCATCGGAGCAAAATTCAGCCAAACCCTTAACTTACACCACATGAAAACTCAAAATGGATCATACGTCTGAGTGCAGAACGTGGAACTATAAACTTCTTATTGGAAGCAGAATGAAAATGTTTTGGACCTTGGATTAGGCAAAGATTTCTTGCATCTCATCCCAAACACAAGAGTTATAAGTTGGACTTCATTAATTTAAAATCTTTTGTTCTTACAGAGGCTCTATGGAAAGAATTGATAAAATAATCCTGACCATGACGAGAAAATTCATAAAACACAAAGTAAATAATTCGATTTAACATGGGAAATATTTGAATGGCTACTTCTCCAAGGAGGGGATGCTGACTGCTGGTGGTAAACAAACATATGAAAGGCGTTCTCATCACTGACCTGGGGTGATGACCACCACGTCCCCGAATGGCTGATGTTAGATCAAACGTCCGAGAGCAAGGGCTGCCTTCAGAAACAACACGCGCTGCTGGCGGGGGTGCAAAATGGCACGGGCACCGAGGGACGCGGCTTCTCAGCTTCTGATAACTCTGAACACATCACTCACCGCGAGAACCATCGCTCCACTCCTGCGCGTCCACCCAGAGGAAAGAGGAAGTTAGAGGCCTAAGTTCACACTGCAACGCACAGCCCCCCAAACCTGACAGCACGGTGAGTGTGCGTGTGTGAGGGTGAGCACACGTGTGTCACGTGTGCGTGTGTGTGTGCTCAGTGTGTGCATCTCTATGCCTGTGCGTGCTGGAGGAGGTGTTTCAGGACTTGCTGGAGGGTGATCTTCCGGCTCTCCTGTCCACGTAGCGGGAGTTTCTCTCCGAAAAATCTCCGGCCTGCGGCCTCGGAAGCTGTTCAGCGCCTTGTGATTCCGCTGCGTTCCCTGAAGTTCAACCAATTTTATTTCCTGTTCTGAAATCTGCTTGGCCTCCATTTTTCTCGCAACGGAGGGTTTCTGGGCACAGGGGTGACTTCCAAGACCCATGTTGGAAACCAGGGGCCAGCTCCGGCTCGCCGAGGCTGACATATTTCTTATTTTTCTCGGAACAGCTGCTTTGTTTGCACAATCATTGTAACCTGGTATCCCTGCACGGCTTGGGCAGTGCCGTCTCCTGGCCATGGCTGCCGCCCGCCCGAGACCTGTCAGTGTAGCCCCGGGGTGTCTTCTCCCCACCCTGGGCCGTGGGTCACAGCCTCTGCCTGAGCCGCAAGGCTGCGTGGGTCAGCAAACCCCCGGGAGTGCACCAGATGCGGAGAGCCTGGGGAGCGGGATGGAGCGAGCAGAGGGGTCATCGCCCCCGGCCCCAGGGAAACCTCACACTTCCAGGAACCGGGGAAGCGGCGGAGGCAGGCAGAAGAACCCAGGTCCGTCAGAGGCGGAGGTCGGGAGATGACGTAAAGTAATTGTGATTAGAATCGAAAGCAGAGGGGTCCGAGCTCTGGCGGGAAGAAATAGGACGTCCGGGGCCAGATCCACAGCTCTGGTGGCGGCGCTCTGCTCCCAGGAGTGCCATCAGTGCACCACTGAACAGTCCAGGCAACAACTTCCTGTCTCTGGAGCACAACCCCGGCGCGGCTCAGCCTGACTGCGTTTGCCGTCCGCGTGCGCACTGTTTGCAACACGGTCAAAGCAGAAATGCGAGAGTGTTCTTAAAGCAAGATGTGAGCCTTCTATTCCCCCAGGTTTGTAGGTGGGCGGACTTTGGGGGGAGGAGGCAACTCGGGGATGCTGGCCTCCCGTACGGGAGTGCCGCTTCCAGCCCTGGCTCCCCGGCCTCCCGTCCCGCTTCCCATGCCTGTGTCTGGGCCCCTGTACCTGGGCCCCTGCTGCTGCGCGGGAGACCCAGAGGGAGTTCTGGGGTCTTGGTTTTAGCCTGGTGCAGACTGTGCTGATGCAGGCATTTGGGGAGTGAACCAGTGGATGGAAGATCTCTCTGTCTCTTTCTCTGTCTCTCTCTCTTCCTTTCTCTCTCCCTGTCTTTCTAGCAAGTAAATAAATAAATAAATAAATCTCTTTAAGAAAGGAAGAGAGTGAGAAGGAAGCCCCCCAGGGACTTGCCGTCCTTGAAGGGGGACGGATTTGCCTGGCTGTGGCACAGTAACCCAGAGCCGCCCCGGCTGTGCTGCCAGGAGCGGGGCCGTATCGCCCGTAGGTGACTCAGTCCTGGCCTTGCGTAGTTTCAGGTAAAGTTCAGGCGGCCATGTCTTATCTAGGGAAATGCAGGGGAACTGGCCAGGGGCCACTGTGAGTGCTCTGGGTGGGAGGGGCCGCAGAGTTCCCGTCGCAATGAACCGAGGCTCGGGCCCGGGGACGCAGGACGGCTGTGGGCGCCCACCAAGCGCCGCCCAACGCCCTGACTCACACCGGGCCGTGCCGGTCCTTTCCTTGGGACGACAGGTCCGCTGACACACATCGTTTTCTCAGATTGCTTCGTTCTGGTGCGAACCAAAGACAATGAGGGAGCTTCCGGGGTGTGGTTTAGTAGGAATTCCTCGGCCACATCCCGCAGTGCGTTTGCGTTCCCTCGGGGACATACTTACAGTTACCACGATCCCGCTAGTGCGACCCACGCTTCGTTATGGTGAGAATGGTGTTTTCTGACACAGCCTCTTCCCTCTCCGTGTGCTAGCAAGTGGTTGTCTTGGGGTGCACGGGTCCCAGGGCAGCAGAGGCTACTGGCCAGGGAGATGGGTCCTGATGCGCACTCGGGACTCCTGTATCGGGAGATTCTGTGTCCGACGCACTTCGTGGGAACTGACCATTCCAGCAGACATCCGGGACTGGGTGTCTCTGGCCCAGCGTGGGTCCCAGGTTTGGCCAAGTGCCCTGGCCTGAGCCTCAGTGCTCAGCGGGAGCAGGGGGTGGGGCCACCCTCAACACTCGGGACTTGGGCTCCAGAGCGGTTAGACTGACCACACCCGCCATTCAGAAAACATCACACGAGGTGCAGGACACGCAGATAACCAGGGAGGAGCCCTGACCGCCTGCCAGGCCGGGGGAACGGGAACGTGGCTTCTGGAGCTGTGCTCCCCAGGGACTGTGCTGCACCGGACCCAATTGTCACACCCAGTGGGTACATCTGCAACGGAGGTCCCTTCCCTTCAAACTCCCCGTGAGGCCTGGGAACCCCCGGACACTCAGCCTCAGAGCCAGATGCCCCCATCCCCCCATCCACCTGACCCACCTGTGCGGGTCAGCTCTCCAGTCCCTGTCAACACCCCTGTGGCTACAGAGCAGAGACAGGGGGCCGGTGAGTGGCAGGGCCATCCGTGTGGCTGATGAATGTGGGCAACAGGGGATGATGGTGAGTGCCGAAGTGGCCCAGCGGCCCCACGGGCACGCGTGTCCAGCTACAGGCTGGGACACCGTCCCGGGGAGCCGTGTCAGTCGCTGTGGTCAGCGCCTGCTCTGGAGATGCTTGTCCTGAAGCCCCGTCCTTTCCAGGGACAGCAGGTGGCCGTGCTGGCCTCCGAGACTCCTCCCACTTCTTCCTGCCATGGCTCCCAGTGGCCGTGCCGTGCTGGTCCTCGTGCAGCGGTGGCTGTGACGCCTGTCACTCGGGACCACCGTCAGTGGGCCGGAAGACAGAAACTCGCCGGCCAAGGAGAAGGCTTCCGCTGGTGTAAGCTGGGCCTCTCCCGTCCACTCTTCTGTATCCTCGTGGGGTTGAGAGCCAACAATGTCCCGGCTACACGTTTCTCATCTTGTCTCTTAAAGACAGACGGTGAGTGAGTGTTTGGCATTCTATCCTGATTAAAACGTCCTACCTGGTGATGGACAGAGTTCATGGAGGAAAGAAGTGAGAGGAAAGTAGAGATAGAGGACGGGGGTGAGGAGGGAGAGAGAGAGAGAGACCACCTGCCAGCTGGCTTCATCCGGGTCTCCCACATCGGTGCAGGGGCCCAAGCACTTGGGCCATCTTTTGCTGCTTTCCCACGCACATTGGCAGGAAGCTGGATCTGAAGTGGAGCAGCCAGGACTCGAACCGGTGCCTACGTGGGATGCTGGTGTCACAGGTGGGGGCTTCAGCCTGCCAGGACTCTGACCGAATCTGTAGCCGGTGAGGCGTCCTGCAGGGCACACACACTGGGCGTCTCGTCCTCCAGGGCCAGCCCCGCGGTCCTGTCCCAGGTGTGCGTGGGCACCGAGACCAAGCAGCGAGTGGCAGCCATCCCTCTGCAAGGCTCTGTGGTGTGCGGCAGCGTAGTCCAGTCTCTGCAGAGCCACAGTGGCGTTTTTCCCTTTGCAGCGTTAGGAGCGAAGATGGATTTGTGCTGTCCTAGGTGTGTGTGTGCATGCGGGCTGGTATTTAATTTTCCATTAGTGTTTGTCTCACCCGAGGACACTTCCAGCCCTCTGTAAAGGCGCTTAGGTGGGTCTCCGAGAGGGAAGACGCAGCACGTCCTCACTCAGGCTGGTTTAGAACCAGTGAAGGACCCGGGGCTCAGCCAGCAATGCAAGGAGTGAGCTGCAAAGGCCTGCTTAGCTCCCTGGCATGGGACTGAACCGCACAGCAGGTGCACCCGGGGCCCCTTCCAGAATGGCGAGCCTCGGAGAGTTGTGAGTGTCTGAGCACAGGGACTCTGGGGCGGCAGGACAGGCTTGTTGGAGTTCTGATGGGCATTGTTTCTACAGCCGGGAAGCTGGGAGATGCAAGTGAACCCTGTGCGTCTGCGGACTTCTTTTCCTTTCGGCCTCTTCCAGCGGCTTCCTGCTCACACAGGGCCAGCGGAGTGGCTGCTTGGGAGACGCAGACACGGTGCTCCGCGGGTGGCGGCAGGGTTTCCGCTGCCGCTCACTTGGGGCAGACACCGCAGAGGCGGCTGTGCTGGCGACAAAGAGAAACGGCGGCAGCATCTGGTGTGTCACCGAGACCAGGGCAGGGGCACCTTGCACAGCAGAGGCTCCCGTGAGCTCCTTCCCTTCCCCAGGATCGACCCGCCTCTCCCCAGCCCTCCCCCCGCCTCTCCCCAGCCCTCCCCCCGCCCCTCCCCAGCCCTCCCCCGCCGGGTTCATCATCTCCATAAATGGGGTTGCCCCGGCAGGAGCCCTGGGAATTGCTCTCGGCTCCCCGCTTTTCCAACAGCCCACAAGTCTGTCAACCCATCCTGTCCCCACATACCAGGTCTGTCACTGCCCGTACCCCAGCAGCGCTGCCTGGGCCCGAAGCACCCCCAGCCTTCCCCACAGGACCGCGGGCACCTTGAAGGAGGGACCTGGAGCCCCTTCCTCTCTGAACCCCCAGAGAATGCCGGAATGTTCTAGAGCTCAAAAATATGTGAAGAACGAGTGGATAAGAAACATTACCCGGCCTATCCCCTTAAAGATTTTTCCCAATAGTGGTTGGGAATAAAACTGATTTATAAAGACGTTTAAATCCCCGCCTAGAAGAGTTAAGAGAGTTCGCGTGTTCCGGAGCTGGGAGAGTCTAACATTTGAGTTTGAGTTTCTGGTTCTCGGGCCCCAGAAGACTTTGAAGTCTGGTCAGAGAAAATTCTGGGGAATGGAGTGTTCCGGAGCCCACTGACGCTGCAACCCCCCCCCCCCCCGCACACACACACAGAGGCTGAACTGGGGACGCGCTCCCGAAGCAGGTTCTGGTTGGAATCAAAACTCCGTCTCCCTCTTTGCTGTCGTCTTAAGGGCCAGCCCGGTGCACTCAACCAAAAATACGCCGCTCCCTTGAAAGCCGCTGTCATGGAGAAGCCCTGTGGAGGAACACAGGTGCCACCTCCTGTTTTTAGCTCCTGGTTTGTGGCCGCCACTCAGTTACAGTTTGGCTGAAGCAGGCAGCAAGAGATCCGTGTGCCCGTGACACAGAGGCAAGACAAAGTGCGTCCTCGCGCCGCCTGTCTGCCTCGGGTATCTTTAGCTGCATATTTGGGTCATGGCACTGGCGCTTGTCCCTGCCTTTGGTGTCTGTCTTTGCCTTTGCTTTGGTTCATACTAATTACCGGGAGACAGACGCACTGCTCTGGGCGAGACTAGAGAGACGTGCAGGCGGCGGTGGTCGCATTTTCTGCAGGGCGAAGCGTTCTGTCTCCTGCAGCGGGTTCTCAGAGGTAGCCCGTGTGTGACAGGGGAGGGACACGCCACACGGGTAAAGCTTCCGGGCACTCGCCGGGCCTTCGGATGCCTGGGAGCCGTTGCTGACCGTTCCCAGCGGCCACAGCGGCCGCATCGCCGGTCTCCAGGTCACCAGCGAGGCGTTGGATTCGCATGGCTCTTGAACATTCAAGAGCTGACAAAAAGCTCAGCACCTGGTGGACCAACCGGGCTCTGGACGCATGCGGTCATTGCTATGGTAACTGCCATTAGCACAGTTTTAACGACCTCATCAAACAACGAGGCTCCGGCCGTAACTGAGCAGCAGCCCAAGCGAAGCGACTTGAAGATCCGTTTGAAGCATTCCTGAGGACAGTTAAATGCAAGCAGAAATAATCGTCTCCGGCCTGAAATGTGTTAGGATTTGAACTACGGGGTGGACCCTCCCTGCAATGAGTTCACGCTGGGAGCAAAGAGCTCCGATCAATGGGCGAAACCATGATCAGTCGTAAGGGGATACCTGTGCGCCACAGGGGTCCCCCCTGCTTCCAGGTGGGCCCAGAGAAGAGAGGTGCTTGAAGACCTTCGTGGAAAAATGGAGTCCAAAGACACATTCCGGGGTAAGAGTTTTTGAAAGCCACGCACGATTATCTACAAGTCACATTTTCCGTGGCCCCTGTGAGGACCTCTCAGACTTTCAATTATCAGGACATGTCCAGGAACAGCGTTTCCATGGTTTTCCGCGAGTTTTTCGGCGTGGGTAGGAATCTAGGAGGAGATGATAACCACCCACCACGTCTGCGTCCACAGTGCGGCCGCTGGGTTGGCTGTGAGCAGGGCCAGGCCTGCTTGGATGTTCCTGTCTGTTACTCTTGAAACTCAAATACTAGGAAGATGCATCGTTTTGATAATCCCATCCAGCTGTGCGTTCGACGGTAACGCAGCCCCTTTGTGTAATTTAATGGCAAACCACAAGACAACTTGAAAAGCACTGGGAACGTTCCAAAAATACTTGCGTGAAAGTGGGAAAAACATGGTTATGAACACCACGGCGGCATGTGTCTCAGCGTGTCTGTGTGCGTCGGGACGTCGCGCTCGTCCCGTGTGCTGACTCCACCCCAACGCCGTCGGTGTTTCCCGGGGTCAGAGGGCGGTCTCTCTCAATAGCCAAGGAAAGCTCTGGTCACCCCGGGGTTGGGCTCAACTCCAGAGTTCGTTGGAACATCAGCCGCGAATGTGTTGCCCAAGCGCCGTGTGCACATCCAGGTTTACCACAAGGCCTTTCACGGGGGATCGCGTTTGGTTCTCAGGGCAGGGCCCGAAGGTGCCTTTGAAATGGGAAGCAGGTGGCTGGGGTCCCCAAGGGCACAAGTCAAGGTCGTTCCTTCCTCATTCTCCCACCCTGCACTGTTGGGCTCCACCCCAGTGGGCGCTGCCTGGAGTCTGAGCCACTTCCCCGGGGTAGCTGGGTCTGCCCAGGGCCTTTGTGCCGGGGAAACAGCTCACGGCCCCACTCCTGGCTCCTCGGCCGCTCGTCCGACTCTCCTTAGCACCCAGGAGGTTCTCAGCAAACGGTGCTGAAATCCTGTGTTGAAGCCTCTTGGACTGTCCGCGTTGTCAGGGAGGACAGCATTTTGTTTAAAAAACTTTAAAAATTATTTGAAAGGCAGAGACAGATATGACAGATCGACAGATCCGTAGGTCGATCAATCCCACCTGCTGGTTCCCTCCATAAACACACAACAGCCAGGGCTGGGCCGGGCCAAAACCAGGAGCCGTGAACTCACTCCCGCTCTCCCACGCGGTCACAGGGACGACACCACGTGAGCCACCGCCCGCTGCGCCCGAGTCTACGCTAGCAGGAAGCTGGTGCCAGGAGCAGCGCTGGACGCGTGGGTCTCGGGCGTGCTCTTAACCTCAACACCAAATAACCACCTGGACGTCACTTCTTTTAAAATTCTACCTCTCGGCCGGCGCCATGGCTCACTAGGCTAATCCTCCACCTGCAGCGCCGGCACACCGGGGTTGTAGTCCGGTCGGGGTGCTGGATTCTGTCCCAGTTGCTCCTCTTCCAGGCCAGCTCTCTGCTGTGGCCCGGGAAGGCAGTGGAGGATGGCCCAAGTGCTTGGGCCCTGCACCCCTTGGGAGACCAGGAGAAGCACCTGGCTCCTGGCTTCGGGTCAGCGCGGTGTGCTGGCTGCAGTGGCCATTGGAGGGTGAACCAACGGCAAAAAGGAAGACCTTTCTCTCTCTCTCTCTCTCTCTCACTGTCCACTCTGCCTGTCAAAAAAAAATCTACCTCTCTTCAGGAGATGTTACTAACAGGTAACCACAGGAGAGCAAGAAATATCTGTAGTTTTCCGTCAAAATCTTGAACAAGCGGGGACTTCCCGACTCACCACGTCATTTAAATCTCTGTGATACAAGTCTTTCCTGCCGCCCCTGCTAATTAAGGATAAGCACACGTTTCTAGAAGTGACTGCCGAGCCCCTCCCCTCTCGTGTGTACCATCCTCCGATGACGCCTGCAGAATTTCCGGTCGCGTCTTCAAGTCGCCGGAACCCGCGGCCACTTGGCGGCAGCGCTGGCCCTGCCTTGCCCCTCGTGCCAGTCGGGGTTCGGCATCAGTGCACAGACACGGTGGGGACACGGTGTCCTAGCAGCACTGCTTTCGGCTGCTCCGCCGCCCCTCAGGGTCCTCTGCCCTGTGCTGCTGTGTGGGAGGCAGGTGTGGCGATGGAGACGACCCAAGCTGGTGGACGCTGGGCACAGCCGGCCCCATCCGGATCCCAGTCCCGGGAAGCTGGAGTCAGGACGCGGGTTTTCTATTCGTCTGTCTGGGGCCAACCCAGGGCTGAGACGGCCGTGTGTGAGTCCCGAGTGGAGAGAAGGGAACAAGCTTGTCCGCATGGAGAAAGGAGTGGGAAAGAGAGTCAGAGAAGAGCGAGGAAGAGAGGAACCAGGCGCCCCCAGACGCAGGCAGGGGGCCAGGGCTGTTCTGTGCCAAGGCCATCACCCGTGAGTCCACACGCCCTAGAGGACGCAGGAGCCACGCGTGCTTCCTGGGTAAACGCCCCCTTGCTCCATGAGCTCCGGCAGCCGCTCCTGGCCAGGTCGGATCATTCTAGGGTGAACCATGGTGAACCGTGGCGGTGTGAGTCCTCGTCAGGGCCGCGGCTGGGCTCTGATGCGCTCCCGCGGTGCCGGCGGTGGGAGCCGGGTCGTGCCGACGTCTGGCTCCACTGGATCCTGCTTTGCAGACCCCGGGCCCGAGGGGCTGACGATTTGTCTGGTTGGCTGCTACTCAGTTAACTGACACGCGGATCTGATCACTCGAGAGCCATCTCCTGGATGGGAAGAGAACAAATATTGATCGAAACACAAGGCTCCTTCATTAAAATCAGGTAAAAATCTCGTGTAATAGGAAATCTTGCCCATAACGTCATCCATGTACAGTATTGGTGTCATAATAGTGTGTTTCCTTACTTCACAGGCAGCGCTGTACGAAGTTGTCACTACAAGTGTAGACGCTGGACCCAGGTTTGGTTTCTCGCTCATTCAGTGACTGTGTGAGGGGGGAAAGGCAAGTGGCCGGAGCAGTGTCTCAGTCTGTAAAATGGGACAGTAGCATCTGTTGTCTGTTTTGGTTATTTTAGGTGTTTTTGTTTTTAACATCTAAGTCTGTCATTGCAGTGAAAACACAGGGAGCACTGTGTGGCACACAGTGTCCCAGTAACTGTCACCGTTGTTAGTCCAGATGGAAGTCACACAGCTAGTAAGTGGCAGATTTAAATAAACAGTTCCCCCATAACAGTCATTTCCAATTTTATTGTATTTTACAAATATCAAAGGCCTCACAAACTCATTAATTTCTTGCAATCAGAGGCATGTTTTGGCTATGCGGATTAAACCCCGTACTACAGATCAGAGAAAGTAAAAGATCGCTCAAGGTTATACAGATAGCAAATATCAAAGACTTTCACGTTTTGTTTTTCAGTCTCCTAACGAAATGTGGATTCTGCTTCCCCCATACACACATCAGCAGGATGTCAGCCATTCCTTAATAACTGTATTAACGGGGAGGGGCTCTTGCGCGAGCATCTCAGCCGACCTTAATCAACGGAGAAGCTCAGAGCAGGAAGCCAGCTGGGCCAGGCAGAGAGCCTCCCACTTCTAGCCCTTCATGACGGGCGTTTGAGCTGGAGGAGTTGAGGCCGGATCGCGCGGCAGCAGGTGTGGCTGTGGCCTGAGACGCCAGCACCCAGTGTCGGAGCGCCGGTCCCAGTCCTGCCTACTTCCCTTCTGTCCAGCTCCCTGCTAACGCACCTGCGAAGGCAGCAGGCGATGGCCCAAGTACTGACGTGTCTGCCACCCATTGGGAGACCCAGATGGGGCTCCTAGCTTTGGCCTGGCTCAGGCCTGGATGTTGTAGGGATTTGGGTACTGAACCAACCACTGGAAAATCAATCTCTCTCTCTCTCTCTCTCTCTCCCCTCTGTCTCTAGTCTTTGGTCTCATCTTGGACTGGCATTCTAGAAGGTTGCTGTCCTGATGCATTTGGGACCCCGCCCACACCACCGCGCACGGTTACCGTACAGCCCAGTGCTTAGTCTCAAGACAGGAATGAGGGTCAGTGGTGGACGTTCAGGGTGAGAGAACCAACAGGGTCAGCAGAGCAGCAGGGCTGAAGGGGAGACGGGTGGGAGGCAGTGCTGCCGTAGCTCTGTAGCTCTCTCCAAGGACGGAGCGGCTCCAAACGTGGGCGTTGGTTTCTCAATGATCTGGAGCCTGGGAAACTCAAGGCCAAGGTGCTGGTGGACTTGGCTCTGGTGAGGGCTCTCCCTGGCTTGCAGACGGCTGCCTTCTCTGTGTGCCCCAGGGTGGGGTGGGGGGGCACCTGCTGGTGTCTCTCATCAGAAGGGCGTTAATCCCACCACGAGGGCGCACTCACGAACTCATCTAAGCCTGAAACCTTCCAAAAGCTCTTGGCTCCAAATACCCTTCCACCGGGGGAGGGAGGCAGAATGTGAGCCTTGAGGGGACACAGACGCTTGGTCCGTGACCGTGGGCTCTCGTTGAGAGCAAAGGAAGTCCTGACAGCTGTCACTCTATGAGGCCATTCCCCGGGAGATGCCCTCTGGCTACGCACAGGAGGGCCTCCGGGTCTCTGGCCGCGCACAGGAGGGCCTCCGGGTCTCTGGCCGCGCACAGGAGGGCCTCCGGGTCTCTGGCCGCGCACAGGAGGGCCTCCGGGTCTCTGGCTGCGCACAGGAGGGCCTCCGTGCCCAGCTCTTCCGTCTTGGAGGTGAGCCTGTGACTGACGATGGGGCGGAGGCGCAGGAGCTGCGATGGCCAACAGAAAGAGGAGCCATCTCCGGGGTCCTCGGACCCTGCCCCCATGTGGCTGCAATCTGCATGCCCAACCCCAAATTCAACAGAAGACGCTGAAAACAGCAGCCCAAGTGGTGGCCCACAAAGCCAGCAGCTGCGAAGGTCAGAGGGGAAGGCTGTCCATGGAGCTCGGGGTGGAGAAAGGGACGCGGGCCCTCGCGGTGGGGAACGAGGCACGGGGCTGGGGGCCATCACTGTGGGGCCTGAATGACTAATGAGGGAGAACATCTGGCATGTGTGCCTGACAGACAAACTTCGAGCTGCATTTGATGAGCAAAGAAAGCAAACGCCGCGTCAGCTGAACGGAGCCGTCGCTCATGAAGTGGGTGCAAATGTGGTATTATCCCCTTTCATCCTGCGACGTCGCACTAATCAGTAATAAAGAACTCTGATAGAGCGGGCCTGTGTGCTGCTCTAAAATTAAATGGAAAGAAAAATAATTTGGGAATGTGATAATTTTGTCTGCGGCACCTGAGGCCCGGAGGATGTGTCGTGTTGCACCCAGCTCATGTGCGTCCCATCCTGGCGCTCACGGTGTGTGAAACACACTCTGAAACAGGAGGGGGCTGCGCTGACACGTGCTTGGCTGACTTCAAACACCCACTGCACTGCCGAACGTCAGCAATCGGCCTCGTGGGTCAGACATCCGCTCAGACGGCCACGCCCACTGGGCTCCCAGTGAGGGCACCTCCCACCTCCCACTTCCCACCTTCCCACCTCCCACCTTCCCACCTCCCACGTCCCACCTCCCACCTTCCCACCTCCCACTTCCCACCTCCCACTTCCCACCTTCCCACCTCCCACCTTCCCACATCCCACCTTCCCACCTTCCACCTCCCATGTCCCACCTCCCACCTTCCCACCTCCCACTTCCCACCTCCCACTTCCCACCTTCCCACCTCCCACTTCCCACCTCCCACCTCCCACCTCCCACGTCCCACCTTCCCACCTCCCACGTCCCACCTCCCACCTTCCCACCTCCCACTTCCCACCTTACCACCTCCCACCTTCCCACCTCCCACGTCCCACCTCCCACGTCCCACCTCCCACCTCCCACCTTCCCACCTCCCACCTCCCACGTCCCACCTTCCCACCTCCCACCTCCCACCTCCCACGTCCCACATCCCACCTTCCCACCTCCCACTTCCCACCTCCCACCTTCCACCTCCCACTTCCCACGTCCCACCTTCCCACCTCCCACGTCCCACCTCCCACCTCCCACCTCCCACGTCCCACCTTCCCACCTCCCACGTCCCACCTCCCACCTTCCCACCTCCCACTTCCCACCTCCCACTTCCCACCTTCCCACCTCCCACCTTCCCACCTCCCACGTCCCACCTCCCACGTCCCACCTCCCACCTCCCACCTTCCCACCTCCCACCTCCCACGTCCCACCTCCCACCTTCCCACCTCCCACTTCCCACCTCCCACTTCCCACCTTCCCACCTCCCACCTTCCCACCTCCCACGTCCCACCTCCCACGTCCCACCTTCCCACCTCCCACCTCCCACCTCCCACGTCCCACATCCCACCTTCCCACCTCCCACTTCCCACCTCCCACCTTCCACCTCCCACTTCCCACCTCCCACCTCCCATGTCCCACCTCCCACCTTCCCACCTCCCACTTCCCACCTCCCACTTCCCACCTTCCCACCTTCCCACCTCCCACCTCCCACGTCCCACCTCCCACCTCCCACCTCCCACCTCCCACGTCCCACATCCCACCTTCCCACCTCCCACTTCCCACCTTCCACCTTCCCACCTCCCACGTCCCACCTCCCACGTCCCACCTCCCACTTCCCACCTTCCCACCTCCCACCTTCCCACCTCCCACCTTCCCACCTCCCACGTCCCACCTCCCACCTTCCCACCTCCCACCTTCCCACCTCCCACTTCCCACCTTCCCACCTCCCACCTTCCCACCTCCCACCTTCCCACCTCCCACGTCCCACCTCCCACCTCCCACCTCCCACTTCCCACCTTCCCACCTCCCACCTTCCCACCTCCCACCTTCCCACCTCCCACGTCCCACCTCCCACCTTCCCACCTTCCCACCTCCCACCTCCCACCTCCCACCTCCCACCTCCCACCTCCCACTTCCCACTTCCACTCTCCGAGGCTGCTGACTGCCTTCTTTTATATCCTTTGCCCATTTCTCCTGCCTGGGTCCCACACCCAGCCCTGCTCCCGACTCCAGTCCCTGCTAATGCAGACCCTGGGAGGCAGCCGTGAAGGCTGAAAGGGCTCAGGCTCCTGCCACCCAGGTGGGAGCCCGGTGCAGCTCCCAGCTTCGTCCTAGCCCAGGAAGTGCTGCTGTGTGCCTTTGAGTAGCAGACCCGCGGATGGGAAGGCTCTCTCTCTCTCCCTCCTTCTCCATCTCTCTGTCCCTCAGAGAAATAAAACAAAAACGGAGAGAAGAAAAATCGCCTCTATTCTCAATAGAATAACCACAGTTAATAGGTTGATTTGTTTCCTCCTAGTGTTTGTGCATAAAAGGAAAAGTACTTTTCCATAACTCGTGTTCATGAACTTGAAGTAATATTTTGCTGTTTTTTGAAAAATCAGATTCATTTTGCTTCCAGGCAGCATTCTGTAAGCATGTCCCTCTTATTAAGTATTCTTAGAAAACCTAAGACTTTTAGATCACCTCGCTATCAGCAGAATGCAACTTGCTTTTCCTCTTTCTCTGGTGCATTTCAAGTCTTGTGTTTGGGCGCCTGCTCCGCTACTCCTGGGTTGTTAGCTGCAGGGGGGCTGCTCCCCTTCCTGTGGGCACTCAGCAGGCGTCAGAGACACAGCTCAGCCTCCTGGTGGCTTCCCCGACTCAGCCTGGGGTGCAGCAGACACCCCGCAGCTCTGCCTGGTCTTTCAGCTGCTGAGAGCAGGAGCCGGGAGGAGTTCAACGGTGAGGGCTGAGCAGGTGGGCAGCTCACAGCCAGGGATGCAGCACTGAGGGGCCTGGACTCCTCACACGTGTGCTTGGGAAACAGCCTTGGCAAGAAGGACCGGTGCCGAGGTCACGTGAACAGGTTACCTGGATTGAGGCTGCACCTGCCAGGTGGGCTCCCAGTGAGGACACCTCCCACTTCCCACTTCCCACCTCCCACCTCCCACCTTCCACCTCCCACCTCCCCACTTCCCACTTCCCACCTCCCACCTTCCACCTTCCACCTTCCCACTTCCCACTTCCCACCTCCCACCTTCCCACTTCCCACCTCCCACCTTCCCACTTCCCACCTCCCACTTCCCACCTCCCACCTTCCCACTTCCCACCTCCCACCTTCCCACTTCCCACTTCCCACTTCCCACCTCCCACCTTCCCACTTCCCACCTCCCACCTTCCACCTCCCACTTCCCACTTTCCCACTTCCCTCTCCCCACCTCCCACCTTCCCTCTTCCCACCTCCCACCATGCCACTTCCCACCTCCAACCTTCCACCTCCCACTTCCCACCTTCCCACTTCCCACCTTCCACCTCCCACTTCCCACCTCCCACCTTCCCACTTCCCACCTCCCACCTTCCACCTCCCACCTTCCCACTTCCCACCTCCCACCTTCCCACTTCCCACCTTCCCACTTCCCACCTCCCACCTCCCACCTCCCACTTCCCACCTCCCACCTTCCACCTCCCACCTTCCCACTTCCCACCTCCCACCTTCCCACTTCCCACCTCCCACTTCCCACCTCCCACCTCCCACCTCCCACCTCCCACCTGCCCACTTCCCACTTCCCACCTCCCACTTCCCACTTCCCACCTTCTCACTTCCCACTCTCCGAGGCTGCTGACTGCCTTCTTTTCTATTCCTTCGCCCATTTCTCCCTATAGAAAATCCAAATCCTTTGTCATCCGCAGAAGACAGAAAATTGCAAAGACTGAACATAGCCTAGGAAACGGGTTGAAAGTGCATGACTCTCACGAACAGAGAAGGCATGGTGGTCCGAGGAGCAAGTCCTTTTCAGGGTGATTGAGTGAGCTCCATGAAAGAGGCTGTGTAGGCTGACCACGCGGCTTAGATCAGGTATGTGGACAACGTATCACATCCATGGGACAAGGGAGAGCCGTGGACTGGGGACAGCTGCTCCAGTGGTCACGGGGCAGCGTGAAAGTGCTGACCCAGACTTTGGGCAAGACCTTCGTTTCTTTACGGTTTTGCCAAATTCTGTTTTGCTAATCTTGATGTCCCTGAGTCTCGTTTGAGTGTGGAGAAGCCGGAGAGAGCTGGGCCTTTGCGTTGGACTTTATGGAGGTGAAAAGGAAGATTGTAGAGAAGCAAACACATCCTAAGCCAGATGGAGACTCTCAGAGGCCTGTGCTGTGGCAAAGTAAGTTAAAGCTGCCGCCTGCAGTGCTAGCATCCCATATGGGCACCAGTTTGAATCCCGGCTGCTCCTCTTCCCATCCAGCTCTCTGCTGTGGCCTGGGAAATCAGTAGAAGATGGCCCACATCCTTGGGCCCCTGCACCCGTGTGGGAGACCTGGAAGAAGCTCCTGGCTCCTGGCTTTGGATCAGTGCAGTTCCAACCACTGCAGCCAACTGGGGAGTGAACCAGCAGATGGAAGACCTCTCTCTCTCTCTCTGCCTCCCCTTCACTCTCTGTGTAACTCTGACTTTCAAATAAATAAATAAATCTTTAAAAGAAAAAAAATGGAGACTCTCTATGAAGTTGGAGGCCATCTGTTGCTGCTCACAGGGGCACAAGTGTGGAGACTATTCTTTGATGGCTTCTGAAACCCCCTACCCTCAGCACGCAGCCAGGGGGTCTTTCTCTATCTCCCTTATGGTTAGGCATGGCCGCACGCCTCAGTATCGAGTGAGAGCAGCCCTGATGTGTGCCACAGCCAATCGTGCAGCCCTGCGTGCTGCTGCATCTCGCGGTGTTTGTCCCAGCTCAGCCAGTCTGAAGCTACTTCAAGCTGGAAGTACCTCGTATCATTTCCTGGCTCAGAACTTGGAAGAGAACACACACCAGGCAACAGTACCCATGCTAACTCTGCCTGGCTGAGAAACCGGCTTCTGCCTCGTTGTGTTTGCAACAGCGGCCGGTCCAGCCACTCCTTCGCCATCCAGCTGCTGTTGGTGGGGTCTTTCCCGTGTGGCCACTTGTGTTTGTGGGAGATCAGGGCTGCAGCCTGAAGCTTGCTGGTCCCAACTCAAAATGTGGCAGCTCGGGAAACGTCTGGGCCACACCTCCAACAGAAGGTGGGGCCCTTAGTGCCTGGAGGGGCAGACGTATAGAAGGCAAAGCACCCCACAACTAAACTTTGAGAACAGTGTGGCCTGCTTCAGATGTATTTGGTTAATCATCAGCACCATCATCACTAATACAATTACTGTCATCATCACCACCATCATCGTCGTCATCATCACCACCACCATCACCACCATCATCACCATCACCACCACCACCACCACCATCACCACCATCACCACCATCATCACCATCACCACCACCACTGTCACCACCATCAGCACCACCACCACCACCACCACCATCACCACCACCACCACCATCACCACCACCACCACCACCATCCCCACCATCACCACCATCATCACCTTCATCACCACCATCACCATCACCATCACCACCACCACCACCATCACCACCACCACCACCATCACCACCACCACCATCCCCACCACCACCACCATCATCACCTTCATCACCACCATCACCATCACCACCACCACCACCACCACCATCACCACCACCACCATCACCACCACCACCATCACCACCATCACCATCACCACCATCACCATCACCATCACCACCACCACCACCACCACCATCACCACCATCACCATCACCACCACCACCACCATCACCACCACATCACCACCACCATCATCACCATCACCATCATCACCATCACCACCACCACCACCATCACCGCCATCACCACCACCACCACCACCACCACCATCACCACCACCATCACCACCACCATCATCACCATCACCATCACCACCACCATCACCACCACCACCATCACCACCACCACCACCACCACCATCACCACCACCACCATCACCACCACCACCATCACCACCACCACCACCATCACCACCACCACCATCACCACCACCACCATCACCACTACCATCACCACCACCACCATCATCACCATCACCATCACCAACACCATCACCACCATCACCACCACCATCATTGTGACAACCTGTGCTCACTCACTAGATAGGTATGGAGCAGCTATCAGGCACCAGGATTAGGTTCCTTTGGTGGAGCCACCTGTGCTAGGGAAGCAGACAATAACACAGCCAGATAAACGTAGGCGGAGCTTTTGGCTGTGACAAGTGCTATAGAGAAATGAAGCAGAATGATAGAGAGGGGCCTGACACTTTAAACCGGGGGTTTGTGAAAGGTGTCTCTGAGCACAGACCTGGTGACAAAGTAGATGAAACCACGGTGCCGAATGACAACTCGGGTGTCAACACGCATGGCTCAAGGTGCACACCCAACACCAGAAGGTGAGACTTTCGGCCCCGTGTTGAATTTTTCAAAGGATTTCCCTCTGTTTCAGTAGATTTTCTACAATAGTTCTGGGTTCACAGAAGAATTGAGCAGGAAGTGCGGAGTCCCCACCCCTTGCTGCTACACGTGCACAGCCAGCCACACCGTAACATCCCCCACCAGAATGGTGTGAACCTGCGTCAACGCCCCAGCGTTGCCTGAAGCCTGCGGTTTGCTGGGAGGCCCGGCCTTCATGTGTGCATGCTGTGGGCCTTACCAGACATGTAACGACACATAGTCCCATCGCACCCCGAACGCCCTGTGCTCCACCGGCTCCTCTCCCACACGGATCCCGGCAAACCACACATCTGCCACTCCCTGTCCCTGCGTGTTCTCCGGAGTGTCCAGCTGGAGCCACACAGGCCTTCCGATCGGCGCCCTTCACTCGGTGGTGTGCATCCAGGTCCCTGCATGTCTTCACGGCTTGATCCTCACTGCTGTTCAGTCCTGAAGGCCGTCCCGGTACGGCGCTGTTCATCCACTCACCGACCGGAGGGCACGCGGCCGCCTCCACGCTTTGTAGCCTGGGATAAAGCTGCCGTAAACCCCACGTGCAGGTTTCCCAGGCGTTTGAGTAAATACCGAAGACTGGAGTTTCTGGGTGGTATCGTAAGGAGTTTCATAGGAAACCGTCAACCTCTTTCTTTCTTTCTTTCTTTCTTTCTTTCTTTCTTTCTTTCTTTCTTTCTTTCTTTCTTTCTTTCTTCCTTCCTTCCTTCCTTCCTTCCTTCCTTCCTTCCTTCCTTCCTCTCTCTCTCTCTCTCTCTCTCTCTCTCTTTCTTTCTTGACAGGCAGAGTTAGACAGTGAGAGAGAGAGACAGAGGGAAAGGTCTTCCTTCCGTTGGTTCAGCCCCCAAATGGCCACCATGGCTGGCGCACCGCGCCAATCCGAAGCCAGGAGCCAGGTGCTTCCTCCTGGTCTCCCATGCAGGTGCAGGGCCAAAGCACTTGGGCCATCCTCCACTGCCTTCCTGGGCCACAGGAGAGAGCTGGCCTGGGTTAGGAGCAACTGGGACAGAATCCGGCGCCCCAACTGGGACTAGAACCTGGTGTGCCGGCGCCGCAGGCGGAGAATTAGCCAAGGGAACTGCAGCGCCGGCCCAACCTGTCTTTCTAAGCGGCCGCACCTCTCCCTTCCCACGGGCAGCGGATGTGCGTGCCTACCGCTCCACAGCCTTCTCAGCACCTGGTGTCGTCAGCGTCCTGGGCTCCGGCTCTGCTAACTGCAGGAACCAAGCGGTGTGTCAGCACGCCCTTCGTGAAGCATCTCCTTATTTGACATTTCCCATACTTATTTATACATTCTTGGGTGAGGTGTCTGCTCAAGTCTTTGGCCTATTTTATTTTTATTTAGGGGGCACTGTTGTAGCATAGCTGGTTAAGCTGCTGCTGTGACACCAGCATCCCGTAGAGGTGTTGGTTCATGACCCAGCTGCTCCATGTCCACCCCAGCTCCCTGCTAATAGAAAGCAGAGGAAGGTGGCCCGAGTGCTTGGGGCCCTGCCCCGCACGGAGGTCTGGATGAAGCTCCTGGATGTGGCCTGCCCCAGCCCTGGCCATTGTGCACGTGTGGAGGGTGACTCAGCGGATTGACTTCATGTTTGCTTCTCTCTCTGTTTCTCTCTCTCTCTCCCTCCCTCTCTCTCTCTCTCTCCTTCCCTCTCTCTGTCTCTCTCTCTCCCTCCCTCTCTCTCTGTAACTCTGCCTTCCAAATAAATAAATAAATCTTTTTTAAAAAATGCTTTATTTGTATTTACCTATTTTTGAATAAATCCTTTTTTCTTTGTCTACTTTTCAGTAGTGTCAGTCCCCGGAGGCCCGGCATCACACGGACTCCGCGTCCAGCGGCCTTGGCGTGAAGGCTGCTTTGGAGTCTGGCACGAACCAGGCCACGGTTTCTGGGAGCGAGAGCTTCCTTCCCCCAGCTTACTCCGCTGTGGTTACTGCCTGTTTTTAAGTTGGCCTCCTTTGCTTATTGTTGAGTTCTTCATATATATATTTTTTATATGTGCGCTTTTTTTTTTTTTTTGACAGGCAGAGTGGATAGTGAGAGAGAGAGACAGACAGAAAGGTCTTCCTTTTTGCCGTTGGTTCACCCTCCAATGGCCACTGCGGCCGGCGCATCTCGCTGATCTGAAGCCAGGAGCCAGGTGCTTCTCCTGGTCTCCCATGTGGGTGCAGGGCCCACTGCACTCCTGGGCCACAGCAGAGAGCTGGACGGAAGAGGAGCAACTGGGACAGAATCCGGCACCCCAACTAGGACTAGAACCCGGTGTGCCAGCGCCACAAGGTGGAGGATTAGCCTGTTAAGCCACGGTGCCGGCCAAGTTCTTCATATATTTTGGATAACAGTCTTCTATCAAATACATCTTTTGTGAACAGTTTCTCCCTACCACGCCTTGTATGTTCATTCTGTCATCGACGTCTCATAGAACAGAAGTCTTTAATGAATCAGACATCAATGACTTCAATACTTGTACCAATAATTGATAAGTTATTTATCAATAGGTCTTCCTGACTGTACCTTTTGCATTGCAGCATTCGTTGCCACACCCAAAGTCATCTAGATGTTTCTCCTGTGCTATCTGCTAGGACCTTACATCGTCTCTACACACTTGCGCTAATTGTGATCGGGGTATGTGGTCTGCGTAGACTCTGGGCTTAACTGTTCGTGGACGTCCAGTTGTTTCGACACCAGCGGCTGCAGGCAGTGTCTTTCCTCCAGTGCGTCGCTGTGCTCCGCTGTGTTTCCGTGGCTCCGTGTCTGGGCTACCGACTGCTGTCCGGAGCGTTCTCCTCTGTCAGCAGTGCCACACCGTTTCCATCACTGTAGCTTTATGGGGGTTCCGCCCAGGACTTAGTTCTGGGGCCTTGGCCTCTTCACGTAAACCTTGTAATCCGCGTACAGACACCCGGAGAACACGTCGCTGGCATTGTGATCTGGAGTGCGCTGAACTTACGGCTGACACTGGAAGCAACTGACGTCTCGGTGACGCTGAGCCTGCTCTCCGCGCACGCGGAAGGTCTCTGCACTTCTTTAGCCGTTTCACTTCTTTTGTTAGAGGTTCCTGGTTTTCCGCACACAGAACTTGCACGTATTTTTGTTGGATTTGTGGTTTTCCTTGCTGCACACAGGGAAGTCATTGAGGTTTGAATATTCACCCTGCAACAATTGAATGGCTGTCTTTGGCCACAGGGCTCCTGAGGGCTGGTGGGCACGAATGCAGATCGGTCTGCTATTCAGTTCTACCAGGCTGTGCTTGGGCTCCCATTCACGCCCCTGCTGGACGTCAGGGTCATCTGGGGCTGGGTCACTGGGTCATCTCGGCTCTGCCCCTACTTCCTCCAAAGAGCCGGCCCAGCTGCCTTCCACTCCGCCCCAAAGAGGCGGAGTAGCCACTCTGTGTGTTTTTATTTTTCCTATTCTGACACTCAGTTCTTTTAGAGGAGAGTGTAGCTAATTCACCTCTCTAATGCCAGAGTTTAACCTTGGATGCGACCCAAAGACAGAAGCCAGTAGACTGTGTTTTGAATGAATTGCTATATGCTAATGCGATGCCTGTTTGGAGCGAGCGCGCTCTGGGGGAGCGTGGAATCCTGCCCTGAGCTGCCTGCCAAGTTTGCTTGCTCACTGGGGAGCGTGGGGGATTTTGCTGTTTCGTTGATGGACACCCCGAGCACGCGGGATCTTCCCTCTGCTCACGTTGTGGTGGGAGTAAATCAAGGCAGAGCCCGTGAACAGCATCTAAGTGGTGCGCCAAGCCGTCTGGGAGAGGCAGAGGCAAGCCTCCTGGGTGCAGATGAGCGTGTCAAAGTGCTTCTTCCAGGCCAATCTCTGCATCTGAACGCGTCTCTGCAAGGCGGCTGAGCAGGGCCGCGGTGGACGCCGACGATCCGCGGACATCTTCGGCTTCTCCTTCTTCATATGAACTAGTATCAACGGCAAAAGCTGGTTAAAGATCCGTCTAGATCCTCCACGACATCAAGTCAGAAAATTCAGACCGCTGCACGTGAGCAGACGTAACCCGGAAGTGACATTAGGAGCGCCGTCATCGGCTCGGGACCCTCATCTGCTTCCCACCCTGTCGGCTGCCTGGGGACGCCTCTCCGAGGACGGGATGCCTCGGGGACAGGAGCGCAGGCTCCCTGAAGGTGGCCAGCATTTCTGCATTGAGGACGCTTTCTCAAACGTCGATTGCAGAGCAAAGAAAACCGCAGCCTCCCCAGCCACCCTGCAAAGAGACCTTCCCCAGACCTGGAGGAGCCACTGGAGTGTGTTCCAGGCGCCCGTCAGCACAGCCGGCGAGAGCTCGTGCCGGGGCAGAGGTCACCCACAGGCGAGGGCACATTGGCGAGGAGCCGGGCCCCAGGGCCCTGCCCGGCTTTCTCCCACCAGAGCCGTCCTGCTGAAGCCCCGATGGCTGCAATGGTGGGAAAGCTCGCACTGAGACGGAGGAGAGAATCGGCCTTGACATACGGGGATCGTTCCTACAATGTCTTGTTGACAGCTGGTGAGGCACAGAACAGACACAGGCCTCTTTGCAAGGCAGCGAGAATTGGTGTAGCCAGCAGCTGCAGCGCGGCCCACAAAGACCCTCGCGCCCCCAGAAGCAAAGCCGGGGCAGGGACCCGCGTGGAATCCTGAGTTTCGGAGCACCTGCCCATGTCCAGCCAACTTCAGCGAGAAAGAACCATTTGCTGCCGGCTTGAGCGTTCCCCAGAGTCTCCCAATTAAAACAGAAACCGACGTGATGGTGCTATGACATTGCGGTGGTTAAAAATACATTTCCTTTGCAGCTAATGACGATTCAGCGAAGACTGCTGTTATTCCTCACTGTCCGAAACGTCCCCGTGAGTTTCCAGGCCCTTCTATGGAGGGGTTGGCTGAAAACCTCCTCAATTCTGTCATCCCAGGCGATAGGTGGGAGCGCAAACAGCCAGGAAGGCGAGAGCATCAGGATTTTCTGTTTTCCCCTGGGTAAACACCAGCCAACGTGCCCGGTGAGGCTGGAGCCGCAGTGTTGGCATCGATGGCAAGAAAGGGGACATCCGGGTGTGCGACCTGTGGGCTTCCTGCAGGCCCGGATCTCGCGGGCTGGTGCAGGAGTAGCTGAACATGAAGGCATTTGCACGCTCAAGACAGACATGTCCTCTTCCTAGCAGATGTGTGAGCGATTCGCAGGAAAGCGGGTTTGCATTGATCACAGCCAGCGCGGGGGCAGACAGGGCAGTCGTCCATCAGCCTCGCTCTGGCCTCGGCCTGTCTCTCGCCGTCGTCGGTCGCCGCACTGCTTGGAAGCCGGTGTCCGCCTTTCACCGGCAAACGTCTGCAGTGGAAGCTTTTTGTTAAGCCACACACATTTTTGTGAAATCCAATTTCATTATCTCAGACTCCTGGAAAATAAGGAGTTTCCTTAAAGGTCCTCATCTCGAGTCACTTCTGCAGACTGCTCTGACCCCAGGCCGCAGCTCACGGCCACTTTCCTGTGTGCTGGGGCAGCCGCCTCGGAGGCCTGGCCTGCCTTGGGCCCCTATGACGGCCCCACTGCCCTCCTCCCAGGCCTGTAGACGCTCTCCCAGCTCTGACCTGGAAGTAGGCCGCTTCAAAACAGGGAGGTTGTCAGGCTTCCCAGGTGCGGGGATGTTTTCTCGGCTGCTGGTTATGCAAGGAGCAGTGAGCGGCGCCAGGCCCGGACGTGCTCGGGGGAGGAGGTGGTGGAGGAGCAGGTGGGTTCGGCAGTGGGAGGCTCAGCCTTCGGCGCCGACACACGGCCCAGGGCTTTCCTCAGACTTCTTGTACTTCTCAGATGCAAGAGGGAAACACAGTAAGAACCCAAAGTGTGTGTGTGTGCATGCGTGTGCATGTGTGTGTACCTGTATGCATGTGCGTGTGTGTATGTGTTTGTGTGTGCATGCATGTGTGTGTACCTGCATGCGTGTGTGTGCGCACGCGTGTGTGTATGTGCTTGTATACGTGTTTGTGTGTGCGTGTGTGCATGCGTGTGTGCGCACGCGTGTGTGTATGTGCTTGTATACGTGTTTGTGTGTGCGTGTGTGCATGCGTGTGTGTGCACATGCGTGTGTGTATGTGCTTGTATACGTGTTTGTGTGTGCGTGCATGTGTGTGCATGCATGTGCGCATGCGTGCTTGCGTGTGTGTGAGGTGAACTGTAACAGCTCACGTACAAGTTTGGGCTTCAGACGTCACTGGTTCTTGGGGACCGAGCAGCAATGTCGTTAATGGCCTTGCTGTGGCTTTATTTCTTACTGTAAAAAGGAGCACATTGGGCACAGCAGGTAAAGCCACCCCTGCCAGGCTGGCATCCCATGGGGGCTGGAGTCTGATCCAGCTCCCTGCCAATGTGCCTGGGAAAGCAGCGGAAGATGGCCCAAGTGCTTGGGCCGCTGCACCCACCTGGGAGACTTCGAAGAAGCTCTGGGCTCCTGGCTTTGGCCTGGCACAGCCCCAGCCTTTGCGGCCAACTGGGGAGTGAACCAGCGGATGGAAGACCCCCCCCCCGTACTCAGTTGCTCCCCCAAGGGGCTTCTGGGTCGGGTCTGCCGGCGGTGGGGGTGGGGTCTTTGTGGCCTTGCAGGGGAGGTTGCGGCTGCCCCCCGGGGAAGACTGGAGCGCGGCGATGCTGATTCAGATCCAGGGAGACCCACACGCTCCTGCGGCCATTTCCCGGGAGTTTTGCATGCTTAGTTCACATGTGTCACCCCGTTTTGGGGTAACAGAGCCCCCAGTTTTCTTTGGGCAGAGTCTGTTGTCTTTAAGGTGGCTTGCACTGGAGCTGGCTCACCTCGTCGTCCCGACACGAGCAAGCAGAGTGTCCCTGGCCTGTGAGCACAGTGACAGGCCCAGGGCGGGGTCTGAGAAGAAAGGTGAGCTTGTAAGAGCCGGTAAGAGCCGGCCACAGGGTCTGCCTGCAGTCTCTGGGAGGCAGTGTCTCCCTGTCCCAGCGCCTCCCTGTCCCAGCGCGTGCTGGCGAGGCTGGAGCGGTCCCACTGGGGGCTAAGCCCGGGCGGGCTCGTGACCAGGTTCTCCAGGACTCTGGATCCCACCTGCGATTTTAAACGTCCAGTGTGGGAGTGCACTGGGAGGCAAGAGCTCTCTGTGGCTTTAGATTGAGCGTCTGGATCGGGTTGCACCAGAGTCCACGTTCTGTGTTTTATTCACCGGGATGAATGCGCTGCCCATCTCTCAGCCATGCTGCTGGGTCTCCTCACCCTCACCCCCACTCTGCAAACAGGAGGCACTGCTCCCTAGCGGGCCCTGCACCCGGGGGCCGCAGGGGCCGCCGATCCCAGTGACCCCTGGAAGTGCCGAAGCCGGGAAGGCCACCACCTCCTGTCTGAGCGAGGGCAGAGGCCGGTCCTCCAAGCGGCCACCGCTGGGCTGTCCAGCCTCTGCCGGCACCTTGCGTCGGTCTTCCCTGTGGACGCTGTGTCCCTCCCCCACACTGCCTTCTTCTCTTCTCTCCCCTTGGTCTCTTTTCTCGTCCTCTCTTTATTCCCCTTCCCTCCTCTCTTTCTCTCTCCCTCTTTCCAAGTCTCTCCATCGCTCTCTCTCAAAATGGTTGGAGACAGGAGGAGGAGGAGCTCTGTCCTTGGCGGGCCAAGCCCAGAGCTCTCCCACACCTCGACTCCCACAACCCAGAGCAGAAAACTGCCCAGCTGCAGCCCTTCCCAGGTGGGAGGGGCTTCCCGTCGACTCTGGCTGTGCCCTGGCTCGGGACTCACCCCTGCGTGCCCTCACACCGCCGCGGCGGGGTGGGAGGGGTCCCTGGTGGTCTCGGCGTCTGCAGAGCTACCAAGGCCGTGATGAAATCTTGGCTGTCCCGCCTCTGTCCCGCACTCTCGCTGTCCTTAAGCCCTGAGCGTTCTCTCAGCGGACACTGCCGCCAGCCAATTCCCACGAGCCTTCTCTCCACGGGAGGTAACCCGGCGATGATAAAAAGCAAGTGGTTCCTTTTAATTGCTCACTGAGGACTCTGGCAGCCTCTGGAGCTGCCGAGGCACTTGGGGGGAGGAGCTGATGTTCTCCCGCACACAGAAAACTCCTCGTTCTCTCAAGGGCTGACATCCCCCCTCGGGTCACTGTGTTTGGAGCTCTGTTGTTGTTCCGGGTGAACTTCAATGGCGTTAGTTTCTGAAGTCCACTTTCCCATCGTGCCGTCCTGACTGAGGGCGCCTGCTCCGTCTGGAAAGGTCCCTCTGGGCTCGGGTCACCCCGGTCGTCTGCTCTTCTGGCAATCCCGCTGGGCACGCCCTGCCTTTCTTCCTCCGGGATCTTCACAGGAGCAATGCAGCAGCAGGATTCGGGGGAGGCAGAATTGTGCCCCGCTGTTCCGGTGGCTTCTACCTTCTGACTCACTCTGCGTCCCCCTCCCAGCCGCCGCCATCCCTGTCCCCGCTGGAGCGTGCCAGCCGCGTGGGACCTCCTCGGGGAGCGGCTGGACCAGGCGACCTGCCCTTTGCTGGGAGGCGCTTGGTCCAGGCCTGGGAGGCACCTGGGAGTTGTTCCCTCTTCGTTCCCATCTCCCTCCTTCCTCCGTCCTCGGCGTCCAGTGGAAGCAGGCATTTTGGGGACCCTGCCTGGACATCGGCACCCCCATTCAAGCTGCCCGTTAACTTAATCAAGCTGCTCTTTGTCCTTCCAGAACGCGTTTGAAACATTTTCGCTTCATCGCTTGGTATCTGAGAATTCTGGATTTGTCCTCAAATGAAAACACGTCTTTAAATACGAGCCCAGACCACGCTTACAGTGAGAACGGAGGACCCGCCCCCGGCTCTTTGTTTGAATCTATTTTATCCCCAAGTAAAGAGGGGGCTCCTGGCAGGTTTCTAACTCGTGCGGCCAAGCTTAGAGTTTGTAGTATCTTCAAAGCGCTGGCCACCAGGGCTGGTGACTCACCGTCTCCGTGAGCTTTGGGAATCGGGCCAAGGTCATCGTGGCTTTTACAGAATTCTGTCACTGACGCAGAGCCTTGGCTGTGCTGAAATCAGGCTGGTGGTGTGCGCCCAGCGTCTCTCCAGGGACCCAGAACGGCCGGAGCCTCGGCTGTGGTCCTCAGACGTCACCACCGAGCGCCTGCCTGCCATCTCCTCAGTGAGTTGGGGACTGACGGCCCGTGGAGGCCAGCACCCTGCAGACCCCGGCGACTGGCCTCAGCTGGCCCACGGCCAAGCACAGGGAACCTACTGGAATGTTCCACGTGGAATCCAATATGCACCTGGTAACCGAGCAGGGAGGATGACTTGTTTGGGGCCCTGAGGCTAGGCAGAGCCCGTTACACTGGGGCGCACTTCATTCCTGTCTCATTACACAAAGTCTCTGCTGACTCCAGTTTGCTTAGGGTTTTGGGCAGCCTGCAAGCACAAGAAGGAGTGTGGGTGTGGAGACTCCAGAAGCCACCATCCTGGCCTCATTTGCAGCCAGGGCCTGGAGGGAGGAAGGACAGCTGGGTTGGTGAGCTGACACCACGGAGAGTCCTGGTCGGTGACCAGCTTACAGGACAGCGACACTCACGGGAAGCCTGGCCAGGGTCCGCCGACTGCAGCCAGTGCTCTCCAGGACCGGACAGTTTGAGAAAGCGGCTGGGCCTGGCCACGTGGTCTGTTCGACGTGGAACATGCCCGACCAGAAAGACAGATGCAGGCAGCAGAAAACCACTGCCGTGGCACCATCACGCATGCGCAGGGTGTGGCTGGCTCGGAGGAAAATCTTCCCGACTGGGAGCACCCAGAACCTCAGATGACCTTCTGTGTCCTTGGTCATTGGGCTCCTGGGTGTTTACACCCGCCAGCCACTACCGGGTGAGTTCAGCATCAGCCAGCGAGGAGATCCAAGGAAAACCCACCCACCGCAGAGGGAACACCTGTCAGTGTGCGAATGCATCATGGAATTGGTCCGTGTCTACGTCCCACCACCTGCACAGGCACACACACGTCACGTGGCTCAGGGCAGAAGTCTGGCAAGATGGGAAGAAGCAACTTTGGAGGACAGAGGGAGCAGTCTCCTTTGTAGCCAAGATTTACTAAAAGAAACCGACATAAATTGTGGACAGCACCTGCTCTGGCCCACGTGAGGCAGTCCTGGGGGGCGGCACTGGGAGGGAGAGGAGCTGTAATTCTCTCCACTGAAGAGCTCTCCAGATTGACTGTAAATTCTGCCTCTGGCTGTCATCTATCTTGAGAAACTGAAGGACTTAAATGGAGGATCCGGGGACAGTGAGACGCAGCTCGCCTGCCATCTGTGGTTCTCACATCCATCCAGTGCAGGCTGCAGCCGGATCGCTCCCCAGGGTGGGCCCGAGAGGCCCCGGACCCCTCGGCTGACCTCTCACCGGCAGTGCTGAGCCCTCCAGCCGTCGTCAGCTGCCGTTTGCAGGTGACCGTGCTGTGCAGCCGAATAAGGAAGCTGCCGGCTGCCCACAGGTGAGCAGATCTGAGGCCAGGACGCGCATGCAGACGCCCCGCCTCGCCCCACAGCACAGATTTGGAAGCTAAATCAGCGAGGAGCTCTGTGGCCGGGTGTGAAGTCGGGCAGGCGGCTGCTTGCCTTCCCCACACCCACTCTTGGAGAAGCAACTTCAGCTAAGTTAAATTTCGCAGAGTTTATCTGGGTGGAGAACTATTTGCCAATCGGACCAGAGAACTCCAGCCTGCAACGTGCCTGGGCAGCGTTTACGGGGAGAAAGAGAGGGGGACACGGACGGCCTCACTGGTTACAGCCCCGTGTCCACCACGTTGGGACCAGTGGCCGTCTGGGGCCGGTGAGCCCCTGAGATTCAGCGGTGACAAGAGCGTGGCAGAGCCAGGCTTTCGGGGTGGGAGTGGGGTCACAGCCGGAGCCAGGCAGCCATTGCTAGGTGAGGGTTCAAGTGCACAGGCACCCTCAGGCCAAATGTAAAGAGAAGCATATGCATTTTAGAACTCTACGGCCAGATCAAAGTAGGCATGCCGGCACCAAGTCCTGCCACGCCACTTGGCAATGACCCCATGGTCCTTGAGGATGGCAAGGTCGGCTTCGAAGGGAGACGTGGACCCAAAACGGAGTTGTCACAGTGGGACGATTTCTTTTGTCATCACGGGGACATTCGCCTACATTCAAGCATCCTAAGGAACCTTCCTGCACGCTCAGCCTTGGAGCAAACATGGTGATTCTGAAGGAAAAAAATAAGTGAGAGTCATCGACGAAACACCGTGGACTTTAAAAGGAAGGCGCTGCGTAAGCTGAGGTCCGTCACCACCGCGTTCCCTCCGTGGAGCCATCTCTCCACTCGCTAAAGGAGGAGGGAGGCGCTCACGTACGGAAGAGTTGTGGTGGAACAGCCCCTGGGAGGCACCATGGGTGTCAGAGGGGTCACCCTTCTCCCTCTCTTTTTTTAAAGATTTATTTATTTGAAAGTCAGAGAAGGAGAGGCAGAGAGAGAAAGAGAGAGAGAGAGAGAGAGAGAGAGAAAGAGAGAGGTGTCTTCCATCCACTGGTTCACTCCCTAGATGGCTGCAATGGCCAGAGCTGCACTGATCCAAAGCCAGGAGCCGGGAGCTTTTTCCAAGTCTCCCATGTGAGTGCAGGAGCCCAAGGACTTGGGCCATCTTCTACAACCATAGCAGAGAGCTGGATCAGAAGAGGAGCAGCCTGGACTCAAACTGGCGCTCATATGGGATGCCGGCATGGCAGGTGGCGGCTTTACCCACTATGCCATGGTGACAGCCCCTTGCCCTTCTCTTAACCGAAAACTTCAGCCAGCTCAAGATTTGTGACCACATTATTAGATTAAAAAAAACAAACTCATCCAGGGTCCTCCCTGAGTTAAACACCCCATCTTCACATTCAGCAGAACCCCCAACAGGAGGCACGTCCACTCTGTCCCTCTTCAGCTTCGACGTCCGCAGAGAGTGGACTCTGCTCGGCTCTCGGCTCTCTCCTCTGTCCTCCAGCTGCAGCCAGGTCCCAACCTTGCCGGGCTGCAGTGGAGAGGCGGGGGGTCGGGGAGCGGGCAGAGGGAGATGTTACAGGTGCGTCAGTCGCTGCGCAAGCTGGCTCCATCCACCAGGACCCACCTGCAGGTTTGTGCCTCCTCCCGTGCCCCGCTGAGGTCCCGGCACACGCCGAGAAGGGCAGACTTCTCATCAGAGATGAGGGAGACCCGTGTGCTGAGATCCGTGAATTTAGCCCAGGAGCTGGCTCGGGAACAGGTGGAAAGGAATAGGGTGGTGTGAGTGTCACAAACCAGATGTCTGGATCTCCCCAGAACACCGGATGTGATGCTATTACGGGGAGCAGGCTTTGGGGGCTGCTGGCAGTGGGGATCATGTGAATGGCATTAGCGCCCTTAAAAAACCGACCCCGGAGCGCTCGCCTGCCCTCTTTCCACGGTGGGAGCACACAAGGTCCAGGTGGCAGTCGCAGCCCCGAGGGAGCTCACCCTCGCTGGCTCCCAGCCTCCGGAGTGTGAGCAGTCGATACCTCCTGTTTATCCACCGAGCCCATGACACTGTGTTAGAACAGCCCCAAGGGGCCAAGCCGGCCAAGTTCCCTAAATACTCGAGGTTCACGTGCACAGTTAATTGAATAGGAGCCCAGGCCCGATACGGGGATGCTGTGTACTTTGCAGAATCACAAAGATTTTTATTCTTTTCTTACTGAATAATAAAGAATGCAACAACTACATGGTTCTTTGGATTTCAATTTCAAAGCCTCTTGCTGTTTGGGCGTGGGATGGAGGGCAGCCGGGTGTGTTTTAAGCCCTAGTAAGAGATTTCTGGGAGATTCAGCTGAGAGCAGACGCAGCTGTGGTGGTGAGCGTGCCCCCTCCGCAGGCCAACTCTTTAAACGCGGGTGAATCGCGGTGCTACGCCGAGAGGGGGCGAGCTACGGCTTTGGAGGGCGTGGGTCTGGTTAGGGGCTGCCTTTCGTCAAGACCACCAGTCAAAGCCGGAGGAGAAGGCTCAGACGTCAGCTGTGAGAAGACAGCTCTGACACTCTCTGGACTTCGTAAGAGCGAGCAGCAGAGCCCTCAGAAGTCCCCTGCTTTGCTGTCTCCAAGGAGCTGTGCGTTACAGAGGTGGCCTCGGCAGGTGCGGTTACTCCGTTCTTGTCTGGGGATGCCAGCTCTTGATTTGGAAGTTCCTGGCAAAATGTCACCGTCACCGTCACCAGCTGAGGACCTGCTGTGTACCATCGGCCTGAGGGAGCTGTCCATCACCTCATGGACCCGGGAGCCCTTCCTCTGCACGATGGATTTCTGGGGCAGGGCTGGCATCAGCTTTTACCGTACTTCCACGTTCCACCCAGCCCACACGTGGCTGGGCTAAAGTTAGAAAACCTCTGTAGTCACCACGCATGACCGCCAAGGAGTCAGGCCGGCACGAGGGCTTTGCCACAGTTACCATCCCAGAAGTTTCTCTGCTTAAGCTACAGCCTCACCCACTACGCTTGGGATTGGCTCCTCCAACTCAAACCATAAGCTGTCTAGGTAGCTTCTGTCTTCCAGACCACGTTGATACAATCTCCAGGGACCTCTGATCTTTGTAAATGATTTACCAGCTTGAGTAACTACTCTGTAGCTTTTCCTGAATAAAATGGAGGGAAAAAAAAGAAAGAAACGTCAACGCAGGGGTCTCCTGAGGGCGGAAGTTCATAGGCTCTGAAATCGGCGTCTGGGCTTTGTCGCCTGAGAAACCGATGTGACTGACGGTGCCACTGACACACGAGGATTGGAAGGTGTCCTGTGCAGAGTGCCAGTCCCCCATCTCCCCAGTGCGCTGCTGTCAATTAGGGATAAGCCACGCCCCGCTCGGGAGCATCCTGTTGGGAGAGGCACAGAGCCCCGGGCTCGAGCTAAGACCCAGGATCCGAAGGTTTCACAGCAATGACTTCCTCACACCTGTCTATCTCCCATCATCCTCTCCACGGAACAGGTGGAACAGTCTCCTAAACCATGAGCCACCCCACGTGGCTTCCTTGCTAACCCCCTCATTGATGGGGGATTGGGCTCAGAGGCACTTGTAAGTCCGCCACCAGGACCCAGAGACCTGAGACCACAGTTGTCCCTCTCACTCAGCTCCGTGGGCCTAGCCTGTCCATTCTACTGTGTGTCTCCTTGGTGGGAGGTGACAGGTAAGTTGGGGGAGGAGTGCCCAGGACAAAGTCAGGCCTCTCCCTGCTGCCCTGGGACGGAGAAGCCAGGAGGACACAGACAAGGTGCTTGGCAAGGCTGCGATGGCTGAAGTGCAGCTCCAAGCCCCTTGCTGGCCAGAGCCTGCCCGGAGACCACTGCCCATGTCACTGCCCCGTGGGGCGCCCAGATCCTCCTCCATGTAACTGCCCCCTAGAGTCCAGTCCATGCTTTGGCCTGGCACAGCCTCCCCTGTCTCCCCACGCTGATGGCTTTCAGCTCCTGCTGTGTCTGGTTGGCACCTCCACTGCCAGTGTGAATCCCAACTCTGCCACGTCCTGACCCACAGAGAGAGCCTGAAGCTTGGGGACACACTGGGTCAGGACGTGGGCCCTACCAGGAAGCATGCCAGTCTCAGAGGGTCCTCTGTCTGCCTGGGGCTGTCGCTCTGTGAGGCCCTCTGTGCCCAGAGTGTGGTGAGACCGGGGGAGTTGCATGTCCCTGTGACCAGGTGTGAGGTGGGCCGGGGCAGCTGTCATTCGTCATCCAAACAGGGCCAGTACTATAAGCAAATCTCCACTGGTGATGGGCGTGTGTCATCCTTCCCAGGGGTGGGAAACAAGCCCTGAGCCTTGGGGGACTGTCTAGAGGTGCACCTGCTGGGGAGAACCACGGGACCCTAGGACGGGAGTTGGGCTGGGGTGCCTGAAGACAGAGTGGATCTGGGTGTGTTGAAGCAGAGACAGCAGGGGTGAGGACATGTTTCCCTGGGCCTCGTTCATGAACACAGCAGCCTGCAGAGGTCACGGACCCTGGGGGCACCAAGGCAGGGCCTGCACCCCCCAGAGAAAGACAAGCCTGCCCCACGCCCACATTCTGATATGCAGGGGTCCTGATGCTCCACGTGGTTGTCTTTGCTGCCGCTTCCCTGTGTGTGTTCCTCTAGGCACAGGCTGTCACCTGCTCCAACAGCCCCGAAGCTGCTGCCAGAGCAGGCTGGGTGCCCACAGCTGCGCAGCGTCCAGCCCCGTGGCTGAACACGGGAGCGCTGCGGGATCACGGCCGTGGGTGACTCACTCGCACGAGGGGCCGTGCTGGCTGGCAGACTGGCACTTGCACGTGGATATTAGAGCGAAGCAAAAATACCTAATAGCAGGTTTCTAAATGTGCATCTTGCAAATAGCCCTTGGGGGCCTCAGATGTTCCCAAGTGGAGATTTCGCCATTTGGTCAAAGTGTGTGTTGGGGGTGGGTGTGGAAGGGGTGACCGCTCAGAGGTTCTGGAAGTATTTTATTGCCGCAGAAGCAAACGTTTGGTGGCAGGTGAGTGTCTGAGGATACAGAAAGCGGCGGGATGCGGTGGAAAGTCTGCCCGGGACACATGGATGCCGGCTGCGGTCACTGTGAGGGTGGCTGTGTCTGTCTACCTTCCTGTCTCTTCCCAGGCTGATCGCCGACCCATGCCGGGACAATGTCACCGGGCTGAGCGTGACGGATGGATTTAATTTGGGTTTAGACTACATGGGGCGAGTTTGCAGTGGAAAATGGCTATCGTTACAAGGTTTCGTTCGTTCCCAGACAGTGGCCTCTCTGGGTGGAGCGTACCTTAGGCTGTGGCTGTCATTTAGGCCACAATGACGAGAATTCTCCCTCGAAGGCCGAGCACTCACGGAAGCCTGCCTTTGATCTCCCCAACACCCCGGCTCTGCTAGAGCCGGAAGTTCAGTGAATGATCTCGCCAACTCCCCGGCACCTTGGTTCTCCTCGGGTTCACCCGTCCCAGAGGCTTGGACACGAGACAGGACTTGCCGGCATCCCCAGGCAGCCCTCCCCCACCATTCCGTCTTTACAGGTGCTCGTGAGGTGAGCGTGTTGTGTGCCAGCCTTGCAGATCTGACCACCTTTGGTCCTTACAGCGGTCATTATTGGTGACATTTGCTCCGCAGGCCTGGCGCAGAAACCGAGGCGGAGAGCAGGGGGGACCAGGCTCACGGCCACACGACGGCGCGTGGCCGAGGAGGAACCGTCTCAGCTGGTGCAGCCTTCCCAGCAGCTGGGGCTCTGTCCTGCGTAGAGCCGCGTCCCCGTCGCCGGTGGGGCATTGCAGTCGCTCTGGAAAGTGAGCTCCTGACAGTCAGGCGGGAGCCGGGAGCACCCAGGGATCAACCATGGAACAGCGCAAGGAAGCTGACCGTGGGGGGTTTGTAGCCTGAGGAGAGGGGCGGGCGGGAGACCTGCATTCCTGCCTCTGCTGTGACAGTGGCCCGGGGGCCCCGGCGGGGAAGATGGATCCAGATGTTGGGGGCAGTGCTCATGCGCTGTGATGGGCAGGATGTTCGTCACGTGAGGGCCAAGTTTGCAGGATGCGAAACATGGCCAAGGTCACCACCTTCACTCTGAATTCTGCCTTCTTCTGCAATAGTAATACATACAGCGGCTGCCACCTTGAGAGCAGACACATTGTGCCAGGCAACCTGGTCCTGCACTCGTGGAACATTGACACACATGACATAGAAGACACACACACGTGCAGGCACATGCATGTAGGTAACCCTCACCGCTGTACCGATGCAGTGGCGCTAAGGGTCACTCCCACCTGGCAGATGACCCCAGGCAGAGTAAGCTGCACCCTTGCTTGTGACTCCAGCCCTTGGGGAGCGAGGGAAGGGGGGACCAGACCGCCTGGCTGCTCTGCCCGCAGCACGGCGCTGCTCCTACCTTCCACGTGTTCCATATCCTGTGTCGCTGGGAGAGGCTGGGGGTGCAGCCTCACCTTCAGCCGTCCTGCCGTGCCTGCCCACCCAGCTGAGGTCTCTCTGTGTCCAGAAATTTCTTTTTAATTACTCTGCCAGTAGGCATTAATATCTCCAATTGTGCTGGTAGACTACGTGCCTCGAGCCTACACAGTGGCCCATGGCATCGATTTAGCTATTCATTAAAACTTCCTTAAAGCTGTGGAACAGCCATTTTCATTTTTAATAACTTGGATGAAAAATATGGAAAGTGTGGGAACAGAAATGGCGAAGGTGTTATTCAACAGCGTTTGCATACAAAGCAGCTAGCCACGTGGAATGTCTGCGTCGGGTGCAGCTTCTCCCCAGTGCCAGAGAGCCTTCTGGGGACTGGCACCAGCGCTTGGTGTTTGCCTGTTGCCCAGGGCGTCCTGGTAATGAACAGTCTCTATCGTCCCCACGGGACAGACAATCCCAGGAAGCCAAGGCACAGCCACCTCTTCGCTGCTCTCTCTCCCGACTCGGAACAGTGTTCGGAGCATCAGTGGTTACTGCAATGTTTATTGAAGGAATAAAAAACAAAGGATGATGTAGATCTGGTCCGGTCTCGTTCTGAATCTGTAAGTGCTCCCTGCATATCTTAGCGATGCTGACTGCGCTCAGCCCTGTGTATGGGATACGGAGCAGAAATCCATCTGGGCCCTCGGACTCCACCCACTGAGGTTGGGGATGACTCAGGCCCCGCCCTCTCCCTAGGGAAGGGAAGCGCCCATGTGGCTCTGTGTCCACAGCAGGCATCACTAATCAATCGCCACACACCCCAGGATCCCTCTGGGCACAGCACCCCATACAGACCCAGCCCATCGTCGGAGCTGACAGGGCAGCTGGGCCATGCCAGCCCTCTGCGGAGGGGGGGCAGAGACGATCTTGGGGAACGGAACCCCGAGATGGCTGAGAAGGAGAGGGAGGGGCTCTGGGGCCTCTTCCATGGGCTGCAAAGCCGGGCTCATCCTGTAGACGACGTCTACGGTGCAGGCGACTGTGTCCACACAGCGTCCTTCCACGTGGCCCCTTTATGTCCGGAAGATAGTCACCTCCACACACAGAAGCAGCCGGCGCACTACAAGGAGCAAGGCAGCCCCGTGGCCATCGGAAGTGAGAGCATGCACGGGCGCCGTGAGGGGACAGAGGCACAGGCACCGTGCACAGCAGCGCCCCCTGCAGAGCTGTGCGGACCCCGCCATGCGGTGGGCTCGCCCTGAGCAGTGCCCTCCAGACTCCGGGCAGGGACACACTCAGCCTCTGCCCTGTAGCCTCTGTCCACGAACAGAAGGACAATAGCTGATGTGAGTGCTAGGGAGTCTGGGGGCACCAGCCCAGACCCTGACCAAGTGAGAGTGCAGGGCACCTGCCCGCCCTGAGGTGTGGACGTGAGGCCGGCTCCAGCCCAGCCGGGTCTGGGCTCCGTGCGTTCGGTCATCACCGTGTCTCAGGGCTTGGCACCGTCTCTGGCCCCCGCTGCCCAGCCCTTCCCCACGTGATGCTCCCAACACAGCGTCCACGCCTGGGAGCGCGTTCATCAGCCCCCAGCCAGCGGTTCTGTCCTGTTTAACCCCAGCCTGAGAGAGCCACACTGCTCAGCTTGTGCCGCCGTGGAAGGACCCGCGTGTGACTTTTCTGTATTTGTTTCACAGGAGCTGATGGCCCTCCCCGTTAGCACCTGCCAGCAGGGAGGGTGTGGTGACGGTGCCTGCACCCGCGTGGGCTCCGTGTCACGGCTCTTTGGAAAGCGCCACGCCTGGGCTCCTGTTACCTGTCATGGTGTCCGTCTTTCCAACAGGCGGCTGAGTCACTTGTCCCTGTTCTCACGGGCAGGCCATGATGAGTGTGGCTTTGAACCCGAACGGGTCTTCCCGCGGTGCCCTGGGGCCCCTCTCTGGCATCCCCCAGCCTCCCCTGGCTGTGGACGTGGGGATGCAGCCCCCCCCCCCCCCAGCCTCTCCCTCTCACACATGCGCAGCGGGCCGCTTCTCTCAGCTACACTTCCAGAAATTTCCCTGTGACTTTCTGTGTCTGCACGCCGTTTACATCATCGATGGCGGGGAGCCCCCGCCGTGTCCCCAGGCTGCGGCCCCCAGGGAAGCTGATCAGTTTGTGTGAATTATCTGAGACCTGGGCTAACACGCACCATCAGTGCAACCAGAGTGATGAGGGGTCCATCACATTGCTGTCAACCCAGACGAAACTGGGGGAGGGAGGGCAGGAGGCGGGGCACCAGCTTGTGTGGAGAGGATTGGGCGGGAGCGTGAGTGGCAGCCTGGAGCACCTGTTACCCCTCTCATGGCCCTTCCCATGGTGCTCCTCCTCCGGTGCTGTGGTAGGTGCAGCTCGGTGGCCTGCCCACGCCCTCGGGCCCGGAGCCTGTGACAGTGAGAGACCCGACAGATGGGATCGGTGGGGGTGGTGGTGGCTGTTCTGGCGATGCAATCGCGGGAGTTCTCTTTGGTAGAAGGCGGCAGGTGTATTGCAGAGAGGCAGGTGGAGGGCAGCAGAGGCCGGAGAGGCTGCTGTGAGCCCAGGAGCACAGGTGCCAGGTGCCAGGAGGACATGGGAGCACACCTCACGCCTCCAGGGGGCGCTCACAACCCTGGGGCACCCGTCTCCGCCCTCGGCGACCCACCTGACTGAGGGCGCCCAGAACCGTCAGGTGGTCGTGTGTGCTGCTGGAAGCCGCTGTGCTGTGGTCATTTGTTAAATCAACAAGGGGAGGCCCGGCCTCTCCCCCCAATTTCACAAGTAGTGCCCGGACCACGACAGGCACTTCAGAAAGTGTTTGTGTATTTGGCCAGGCCAAAGCGGGGGGCCCAGAACTCCATCTGGGTCTCCCATGTGGGTGCAGGGCCCCAAACACTGCTTCTCGGGATGCATTAGCAGAGAGCCGGAGGTGCTGGGACTTGAACCAGGCTCTGGTATGTAACACGCACATCCCAAGTGGCGACTTAACCACTTCGGCACTAAGCCTTGCCGCCATAACAGGCATTTTACTTTATTTTATTTTATTTATTTTTAAATTCTGACAGGTAGAGTTATAGACAGTGAGAGAGAGAGATAGAGAGAAAGGTCTTCCTTCCATTGGAGGTGCTGCGCCAGCCCGAAGCCAGGAGCCAGGTGCTTCCTCCTGGTCTCCCATGTGGGTGCAGGGCCCAAGCACTTGGGCCATCCTCCACTGCCCTCTCGGGCCACAGCAGAGAGCTGCACTGGAAGAGGAGCAACCAGGACTAGAACCCGGCGCCCATATGGGATGCTGGCGCCACAGGTGGAGGATTAGCCAAGTGAGCCACGGCGCCGGCCCATAACAGACATCTTAACGCATACATGAACACATAAGCAAGTGGACAAACGAACAGATTGTGGCTAAGGACGTTCTAAGCGCCCTTAGCCGTGTGGATGCCACTGGCTGGTCTGCTCTGGTCCAGTGCCTGGACAGCCATGTCCAGACCCACCTGGGTGCTGCTCCGCCCACTGAGCTCTGGGGTTGCTTCACCCCGGGAGGGCGGCGCATTTCCGTGCCGTGGCTTACTCTACTAACCTGCGCCGAGGACCACACTGAGCCCGGACAAGGTTCTAGATCTACTCTGCAGATCACCGCACCCGTCAGAGCGGATGAGGCAGACAGAACTGGCGGGCGGCCCGCCCTGGAGGCTGAGGCTGACCCTGGGCTGGGAACAAGTGACCAGTGGAGGTGCGGGGGGCGTCCAGTTGGAGGAGGGAGAGGCCTCGGTGTCTCTGCGGGGCGAGGCGCTCCCGCAGCTTTGCCTGCCCCAAGGTGAGGAGAGAGTGGCGGGGCGGGGGGGAGGCGCCTACAATTACAGAGAGGAAAGAAAGGTTCCTTTCTTCCCTGGGTCACTGCTTGATTGATTCACACAGGAGCCACCCAAGAAAACAAACGTCCTCCTTAAATTCGACATGAGAACACGGTCCACACAGCCCGGGCAAGGCGCGAGAAGTCGCGTGTCGATCAAGGCCGTCACCATGGCAGATGGTGACACAGGTGCCCGGAGCAGCTGACAGAGCAAACTCCTGGGTAGCCGCGGCCGCAGCGGGCGGGCCGGGGTGGCACAAGGGGGTGCAGGCGCCAAGCTGGCAGCAGATGCTGGGGCCCCAGGCGACATGCACGGCTCTGTCTGGGACGACGCTTCGGGAGCACCTGTGTGCACCGTGTCTCTATCAGTCCTCCTGAAAGCACAGGCTGGTTACAAACGCGCTCTGTTGGGAATACACCTCGTAGCTGCCATTCTCATTTTACATTTTTCCTTTCCTGAAGCTAAAGGCAGGGACGGCGGGAGTCCGGGCCAGCCTGGCGGAGGTGCTTCACGCTTCTCACCAAAGGGGCCTCAGCTGCGACCTTCGGAGCCTGGAGCCGGCTCGCAGCCCCGGCGGGGGCCCGTGGGGGCCGCAACCCCTCCCCAGCGGGTCAGCGTGGCTCGGCACCGCTGCTCCGGAACATCACAGATCTGGAAGTGACCTCAGTGCAGTCGAAATCCCTGCTCCTGTGGCCTGCTTAGCTCAGCTGATCCTTCCGTTGGCCGGGGATTTAATCCTTTCTTCCCAACCGGGGGCAGCTGGCATCAAGCAGGAGGTCACAGCCCACGGGGCGGCGGCCAGTCTGCGGCGTTCAGAAGGAAATCCAGTCTTGATGGGGCTGTGGCTCTGCCCGGCACATCGCTGCTCTCGCCGGCTCCTCAGCACCGCTAGGAGATGCTGAGGCATCCCATATGGGTGCCACTTTGAGTCCCAACTGCTCCTCTTCCCATCCAGCTCTCTGCTATGGCCTGGGAAAGCAGTGGAAGATGGCCCAAGTCCTTGGGCACCTGCACCTGTGTGGGAGACCTGGAAGAAGCTCCTGGCTCCTGGCTTCAGATTGGTGCAGCTCCGGCCATTGAGGCCATCTGGGGAGTGAACCAGCATATGGAAGACCTCTCTCTCTCTCTCTCTCTCTCTCTCTCTCTCTCTCTCTCTCTCTTTCTCTCTGTGCCTCTGCCTCTGCCTCTCTGTAACTCTACCTTTCAAATAGATAAATAAATCTTAAACAAACAGATGATGCTGCAGGATCACCTGGCGACAGAGCGACTGGCATTGATAACTCAGGCAGCGATGCAGCAGCCACAGGCTCTATACAGTCCGCAGCCCCTGACCATGTTTTTGAATGGAACCCAGAAGTCCTTCCTTCACACATCGTGTTAGCTCTGACGTTACCATTTGCTGGGACAGCGTAATGATTTCAGAGACAAAGAATGACTACAAGTATATGCAATTTCTCACATGCAGAGCAGGCATGTTTTTATTATTTTAAATATTTAAAGTAATTATAGATTCACAGAAAGTCACAGAGAAACACACAGAGAGGCTGCAAACCTCCTTTGCCTGGCTAGTCCAGATATTAAGATCTTTTTCTTTTTAAAGATATATCTATTTATTTGAAAGTCAGTGTTACAGAGAGGCAGAGGCAGAGAGAGAGAGAGAGAGAGAGAGAGAGAGAGAGAGAGAGAGGTCTTCCTTCCACTGGTTCACTCCCCAATTGGCCACAACAGCTGGAGCTGTGCTGATCCAAAGCCACACTTCAGGCTTAGCTGCAGGACCTTCAATGCGTTATTGAGTCACGGAGTTTCCAATCCGTGCGGGGTCTCAGCAGGAGTGCTTCCAAGTGGAACATCTAACAACCTCTGCCCAGGCACGGGAAGGGCTTCTTGGGCGAATGTCTTGCTTTTAGCAAACACTGATTAGTAGAGACTAGGCTTAGCTTCCTGTCTGGAACAACAGCGTGAAATATAAAATATAAAAATATAAAAGTTCCTTAACAACTATTTTTAGGATATAAAAAAAAAAAAAACAAAAACCAAGGACAAAGAGACGGGCACCAGCCAAAATCAGCAGCGGATGCCGCTGTGAACAATAGTTGAGGAACAAGTGTTGGGGGTTGCAGTGGGAAGCACAGGACGTGACAGGTCGCAGGTGCCTCTGGGGAGGCTGAGGTGAGGGGCGGTTTTCCCAGGGGCGCTGCTCTGAGCAGGGCCCGGGGTCTCGGGAGCTCACTGTAGGAGCTGACCTTGTCCGCTGTGGGGACAGCCGTGGCTGGGCGAGCATCGTACCTGAACTCCTGCAGTCTTGGCGCTTCCTGTGGTAAACCACGGAGCAGGGGCCCAGGGGCTACGCAGAACAAGCAAGGTGTGGGGCTTGCATTGTGTGTGAGACGTGGAGGGATTTCTCCTGGGTTCTGGAAGGTCCTTGTCCCGGTTCTTAGTCCCAGAAGCAAGTGCACGCGTCTCCACCACTCCCTCACGACCTCTGGTCCTACTTTGTCTGGCTCTGACAAGAGTGACTTCTTGGGTTCAGCAGGTGTCACGTTCGAGCTTCACACAGGGAGCAAACGGTGCGAACCTGAGCTGAGAACCTGAGGACGGTCAGGGCAGCAGAAGGAAGAGGGCTGTGCCGAGATGGGCCGAGATTGCCTCGGGTGCTCAGCTGAGGACGGACGGGCAGGTGTGTGGGGACGGATGGGCAGGTGTGTGGGGATGGACGGGCAGGTGTGTGGGGATGGATGGGCAGGTGTGTGGGGATGGATGGGCAGGTGTGGGGATGGACGGGCAGGTGTGTGGGGATGGATGGGCAGGTGTGTGGGGATGGATGGGCAGGTGTGGGGACGGACGGGCAGGTGTGTGGGGATGGATGGGCAGGTGTGTGGGGATGGATGGGCAGGTGTGGGGATGGACGGGCAGGTGTGTGGGGATGGACGGGCAGGTGTATGGGGACGGATGGGCAGGTGTGGGGACGGACGGGCAGGTGTGTGAGGATGGACGGGCAGGTGTGGGGATGGACGGGCAGGTGTGTGAGGATGGATGGGCAGGTGTATGGGGACGGACGGGCAGGTGTGGGGACGGATGGGCAGGTGTGTGGGGACGATCGGACAGGTGTGGGGACAGACGGGCAGGTGTGGGGACGGACGGGCAGGTGTGTGAGGATGGACGGGCAGGTGTGTGGGGATGGACGGGCAGGTGTGTGGGGATGGATGGGCAGGTGTGGGGATGGACGGGCAGGTGTGGGGATGGACGGGCAGGTGTGTGGGGATGGACGGGCAGGTGTGTGGACGGACGGGCAGGTGTGTGGGGATGGACGGGCAGGTGTGTGGGGACAGACGGGCAGGTGTGTGGACGGACGGGCAGGTGTGTGGGGATGGACAGGCAGGTGTGTGGGGACAGACGGGCAGGTGTGTGGACGGACGGGCAGGTGTGTGAGGACGGACGGGCAGGTGTGGGGATGGACGGGCAGGTGTGTGAGGATGGATGGGCAGGTGTATGGGGACGGACGGGCAGGTGTGGGGACGGATGGGCAGGTGTGTGGGGACGATCGGACAGGTGTGGGGACAGACGGGCAGGTGTGTGAGGACGGACGGGCAGGTGTGTGGGGACGGACGGGCAGGTGTGGGGACGGACGGACAGGTGTGTGGGGACGGACGGGCAGGTGTGTGGGGATGGATGGGCAGGTGTGTGGGGACGGACGGGCAGGTGTGGGGACGGACGGGCAGGTGTGGGGATGGATGGGCAGGTGTATGGGGACAGACGGGCAGGTGTGTGGGACGGACGGGCAGGTGTGGGGACGGATGGGCAGGTGTGTGGGGACAGACGGGCAGGTGTGTGAGGACGGACGGGCAGGTGTGGGGACGGACGGGCAGGTGTGTGGGGACGGACGGGCAGGTGTGTGAGGATGGATGGGCAGGTGTGTGGGGACGATCGGACAGGTGTGGGGACGGACGGGCAGGTGTGTGAGGATGGAGGGGCAGGTGTGTGAGGATGGATGGACAGGTGTATGGGGACGGATGGGCAGGTGTGTGGGGACGGACGGGCAGGTGTGGGGACGGACGGGCAGGTGTGTGGGGATGGACGGGCAGGTGTGTGGGGACAGACGGGCAGGTGTGGGGACGGACGGGCAGGTGTGTGGGGATGGACGGGCAGGTGTGTGAGGAAGGATGGACAGGTGTGTGAGGAAACTGCCCGAGAGCTGGGACCACCCCCAGAAGGCACTGGAGATCCCAGGCCTGGGACACACACCTCCCTGGAGAGTACCTGTGCCCCTCAGGCATGTTGGTAAGAGCGCCTGTGCCCTTCAGCCGTGTTGGTAAACCTGAAGATGCACGAGGCGGTGGAGGGGTGTGTGGCGTGGTGGTTAGCATGACGCTGGGGATGCCCACAGCCCTCATGTGACAGAGTGCTTCGTTTCAAGTCCCAGCTCCATCCCTGATTCCAGCTTCCTGCCTGGGGGTAAGAATCCCTGACGTTCCTGTGGGAGACCAGGGTGGGGTTCTGGGCTCCTAGCTAAGGCCTTGCCTGTTGTGAGCATCTGGGAAGTGGGTGGAGCAGCTCTGTCTCTCCCTAGCAAATACAGGAAGGATGGACGGAGCCCGGGGCGCAGTACTCGGAAGGCGCATTTCTTGTTGGTGGGGGTAACTGGCTCTGAACCGAGCACCAGTCCTGCTCGGCCTAACGCATCCCAGGAGCAGAGCCTAGGGGAGCAAGCTGCGTCCTAGCAACGTAATGGAATCCCGCCACAAAGCTCCGGGGCATCTGTAAGAAGACAACAGTGTCCAGCCGTCAACGAGGCAGAATTCACAAAAATTGTTCCCCATGCAAAGGACCAGGTCCGTGTGATTGGTACTGAGGCCGATCAGTCAACCAATCCAGCCAAGAATTGGCACAGGTGGTCCAATTGCAATCGAGAACCTAAAACAGTTGGCGTGACAATATTTTTTATGTCCCAAGAACTAAGTTAAACTTTTTTCATATTTATGAAAATAAAGTTAATAGCACTGTGGATAGATCGTATTTTAAAAACAGCACTTCTCAGAAGTACCAGGACGCTTGCTTCACTGGGTGTCTGGAGATGTCGGCTCCGGTTACTTAAGCCAGGGTTCTCAGCCTCAACCCCTGCACCTTTACCCCAAAGGGGCTGCTTCTCTCCTGTTCCTGGGGGTTTTGGTATTTCTGTAGTTGCAATTATTCAAAAAGTTTTCCTGCTGATGTTAAATTCGGCATTCTGCTCCAGACAAATTGTTCTTCACCGGAAATCTCACCTAAAACTTCAAGCTGATGTGTCATCCTATACTCAAAGGAAATCCAGAGTACATGTGAGCAAAAATAGAAAGCCGTTGATATTTAGAAACAGCGGCAATTAATTTTCCAGGTGATTCTGGGAGTCAGAGCTAGGAGCACACACACTGTTACACACGGAGGTTGCACGTGACAACATGTCCGTTACTTTGTCGCTTTCCAGAAGGGTCCCTGCTCAACCTCCGGCCAAGCTGAAGGGTTTGTTCACCTGTCTGCCCCGCCCTAGCCCCTCTCCCCAGCACACAGGCTCCTCTCCATGCAGCAGGAAACTGCCGCTTCTGCAAAGTTGCCACGCAGAGCCAGCGCCAGCCAAAAATACCCAACCTGGCTGCCAGCTGCATCCCCGTGAGGAGTTTTGGCTAATTATAAAGTCATTATAATAAAATTAGCGTGACTGACACTCCATCATGCACCTGTTGCCATGACATTTCCAAGATTGCTCAAAAGGTCAAGGATCAGGTGGCACTCCAGCCCTGCCCCAAACTCTAACCCCTTGCGAATATTCAACTAAACCCCAGCCAGACACTCCACCCAAAATACCACTGACACAGCCACATCGCTTTCCTGGCTCCAAAGCCCACAGGACCCCAGATCTCCCTGCCTGCTCTGTTGTCTGTTTTCTCTGTCATTTGTTGCAGTCCCACACCCAGGGCTGCCTCCGGGGTGAGGGGTCTGGAGGAGGTCCTGGGACTTGCTGGCAGCTAGTCTAAGGAATCCCCACTGGGAAGTTTCTCCGTAGGCTTAGACAGAAGGCTGCTCGGCCCCCGGCCCCTTGATGGCTCTCAGGATGATTTTCGTGGGCATAGCCGGCCGGCACCAGTCAAGCCACCACCCTGCTAAATGTTGAAGGGCCTGTACCCTCCCTCCTCACTGAGAGCCCTCAGGGTTGGGCCACCCGGGAGAAATGATGGGACATGGAGAGGCTCGTGTACCCCAGAAGCTATTCCAGACCTGGGACATCAGGCCTGAGGTGCTGTACCAGGAGCCCTTGGGGAGGCCTGGGGTGCCCACGGGTGCAGCTGAGACCCTGGGACATCGGCTCCGACCCAGGCCCCGGACAGGGCTGTTCCGGAGCTGGGACCCACTGCCTCTCCGTCTTCAAAGTCTCCCTAGGTCCTGAAGAGCTACTCACGCTTCCCCACCTGCAGGTCGTCTCCTCAAAACGCGAAGAACCTAGAGTAGATGCTCCCGACAGGAAAAGGCCTTTTTCCTGTGCAACACTGTCTGAAATAAGCCAGAGAAGGGAGAAAGGCTACCAAAAGGGGCATTCCGCTTTAATACAGTTTTCCAACTTGACCTCTGGCCCCAAACTCCTTACGCCTGAGCGAGTGCAAACCGCGGAGCACCACGCACTGATAGCATTTGATGGTCTTTATCACCTGCAGCCGACAGCAGGCTCCTGCCCTAAAGAACCCAGACCCCGAAGCCCAAAGCAACAGGGTTTATAAAGGCAAAAACCACAAGGGTGAGGGGGATCCATGGTTCCTGGGGTCGGGGGGATCCGTGGTTGCTAGGGTCCAGCTGACCTAAGGCTTGTGTGAAACCACTATCAGTTATAATCTTGACAATGCCAGTTACAATCTTAGCAATTTCGATTATAGTGTTGACATTAGTCCAGGTGCTGGCCTAAATCCTATGTGGGACACAGACAGACTACAACGTGATCATGAGCCCGGGTGCAGCCTGTCCGCTCCCAAGCCTGAGCGAGCACGCCAGGGGGGTTCTGTGCTTGCCGGCGTGATGCAGTGGGCCGCAGCTGTCTGAGTGCTGTAGGCCATGGCTTCAGACCAGAGTCTCACGGCAGGGGCTGGGGTGGGCTGGGGGCGGGGGCAGTGCTCTCTCAAGATGGAGTCCCGAGCGCTCTAAAACGGAGCCCTGCTGTCAAGGTGTCCCGCCATGGGCTTTCACAAGTCCTTCCAAAACAGCACCGTTAGAACGGTGGGCAACCTTCGCCCCATCGACAGTACGGACACAAACAGTGCACACGAGTACCCTGGGCACTTCAGCCCAGGTTTAATGGGGGGTCTTGATCTGCCCAGGTGACCCCCAGTGTAGCCATCTCACATATAGGAGTGGGCACGTGGATTCCACTGCAGGGGCCAGGTCGCTCCTACCTGCCAGAGGAGGAAGAGGCAAAGGGACAGGTAGAAGGGCACAGCACCGTCCCTGTGGATAGAGCACGTCCAAGCTGCAGCACACCCGCCCACACAGCTCTTGCCTTAGGTGTGTGTGACCCACATACCCAAGACCCATCCAGTAAATGCCTCGAGTCCCAGGAACCCCAGAGCTGTGCCCATGACCTTGCGTCCTGAATGCCCAAGGACGGCCCCTAGATCCAGCCTCACTTCACCCACCATCGCACCTGCTCGCCACTACGACCTCCCATGCGCTGCCCTCGGCGGCCACTCCCGCTGACTCCTGTAGGGGGCGCTCCTGGCTCTTTCTGCTCATTGAAAGGGGTCTTGCAAGCTTGTGCGACTCCACTGTCGTCTCTTCCAGCCTCATGCCCAGGGTTCAGCATGCGTATTGTCCCCACCGAGACCACTACAGGGGAGCCAAAGCCTCGTGGTGGACATGCCAGCCACACCAGGCTCCGTCCAACAGAAGCAGCAGAGGGAAACAGTCCGAGAATGCCCGTGGATTCGTGCCTCGGGGGGAAAGAGAGCCTGCTATTCTCTCGTCTCATGGCGGCTGCTTAAGTGGAGGCACCGCTGCCTGTGCTGGGCCATGCCTGTTATCCTAAACAACTTCCTGTTTGGTCACATTGTAGTCACCTCTCAAGTTAGAGGTTCAATGTGGCATTTATTCCTGAATTTCACCCATGTCCATTTATGGGAAGAAGTTCAGAAGATTCACGGATTCGGATCCTCTACTGACAGCCACAATCATCACGTCTACACGATCTAAAGTCTCCTGGCTTGGGCAGTGCTGCTCGCGCATAGAATGGAGAAGCTTGAACCCCTCCGCTGTGACCAGGACATTTGCTCCCTAACTCAGCAGACCAGGCGTGCCGATTCTCACTCAGGCAGTTTCATGTGGGGGTAATTATCACCAGGTCCTAAAGTCTTATTTATGCCATCAAGAGACCGTCAATAAACACGCACAGACTGGGTCTTCAGCTGTTATATTCGTGTACGTACACAAGTACAGAACAGACGTTTGCATTTTAGCAGGGGCCTCGTCGAGCGCTTTAAACCCGACTAGCCGGGGCTGACACTGTGGCGGAGAGGGTTAGGGGGCTGCTTGCGGTGTCGGCATCCCACGTGGACACTGGTTCAGTTCCAGTGCTCCACTTCCGATCCAGCTCCCTGCTGTGGCCTGGGAAAGCAGCGGAAGATGACCCAAGGGTGCCGTGTGGGAGACCTGGATGGAGCTCCCGGCTCAGCTCTGGCCATTGTGGCCATTTGGGAAGTGAACCAGTGGATGGACGATCTCTCTCCCTCTCTCTCTCTCTGACTGTACATTTAAAATAAAATAAATAAGTCTTTAACAAATCCAAGTAGCCACCAGCGATGAGAAGGTGAGCCCTGTCCGACGATTCGCAGCAGGAACGTTTTTATCACTTGACAACAGGCGACTCCCGCGCCTCCACGTTACACAATGCACTGTCTCCGTCGTGCTTGCCCAGCCCTCTTGGTGGTGGTACTAAAAACTGTTGTTTCACGGTGGTTAGCTAGAGATCAGCTAGTTCACCACATTCCCCAGCTCCGCTGTTAGCAGACCCACCCTGGGCCTCCAGACCCGGTGGGGAGCAGCTCTCTCCCAAGCCGCCCCCCATCCCCAGAGAGACGCCCACCTCTGCTGACCTGCGCCCCTGTCTTCTCTCGTGCTGGAGACCGGAACCCGGACCCAGCCATCCCACGCCGCTCTCTCTCCTGGTTTAGGAAAGTGAAAACAAGCTCCTAATAACCTTAACTTTGTCCTCATTGATGATGTTATTTTCAATATTTCAGGACTGAAGTACATTTTCCGTATATCCAGACAACTCATAAAATGCCAAGCTTGAGTAGTTCACTGCCACATGTTAATGATAGGGCTAAGATCATACTGTCGCAGAAGGAACGCCCTATTTTTGGCATGTGCTTACGTCGTTAGTAGAAGAAAGCGCTACCTCCCTGTGGTCTGGTGGATTTATCTCTGCTCCGAGCTAGGCAAGCCTTCCCTGGAAGTATGAAAGATACAATTCTCTATTTCACTCTTGGCCCTCTGAACTTCAAGTGCCAGAACTGGATCGCTTTGATATGTTCAGCCTCGGAATGGACGCAGGATGGAAAAGGGGGGACAAAGGTTTGATCAGTGCATTGAGCAAAGGGGCCTGACGCTTCCGCTTGGGGGATTAGGACCACAAACGCGGCATCCACTCCGTCCCTGGTGCACCAGCCGTTGGCAGGCACACGCTCCCTCTGTGAGCAAGTCCTGGAAACGGCAGAGTGAGTGGAAGTTTCACCTCCATGTGCTGAGCCAGAGCGTTGCATTAGTTGGTACTGGCAGATATTCCTGTGTTAATACTTCGCTAGGTTTCCCATCTGCTGATAGATTCCCCAAGAAAATGTGCAGTGCGTTAGAAACAATGGCCTCCTATTCGTGGGACGGCAAACAAGAAAATGCATCCAGCTCTTGGCTGTCTGTTTTCAAAGTTGTCCTCCAGCGGGTCTCAATGGCGTCAGCCACATCCCCGGCGCACACGCCGACGGCAGGCCTGGCACGCTCCGGTCTGGGGCTTGGAGTGATTTAAAATTCCGTCCTGCGACCTTGGAGTCCAGCTCGGGAAGCACCGCAGGCAGCCGGGCTGTCACTGCCTCTGTCGCTTCCCTGTTAGCTTTTCCCTTCCCCCCTCCCAGGTCCTGAATCATCCAGGTATGAAAGCAAAATATGAGTTCCTTCCCCGGCAAATGTCAGTGCCGCGCTGGGGGCAGTGTGCTGACAACACGCTGGCTAAATGTATCGCGCAGCCCGCACGCTTGGAGCAGTCGCTTGGGCTCGGGCTCATCATTCTTCATGGCTAACTAATAGCTCCCACGAAGGACCCTCAGCGGCGCCCCCCAGCCCTCCTCAGAAGAAACTGCGCTGCCAGTCCTGGGACAGACTCTCAGCTCTGCCCAGGCTGTGCTAGGAAGCTCCCTGGGGGCCTCGTGGGAGCTGGAGAGGGACTCCCACAAAGTCGACCCCTGACCTTTGACATGACCCCTGGATGGGCAATCATGTTTTGCTTAGTAATTCATTCTTGAACAAATCAGTAGAGTTAATTATTTCGCAACAGTTTGAATTTGCGGGAAAGTTGCCATTCCCCCCTCCCGCACTGCCAGCATCTCCCGCTCGGTCCGTTTGTCACAATGAGTGACAATGAGTGAGTGAGCTGGCCCTGGGTTTTCAGTAAAGCCCGCATCACTCAGACTTCCTTAGGTCTTGCTCGGCACTCTCCCCACCCAGGGTCTCGAGGCCACACCGCATTTGGTGGCTGCGTCTGCCTAGACCACGCTTTGCTGGGACGGTTTCTCTGGATTGTTCTGTCTCTTGACAGCGTTGGGGAATCTTGGGCCGGTCCTCCGTGGAGTGCCCTCCAACCTGAGCTAGGTCTACAACATGCTTCGCTCTTGGTTACACACACAGTTATTCACCTGGTGACTGTCTTTGAAGTTTTTTGAGCTGACAATCACAGGCAGTGGCGAGAAACAACGCAGAGTCCCCTTGGCCGGCCTGCTCATGCCCATCATGGTAACCCCTGTGCAGCGACGTGTGATGCCACAGTGTTGCCATGGTATAATTCATATATCTCCGATTGGACCAGCTGCCCATGCCCTCTTCTGTGTGTGCACACACGCACGTGCACACACGCACATGACACGGCAAACAATCAGGTCACCCGTTGACCCCCAAAAGCCTCGTCAACAGCACAAGGCCCCCACGATCTCCCTCCCAACCTCCACACTCATCTCTTCCTCCTAAGTGCCTGACCTTGTCGAAAGGAAAATCCTTCCGGTTCAACCGCATCGCCCGTAGAGAACCACAAACACCTGCCTTTTTGGCGCTGGGCTTTACCCACTCGACAGAAGACCCCAGAGATGCAGCCTGATGTGGCGTCAGAGTTCCAATCCTTCGTAACGGCCGAGCGGTCTTCCACCTGCGGCTGTGCCGTCGTGTGCACAAACGCTCAGTTACACGAGACACCTGCGCTACCACACACGGAGCTGCTGCGAGCACACATTCACGATCGCTGAAATCAGGAAGAAAAGAAACTAAATGGAACAACCCCCCCTTCTTATGGTGGGTACGCGTCAGTGCGCAGGAAGTGGGTCACAGGTTTCTGACTGTAGTGAACACTGGAAATCTTCAGTCTCCCCAGATCTCATCATTGCAAACTGTTCCTCAGTTTAACTTAATAAGTAGCTAGTTTGGGGAGATTTGAACTTTTTTTTTTTTGACAGGCAGAGTTAGAAAGAGAGAGACAGAGAGAAAGGTCTTCCTTCCGTTGGTTCACCCCCCAAATGGCAGCTGTGCTGATCCAAAACTAGGAGCCAGGTGCTTCCTCCTGGTCTCCCATGCGGGTGCAGGGCCCAAGCACTTGGGCCATCCTCCACTGCCTTCCCGGGCCACAGCAGAGAGCTGGACTGGAAGAGGGGCAACCAGGACAGGATCGGTGCCCCAACCGGGACTAGAACCCGGGGTGCCGGCACCGCAGGCGGAGGATTAGCCTAGTGAGCCGCAGCACCGGCTGAGGTTTGGACTTGAACTGCTCCTTCCACTTTTTCTCAGAAGTGTCTCTTGTGTGTGCGTCACAGCACAGAACGGCCAAGGAGAAACACAGGCGTGGTTTCTCACGCATATTCTGAGAAGCTGTGTGGTGAGGAAGGGAATCAATAATCAATACTAATCGATCAATATGTGTGGCTGCAGCTCCTCCTCTGGCACAGCCGTGCAGGCGGGGCCGCCACCTGCCTCTCCGGGGAATCGGCTCCTACCTGATGGGGAAACACGTGCCCACCTCGGCCGAGGGGCCTGCAGGAAGCTGTCTCCAGGGTGGTTTCTGTATATCCGTTTTCCACACTGCCTTAATTTTCATTAAAACTCTATTGTTTTCTGGGGCTGGCGCTGTGGCGCAGCGGGTTAAGCCACCATCTGCAGTGCTGGCATCCCATATGGGAGTGGGTTCGAGTCCTGGCTGCTCTGCTTCCAATCCAGCTCCCTGCTAATGGTCTGGGAAAGCAGCAGAAGGTGGCCCAAGTGCTTAGGCCCCTGCACCCGCGTGGGAGACCTGGAAGCTCCCGGCTCCTGGCTTAGGCTAGCTGAGCCCTGGCCATTGCAGCTGTCTGGGGAGTGAACCAGTGGATGGAAGACTTCTCTCTCTGTCTCTCCTCTCTATCTCTGTGGCTCTTTCAAATAAATGAGTCTTTTTTACAAACACTATGCTATATTCCCTTGCTCACCCTAAGCCTCTCCACAGTGAAAATAAGCCCGTGAAGATGAGCCTTGGGGCCAACATGGGAGGGGAGAGGGTCTCCGTGTGCCTGACAACGGCTCGGGGACCAGGGCTGGGGGACTCTGGCTTACTCCACCACTCCGCGAGGAGGAAGGTGAAGCAGCCTTGGGGACAAATCCTCAGAACTGAAACGGGGGCCAGGGGCGGCTGGAGCCAACAGCAAGAAGTCGAAGGCTCGGTCCGTAGCAGCGCAGGGACACGGTGACAGGACACCCAGGGTTGCCTTCCGGGTGAGTGGGGCCGCTCTGAGTGACGCGGCCCTCTGAGCAGCACAGGGCTGGTGCAGATAGCGCCCCCATGTGCCCGACTCCATCAGGTGTGTTACATGCTAGTGGGCGTCCCTCAAAATCCTTGGGTTACCGCTGGGGTCTTGGGAGCCTGCTGGACGGGGCCCAGGAGGAGGCCTGGTGTAGGGATTAGGTTGTGTGGGGCGGGCTGTGTGTGCCATTGCCATTCAGAGCCATGTGGCTCCTGTGTGGTAGGATGCACGGCCTCTTGGCAATGGGGCTCATGTTGGGGGGGTGTGGTCCACGGCAGGGACGTGGCAGGCGGAGAAACGTGGAGTGAAGGTGCTGGTGCACAGTGGGGAGGGAGGCCGGCGGCTGTTCCTGTGCGGTTTGAGCTGCACCTGGAGAGGGTGGGGACAGAGAGCAGGGGGTGGCCAGGTGTGGCAGGGACAGAGACAGTCCCTCAGCCCGCGTGCAGGACTGACTAACCCAGAGCGCTGGGATGCTGCTGGGGGCCCACCTTCCCGTCCCACGTCTCATCCATGCCCGCAGGGGAAGTAGCTGCTTCAGCCCAACAGAGACAGCACTGAATGTGCGCCCTGAGGGTGACCCGCAACTCCTGGGCGCCGTGAGTGCACACGGGTGCCGACGGCACACACGGGCGCTGACGGCACACACGGGCGCTGACGGCACACACGGGCGCTGACGGCACACACGGGCGCCGACGGCACACACGGGCGCTGACGGCACACACGGGGGCTAACGGCACACACGGGCGCTAACGGCACACACGGGGGCTAACGGCACACACGGGCGCTAACGGCACACACGGGGGCTAACGGCACACACGGGCGCTAACGGCACACACGGGGGCTAACGGCACACACGGGGGCTGACGGCACACACGGGGGCTAACGGCACACACGGGGGCTAACGGCACACACGGGCGCTGACGGCACACACGGGGGCTAACGGCACACACGGGGGCTGACGGCACACACGGGAGCTAATGGCACACACGGGCGCTAACGGCACACACGGGCGCTGACGGCACACACGGGCGCCGACGGCACACACGGGGGCTGACGGCACACACGGGCGCCGACGGCACACACGGGCGCCGACGGCACACACGGGCGCTGACGGCACACACGGGAGCTAATGGCACACACGGGCGCTGACGGCACACACGGGCGCTGACGGCACACACGGGAGCTAATGGCACACACGGGTGCTAACGGGTGTCCTCCTGTGAAGACGGCGCTCACCGTGCCCCCTGATGACGCGCGGTCACCTGGATGTGCTTTTCTCCTAGCTCCTCCCAGAGGCACAGACACAGACACAGTCACAGAGACACACACAGTCACACACACACAGACACACATAGATACAAACCGGCACAACCACACAGACACACAGACAGACATATACACAGACACAATCACACACAGACACAGAGACACACATACATAGACATAGACACACATACATAGACATAGACACACACAGACACACACAGGCACAACACACACAGGCACACAAACCCAGAGACACAGAAATGCGCTTCTCTCTCCGGCTGTTTCAGGTAACACACAGTTCCCTGGGTCTCCCCTTGGTCACGCTTTATATTAAACTCTGGTACAACGTTCTCACAATGTGTCTGATTAAATACAGCTCAGGTGAGACCCACAGTGAGGCCCGTGAGCCTCAGGGCCAGGAACAAAGACCCTGTTGCGACAAAGCCAATCCAGGGAGAAAGCGGCACGCTGTGTAACCGTTGATGGGGCACACATCATGCTGAGTGCCAGCCACGCTTTGTATCGGAGGAGCGGGCACCCGGCACAGACACAGGACGCCCGTGCAGGGGTCACCAGCGTCATCAATTAGAGCATCCGTGTCTGCACTCAACCAGAGCCAGACAGCTGCTGACCTCAGCCCGGGCTCTGCGTGCATCCATCCCGGTGCGGGGTCTGGAGCAGCTTGCATGGGGTACAGCTGAGCTCTCCCGGTCTTAGACACAGCAACAGTGCTTCTCCTTCCCAGAGTCCTTTGGTGTCCTGAGTCTCAGGGTCACATGACTTTCAGCTCGCACCCGAGGCGGCTGGAGGCAGCTCTGCACCCGCAGTGCCAGCCAGGGGAGAGGGCGGCCTGCTGGGGCTGTCACACCACTGTCACCGGATGGTGAGTCGGGGGCCAGCAGGCATGTCCTGTAGAAGCAACAGCTGTGTCTCTCGCCGGCTGATCTCCAGGCTCGGGGGCCAGCTCTGCCGGGCACAGGGCTCAGAGCACACCTGCGTCCTTAGGACAGTGGTTCATGGGTTTCCACCCCAGCACGGGGCAGAGGACGCCTCTGTGTGCACCTGCGGGAGGGTGGGTGCTTCCAGGGCACTGCAGCTCGGAGTGGGGGTGTGAGTGTCCTGGGGTGGCTTTCACACGAACCCCAACTCCGCTCCCCACCGGATAAAGCATTTTTTTGAGACACATAAAGACCATCTGCTGCCAGCAGAGCTTCTGAGAGAAATCGGCTCACGGATGGCAGGTGTGAGTTCGAGCGTTTCTGATGCAAATTGCATGATAGAAAGTCGGCAAAGGACATCGCACGTTTTTGATTGGGGTCTTGTTCCCGTTTGGAGCTTGTTTCCTCTTTTATTTTTGCCTTCAACACTCAGGGAAACGAATGTTATTTCCTGCAATAGGGCATCGCTCAGGAGGTTGGCATGGCTGAGCCTTTGAAGGGTTTACGATGATCGAGATGAGAGTAGAGTTGGAGAGGACCTGAGAGGGCAGCTCACGCCCTGGATCTTCTGAGCCTATCAGAGCAGGGCTAGGACCAGCCGGGACAGACAGTTCCAGTTCAATGTGGTGCTGCTCCTGCACCGAGATCCATCAGGGTGGCTGTGCTCTGGCTGTGTGGAGTAGAAAGGGCTGACGTCACCAGCGAAGCCAGGGAGAAGAGCACCTGTGTTCATCATTTTTTTAAAAAAGATTTATTTATTTATTTATTTGAAAGGCAGAGTTACAGAGAGGCAGAGGCAGAGAGAGAGAGAGAGAAAGAGAGAGAGAGAGAGAGAGGTCTTCCATCTGTTGGTTCACTCCCCAGATGGCCACAATGGCCAGAGCTGTACTGATCTGAAGCCAGGAGCCAGGAGCTTCTTCTGCATCTCCCACACAGGTGCAGGAGGGCCATCTTCAATTGCTTTCCCAGGCCAATAGCACAGCGCTGGATCGGAAGTGGAGCAGCTGGGACTTGAACTGGTGCCCATATGAGATGCCAGCACTGCAGACGGCAGCGTTAACCCACTGAGCCACAGCACCAGCCCCAACGTGTGTCCATCTTAACGAGCTCTGTCCTTGGGTCAGAGCCCTGGTTTGGGGTTAAAACGGCTTTTCTTCCTAGAATGTTCTGTGTTGGAAATCTAGGAAGGAAGCCTCCGCCTCGTTCTCACTGGCTCCCAGCCAAGGACCCGGTCCCTGAGGACAGAGTTCCTGGAACTGCGGCGTGGTATGGGCCGTGCTGGCTCAGGGGCAGGTGCGTCAGCTGTGACCCCACACGGGCCTCCGGTCATTTGTCTGTGATGCCTCCTTTGTGCCGGGTGCTGATGTGGTCCGAGGGCACTGTGCTGACCCTGGCAGTCAAGCCTGCATTCTCGGGGGTCACATACGTGGGTGGGCACAGCGCCCTCGCAAGCGAGCAAACGCACACTCAGCTTCTGCCTTGTGGTGACTGGGGTCGGGGGAGGGGATGTGATGAGATGGACATGCGGGTGGTGAGGCCTCCTGGGACAGCGAGGTCGCTGGTGCTCCTCTGAGAGGAGCCCGGCACGCAGGGAGGGAGCCGCTCCAACTCAGCATTCCTGCCCCAGCAGGACCCCGGTGAAGCGTCCAGGCCCTGTGTGCCCCGCCCGGAGCAGCAGGCTGTGTGTTTGAAGCTGTGTCCTAACTGAACCAGCGCTCGGCCTGCCGGGCTCTGGCCATCTGAGCTAGGCTGCAGCCACTGAGCCAGGCTCCGGCCATCCGAGCCAGGCTGCGGCCATCTGAGCCAGGCTGCGGCCATCCGAGCCAGGCTGCAGCCATCCGAGCCGGGCTCTGGCCATCCGAGCCGGGCTCCGGCCATCCGAGCCAGGCTCTGGCCATCCGAGCCGGGCTGCGGCCACTGAGCCAGGCTGTGGCCATCCGAGCCAGGCTCCGGCCATCCGAGCTGGGCTGCGGCCACTGAGCCAGGCTCCGGCCATCCGAGCCGGGCTCTGGCCATCCGAGCCAGGCTGCAGCCACTGAGCCGGGCTCCGGCCATCTGAGCCGGGCTCCGGCCATCCGAGCTGGGCTGCGGCCACTGAGCCAGGCTCCAGCCGTCCGAGCCAGGCTGCGGCCACTGAGCCGGGCTGCGGCCATCTGAGCCAGGCTGCGGCCATCCGAGCCGGGCTCTGGCCATCCGAGCCAGGCTGCGGCCACTGAGCCAGGCTCCGGCCATCTGAGCCAGGCTGCGGCCACTGAGCCGGGCTGCGGCCATCCGAGCGAGGCTGCGGCCACTGAGCCAGGCTCCGGCCATCCGAGGCAGGCTGCGGCCACTGAGCCAGGCTCCGGCCATCCGAGCCAGGCTGCGGCCATCTGAGCCGCGCTGCGGCCATCCGAGCCGGGCTCCGGCCATCCGAGCCAGGCTGTGGCCACTGAGCCAGGCTCCGGCCATCCGAGCCAGGCTGTGGCCATCTGAGCCGGGCTCCAGCCATCCTTGCACCGCCCTGGGGATTCCAAGGCTGAGACAGCCCCCCCCCCCCCCGCCCCCACCGTGTGCTAGTCCTACCTTTGCTGTGGAGGCTGGAAGCCTCCTGTTCATTTGCATCAACATAAAAGCTAACTTTGATCTTTCAGTTTGAGCTTTAACTTTCCACCCAGAAGGAAACAAAAAGCTTCTCCAATAAACTAAGCCTTGCTGGCCTGTTGGGCGATTTAGTTTAAATCCTGCAGGACGTCAAGGTCGGTGGGAGGGAGCAGGTGCGGACAGGTTAGAGAAGGTGGGTCTAATTATGCGATTGGCTGGGCTTAAAGAAAGCAACGTGGAATGATAGGCTGCCGGCTTTCATGATCGTAGAGGACATAAGGCGTGAAATCACGCACATAAAACAGATTTAAAAATAAGCTCAGGGGGCCCACGCTGTGGCATAGCAGGTAAAGCTGCTGCCTGCAGTGCCGGCATCCCATATGGTCACCGGTTCCAGTCCCGGCTGCTCTACTTCCGACCCAGCTCTCTGCTATGGCCTGGGAAAGCAGTAGAAGATGGCCCAAGTCCTTGGGCCCCTGCACCCATGTGGGAGACCCAGAAGAAGCTCCTGGCTCTTGGCGTTGGATCAGCACAGCTCTGGCCATTGCGGCCATCTGGGGAGTGAACTAGTGGATGGAAGACCTCTCTCTCTCTCTCTCTCTCTCTCTCTCTCTCTGCTTCTCTCTGTGTAACTCTGACTTTCAAGTAAATAATCTTAAACAAAAATAAGCTCACTGGTTCAGAAGACTTGAATCCTTAACCATATATTTATATATAAATTATTTTGTATTTCAGACATAGTGTGATATTGTAGTTATATTAAAAATTTTCGGAGTGCAGAGGAGGATGGCTCAAGTGCTTGGGCCCTGCACCTGCATTGGAGACCAGGAGAAGCACCTGGCTCCTGCCTTGGGATCAGCGCGGTGCGCCGGCCGCGGTGGCCATTGGAGGGTGAACCAACGGCAAAGGAAGACCTTTCTCTCTGTCTCTCCCTCTCTCACTGTCCACTCTGCCTGTCCAAAAAAAAAAATTTCTTTTAGAGCAAAGCTCTGAAATATGTAACGATTTTATGATTTTAAAAAATCAGCCTCCAGAGAGATGTTTAAACCCTGCAGGAAGTTGCAGCCGCAGCCTCCGGGGAAGCGTTCGCTGCCCTGGGCGCTCTGCTGTTCAGAGGTCAGAGCAGCCTTCCGCTCCGGACCCACACGCGCCGTGGTCTCCACGGCCCGAGACTCTGGTGCAGGCCCGTGGTGCTGCCTCTGCCCCCTCCCAGCCGTTCTCATTCCACAGACACCAGAAGCTTCCGCTGGGCTTTGGCTGTGGTGAGAACCCACACTGCAAAGTCCTGGGGACGGAATAATTGAATAGACGTAATTACACGGCCGCGTGCCATGGAAATTGCAAATAGCCGACAATGTAATTTGCACTCATTTGTGGTCCAGTCGCTCATCACGGCTCCAATTCCCAGCCCTTCATTAACGAGTACATCTGTGTCTGTCCCTGCTAGAAGCCCCTCTGGTGCCAGGTCCAGCTCTTGGCCCACACAGATGCCGGGCTGGGGGCTGGTGCGGGGGCGGTGGTCTCGGTGTGGCGGCAGGGCACCTGGCCAAGGGGCGCCCCCAGTGTTTGCGCTCCAGGCAAGGAGCGGCGGCGTCCCCTGGCTGTCTGGTTAACCTTCTATCTGCAAGAGTGCAGTTTGCCCGCTGGGGTTGTAGAGGCTATGAGGCAGGAAGCTAAGGCACGCACCACGGCCGGGTCCTTGCCGTGAGCCACGAGAGGAGGGAGCCTCAGCGCCCAGAGCCGGGCACGGCGGGGCCTGGCGTGGGCAGCCACTTCTGGAACACTTGTAGGGGCGTAGAGTGACGTGCTTCCCCTGCAAAGCTTCCTCGCTGAAAAGACGATGGCGGAGGCAGGCATCACCCTGCAGAAGGCGAGCCTGTGTCTGCCCAGGACTGACACCTGTCAGCAAACAGGGACTCCCTGCAGGCCAAGGTTCCATCCTTTCTCGCCACAGCCCTTACCCGGGCCAGGTCCCCACCTCGCTCCCCAGCTACCCCACCGCTCCTGCACAAGACTCAGCTGCACCGCTCATTAAAGTGAAACCAAGGGCTGGCGCTGTGGCGTAGCGGGTAAAGCTGCCGCCTGCAGTGCCAGCATCCCATTTGGGCACTGGTTCCAGTCCCGGCTGCTCCACTTCTGATCCAGCTCTCTGCTTTGGCCTGAGGAAAGCAGTAGAAGATGGTCCAAGTCCTTGGGCCCCTGCATCCATGCGGGAGACTGGAAGAAGCTCCTAGCTCCTGGCTCGGGTCGGCGCAGCTCTGGCCATTGCAGCCAACTGGGGGGTGAACCAGCGGATGGAAGACCTCTCTCTCTGTCTCTGCCTCTCCTCTCTCTGTGTAACTCTGACTTTCAAATAAATAAATAAATTTTAAAAAAATGAAAACTCCAAGTCAGAGCCAAGGAGACTCTGGCTCCCCTGCACGCCGTGCTGTCTGTTCCCTCCTGAACCCGCAGGCCCTGACTGGAGTCGCTGACCTCTCCAGGAAGTCGTTAAACAAAACCCAGAGAGGCACGCTAGCTGCCTGGGTTAAGGCCAACGTAATCTGAAGTTAGTGATGATGTACAGAAATATGGAGAACAAACGCATGTATTAAGCGCGATGCGGAAATGATACCACTTACCCCCTCTGAGAAGTGGGGTGAGCGTAGTCTTGGGGCGGGGATCACCCTTGAAGATGAGCGCCCAGTGCTGTGCCTGGCTGCGGTAACTGAGGAATCCGCGGCTGACCCGAGAGAGAGAGCGGCCATCGCGCTGGGTGCAGTGTGGGGGTGGGGACGGAGCGTGGTGACGCCCCTAGCACTCTGCTCCATGTGGGGCCACGAGGGGGTCTCCCTCTGCTCCATGTGGGGCCACGAGGGGGTCTCCCTCTGCTCTGTGTGGGGCCACGTGGGGGGGTCTCCCTCTGCTCCATGTGGGGCCACGTGGAGGTCTCCCTCTGCTCTGTGTGGGGCCATGTGGGGGGGTCTCCCTCTGCTCCATGTGGGGCCACGAGGGGGTCTCCCTCTGCTCTGTGTGGGGCCACGTGGGGGGTCTCCCTCTGCTCTGTGTGGGGCCACAAGGGGGTCTCCCTCTGCTCTGTGTGGGGCCACGTGGGGGGTCTTCCGCTGCTCTGTGTGGGGCCATGGAGGGTCTCCCCCTGCTCTGTGCCGGAGCAGGCAGCCGCCAGAGCTGGGTGTCCAAGTGGGCGGGTGCCCACCCTGCTGTCCCATGGGAGAAGCAGATCGTCCCCATTCTCTGCACTTGCTCTGAAGGCAGGGGGCTGCTTCTGTCCCGTGAGTCTCTGTTCAGTTCACCTCGAGAGAAATGGTGGGCACCACTCTGGCCAGTGCGGTGAAAATGGCTGGTATTACTTTTTGAAACTGAAGCCACGTTCCAGACGGGTCTGGGGAAGCCTTAACTCCAGCCTGCTGGCCATCGCGACACAGTTGTTGAGCGGACAGGATGAGTGTTGGGTGACCACATGACAGTTTCTGCCTCCCGTGGCCGCCCCAGCAGTGCAGGTTAAATCATCACCACAGGGCGCTCCCTCTGTGCCCTGGCAGCCGCCGAGCCCCTCCTGCAAGTTCAAGTTCACAGCCCTACTGCTCTGGCAGCAAGTGCGGCTCCTTTTACTGCCAGTGCCAAGGGAAGCACAGGTGTGGCTGGCCTGGGTCTTCCCCAGTGTGTGGCAGGCACTGCTTTGGGGGTCCCTGGAAGGAAGGCGTCTGTAGCGTGGTTCGGAGGGGCTCCTCGCTCCTAGCTGTGAATCCTTCGTGGGCAGGCGACATCTGGCCCAGTCACACAGTGGGGACGCACCCTCCTGTCCGCGTCCCTCACCGATGGCCTGAGCTCTGTTCTCTGCTCTCCCTCTCTGTCACCACGCGGTGTGGGGCAGAGATGTTGGCCCACCCAGGTAAGCTTGTGCCGAGGGGAATTAGAACTCCCTCTTTATGTCAATGCCTTCGCGTTACTCAATGTTTTATTTTTCCATTTAAAAAATGGAAGGAGTCTCCCAGCCTCTCCATATATGTTCTCCACAATTTGTATAAAAATAATGCTACTCATAGGAACCTTTCCAAAAATTCACAACAAAGGGAAATATCAAGTAAAAGTCCAGCTTATGAAAGAGTTGATCTTCTCCTTTCTGGTTTTATTTTATATGCTGCTCTGTTTCGGAGTCCAACACTACACATATGTATTTGCTGTGTTATTCCACGTTTTGCATAAACACAGTTTAATGTCTCGTGATGTCCATTCTTTACGCGTGACCTTGGATTTATCCGTGCCCTGTGTTGCAGCCACGCCTAGCACCGAGTGTTCTCGCAGAGTCTGCTGTGGAATAGCCTGGTTGTGCCTTGACCTGTGCCTGGCTCTGTGCCGTGGGGTTTCCCTCGGTTGCCTTGGGGAACCAGCCCTCAGCCACGCGGCCAGGGAGTGGCCGAGCTTGCTGGAATCCTGGTGAGTTGCTACCCGCGTTAGTGTTAACCTCCACTTTCTCGAGCGAGGCTTGGCAGTCTAGTTTACAGCATTCTAGCTACGCGGGTCGTGGCCATGATCGTAATCACTGACCGTCAGCTCCATGCTAATGCATCCGTCAGAGTTTCCAGCGTGGGCTCTGAGAACCGAGGGGAGCACGAGAGACCGGGAGGTGCAGGTTAACACGCGATAAATCCGTTTTCAAGGACCTTCCCTTTGAAAAGCCAAAACTTAAGGTTTCTTTGACTTCCTCTCATTTTCCAGCGTCTCTTCCGAAGGTCGCTTGCCCAACAGCCACCTTCCGGAAACACCTGTTCTAGAATCTTGGGGCACAATGGCCCTCGGATGTGCCTATCTCAGCTGGGGTCCCCAGAAGCCAGGAGCGAGACAAAGACAGGAGCTCAGCAGTTGATGAGGGTGAAGGGACGCCAGTAGGAGAGCAGGCCCATGAGAGGGGACAAGGGGGAGAGGGGACAAGGGGGTGCAGGCAGGCGATAAAGGCGCAGAACCAGGCCAACCACCACCATGGGCATCCCATCGGTGGGTAAACCCCCTGGGGAAACTTAAGGAGCCTCACACAGGGAACCCTGGAGGAGGTGCCCCCCAGCGCTTGCTCCTTATTCCTGGTGGAAGACACTCCCTGCAGGGGGCCAGGCCAGCTCTGGGTGCGGGCACTGCCGTTGAGGCCGCCCACATTCCTGCCCAGTGAAGTTTTACCTCCCTCTCTGTTGCACAACGTGGCTGCTTTGAATCGCAGGCACTATTTGAGCCCGCTGTAAATGGAAGACAAAGCAGAACACGTTGGCTTATCAGGTGAGTTTGAAAACAATCAACTCTAATTTAATGCTTGAGTTGCTGCGCAAACTACGCGTGGGGACTCTCGGGTAGAGGCTCAGGCTGCAGGGAGGTCCCTTGTGGATCGTGGAGGGCCTCCTGGGGAGGGCGGGGCCACACAGATGCCCATGGGCCTACTGGAGAGGGCGGGGCCACACGGATGCCTGTGGCCTACTGGGGAGGGCAGGGCTACAAGACGCTTGGGGGCCTCCACTCCTGTCTTTTTCCTTCTGCACAGTGCATCTGGTCAACTTCTTTTACTCAGGCTACACAAGCCCTAAGTCGTTCAGGGTCCTGTTCCAGTGTCCTGTCTTCGGTTCAGTCTTTCTCGACCTACTGAGTCAGCCACAGCCAGCCCGGCCCCTCTCCTGCAGGCCTCCCTCTGTCCCTTTGCTCTTCCCCCACTTGCCCTGCACACAGCCCGCAGGGACGTCCATCTGTTGCACTGGACCCTGCCCTTCCCTAATCAGACCTCACAGTGGCCCATTGGGCTACTTCCATCACTTCAAGTCCTTTAGCCCCAGACACACGGACACACACATGGACCCTCTCAGATACACACATATGCACACATATGGACCCTCTCAGACACACACACACAGATCTTCTCACACACACACATAGACCCTCTCAGACACACACACACACACGGTCCCTCTCAGACACACACACATACACACACAGACCCTCTCAGACACACACACACATACACACACATGGTCCCTCTCAGACACACACACATACACACAGACCCTCTCAGACACACACACACACATGGTCCTTCTCTCACACACACACATACACACACAGACCCTCTCAGACACACACATACACACAGACCCTCTCAGACACACACACATGCACATGGTCCCTCTCAGACACACACACATACACACACACAGACCCTCTCAGACACACACACATACACATACAGACCCTCTCAGACACACACATACACACACAGACCCTCTCAGACACACACACACACATGCACATGTACACATGTACCCTCTCTAGACACACACACATGCACACACACACGGACTCTCTAGACACACACATGCACACACGGACCCTCTCACACAGACACACATACACACACAGACCCTCTCAGACACACACACATGCACATGGTCCCTCTCAGACACACACACACATACACACACAGACCCTCTCAGACACACACACATACACACACAGACCCTCTCAGACACACACATACACACACAGACCCTCTCAGACACACACACACATGCACATGTACACATGTACCCTCTCTAGACACACACACATGCACACACACACGGACTCTCTAGACACACACATGCACACACGGACCCTCTCACACACACACACATACACACACACCCACATGCACATGTACACATGTACCCTCTCTAGACACACACACATGCACACACACATGGACTCTCTAGACACACACATGCACACACGGACCCTCTCACACACACACACGCATCCTTCACTTGCTATCACTGTTCCTATTTACACACATCCCTCTTGTTCAGCCCCTGCTTACCTTAAACATATTTTATTCTTAAGTGCACATCATTTTTTAATTTTTTAAAAATTTTAAATGCAGAGGGAGAGGAAGAGGGAGAGAGAGCGAGAGAGAGAGAGAGAGAGAGAGAAGAGAGAAACTTCTACTTGTTGGTTCATTCATCAAATGCCCACAACCAAGCTGGGTCAAGCCAAAGCCAGGAGCCCAGAATTCAACCCAGGATTCTCACGTGAGTGGTAGGAACCTCAGTTCGGGGGCCATCACCTGCTTCTTCCCAGGGGGCACATCCAGGGAGCCGGAGTCAGAGCAGAGCCAGGACTCAGTCCATGCACTCCAACATGGAACATGGGAGTCCTAGGTAGTGGGCTTTTTAAATTATTTGAAAGGTAGAGTTACGGAGAGAGGGAGAGAGAGAGAGGTCTTCCATCTGCTGGTTCACTCTCCAAATGGCCGCATCTGCCCGGCCAGGCCAGGTCGAAGGCAGGAGCCTGGAGCTTCATCCAGGTCTTCCACGTGGGTGCAGGATCTCAGGGACTTGGGCCGTGTTCTGCTGCTTTCCCAGGTGCACCAGCAGGGAGCTGGATCAGAAGTGGAGCAGCCGGGACAGGAACCACAGCCCGTACAGGATGTCGGCCCTGCAGGCAGTGGTCTGACCCATGAGCCATAGCACTGGCTCCCCAGGTGGGGTTACTGCTGACCAGATCCTGCCCCAGGATGCATCACTCTTTACTGCTATAATTTATTTACTGATCCATTCAATAAAACAAAACAAAAATCCAGCCGAAACATTTACACAAAACCTCAGTCTGATTTGGCCCTGGGGCTTCTGTACCAAGCTGGATGCCTGGAGCGTGGTGGGTGTGGGGTGAGCTCAGTGTCGGAGACAATGAGAACCAAATGGGGGAGACGGACCCGGATTAATTCTCGAGAAGCAGAAAGAGGCCGGACGGAAATACCAGGCCATGGAAACCTGCGCGTTTGTTTTCAAGTCACCAATTATTTTCGGCTCTCTGTGCAGTTATCATTTTTCTCATAAAAATGTGGCAGGAAAGATACCTTCTAGGATGTGAAATGACCTCTCCCTGCAGCAATCAGGCTGAGACAGCGGCTTGACCCAGGCCGCGGGGTGGAGACGATTCTCCCACACCCGCCCTGCTCGCCCCCCACGATTCCACTTCAGGGTCAATGACGTCTACAGATGTTGTGCAAACCAAGTTCACTTCTGTTATACACACACACACACGTATGAATATGTAATCTCCCTCTGTGAATGTATATACATATGTGTATATACACATCTATGTATACATATATAATAACATTTTAAAGATTTTTATGGAAAATGGATTTAAATGTGTAAGTTCATTTTGTTACAAAATTTTGGAATCTGTGCATAGAAGGGTCTTCAAAAAGTTAATGAAAAATGTGTACTATGAGAAAAATGCATGTTTCAAAAGTGCACAAAAACAGACATCTTTTAAAAAAACACATTTCAATTCCATGTTTACCGAGCTTTTCAGGGCGCCCCGGGCTTTGGAGCGCATCACTAACGAGGACACCCCAGGACACCGTTACTGGTGCTAAGATCCTGCTGGCGTCTGTATACGGGTGACGCCCAGTCCGTGCCCACGCTCCCGGGTGCTTCCAGACGTCTGTTGACCCACTGGTGTGTGTGACCGGGTTTCCCAGGGGAGCTACACCCACACCCAGTGTGGACGGGCACACCCCGTCCAGCCTCGGCCGTGCCTCTGCTTCACGCTGTTGGCTTACAGCAGCCAGGCCTTATTCGGGACGCTGGATTTGGTGGCACGCGTGTCCGCGGTGTCATTTGCACTGCGTCTCATCACCGCCTTGCTGTGTAAGCTCCTCGCTGGAACCAGAGATCTGACAGGGCCTGGACGCGCTCCCCAGCGCTGCCTCTCGCTGCGTTCCCTACAGACACCCCAGGTTTTTGAGGTGATGGTACAAATGATCGCTGCGAAGGAAAGTCCCGTTGCTGCCAAATTCAGCTGAGGCTTTAGAAGGATGGATGCGTAGGTGCTACGTCTGATAACGTCGTTTATCTTGGGTTGCTTTTCTTGTGCCCTGAATGGTGATCGCAGAGAATGGCCCTCTGAGCCCACATTTCGAGTTCTGGATGAATAATTCCCACTTTACACCACGGTGTGAACCTATCACTGGGCAGACTTGAGGCTAAACCTCGGATTCAGTCCAAAGTGCCCCTGGATAAGACAGCTCACTGTTCCGAGCTCCGAGTTCTCGAATCGTTAAGTGGAGGTGGTGACGCTCGCCGAGGAGGCGGCACACGGCGCTTAGGTCCGGTTCCCGGCACAGAGCAGCAGCTGGGCGCAGTCAGGGAGCGGAAACCCTGCAGCACGCCCCAGAGAGCGCACTGGCCAGCATCCGTGGGCGTTCTCAAAGGCACTGATTTCTGTAACGAGACCATAACCACAGAACAGATAACTGTAACCCAAGGAAAACAGCTTCACACAGGTCTACATGTCTCATTCTTCGTAGGAGACACATGTTTGCCAGAAACAAGGCGAGAGTTCCGTCCCAGCCGCCGGCCACAGCACACGTGAGGAAACCATGATGGTGAAGGGGCTGCACCGATCGCGGAAGTTAAATTCCTCGTCTCTCCAACAAGAATGTTGTAGCAAACATTGCCCTACTTTATAAAGTCCCAGCCTGCTCTGGGCCTCCACCTCCAGCTTTCTCGCCCTCTGTCAGAGTCGCTGCTCTGCTGCCCTCTGTCTTGGGGCCGCTGGTTTGGGATGCACACTTGGTGTGGGATCCTGGTCTGTTCATTGTCTCCCTCCTGGAGAGGATCCCCCCCTCCCATCTGCTGTGTTTACAGGTGCCTGGGGTCTTCTGGCTTAGACGTTGTCCTGTGTCAGTTTGGGAAGGTAACAGGTCCATGGTTCCGGGACTCCACCTGTTCATCGTCCCTGAAACCGCTTAGTTAACACATCCGGGTAACCCTGGCGGGCTGGCTGGGTTAACTGCTCTGGTTGTCCTCTCCAAGGAAGACTTCCTCTCTCTAGAGTTCTCCGCCGGTCATGAGCAGGGCATTGTTCTTGGAAATTCTAGGCACAGGAGGAGCAGGTGGACCCCAAGTCCCCAGGCACCTTCAAAGACCCAATTAGAGCCACTTGCCAAGTAAACACCTCATTCCTGATGGTGCCTGCACCTGGGCGTGGCAAGTCCTCAGGGCTAAGAAACGGGGACTCCCCAGGAACAAACACAGACGCTGTTCTGTCACTGAGACTCCCGAACAACCTTGGGCAGAGCTTGGTTTGCTTGGAATCCCCAGTGAGCTGTGCAAAAACGCTTTGGACCCCACTCTGGAAACTCCTGGGTTTGCCGAACAGAACCGCTGGGCTGAGCTGCTGGGGATGCTTCTGACTCCAGGAGCTCCGCCAGCGGCTCTCCAACAACATGTGCTCTCCGAGTGTGGCTCAGAGACAACAGCAGGGAGGGGGCTTAACTCTCCGACGATGTAGAAAACCGTCCCCGAGCCCTGCTCCTGCTCTGGTTAAACCGTCCTGGACATGGAAAGAGCGATTCTGCCACCCTGGCTCAGGCATCCGATGAAGGACAAGGGGCAAGTCTTCACGCAGAGCCGGCGCTCCTCAGCCACCTTGGGCTCCTCGGACGTCTCACGCACTTCCCTATCTGCCCACGTGTGGTCTCACGCACTTCCCTCCCTGCCCACACGTGGTCACATGTGGTCTCACGCATTTCCCTCCCTGCCCACACGTGGTCACACGTGGTCTCACGCACTTCCCTCCCTGCCCACACATGGTCACACGTGGTCACACGCACTTCCCTCCCTGCCCACACGTGGTCACACGTGGTCTCTCACACTTCCCTCTCTGCCCACACATGGTCACATGTGGTCACACGCACTTTCCTCTCTGCCCACATGTGGTCACACATGGTCTCATGCATTTCCCTCCCTGCCACACCTGGTCTCACACATTTCCCTCCCTGCCCACACGTGGTCACACGTGATCTCACGCACTTCCCTCTCTGCCCACACGTACCGTCAGGAGGCTCTGCATGTGCCACCTGTCCTGGTGTACCTTGATCTGACTTCTCTTCCAGACTTAGGGGTTGGACTTGGATTCTCGACAAGATTCCTGGGCCACACCTGTGCCTGGCTTTGCTGATCATCAGAGCTGACGTCTGACACTGAGCAATCACATCCCTGCGAGCTTAACCCAGGGGAGCTCGGGGCCTGAGCCCCACAAGGAAGCAAGTTTTAACCAGCAGCTCTGCTGTTCCACAGAAGAGAGGCCCCTCAGTCTCTGTCCCGGGATGTGGTGTGCTCCGTGAGTCCCCCACACAGACAATTCTCTTTTGTTAGTTCTTCTCTCCTCTCCCCTCCCCTTCCTTCCTCTTCCCTCCCCTCCCCTCTCTTCTCCTCCCCTCTTCCCCCTCCCCTCTCCCCCCTCCCCTCCTCTCCCCTTCCCCTCCTCACTCCTCCCCTCCTCCCCTCTCCCTTCCCCTCCTGTCTCTTTGGTGCAGTCTGTTACTTACATGAATATAGATACAAATTAAGGATTTGGGCTGGGTTAATCTCAATCATTGCAGCACTGACCACATAAAGAAAATACATTAAAACAATATAGGCTAGGGGCTGGTGCTGTGGCATAGTGGGTAAAGCCGCTGTGTGCAGTACTGGCATCCCATTTGAGTGCTGGTTTGAATCCCAGGTGTTCCACTTCTGATCTGGCTCTCTGCTATGGCCTGGGAAGGCAGTAGAAGATGACCCAAGTCCTTGGGTCCCTGCATTTGAGTGGGAGTCCCAGAGGAAGCTCCTGGCTTCGGGTGCAACTCTGGCTGTTGTGGCCAACTGTGGAGTGAACCAGTGGATGGAAGACCTCTCTCTCTCTCTGCCTCTCCTTCTCTCTTTGTAACTCTGGCTTTAAAATAAATAAATAAATCTTTAAATCTTTAAAAACAAAGTAAACAAAAGAAAACAAAAAAATGTGGGCTACTGCCACTAGAGGAAACATACCAGACATGATTTTCCTATTCCTTCATCTAAAACACTGGGCATTAAAACTAAGCACAGACAGGGAAATTCATGAAGAAGCAGAGATGTGGGGAGACCAGCTGGGGAGCGAGAGGAGCAGTGTGTGGGGTCCCTGGGTTTTGTCCTCTCTTCTTAATCAGATGCTGTGAGGCTGGCAACATGGAAATGCCAAAGACACAAATGGAAAATTCCCCAAACCCCGCTCTGTGCAGCCAAAAGAGGAGAAGGAGGAAGCTCCACTTGAGGCCTGGGTCCCGGGACTGACAGCGGTGGCCAAGGCTGAGAGTGGAGCCCGGGCTCCCACTCCCACCAGATTGCCAGGAGGTGGCCCCAGCCCTTTGCCAAGGTTGTGCCAGAAAAAGTGCAGTGAGACACTGGGTCTCCAATCCTGACCTGTGAAACGGGGCGAGCTGCAGAAGAACCAGGCTGGGTGGGTAACAGCCCCAATGTCTCAGTTTCAGCCTAAACTCATTTGTCATTTCCCACTGGGCTTGAGTGGGAAATGGTGGTCAACAGATGGCACCAGCACGGTGACACAGGCATTAGAATTTAGGACGAGGATATTAGAGCACATGCCACCAAACGCTTCCAAAACCAATTAGGAGTATGCTCGAATCAAGTGAAAAAATTAGAATCCCCAGAAGAGGAGGAGAGGAAGGGGAGAAGAACAGTGACAATTTAGATCTAAAAATACAGGAGCAGGAACCATGCACTGGACAATGGACGGCCCCAGAGTGGACTTGAGGACAGAGCAATGCCAGCTGCTCAGTCTGAACACCAGAGATGAAATGGGGTGAGAAAACCCAGACTCGGGACTGCGGCAAAAGGCACAGCTCTCGTGTCGTCTCCGTCCGGGGGGGCAGAGGGAGGGGGCTGAAATGCGCTCAGACACACAAGGGCAGCCATCACCCCACCTTGGGGGCAAAAGCCACAAATCATCAGAATTTTAAAAAGTGGATAAGACTCCCAACAGGATGAAGACCACAGAAATACACAGCAACACAAACGCAGTGAACTTAGGACAATGAAACAGAACTGAGGAGGACAGCACTTCTGGACGACAGCGAGAGGGAGATGGCACCTTACGGGGGTGGGGGGGAGGACAATTAGAATGACAGCCGATTTCTCCGTAGACGCCACTGAAGTGAGGAGGAAGTGGCACAATAGACTTTAAGTCCTGAAGGGAAAGGAACTCCCCCAGATGAGGAGAAAGCCCACAAACTCAGGACTGCCCAGCAGAGCGATCCTAAAAGAATAGCTAACGGGACTTCTTTAAACAGAAAAGAAATGGTAAGAGAACGAAGCTTGCAATACCAGAAGGGGAAACAAAGAGCAATGAAACAATAAAAACACAGGAGAACCACATCCCCTCTCCTGCTGGTTTTCTAAACCATGATTGGTCATTGAAGCCAACATCACAACACCGCCCAGCTGACGGCCACTGTGTGTGGAGGAAGCGATGTTGGGATTATATTCTAAAAGGGGTGGGGCACAGTAGTGTAAGATCTGTATACACCAAGCTGGAAAAGTATAGACACAAGCAAAATGCAACAACTTTTGTGTGGATGAATCATTCCATGCGCAGAAGAGCTATGAAGATAGGCCTAAGAGCAAGTTACGGGCCAGCACTGTGATTACAATGCCCCCTGCAATGCCGGCATCTGTATCCGAGCACCGGCTGGAGGTGCAGCTGCTCCACTTCTGCTCCCGCTCCCTGCCAGCGTGCTTTGGAAGACAGCAGAGGATGGGCAAGTACTTGGGTTCCTGCACCCTTTGGGAGACTCAGCTGGAGCTCGGAGCTCCTGGCTTCAGCCTGGAACAGCCCTGGCCACTGCAGCTGTTTGGGCTAGTGCTCTTCCTCTCCCCACCATTCTGCCTTTCAAATAAACATACAGATATTGAAAAGTAAAGTAACGATAACATTACTGTAGTTAAATCAAAGGAGAATGCTAAGGAAAGTTTAAGTAACCCACAGGAATGCAGAAGCATGAACACAGAACCAACTGGAAAGAACCAAGAGGAAGCAACAAGACAGAATGGCAGAGCAGATCATGGATGTAGCATTCATATTCTATAAATGTAAATGAATACATCTATTAAAATGTGGACGCTAGAATGGCTGGTTTCCTAACCAGACTCGAGTCGATGCAAACTGACGTTCACCTAGGTATGTGGGTAGGTGGAAAGCAAGCGGATTCGTTCATAACTCGACCGTCCACCCAGCGTGTGACTAAGTAAGTGGTGGGGCTGGAATAAGACTGCACTGATGGGGTAGCCAATGCAGCTCTGTCCACAAGGACACTGAGCGGAAGACGCTGGACAGAGTGAGTCTGAGACATCAGATGCTGAATGTTCGCACTGACCTGTGCTCACGGGAAACATGTCCGTGTCTTCCGGGGCTGGATGAGCAGGGATAGACGGATCACAAAGTCACGAAGAAATCTGAATGGTGGGACAAGGACTCTGGTGTGTTCTGGAAGGCCAGGAATTCCATCAAGTTGTGCAGTGTTAACATGAAGATGCATGGGGCTTGCTGTTCATCAACTGTACCTCAATAGCTCTTTCAAGTAAATTTGATCCCACCAAAGACAAAATGAGAATATATACATATTCCAGAGGGAAAAGCGGAGCAGAGGTATCATACTCCAAATCAGTCTGTGTTAGACAGATGCAATTCATTTTTTAAAAAATTTATTTATTTGAAAGGCAGAGAGTTACAAATTGGCAGAGTCAGAGAGAGAGAGAGAGAGAGAGAGAGAGAGAGAGAGAGAGAGGTCTTCCATCTGCTGGTTCACTCCTCAGTTGGCCAGAGCTGCACCTATCTGAAGCCAGGAGCCAGGAGCTTCTTCCAGGTCTCCCACACGGATGCAGGGACCCAAGGACTTGGGCCATCTTCCACTGCTTTCCCAGGCCATAGCAGAAAACTGGATCGGAAGTGGAGCAGCTGGGTGCTGCTCAAACCGGTGCCCATATTGGATGCCGGCACATCAGGTGGCAGCTTTACCAGCTGTGCCACAGCGCCAGCCCCATAGAGAGATGCACTTCAATTTTTACTAAATTTTCAACCATGGTCAGTACCTCAGCCTCCAGGTAGTTGTGAGTTTGGGGGGGTTTTCGGTACCACAATTTCAGAACAGTCCTTTTAATCCTGAATTAATGCATAAATCTTTGCTCACTAATTGATTGGAATGGAACCGCGAAGTTCTCGCCTTTTATTTTTCTCCTGTGGAACGGCAGCGTTTCCTTCACTCTGTCAGCACCTGGCTTAACATTGCCTCCGTGGGAGCACCGGGTCCACTCGCCAGCCGAGACCTCCCGGGACCCTCGCCCCTGTGCCCCAGCGCCCACACTGCTCTCCCATCCAGTGATCAGGTTCTCGTCTACACCCGCCCACATCCTACACACCTGTCCTCAAGAGCACGCATTGCTTAAGTCAGAAAGAACACAGACGGCCGGCGCTATGGCTTAACAGGCTAATCCTCCGGTCGGGGCGCCAGATTCTATCCCGGTTGCCCCTCTTCCAGGCCAGCTCTCTGCTATGGCCCGGGAAGGCAGTGGAGGATGGCCCAAGTGCTTGGGCCCTGCACCCGCATGGGAGACCAGGAGAAGCACCTGGGTCCTGGCTTGGGATCAGTGAGATGTGCCTGCCGCAGCAGCCATTGGAGGGTGAACCAATGGCAAAAAGGAAGACCTTTCTCTCTGTCTCTCTCTCTCACTATCGACTCTGCCTGTCAAAAATTTAAAAAAAAAAAAAGAACACAGAGGAGAAGGATGAGCCAGGGAATGGAAGCGTGTGTCCAGGACCAAGGGTCGGCACTGTGACACGGCTGTGACACCAGATTTCAGAGGGGCTATGAGAACTACGCTCAGAAGCAAATGAGAACTGCGTTCCCCAAAGTCCATGAAAAAAATCTGAATATTGTAGCATGGGATACGTGTTCACACACGTATGCACCATGCATGCAAAATGCACACATGTTCTACACATGTGCACAGGATACTGAGGCATGTGTATGCATGTATACATACATGTACACACAGACACACAGGTGCACTGTGCACACAGACACGCACACATGTTCTATGCACATGCACAGGATACTGAAGCATAGGCATATGCAAGTATACATGTACACACACAGACACACACAGGTGCACTGTGCACACAGACACGCACACATGTTCTATGCACATGCACAGGATACTGAAGCATAGGCATATGCAAGTATACATGTACACACACAGACACACACAGGTGCACCATGTACACACACATGTTCTATGCACATGCACGTGTATCAGTCTATAGGTAGAGATGTGGGGCATATGGAGAGGGATAGGCCCAGACACAGAGACAGAATCACCGTTCAGACGCTGTCTGCACATCGTCCCCAGCTTCTCCCCCGCGGCTCTTGTCCACGCATTCATGATCCGTGAGCAGACACGAGCGTAAATGTTTCTTTTGAAGACATCACAGGAACAGGGCATGGATGCGTTTCCTGGGCTATGCACAGATCTACAGCTTCTGCTGAAGAACAATTCAAATACTACACTCGCTATCACACAACAGTATTTTCACAAGGAAATAATTTTGAAAATACAAATAAGAAATGTAGTGGAACACAAGTTTCATATAACAAAGAGCGTAAAATGCCAGTTCCGTGCTGTGAGTCAGGGTTTACATAACATTCTTTTCACAAAAAGTTTGTACAAAATATAAAGAAAACACAAATAACTTAGAAGATGAACTGTAGGAACCACTGGGGCAGCGACAGTGTGGAAACACGAAATGCCACAGCCACCGTGGACGCCCGGGCCTGGCTGACTCGGGCTGCGTGGGTTACTGGACACTCCAAGATCTCATTTCAAGGCTCGAGTACTTGCCCAGCCGCCTGGGACAGAGTTTATAGGAAAGTTTGCCAACGATAAAAACGAGTTGAAGCTCTTGTGGCTCGGTCTCTGTGTTCGTGGTTTTCTTTATCCTCTGCTCATCTTCACAGCCACATGGCTGCGAGGGCTGCTGTCCGGCCTAACACTGGTGAGTGCCGCAGGGAACCGCAGGCAGGAAGGGCTGGGCGGGGCGACTGCCCAAGCGCCCCCGTGCAACACCTCCCTGCACCTGCGCCTGCACGGAGGCCTGGGAGATGGTGGGGGTGTGGGGGGGGCTTTGTTCTCTGCTGCAGGCTTCACAGCCACCTTCCTGCTCTCTGCCCACCTCCACCCCCTCTTTCTTCCTCCCCTCCCCTCCCCTACTTTCCTCTCCCCTCCCCTCCTCCCCCTTCTCTCCTCTCCTCTCCCCCCTCTCCCCTCCCCTCCTCTCCCCTCCCCTCCTCTCCCCTCCCCTCCTCTCCCCTCCCCTCCTCTCCTCTCCTCCCCTCTCCTCTCCTCTCCTCTCCTCTCCTCTCCCCTCCCCTCCCCTCCTCCCCCTCCTCTCCTCAACCCTCCCCTCCTCTCCTCTCCCCCCTCTCCCCTCCTCTCCTCCCCCCTCCCCTCCCCTCCCCTCCTCCCCCTCCTCTCCTCAACCCTCCCCTCCTCTCCTCTCCCCCCTCTCCCCTCCCCTCCTCCCCCTCCTCTCCTCTCTTCTCCTCTCCTCCCCTCCCCTCTGCTCCCTTTTTCTCTTTTCTTTTCTCTTCCCTTTTCTTTCTCTTCCCTTGCCTTCCTCCCCTCCCCTCCCTCCACACGGGGAGCGTTAGCTCACTGGCTGGTGACTCTACCCATCGCCCTGGAATTGGCTCCTCCTCGTAAGAGTGACAATGTGCACCATGAAAAAAAGCCTGGAATTGTTTGCACTAAAATAAGCAAATCTTTTTTTAAAAAAGATTTTATTTATTTATTTGAGAAGTAGAGTTACAGACAGTGAGAAGGAGAGACAGAGAGAGAGGTCTTCCATCTGCTGGTTCACTCCTCAGATGGCCAAACCAGCCAGAGCTGTGCTGATCGGAAGCCAGGAGCCAGGAGCTTCCCCCAGGTCTCCCACGTGGGTGCAGGGGCCCAAGCACTTGGACCATCTTCCACTGCTTTCCCGGGTCATAGCAGAGAGCTGGATCAGAAGTGGAGCAGCTGGGACTGGAGCCCATATGGGATGCCGGCAGCACAGGCAGAGGATTAACCTACTGTGCCGCAGTGCCGGCCCCTACAGAAGTTTTCAAAGCAGAACGTCTTTAGATTTGCATAAAACAAGAGCAAAACCATCTAGTCACCACCCACGGCGTCGTGGCCAGGTTTGCGCGTGACCTCACGAAGGCTGAGCGTGCAGCCTCTCCGAAGGAAGGAGCGGAGCAGGAGTCGCGCGAAACCCACTGAGCACAGGGTGTTCGTCCCAGCTTCCGCAGGCCGGGCCTCAGATCCGGGCTCCCAGCATCTCCACGGTGGGTGTGGCTTTGCACGCAGCTGCAGGCAGCGGATGTGTGGTGCACGGCAGCGTCCAGGCCTGCGGGCAGAAGGTGCCGAGGCCACTGGTGCTGTTGGCCTCTGGGGCTGAGAGGCCCTGGGTGTGGCTGGGTCTCCCGTGCCCCGTTCAGCAGACTGGAGCCCAGGGCCCCCTGTGGATGCTGTGGCAATGGACAGAGACAGCCTGTGCTCAGAGTGCAGCCTTGAGTCTGGACAATCTCGCCCTGAAACCGAGCAGGAAGCGACAGAAAATAAAGCGTCAGCCGAGGCTGTTCTCTGCAGGAGGAGACAGAGCAGAAGTGTGGTGGTGAGCAGTGGGGCAGCCTCTCTGAGCTGCACAGAGCTGACCGAGGGGGCCGGCAGCTCGGCCTCAGCTCTGGAGGGACGGGCATCGGACGGCGGAGGGGGACGAGTGGGGGCATCGCCTGTGTTTCCTGCACCGTGCAGGAGAGTGTGGCTTCCGCTTTCACAAGCAGTGCACTTATTTATTTATTAAAGATTTATTTATTTACTTGAAAGTCAGAGTTGCACAGAGGAGAGGCAGAGAGAGAGAGAGAGAGAGAGAGAGAGAGAGAGAGATGGTCCATACTCTGGTTCACTCCCCAGATGGCTGCAACTGCCGGAGCCACACTGATCTGAAGCCAGGAGCCAGGAGCTTCCGGGTCTCCCATGTGGATGCAGGGGTCCAAGGACTTGGGCCGTCTTCTGCTGCTTTCCCAGGCCACAGCAGAGAGCTGGATCAGAAGTGGAGCAGCTGGGACTTGAACCTGCACCCATACGGGATGCCAGCATTGCAGGCAGCGGCTTTACCTGCTATGCCACCTTCCGGCCCTGCATCACACTTATTTAAAAACAGACCTTGAAGTGCTTTATACGGCGACATTGCCTCATGCCCTGAAGTTGCAAGGCAATGGTTTCCAGTAGCTTCTAGGGCTTCCAGCGGCTGGCAAGTTTTCTTTCCAAGATGAGGGCTCCGGACACGACAGCTGGTGCTGACCCAGGCGCCTGCACACGTTTCGGTCCTGATTCCTAAATCTATAAGCTATCTGATTTGTGGAAAATTAACTGTGCATAGCCTCGTTTTTCTCGGTAATGAAGGAGGTAGGGAAAGCCATGAATTCCTAAGTGGTGAAAGCGGCGAGAGCAGCGAGCCCTTCCAGTCGGGAGCCAAGCCCTTGACAAAGTCACCCACAGTTCTGTCACAAGGGTGACGCGGGGTCAGTGCAGGGGCAGGGCCCCTCCATGTGCCTGGAGGGCGGTCTGCCCGTCGTAGCTGGCCTGCAGGCTTTGTGTGTGATTGGGAGAACGCCTGGCTTCGCGGGGACCCAGGGCGGGAGCCACTGTCCTTCTCTGCTCTCACAAGGGACAGTGACAAGAAGGCTCGCTGGGCTGAGGAGCAGCCACAGCTGGACGTCCAGGGAAGATGGCATTCTCCCCGAGGTCCACACCCGTCTGTCTCAGGGAGAACAGAAGCAACGGCCGGTTCATCCTCAGGTGCCCCGCCCGACCTGGAGCCACCTCTTCTGAGCGCTGCAGGCGCCCTCTCTTCCGGAAGCATCTCCATGTGCCCCCTTTATGTCCGTAATGGGTGCATTAGTGGAGGCGGTGCGGGCGGGCGGGGGGAGCCTGAGTGACATGAGTCCTGGCCTTCTCAAATGACGATCACTCTATAAAAACACAGGGTAATTTGTTGAATGTCAAGTAGATTAATATGTCGGACCTGGGGACATTTGCCTTGTAGCACGGTCACATTTGGATAATTGAATACTGTAATAGCCCGGCATCTTGCTGAAAGCGAAAATATCAGAATTTACATCACTCAGCCACAGGCCATTCCTCGCGGCCTCAGAACCCTCGCGAGGACGGAAAGGCCTTGTCTGGCCCTGGTACGCGAATCCTTGGAGCAGCCCAGCTCCTGGTAACAGATGTGTTTAGCCAGAATAATGCCCACACTAGAAGCCGGGATGAGCAGCTTTTTAATGGAGCTTGAAATGACTTCAACGTGCAATGCTCCGTGTGGGTGGGACGATTCGCCTGCTTGGCCCTGCCGGGGCCCGGCGCTGCCGCCCGACCTGGCAGGAGGCTCAGGGGCTGGGCCGGGGGGCTGGGCAGGGTCCCTGTATTCCTCTACTGTGCTCCTTAACCGTCCTTTGGAAACGTGAACCTTGGATATTGCTAAACACATCTGTGCAGAGCCGGTTTGCTCCTTAGGTCATAATCCTAACTACGACGTCATCGGGAGAGGCAGGTGCGGGTGGTGTGAACCCGAGGTTGGTCCCACCCACAACGGCCGGCTAGTACCTGCTGCTGGCCCACTGTCTCCACGCAATAACGTGGCCCCCTTGGGAGTTCACCTCCTGCCTTTTAACAAATGTGCATTGGAACCGGAAACGTGGGCCTGGCCCTGTGCTGCTGTTGCGCACAAGACAAATGAGTGTGTTAATTTGTGTGGCCGGGGTCGACCCTGGGGTCACAGGGAAGAGGTCCTGCCCTTGTCGTCTCCCGTGTGTTAGACATGGATCTGACAACTCAAAACCACCCTGCAAACGGCTGGATTCCTTCGGCAAGGAGTGTCCTTTGTTCTATGCAACCAGTGCGAAAGCCGCTGTTTGTAGCCACGGACTGCTTTAGTCATGTCTAGGCGCTTCCGAGTGTGTGTGTGTATGTGTGTGTGTGCATGCGCGTGTCTTGTTATGAAACAAAATGCGACTCTGTAGGAGGGGTAGCCCCTCTTTTAGAAACCTCACAGGCGGAGCACTGAGACAGAGTTCATTGTCAAACGCTGCAACTTCAAGGTGAGAGACAAAGGGTCACTGGCTTATTTTGGTCTCCATTAACTAAGACATTTGCTAAGTAGCTTTTAAAACCCTTCCCCTCACGCCTCTGGGCCGAGTGCAGCAGGAGTTGAAGCCTGCACAGAAACCATGTGGGCTGACAACAGGACGCGGTCACATCCTTAGCCCTCTGTAAATGTCAGCGCTTTACCCCATTAGACACCGTCTGTCCCCAGAAGCCGGGGTCGCAGGCAGAGAGAGGAGACGCGAGAAAGCTCAGATGGGGGCGTGAGTGTTAATCCGTCAAGGACGACTCCCCAGGGAGAGGCTGAGGTTCGCTCCTCCTGTCCCTCGCCCTTCTCCCACTCCTGGTGCACCCAAGGGTGCCGCCCTGGGAAGCTGCTCCTGTCTCCAAGGCATGCGGCATTCGCCGACACATGAGTGGTTGCCGCTCCCTAGTGGTAGTCAGCTCTGGGGGCCCGCCCCTCGCCCTGTCATTCTCAGCACATCCCGCTGCGGTCTTGGGTCTCTGTTCCGGAATTTCACCCTCGTGGGTCCCTACGTGAGACTGACGCTGGTGGTGGCCAGCTGGCGGGATGGAGCCAGACAGCCGGCTTCTCGCTCCCTCCTCCCCCAATCTTCAGGGACGTGGGTGCGGAGGACCGCACAGTGCTGGCTGCCTGGCCCTGGGCCGGCCCCCTCACTCCCACCTGCCCACCGGCAGCGGGGGATCACGGCGTCCGCCTAGCTCCATGGCTGTGACTCAGCACCTTGCGGCAGGAGCACCGCACAGGCAGTTGTCCGACACCTGCTGGGCACCCGGGCAAGGCAGGGGCAGGCGGGTTTTCCCCTAACTCCGCTCACTGCGGGAACTGCTCCGTGAGGCTGGCCACAGGCACGCTTCCTCATCGTACAGACCTGCTGGTTTTGCTTGCTTGTTGGCTGCAAGAAAAGCATTTTAGAGGAAGTTTGGGGCTAGCGCTGTGGCGCAGCTGGTTAACGCCCTGGCCTGAAGTGCCGGCATCCCATATGGGCGCCGGTTCGAGTCTCGGCTGCTCCACTTCAGATCCAGCTCTCTGCTATGGCCTGGGAAAGCAGTAGAAGATGGCCCGAGTGCTCAGGCCCCTGAACCCACGTGGGAGACCTGGAAGAAGCTCCTGGCTCCTGGCTTCAGATCGGGATCTGGCAACTGCAGGGGGTTCTGTACGGGGTTCGCTGCCTTATCGAGGTTGCTATCTTCACAGTGGAAATCAAAGAAGGGCAAAGGAATCCATCGGTGCCTCCAAGAGGCTTATCCAGCTCTGCCGGGGGGGCAGGGCTCCTCCCCATGGTCACGTATCAATAGGAGGGAGCAGCGATGGCAGAGCCAGCAAAGGCCCTCACCTGGCGGGCAATGGGGGCGACCGGCAGGAGATGCTCATCGCCCCGGCAGCTGGCCCAGGCTCAGGGGCCAACAGAGGGAGCCGTGTCCGCCGTTCAACACCGCGTCCTGAGCGCAGACCCACGTTTTCTCCCCGTGAATTGGGGGTGATGGATCCAAAGGTCGGATCACTCGAGCGGCACTTAGGCAAACAGCTTGGAGGTAGGCTATCGACCCGCCACGTCAGCCGGCCGGTTTTTCTGAGTCGACATTTACATTTAGATTCTCTTGGCATTTGGTGTAAAACCTGCTCTCTCCAGAGCGTCTCCCTCCCCTCTTTTAACCCTGCAGACACTTTATGGAGAAGGCAAACCCCCCACAGGTCGTCCTGAGGCCTTGCCAGCTGCTTCAACAGTTTGGTGACAGAAGAGGATTAGCGCGTTAAGCAACGGCTTGGTTATGTGCAGGCTTCATTTGCACTGCCTCTACGTGAACTCCCCCAACAGACACGACCGAGGATTGTCTGTGCTACGTAGCTCACTTTGGAGATGGGTGGCCTTGTCCAGACCCAGGAACTAAAGGCTTAACGCAGAGGTATGGCCAGTATTTTGGAAAGTCTATACCGTTTTGAAAATCAACTCGGACTTGTATTTCATACTCAACATTTCCTGACGTGGCCGAAGCATTTTGGCTTTATTTCCAGTCACCCAGAAACGACAAGGAATCGTCAGAACACGGCTGGATTTGTGACTTATAAGTGCACATCATCTGCAGAAGACAATTCACAGAAAAGGAGCTAAAAATCACTAACAGGCACATGAAAATCATTTAGCATTGACCAAAAAAATCAATGAAACTAAATGAAAGAATAATGAAAAGCTTTTACTTTAAGTCGTAGCAGCTTAGATAACTCTAGGATGATTCCAGGGTAATTAACCCTTCCATCATAGATAACAACGAAGGAATGCAAACGACAGACAATGCGATATTAATAAAAAGAAATCCCCAGGCTGGCGTCCAGGGGTACCCAGGGGCACCATCTGGGATCCCGAGACATTTCCTCTCTGGAGGGCAATGCCCGGATGATCAGCGGGAATGCTGGAGCCGGAGGAGAGTGCGGAGACCGGGGGGGTCGTTCAGGGAGGGGCCTGGAGACCCTGGGTTCAGCGACTTGGGATCTCTGCCCAGGCTGGGGTCAGCCCGGCTGCACACACAGAGCGGCCTCCACCGTGGGTGCCCACGGCTCGCTGGCAGCCGCGCTCAGCCACTCCCTGGAGGACAGCACAGCCACAGCGGCAGGTGCAGAGTCCACCCCACGCGAGGAGGAAGCCGGCTCGGGACGAGTCGGATGCTGCCCACGAAAAGCACTGAACACTCCGTGGAGCGAGCACAGACTCGTTCCCCGCGGGCCTCTCCCGCTGGACTCCCACAGAACTTAGCGTAGCCATGGGCTTATCCGCAGCAAGACCCAGATGAGACCCAGAGCTGCTGCAGAGAGATGGAGACTATTTTTGAAAAAAAGGACCAAATGAAAATGTTGGGACGTGTGGCAAAATGAGAGACTCGGCAGGTTAATTAAGGAGCAGAGGAATCGCTGAAGATGAGAGCATGGGCAGACGCGCCAGGGAGAGGGAGCAGGGAAAGACCCAAGAGAGCCGGGCTGAAGGCTCCGGCGGTGAACCAGAGCCGGGCGGACTCGCAGCAAGGGCCAGCCTTCCAGCATCCGAGCTTCGCGGGGCAGGGAAACAAGAGCACGGTCAGAAGTGATATCTGAAAAGATAACGGCTGAGAACGTCCCACAGTTGATGAAACACATCAAGAAAATTGAGACAGTCCTGGAAACCCATTGCCCAGCACACAATACTGCCACTTGGGTGATCAGCTTCATGGCCATAAAATTAAAATAATGTGAACAAAGTTACTTTTAAAAGGGCAAGATGGGGCCATGAGTTTCCTATAGAACCTTCTGTTTCTACCTAACTTGTGTCTTACAAGCAGAACCAAGCTGAGACCCCCTCCCCCCCGCCCACTCTTCCCTTAATTTAGCACAGTTTCCTGTGGCTTCACTGGACCAGAAATGGCGGCAAACACGAGTAGGAACGGCCTTTCTGTAACACTTTGTAATTTGTAAATTGCTGTCCTTTATGAAGTCGCAATTGAACCTCATCCCAATACTGTCTTATTGGATGCTTAGAAATTTTACAGTTGAAGAAACTGAGATGTACAAAGTTTTAAAAACTATGAATTATTATTATTATTGGAGGGATGAGAGAGAGAGAGAGAGAAAGAGAGAGAGAGAGAGAGAGAGGGAGAGAATCTTCCATCTTTATTCCTCAAGTGCCTACGACAGGTGCGATGGAGCCAGGCTGAAGCCAGGGTCCTGGAACTCAATCTGTGTCTCGCTCATGGGAGGCGGGGACCCAAGGACTTGAGCCATCACCTGCTGCCCCTCAGCGGGCACATTAGCAGGAAGCTGGACTTGAAGTGGAGCTGGGACTCTCACTCAGATGCTCCCATGTGGGATACGGGTGCCAAACGCTGCCCCCTACACAGCTTACTTGGCTGGGGTCAAGACTATTGTGTAACTTTTTAAAATGAGGTAAAATTCATGTAACATAACATTAACCATTAAAATTATTTTATTTCTTTGAGAGGCAGAGAGAGAGTGAGCATTAAGCATCTTGAATAAACACCTTGGTGTATAACCTCCATTTGCAATGAATAAACACCTTGGTGTATAACCTCCATTTGCAATATTGTGCAGTCATTGCTTCTGCCTCCAAAACACTTCAGGCACCCCGAAAGGGGAGCCCTGTGCCCAGGAAGCAGCCCCCCCCGCCTCTCCCAGGGCCCTCTGTCCCCGCCAGCTTACCGGTCTGCGTCGGATTGTATGCTATGCCCTCTTTGTGACCAGCTTCCTGCACGCGGGGTTCAGGTCGGGATTGAAGAACTCCTGGGTCTGGATACGACGCCCTGGGGTTACCCATCCGTCAGTGGAGGGGCTTCGGGGCGCTCTGTCTTCTGGCTACTGTGAGCGTTGCTGCAGTCACCCGGTCTCTTTAGAAAACTCGTGGAGAGGATCTGACTGCGTGGCACGAGGGTGCAGGAGCTACAATCGCCTCATCCATGCCTCTGCTGCTCCCCGGAGGGCCTGGGGGTGGGAGGCGGTGGGGGAGCAAGCTCTGCCCGCAGCACCAGAACAGAGGTGAACTATCCAAGTCCCCTCTGCCGTGGCCCTGTCTGGTGGCAGCAACGCTGACCCGTAAAGACCCAGGACCCCAGGGGCGTGCACTGTCGTGGGAAAGCCCAGTGAGGGGTGAGAGGGGCCGTGGTTCGGGACAGGTGACCGGGTCACAGTGTGTGTTCTGAAGAAGGTTATTCCAACAAGTGACACCCAGAGAAGTGAAGGGGGGCTGGGGGGCATCCTACAGGAAGAGCCTTAGCCCCACCCAAGCAGAGTCCGATCCCAGCTCCCCCAGGCGGGCGCCTGATGCTCCGGGCCGGGCACAGCGCCTCCATGAGGATCGGTTTTCTCTTCTGTCTGTGGGGTAAGACAGTGCCCCTCTCTCAGGGCTGTGGTCAGGGTTCATCTCACCCTCAGTCTGAGTGTCAACATCTGAGCGATGTCCCTGGCGTGTTTTGTCACTTGACACTGATGGATTCACTAACAGGATCCTTGCTCAAGTACCAGGAGTATTTGTGCTCTTCCCATCCTGAGTATAAACGCGCCCCATCCTAACGCCTGGGTGTTCCATCTTCTGAGAGTCATGGCCAAGCTTGTCACTGCGTTCTTCGCAGGTTCTATGTGTTCTCAGAACATAAGAAAGAGGTGAAAAGCCGTTAATAATCGATCCGTGTTTAATATCTTACTGAAATGAAATCTTTGTTGGGAAATCCCAGAAGTGTTTCCGCAAGGAAAGCGAGTGCACTGTAATTACCAGTTACTACCATCTCTGCAGCCAGTTCTCCCCCAGAGCCAGCTTCAGCGTGGTCAGCAAGGCACGGGCGGGAGAACCTCGCAGGGAGGCGCGCGCCGTGGCGGACCCCTGCACTCTCAGGTGCTCCCACCTCCCTCAGTGAGCACAGACTCTCCGTGCCTTCCTGAGCCTTGGAGGCTGTGAAGGACCCCACTTCCGAGAGGATGACGTCATGGTTTATGCACTGCTCGCTTTAGTGAAATCGAGGATCTGCTACTGTCTCCCGGGATCGTAACGACAGGCAGTCCTGAGCTCTGCACAGAGCGCTGTCAGCCCTTCAAGGCAGCCTCTGCTTTTATGAATTTCAATGAAAACAATACCCTGCTTCAGGTGTCTCCCTGCTGTGGAACGCTGCAGACCAATTGCAAAATGACATATCATCATGTAAGTGGTGTTTGGTGAGATGTGTGGGAGAGACCATTGGCTACCAAAGAGGCTGTGTTCCTCGCCGTGCTGCTTCCCAACGCACACCCATTGGGAATAAATTAACACGTTTCACAAGTTATTTTTTTGACAGGCAGAGTGGACAGTGATGATTTTTCCTCTCACAAATCCCTGTCATGGCTGGCCGTGGTGTTCACTCGGCTGACGGTTACTGGATACCCACAGTGGGCCAGAAACCACACCACTGCTAACCAGGAACCACCCCCGAAGAGTGGCCTCAAAAACACAAGATAAAAACTAAGCCAAGGGGCTGGCACTATGGTGTAGTGGGTAAAGCCGCCGCCTGCAGTGCCAGCATCCCATGTGGGTGCCGGTTCGAGTCCCGGCTGCTCCACTGCCAACCCAGCTCTCTGCTATGGCCTGGGAAAACATTGGAGGATGGCCCAAGTCCTTGGCCCCTGCACCCACATGGGAGACCTGGAAGAAGCTCCTGGCTTCTGGCTTTGGCTCAGCTCTGGGGAGTGAACCAGTGGATGGAAGATCTCTCTCTCTCTCTCTCTCTCTCTCTCTCTCTCTGCCTTTCTGTAACTCTGCCTTTCAAATAAATAAATAAATCTTAAAAAAAAACAACTAAGCCAAGAAAGCCCAAGTCAGAGCATGGTGTCGGACAAGGAGCTGGGGATGAAAATTTGGCCAAAAGCATGCTCCTGGTGATTAGGGCCAGGTTCTGGGGCCAGGCCAACCTCATCCTGACTCTCGGAGCAGCTCCCGTTGGTGCAGTTGTCTGTGTCTCTTTCTAGTTCCCGGTTTTGTTTCCTGTGTTTGGGATGACATCGTTAGATGCACTTGCATTCCTGCGGACACTTGACCTCTTCCTCCAAACGCTGTGAACGTCGCTCTGCTTCCCAGCGGCTCTGTGCTTAGACGCAGACAGCGGTCCCTGTGCCGCTGAGAAGGACCCTGGAGAACAGCGTTTGCTCTCCACGCCGCCACTCTGTCAGGATCGTGGCGCTCGGGGCCTGGCCTCATGTGGGACTGCTAAAAAGCCTGCTGGATTTGTAAGATATTTAACTCAAAACACTCTGGAAACACAGGGCTCACGAAACCAAAACCAATTTCCCGGCAGGGATGCCAGGAGAAACCGCGCAGGCTCCAATTTCAGGTGATGTGAGCAGCACCAGAACCCGAGCAAATCCACGCCCTGGTTCCACAGCGGTCAGAGGACCCCTCCTCCTCGCACCCCTGAGCCTTCTTGCCGGGCTAGGCCTTAAACGGAGCAGCTCAGACGCACGCCTGTGCCTTGAAAAGCGGCCTTGCCAGCCCCTGGTGGCCCCGGACAGGTGGTGGCAGGAATTCTCTCTCGGTGCCCTGCTACTGGAAATACACGTGGGCAGAGATGCCCGGGAAGCCTCCCCCTGCAAAGCAGGGGGGAGAATGAGAGCCGGACGCCCGGCTCCCCCTGGGACCTGCAGCTGTCATTTCAAATCTCCAGCTTGCTCTTCTGCTGAGTCAGGATTCCCCCTTGCACACCTGCTGCTTTCTGCTGTGACGTGTCAGGGCGCAGTCGGCCTTGGCCGGGCTCCACCCCCTGCCAGGTGCCCGTGTGCAGTGAGAGCCCAAGACCGGGGCTGCTGGCCCGCCTCCCAGCCCCACGTATTCTTCTGGGCTTTGGGGGGAGTTAATTTTTTTTAACACAGGTTGCTGTATGTAAGCATGCGACAGCCTGTCTGATCAGCAGACAAAAACCCTACTAGGCACCGAATATGGTTCGCTTGCTGGTTGGCGTGTCTGCTCCCTCTACACTGCACCAGCCCGAGGGTGGGGACCACGTCGTCTTTGTTGACCTCAGCCATCCTCGTATCTACAGAAACTTCTCAGAAACAACTTGTGAGTACGAGGGAGTGGGGCCGGAGGCAGAGGTCGCAGTGGAGCCGGCTGGGGGAGCCTGTGTTGTCTCACCACCTGCCGGGTGCAGGCTTGGAGATAAAGACCCAGATTCATGGTGGCTTAGAGGACCAAGGCAGTCTAAGATTGAGCCACAGCTCACTGTGTGCCGATTGTGATACCTTAGCCTGTTAGTGACACACCTGCCACATGGCAGGGGACACCTGCCCAGCACCGGGACGAGAAGGGACAGCGCTGGATCCGGGAGATTGCCCCGCACCTCCCAGGAAGACCAGGAGTGCTCCTTCCTTTATCGAAATGGCTTCCTTTCATGAAATGACCCGTGTGTGCTGACTCGGTGAGAGACGGGGCCACTGCCCTCGAGTGGGCCACTCTGTGGAGGGTGCACCTGCGCTCACTGCTCTCCTGCTTGCTCCTGGATTCTCTGGGGCTCTGGGAAGCCCTCACTGTTGTGTGTCCAGGGAGGGAGTGGACCTGGGGAGGGTCCGCGGGTGTGAAGGCGGCGATCACGCGTTCCTTCTTCTACAGCCAGCCGTCCCCTCTTCCACGTACTCCGTGGCGTTTTCAAAGCGCTTGCTTGGCTCCACCCCTTCCGGAAGCCCACGAGACACTGTAAATGTCTGGGTTTTTCAAATTAACCAACTTTTATCGGCCAGGGGAGGGGGGGACTTTAGGGTCGTATGAAACCTGAGTGGAAAGTCCCGCGAGTCCCCGTATCCCCTCGGCCACCCGAGCCTCTCCCATCAGCAGGGACAATTGCCGGAACCGATGGACGCACAGCCACAGGTCAGCACCACCAAGGGCCATGGCTCACGTCCTGCTGCTGCCACCCTGGCTCTCCAGAGGGGGAGCCGACCACCGAGCTCCCTTAACCTGCCGTCTGGTCTCCGGGAGCTGTGGGACCCTCAGCAGGGGCCACCCCATGGGGAGATTCATGCTGTGCCTCTTGGCACAGGACTGGACTCAGCGAAGACCAAGGGGCCGGGGCGATCGAACAACTGAAGAACCGCAGGTCCACTGCCAGCTCTGATCCCTGCAAGTCAGGCACACGGGTTCCTGCAGTGACAGAAGAGAGACTGCCGGCGTCTAAGGAGAATGTTCGAGAGCGACGGCCTTCTCATCTTCCTTCTCAACCCCGTGGAATGAAAACTCCCAGCTTCAGAGCCCCTGAGGTGCACAGCTTCTCCTTAAGCGGAGACTTAAGTAACCGGATCTCAACGGAGGGCGGACTCACCCAGAAGTGGAGCTGTTCTTACAAATCCTTCATTTGTATCAGCACCGAGCCCAGCTCTCAGGGGCCTGCCTTGCGCACAGTAGGGAGCAGCAAGCAGCTCTGGGTGAGGAGGCGACGCCTTTCCTGACTGTCCCCGTGGACAGTGACCGTGATGACGGCCTTCCCCTCCGGCTCCTGGTTGCCGACACGCAGTATCCGTCGATGCGGTTGCTTGGTTGGATTTTGCAGGATAAACTGCATCTCTCCCAGCAGCAGACAGGATCGCAGCGAAATCATCTCAGTTTGGAAGTCATTTTCCTAAGTAAAATGTGATGCATCGTTAACTTTGATTTGCTATGTAAATTATATTTAAGAGAAATAAGGTGCTAACCTAGACGTTTCCAAAATACTAGGAAATGGACACAAGTTAATGGCAGCTTTCTAACTCTAGAAGCGACCGTTTAGAACCCATCCCCTCACATTATAGAATTTAATTGTTCTTTATTTATGCGAGAGGAGGAGAGGAGACAGACACACACACACACGCACACGCACACGCACACGCACACGCACACGCACACAGCTCTCACCTGCCCGTTTCGCTCCCCAGATGCCGGTGCAGTGGTCAAAGTCAGGGGCTGGGAGCGCCACGAGGATCTCCATGTGAGCGCTTGAGCCAGGCCAGGGCTCGGCCGGAGTGACAGGATCCACTTGAGCCAGGCCAGGGCTCGGTCGGAGTGACTGGGATCCACTTGAGCCCGGCCAGGGCCCCGCCTGGGTGACAGGAGCCACTTGAGCCAGGCCAGGGCTCCGCCTGAGTGACTGGGAGCCACTTGAGCCAGGCCAGGGCCCACATATCAGGACGCTGGGATGGAAGCAGAGCCGGGACTTGAACTGGGACCCTGGTGTGGGATGTGGGCTTCCCCGCTGGGGTCCTAGCGGCCGCACCAAGCACACACCCCTGTGCTGGAGTCTAAGCGAACTCTCCTGAACCTGCACAGCCACTCGTGTCCACGGGGGGAGGGGGCTGCCTCCGGCCCCCGGTGCCACCTTCTTCTTCCTTCCTCATGGTTAGCAGCATCTTCCCACCACACCCACGTCCTGCTGGGAGCTGACCCTGTGCTCTGGCACCTGGGAGAATTGGCTGGCTACTAGGGAATGCCCTTTCCTGCCCTAACCAGGCGGGAGCAGGAGGGCACTCCTGCAGAATTGTGGGGAAACTCGCTCTCCTCCGAGGTACAGGCGGGAGAGGGCAGCACTGCCGTGTCTCTGCAGGGCGGCAGGGGAAGCTGCGGCCCCACACAGCCCGGGCTGCGGGGACTGCCCCTGGTGTGTCCGTGGAGCTAACGCCAGGGCCCTGTCCCTCCTCGGGCTTCCTCTGGCCAGCAGGTCCCAGGTGTGCCCGTCTGCCGAGCCTGGACCTTCCACGGGGAGAAGCCGCAGCTCTGTCTACGGTGGGTGGTTGCCGCATGTCACCCAGCCCCACAGCAGCACCCATCACGGGGGTCCTGAGACATTCTTTCTCCAAGAGGGAGACGGAGTTCCCTGAGGGCGGAGGCTCAGGCACCGCCAGACCAGACCAGAGTTGGGCAGCCTTGGTGAGCTGGATTCTCGGGGCAGCAGCCAGCATTGTTCTTGCAGATGCCTGCCCGGGACGGGCCCTTCTCGCCCCGACTTCAAACCTCAGAGCAGACTTGGCGGTGGGGATGTCCGGGAATGCAGAAAGCCCCCGAGAACTCAGGAGCAGATGGGAGAGGCAGGCGCAGGCGCGGGCACCATCTTAGGGGCTGCCGACCTTGGCGAGTGCCAGGCTCCCGGGTCCCGGCCACGACTGCTATCAGCTGACCTTAGTGACATTAACAGGGGACTGCTCTTCTCCCACATCAAGAAACCTAGAGGGGCCGGTGCTGTGGCTTATCCGGTAAGGCTGCCGCCGGTAGTGCCGGCATCCCATATGGACTCTGGTTCTAGTCCCGGCTGCTCCACTTCCGATCTAGCTCTCTGCTATGGCCTGGGAGTGCAGTAGAAGATGGCCCAAGTCCTCGGGCCCCTGCACCCTTGTGGGAAAGCCAAAGAGACTCCTGGCTCCTGGCTTCAGATGGGTGCAGCCCCAACCATTGTAGCCATCTGGGGAGTGAACCAGAGGATGGAATACCTCTCTCTCTTTCTCTCTCTCTCTTTTTCTCTGCCTTTCTATAACTCTGCCTTCCAAATAAATAAATAAATAAATAAAGCTTAAAAAAAAAAAGAAATCTAGATCCTGCTTCGCTTGAGCAGCTGGGTATAAGCCAGGCGAGTGCCTTTTCAATCCTCTTGGCATTTTTCTCACATGCAAATGAGGCTCTGGCAGGCACAGTGTGGGAGTTAAGGAGCCACAGTGTCTCGAGGGAGGGGACTGGACAGGACAGGACGGAGTCTGAGCAAACAGGCACCCGAGTGAGGCCGACGGAGATCCTGGAAGCCGACTTGGCCCACTCCTGTTGCTGCTGTGACAATGACCAGAGGCCAGTGACTGGAAACAGCGTCCTTTATCCCCCTGGTCAGGACCCCAGTGTCCGGGAGACTTCCGCAGAGCTGTTTCTCTCAGGGCTGCGCAGGACGACCGTCCCCTTGGGCTGTGAGACTCCAGCAGTCAGGGGCACCCCGGGGCCCCGATCGCTGGCAAAGGCAGAGCCGGAGGCCTGCTCGTGCTGCCGCCTCTCGCTTCTCCCTCTTGTGCGGGCCCCCGTGTTTATGTCGGGAGCGCGTGAGTGATCCGGGTGACCCCAGGGAAGCTCTCCCCGTCTCCAGGGCGCTGGTTCCTCTGATGTCCCTGCTCCCCTGTGCCTTGCAGAGTAACACAAGCACGGGCAGGGACATCAGCGGGCGGCACTGTTGGGCTTGTCCTAGACCTCGGGTTTGGGGTGCGTGGAATCCTGGGGCAGTGAGAACACGGAGGGGCAACGTTCCCCCAAGATGGCTGCACAGGGCTCTGGGGAGCACACACAGGACTGAGCTGCTGGTGGTGAGCTGTTAGGGAGGTGGGGCCTTTTCTATTTTTCACTCCTGGAGTATTAAGCCTTTGACTAGCAGTAAACTAAGATACGTCATTGCAAACATTGAACAAGGAAGGTAGAAAGGGGGAAGAGAGTTAGGGAGGAGCGAAGTGGCATTCAATTCCTGGACTACATCTGTGGACGACACTGAATCTGTTCTCTTTGTAGTAATAAAAAATGCAAAAAATGTATTCAGTACATGAGATTAGAAGTGGAGACTAAACTGAGATGGCTCATTAATTTCACCTGGGACAGGAGGCACTGCCGGTCCTGCCAGATGAAAATGAATTTTGCATCACAAGGAGGCAGCGATTTGCGTGACAAAGAGCGCCACAGAGAGCTGCACCTGGGGATCCACAGCAATCAGCTGATTAGACTGCTTGTGAATCAGCTGATTGTTTTCCACCACAGCCTCCCGGGACCTGCTCTGTGCAGGGGACAGGGACCCACACATGGGCCCTGACCACGAGGGTGGAGGCGTCCCTGTCCGGAGACCGGGCGGTGCCTTGGGAGTGTGCCCACTGCAGAGCCATGGGATGATGGGCAGAGGGGAGAGGGGCATCTGGGAGAGAGCACTGCCCAGGTAAAAGCCCTGTGGCAGCGAGGCCACGGACAGCACCACGGACCCTGTGGATGGCGCCATGTGAGGAGCTGGGGAGAGGGCGGGGCTGGAGGCTGGAGAAAGGCAGGGGCCGGCCACGCGGCCAGCACGGGCTTTGCTGCGTGACCTTGCCCTGGTTGGACTAAGAGCAGACGTGGGCGCCTAGGCTGCTGCTTGGGACACCCAGCAGGAGTCCTGACTGCTCTGCTTCCAACCCTGCTTCCTACTACTGTGGCCAAGTACCTGCATCCCTGCCACCCACCACGTGAGAGACCAGGCTGGAGCTCCAGGCTCCCGGCTTTGGTCTGGCCCAGAACTGGCTGCTGTGGGCACTGAACCAGCAGATGGAAGAGCTCTCTCCTTGTTTTTTTTTTTTTTTTTTGGACAGGCAGAGTTAGATAGTGAGAGAGAGAGACAGAGGGAAAGGTCTTCCTTTTTCCTTTGGTTCACCCCCCAAGTGGCCACTACGGCCGGTGTGCTGCGCCAATCTGAAGCCAGGAGCCAGGTGCTTCCTCCTGGTCTCCCATGCAGGTGCAGGGCCCAAGCACTTGGGCCATCCTCCACTGTACTCCTGGGCCACAGCAGAGATCTGGACTGGAAGAGGAGCAGCCAACCTGGATGGAATCCAGTGTCCCAACCGGGAATAGAACCCGGGGTGCCGGCGCCGCAGGTGGAGGATTAGCTGGCCTCTCTCTCTCCCTCCCTCCCTCCCTCCCTGCCTGCATCTCTCTCTCTCTCTCTCTCTCTCTCTCTCTCTCTCTCTCGGAAGACACTGGGTATTCTCATGTGTGTAGATCATCTGGTTTGTAGTTAGAAAATCACCTTGGCCAGAGTGTGGAAGGCGATTAGAGGGATTCAGCGCCCAGTGGAGTGGGAAACGGGTCAGGGAGCGGGGGAGTTCACTGCTGCAGGGAGCGGGGGGGGGGGGGGGAGGGTGGTGGCTGTGGGAGGGGGCAGCGAGAGCCAGCCTGGGCTGGGAGGTTCTGTTCCCAGCACGCCCTCCCGCCTCTCTCTCCTGGTAATGTGCATCAAACCCCCAGAGCTGTTGGAGGGGCGGGTGTGTGGGCTGTGGGCTGTGAGCCCAGCCCAGAGGGCCTGTGGCTGATGATGGTTCTGAGTGTTTTTAAGCAACCCTCCTAACTCCAGGAGCCAGCTCTTGCTCCTTGAGGCGTGGAAGAATGAGTGTGTCTAACTGATCAGCGCAGCTCAGGGGCCTCCCAGCCCGTTAAGTGCCCAAGTCAGACGGGGGTCTTTCCATCCTCCACTAATGTCTCAGCTCAGGGAGGGATTTAGCCCTGAGCTTTGAATTACAAATGTAGCCAGGAAGCCAATGGTAGGAGAAAAACAAAAAAAAAATCTTTCTCCTGAGACCGGCTGGAGGCCACAACCCAGTAATGATGCGTGGACACGGAGCTCATTAAGCTAATGAGTTATGGATGCAAACGGAGTCCACAGAGGGACGGCTGGCCCCGGACCCGGCTTGGGGAGGAGGCTCAGTCCCATGTTCCGTGCGCTGCCTGGTAATCCCAGGCAGAATGGAGAGGCCTGCTGGGCAGGATCCCGGCCACGGAACTCGGTTCTACTGGTGGACACCCGGGCCTTCTGTGGGCAGAGAAGGTCAGGCTTTCTTTACCCTGAGTGCGGCTGTGAGTGGCAAGTGTCCAATGCTAACCGAGAAAGGACAGTTGCACTACGGAGGGGCTGAGCCAAAGACGGCAGGGCCTTCTCGCAGGGCAAGACCTGCAAAACACACTTCCCTGGAAGCCGGGGACTTCCGCTGCATTTCCAGGGAGCGGCTGCTTTTCTGTACTTGGTGTTTGGGTTCTTAGCGTGGTGTGGTTTTGTTGGTGACGTGCTAACAACACAGAACGGCCTTCAACTACCAGGAGGTGCATGGGTTCTGCTTGTGCGTGTCTCCAATGCACCCAGGACACTACTCTGCCCTTACATCGGTTCAAACGTGCTTTGCTGCTCTATAGCAGGTGTTGGAAAACAGGTCTGGAAGGACCAGGCAGGGAAGCGTTTTGGTCTTCGAAGACTGGTCTCCATCTCCACTGCTCGCTGCTGCCAGCGCAGCGTGGGAGCAGCCACACACCGTGGACACGTGCACGTGGCTGTTTGGATGAAAAAAACCAGGCAGCCAATCAGATTTTGGCTGTAAGCCACACTTTAACTGTCACGCTTTAATTTTTTGTAGAAAGATTTATGTATTTATTTGAAAGAGTTACAGAGAGAGGGAGGGAGAGACAGAGACATACACACACACACAGAGAGAGAGAGAGCGAGCTTCCGTCTGCTGATCCACTCCCCAAATAGCTGCAATGGCAGAGGCTGGGCCAGGTTGAAGCCAGGAGCCAGGAGCTCCATCTGGGCCTCCCATGTGGATGCAGGGGCCCAAGGACTTGGGCCGTCCTCCGTTGCTTTCCCGGGTGCATGAGCAAGGAGCTGGATTGGAAGTGGAGCAGCTGGGACCCAAACTGGAGCCCAGATGGGTGTCACAAGTCTTAACTTGCTGGGCTACAACCCTGCTGCCGTCTCCTACACCATGAAGCTCAGGCAGTTTGTTGTGCAACCATAGACACTTGGAGCATTATAGACTGTTTCAGTCACATTTTCTATTAGTTTGTAAACTTCACCAGAGTGGTCCTGCTTCTGCTTCCTAAGCCAACATCCATCCTTGTGGGAGTACATTGCTGGACGCGGAATGCACAGGTGTGTAGGGTGTTCTTGTCCAAGGCAAAAGAATCTGAACCAGTCTGGGCATTGCCAAAAATTCAGAAGACATACTGGAAGGGTGGTGGTAACATCCCTGACCCGTGTCCTGTTCCCTGTGTCCTGTCCCCCGTGTCCTGTCCCCCCATGTCCTGTCTCCCCGTGTCCTGCCCCCCTGTGTTCCATCCACTGTGTCACTCTCCAAGTGCTGACATGCGTGGGTTAGGATCCAGAGCTCCATCCAGGTCTCCCAAGTCGGTGGCAGGGACCCAAATGCTTGAGCCGCCACCTGCTGCCTCCCAGAGTGTGCGTTCGCTGAGAGCTGGAGCTGGAAGCAGACCCAGGACTCAAACCCAGGCGCTCCAGCACGGGGTGCACATGTCCCAAGTCTTAACCACCACCCGGCCGAACGCCACGCTTGTGGTCGTCCTGCTCTGTTTGTAGTTGCGAGCCATGTTGGACCCCAGCCTCATCAACCCACCCTTCACAGCTGCCAAGCCAGCTCTGCTTGGACCCTGCTCCGCACTGCGTGTGACCGCGCAGCCTTGGACCCAGCTCCGCACTGCGTGTGACCGTGCAGCCTTGGAAATGCCGGAAGGTCCCGAGCAGGTAGATCCGCCTGGGGCCAGTTACCGAGGCTCTCCGGGCATCAGGTGTCCAGAGCATTGAGCAAAACGGTTTACAAAGCAGACGGATTTCCCTGTGAGATGAGTCTGAGCACATTAGAGCCGAGCAGTGCCGGTCCCTAACTTGGGGGCAGACACTTTAAAGATCCTGTTCTTAGGAGTTGTGAACTCTGTAGCCCTGGGTCTGGTCCCAGGAGACAGACGGAGTCTCCAAGTATTGTTACAAGGAAATTAGGTCACCCCTCCCAGGCATCCTTCAGTCCCCAGAGTCGTGCAGGAGGGAGAGCTGGTGGGAGTGAGGGTTTAAAACTCCTCCTCTGCTTGCAAACAGGGCTTCGTGGTGGACAACTTCCTGTTCCCGTTCCCCAAATTGCTGACTGCCCCCATGAATCAAGTGTTTTTACAAACAACTAAAATTTTTGTAGCATGTATACAAGATAGTTTTAGGAAATTAAATGGTAAAAATTATTAAAAATTGGGGTCAGCATTGTGGTGTAGTGGGTAAAGCTACTGCCTGAAATGCTGGCCTTCCATATGGGCACTGGTTCGAGTCCTGGATGCTCCACTTCCCATCCAGCTGCCTGCTGTGGCCTGGGAAAGCAGCAGAGGATGGTCCAGAGCTTGGGCCCCTGCACCCACGTGGGAGACCCGGAAGAAGCTCCTGGCTCCTTGGTTCAGATCAGTGCAGCTCTGGCTGTTGTGGCTGTTTACGGAGTGAACCAACAGATGGAAGACTTCTCTCTCTTTCTCTGTAACTCAGACTTTCAAATAAATAAATAAATACTTAAAAAGATTATTAAAATCATAAGACAACTGTTTTTGTCTTGTTCAATGTGAATTCACAAGCAGGATAACTACAGGCCAATCAGGCCTCTCCTGTCCAGCTCAGTCCTCTGGGTCAGCTGAACTCAGACATTCACGGGGTGGGAGGTCTGGGCTGGGTGTCTGGAGAGTAAGAATCCCTACATTAGAGACACGTGACAGGATCCTCTCTCCCTCCTTCTTGTGCACTCCCTCCTTCCCTCCTGAGAGAGCCACCCACTCATTGGTTCACTCCCAAGATGGCCAGAGCTGCGCTGATCTGAAGCCAGGAGCCAGGAGCTTCTTCCGGGTCTCCTACATGTGGGTGCAGGTACCCAAGCACTTGGGCCATCCTCTGCTGCTTTCCCAGGCACATTAACAGAGAGCTAGCTTGGAAGCGGTGCAGCCGGGACTCAAACCGGTGCCCATGTGGGATTCTGGCCACGCAGGCGGAGGCTTAGCCTGCTGAGCCCCAGCAGGCTTCTGGCTGAGAGGAGGCCTGCAGGCAGGGAGGTCAGACGGCAGCAGAGCACTCCCCAACGTGCAGGGCACTGAGGAGGCCCCAGGGACAGGGGCGCAGGGAGCTCAGCTGTGTCCTGGAGGAGCAGCAGAGGCCAACCCTGACTCGTGCTTCCTGTGGGAACGGGACTTGATGAGGCCGGAGACCACGTGTGGCCTCGCCGAGCTGTGGTTCTGAAGTGCCGTGAACCCAGTCCTGGGCAGGGAGTCATTGGAGGCGGGCAGGCGCGAGCGGGGCTGAGTCTGGAGGTGGAGAAGTGTCAGAAGCCATTTTCCCATTTAGCGTCTTTCTGAGAATTCAATCTAACAGCTGGCATGAGGAACAGATTGAAGCCCGAGAAAAAGATCCGGCAGGGATTAGATACGATCCAGCCTTCTAAAAATACCCACCAGCACCCAGCACTAACGCAATTTTGTTGCCATGCTCCATCTTTTTATTTAAAGATTCTTCCTCCGATTCGCTTCCCTTCCATTGTCCCTTCACTTGGAGTCAGAACCCCCTGGGCACCACTGCCAGGCTGTGTTGGATCGGGAAGGCAGCCCAGAGGACGTCTGTAAGGAGAAGGGTATGGAAGTGGAAGTGATTGAATAGTCCCACGTGAAGTCACACAGCCCTGACTCACGTCGCCTCTACCACCACGGCCCCGCGTCTTGCCCAGCAGCAGAAGTCCAGCCCCAGCAGGTGGGCGGGGAGCTCCGTGAAGTCTTCAGGGAGAGCTCGCCGATGGCTCCCCCAGGAGACCTGATCACTCCCCGAGGAGACCCGATGGCTCCCCAGGACCTCCGCTGGCTCCTCGAGGAGACCCGATGACTCCCCCAGGACCTCTGGTGGCTCCCCCAGGAGGCCTGATCGCTCCCCCAGGACCTCCGCTGGCTCCCCGAGGAGACCCGATGGCTCCCCAGGACCTCCGCTGGCTCCCCTAGGAGACCCGATGGCTCCCCAGGACCTCTGGTGGCTCCCCGTGGAGACCCGATGGCTCCCCAGGACCTCCGCTGGCTCCTCGAGGAGACCTAATGGCTCCCCAGGACCTCCGCTGGCTCCCCTAGGAGACCCGATGGCTCCCCAGGACCTCTGGTGGCTCCCCGAGGAGACCCGATGGCTCCCCAGGACCTCCGCTGGCTCCTCGAGGAGACCTAATGGCTCCCCAGGGCCTCCGCTGGCTCCCCCAGGAGACCTGATCGCTACCCCAGGACCTCCTTTGGCTCCCCCAGGAGACTCGATCACTCCCCCAGGAGACCCGTCCAGGCTCCGGAGTGTGACCCGCCTCCCACTCTCTTAAAGTCACAACTTCTCAACTTGAACGAATGTACCCGAGCAGCCTCCATGTTTCTTCACAAACCCGCAAAATTATAGCAGGTACCTTCTAAGCTAAATTTCTGAGAATAATTAAGAACCATCCAACGGAAGGGTGGGTTTTGGAAATTCTGTGAGTTCTAATCAGCTTTTCTCGTCGGACACGGACATGAGTCTTCGCTCTCTTGTTTCTCCCACCAGGGTCTCGGGATGCATTCGCTGTGAGGATGCTCCTGGGTCGCTCTGCTCTGTCACTCATTCTCTGGGCACTCACTCATTCATTCACTCATTGGGCACTCATTCACTCACTGGGCTCTCACTCATTCATTCACTCACTCATTCATTCATTCATTCCTTCCCTGGGCACTCTGCTCATTCACTCATTCCCTGGGCACTCACTCATTCATTCACTCACTGGGCACTCACTCATTCATTCACTCACTCATTCATTCATTCATTCCCTGGGCACTCATTCATTCCCTGGGCACTCTGCTCATTCATCCCGCGCCAGGGGCTGGCGCCGGGAAGGTGATAGGTGACAATGCAGCCCGATTTACCAAGCATCACCTAGTGGCAGGCACTGTGTTGAACCTTTGTGTCCCGTTAGTCCCTAAGCTGCCCTGTGGGTAGACACCAGTATTAATTTATTCACTGCTCACACACAGTCCAGTGTCAGCAACTCAGCAGTGCCGCCACACTGCAGGAAGTGAAGCTTGCACTCGACCTACGCCGGGACGGCCCTGAAGGCTGTGGCGGCGGCCGCCATGCGGCACAGCCCTGTGGGAAGGAAGCTCAGGGCAGCAGCAGTGCCAGGGCTTCTGCAAATGTGCAGGTGACATTTCCAGGAGGGGAGTTTGGGTTTCATTTTCCACTTAGGAAATGTTTTGTAGGAACTTTAGAACTAAACTCCGCCCCTTCTTCCGGATCCTTTATATAAACATTGGCTGTTAATTGCAACTAAAAACAGGAACCAGAGGTTCCGGTCGGCAGCTTCCTAAGGGACCTGTCCCAGGTGCTTTCTGGGGAGAAGGACTGGTGGACTGGGGTTTCCATGGCTACCCCCGGACTCCACGGTTCACCAGGCAGACTCTGGGAACCAGCGCACAGTGCACCTACGGCTCAGAGATCTTGAAGAAAGCAGAATTTAGAGCACAACCAGCGAAGGGGAAGGTATGAGGGGTGACGCCGAGGGAGACCGGGCACGGGCTCCTCGAGTCTGCTGCCAGTGTGTCTACACTACTGTGACGCCTCCCCGGCAGAAGGAGACCAGGCACGGGCTCCTCGAGTCTGCTGCCAGTGTGTCTACACTACCGTGACGCCTCCCTGGCAGAAGGAGACCAGGCAGGGGCTCCCCGACACGGACGCCCCGCCTCCCCAGCAGGGAGGGTAAAATCTGCTGGAGACCCAGTGCCCTGGGTTTCACCGGGGAACGGCAACTTCTCCCCATTTGGTGGAGCTGCCCTCAGGCTGCCCACCACGAAGCTCAAAGAAATTCTTCAAGCACCAGAAGCGCTAATTTTCAGGGTGTCAGCACCTGCTGTCTCTGGCGTTGTGAGCACGCCTGAGTGTTTGGGACAGAGTGGTACATTTGTTAAGGCATTAGCTGCCGAGAGCGTGTTTCATACAAGCCCGAGCTCGACAGTGAACCTGCCGCGTGTGAACCAACACACATCCTGCAGCCTTGATCCCGGAACAGCCTGCTTTGTGAAGGACCCAGCGTCAACCGGCAAGCAAAGGCCTCCCAGCCCTGGGTCTGCCTCCTTACAGGTTCGTGTACAGATGCCCTAAGACACTGATCCGTACCTTGCTTTTTAGACAATGTGTGTTGATTTATTTTTATTTTATTTGAAAGGCAGAGGAACCGGAAGAGAGAAACAGAAAGGAGAGAGCACGTTCATCTGCTGTTCACCCCCGAATGCCCACAGCTGGCCCAGTCCAGGAACCTGGGACTCCAGGCGGGTCCCCTACGTGGGTGCCAGGGGCCCAAATACTTGAGCCATCACGGCTGCCTCTCGGAATGTACATTAACAGGAACTGGAGTGGAAGTGGAGAGGGACTCAAAGCAGGTGCTCGGATTTGGGCTACGGCATCCCAGGCAGCAGCCTGACCACTGGGCCACAACCAGCCCCTGACCCATACATTTCTTCTTCTTCTTTTTTTAAAGATTTATTTATTTATTTGAAAGTCAGAGATACACAGATAGAGAAGGAGAGGGAGAGGGAGAGGGAGAGGGAGAGGGGTCTTCCATTCTCTGGTTCACTCCCCCACTGGCCACAATGGCTGGAGCTGTGCCAATCTGAAGCCAGGAGCCAGGAGCTTTTTTCAGGTCTTCCACATGGGTGCAGGGGCCCAAGGACTTGGGCCATCTTCCACTGCTTTCCCAGGCCATAGCAGAGAGCTGGATCAGAAGTGGAGCAGGCAGGACTTGAACCTGCACCCACATAGGATGCCACTGCAGGCAGTGGCTTTACCCACTACACCACAGCACCGGCTCCCTCATTCCTTTCTAAAATGAGTGCCAATTAGAGCGTCTCCGGCCACTCTCTGCATGAAGCAAAAACAGCACCGTGCACCTGCGGGTGTGCAGGTCACTGCGCTCAGGAGTGTCTCGCAGGGGAAGGGTCAGAGGACTCTCTGAGGCCCTGGGCGGTCACTAGGCCTGGTGGCTCAGACCCTGGTGAGGACGTCTGCACCTCACACTGGAGAACCTGGGTTCGAGCCCCAGCTCTGACTCTAAACCCCAGTTTCCTGCTAGTGTGGACCTGGAAGGCAGCGGCAGTGTCTCAAGTAAACGGGTCCCTGCCAGCCATGTGGGGGCCTGGATCGACACCCAGCTCCCGGCTTCGGCCTGGCTCATCTCCGGCCACTGGGACAGGAATCAGCACACGGAGGCCCCTTCTCGCTGTGTCCCGGACACCTGCATACATATTTTAGGCGACTTTCATAGATGAGGCCTGGGGGGCCCGTCCCGTGGGAACGAGCCTGCTGCCCCGTGTGTGCCCCAGAGAGCAGGCGGGGGGGACCAAGCACCGACTCGTTCTCCTCTCCCTCTGCTTGCGTGTGCGTTGCGTGTCTCAGCAGCCACGGAGACACTGTTGGTCTCCATGGGGCGTTTCCATCCCTGTGAGCCATCATTGCACAACGCCAACCGCCAACTTCACAGCGCTTCCTCCCCGGGCTCCCGGGAGGGGCTGGCTCGGGAGCTTGAGAGCCTTGGGCCCGGCCGGTGACCGCAGGGTTAGTGAGAACCCCCCGACCCGGGGGTCTCCAGCGCAGATTTCTCTCACCCAAGCTCTTCCTGCAAGACTGACGCCCTCATTATGTATCCCCCCCCCACCCCAGTACAGAACAGAAAGTTAAGGAACAGAATCAGCACGAAGGCCTGGGCGTTCTAGTCTGAGGGGATTTGTGTTCACCACCACCCAGCCTCCTCACGGCACCACGTCGAAGACGAGGCTGTTTTTGTCGGCTGATAATAAGGAAGGAGACTTCTGGAAGCACCGGCGTTTGTGCGGCCTGATTTTGCTGCCACGGATGTGATTCATGGGGTGAATTTTAGTGCAAAGCTCATTTTAACGAAATGCTTTGCAAGTCGCCGTGGAAGGCACGTGACCAGCATTGCTGTTCAACAAATGGTTATGAATTTACTAAGCCATGATTACATTTATAGATAAGTAACTGCATGAATGAAAAGGAATAAATATAATTAGTATTTAGACGGGCACGAGTGGCTGAATAAAATGTTCATCTTTTATTAATTGCATACATTTTGCATGAGGAGATTATTTTTCTTGGTGTGGGCTAGCACCACAGAATTATCATACACAATTGTGGGAACAGTTGGCCCGTGACGATGTAATGCTATTTTGCAAAATCCTCATTTTGTGAGCTGCTGGTATTAACCAACCTCCTCCAGCAGTGTCCATCACAAATCCGTCCTGAAGGCCAGCGACACGGGCAAGAGTCCACAGCCTCTGCCCCAGACAGCAGCCTCGCTCTGGTCTCCACGGCGCCCCCACCAGCGGTGACTTTCTCCGGATGATTCTGCTCATTCGGCCATCATCCCCGCACAAGTTCCCGATGGACACCTTAAGGTGGCACAAAGTGGACGACATTCTCCAAAGCCTGTTCTCGAATGGGTGTCTTTTATCAGACTGCTCTCCTAAAAGGTTTGCAGTCAGACCGAGTCAAGATGCCGTAAACACGCAAACTCCCCGGCCAGCTCCCCGGCCCCAGGCCCTGCCGTCACCGAGACAGTCCATGGAACTTGCCACGGGTCCCAGGGGCGTCTGTCAATCACTCCAAGTTGGGCAGCACTTTGGGGCAGACCTAGTACCGCAAGGACCCTGTTGACCTCCAGGCATTGCTTGAGTAAAACCATTTCCTAAATCTCGAAAGGAGGAAGGTGATGCCCTGACATTGCTGAGGCCTTTTAATCATAGGCTGTAAATGCGTGTGTGCTATTAAATTAATACACATTACCTGGCAACAATGAGAAACTGCATATTTCACTCACAGTCAAAAAGTGCTTAAAAATTCTCATTAGGGAAGTGTTTAACCTGGTTAATAACTTTCCAAATTGGGTTCCGTGGAATCTTTATATTTAATCTGAAAACCCAAATGTGTGTATTCAAATCACGTGGCAAATACTGCATGGAGCAAAGGTAAATTCTGTTTTAAAACACACATGATTTTTAAAAAATATTTATTTATTTATTTATTTGAAAGGGAGAGAGAGTGAGCAAGAGAGCTCATCAGCTGGTCACTTCCCAGTGGCCACAACACTGGGGCTGGGCCAGGCTGAAGCGGAGAGCTGAGAACTCCATCCGGGCCTCCCACACGGGTGGCAGGGACCCACCTGCTGCCTCCCAGGGTGTGCGTTCCCAGGAAGCTGGAGTCAGGAGCAGGGCACATCCAGGACTTGCGCCCAGGCACACAGATACAGCACAGGGGTATCCCACATGGCCGAGAAACGCTGTCCTCAAAACACTCTGCTTTTACAACAGTTACAGGCATCCAGGAAAACAGAGAAGAGTCCAGCGGCTCCACACGTCACCTCCTGCCCGGCCCGGTGTCGACATCGAGGGCACTGCCATGTACCTGCTGGCATCCACAAACCGCACTGACTGCGGCCGCAGCTCCCTCGGCTTCCCTCCGTGTCCTGCGGCGTCCTTCTCCTGCCCAGGGTGCCACCCGGGACACCACACGATTCTCCATCCCCGTGTCTCCGTAGGCTGACCGTGTCTCAGCCCCGGCTGTGGGTCCTGGTGTTGTGGCCTCGGTGGTTTTGAGAAGCACTGCTCCGGGCTTTTCCAGGACGCCCTGCTCCTGGGGGCTTTCCTCCTGCTAAGACTCGAGTTCTGGGTTCCCAGGACAAAGCGGAGAGACCGGATCCATCAGGGATGCACAGCTCCCGCACGGCCTGTCCCTGTGATGCTGGCCCTGGTTACCCGCGGGAGGCTGTGGCTCCTGTTTCCCGAACGCCAAGGAACCCCCTCCCCGCTCCCTGCCATGGTAACTGCCTGGGGTGCACTCCTGACTCTGCTACCAATCCCGGCTTCCTGCCGATGCGCGCCCCGGGAGGCAGCGGTGAAGGCTCGAGTCCCTCTGTCCCTGCCGCCTGCATGGGGGACCCGGATTGAGTTTCTGGCTCCTGGCTTTGGTCCTGATGAGTGCTGCTGTTGTGGCACTGGGGGACCTAAGCCAGTGGGTGGGATCTCTCTCTCTCTCTCTCTCTCTGGTGCTCAGCCTCTTAAAGAAATAGGATAAAATTTTTAAATTAAAAAGCACATCCCAGGACTCACACCTGGTCTTACTGGCTCTGTGGTCTTACTGGCTCTGTGCCTAAGCACAGGGGGTCCAGGGCGACGGCGATTTCAGCAGCAGGATAGGGACGCAGGGCTCCATGGGCCGCAGGAGCCCCGGCGTTCCCCTAACCCGGGCTCACTCAGGCCAAGGAGGACGTGGCATCTGTGCAGCTCGGGGTCACTCTGCAGTGCACGGAGTGCAAGGTCGCAGCTGCGACCCGCACCTCTGTCAGGAAACTGGCCCCGTGGGGTTTAGGAAAATCTCGGGGAAGCAGCTTGGGGAGAAGCAGCAGGTGAGGCGAGGATCAGCCTCCAGACCTGGTCAGAGACAGGGAAGGAGTGAGACACAGACCTGGTCAGAGACAGGGAGGAACAGACGTCCTTCCACTGCCCTGCTGCTATCTCCTCCCTGGCAGGGGTGCGGGCTCAGGGGTGCACAGTCAGTGACAACAGCACAGCTGAAACTGGGGAAGGCTGCAGAGCCCACACCAGGCCAAGGCAAGCACCTGGGGGCAACGTTTAAGGAGGCACTGATTCTCAGGCTCCTGCCAGTGTAGGGGACGGCACCTGAGGGCGAGTGCCTCCTTAAATTTTCAGCCCTGGGTGGCTCAGGTGACCCAACCCTGAAGCATAGTTTAGATCTGAAATATTCAAAAAAATAAGTGGGATCTCATCCAGGATGTAAGTGGGACGTCATTGTGACGTCACCCCAGATGTGAGTGTGACGTCACCCTGGACATGAAGTGTGACGCCCTCCCGGACATGAGTTTCTCCAGCTAAGCATGTCAGAATGGCATCCTCTTCTCTTTCTAAGCCGCCCACCATCAGCCAGCTGAGAGTCGATTCTTCACTGCCTTGGCCTAGTTAGTTGGGAGGCGCAGGGCCGGCGGCAGTGGCTGCTGAGCCCCGCCATCCAGGGGCTCCGTGACATGTGAGTGTCGTAAAGAGAGGGGCTCTAACGGCTGAGAACGAGACCAAATCTGGGAGGAACCACCATCCAGAAGGAGGCGACCGCAGCCGTCAGGTGTAATGCAAGCCCCCGCTGGCCTCTGGGGTGCTTCCCGGACCCGGCCACGGCCGCCTCGGGCCTCACGCCTCCCCTGGCCCCCGCCTGCTCAGCTGCTCCTCCGTGTGGCCACAGCCCCTTGGACTCTGTGCCCCCTGTGGCCAGCCCCCCGCATTCCCCAAGACCCTCATGGGTCCAGCTCCTCAGAATGCGAATCCACACCGCACGCTGCTCACTCGCAGAGCCTCCTCCTGAGGACACGCGTGGGGCTCCCCGCAGGGTCCCCGGGAGCACCCAGCCATCCCTGAGACGGCCTCACGGCCTCCCCATCTTTTTTCTCCTCCACTCTAATGGAAAGGGCTCCAGGACAGGAGGCCAGGTGCTTGGGGGAGCCCACACGGAGCTCCTGGTCACCGTCTGTGTCCGTGAGCAGAGACCCTGTCCACGCCGGGAGTCCAGGTTCCACAGCCAGCCCTGGGCTCCACGATCACCCAGTTGCTCCTGAGAAGGAGCCTTCAGCCATTCCTCTTCCGTGTCGCATTGCAGATCCCAGGGGCTCCATTTCCTGGGCCGCTCCGTGCCTGCTGCGCCCACACAAAGCCGGGGCTCCCCCTCTGTCCACCGGGTACGGCAGCGCCTCTGCAGAGGGGTCTGCTCAGCACAGCCGCAGGAGCTCGGCTCTAGGGACTCAAACAGCTCACGGAACCTGAAAATTTCAGTCTGTTTCGGCGCCATGGCTTTTTGGAAATTATGTATACAAAGGTTTTCAAAAAGTACATGGAAATACATATTGTAAATATATGTGCGTGGATTTCAAAATTGGGTACCAAGGTAAACCAAATACTAAGTTTCAAATTCTGTTTTCCTATGAACATTTTGAAGTACTTTGCAAATATTATTCAAGCGTTTCAGTTTAGACACCTCCAGTCTGCCTGTGAAGCTACGGGACGCAGCTAACTGATGACAATTTAACTGATTTGAAGAATTTGTTTGAGAGCTGGCTTGGCTCTTTGCTAGCTAGTTATGTAACATTTCTGTTTACACAGTCTGGAAAAATATCCAATCAAACACTTTTTTCCTATTGGGCAATCAAATATAGTTTTAGCAAGAGAGATACTTTATACGCAAGGAGAAGCCTGCTCCAAAGAAAACAGATGATATATTTAATTTAAAATTAGGCTCCTATAGGAAAGTTTCAGGAAGGTTTTGCCCCAAAAAATGAGCAGTGAATATTGTTCATGGCAGAATTGTGAGAAAAGGGAAGATTTCACATTTGCATAAAAGATGTTCTGATGGGAAGAGCTTTCTAAAATGAAATGTTTATGGGTAGTTTGTAACACTCACCGCTAGTTTGTGAAATATTAAATAGAAAGGGACACACAATTTTTAGCAGAGGCAAGTGAAAAAATCCTATAATTATGTCAATAGAGGCTGAAAAAGCACCTGACAGCACTCCACATCTTCCATGATATAAAAATAGTCATTAACACCATAACTGGAAGGGGAGTACATTAGCTTGCTACAGAGTACCCACAAAAGCAATCTACAGAGTTTCATGCCTAATAGCTAACAAAGAAAGCTGTATCTTTCTGTATCTGAGAGTGAGGCAGCCATGTCCAATATATCACTTCTGTTACATGTTGTCCTGAAGTCTTAGCCGTTCTAATAAAGGAACTAAAAGTCATGGTAGAAAGAAATAAAACTGTCATTGTTTATAGACCCATTGTTACATAAGAAGAAAATAAAAGAATATACAGATGAATCCTAAATCAATGGGTAAGTTTAGTGGAGAAACAGATACAAAGTTAATGTACAAAAATCAATTGTGTTTTGGTCTCAAAGTGACTGACACTTATAAAATGAAATGAAAGAATTTTGCCATTTGTCATGGGTGAGAAGATGAGACAGCAAAGGCTAAATAGGAAACGCGGCCGAGACTTCTGCAGCATGTGCTATAAAGCAGCATTCGAGTGAACTGAAGAAGATGCCCGCAGCTGGAGACCCCAGTGTAAGGGTCGGGCAGACACGTCAGTATGGTGCCCAGTGCATGGACTGGGTAGACAAGTCAATAGGGTGCCCAGTGCGTGGGTCGGGCAGACATGTCAGTATGGTGCCCAGTGTATGGACTGGGTAGACAAGTCAATAGGGTGCCCAGTGCATGGGTCAGGCAGACACGTCAGTATGGTGCCCAGTGCATGGACTGGGTAGACAAGTCAATAGGGTGCCCAGTGCGTGGATTGGGTGGACACATCAATAGGGTTCCCAGTGTGTGGATTGGGCAGACACGTCAATAGGGTGCCCAGTGCATGGGTTGGTAGACATGGCAATATGATGCCCAGTGCATGGGTTGGGTAGACAAGTCAATATGGTGCCCAGTGCGTGGATTGGGTAGACACGTCAATATGGTGCCCAGTGTGTGGGTTGGGTGGACACGTCAATAGGGTGCCCAGTGCATGGGTTGGTAGACATGGCAATATGATGCCCAGTGCATGGGTTGGGTAGACAAGTCAATATGGTGCCCAGTGCGTGGATTGGGTAGACACGTCAATATGGTGCCCAGTGTGTGGGTTGGGTGGACACGTCAATGTGGTGCCCAGTGCGTGGATTGGGTGGACACATCAATATGCTGCCCAGTGCGTGGGACGGGTAGACATGTCAATATGGTGTCAGTAGGACTTCATTATGCTAATGTGCTGTCTATGTGGTGACTCCAATCAAAGTCAGAGATCCTTGACGAGCTGATTCCAAAATTTATATGAAGACCCCACGGGATCTGGAGGAGCCACGAGGAGATCAGGGAACAGTTACTCTACGGCTGTGGTAGACGCCCTGATCAGGGAACAGTTACTCTGTGGCTGTGGTAGACGCCCTGATCAGGGAACAGTTACTCTGTGGCTGTGGTAGACGCCCTGATCAGGGAACAGTTACTCTACGGCTGTGGTAGACGCCCTGATCAGGGAACAGTTACTCTACGGCTGTGGTAGACACCGTGATCAGGGAACAGTTACTCTGTGGCTGTGGTAGACGCCGTGATCAGGGAACAGTTACTCTGTGGCTGTGGTAGATGCCGTGATCAGGGAACAGTTACTCTGTGGCTGTGGTAGACGCCGTGATCAAGAACAGTTACTCTGTGGCTGTGGTAGACACCGTGATCAGGGAACAGTTACTCTGTGGCTGCGGTAGACGCCGTGATCAGGGAACAGTTACTCTACGGCTGTTGTAGACACCGTGATCAGGGAACAGTTACTCTGTGGCTGTGGTAGACGCCCTGATCAGGGAACAGTTACTCTGTGGCTGTGGTAGACGCCCTGATCAGGGAACAGTTACTCTGTGGCTGTGGTAGACACTGTGATCAGGGAACAGTTACTCTACGGCTGTGGTAGACACCGTGATCAGGGAACAGTTACTCTGTGGCTGTGGTAGATGCTGTGAACAGGGAACAGTTACTCTACAGCTGTGGTAGACGCCGTGATCAGGGAACAGTTACTCTGTGGCTGTGGTAGACGCCCTGATCAGGGAACAGTTACTCTGTGGCTGTGGTAGACACTGTGATCAGGGAACAGTTACTCTACGGCTGTGTTAGACGCCGTGATCAGGGAACAGTTACTCTGTGGCTGTGGTAGATGCCCTGATCAGGGAACAGTTACTCTGTGGCTGTGGTAGACACTGTGATCAGGGAACAGTTACTCTACGGCTGTTGTAGACACCGTGATCAGGGAACAGTTACTCTGTGGCTGTGGTAGACGCCCTGATCAGGGAACAGTTACTCTACGGCTGTGGTAGACACTGTGATCAGGGAACAGTTACTCTGTGGCTGTGATAGACGCCCTGATCAGGGAACAGTTACTCTGTGGCTGTGGTAGATGCCCTGATCAGGGAACAGTTACTCTGTGGCTGTGGTAGACGCCGTGATCAAGAACAGTTACTCTGTGGCTGTGGTAGACACCGTGATCAGGGAACAGTTACTCTGTGGCTGTGGTAGACACCGTGATCAGGGAACAGTTACTCTACGGCTGTTGTAGACACCGTGATCAGGGAACAGTTACTCTGTGGCTGTGGTAGATGCCCTGATCAGGGAACAGTTACTCTGTGGCTGTGGTAGACGCCCTGATCAGGGAACAGTTACTCTGTGGCTGTGGTAGACACTGTGATCAGGGAACAGTTACTCTACGGCTGTGGTAGACACCGTGATCAGGGAACAGTTACTCTGTGGCTGTGGTAGATGCTGTGAACAGGGAACAGTTACTCTACAGCTGTGGTAGACGCCGTGATCAGGGAACAGTTACTCTGTGGCTGTGGTAGACGCCGTGATCAGGGAACAGTTACTCTGTGGCTGTGGTAGACGCCCTGATCAGGGAACAGTTACTCTGTGGCTGTGGTAGACGCCCTGATCAGGGAACAGTTACTCTGTGGCTGTGGTAGACACTGTGATCAGGGAACAGTTACTCTACGGCTGTGTTAGACGCCGTGATCAGGGAACAGTTACTCTGTGGCTGTGGTAGATGCCCTGATCAGGGAACAGTTACTCTGTGGCTGTGGTAGACACTGTGATCAGGGAACAGTTACTCTACGGCTGTTGTAGACACCGTGATCAGGGAACAGTTACTCTGTGGCTGTGGTAGACGCCCTGATCAGGGAACAGTTACTCTACGGCTGTGGTAGACACTGTGATCAGGGAACAGTTACTCTGTGGCTGTGATAGACGCCCTGATCAGGGAACAGTTACTCTGTGGCTGTGGTAGACGCCGTGATCAGGGAACAGTTACTCTGTGGCTGTGGTAGACACCGTGATCAGGGAACAGTTACTCTACGGCTGTGGTAGACGCCGTGATCAGGGAACAGTTACTCTGTGGCTGTGGTAGACGCCGTGATCAGGGAACAGTTACTCTGTGGCTGTGGTAGACGCCGTGATCAGGGAACAGTTACTCTGTGGCTGTGGTAGATGCCCTGATCAGGGAACAGTTACTCTGTGGCTGTGGTAGATGCCGTGATCAGGGAACAGTTACTCTGTGGCTGTGGTAGACGCCGTGATCAGGGAACAGTTACTCTGTGGCTGTGGTAGATGCCCTGATCAGGGAACAGTTACTCTGTGGCTGTGGTAGACGCCGTGATCAGGGAACAGTTACTCTGTGGCTGTGGTAGACGCCGTGATCAGGGAACAGTTACTCTGTGGCTGTGGTAGACACCGTGATCAGGGAACAGTTACTCTGTGACTGTGGTAGACGCCCTGATCAGGGAACAGTTACTCTACGGCTGTGGTAGATGCTGTGATCACTCCAGCAGGGTGGACGGGAAGATCCCTTGAGCGGCACAGAACACTAGAGACAGTGTGCCCGTCCGTGGACACCTGTGTACACCAAGGGTGGTCTTGCACCACCAGATATATACAGAAGAAGATCAGTCACCATCACTCCCTCACCACATGCACAGGTGTCCGTTCCCTGTGAATTTCAGAGCTGTATTCCGAAGGTAAGGCGGGGCTTCTAGGAGAAAGCATCTTTGAACAAGCAAAGATTTCTGAATCAAGACACAAAAAGCAAGGGAGATCCAGCCATTGCTGGATTAGACTGTGTTCAATCTGGGAACTTGTATTCATCAAAATATCGCTTTGAGAACGTGAAAAGGCAAACATGGAGAAAACCAACAGAGTGATATTCAGGACATAAAAAGAATTCTACAAAGTCACAAGCACAGGACATTCAAATCTGTAGAGATGGTGAAATTCTTGAAAAGGCTTTGTTACGACTAGAGAGTGAGTCCTTAAGAACCAGAGAATCAACAAATGCATCCCAAGGCTTTCAACCTCATCACTCACAGAAGTGCACATTGGAGCCACAGTAACATGATTTGCATATCTGGAATCCTTATGCACTGCCAGTTGGACTCAGAGCTGGGCTAACCACTGTGGAGAGGTATTCGGCATTATTTACAGAACAGAACAGACTCAAGCCTCTGAGCCAGCGATTTGATATGTGCACCAAAGTCCATGTGCAGGAAGCCTTTAGCAGCAACAGGCAAGTAGCCCCAAAGCAGACACAGCCCAAACACTCATCATCCAGAGGATAGGTCAACAGACACCTTTTGTTATATTCATACCAAATGTCTGTGTAAAATGAAAACCAATGAAACACGGAAGCGATGAATCTTTGCAGATGAACATGCGATCCGCAAAGCTGAGCACCAGAAGACAACTACACGGCAGCGATTCTATCACGTGAAGCTCACATAGGCAGAGCCCATGTGCCGGGTCAGGGACTGGGGACTGGGGCTGGTGAGTGTGGGCAGCGGTCATGGCGGTGCACCATGGGGGATCTGTGGGCAATCCTGGTGCTTTATCTCTTGAGTTAAGAAACAGGTGCAGGGGCCGGTGCCGTGGTGTGGCAGGCTAAGCCTCTGCTTGCCGCGCTCACATCCTATTTGAGCTCCGGTTGGTGACCCAGCTGCTCCTCTTCCAATGCAGCTCTGCTAACGGCCTGGGAGAGCAGTCTAGGGTGGCCCAAGTGCTTGGGCCCCTGCACCCAGGTGGGAGACTTGGAAGAAGCTGCAGCCTGGCCCCGCCTGGCTGTTGAGGCCATCTGGGGAGTGGAGCAGCAGATGGAAGATCTCTCTCTCTCTGTCTTTCCCTCTGTCTCTGTAACTCTGCCTTTCAAATAGATAAATACATCTTAAACAAAGAAGCAGGTGCAGGGTGTATGAATGTGCAGTCTTGCTTTGCTTAACAACGCGGCTGACTTCGGAGAAACACATCCTGAGGCGACTTCACCCCGGTGCTCACAGGACGCGGCGTGTTAGGTAGACCTAGAGGGCGCCGGTCAGCCGCTTCATTGACCAGGGAGTCTGTGTGGTTGGAGGCCGTGATGAAGGCAAGCACAGGAGCTGCCCGAGGCTGCTGCCGGCACCACACGGCCTGTCTCACCTCCTGTTGGCAGGAGTGGATGAAGTGGGGTAAGCACGGGACCCGGTGTGAGTCACACGTTGGCTAACGGCAGCACCACAGACGTGTGTGCCATGTGCCGTGCTGGGCAAGGGGGGGGCTTCGGCGCCGCTGAGCAGCAGGGACGTGGCACCGCCTTGGAACTCCTGGGGAGTAGCCTCGTCCGTGCTGTCTGTCGTTGACGGAGCCTGTGACGTGCCAATCGGTTGTCCAGCTGCACATCTCTGATTGGTGTGCTTTGCTGAAGTTCAATAACAGAGCTTTCACAGATGTGTGCAGGTGCCACCGTCCCTTTTGAAGTGGAGAACAGTGGACAAAATTGTCCCTGTGCCCATCGTGCAAACACAGAGGCATTGGCATCGCTGCGAACGGTGTTGCCGCGAGGACTGTTTTCTCAGAAGGCACAGGAGGGAAATGAAGCCTCAAATCCTGAGCCACAGCCCCTCCGGAGCTGTGACGTGAGACTGGCGTCTGTGGCTGCCCTGTGTCTCCAGGCCCTGTGGATGGGGGAGCAGCACCGCTTTCAACGCTGCCACAAGCACTGGCATTGGCAGCTACGCTGAGTTACCATTTAGCTCGGTTTCCCTGATGGAATTCAGACCCACGAGCACGAGCTGCTTAAGCCCTGGCAGATGGGGGGATTTCTCCTGTTGTCGCTGATCCTGAGAAATGCAGAAGTGTGGGTAGGATGAACCGGGTGTCTTGGATGGACCAGAGGTGTCTCCTTTATTCAAGTCCCCTGCACGTCTCATCTTCATGGACTGTGGGGGAGATGGGGTTTCCAAGGCCGGACTCCAGACTCTCGCCATTCATTCTGCAGCAATAAACACCCTCTGGGCTGGTGCTGGGGCAAGCAGGTGTGGCTGCCCCGGCAACCCCAGCATCCCATACGGGTGCCAGTTCAAGTCCCGGCTGCTCCAGTTTTTTAAAAAAAAATTTTTAAATTTATTTGACAGGTAGAGTTACAGTGAGAGAGAGAGACAGTGAGAAAGGTCTTCCTTCCGTTGGTTCACCCCCCAAATGGCCGCTATGGCCGGCGCTACACTGATCTGAAGCCAGGAGCCAGGTGCTTCCTCCTGGACTCCAATGCAGGTGCAGGGCCCAAGCACTTGAGCCATCCTCCACTGCCTTCCCGGGCCACAGCAGAGAGCTGGACTGGAAGAGGAGCAACTGGGACTAGAACCTGGCACCCATATGGGATGCCAGCGCCACAGGCGGAGGATTAACCAAGTGAGCCACGGTGCTGGCCCCTGCTCCACTTCTGATGCAGCTCCCTGCTAATGTGCCTGGGAAAGCAGTGGAAGGTGGCCCAAATCTTTGGGCCCCAGCACCCATGTGGGAGACCCAGACAGAATTCTAGGCTCCTGGCTTCGGCCTGGCCCTGCCCTGGTTGTTGCTGCCACTTGGGTAGTGAGCGAGCAGATAGAAGATCTCTCTTTCTCTCTCTCTCTCTCTCCCCTTCTTTCCCCCTCTTTGAAATAATAGATAAATGTCTTTAAAATAAATAAATAATAAACATCTGCTATCCTGGAGCTAAAAGAAGTAGCCTGAGTGTGTGGTAGGGTGAGCATTATGGAGAAGACGGAGCAGCATGAAAATAAAATATTTGTGTAACAGCCTGAGGTTTCTCCTGAGGAGAAAGTACTTTTCCATTAGCAAAGCAAGTGCAGACATTATTAGATCATCTCTAAGCCATTCAGACGCAGCTGTTGGAGTCGGCGTCCGCTGGAGGTGAGCAGGACTGTGACTAGCAAACATGATCTATGCAAATAATTTCCCATTATAGATATTTTCTCTTTCCATAAACCTTAACAATCACAATAAAAATGATTAACGGAGCTGGGAAGAAAGCAGTGGCATTGGGAGCTGGCGGGGGGAGGGGGGGGCTTTGTGCTTGGGTTCATCAGATTATGCCCCTTTTTATCTTCTAAGTTAATGGTTTTGTAGGTAGAAGCCTTGCACATTTTAATTTACCTCCTCAGACTGCAGTTTTCCTTGTGCTGAACGAGCTTCTTAAGGCCTAGAATTCCATTCTGTTACTTGGTGTCTTCTGCAGATTTGTTAGTGTGGATGCGACCTCAGGTCTGAAATGAGGAGAATCCTGCCCAGCCTCCCCTACAGACCTGGACTATCCCCGCCCACCCTGCCCAGCCTCCCCCTGCAGACCCTGACCCTGCCCAGCCTCCCCTACAGTCCTGGACTATCCCCGCCCACCCTGCCCAGCCTCCCCTACAGACCTGGACTGTCCCCTCCCACCCTGCCCAGCCTCCCCCTGCAGACCCTGACCCTGCCCAGCCTCCCCTACAGACCCTGACTCTCCCATCCACCCTGCCCAGCCTCCCCCTGCAGACCCTGACTCTCCCATCCACCCTGCCCAGCCTCCCCCAGCAGACCCTGACTCTCCCAATCACCCTACCCAGCCTCCCCCTGCAGACCCTGACTCTCCCATCCACCATGCCCAGTCTCCCCCTGTGGACCCTGACTTTCCCGCCCACCCTGCCCAGCCTTCCCCTGCAGATCCTGACCCTGCCCAGCCTCCCCCTGTAGACCCTACCTCTCCCATCCACCCTGCCCAGCCTCCCCTACAGACCCTGACTCTCCCATCCACCCTGCCCAGCCTCCCCCTTCAGACCCGGACACTCCCCGCCCATCCTGCCCAGCCTCCCCTACAGACCCTGACTCTGCCCAGCCACCCCTGCAGACCCTGACTCTCCCATCCGTCTTGCAGTGGAAGGTGCCTGCCATGCCTGCCCACCCCAGGGCTAGCTACTCCACTGGTTTCTACTGCAGCTCAAGCCCACATGTTTCAGGTCCCTCATTTAAACAAAGCTACAGGAAGACCCGTCCCGGGCACCTACACTCCTGTGGACCCGTACATGGGGGCGGGTCACTTGATTTGCCAGTGCCGCACAGATGAGGTCCAGACTGTGTCTCAGAGTAATCTATCCCTCACTCTCCGGGGAAGCCCCTGGACAAAGCTACTGCTGAGGAGGGCAAACAGCATGGAAGAGAAAGACGTGGGGGAGAGGGGATGAGGGACCCCACAAAGAAGGGTGCAGGGCTGTCCAGCCACTGGGGGAGGGGGAGCCGCAGGGCTGCTGTGCCCTGGACAGGGCAGTCGGCAGAGGCGGGGGCAGGTGGGTGGCGGTCAGTCCCCTCCTCTGCTGCTCCCACGGGCGCTGTGCGCAGGGGGCGTGTTGCTATAACTGTCGGTCTTGCCCCTCCCTCCACGCTCCCCAAGAAGGAGTCACATTTTATACTTCAAGCTTTCAGTTACAGTAAGCTCTCCTCCCAAAGCAGAAAAATAGGACATCGCCCGTCCACCAGCAGCTGCGCTAACGAAGCAGACACAGCTCCCACACGGCTCTCATTCCGCGAGGACGCACGGAGGAAGCCACCGGGACCGAATCCTTGTGCCCACAGGGACAGTCTCCATTGCTTTTCAGCGGCCGAGGTCTGTGCTGACCTCTGCACAGAGCGTGCGCAGGGGAGGGTGCGCTAACCGGCAGGCTGCTCCCCGGCTCTCTATTGAAAGGTGGAGGCAGACACACACGTTATCCCATCTCAAAGGCAGCCTCGAAACGGCCGTTCCCGGAGCTTCAGATGATGTCAGATCGATCTCCTACCGCTTGTCCCACTTTCGTATTTTTAGCCGCAGATCAAACAGCCGCTCTGGAGCGTAAGGCAAAGGCAGAGAGTCCAGTCGTGTCGCTGCCCTCAGGGCTCACGCCTGTGTGCTCTTCCCTGTAACCCTGGGGATGAGAGGAGAAACGGCGCGCGGCTTTCATTAGCGCTCCAGTCGGGGCCATCAGCGCGCACCGTCCTGGTGATCACGCACACGTCTGTGAGTGGGCACAGCGGCTGCACAGGGGGACGGACGGGTGCTCAGAGGCCTGTGTGTGTGTGTCTGTGTGTGTGTGTGTCTGTGTGTGTGTGGCTTTTTTTTTTTTTTAGTACACAAAGGATAACAGAGTTTTAAAGAATATTTTTAGAGCACTTTCAGGTTCATAACAAAACTGTGAGGAGGGTGCAGGGAGTTCCGGTGCACCCCTGCTTCCCACCCGCACAGCCTCCCCTTCACCCACACAATGAGCGAGTGGTGCCCGTTACAACTCCACACCCGAGCTGAGTGGTGCCTGTTACAACTCCACACCCAGCCGAGCGGTGCCCGTTACAACTCCACACCCCAGCCGAGCGGTGCCCGTTACAACTCCACGCCCCAGCCGAGCGGTGCCCGTTACAACTCCACGCCCCAGCCGAGTGGTGCCCGTTACAACTCCACGCCCCAGCCGAGCGGTGCCCGTTACCACTCTCGAGTCACCCGCAGTCCACGGCTCACGCTAGGGGCTGCTGCTGGTGCTGTCCCTCCCGTGGGCAGCACCAATGCCCAAGGGCATGGCCACCATTGCAGCCACGGCAGGCAGAGCAGTTGTGCTGGCCTCACCCTCCTCCGCGTGCCCGCCTTCCTCTCCCCCATACCCGATGGCAAGTGCTGCTGTCTCTCTCTGGGGGTTTGCCTTTTCCGGAGTGTCCTCTCGTTGGGATCATACAGTGGGAACACTTGCAGAGTCTTTCATCTGGTCACAGGTGTTGGAGCTTCCTCCGTGTCTTTTCTCGGCTGGATAGCTTGTTTCTGTTTATAGCAGACAGAAGCCCGTGGTGTGAACGTACCCCGGTGACTGAGACGTCATCATTTTGATTGGCGACGTCGGGAAAGGAGGGAGGGCAGGGCGAGATGCCCCCACAGCGCCCATCTGGGGGAGAAAGCATTCACTCCCACCAGACTTTTCCGGAACTTCTCGAGGGAAGCCCTCGCCAGGCCAAGGGGTCCAGGATGGACTGAGATGCAGACCTGCCCTGCGGTTCTTGGTTCTAAGGGGCACAGGCGTGGTCGCTGTCCAGGTGGTACAGGTGCTGACAACGACAAGGTGCACATGGGGTGGGGCCCGAGGGCTCCCACACGAGGTGGGGTTGCTCCCAGCCCTGGGGGGAGGATTTCCAGCTGAGCCTTGCAGGCTGTGTGTGCCAAGAGGGAATCCGAGTCACTCCTATAACAGACTCAGCATGAACATGGCGCTGTCTTAGAGAGAGGCTGTGTGTCCCGGCTGGGGTGCTGGACTCGGGGGAGCCAGGGCGTGTCTGGATGGAAGGCACCCCTTAAACTAGGGGGAGACAAGGTGTTCCCGAGTTGGCCTCAGGGGCCGACAAACACGGAGTCAGAACGCACAGGGAGGGTTCTGGCACAGCTGAAGCTCGTGTGTCACCCATGGCGCTCCACAAACCAACAGGTAGAAACTCAATACGAGGGACCTCAAAATGTTTTGGGAACACTGGTATGGAAAAGACAATCTTGGTGCACAAAATTTTGAATTCGTCCATAAATTTTTCATAATATGCATTCACCACGGACATGTGGAAGACCTCTTGTATCTGAGTCCTGAGTTCAGGGTTCCAAGGTGGACCCGGAAGCCAAGAGGTCCTGACCAACTCCACCTCCTTTGACGTTGAACACACAGTGTGACGGAGCCACAGAGCCCAACGCCCACAGGGGCAGGAGTAGGGGACCTGTAAGGCACTAGGGAGCGGCAGGGACTGGGGTGGACTGAAGGGCACACAGCCGCCGTGAGGCAGCCGGTGCCTGCCTCCTCACTGCCAGCTCACCTTTGCCACGTGGGGATCTGCGCCCAGGTGCCAGTCTTTAATTATTTTACTGAGAATCCCGTATCTATGCTCAATCTACAATTGTCCAATGTTGTAATGCGTCAGGAGAACACAGGGATCGTGCTGAGAGCCAAGTCCAGTCCCCGAGCCACACCTGCTGGCTCTTATTTTTTCTTTAAAGATTCATTTATTTACCCAACAGGCAGAGCTACAGACAGAGAAAGGTGGGGGTGGTCTTCCATCCACTGGTTCACTCCGCAAATGGCTGCAACAGCCGGAGCTGGGCCAATCCAAAGCCAGTAGCCAAGAGCTTCTTCTGGGTCTCCCGGTAAGTACAGGGGCCTGAGTACCTGGGCCGTCTTCCACTGCTTTCCCGGGCCATCAGCAGGGAGCTGGATCAGAAGTGGAGCAGCCAGGACTCCAACCAGCACCCTTTGATCATGCATCATTGGCTTCCTTGTCCCCTGGTCTGCTGTCGGACAATGCACCCTGCATTTGGCTTGCTTCGAGGGGGTTCACACAGATCCTAACAAAACCCTGTTCCCAGACAACCCTGTGGCCATTATAGTCTTCCAATGATATGATATTTCAAATGTTTTATTGCCAATTTAAGTACAGAGCACTTGGAAATAGAGATACACTACCCAGACAGCCATCGCCATACTTCCTGTGCAGTGTTCTTCCTACGCAGCGTGGACATCGATGTCTTGCCTTTCCCGCAGGGCATGGCTTCCCCCCCCTGAGTCAGCAGAGAGGCAGCAGCCCGGGCACCCAGCGGCTGAGGGTGTGGGGAGGCATGGCGCCCACTGGCGGGCGGGCCCACTGGGGCGGGGCCGCCGCTCCTCCGAGCCTGCAGGTGGTGGCCATGGCACAGCGGTCTGTGGTTCTCGGTCTCTCTCTGGGTTAGGAACTAAGGTGCTGCGGCTCTGTCAGGGGCTGCTGCTCTGTGGGATCACAGAAAATCCTCAAGGCTGCACCCCGAGGGCTCAAACCTCCCGGGGCAAAACAAAGTCTGATTTAATGAGTTTCTTTTTCCCCATTTTCTTGGCTCTTATGTCTGAATCCAGAAGCTTGGTTTAGGCTGAAGTGTCACTGTGATGGTGCCCACGGTATCAGAGGGCTTTCTCAGGGAGACAGAGGAACACACAGGCGTGCCAGACGCCAACACACTCATATCTCTTTATTTCCCAACCGGTAGAGTTGGCGGAAGTAAACCGATTTTCCTTTCAATATTTGCATGCTGGGATTGGGTCGATGAACCCTCCTCAAACAAGACCTGGGATTCCGAAGGGGGCGTAGATCATCTGGTCGCTGGCAGATTTGCCTCTCGTGTCAGGGAAGGCCGCTGGCTCGCAGGTGCCATCTGGTCTCGCAGGGGCTTCGGCAGCACATCTGATTCTCCGTGACAAGTGCTGTGTTGCCAGAAGGCGCCTGCATGCTTCTGGCTTACGCACAGTTCTGGGGACTCTGAGTTTCCTGGCGACCTGTGGTGCCCTCTTACTCATCCGGTTTCTCCCTGAGATGCACGGATGCCCGTCTGTCTAACTCTCTCGTGTCCGTGGAGACGACTGCGTCTTGTCAGAATTCTGGTTTCTCTCCTCCTCTCTCACTCCCAGTAACTGGAAACTTGTCATGCCTAAGACAGTAATGATGTGATGTTTTGTGATACAGAGGACAAAGATACAGAAGTTCCGTTCGACAAACTTAAAAAATCATTTATCAGAGAGAGAGAGAGAAAGAGAGCGAGAAAGAGAGAGAGAGAGAGCACTCCCCTCTACTGGTTCAGTCTCCCAATACTCACAAGAGCCAAGGTTGAATCCAGGAGCCAGAAATTCAACCGAGGTTGCCCATGTGAGTGGTGAGAATCCGATCGCCAGAGTAGCCACTGTTACCTCCCAGTCTTCGTTAGCAGGAAGCTGGAGCCCGAAGCTGAAGCCAAAGCCTAGGATTAAAAGCTGACCCTCTCCTATGGGATTGCAGCCATCTTAATTGCTAGGCTGTTTCTGTTCTGTTTTGCATAAATTTTGATGCAATATTTGTGCTTAAACAATTTGGTGAAGTGGAGCCCCGCCCACATCAAATTTACATTCCTGTCTTCCCATCTCCTAGTTCATGGATCACGTAACATCAGATCCCGAAGTTGCAAAACAAGATGCCTGGTGACTGCACAGCTCTCGGCTCCCACGTCCGCTTCTGAGCAGGTTCCTTCTGTGCACGGATCTCCAGTGCTCGCTCCCTGCCAAAGCCGCTCGGAACCCAGCCAGCCAGAGGGTTCTCTGGTGTCAGCTTTAAATAAAGAAATCCAGCCCAGGCACCGCGGGAGAGGGTCCCAGGGTGAAGCCTAATGAGGAAGCCAAGTTTCCTCATGTACAGACAAAAGTGACATCTTCTTAAGATGCCTAATTCGTTTTGAAGGGAGAAATAATTACCTCCTCCGGCCGTCACGTCGAAACATCCCCAGAGAGGAAAATGGACTTCACCCTCATTAACTCTGCGGGTCGGAGCCAAGAGTGGCATTAGCAGGAAGGGTCCCTTCAAGGGCATGGCTCCCCTGGATCAAAGCATTATGGAGAGAAGAGGGCATGGAGTTTCGTGGGCGACTCCTGCTGGAATCGGACGGGGACTTGTATTCTAATGGGTCTCTCCATACTGTAGTGGAAGCAGGCAAAGGTGGAGATGTGGTGTGTGAGTGATCCTCCAAGCCCTCATTGATTTCAGCCTGTGGCTGTGGCTGGCAGCTCTTCTCAGGATCGATTCTGGATGCCGGTCCTGCCACCAGGTCCTCCAGCACAGGACAACTTCATCTCCACTCTGGCCAGAGCGCACGGACTCGGATTCCTTCTATCCGCCTTGATAGAGAACCCAGCTTCCAAAGCCAAATCCCCACCGATCAGACGCAACGTGCAATGCCCCACGTGCACAGGGACCTGCCCAGCCCAGGCGCAGCCGTCATTAGCATTATTGTTCCACTGCGCGCTGCACATCGCTGGGGGAGGTGTTGTGCGCCCACATTCAAACTCTCCTTGAAAAGCATTCTGCGCTCTGCACTTGGAGGGCAGTTTGAGCCCGAGCCGCGGGGCGGGGCGGGGGGGGGGGGGGGAGACGGTGTTATTTCATTTTTCCTGGTGTTAGGAGGCAAGCATCCCCTTTTGATTGTACATGTGATTGACAGTCATTAGGCTCACAGGGAAAGCACGCAAAACAAGAACTCTAAATGGACGTGGCATCGATCGCAGGAAGATTTCTTATAGCATCTGGAGTGTTTTATTTTCTATGTGTCAAATTGGAAAATAGGGATTTGGTTGTGAGTAAGTGCTTGAAGCCCTGTTCAAATGGCCGCTGAAGTGTCCTATTGTAGAGAAGCCAGGGGGAGGGCACCTTGCTCCTGTGCATCCCCCGTGCACAGCAGTGAACGATGCCCAGGCGTCAAGACGTTCAAACAAGGCAGAGGGAACGACGGAAGCACTGGGCGTGTGGGAAATGGCTCCCGGGAGACCGCAGGGCCCAGCGGTTCTCCTCCTGGTTTTCTGGTTAACACACGCTGACCTCGGCCAACATCATGTGACCCCCGAGTTTAGTTAAATTCCTTATGGAATTAAGGCTTCACCATACGGCCTGGAAGGCTTTGGATTCCTGTGTGGGTCTCTGGGCAAGAAAGGCATCGTGGGGGTGGGGGACCATGTTTCTGTGCTTAGGATTTTGAGCCGATCTCATTCAGGCAACCTTGTTCTACCCCCGCTTTGCTTTTTTTTTTTTTTTTATTTTATTTTTTATTATTTTTGACAGGCAGAGTGGACAGTGAGAGAGAGAGACAGAGAGAAAGGTCTTCCTTTTTGCCGTTGGTTCACCCTCCAATGGCCGCCGCTGTAGCGCGCTGCGGCCGGCGCACCGTGCTGATCCGATGGCAGGAGCCAGGTGCTTCTCCTGGTCTCCCATGGGGTGCAGGGCCTAAGCACTTGGGCCATCCTCCACTGCACTCCCTGGCCACAGCAGAGAGCTGGCCTGGAAGAGGGGCAACTGGGACAGGATCGGTGCCCCGACCGGGACTAGAACCCGGTGTGCCGGCGCCGCAAGGCGGAGGATTAGCCTATTGAGCCGCGGCGCCGGCCCCCCCGCTTTGCTTTTTACCAAGTTACGGATCACTGGGATACAGGTGGCTGCTTCTTCTTACTGATCAATTAATAAAACACCAATTATGAATTGAGTCTAAATAATTGACCAGAGGAAAGTTGGCCCAGGGCTCCAGGGTGAAGATGTCAGGTTTCCTTTTGCGATGTCCTGGTGAGAACAGACCTTAGCTTTACTGAGAGCGTGGATTGGCAAAGTGAGACGCACCCTCCTATGTGTTCGTACGGCTGCACTGCCTGAGCATCCACTGCACACAATGGGACCATGAGAGAAAAAAACCCTCGGTTTGTGGCCCATGTAGGAAACAGACTTTCGTGGGCAGCCCTCCGAGGAGGCTCGGCGAGTTTTGGAGTTTTCGGTTTGAGTGAGGAAAAAAACGGGGGCCCAGCAGGTGGCAGCAGCACGCAGGTAGCCCACGGCAGCCACGCCGGAGGCAGACTGGCAGGCCGCAGAGCCCCTCCCTGAGTGACACCTTGCACAGGCTGGTGAGGGAGGGGCCACTGCCCAGGAGGAGATGGGGCAGGGCACTCACAGGGGCGGTGGGGCCTGTGTGTCAGGAGCTGGTGCTCAGTGGCGTGGTGGAGAGCCCCAAAGGGCAGCACTTGCTTGCCATCACTGTAACCACAGGGTGGATTAGCAGATAAAGTGGGCACACTTTGCGGGGGATGGATGACACGCAGGACGAAATGATGGGAACTCCGCTTATTGTTGCTGTTTAAAACAACTGGTGGTTCAGGTTTGGGTTTGGGACCAGCAGGTTTTTGAGCTAACATCTCAGCCAGCTGTGAAGAAATGAATGCCCCACAGGCCGAGGCCCAGGGCCCAGGAAACATCTCCCACACAGCCGTACCGCACGTGCTGAGCGAGCACCGCCTGCAGGGGAGGCGGAGGGACCAGCACTGTCTCAGGAGTAGCGCCCTGCAGGGGACCACGCTCTACTGAATGTGCAAATTCGGATTCTGGCCGGGTACGGAGGAACGCGGGTCTCACGCCAGCTGGAAGAGCGGGAGGAGCGAGGAGAACGGCAGAGTTTCTGCGGGGAGTGGCTGCCACCTTCATTCTTGAGGGATGAACCGAGGTGGCCTGGCCGCTGCACTGCAGGTTGATTTTGCCGACCGAGGACCGCGCCTGTGGCCAGCCTGGGGCTGAGAGGACACTGCGTGAGTGTGGTGCGGGGTGGGTGCTGTGGGAGGGACAGGAGGAGGGGGCAGTGAGACTGCACGGAAGCAGGGGCTGGACACAGCAAGACCTGCAGGCCACTCTTAGAAAGTGAGCTGTGGCCGGCGCCGTGGCTCAGTAGGCTAATCCTCCGCCTTGCGGCGCCGGCACACCGGGTTCTAGTCCTGGTCGGGGCACCGATCCTGTCCCGGTTGCCCCTCTTCCAGGCCAGCTCTCTGCTGTGGCCAGGGAGTGCAGTGGAGGATGGCCCAAGTGCTTGGGCCCTGCACCCCATGGGAGACCAGGAGAAGCACCTGGCTCCTGCCATCGGAACAGCGCGGTGCGCCGGCCGCGGCGGCCATTGGAGGGTGAACCAACAGCAAAAAGGAAGACCTTTCTCTCTGTCTCCCTCTACTGTCCACTCTGCCTGTCAAAAAAAGAAAAGAAAAAAAGAAAGAAAGAAAGTGAGCTGTGAAGGTTTCAAATCCTGGATGTGTAGACAGTCCCCCACGACTGTGTAGATGGGAAGGGTGAATGCCAGGATTCCAGACAGGGAGCAGCTACTGGAATCCAGGTGACACACAGTGATGGAGGTAGCGCCGAGGCCACAGAGGGAAGAGCTCAGCCTGGCAACCGGTGGGGAGAAGGGGTTGGAACCCTGCTGGGGAGGCGCACGCCAAGGCCAGCATCCCAGAGCTCCCGTGCACTCAGAGGCAGAAACATCACACAGGCGGCGACAGACAGCATGGGGGAAGCTGTTTGGTGACAGGTAGTGTACTAGGTTGCACAATGGCTCCCCAAAAGATATTTCAAAGTTCCAGCTCCCCTGTCTGTGCACGTGAACTTCTTTGGGATAAGGGTCTTTGGATATGTAGTTAGGATCTTGGGCTGAGAGCGTCCTGCATTCAGAGCGGGCTCTGAATCCAACGACTGGGGACCAGAGAAGAGCGGACGAGGAGATGCAGAGAGGAGCTATGAGAAGATAAAGGTGGAGGTTCGGGGGATGCGAATGAAGGGTTTCAGGCAACACCCGAAGCTGGAGGAACGTCAAGGAACAGACTCATCCTCCGAGCCTCCAGAAGGAATCAGTACTGGGAATGCAAGGGCAGGAGCTCGGTCTGCCAGCTCCATGCACGCCCTTCCCTGGCCTGGCTTGTAGCAGAAGCACAGTGGGCCTTTGCCTATGTAGAACAAACTGGGTGCTGCTACATCCCGCTCTGGGCTGGACACCGGAAGTGGACTCTATCAAGGGCTTTGTTTCCTTAGAGAATCTATATTGTGAGCAGGGACATGGACCAGAACATTTATAAACAAGTGAAATATTCCACTACATCTACAGGAAAAACCCCAAGCATCAGAAACGCGCTGCTTGGGTTGCCTTCCGAAGGGCCTCCGTCGCCACCCAATGCCCTCTACAGACTCTTGTCCAAGATTGGCCCTCGGACGTTGGACGATGACTGATGTGTGGTCGCAAGGCCATGCGTTGGACACAGGCGGTAGTTTAAGGAGTGCCTTAGCGATGCTGCTGAAGAGGTCTTGGGAGTTCTCAGGGAGAGAATGGACGCACGCAGCGGAAGCCACACTTAGCTCATCCTGGAGCAGCCGTGCTCCACGCCGGCTGCCCCTCCGGCACCCACCCTGCCCTCCTCCTGACAGCTCCACACAGTGACCGGGCAGCCTGAGAGAATGTGGATGGGACTGTGTCTTCCCCATCACGCATGCCCCCTCTCCGGGCTTCCCTTTGCCTTCAGGACCCTTGCACTTGAGCGAGACCCAGCGTCTCTGGGGAGGGGCCGGTGGCCGAGGGCTGCATCCCACATCTTTCCCCCTTCGTCTTTCCCAGGGTGGATGCAGGCCGTGTGAGGTCTGAGCACCAGTTAGGACGCTGTTGAGCAAGACGGCAGGGGCGGGGCTCCGAGCAGGCAGCCCAGGGCACAGACTCCGCCCAGTCCTTGCCCCTACCTGCTGGCTTGCTTTCTAACATTTAGTTGCTTCCTTAGCTATTACTAAGCTTAAAAAACTGGACTATTTCACATAAAAATCTAGATTTTCAGAGTCTCTTTTAGCTGGAAGATGTGTTCCCATGAGAAGCTACCTCCCTACCAGGACTGAATCTATGCTGAGCTCTGTGCACGCCAAGTGGAGACCCAGTACAAGGAGACGACGACGAGAGAAGCCTCCCATGGTCCTCTGGTCCCTTGGATTCTCCAGACCCTGGGGCTGCTCTGCCCTGGCTAATGACCTGTGTGTCGTCACACCCAGAATCTGGCAGGGGAAGCAGTGGCCACGCACCCTCCTCTTGCGAGTGTGACTTCATCAGTGCCGTGTGCCCGGGCAGATCACTGCTCCTTGGAGAAAAATTCTGGCTAGATTTTTATCCCTTTCCTTAAGAACTGGCTCCCTTTGGTTCTCCGTGGGTAAACCTAATACGATTCCCGGAACCTCTGCCGGGTTAATTCATCTCTGTCACCTTGTATTTTGAACCAAACCAAAAAACTGTACTAATCTTTAATTTATTACAAACCAGTGGTGTAGGAATTTCATTAACTTGCGGACACAGGAAAGATAGACTTGTTTTTACCCCAAGAGGTATTTGGTGAAACCCATTTAATATCTCATTTATTTGGTGAGTTGAGTGAAATGAGCTGTTCTGTTTGCTGTGGGGGTTGCGAACCCACACTTTTCAACCTGCTACTTCTTCCTTTTTTTTGCGAAGTAAAAATTCTGAGACAGAAGTCGTTCTGTCAGGTGATTTCTGGAACTGGATTAAAGCATCTTTTATTACTGAGCAATCACACACGATTTGCAAACTGTAATAGCCCTGCCTGCACAGGCGAGTGAAGGCAGGGTAACGGGAAGTGGAATTATCACTGTGAAATGCCAGGTCTCTTAGGAAGAAAACCTCTCTGCCCTAAGGTGATTTGCTGGACGCCCGAGTTGCCCTGCTTCTAGAGAGCTGGTCTGGGAGGAGCCGCGGCCGGTGGGCGTCTGCGTGGTTGGTCCGCGGCTTCCACCGTGGCTGCTCAGCGCGATGACTCCAGAGGGAGGGTGAATTCCAGACCAACATCCGCTGCGTGACAAACGTCTCCCGGTGCCTGCGCCTGCTCTTCCGGGGATGTAGCTACAGTTGCTGGCTGTCACTGGCAGCACTGGCACGTGGCAGAAGGTGGCCGGCACCGGAAGTCGGGTGTTTCTGAAGCCCAGGTGAGACGCTCAGGTGACCCCGGGTGCGCTAAGCTCCATTTCTGACAAAAATGCAAGAATTCCTGGCATCCCTGACTTGACTCAGCGTGAAATTTCAGTCCAAATGTCCTGTGGTCATCTGATGAAATATAGGGCAAACCATGCACTGTGGGATATACTTCTACGAAAAAAAAAAAAAAAAAAAGTAGACGCCAGCTAAGATATAGGGCAGGCTGCAATTCGGGGTCTAGTTACACTTCAATGTGTTGCTTTTATGAAATTTAAATATGACTGGAATTTTGTGTGTTTTTTTTTTTTTTTTTGACAGGCAGAGTCAGACAGTGAGAGAGAGAGACAGAGAGAAAGGTCTTCCTTTTTCATTGGTTCACCCCCCAAATGGCTGCTACGGCCGGCATGCTACACTGATCGGAATCCAGGAGCCAGGTGCGTCCTCCTGGTCTCCCATGTGGGTGCAGGGCCCAAGGACCTGGGCCATCCTCCATTGCCTTCCCGGGCCACAGCAGAAAGCTGGACTGGAAGAGGAGCAGCTGGGACAGAACTGGTGCCCCGACCGGCACTAGAACCCGGTGTGCCGGCGCTGTAGGTGGAGGATTAGTCAAATGAGCCGCGCACCGGCTGTTGTGTTTTTATCTACAAAGTCTCACCACCCTTGGAAGGGCATTCAGTAACCCTGTGCCTCAGCCACTTTGGGGTGGGGCAAGAGGAGGGAGAAGACTCCATTCTAACAATAATAAAAGAGAGAGCAAATCCATGTTCCACACAAATGCAGGCTCCAATGGGCTTTCACTATTTCTAGCTTCAGTTTCTGTGTGTGTGTTCAGAGGTGGGAGGGAGAGGGTAATAAATGCGGTTCTAGAACATTCTATGGCCCTTAAATCTCACATGTGTGGATTGAGGCTTGGCAATTCTAAATTTTGATCTTTGGAGGAAATTATGACTTAATTCTTATTATACAGAATTAATAGTCTTTAAGAATATAGATGATATTATGTGTCTACATGTGTGTTGAGTACATATATGTGCGTACAAGAGCCTGTGTGTATTTTTCTATGAATGTAATGTCTATGTAGGCACATATGGGCATGTCTGTGTAAGTATGCATGTAGACTATGTATGTATGTGCATACCAACACGTGTGGGTACATTCGTGCATAGTGCATGTGACCATGTGAGGATACACTTGTATGTATGATTTTGTGTAGTGTGCGTGTTGGTGTCAGTGTGTTTCTCCTCTGTGAGTGTGTAAGCACATATTTGTGCACGCATGGGCGAGCAGGGTGCTTACGGATGCCCAGTCTGCCCCGGATAAATTCTCAGTTCTGCCCTTCCTCCTCTATAGGATCCGCAGCAGCCACGTCACAGTGTTATGCGCAGGCTGCCTCATGTTTTGAAGGAATGTAGTAATAGATCATACCAAAGGACACGGAAATATGTAGTACGTTAATTGCTCTAATATATAAAACTCACTTAGAACACTGCCTGTTACACAGTAAGTCCTCAGGCAATGTCGGTTATTATTACTGCTGATGTTGTTGCTACTATAATTACTCTAATTACAATTAATGTCCAATTCAGAGGAGCCCTTCTCCTCCTGGAAATCAGCCCACTTGAGCCTTGTTTCTCATCTGAACGTGGTGGATCATGATGGCGCCTGCCTCACCGGTGGTAGGAAGACTGGGGAAATTAATCCACGTGGAGTGCGGTGGAGGCTGGCTGAGGTGGAGGGGACACGGAGCCACAGGCCGCAGCCTGAACTCCACTTCGCCCCTGCTGCCGTCTCAGCCTCTGGTGCCGCGTGGGAGGCCTGCGCTGGACCAAGGCCAGCCTGCGTTTCGGGATATCGCTACTGTGCTCCTGCCGGGCCTGGATCCTTCTGGTTGGTTCTGCTACCCCCTAGGGTGGGAAGAACAAAGCACGCGAGGCCTTATCCAAGGGCTCCACCTATCTCCTCCTTCAACACTGCATTTGGGGCCTCTGAGGACAATTAATCAGTGAATCTGTGGTCACGTGAGGACAGGCGACTGATCTGTTTAAAAGAAGCATCCTCTGTTCACTGCGCTGTGACGTGACTGCTATCTAATGGTGTAGCACAAGGTTAATTGTGAGTGTCCACAGCTGCTGTCGCTTTGAAAATTAGTTCTGATCAGTACTGATACACTCCGCCCAGGCCTGGGCGGGCGCTCGCGAGGGTCTTGCCTCATTAATAGGAAATAATTAGTCACGGGCTGAGCTCTGCTCCAGTCGTACCTTGCTCTGAAAAACAAGAGACGATCAGATCGCGTCCAAGGGACCGCACTGCATCTCAGAGCACAGCTAGGAAGATGGCGGTGAAGAAACACGAAGAAAGAGCACGCGCACTGTTTGTTGTCCCGTCGGAATCCACCAGGAAAACACAACCCACGTGAGAAAAAATCCAACCAATGAAGACCGACCTAGACCGGACACAAATGCTGGCGCTGCCGGGAAAGCAGGAGATGAAGCAGTTGCTGTCAGTGTCATCCAACAGCCAGGAAATCAGGTCGACGTACAGAAGATAAAACACACTCAATCCAGCTTCTAGAAAGAACTGTACTGAGTGAGATGAAAAGTACTCTGGACGGACGCAGAAGAAAAAAATGGCGACCTTGAAGACACAGCCACTGAAACCACCCACAAAGAAATCACAGGTGAACCAGCACCTTAAAATACCCGCCCGCGTCACCTGGGCTACTGACGGGTCCTCTCCGGTTCCCGGCTCAGAGCCCCTGAGCACAGAGAGAGGGGGAGGCACTGCAGTAGCGGCCCAGCAGCGCTACAGAGCCCCCGTCCTGCCCGGGACACGAGGGGCAGGGAGGGAGGGGGCCGGGTGGGTCACTACTGAAGCCACGCTCGGTGAGGCGGATTCCTCCTGTGAGGTAGATTCCCCATGGTGAGGTAGATTCCCCATGGTGAGGTAGAATCCCCCACCTCCCTCCATGAGGTAGCTCCATGTGAGCTCTATGAGGCGGATTCCTCCTGTGAGGTAGATTCCCCATGGTGAGGTAGAATCCCCACCCCCTTCCCTGAGGTAGCTCCATGTGAGCTCTATGAGGCGGATTCCTCCTGTGAGGTAGATTCCCCATGGTGAGGCGGATTCCTCCTGTGAGGTAGATTCCCCATGGTGAGGTGGATTCCCCCACCCCCCTCTGTGAGGTAGATTCCCCATGGTGAGGTAGATTCCCCATGGTGAGGTGGATTCCCCCCCCCCCATGAGGTAGACTCCTCCTGTGAGGTAGATTCCCCATGGTGAGGTGGATTCCCCCCCCCCCCCCATGAGGTAGATTCCTCCTGTGAGGTAGATTCCCCATGGTGAGGTAGAATCCCCACCCCCTTCCCTGAGGTAGCTCCATGTGAGCTCTATGAGGCGGATTCCTCTGTGAGGTAGATTCCCCATGGTGAGGTGGATTCCCCCACCCCCCTCTGTGAGGTAGATTCCCCATGGTGAGGTAGATTCCCCATGGTGAGGTGGATTCCCCCCCCATGAGGTAGATTCCTCCTGTGAGGTAGATTCCCCATGGTGAGGTGGATTCCCCCCCCCCCATGAGGTAGATTCCTCCTGTGAGGTAGATTCCCCATGGTGAGGTAGAATCCCCACCCCCTTCCCTGAGGTAGCTCCATGTGAGCTCTATGAGGCGGATTCCTCTGTGAGGTAGATTCCCCATGGTGAGGTGGATTCCCCCACCCCCCTCCATGAGGTAGATTCCTCCTGTGAGGTAGATTCCCCATGGTGAGGTGGATTCCCCCACCCCCCTCCATGAGGTAGATTCCTCCTGTGAGGTAGATTCCCCATGGTGAGGTGGATTCCCCATGGGGAGACAGATTCCTCCCCGAGGTGGATTCCTCCCGGGGCACCGGGAGACCATGGCCGCCGCCCGCTGTACCCCAGGGAGGCGTCTGTGGGAGCGTCATGGGTGCAGGCCGGCCTCAGACTGACCCACGCAGACACGCGTCCTCACCCGCGGGCCGGGCGGAAGGCAAAGGCCGAGGAACGCGCATTTGCTCAGAGCGCGAAGCCAGGCCCGCGGTTGGTTTCCCGCCGGAACCCCGCTCCCCTGAGGCCCAGCTCGGCTGCCCAGCGAGGACACCCGCGCTCCGGGCTCCTGGCTCCAGTGGTCACGGCCGGCCACGACAAACCGCCCCAGACCCGGTGGCCTTCGCCACGCAGGGGTGCGGCGCCCTCGCCTTAGAGCCCACAGCGGGGGGCCCACAACGCAGGGCTGTTACAGTCACCCCCCAGTCCTGCAGAGGGTGCCACTGTCCTTGCCACCATGCTGCAAGGGATGCTGGGAAACGTAGCAGGTCCTGTGGCTACCCGGAGAATTTACACATTCGGCAAATATGGCCGTCCCCGAGTGTCCCTGGGGATGGGCCGTCCCTGATGTCCCTGGGGGATGGGTGAACCCTGAGTGTCCCTGGGGATGGGCCGTCCCTGGTGTCCCTGGGGAATTGGCCATCCCTCAGTGTCCCTGGGGCTCAGCCGTCCCTGAGTGTTCCTGGGGATGGGCTGTCCCTGATGTCCCTGGGGGATGGGTGAACCCTGAGTGTCCCTGGGGATGGGCCGTCCCTTGTGTCCCTGGAGATCGGCAGTCTCTGAGTGTCCCTGGGGAATCGGTTCTTCATGTCCTGTTGATGTTGAAATTTGCCCTGGCTCAAGTCCCGTAGGAAAAAAATGGTGTGGTGTTTGCATCTGGACACAAAGTTCATGGACGTGTCCATGGTAGGTTTATTTTGGTGCGAAGTTCTTTGCAATCCTTGCATCACTTCTTATAATGTATTTTCCATGAACTTTAGGAAGACCCCTTGTATGTGTGCATTTCAGTGTGTGTTTTTCCTTTTTATATGCAAATGCTCTTGCCTTTAGCTCCATTTTTCCTGAATGGTTGAAGGGTGCTCCTGTGTTGTTTGTGGGGCTTGTGCATCCAGTGACCTGGGTGTGACCCTAGAGAAGAGCTGGCTTTGTTGTCTGGTGCAGGGACTGTAGGGAGGCCTGGTTTGCACACTTGTCCTGCCTTTAGAGGCACCGACAGCGACAATGGGGCCTCAGGGCTGCTTCCATCGTGTGCCGCCCTTGGCCCCTTCCGTCTCCTCCTGTGGATGCAGCCCGAGGGTCTCCCTGTGTTGTTTCTCCTTCATATTCCGGAAGACTGTTTTTGTTTTCAAAACTGAAGGCCGGCGAGGGAAATGCTGTCTGAAGACGGCACTGGTGGTGGAAGTCGGGGCCTCTGGAGAGGAGACTGCTCCGCTGTGTGTGTAGCAGGTGGCAGACGTGAGCTCGGAGCCAGGGCTTCCTGGCTGGTGGGGCTCAGTCCTGAAAGCCGGCTCCAGCGGATGCACTGGCCGGTCCCGCGAGCCAGCCCTAGCAGATGCACTGGCCGGTCCCGCGAGCCAGCTCTAGCGGATGCACTGTCGGTCATGCAAGCCGGCGCCAGCGGATGCACTGGCCAGTCCCGTGAGCCAGCCCTAGCGGATGCACTGGCCGGTCCCGCGAGCTGGCCCTAGCGGATGCACTGGCCGGTCCCGCGAGCTGGCCCTAACGGATGCACTGCCGGTCATGCAAGCCGGCTCTAGGCTGCGGTTCAGTTCCCCTGCTGTTTCTCTGGCCCCGCTCTCCTGGGAGAGCTGCATGTCCCTGCTGAGCTTCCTCCAGCAGTGAGGCCGCTCGCGCTCGTTCTCCCGGGGAACGCTCCTAGCTCTCGGACAGAACCGCGACTTCGTGTGCTGGAGAATTCACGGGGCTGTACACGCGTGATGAAACGGCTTGTTCGGCCCTTCGGCGTCTCTGAAGGGGCATTCATGGATCCAGAGTTAGCCAGTACACACGCAGAATAAAATAGACTGTGGCCTGCCGGCCGGCCACCTGAGTGAGTGAGACACGCTGCGGAGTCGGGAGTAGCGGGCTCAGGTCAGGTTGCTTGTGGGTACTGGACAGAAGACGCTCACATGCCAGTCAGGACACCGAGCTTATCTTCAGGGAACTCACCAAGGGCAGAGGGGGACACAGGTAGAAGGGGCTCATGGTTTTCACTTGTCCACACATCAGTGAACCCCCCTTTTCTTGCTGATAGAACCCTAAGTATGATGGGGGTGCAACATGCCCGTCTTCAGCATGTGGCTTCTGGCTGGCCACAGCTACCCCTGCCTCTCCAGACCCTGCTCACCAGGGCTCCTTGTCTGGACCTTCCTTGCAGCCCAGGGAAGGGGGCACAACTGCTGAGGGAGCCTCTAGGACAAAAGCTGCTTTGCCACCTGCTTCCTTCTGGTCTGGGACACACATGTGACGTGCAGAGCTCCTGCAGCTATCCTGAGTCCGTGAGACAACAGCAGAGAGGAGGGACAGTCAACACACAGAGAGGACAGGCAGGAACAATGGGAAGTGACCAATCCTTGTGGCATTCAGGAGAGGGGACAATGTCACAGGACCACACAGCTCCAAATTCCCTACAAAGGAAACCATTTGTGTCCTTTTGTCTGAAGCCACTATTGGGTAGATATTCATCCTATTGTAACCGAAGCAGCCCGGATAATGCTTTTCCTTCCACTTCATTTCAACTGTGCAAGTGACATTGAATAATTAGTAAAAACATAGAGGGAGGGAGAAGAAAACCACTACCGACTTTTATCCATCATGTTTAAATACTTCTTGCATTCAATCCTGCTTGTTTACGGTTTCTATTTGACTAATCCCTTGCTCTATGATAATATAGGAAACACATTTAGTTTTTGGTGTGTCTCCATCGTTCCCAAAGCCAGTTCTCTAACTCCACCATGATAGCCTGACGATAGATGACAACAGTCTATTTGCATATTTTATGAAGAACTGAAAGAGACAAGTTAGAAGGCTCCAAACACACAAAAAAGTATAAAAGTATAAGGAAATGAGAATGCTAGCTACCCCAATTTGATCATCACACATTGAAATGTTACACTCCTGCCCGTAAATATGTACAATTAATATGTGACAGTTAAAATGAAAAAAAAATACAGTAAAGAAAAGAAATGGATTTAACCTCAATTGCCTAACTTTTTTTTTTAACAAAATGTATATTGATTTATTTTAAGTGCTGAATTAGAGAGAGAGAAAGAGAGAGAGAGAGAAATCTTCCATCTGCTGGTTCACTCCCCAAATGGCTGCAATGGCCAGGGCTGGGCCAGGCCGAAGCCAGGAGCCAGGAGCTTCTTCCAGGTCTCCCACGTGGGTGGGAGAGGTGTATCAGCAGGGAGCTGGATCAGAAGTGGAGCAGCCAGGACTTGAACCGGCACCCATGTGGGATGCTGGCACTGCAGGCTGCAGCTTAACCTCCTATGCCACGGTGCTGGCCCCAGTTGCCAATGTTTTTTCCCCTCCTCTTCTTATTTAATCTTTTAAAAATTTATTTATTTGTGTGTATCTCATACATACAACATTAGGAGGATAGTCATTCTTCCCAGCCTACCCCCCCCCCCCCCCGCCTCCCACCCCTCTTCCTCTGCCGTCTCCTGTTTAGTCCAAGTAAATTCCTCTCTAAAGGATGTTGTTTGTTGTGGTGTCGATGGCCACAGCGTCCGGCGCAGAGGGGCCCAGCAGCTGCTTGCAGAGTGAATTCAGGGCGCACGGACTATCAGCATCTCTCAGGAGTAAGGCTGGAATCTGCGGGCACTATTTATACCTACAGAAAGCCCCTTGCTTCTTATCTCTGGAGCTTCTGCACAATCTCTTTGGAGGGTAGCATGCTGAAGGGACCACAGTTTAATAGCCAGATAATCCCGTCACAATGACAGGCAAGCCTTCAGAAAGACGAAAATCCCCCAGCACCAGGACTTAGCTCTGAATAGCAATTAATGCTTGGGCGGGAGGCCTGGCGGAGGCCTGCGGGCTCCACAAAGCGAGGGCCTCGGTCTGATAAGAAGGCGCTTTCCAGCCAGTGCCCCCGTAAGACAGACACTGCTGCACTGGGAACAGTTGATTTTTAAAAAGATATAAACAAACAGGAGAATAAAAAGAGGATTTTAGAGAATTGCCTTCAAGACTTTTCCGATGTCAATCAAACGTGAACTATGTGGCTGCCCAAAGACGTTCAGCCCTTTATTGTGAAGCGCTATTATGAGAGAGCGGTTGTGCTTTTGTGCGCTTTTTACCATTTACGCTGGGGCATCATGGACTTTGCAGGATGCAAATCTGGGTTTGGTAAGAGTGGAGCTTGCAGATCTCACAACGGAGCATTGAAGACGGAGACAAGTGCATTTGCCCAGGATGGATCCGTGCCGACGGTAGAACCTGCTTTGTCACTGGGCTGGAAGCCACAACGCCGCCGTGCCTCCCGGGCCATGTGCCACGGACCAGTTCATGAGGATCCCCGTGTGGGTCCAGGAAGACGGCCATCTTATTATTAGAAAAGCACCCAGAACTGCAAATCAAACCTGGATAGCAGAGTTAACATTTATTACGAAGACGAGAAGAAATGTCACCAAAGTATGAAAAGTTAATCAACACAAGAATCACAGAAAGCACAGAAAAATAGTAAAATATTTTTAATAATTAGCTGCCTAACACAACTCTAATATTTTAACTTCACCACAACTCCAGTTCATTTTGGGTGCCTCCCCTTTGATCCTGATTTTATGACATAGATATTATAATATCAATCTCTGTACCAGGATGGGAAAATCAGTTTCTATTTCAGTACAATAGACTTTCATGTCAGTACAATTTTATTTTCTATAAGTATTTTGAGTGTTGGAACGCATAAAATTGAATAGCTTTGTTAGCTATTTGGCTAATATTTTGATAAATTTTTATATATTATGAAAAATTCACTCAATTCCCATTAAAGAAAGAATGTATATGGAATCGTATATACATGTAATTATGTATGTAAACACACACACTTACAAAGAGACTTTAAAAAGGTCATGCAAATGTGTGTTACAAAAATCGACACATGGACTTCAAATTTTTTTGCACCAAAATCAACTTGTCTCTTAATTCCACCAGGGTCTTCCCACCTGTGTGCGTCCATCTGTGGCCACATCTCTCTGTGCACGTGTGACCACGTCTCTCTGTGCTGTCTGTGTCTGTGAAGGGAGCATGGATTGTAGGTCGGTTCTGTCTGTGCGTCCCGCAGCCCTACCCTAGGAGAGGCCTGCAGCCCAGCTCGCTCCCTGTCAGGCAGTGGTCAGACAGGGTCCGCGGGGGTCAGCGTGTGCTGACACTGCTCTCCCTGGCCCCGATGGCCCCCTTCTTGCTGCGTGCTCACGTGGCTTCTCCTTGGTCGGTGCACTCCACTGCCTCTGTCTCCCATCCCCCCTTCCCCTCCCTCCCTCCATCTTCCCCTCTCTCTTCCTCTTTTCTTTTGCTGCTGTTATTTGCTATTCATTTAGATCTAGCCGTGCTGTCTCAAATGTATAAAACAGATTCTCACAAACGGCCTGTTCTCCTGAGAGATGATGGATTGCTCCTCTGGCCTCAGTACAAATCATACATTGAAATAGACGAAGCGCCCCTGGAGCTGGGGCACAGCGAAGGAGCCTGGCTTGGGCGGGGTCCCTCTGTGCACGGATTTGGAGAGATGAGGCTGGGGTCTGCTGTCTAGGTCTGAGGCCAACCCAGGATTGCCCCTCCCCACGGCGTCTCCCCTGCCCTCTGTGCCTTTTTAAAAAATCGGTTTTGCACATTCTTCCCGTGGTATCCACAATTTCATTGTTCAGGGATAAATAGCAATTCAATGCAGCGGTTTGTGGAGGCCCAGAGAGAATGGAAAAGGGTGACCCCACTTCATCGGGAAGCAGCAGCCAATGAATTTTCCAGAACGATTGCTGAAAGCACTGTATAATCGTAGATGCCAAGGCCGTTTCCCCTGAGGGCAATGTGCCGGGGCACGGCAGACACCGTGCATTCAACAGAGATGGAGGGACCGTCCCAAGACAGAGCAGAGCCAGCATCTGCACAGACGCTCTCTCTGGATCAGGGTCCTTAGCTGTGATCCCAGAAATGTTTCATCTACGACATCTATGGGGATACAGCACCAGGCATCTCCTGGCAGAGTGGACAGTGAGAGAGACAGAGGGAAAGGTCTTCCTTTTCCATTGGTTCACCTCCCAATGGCCGCTGTGGCCGGTGCACCATGCTGATCCGAAGCCAGGAGCCAGGTGCTTCTCCTGGTCTCCGATGGGGTGCAGGGCCCAAGTACTTGGGCCATCCTCCATTGCACTCCCGGGCCATAGCAGAGAGCTGGACTGGAAGAGGAGTGACCGGGACAGAATCCGGCACCACGACCAGCACTAGAACCTGGGGTGCCGGCGCCACAGACAGAGGATTAGCCTATTGAGCCGCGGCGCCAGCCTCTCCTGGTTTTTTGAAGCCTGTAGGATATCCGGACTTAAAACAACCCAGGCCTGTCGGTGAGCTCCATTCTTGGTGGCTCCATGGTCTCATTTAGGGTAGAACCATATCCTGTGACAACGTAACCCCAAGATCAGTGATCGCTGAAGCCTGATAGAAGTCTCTCTCACCCAAGGTATGTCCAGCCCCATGTCGTGGGCAGTGAGTAGGCCCATCGAGCGCTGACTCAAGGATCAAAGCTCCCCCATCCTGTGACCCCTGTGGGCCCGACAAGCATCTCCCCAGTTCTCAGGGACAGAGAGCACAGAGGCCAATGGTGAGGGTGTCACAGGCCAGGCTGGGAGGTGTCCCAGGGCCGCTCTGCCCACCCTCCTCAGCCAGGGCCTCATCACAACAGCAAGGGGTGCGGGAACAGATGTTGCCAGCTGTGTGCTCAGGAAGGAAAGCAGGTGACGGGGCAGCCCACCAATGGCTCATTCCTCTTCAACGCCGCTGCCTTCCCAGGAATCGCACACCAGGGGCCGGCCCTGTGGCACAGTGGGTAGAGCCACTGCCTGCGAGCCAGCATCTGACAGCTGGGCCGGCTGGTGGTGTCTCAGCGGCTCCACTTCCAATCCAGCTCCCTGGTTATGCACCTGGGAGAGCAGTGGGAGATGGCCCAAGGGCTTGGGGCCCTGCCACTCATGAGGGAGACCTGGAAGAAGCTCCTGGCTTCAGCCTGGTCCAGTGTCTCTGAGACACTCTCAGGTGTGGACACAGGTTGTCCTGTGTATGGATGGTGAGACACTCTCAGGTGTGGACACAGGCTGCCCTGTGTATGGATGGTGAGACACTCAGGTGTGAACACAGGCTGCCCTGTGTATGGATGGTGAGACACTCTCAGGTGTGAACACAGGTTGTCCTGTGTATGGATGGTGAGACACTCTCAGGTGTGAACACAGGCTGCCCTGTGTATGGATGGTGAGACCCTACAGGTGTGAACACAGGCTGCCCTGTGTATGGATGGAGAGACACTCTCAGGTGTGAACACAGGCTGCCCTGTGTATGGATGGTGAGACCCTACAGGTGTGAACACAGGCTGCCCTGTGTATGGATGGAGAGACACTCTCAGGTGTGAACACAGGCTGCCCTGTGTATGGATGGTGCCACAGAGGCGTTGTTTTTGGGAGGGGAGCAGCTGATGGCCAGCCGCCTTCAGTCCCAAACTTCAGTTCTCCTGACCTGAAGTCTGCCGAGGCCACGGCGCCTCCGTGAAGCCAGCGTAAGGAGCCATTTGCTTTTAAACTATGCTCCAGCTTGGACTCTGCCTGTGGCTGCAGATGAGACAGGCGGGGCTCCGAGAACCCAGAAGACTGGGTGGGTCGGACCAGGACGTCTCCAGCACCCGGAACCAGATGGCGGGAGGACCGGACGTCAGCAGTCGCGTAGTGGGAAAGGCGGCTTTTCACTTGCTCTCCGCCCAGGCCTGCCCCACCCTCAGATATCTGTGGTCTGAATCCCAGGGAGTCCAGGAAACCAGGCTCTGACAGAGCAGACGTCTTCTCGGCCTGTTGTTCAGGCTGGAACTAGAATCTTAACGTTTAAGGGATCCATTTTCCCCCCAGGAGCAGTGGCTCTGGACTCCAACACCGGCTGTGGAATCTCCACGCTGAGCAGGGTCTCAGTGATGCTCTGCTCTTCCTGCCTGGGTGTGATGAGGCCGAGCTGCCTGGCTTCAGGGGCTGGAGGTGAGCACAGGTGTGGACACAGCGCTCTCTGTGCTTGTCCGAAGAGCTGGAGTCTCTGGTAGCCAGCGTTTCCTCTTACTCCTCACCACCTCCCTCCCTGGGACCGAATTCAAAGCTTGGAGCTTGGTTGACTTTAGCGGGTCCCCTGCAGGGCAGGAGTGGGTGCCGTGAGAGAGGACGACCCAGGGAGAGTTAAATAAGGTGCTTTCTCCCTAGCAAACGCAATCCTTAAATATTTACTTTGAGCAAACACATTTAAATACATTTTCTGCTCAAGTTAAATCAACCCGTTAAAACATACTTAAGAATCTAGAAGTGTAAAACGTGCTTCTCCGGCAGCTCGTGCATCCCCAGCCTGTGATGGATTCCGAGTGCCCTGGACGTGCCAGCGAGCCAGCTGTGCACGTCCGCAGGGGCGACGAGGCAGAGCAGAGGTGGCCCCAAGCGTGCACTGCCTCACCTCGTTGGGATCGTCTGCTTGTGCACGCATCTTGTGAGAGAGCCTCGGCTGCTTCCAGAGCGCCCGCCAGCCCGTGGGACAGAGGGTGCCCGGGCTCGCCTTCCGAGATCGAAGGTCAGACCCCAGGCCGCGTCTGTTCTCTCTTCAGGGAGACACTACAGAGAAAAGGCTGGGGCAGTCACCTCTCTCCTCTTATACTGGACAAAGAGAGCCTGATCATCTCACCCTGGCGCCTTGGGAACTCATTCACCGTCTATTACACTTGGAACCAGGTGAGAACAGGCCCTGCGGGGGCAGCAGCTCCATTCCTTGCTGCAGCGAGCCTTTTACAGGTTATGAGGCGTGTGTTAAAATGCATCCAACAACGTGAACCGTGCCGGCAGCCTGTGTGGTGAGCGAGGCTGGGACCGTGGCTTCCACGTCTTGGGGAGGGAGGCAGGGCGAAGTGAAGCAGCCGGCCCGGGCGTTCCCAGGCAGCCAGCGGCAGGGCAGTGTCGGCTTCTCAGCTCCGCCCTGCACTGCACCTGTGTCCACCTCGTTACCTCCTCTCCAGCGATCCCTCCGAGGGAGGCTCCATTTCTAGAAGGTTCCTCATCTGACAGGGAAAGTAGCAACCGCAGCCACTCACCTGCTGAGCTCTCTGTAGAAGCTCCAGGGACGAGGGAGGCAGGACCCAGCTCAGACCCCTGGAGCTCAAGTCCTCCCGGGACATCCAGCCTCTGAGATCCGGTGCACACTCGGCTGGGCTGCGTGTGAGTCCACGATTTGGCCCCAAACTGTTGGGTTTTTGAATTAAGGTGTAATAGCTCCTCAGTGTGCATTTCTTTTTCAGATTCAAAGGATTTCTTGAAAATTTTTTAATTTACAAAAGGTTTCTAATGCTTGCTTGTTGAAATAATAGTATAATAAGTGAACTCACAAATTAAGGAGTGAAACATCGCTGGTAATCCGCTTCCTAGCCCTTCGTCCCAGATGGAGTGTTGACAGTTGAAGCGTGGGCAGCACCAGGGATGAGCTAAGCTATTGTCCAGCCCCTCCCTCTGGGCACCGCAGTCCTTAGCGTGGACCAGGTATGTGTACGTGAACGAGTGTGGAAAGTCGCTAACAAACATTAAGTGACAAAAGCATATAAATCAGTGTGTCCAGTCACATCTACACACACGCAAACGTGTGCATTCCAGTTGTACCCATGGCCTTGCTTCCATGTTCTGGGATTCCTTTTATGGTTTCTGCTACGTGGAACCCAAGGAAGGTGGAGAGCAACTGAGCCGGAACAGTCTAACGGCAGCAGGGTCGGGTGAGTGTCCGTAGCAGATGGTGCCACAAATTAATACAGAGGAAAAGTTAGTCTATAAAAGCCAAGGCTGGCCCATCTCCATCTCATCCGTTGCTTTTTGACATCAGCAGCCACGACCCTCTCCGGTAGTGGGTGGCTTTTCTCTGAGGAGCTTTTTGCCCAGTTAATGTGGTCCGGTGGTGCTGCAGGTGAGGCTGACTTCTCTCCCCCAGCCCACGCAGACATCTAAGCTGCTGTCCTGGTGACTGAGGGCTGAAGGGTGGAGACTCAGCCACCTGTGGTGGTCAGGAGGCGGGGCTGCTGGGGGGGCTGTAGGTGCAGGTGCTGTGCCCTTGGAGGGAATATTGCAGCCTTACCCTCTCTCTCTCTCTCTCTCTCTCTCTCTCTCTCTCTCTCTCTTTTCTGTGTGTGTGTGGGGGGGCACAGCTGGCCTGGCCAATCAAACTCAAATTCCTTGAGCTCAGTGGTTTGCTGATGAGTTAGGATTAAAGTGTAAGGAAAGGTCTCTGATGAAACGGGAAAGGTGGGATTTTTCTCTTTTCCAAGAAACTAGAACATGTAGATCTATAAAATGGGAACCTCGCAGTCACGGTGGCTTCTCTGCGGACGAGAAGAACTCAGTACCCCGGTCAAGCCACACCTGAGAGGGGCTTTGCCTGGTGACTCAGGTTCCACCAGGCAGAAGCTGAGTTCCACGCTGAGCGTAGCTTGTGCTGGATCCCACCATGCATGACCAGGAGAACGCTGATGACCGCTTTCTGCCCCTCCCCTCTCCCCCTCCACCAAACACTTGGGTAGGGGCTTTTGTGTTTCGTAGCAAGCAACCCGAATCAGGTGCTCATGTGCCAGTCCTAATTATGTGTGGCTGCTTCCTCACCGGGCTGACAGTCGGGGGACTGGGGGTCATCAGTGTTCTGACGTCAGTCAGACATCTGAGGCCACCTGTGGGGACCTATATGGGTGATGCTGTCACCCAGAGGTGGGGTAGCCCAGGCAGTCCCCACTGGGAAGGCAAATTCCCTCTGAGCTGGACCAGACCTGGGAGAGCAGCCGAGATCTGGAGTTGCCAGCGCCATCAGAAGAGGATCACCCATGGGACTCACTCAGGGAGCTGGGGAGGAATCCGTGTGATTTGGCGCTCGGGAGGATGTTTAATTCCAGTCCAAGGAGATGTCTCAGCCTCTCCTCTAGTGAGTGGGGAGGTGGAAAAGTGGTGAGAGCTGAGGCCTGGCCTCAGGCAGGACGTGGGATTCCTTGCCCCTTAGCAGCATCCTCGGAACGGTCTCAGGACCTCCTGGACGCTCCACGTCCGTGTCCGCTAGGGTTTCGGGCTGAGGAGCTGATGAATTCACGACTCAGCGCCTTCGGAGCCTGGCCTCGTTAGCCTCATCTGAACAGACCCAAATTGGCACAGTCTTATTCATAGTCTCACCCGCATACTGTGGTTTTCAATAATGCATGGTCCTGAGCATTTTCCAGGTAGTTTACTTCATATGATACATTTTATCTAGTCTTCCTTAAATTATTTAGTTAGAATAAAAAAAAAAAAACAGCAACCATTGCCATTTACCCATTCTGATTTTTCAACTTGTCTTACATTACTTCAATATTTTTTTTCATCCACAATAGGAAAAAGATCTGATGCAAATTTCGGGCACGCCATTTTCTGACCCAGTAAATGTGCTAGGTGTCTGTGAAGTCCTTCCAGGCAGCTGTAAATATGTCAACATAATGGGAAAGTGTGGCGTTTGAGATAGCGTCCACAGTAATTATTTGAAAGCAGTCATAAATGTGTTCGTAATTAACTATCTGCTTAAAGACACGCAGTCATGTGTTATCTGGAGCTGACACAGTCAGAATGCAGTCTGGGAAGACTCTGGTTAGAAAGGAATTGTTCCCTAAGCAGGTTTGTTAGCGGATTGGGAAATCACACACGGCAATGATACTTTTGATCCTAAGAGTAGAATGACTTACAAGAGAAGGGGAGGCTGGGAAATCCCTTCGCGCTCTCAGACGCTGGGAGTGTGGGCTTGTGCACCTCGTGTGTGAAACTCTGGAAATTTGCGTTTGGTGTTTGTGGAAGTCAGAGAACCGGGTGTTCGAGGTGGGATTCATCGGTAACCTCCGGGGATTTCCGGCGAGCGGCGGCCCTTCGTTCTTTGCGAGCCGCGGTGTCTGGTCTCCCGGGTCGGGGGGAGGCCAGAGGAGCCGAGGGCTCACAGCTCGTACAGACGCCCACCTACTTGCACCTGCCTACTGTGTCTCTTACGAATACAACTGAAATAAACCAGACCAGCAGGGGTAGGAACTTGTAGAAGGGGAAGTTGAGGACGCTCCCAGAACAAGAAAGGGGAACTTGGCCTGACCGTTAGACTAGGGACACATCACACCTTACAGCAGGCCTACAGCCCACAGAACCCGATCGGAAAGGGTGTAACCATATAAGGGAGACGAGGAAACCAAGCGTGTGCACAAGACAATTCCTGCTTGGCTTGGGAATCAGGTATTTGGGTATCAGTCCACTAGGCCTATGACGGCATCGATCAACAATCAATCAATCATTCCCACTTCCTGCTAAAGGCTTAGTGTCCTGTTTCTCTTAGTGTCCAAGGATCCAGCAACATTTCCTTCCCACCCCTGAAAAATGGAGGATTTTAACTTTGACACCCGTTCTCGTTGAGTGGACCAAGCATGGGGTCCTGGTGGGGAGAGGTGTTCAGCCTCCCTGGTTAAGTCCATGCACATGTGGGGCAGAGCCCCTCCAGAGAGCTGGGGTGAGGGGGAAGTGGCCGAGCCTCGCTGCCGGAGGCTGGGGCTGGGCTGGCAGAGCAGATCCGGCGTGCCTCTCGCCAACTGCGTGCTCTGCCCTGCCCTCTCCCGGTGTCTACCTTTCCCTGGCCTGGGAGAGCAGACACACAGGTTGGCGTCCAAAGTCGGAATTCTTTGGTTGGATTTTCCAAGGCGAGAAGTGGCCCACTGGAGGGCTCCCAAGGGAACGGACCCAAATTTGAGGAGATGGAGGAGCTGTGGTCCGGGTGACCTCCTGTCCCGGATTACCAGGGACTTGGGGCTTTCCTGTGACCTGGGACCTCCTGTGTCCAAATAGAGTCCTGGGCACACTGGGATGGTGGCTCAGCCTTGTTCCCAGCTCACAGAAGGCAGCCCTAGGAGCTGGAACATCAAGTGGAGGCAGGCAGGGACTTCCCGGGCAGGGTGGCGTTCGTGTCTACGCCAGCTTTGCTTAAATGGTGAGAGCTGATGGCCCTGTGGACACAGGTTGGGGTCGCCCAGGAGCAGTGGCCAGGATGGACCAAGGACAGGGAATGTCCTCGCATGCACCAGGCATTGGCTAGCAAGGTCCATGAGGTGTGGAGACCCACGTCCTGCCATGTGGGATGGTGGAGCAGAGCGGACTGGCCGACGTGAAGACACTGGACAAATCATACAAGTATGATACACTCGTGGAAACACAGGAAAGCCCTCGGCCAGTTTCAGTGGGAGAAGAGAGACCCAAGATTCTGCAAAGACCACTGGAGGATGGGCAGGGGCTGTACACACCTGGACCGTCTAAGTCCCATCGCCCTCTCTCCTGTGTTAAATAGCCCCCTGGGACCAGTGCGAGGAGCTTAGATGCTGGCTCCAGGAAGTGCCTGCTCTCGATGGAAAACTCGCGGACCGACTCAGCAGCTTGTTCAGGGAGACTCGTTTGGGGGCCGCTCATGCTGTGCCACGATCAGAGGCTGTTATGGCAAAGTGACAGGTGCACCTCCCGGGGCTCCGGGACCCCGGTCTCGTTTGGGTCTTGGTAAGGCCGAGCCTGGCTCAGTCAGGGGGCTGCTTTCCTCTGAGGGGCTTCCTCCCGAGGCCCAGGACAAGGGCCTGTTCTGGATTGAGCAAGCGTGGGGGCCGAGAGTTCCACAAGAAGCCGAACTCCCATGAAACTGAGAAGTCACATCCAGCGCACGGGCTTTGGGAAGAGGCAAACACCCTATCCAGAAAACGCCTCAACCAAACAAAACGTAGTTGTCTACACCTGCTGAACCCCTGCCACTACCCTACCTGCAAGCCAGACACCTGCTCCGGAGACCAACGTCGCCATGACAGGAGATGTCAGGCTTGGGGGGCGGGGGGCTCTGAGGCTCTGGAGAAGTACCCCCACGGTACCTGGGCTCTGTGGCTGTGGAGCTGATGAAGGGAGGCAAGGAGTCTCACAGCTGGTGGGGCAGGACACCACCCAGCCAGACCCAAGACACCACCCAGCCAGACACCACCCAGCCAGACCCAAGACACCACCCAGCCAGACCTAAGCTGGATGGCTGGGGCGGGGTCCATTCACTGGGATGTCTGGGGGAGGAGCCCATTCCACTAGGACGGCTGAGGGGTCCATTCCACTGGGATGGCTCGGGGAGTCCATTCCACTGGGATGGCTGGGGGGTCCATTTCACTGGGGTCACTGGGGGGTCCATTCCAATGGGGCAGCTGGGGGTGTCCATTCCACTGGGATGGCTAGGGGGTCCATTTCACTGGGGCGGCTGGGGGGGTCCATTCCACTGAGACAGCTGGGGGGTCCATTCCATTGGGGCCACTGGGGGGTCCATTCCACTGGGACAGCTGAGGGGTCCATTCCATTGGGGTCACTGGGGGGTCCATTCCACTGGGACGACTGGGGCCACCCATTCCACTGGGTCAGCACATGAGGACGAGGCCTGAGCAATGAGTAAACAGCCAGGCAGGACCTGTAGATATGTCTGCAGACGGAGAGACCCCGGACTGCAGACGGACAGACTGTGAGACTTAAGCCACGATGGGAAGCTGACGCTGCATGATCACAAAATGATGTGCTCATCGCGTCCTCCCCCTAGCAGCACCAGAGGGCCCAGAGGCTCTGGGCGCCTCACAGGTGATTATCAGGCGAGGCAAATTTTCCTGGACAGGCACGGGAGGGGACGGTGAGACCTGGCAGGTGGGTCCACGCCAGGCTTTGGTCCTGCTCCTGGGGACCCGTCTCAGGCAGGCTGGTGCTACCTCAGCTCCCGGCAGAGTTGCAGCAGGTGAGTTGAGAGGTTGAGGTCCTACGTTGGGCCCAGACCTACCCAGCCCCTGCCCTGCAGAGCCCCCTACAATCTCCCAGCATGGGAACCCTGCCCGAGTCCCTTTGTGGAGCCCCACGGAAGCCTCCAAGACGACCCTGTCACCAGCAGCAGGAGGTCTGAGCTCCCAGCTTTGCTCGATCAGTGGTTTCCTGTCAGTCCCTCGGGTGAGGTGCCAGGAAATACCTTTTGGACTCCAAGTTGTCTAAATGCCTAGATAATGTGGAGGCCAGCCTGGCGACAGCTGCTAAGGCACACGGGCAGACCCTGCTGACCTGAAGGAAGAGGGTGTGCATGGCTGGCATCTTTTTTTAAATATTTTTTTTTATTTATTTGACAGAGTTATAGACAGAGAAAGAGAGAGAAAGGTCTTCCTTCCGTTGGTTCACCCCTCAAATGGCCGCTATTGCCTGCGCTGCACCAATCCGAAGCCAGGAGCCAGGTGCCTCTTCCTGGTCTCCCACACAGGTGCAGGCGCCCAAACACCTGGGCCATCCTCCACTGCCCTCCTGGGCCACAACAGAGAGATGGACTGGAAGAGGAGCAACTGAGACTAGAACCGGGCACCCATATGGGATGCCGGCGCTGCAGGCAGAGTATTAACCAAGTGAGCCACAGCGCTGGCCCCTCAGGCTGGCATCTTTGATGTCCAGGTCTCACTGGCGATGGCAACGCAGGTGCATGGCTGGAGTCAGATGGTGGGGGGTGTCCTGTTGTCTTCCTTCACTGGACTGTGAGGTGAGGAGGGACACAGGTCACCGGGCTCAAGTGCATGTGCACATGTTTCTCCAAGACGACTCGTTTCCTTTTTGTTAAAAAAGCCACAAACCTGAACGTCTGCTGTTAAAATACCACCACAAGGATGGGTATAAAGGCCCATTCACTGGGAATCACATGAAAACGTTGAGATCATTTTTCTCATTTTAGACAGTCACTGAGGTCTTTTCTATTTATATGCAAATGTCAGATTCCTGATTTTTTCCTTTATATTTTTGCAATGCTGACGTAGTATTTATTTCGCGGTTGGGATGAGTGGAGTCTGATATGAGAGCAGGGCCGTTCAGACACCAGGTTTAGGAGAAGTCATTCCTGCATCCAAACCTGCATGGAGCCAGCCTCGCTCATCTTAATTTTCAGATACATAAATCATTCTATTTCTACAGGAGAATATAATGATTTATTGATTTTTTTAAGAAAAGCAGCAAATTTTGCAAAGAAGCCTGGGCATCGGGAGGGGCGGAGGCAGCAGCCTTGTCCCGGGTGAGCTGCAGCTGTCGATCGGGGAGCAGCTAGGAGCGAGCGTCTTCCTGACGTCAGTGTTTCCCCGGCCACCCTCTCACCTGGTCGCCTCTGTTTTCTCTGCATTTCAAGTCCTTGCTGCTGGAGCGGGTGCTAATTAAGATGCTTGCTGATTGCATTTTTAATTGGCTGCAGCCTAATGAAGAATCACGAAGCAATTTGGCTTCTACAGAGAGATGAGTGACCAGGGAGTAGTGGCTGGGCAGGGACAGTGAACTTGACATTCCACTTCCTCCGGCAGATAAGAGCGCAAGTAATTACAGCCCGTTTGTGTTTAAAGATGTATTTATCTATTGGAAGACAGAATGATACACACACCCACACACAGATAGAGAGAGAGAGAGAGTGGGAGGGGGAGATATCTTCCATCTGCTGGTTCACACCCCATATGGCTACAATGGTTGGGGCTGGCCCAGGCAGAAGCCAGGTCTGGTGGTGGCAGGGACCCGAGCACTTTGCCATCTTCCTGTGGTTTCCCAGGTGCATTGGCAGGGAGCTGGATTGGAAGCAGAACCACTGGGGCTCAACATGGCCCTCCGATTGGGGATGCCAGTGTTGCAAGTGATGGCTTCACCCCTGTGCCACAACACCAGAGGAAACAGTCTGTTTAGAACAAGGCAGCATGTAAACTGGGGGGAAACAAGCAGTGAGCTTTTACTGCTGGCTCCTTTGCTTCCACAAGTGGAAAAGGGGGGCCCAGCTTCGAGGTGCATCGGTTGAGCTGTGATGCCAGCATCCACTGTGAGTGCGGGTTCAAGTCCCGGCTGCTCCACTTCTGATCCAGCTCCCTGCTAATGCTCCTGGGAAGGTGGACAAGATGGCCCCCAAGTGCTTGGGCCCCTGCACCCAGGTGGGAGGCCCAGATGGAGTTCCAGGTGCCTGGCTTTGGCCTAGACCAGCCCCCAATTGTGGCCATTTGAGGAGCGAACCAGTTGATGGAAGATCTCCCTCTCTGTCTCTCTCTCTCTCTCTCTGTCTTTCAATAAATAATAAAAATCAGTCTTTGGTTACAAAAGGCCAGGGCCATTGGAGAGGGGTCGCTGACTTCTGCCCAGCTGGCAGCTCTGGAGTTCCCAGAGGCAGGGCCCCTCTGGCCCATCTGGCCGACCCACTGCCGTGAACACTGCACAGCGCGTGCTTTGCTGCCCCGGTTCACTTCCTCCTTCCCTCATCCCCCAGGGTCCGCCCCACGAGAGCATCAGTGAGTGGAGAACCCACCTGAAATGAAGGGACGTGAGAAGACCCTGGGCTTGGTGACTCGCCTGCGATCCAGCTCCCTGTGATGTTCCTGGGCAAGGCGGTCACGGCAGTAACCGTGTTAACGGCGTGGTCCGGGGCCGGCGCTGTGGCACAGCGGGTTAAGCCGCAGCCTGCCGTGCAGGCGTCCCATTTGGGTGCCGTTGGAGTCCCGGCTGGTCCACTTCTGTTCCAGCACCTGGGAAAGCAGTAGAAGATGGCCCAAGTCCTTGGGCCCCTGCACACACGTGGGAGACCCAGAAGAAGCGTGGGGAGTGCTTTGGGGTCCCCTGAGAGGCCCACAGCCCAGGGTCTGAAGTTCAGGATCCGTCACATGGGGCAAGTCCCTGGCTGCCGGGGGGAACCCGGGCCAAGTCACGGGTGGCTCTGGAAGCCGTGCGTGGCTGTTTGCAGACACACCGCTGCTGTGTTATTGTTTATGCGCTGTGTTTTGAACCTCAGGTGTATAGAACCGGATTATGTCACCAGTCGGTCCCTCCAGGCAGGACAGACTTGCCATGGAACTTATGGGTGTCCGTTAGTCCCCTTAACCTGTGACATTTGGGATTTAAAGGTCTTTGTCAAGCCACAGCTGCTACCGTATCTTAGTTAGACACCCACCGAGATCCAGGGCAGACCCAAGGCATTAACCATGGGGATAGCAAAATGTGTGGACACTGGCACTCAGTAGCACTGGTGGACCACGCACAGCCCTGTGCTGGTTCAGTCAGGCTGTGCTGCCCACTGAGCAGGAGGGAGCTGCCCCCGCTGCTCGGAGACCTGGGTTCAGGAGCATGGGAGGGGCCTCCAGACCTGTAGGTCAGGTCATTCGCCCCGCTCTGCCTGCCCATCCGCGGCTGATGGGCAAGCACAGGTGGTCGACCTAAACGGGGACGGGGACGCTCTGCTGCCTGTCACCTGGGGCGGCCCCTGTGGAACCTGCTCAGATGGGCCTCTCCTTCCAATGTGCAGGGCTCTAACAAGAACAGTACTGGCGGCCTTGAGTTTCCACTCACAGCCACCTACTAGCACCTTCCTAGATGACAGAGACACTGTTATCCATGTTCTCTAATAGGATAACCGCCAGCCGCATACGGCTACCACGCCATCCAAATGATGCCGGCTCAACTAGGAGCCGAGGTTTTAATTTTGGCGGTGCGGGTGGCCTGCCTGGTGTCTGCCGCTAGGGTGCCTAAAAGGCAAGGGTCTGGGGTTCCCCATCAATGCGCACACAGCAGTCTTCGCCTCCCACTGGGATTCTTGTGTCTGCACACAGGGGGTGGGCGTTTGAGAGGCTCACATCTAATGCCAGAACATCCGGGTTTGAGTCCTTGTTCTGTGTCCAGTGCCAGCTTCCTGCTAAAGCACACCTGGGGGGCAGCAGGGGATGGCTCCAGGGACCGGGCTCCTGCCACCTGCATGGGAGCCCTGGCTGGAGTTCCTGCCTCCTGGCTTTGGCCCTGTCCAGCCCAAGTGTTGCAGGAATTTGGGGAATGTTCTCTCTCTGTCTCTAGAATACCTTTTTTTTTTTTTTTTTTGACAGGCAGAGTGGTCAGTGAGAGAGAGAGAGAGGGAAAGGTCTTCCTTTTTTTGCTGTTGGTTCACCCCCAAAGTGGCCGTTGTGGCCGGCACACCCCGCTGATCTGAAGCCAGGAGCCAGGGTGCTTTTCCTGGTCTCCCATGCGGGTGCAGGGCCCAAGCACTTGGGCCATCCTCCACTGCCTTCCCGGGCCACAGCAGAGAACTGGCTTGGAAGAGGAGCAACCGGGACAGAACCGGCACTCCGACCAGGACCAGAACCCGGGGTGCTGGCGCCGCAGACAGAGGATTAGCCTAGTGCACCGTGGTGCTGGCCCTCGAATAAAACCCTGCAGTCAGTTCTGTGATTCCGTGTTCATCGCAAAGCGCAGTCTGAGCCTCAGCACCTCCCCCAGTCTCTGACGCATCGACCACCCCCACCCTGGGAAAAGCAATCACAAGGAGGCAGGCGCAACCTCAAAGCTGCACTCGACGATCGTCTCGCTCTTTTATGAACATGAAAAACACTGTTACCAAGTGCACATGCAGGCCACATGGACACCTTCAGGTAACCCGGGGAAGCGCCTCTCAGAACCGAGCCAGTTTTTACTACATTACCAGGGCGTTCTGCACAGCTTCCTCCAAACTTCCAGCGTCGCGGAAGCCATTGGTCGATACGGCTGCAGCCAGCCCTCGTGTTTGATTGATTGCGTGTCTTTGAAGGTGAAAAAGTACAAACAGGCAGAAAGGGTAACACACAGGGAGGCTGTGCAGATGACGCTAAATGCCCTGACAGCAGGCTGGCCCGGGGCAGCCAGCAGTGGGTGAGATTCCCCGCCTCCAAGAGCAGGAACCCGAGACACAAACACCGCCCACATTTTCTGCCGGTGTCTGAATCTCCCAACGTGCCTGGGTGCCCCGATCCCGGAGTGAGCAAGGGTGATGCTGGCCAGAGCTGCCTCTTCCCCAGACGGGCACCACGGGGCATTAGTCAGTGGCTGTACAGCAATGGGTGACTGGGCTCTGCTGTCCGGAGTGGACGCCCAGAACACCTGACCAGTGGAGAAGAAGCGTCTCTCTGGAAGGAAAAGGGGCGTGAGATGCACTGAGTACCTGTCTGGTGACGCCTGGCTAATCATCTTCGCGTACTTGTCCCAGGCGGGTTTTATTTTCTGATTTTACACTCGAGGGGGTGGGCCTCAGGATCGGTACGCCACTTGCACTTGGTCCCACGGAGAGGAAGGAACTTGCGGGGCTGGCGCCTGGACTCAGAACAGTTTTACTCAAAAACCTTCGTCCTTGATGCCCATGGAGTGAGAAATCCACCGTCTGTGACTCCGGCATCCCAAATGGGCGCCAGTTCGGGTCCTGGCTGCTGCACTTCCAATCCAGCTCCTTCCTAATGACCTGGGAAAAGCAGTGGAAGAAGCCCAAATGCACAGGCCCCTGTCACCCATGTGGGACTCCCAGAAGAAGCTCCTGGCTCCTGCTTTGGCCTGGCCATTGTGGCCTTCTGGGAGTGAGCCAGCAGATGAGAGGCCTCTCTCTCTGTCTCTTATCTCTGTCTCTCCCTCTCTCTTTGTAATTCTAACTTTGAAATAAATAAATAACCTTAAGGAAAAACAACAACACCAAGACAAAGAGCCTTTCTGAGGATGGAAGGCAAACTGGCTTCCTCCTGTGCGTCCTTTCCCATAGACCAGGAGCAGCATCCCTGAGCGCGCGATCAAGATGGCTGTTCGTGGTTGATTAGTAATGTCTGCTCGGGGAAAGGCCAGTGGAAGGGTTTGCTGTAGCACAACTTGAACCTCACAGGAGCCAAGCCCATCTGTTTGTCACCCAGATTTTTTCTGAAGCGTGAATTCTGGGCATTCACTGATGGCCACGCAAACCTGTGATATCGACAGCCAACATCCATCCCCCTGGAAACAGGACTTGTACGTCTCCCAGACAAAGCAAAGTGACTCCCAGCACCTCCTTCCGTTACCAAGGGCTCCCTGCAGGTGTGGGCTTGCTACTCCAGAGACAAGATCCACGCCGTGGGCTTCTGTGGGAGAGAACCTCCCCCCACCCCCATACACACTCAGGCAGACACAATTGGGGTGGCTGGCAGCACTCTGTCACTGTGCACAGCCCAGTTAATGTGGAGGCTCCATCAGGTAGGAGATAGAGATCGAGTGTGCTGACATCACTGCCTGATCCTGGTTTGCAGGAAGCCACTAGATGGTTTTATGAGCCAATAAACCCAAGTATAGGCTGGAGGCATTTTGAGTTAGATTTCCTGTGTTACTTTCAAGCACGTTGAAGAAAAGGCAGTAACAGGGGGTCATTCTTCTTAAGCTCAATCCATAAAATACTTTGAATTTTCTTTTATAGATGCAGCCATTTTATATGTAGCCATCTACAAACTTTTGTTCTATGCATCAAAATCCAAGAAGCTTCTCTATCAAAACGGAAATACACTGATGCTAAGGAGCCTGGACATAAGCAATGTCCAAGCGTGGTGCCCGGCACTGCCCGGCGCATTTCTGGTCTCAGTCCCACTGCAGGGGGCAGCCTCCCACCTGCAGGTGCGTCAGGGCTTTCTCCAAAGGCAAGGGAGCACACTCAGCCTCCATTCAAGTGTAAACTTTTTTTTAAAGGTTTATTTATTTATTTGAAAGTCAGAGTTACGCAGAGAGAGGAGAGGCAGAAAGAGAGAGAGGTCTTCCATCTGCTGGTTCACTCCCCAATTAGACGCAACGGCTGGAGCTGTGCCGATCCAAAGCTAGGAGCCAGGAGCTTCTTCTGGGTCTCCCATGTGGGTGCAGGGGCCCAAGGACTTGGGGCCATCTTCTACTACTATCCCAGGCCAAAGCAGAGAGCTGGATTAGAAGTGGAGCGGCCGGGACTCTAACTGGTGCCCATATGGGATGCTGGCACTGCAGGCCAGGGCGTTAACCTGCTGCACCACAGTACCGGCCCCTCAAGTATAAAGTTTATGCACATGAAGTTAACTCCTCCAGATCTGACCGTGCACTAAGGGCGAATAGATGGGAATTAAGCGAAGCCCCACCCTCTTCCTTTGTCCTGTGTGCAAACATCCGGAAGGTTTTGTGATTCTCAGAGGGCCCATCAGTGTGGAGCCCCCAGCGCCTAGGACAAGGCCCTCCATCACTTGTCCTTGTCTTCACTTTCCTACTTTGCCTTTGCACTGTCACCACTCCCTCCCTCACTGCTTCCCTGGACCATCTTCCGAACTAAGTTACGTCTGCGTCTCTCACATCCTCATCCCTGTCCTAAATCTTCTAAGAACTGAAACCGAGACAGACTCTGTCCCTAGGAAAATCAGACGAATAGAAAACACCATTAGCACGAGGCAGTGAGAGACCGAGCAGTGATCTGTGGGAACACCAGTCTGGGATGACTTCCACGCTGCCGGCCAGCGTTTCAGGCGGGCACTGTTGATAGTCCTGTTTCACGCAAGAGGAGAGGCAGGCTCTCTCTCCAGTGTTTGTGCTAGTGGGGGGCAGAGGGGGGGACATGGCTGCCCTGTGTTCTACACTGGGTCTCCACTGTTGGCTCGTGTGTTGGCTTCCCACGTCAACTGAAGCCTTCTTGAGACTGGGGGCTGGGGGCAGTGTCCGTAGCTAAGGTCCCCACGAGCTTCTTAGAATCTTACCTTTGCTTCCTGAGACTTTAACTCCATCGAGGACCCTACCATCCTTGCCTTGTATGAGTCTCAAACACAGGTCATTGCTGGTGGCTACATTTGGCCTAAACTATTCATTTAGCGTTTAGGAGACTTAAAAATACACAGCTCTGAATGCCTTTAGACAGGATACATGTTTGGTAAATTAACACTAAAACCCGGGGCTGGCATTGGGACGTAGCAGGCGAAGCTGCCTCCTGCAATGCTGGCATCCCACGTGGGCACCAATTCGAGTCCCAGCTGCTCCATGTCCAATCCATTTCTTTGCTAATGGCCTGGGGAAAGCAGCAGAAGATGGTACAAGTGCTTGGGCCCCTGGACCCTTGTGGATGACCAGGGTGAAGGTCCTGGCTCCTCGCTTCGGCCTGGCCTGGAGTTGGCTATTGTAGCCATCTCGGGAGTGAGCCAGTGGATGGAGGATCTCTCTCTCTCTCTCTCTCCCTCCCTCCCCCCCCCTTTCTATGTAACTCTGATTTTCAAATAAATAAATACACCTTTAAAAAAAATCCTGACAACCCATCTTCCTATTGTTTGCAGTGGTGGGAACCTTTTTTCTGTCCAGGGCCATTTGTGTGTGTGTGTGTGTGTGTGTATATATATATATATCTATATATATAAAACACCATCTATGGGCCATACAAAACGATCAGCTTAAAAACCAACGTGAACAGATTTATTGCATTTTGAATGCCGCCGGGGGCTACCTTGGCGGAGCCAGACCGAGTGATTTCCCGGGCCTTACAGTCTCCAGGCTGGACGTTCTGCACCTGTCTTAGACCCCATCATGACCGTGGTCCTCTCTGCGCTCTGGACAAGCTGGGTGTCCACACCTCGACTCACAGCCCCCCCCCCCACCCCACCTCTGTCTTGCCGGGCGCCTCATCAGCCTGCTAGATTATCCAGGAAGCCATGTGTCCACCTGGGGGTCCTGGAGCCCACCGAGCTGCTTCCCACAAACGGTTAACACTCCTCTTTGCTTCGCCGTGTTCTCGTGGAGAGCAGCCAGGCTCTGCAACGTCCCTGAAGCTCCGAGAACGGAGACTTGATCCTCGACTAATAGCGTATCGACTATGAAATAGGCAGGGAGGCAAAGCGAGGAAGCTCGCTCGGAACAGCTGGACTGGCAAAGTCTCTAAGCCGCCGGGATATTTTGTTTTGGGTTTTCTGCGGTGCAACACCCCTGCGTTTGCGTTACCTGCACTGAGCCACCTGTTAGATGTTCTAGTGATGTCTCTTTGGTCCTCTGCCTCACCTTGCCTTCTCTGTCTCCCCCCATCCCCCTCGGCAGCCACGGGCAGGGTCTGAATGCTTAGGGAACGCTGGCGAGCTCCGGCCAGGAACTGAGGGAAGCACACAGCTCTGGGCAGCAGCGTTGCTGTAACGGCCCCAAACTGGGAGCAGCTCGGACACCCACTGAGTGACAAATGGCTGGGTACCTGGGACACACCTGCACAGTACGGTGCTCCGCTTACTAAAAAGGAAGGCGTTCGGATACGGGCCACGAAACGCGTGAGCCTTGAGGACATCGTGCAGGGAAAGAAGCCAGCCACAAAAAAGACCACATGGGGACAGGTCCGTTTATACTAAGCGTCCAAACCAGGCACATGTCTCTAGAGAGGAGGTGGGTTGTTGGGGCATCGCCTATCGAATGCGTGTCTGACGTACAACGTTTCCAGCTTGCGCTGAGTCACGGCAGGTCATCCTGTCCCGAGTTGAGGAGCAGTCTTCCTCAGTATTCCTCGTGGCTTCCGCCTTGGTCGGTGCCTGGAGCCGCGGCTGCTGGAGCTTCCAGCCCGTGTTCCGGTAGCATCTCCGCGTGGCGTCTCCAGGCCACGATGAAGTGAGGCCACTGCTGATGCTGCTGCGTTACCCGTGCCCAGGGGACCAGGGAGCCGCGGCCCAGGCTGCCCCCTGGCTCTCTGCCCTCTGCCTCAGGGACACACGCCTAGCAGAGCAGCGCTGGCGTCTCCGGTGTGTGCGGTCCTGGCCACGCAGAATGTCTGTGCCCAGGCAGTGGATGCCGTTGGCCTTGCTTCAGCGCCACGTCGGTGCACCGGGCGTCTCCCGAGTGAGCCACCTGTGTGGTCAGCCGGGGCGATGCAGGCGCCTGCTGACGCAGACCATCGGGAAGCCCCGCCTTGCTCTCCTGGAGCACGTGTCGCCCTGCGCGATGAAGCACACATCTCACGGCAGGAGGCTGGGGCCAGGGAGGAGCAGGAGCCCAGGCTCACAGGCCGCGCCGTGTCCCTGTGCTCTCACTTTGGCTAACACCCACCAGCCCACCGGTGCTGAATTCAACTTTGTGCTTGGTTCTCACGGGCCAATTGCTCTCGTAATTTCATTGACATGTTGAAACTCCTGGCGGGCCTCACGGCTCACTAGGCTAATCCTCCGCCTGCGGCGCCGGCACTCCGGGTTCTAGTCCCGGTCGGGGCACCAATCCTGTCCCGGTTGCCCCTCTTCCAGGCCAGCTCTCTGCTGTGGCCAGGGAGTGCAGTGGAGGATGGCCCAAGTGCTTGGGCCCTGCACCCCATGGGAGACCAGGAGAAGCACCTGGCTCCTGCCTTAGGATCAGCGCAGCGCCGGCTGTAGCGGCCACTGAGGGGTGAACCAACAGAAGGAAGACCTTTCTCTCTGTCTCTCTCTCTCTAACTCTGCCTGTCAAAAAAAAAAAAAAGAAAGAAAATTAACCCTAGCTCAGTGAGTGGGGTCCCTTCACGCACACGGCTCTGCCGCCATTTGTTTTGCCTCCCTCTTCTCTTCCTCACTCCGTGTCTGACAGAAACGCTCGCGTCTCTTCTCATGATGCCTGAGAGACAGCTCCACGGTGGCCGCAGGGGCTGGCCACCCAATGTGCCCTGTGTCTTCCTCCTGGGCTCACGGGGTGCCACATGTTCTGGACCCTCGTGCTTGGGCGGATCCATGCAAGCAGCTGTGGGCTGAGTTGTCACAGGAAGTGATGTCACCATCACCTGGCACGCAGAAGACCCACAGGCGTTGCTGGAGCTGACGAACGAGGAGGTGCACGGGCACTCGCCAGCCCCCTCCTGAGGTAATGGCCGTAGTACGCCCTGGGGGTCTGCGCCCCTTCAGGGTCCTGCTTATTCTCAGCTCTGTTCCAACGGCACTCAGCGTCAAGGTAAGCTTCGGTGGGGACGTGCACACGGCGGCACGTCCCTTGGTCAGGAGTGGGATACAGGGGACACTCCTGGAATGACTCACGTACCGCCGTGGGCTCTCACGGCTCCCTCCCGTGCTGTCTCCTGGGAGGCCACACGGTGTTGGGGACATTTAGGTCGGTAGACTCAACATGGCGTAAATTCACTCCTCTGAAGCGGCTGGAGTGACCATCGTCCTGTCCCAGAGGAGGGCAAGGGGCTTTTACAGAGACCAAAATTCTGTTTTCCTCTCGTCTGATCTTGAACTCTGCCGCTAGCCCTGAGTGGGGAATCAGCTGTAAACAGTTTTCTCGGCAGTTTCAACGTTTTGTCTGTTTTGGAGTGGAAGAGTGCAGGTTAGGAAAGCAGGCAGGTGCCATCCCTTGCTGGAGGTTAGCGTCCCCTGGGGAGGCGGCTGACGCATTTTACTTGGAGGGGAGATTTCTAGAATCAGTGTCTGGTCGCTGTGCACTTCAGTCTGCCACGAGTCAAACTTCTCAAGCTCACCTCATCCCACGGGTGTTGTGTAACACAGAGATGCTGGAGCCCACCTGGGGGCCTGGCTCTTCAGGTCTGGGTGGGCCCTGGGTGGGCCCTGGGTGGGCCCCGTGTGGCTGATCTTGTGGGAACATGGCCAGGCTGAATGTGAAATCCCCACCACACCGCGTGAATCGCTGAGAAAGTTTATCCAAGGCTCCTGCAGTCTGTCGGAGGGCTCAGAGCCCAGGCTGAGCTCGGCTGGGGCTGCCACAAGGGCCGGGGCATTTCCAGGTGGGAGGGGCAGAGGGGAGCCACAGCCGCGCTGCCTTTGCTGCCTGGTCCACTCGGAGCAGAAGCAAACTCTGTCCCTCTTCGGGACTGGCCAGCGGCAGGCTGCTTCCCTCCCATAGAGGGGATTCGGGCCCTGGGCTTGGATGGTTCCGTCGCAAAGGGCCGGCTCCCAGGTCATGAGACCCACGGCCCGGCTCGCGACGCTGAGCAGGGCTTGGAAGGATGGGCATCTCGAAGGGGTAGGGGAGGGTCTCACGTGGCAAGTCTCACTCCAAGCCTCTGAGACCCTGCACGGGCTGAGATGATGGCCTTGTTACGTCCTGCCCGGGGCCCTCGGGACTCTGTCAGCTTCCTGCCTCTCGAAGCTGCTGCAATGGCCTTTAGGTGTCCATGGAGATTTGAGGGGACCGTCACAGCACAGCACCAGCACGTTTGACTGTTGCTTCAGGCCCCCTTGGTCCAGGGCGGAACAGTGAGGGCTCTGGGAGGCCCAGGCGGGTGGTGGTGGGGGACTGGCTGCAGTTACAGCCGGCCCCGGTTGCCCTGGTAACAGGCGTCTCCCTGTCCTCACAGCAGTGATGTGGCAATGAGAAGGAGCCTTCAGAAGGGGCGGTGGCCTGGGACCGCAGCAGCGCCTGGTTCTGGACAGCAGGGAGGGAGTTCCAGAGCTGACGGAAATCAAAGGGTCTTGATGGCTCCCTGATGGCTCCTGCGGGGCACCGGTGCTGGGGACCTCAGCCCCCTCCCTCCGCGCCTCCCTGTGCTCCTCTCTCCACTCCTCCTGTCCCTGACCTGTGTGAGCAGAGGAGGCCGTCGGATTACGGGAGCCTGACCTTGCTTGAAGGTTACAAACGGCACGGCAGAAAGGGCTCAGCTATGGCCCCGAGTGTGCACTGTGGTCGTTTGTCTTCCTCACGGAGCCTGGGTGGAATTTGACTGCCTGTGCAGACAATGGGGGGAGAGGAACCGTCAGCGGCTACATCAGATTGAGTTAAACCGGATGGATTTCTCCCTATTAGCTCCCATCACTGAGCGGTCTGAAGTCCTGAGCCCTGTTCAGGAAGGGAAAACTGAAGGAGACAGAGAGAGAGAGATGGAGATGGAGATGGAGATGGAGATGGAGATGGAGATGGGGATGGGGATGGAGATGGGGATGGGGATGGAGACGGGGACGGGGATGGGGATGGGGATGGGGGTAGGGGTGGGGGTAGGGGTGGGGGAGGGGTGGGGATGGGGATGGGGGTGGGGATGGGGATGGAGATGGGGATGGAGATGGAGATGGGGATGGAGATGGAGATGGGGATGGAGATGGAGATGGAGATGGGGATGGGGGTGGGGATGGGGGTGGGGATGGGGGTGGGGATGGGGATGGAGATAGGGATGGGGTTGGGGATGATGGAGATGATGGAGATGGAGATGGGGATGGAGATGGGGACAGAGCTAGAGACAGGCTAGAGACAGAGCTCATGAGCGTCTCTCAGCGGCCAGCCTCACTATGGAGACAGTTGCTGGCAGTGTGCCCTCGCGATAACGGCAGTGTGTGCGGGTCCTGTGGAGCTGCAGTGCTGGCCCAGATGGCTCAGCTGTGAGCTGTGCACCTGCCAGAGTCTGCCTCTGCGAGCCGATCAACTGTGTGCCAGTAAATGGCAGCGACTTAACCAAAAACCAGAGCAAAACCATCTCGGCTCAAGGGTGCGCGTCAGACACGGGCTGCTCACATCCGGCGAGGCCCGTTAGTGCGGCTCCTGACCTCCTGATCACATTAGGCGTGTCTGACACAGGTGTAGCAGGACTCGCCTGTGGGCCGGTGTGAAATACCACTTCCCGAGAGACCAGCAGAAGCGTTCGACCGGAGGGCGTCTGGTTTTGCAGACTGTAGACTTGCTCAAGCTGTGCACATATGTGAGAGCGACAGAGCCGTGTGTGCGTGTGTGTGTGTGTGTGTGAGCATATGTCAGTCTGTGCTCTTCTGCTTCCTTCCCAGAGGAATGCAGGCCAAATGGGGAAACACAGTTGTTCACGGAATAATGAGAATTACGTTGCCTTCTACCGTGCTTTAAGAAGGTCCAGGTGCTTGCTTATAACGCTCGGGAGGTCTGTTTCCACGTACCCTGCATCCCGGGTAACTGAAACGATTTGCTGAGTTCTTCTACGGACTCCCACCCCCATCACACACCGATGCCAGACCCCTCCAGTGTAGGCGTGTGGGCCAGCCCTGGCAGTCAGAGCACCGACCGGCTGGCAGCAGCGAATGGTGCAGCCATGGTCATGTGACCCAGCCCCGCCGCTGGCGCCGTCCTGCCAAGGCACTAAGACAGGTGGGAAGAGAAGCATCCCAGCACAGCCATATGTCTTGCTGGCGCCCGGTGGAGAGCTCAACCTGTTCTCCTCGGCCCTGTGCTGGAGAGCCGAGCCTGCCTAGGACCCGTCACGTTGGCGTCAGAGACCAATTCCTCAGCAAATCGGCAGGGAGGACGTGGAGGTAGCCTCACTTTCCCGGGACGGCAAGCTTAGTTGTCCTATCACTGGCACTGATTTCGCCCTGCTTGGTTGTAGCACGTGGGTTAGCGATCCTTCCTGGGCAGCCCGTTGCCAAGCACAAGCGCAGCGCAGTGCTTTGAGAAGTCACGTCATGGGACCAATCGATCAATTCACTCCAGTCTCTTCCGACCCGGAGCTGGCACCCACAGTGCTCCCCAGCCTGGGGCTGGCACCACAGGTGTCCCCAACATGCAGCTGGCACTCACAGGTGTCCCCAACATGCAGCTGGCACTCACAGGTGTCCCCAGCCTGGGGCTGGCACCCACAGGTACTCCCCAGCCTGGGGCTGGCACCCACAGTGCTCCCCAGCCTGGGGCTGGCACCACAGGTGTCCCCAACATGCAGCTGGCACCCACAGGTGTCCCCAGCCTGGTGCTGGCACACACAGGTGTCCCCAGCCTGGAGCTGGCACCCACAGGTGTCCCCAGCCTGGAGCTGGCACCCACAGTGTTCCCCAACCTGGAGCTGGCACCCACAGTGCTCCCCAGCCTGGAGCTGGCACCCACAGGTGTCCCCAGCCTGGAGCTGGCACCCACAGGTGTCCCCAGCCTGGGGCTGGCACCCACAGTGTTCCCCAACCTGGAGCTGGCACCCACAGTGCTCCCCAGCCTGGGGCTGGCACCCACAGTGTTCCCCAACCTGGAGCTGGCACCCACAGTGCTCCCCAGCCTGGAGCTGGCACCCACAGTGCTCCCCAGCCTGGAGCTGGCACCCACAGGTGTCCCCAGCCTGGAGCTGGCACCCACAGGTGTCCCCAGCCTGGAGCTGGCACCCACAGGTGTCCCCAGCCTGGGGCTGGCACCCACAGTGTTCCCCAGCCTGGGGCTGGCACCCACAGGTGTCCCCAGCCTGGAGCTGGCACCCACAGGTGTCCCCAGCCTGGGGCTGGCACCCACAGTGTTCCCCAGCCTGGAGCTGGCACCCACAGGTGTCCCCAGCCTGGAGCTGGCACCCACAGGTGTCCCCAGCCTGGAGCTGGCACCCACAGGTGTCCCCAGCCTGGGGCTGGCACCCACAGTGTTCCCCAGCCTGGGGCTGGCACCCACAGGTGCTCTCACTGGGTGGACATTCGCTGGTTCTGGAGCAGAGAGGGAGCAAGTTCTCTTTGAAATTGGAGGTGGACCCTGGCCAGAGGTAGCTGGTGTCCCTTGCATTGGCTCTGTAGGGGATGCTCACCCCAGGAGAGCCTGTGGCTACTTCCTCTTGTTGGGGAGCAAGTGAGCTTGCTTAGGCCAGACCAGAGCCCCCCAGTGTCCCTTGTTCCCCCTCTGCAGAGCCTAAGTGGGTAGAACACAGGCCTGCGTTAACGGCACAGCGGATCTCTGGCACTTACTCCCCAGCTCTGGCTACTGGGGGAGGCTGCGGGACAAGGTGTTGGCGGGGTCACCGCTGCCTCTTGATGGGCACGCCCGATGGCAGACTGTTGCCACTACGTGCGACACATCCGCTTGTCTGAGCGTGCTGTACGAGGCGTGTGTGAGAGGCAGCTCTGCGCCCCAGCAGCCAGCTTGCCTGCCTAGGATCACCACGGAGGAAGGTCAGACGCGCTGCAGCCTGGGCTGGGAGCTACACAGCTATGAAGCCGGAGGCAGAAGCAGGTGGAGCCGGGGGGTAGTTGCCATGTGCACCGGCAGCCCCGGCAGGTTCCCCAGAAGGACTCTGTGTGGGCGCCACTGTAAATCAGTCTGTACTCAGCGAGATGTCCAGAAGAAACCACGCAGCTGGGAGGGTAGGCGGTCACGTCCGTTGCCTTCTGTGTGGGGCAGCGTGCACGGCGTTCTCACTCCACATTGCTGTTTGTATTCTCAGAATGGCCCTGTGCCATCAGGAGGTCACTGTTCCCACTTTACAGATGGGGTAACTGAGGCCCAGCGACCTTCAGCCGCTTGCCCCAGCTCGCAAAGTGACTGCAAGACTGTGGAGCGGTTTTCTGGGAAAGTTGCTTGTGTCAGGAATCCTCTGCCATGAGGATCGCTGAAGAAAGCCCGAGAAAGGAGGGGCGACTCCCAAGTTTTAATGGATCTCCAAGAAGCAGGAAGTGAGGAGAGAACAAAGCTCCAAGGGTCCGGCAGAGAAGCCCATCTCAGTGTCTCACCGGGCTCCTCCTTCCCCCTGTGGGCTCCTGTCCTGTCCTCGTCTCTTCCTGCCTCACCCAGCTCAGGCTCCGAGACTCTGTGACATCACAGTGCTGGAGAACACCCATCCTGGGGGGTGGGACCTGACTGGCACTCGACAGCCGGCGGGATTGAGCAACTACCACCCTTGGACCCCACAGAACGCCACTTCCATGGGGACCAGCAGGCCAGCGGAGCCGTTTCTGAACTTTTTTTTGGAGATTTCCAGAGCTGCAGTGAAACACGGAGGGGAAGTCTGTGACACCCTGAGGGTCCTCAGACCAAGGCCAGAGGGGACACAGTGGTAAGGCCACGGGTGTCCCTGAGTCACCACCTCTGGAGACCCCCAAGGCACTGCCCGCGCCTGTGCTGCTCATCTGGGCGGAGCGAGCCGTTGGCGCTGGCTATTCCACAGTGGGGTAGGGACATGTGTCACCTGACCTGTGCCATCAGCCACCTGCCGGTGGATGTCCTCGTCAGTTCCAAGGATCAAAATGCCTGGACAGGCGGTTTTCCGCACTTCATGCCAACCAGAGAGCGACGAGTGGCTGACACGCGAGATAACTGCATCCAACTTGATGGAGGTCGCTCATCACGGCAAAACAGAAGAGGTTTACAGACCCAGCCCACGGTCAAGGACACAGCTCTCTGTTCCTCTGCCTCTGGCTCCTTTGCAATGAAACAAACTGTTATTTGTTTCACCTGCCATGCACCTGCCAATGATGGTTGGGTGCTCAGCACACTATGAGCTGCCCACGGAGGCTGAGCCTCGCCTCACCTTTCTGAACGTCAAGTGTCTGTGCCACCAAGATCTCAGAGAAGTCGCCTTCCACCTGCCCCTTGGCGCAGGCTCAGTAGTTCTGCTGTGGCTCCAGTGTCAGGGGCAGAGAGCGCGTCAGGTCATGTCTTCCCTTTGCCAGGCCGCCCGGTGACCAGTGGTGGCTGAGGACGTTAATAATGGGGGCTGGTGAGGGCCGCTGCTGGGGCTCAGCCCTCTGTGTCAGGCGAGGTGGTGCAGACATGAGTCAGGCTGCCTCAGTTTACCCGTGGGCAGGCAAGGTGAGCCCAGCACACCGCAGTTCTGACCCCTTGAGGTTTCCCCCTCCCTCTGGGGTTCCGGCTCCTCCTCCTGCTTGTCCCGGTTTGCTCTGAAACAGTGGCATTTGCCGGGTGTTTGCAATGCTTCTGTGTTGCACAGGTTTGTCACATGTATCACCGTGTTCCAAACTTGGTGACTCAGGGCCTCTAACCTCCCCTCCACAGCGGGGAAGCGTGCGTACATGCGGAAAAACTGGCCCGAGCCCCTGGGTCCACAGAGGGTGCAGGCGTCCAGACTCCCACGCTGTCCCAGGCCCTTCCTGGATGTCTGTGTGTCCCCTCCAAGTGCTGACCTCCCCTTCTGAAGGGCTGCGGAGGGAAAGACCTGGCCCTTCTCCCGGGGCGTGGGGCACGGAGCGCGGGCAGTGGAGCGCAGGCTCTGGAGTGCAAAGGTGTGCATCTTCCGGAGTGCACTGCCCGGCTGATGCTCACTGCCTCTCTGCCGGCGCCCCGGTGGTCTTGGCCATCACTCCTGCGCCAGAAGGGACTGGCCAGTTCCCAGGCCGTGTTCCGGAGGAGACAGCTGTCGCTTTGGGCACCTTCTCTGAGCCGGTCGGGCACTGCTGCTGGGAGCTCCATCTGAGCTTCTCCGCCCCCCTGCTGGTGGCAGCTGGCGGGGCCGCTTCCTGGGAGACTGCCTGGGCTGTCACCGCGGCCGGTGGCCCGAGGAAGGAGCCTGTGCGGCGGCATTGGGTGCCTGATGCCCGGAGCTGTGGCCCTCCCAGGCCAGGCGGGGAGCCCCGCCTACCATGTCAGGGAGCAGCTTTGCGCTTTTTGCATGTTGTGGGTTTTGTTCTCCAGTTGCTGTGTGTTCTGGGGGGACGATGGCCTCAATTCTGCTTTGGGATTTGCCAATGAAATCATTTTAGGGACAAGGCTGCCACTTAGATGATGGGGTCTTTAAACATTAATTCAGGGGCCCGCAGTGTGGCGCAGCAGGCTGAGCCCCGGCTCGGGAGCCAGCATCCCGGGCTGCAGAGCTCCTTCAAGTCCCGCCTGTTCTGCTTCTGACCCAGCTCCCTGCCAATGCTCCTGGGAGAGCAGTGGAGGACGGCCCCAGGGCTTGGGCTCCTGCACCGCGTGGGAGACCTGGATGGAGTTCCAGGCTCCTGGCTTCTGCCTGGCCCAGCCCTGCCTGTTGAGGCCCTCTGGGGAGTGAACCAGAGGATAGGAAATACCTCTCTCTGTGTGTTTCTCCTTCTCTCTCTGCCTCTCTGCCTTTCAAAAAAGTAAATCTTTAAGAACAAACTAAAATGGACATATTTTTGTTATAAGACCACGTGTGCTCGTTGTGGAAAACCATCCGAACTCACCTGAAATGTGTGGCTTGCAGACAGCGTCCATCCCGTCCCCTCTCTCCCACACACGGGCACACACACTCAGCTGATGGGAATTTGCTCTTCGACGTTTTGCTACAATCAGATAATTTCCTAGCCTTCCTATTCCATACTCTGCATCTCTAGGGGCACTAAGGGTCCCATCGCTTTGTCCTGTGCTGCTTCTGTGGTATTGGGTGCCTGTGGGATGCGAGCCAGCCCCTGCAGGCACTGGCAGGGTGCAGGCAGGCAGGCGTGGTGCTGCAGGTTGGGTCTCTCTCTGCAGGGATTCCCCGGCCTCTGTAGTTCCCTGGATTCTTGGCTTCTCCCACTTCTAACTCCCCCTGCCACTTGCTGTCCCACGGCGCGGACACTGCCCCGGCTTACTTCCTTGATCCCTGTGGCGGACGGTCGGTGGCCTCTCTGCCCTGCGGTCACCCTTCTTTTCTGGTCTTCAAAAGCGGATCTGAGCCCGTCTGTGTTCCTCAGGGCTGTCAGGACGTGTGAGGACGACGGTGGCTACAGCTCTTTGCGCTCTGATCGCATCTTCCCAGGGTGGTTACCCACCGTGCTTAGTGTTGCCCTGCTGGTCAGCTGCTTCCCCAAAGCGGCTCAGTTTAAGACAGCTGTGGGCCGGCGCCACGGCTCACTAGGCTAATCCTCCGCCTGCAGCGCTGGCACACCGGGTTCTAGTCCCGGTCAGGGCACCGGATTCTGTCCCGGTTGCACCTCTTCCAGGCCAGCTCTCTGCTGTGGCCTGGGAGTGCAGTGGAGGATGGCCCAAGTGCTTGGGCCCTGCACCTGCATGGGAGATCAGGAGGAAGTACCTGGCTCCTGGCTTCAGATCAGTGCGGTGTGCTGGCCGCGGTTGCCATTGGGGGGTGAACCAATGGAAAAGAAAGACCTTTCTCTGTCTCTCTCTCTCACTGTCCACTCTGCCTGTCAAAAAAAAAAAAAGACGGCTGTGGTTCCAGGCCACTGATATCACAAGTTCAAAGCTAGGAGTTAGTTCCCGCCTGCACCGGGGGCTATGGTTCGCAGATGCCAAGGCGGCAGCCGTGTTGCTACTCCCTGGTGACGAAATAAACACGAACCAACAACATCACGGTAAAGACAGAGTTTTACATCTTAGGATGTTTGTTTAACACAAATAACAAGACCTCTGGGATGCTTAACAATTTTAAGTAAGATTTGTTTGATTTGTGTTTATGGCTGCACCAATGTTTGATTGCCTTAAACACGAATAGAAGTTCCAGTGAGTCCTCGTTTATTTATTTTTCTTAAAGGCGATTTCTTTCATTTTCTTTCCAGTTGTTTCTTCCATCCAATTGTCAGGGAAATATTTATTTCCTTTCGTGCGCATGAGCACAGCATTTTAATTTCATCAGAGGTTTTTTTTTTTTTTCCCCAGTATATTCTACTGATTTTTACTAAAATATCGTTTTGTCCATGTGTAATCTACATATAATTTGTCTACATTTCCTAGGTGGGAATTCACTCAAAATGTATGTTTCTGATTTGGTATTTGCTGCTTGATTTACTGTCTACAAGTGCAGGACGGGAGCACATGCTGATGGTATTTATTTTATATTGCCCCCTGCTTTTTAGTCACTGGTCCTCCATGAACCCCTGCACTGCCATTTGTCTTCTTAACGCAGCACATTGAGGACGGGTTCAGACTGCCGGCGCGTTGGTGGGAGCTTTTCTGCCATATTTCAGTAGTCACTGGTGCGGCTCTATTATTTTTAGCTCTGTGATTCTATAATTTCTCCATACTGGTTGGCTATTATTTCAAATCCAGAGCTGTTTTCTTCTATGTGGGCCACAGGATGTTGTATTTACATGAGTAACATTATGTATTTCCCCAGAAACCCATTTTAGAATGGTTTCCCACGCCCGTGTGATGTAAAGTAGTTGGAGGTTTTCTCTCATAAATATTTTCTTAAAGTGTGCTTTAGACTCCGTTCTGTCTTGGAGACTAGGAAACAAACTGTCTCGGCCTTGTTCTAAAAGGGGTAACAAAGGGTGAAAGAAACCAGCAGTTACCAAACACAGCCTTCCTGCGAACTCCGGGTTAACGTCCACACAGGGCTGTGGACAAAGAACAGCACACGGAGGTGGGCATTCAGCCTCATGGTTAGGGTGCCCGCGTCCCACACGGGAGTGCCTGCCTTCCACCCGGCTCCACACCCGTGGTGAAGGTGCCCGTGTCCCACACGGGAGTGCCTGCCTTCCATCCCGGCTCCTCCCCGACCAGCTTCCTGCTCACGCACACCTTGGGAGGCAGCAGTGACGCTCAGGTCACTGGGCTCCTGCCACCTGCTGGGTGACCTGGGCTGCGTTCCAGTCTCCTGGCGCTGGCAGAGCCCAGCCTTGCCACTGCAGGCATTTGGAAAGTGAACTAGGAGATGGGAGCGCCTGTCTCTCTTTGTCTCTGAAACACAAAAGTACATTTTAAGAAAAGTTCATGGAAATGGGACCAAAAGATAAATTTATTTTGACACAAAAACGTTTTTAAATCCTTGCATAGTTCTTTATTCCCATGAGCTTTTGGAGGACCCATGGTGTGTCAGAAATATTTGTGGAATGTACTGACGCTGAAATTGCTGATAAGCTACCCCAGGACAGTCACCCTCCCTTCCTCACCACGTTTCTCACCTCCTCCTCCTCTGTGCTGACGGAGCACGCTGGCTGCACCTGTCCCGGACTCCGCCGCCAGCTCTGAACTCCCCGTACCCTAAGCGAGGAGAAGCCCTCTGGCAAGACTCTCGTAACTCAGGACGCGATGCTGAGGACCAGGGCAGCCAACGTTTCCAGAAAGGGAAGAGCTATTTATTTATTTATTTATTTATCTATCTATCTTGGGGACAAGACTAACCATCACTGCCTTATTCATTCTCCAAATGCAAGCATTCACGGACCTCTCAGAGCGGCTCCCGTGTGGGCGTGACTGGTCCTATGGTCTCTCAGCTCAGCCCAGGCTGACACAGCTGGACGCTGGGAACCCGGTGGCCAATACAAGTGCAGAGCGCAGTATGGGAGAGGCAGGTGCGGAGTGCCCAGGGCTCTCTGGGCGGGAGAGGCAGGTGCGGAGTGCCCAGGGCTCTCTGGGCGGGAGAGGCGGGTGCGGAGTGCCCAGGGCTCTCTGGGCGGGAGAGGCGGGTGCGGAGTGCCCAGGGCTCTCTGGGCGGGAGAGGCGGGTGCGGAGTGCCCAGGGCTCTCTGGGCGGGAGAGGCGGGTGCGGAGTGCCCAGGGCTCTCTGGGCGGGAGAGGCGGGTGCGGAGTGCCCAGGGCTCTCTGGGCGGGAGAGGCGGGTGCGGAGTGCCCAGGGCTCTCTGGGCGGGAGAGGCGGGTGCGGAGTGCCCAGGGCTCTCTGGGCGGGAGAGGCAGGTGCGGAGTGCCCAGGGCTCTCTGGGCGGGAGAGGCGGGTGCGGAGTGCCCAGGGCTCTCTGGGCGGCGGAGTGGCTGCTTTGAGAAATGCCTCAAAGCCAGGGGGCGCTGGTGGTCCATTCGTGAGCCCATTTGGAGCGCTCCATCCGGTTCCCAGCACATCTGCTCCTGTCGCTCTTAGAAGCCATCTCCTCTGGTTGATCCGGAGGCGCTGTAGTCTCCAGGGGCGCCCAGACCCGGCCTCACATTCCGCTACCACAAAACGCTTTCAGGCCAGGCGTTGTCTTCCTCCGCTCGATTACAACTCGAGACCACAAGATCCTCAGGGGAGAAGCAATGCGTCGTCGAGAGCCGAGCTGCCACTGCTTTGTCTTTCCGGCGAGCTTTGCTCAGAAGTTCCTCTCTAAGAGCATCGCTAATTCCTGTCACTACCGCCCAATTTCCAGGGCGGTCACGGAGCTTTGGAAGACCCAGCCGTTTAAGAAGAGGCCAGGTCCTCGCCAGCGTCACTGGGGCTGAAACAGTTCTGGGTGGACTCGCCATCCTCCCTCTGCCTTTTTCCTAGGATCCAGGACGAGACCAGGAGGCCCACTCTCATCGTTTTTATGCAGCGTAGCCCTGGAAGTCGTAGCCAGAACATTCAGGCCAGAGAGAGGGGAAAGGAGAATCCAAGCTGATCTCCGTTTTAAAGGCACCAGAACCATCCGAAACGGACACGTTCCTGTTGGCGCAAGACGCTTGGGATGAGTTTCAGTTTCCCTTTCAATTATTCCAGGTGTTTGGCACTCAGCTCAGAGTCAGAAATTCAGAACACGCAAATCATCTTGCACTGACAGATAGAGCAGGTGAGGGATTAGCGCCAGGCGTGCTGGCTGACCACGCGGCCACGGCTCTCTGCTTCTGCTGGCCGCCTTCGCAGTCTGTCCTCGATGTCAGCGTCGGTTCATCGTCACCTTCCTCGCGACGCCTTCCCTTCCCTGGGAGGGGTGAGCCCGTGAGCTGCGCACCGACCATCAGACACGTGTTTGGCTTGTGCCAGGTGACGAACACAGAGTGCTCCTTCCCCTCCAGGAATAGAGGGAAATAGTTCTGAGTTACAGAGAGATAGTCGGCAGCTCAGCCACGCGAGGGAAATGACTGGGCATCGCCATGGAAAACAGAAACATCTGCATCTTGATGAAGCTGTGTCGGCCAAAATCACCGGTCGCTACTCTGCAGAACACAGTCAAGTTTCGGGCATTTGACGCCTACGTTGCTTAGTCTTGGGAAAGCTGTGGATTCACAGGAAACATTGAAAACATGGTAGAGAGAGCTGCACGCACTCCTTCTCCCAGCCGTGACTATCTCCCAGCCTCTCACTGCTTTTGAGAACCTCTGCAGTCCTCAAGGGCACTGGCATTTATGGTGCAGAATGTCTTCCATCGGCTTTTGTCTGGGTTGTTTTGATTCGATTAGGGTTGTGTGTTTGGGGCAAGAAGACCATGGGATAAAGCGCCGCTCTCACCACGTCGCATCAGAGGTGTGAATCGTCTCCACGACCTTCCGCTCTGGATTGAGGCTGCAGTGTAGCACAGTGGGGGCACAGCTGTGCTGAGAGGTGTGCGGAATTCGGCCGAGTGGGGGCGTTTCCTATTCCTTCCCATTTGTCTATTGATTCCATCATTTATCTGCAGCCATTTGGTTGCCTGGATATTTACTTTTTTTTAAGATTTATTAATGAATTTGAAAGGCAGAGAGAGAGAGAGAGAGAGAGAGAGAGAGAGAGAGGGGTCTTCCATCCGCTGGTTCACTCCCCAAATGGCCTCACTGGCCAGAGCTGTGCTGATCTGAAGCCAGGAGCCAGGAGCTTCCTCCAGGTCTCCCACACAGGTACAGGAGCCCAAGGACTTGGGCCATCTTCCACTGCTTTCCCAGGCCATAGCAGAGAGCTGGATCGGACGTGGAGCAGCCGGAACTTGAACCGGCTGCCATGTGGGATGCCAGTACTGCAGGGGGTGGCTTTAACTGCTACGCCACAGCACTGGCCCCTGGATTTTCCTTTTTATTTTGCTTTCTAATGAATGACTACCTTCCGTTGCTCGGTTTGTTCCCACCGTGGCCATTGCGAGCTCTGTGACTGGATCCTGCCCTGCTTCGTCGGGACTTCGTTGTCTTCTTTTCTCTCAGGTTACGGACACTCCCCCACAAGCACTGTGAGAGCCTCCGGGTTCCTTTATAAGCCTCCTGCCCTGGTCTCGGACATGGGCGTTTCTCCAAAGACCTGTGGCTCCTTCTACGGGAGCATGGAAGCCTTGCCTCGGGCACCCGGGCACCGCCGTGCTCCTTGTCGACGTGTGTCACCACGTGTTGGCAGTGCTAAGCCTTGCACACACATGTAGGTACAACTCTAGTAAATGCAGCCAGTCGTGTTACATCGAGGCAAGGGCCAATGTGCTGGTGTCTCCAGCTCTTACCTCACTCCAGCCCCTGTCCCGTCTTCATCTGTGCCCTCCCAGCCCCACGGTGAGAGACCTGGCCCCCAGCAGCACGCTCGTGTCCTGGGTGGGAAGCCCCTTCGTCAACAAGGTCTTCACTGGGCAGGCAAAAGAAACTTCCTTAGGCTGGCGCTCCTGCACCGCCCATCCAGTGGGGCGGTTTCATAGATTTGCTCCCTCGTTCTGCTTTTCTTTCTGGGTTTCTCAGCCCTCCCAAGTGAGTTTGCATTTTTTATACGTTAAGATTGACCCCTGGCGCCCCTGAGTGTAAGAGCTTTGACAGGTGCGCCTTGTCCCGAACCACGACTTCAGAACAGTCTCGCTTCTCCAGCTTCGTCCTGCTCCTCTGCTCCCTGAAACCCCAGCAGCCGCTGATCTTTTTAGCTGTCTTCCTCGCTTTGCCACATTCAGAGTGTTGCATGAGCAGATTGCATGAGGCCTCTTGGGGTCCCAGCTCTTTCTTTCTTTCACCTAGAAGCAAACATTTCAGAAAAACTCATGTATTCGAGTCCCTTTTTCTCTCCTTGGATAATATTCCACTGGAAGGATACACAGTAGCTGGTGCGTCCATTCCCCTGCTGCTTGGTTCCTTCCAGTGTGGGCAGCTATGAATATTCTGCCACACATCCACCCAGATGTTTCCCCGTGGAGGTGAATTTCACATCAAATGGGTGTCTTGGTGACTGTGCAGAATGCCCGCCTTTCAAGAAAGGTATTGTTGTCCATTTTGCTCAGATTTTGTTTTTGTAAGGATGACAGTAATGACTTTCAAATTCTTTGTATGCCAGACCTAAAACTGAAAGACTAGTTCCATTTTTTAAAGAAACACTGATGATAGCGTATGAAGTCAACTCCCTGGAGGTCTTGCCTGCAGCTTGCAAAACACAAGACCAGACAATGTCTCAGCAAACTTTCCAGCTTTGGGCCCCAGCATGGGATTCCCTAGCAGACAGAAGACATGAAGAAGGAAACAGGCACAGCTCTTTTTTCCATTTTTGCTTCAAACATAAAATGTTTACAGTTTCATTCTGTGTGCAAAATTTGAGCCTTTTATGAGTGAAGAAATAATGCCCCTGACTGGGGCAGCGAAAAACTTTGCAGCTGGTATCCCATGGTTCACCTGGGGCTGCACCTGCCTGGAGTTGGTATCCCATGGTTCACCTGGGGCCACACCTGCCTCGAATTGGTATCCCATGGTTCAGCTGGGGCCACACCTGCCTCGAGTTTGTATCCCATGATGCAACTGGGGCCGTACCTGCCTGGAGTTGTTACTCTGGGGTGCAGCTGGGGTCACATCTGCCTGGAACTGTTATTCTGTGGCTCCAAATGTGATGGCTCAAATGCACTAGGCGGGCTGGAGTTTTCATTATGTAGCAGAGAGAACATGCAAGTTTGAGGTCCTGGTTGATTAAATTAAACACTGCCAAGCTATTCATTCATCTTATTGTAGAGCCAAGAGCGTGAACGTATCCAAGTCTTCCTTGGAAGTTAGGAGTCTGGGATTTATGTCCTCCCCTAGTTTCTCAGGCAACCTTTTCTACCTTAGTCACACACACATACATGCACACACACATACATGCACACAGACACGCACACACATACATGCACACACACGTGCACAGACAGGAACACACACACATACATACATGCACACACGTGCACAGAGACAGGAACACACACGCACACACATACATGCACATACATGCACACACATACACACATACACACACGTGCACAGAGAAAGGAACACACACACACATGTGCATGCACACACAGAGTGTTGAAAAAGTTCATGGAAGAGCACGTTATGCAAAACTTATGTGTAGATTTCTAAAATTTTGCACCCAATTCAGCTTCTTTCAATTCCACTTTCCTGCACACTTTTGCGCTATCTCCAAGTAGACATAGACGTGTAGACGTGACAGAGCTGGATGTCTGGATGCACAGGCGTGTATAGATGTGTAGACAATGGTCGAGGTGGATACGAACAAGGGCACAGATGTGATGAGTAACACAGATCTGCATTTTTAAATGCGTCCCTAAGCTCTGGTGCTGGTGCACCCTTCATTATGTTTCTTAGATGGGAAGTCAGCTTTAATGATGTGAGAAGTATTTATTGGTTTTTGTAAGAGCAAGATAGATTCATTATCAAAATGTTTAATGCAGTGTCTGTCCCAGTGGGCTCCAGCCCTGCTAACAATTGCTGTTGTCTTTGTGGTTTTATCTTTGCATCTCCATTTCACAAGGGGACTTCTTACTGCACAGTGGATGGTACGATACGCACTTGGAGCTCACACAGACCCAGCTCTGTGGTCTGCACTGAGGGCCACATTTTCCTGGGAGCGGGTGATTCTGTCGCTGGTCCTCTAGGGGGCGTGAGTGCCTGGGAGTGTAGGGAGAAGGGAGATGTGGCCGCCATGTTCCTTGGGTGGTCTGAACTCCCAGAGGCCTCTCCCCACATGGCCAGTCATTGAGCACTTTCCTGCGTGGGGATCCTTAGCCCCCACCATGCTTTTTGTTTTTGTTTCTTTATGGGACGAGCGTCGTCTTCCCCGTCCTGAGGACGGTGTGGCTGATTTCGCATCTTCTTTCTTCCCAGCACTTCTCTCGCCCTTGGAGAGGGTGATTTCTGTAACAGGTAAGCCTGGCCTGCAAGTGAAGCATGTGCGGCTCAGCCATCCATCACTGCCTGGCCAGATCCCCTGCCTGCCCCCAGCTCCACGGGGAGGCTGATTGGCATGACCTGTGCCTGCTGGGAGAGGCCAGAGTCCTGGCACCTGCCGTATGCACAGCTCAGACCCCCTCTGATCCATTTCCAGCGTTAACTCATCAGCGAGGGGTGGGCGTTCTTGGGATCCTCGTCACTCCCCTGCTGGGTTCTCTCTCATTCCAGCATCTTTAGCTTGCTTTTCATTTGGTGCAAAATGTCAGGCAGCCTAGATACCTTCCAGTCCTCCAACCAATACGTCTTCCTCCAAGTATGATCTCCACCCCTTGTTCCAGCCCAGTTCTCACTGTGCCTGGCTGTTGGCAAGACCTCGCCCCGTGCTGGCCTGAGTCTTCATTTCCTGACGCTACTGTCTCCTTTCCCTGGCAGCTTGTCCACCTCAGCAGGTGCAGGAGAGAGAGCAGACCTCGTCTCACCAAGCCTTGACATGATTTGCAGCCCTGAGCAGCAGTGGGCTGCTGCCATGTGGAAGACCCCGAGCCATCCACACCCGGCTAAGCTGGCCCATAGACACAAAGAGAGAGTGAATGATTGTCGCTTGAAGCCATGATGATTTGAGCTCATTGGGATAAAAAATGAATTTTAGTACCCACACGTGGAGTTCTGCCACAAGAAAAGCCTGAAGATGTGAGGGTGGCTGGGGGCTGGGCAGTGGGAAGCGGCTGGGAGGACTCCGAGTGTGTGGGAAGGCTTGCCTTCCTTCAGTCGGGCTCCGCAGAAGTCGGGTTCTGGGGGCTGGCGATGCGGCGTAGCAGGTAAAGCCGCTGCCTGCGGTGCCGGCATCCCATCTGGGTGCCGATTCGAGACCCGGCTGCTCCACTTCCAATCCAGCTCTCTGCTATGGCCTGGGTAAGCAGTGGTAGATGGCCCATGTGACAGACCTTGCTCCTAGCTTCAGATCGGCACAGCTCCAGCTGTTGCCGACACTTAGGGAGTGAACCAGCAGGTGGAAGACCTCTCTCTTGGTCTTTCCCTCTCTCTATCTGTAACTCTGCCTCCCAAACAAATAAATAAAATCTTAAAAAATATAGGGGTGGGGGATGGGTGGGTCAGTGAGTGGGTGGGCCTGGCCCTTGGCAAGATGGTGGGATGCCAGGGCTGGGGACAGTCATAGAAACCAAGAGGAAGAAGAAGCAGGACATGAGGGAGATTCTGTCCAGGACCCCCCACCGAGAGCATGTGAGCCACCTCGGCCACCACTGCCCCTGTAGCAGTGACAAGTGGCCACCGAGTGACCACTCTGCCTCGAGTCCCCACTCAGGATTCCAAGTCTCAGGAACACAGCTGTGGTGACATGCAGGTCCCTGTCCCTCTCTGCCTTGGGAGGCGTGGGAGGGGACGTGCCTTCCCAGTCAGCCCCCACGGACGCTCAGTGGGGTCATCGCCGAGGGTCCCACCACTCCCACCAAGACTACACCTGACGAGGGCAGACGTCCCTGAGAGGAAAGAAGGTTCCGGAAAGCAGAGGATGGGGGCTGCTGGCCAAATCTGCCTGCAGCTGCGTGGCGCCCCTGCACGGGGCATCCTGTGCCTACTGTAGAACCAGCGGTGGGAACGCTCCCCAAGGAGCACCCAGCCGTCAGCTGCGGGTGGAGGACCATGGGTGATGGCTGCGTTTTGGGGGCACATCCTCTAATATTTGAAATTCTGCATGGTGAGCATGCACTGCTTCTAAGGGATGAAATGATTTCAGAAAGGAAACACAGGCGCTGGGGAGGCTGAGGCAGAGTGGGCTTGAGTGACCTGCGGCTGTCCCACCGCGCGCTCTGGTCTCCCTCTCGTGACCTGGGCAGTTCTGGCTGTGGCTGGTTGAATTTCTGAGCTGTTAGCACGCTGGGCCTGGGGGGTTCTAAGGCTGCTGTCTCGCCATCATTTAGTTTAAGGCCAACCTCTGCCTCCCATGCCCCTTGTTACTCCATCCTTACGGATCCCAGTTTGTGCAGAGAGCAGGCAGAGACCTCCGGGGGAGAGTAAGTAGCTCGGAAGGTGCAGGCCGCACAGTCAGTGTGTCAGTCCCCCTGTCAGCCTGCACGGGCCTCCGGGGCTTCCCCCACGTGTGGGGCTGGGGCCGCCCACTGCACTGCAGCGGGGAGACCGGGGCAGAGTGGGCTCTGACTGACGTCCCTGCTGGACACAACCAGTGAGACAGCAGCAGAGTTCCTATTCCATATGCATGGACATGAACACGGTCAAATACCTGAATTCCCAAAACCAGACCCAAAGGGGAGGGTGGGGGCCCGGGAGTGAGCCATCCCGGGAGTGATGGCTGTGGGGCCACCAGCATCCCCAGGGGCCACCTGATTTCTGTGATGGTCTCAGCTACACTTGTGGTTAATGGAGAGTGTTTTCCTGAATTGAAGAAAAGTGGCATGATGGGATTCCAGGTCGAGCAGCTTAAATTGCCTGGGCGCTTCCATCAGAGTGTGATACCTCTTTTTATTACCGAAACACCAAACCCAGTGGATTCCATCTGCCCAGGCACCCGCGGAGCCTGATTTATGCACCCGATTCCGTCCATCACTGACGGATTGCATCCCCTGGCAGCACTGACCTGACAGCTGAACCTGATTGGATTTAGCCTGATGAGAAATAAGTATTTTGAGACCCGTCTTGGAGGAGGCGAGAGATGGACGCCCCGTGGACCGGTTGGCATCGACTTGGCTCAGAGTGACCCGGTCTACCTCCTGTAAGAGCGTGGCCGTGGCCGTGAACCTGTGGTTTGCCTCTGTGCACTCCCAGCAGCCTGGCTTTGCAACAGTGTCCAGTGTGCAAAAACAGCACAGAGATGGAATCCCCTGGGAATTCTGGGGGGTGGGAAACTCTCCCACTAATGCCCTCGAGAGGGTCGAATCCTCTCCATTTCCCCAAAGGAAGGAAATGAAAAACAATCCACAACACAGATTCGGACAGGCCCGGACTCCGAGCCACACTGTCCCCACCAGCGCCATGATCCCTGGCCGGTGGCCACACCTCCCGGGACCTTCCTTGGCTGTGTCCTCTGTCCCCTGGGACTGGTGCTGGCACCTGCTGGGGCTCTGCTGCTGTGCAAAGGGAGAGGCTTCCCGTAAGGGTGGCCCCGCATTGCTTCCCCCTCGGAAGCCCTCCAGGGTGGGCAGTAACCACGCAACAGCGCCTGTGCCTGCAGCACCTGCTGGGGGCCGGGGTGCTGTCCAGCGGGAGAAGGAGCGAGAATGTCTCTTCCTGGCCATCACACAGGGAGGTCTGCAGGGCCGACTGGTGGCCCACGGCCTCCCCACTGTGTCCTGCTGGAAGCCACACCCTGTCCAGCTCCTGGCTCTGCTCAGTCACAGCGACATCTACCCCAGTGGAAATCATCAGCTCTCTCCTTCCCTGGTGCTGCTGGAGACCCCACGCTTGGCTGGAAAGAAACTTGGGGAGACTCTCTGCCAGTCGCCAGGTTTCCCTGCTTTGCAGAAGTCTTCGTGCACTGCTGGATTCTGGGGAAATCCACTCTCCCCCAGTCTGCGTGCTCCTGACACGAGCACAGACCCAGTGCGTCACAAATCCCGCCCTCTGCCGTCTTAACAGTCTGTTTCCTTTCACCCACCGCATAAAGCCCCAGAACAGCACCACCCACTCTTTATACCCTCTTGGCGAGAGGGAGGGTCAGCAAGTTAGTCCCCAGGAAAATCCGCACACACGGAGCAGGATCCCAGCGGCGCCCACGGAAAACTGTCGCTGATGCCGCTCGTGCGTTAATTTCAAAGCAAGCCGTGTGTGTCAGCTGGAGTCACTGGACATGGGGAGGGGAAAACAGCCTTGCCCTCAGTGTCAGCCCTCAGACAGTGCTAATTCAGAAGGGATCATGGAAGTAAATGCAGAGTCATACGACTTCCACAGGAAAGGCAGGAAATCCTTGGGACCTGAGACTGGGTGAACAGTTCTTAAACCTCGGCCACACAGGAGAAACAAAGTTCCCGGGCTTCAGCAATGTTAGAGATGCTCGCTCTACGTAAGAGCCTGGCGGAGAGAGGAAGAGACAGACGCAACTCTGGGATGAAGTACCGACGAAGCGTGTATCTGACGAGACCACAGTCGGCGCTGTGGCGTAGCGGGTAAAGCCGCCACCTGCAGCACTGGCATCCCACATGGGCGCTGGTTCGAGTCCCAGCTGCTCCTCTTCCCATCCAGTTCTCTGCTATGGCCTGGGAAAGCAGTAGAAGATGGCCCAAGTGCTTGGGCCCCTGCACCTACATGGGAGACCGGGAAGAAGCTCCTGGCTCCTGGCTTCAGATCGGCGCAGTTCTGGCCGTTGCGGGCAACTGGGGAGTGAACCAGTGGACGGAAGACCTCTCTCTCTCTCTCTCTCTCCCTCAAATAAATAAATAAATAAATAAATAAATAAATAAATCTTTTAAAAAAAACACAATAATGAGCCAATGTGATTAGAAAATGGACAAAAATGAGGAAAGCGTTTACTGAAGAATGATTGGCAGGGAAGCACCTGCCGGGTCAATGCTGCAGGCCACTCGGGAACTGGATGAGACCGGTCAGGGCCAAGAAAGGACGTCACAGCTCTTGGAGCAGCTGCAAGAGCACAGGAGAGGCGGGTACTTGGCCGAGTGGCTAAGACGCTGGCTGGGACACTCCCGCTCACCTGACTTGCTTCCTGCCCACGTGCGCCCTGGAGCGCCGCCTGGTGCTAAGTAGTCAGGTCCCTGCCGCCCACTGGGACCTGGATGGAGTTCCCTGCTCCTGGCTCAGCCCCGCCTGCTGTGGGCGCAGCTCTTGTGTTCAACAGGGTTGGTTCAAGTCCCAGTCCTGCTGGGAAAGGAGGAGGAATGGGCGGTTGATTCGCACAGCAGCTCGCGTGGGTCCCAAGGGCACTGCGCTGAGTGAAGGGAAGCCGCTCCCCCGTTCTTGTTCCTGACAAACGTGCAGAGCGGGAGCGCAGGCAAGAGGTCAGTGGGGACGGGTGCTGGGGTGGGGAGGGTTTGGCTGCCTTCGTGGGTTGCAGGCAGGACCACCACGGCGGTGGCCACAGTGGGGCGGCAGGACCACCATGCTGGTGACCACAGTGGGGCGGCAGGACCACCACGGCAGTGACCACAGTGGGGCGGCAGGACCACCACGGCGGTGGCCACAGTGGGGCGGCAGGACCACCACGGCGGTGGCCACAGTGGGGCGGCAGGACCACCACGGCGGTGGCCACAGTGGGGCGGCAGGACCACCACGGCGGTGGCCACAGTGGGGCGGCAGGACCACCACGGCGGTGACCACAGTGGGGCGGCAGGAAGCCACGCATGATGAAAGGCACGGTGTGGCAGCCAGTGCCCCCTTCCCATCGTGCACCACGGCTGTGTAAGGTGGAACTCTACACCCCTTTTGCTACTTCCTGTCGATCTCTAGGAGAACAAAGAGAAAACACTCAGAGGAAGCAGCCCGTCTCACCACCGGCACGCTCCTGGCCGACTCCCCGGCTCCTGGTCCGTCTGTCCAGGCTGCGCCTTCTCAGGGTGGCCGTAACCACTCACTGGTCTCCCCTCTGGGCCAGGATTTCTGTCGCTGGTGCTTTGTCCCAAGGTGTGTGACTAATTCTCCATTGGCCTGGTTTTCCTAAGGGATTCCAGGGGCCAGGGGCCGAGTCCGATGCATTTCCACACCCTCCGTTTAGGCAGGCCCTGCCACACCTGCACTCGCTGGCTCGCTTGTTTCTTGGCCGTCCAAGGCCCCAGTGCATCCGGCTGGGAAGTGACCCTGTGCCTGGTGGGTCCCAGCATGGGATTTTCAGTGGTGCACGCATTTCAAGAGGCTGGGGACTCCAGGGTGCTCTCCACCCACCCATCCTACTGAACTCCTCCCAGCGTGCTCAGAGCACTCCTGGTTTATCCCCACGTTCAGATGAGGCACGGAGGCTCGGAAATGGGAAGTGGCTTTCAGAGAGGAATCACATTAAGGGTTTGAACCCAGGACTTCATCCATAGGATGGTCCCCACCGCTGTGCTGTGTCAGAGAGGCAGCATCGCAAGGAAATTAAGTGCAAATGCCCAACCGCAAGAGAACAGACACATGTTCCTGTCTTCAAACACAGAAATAGTAATTAGCGGGGAAATCGATTAGCAGCATTTTCCACCTGGATAAATGCAGAGCTCGGTGGCGTTGCGCTGCTCTGTGTGCCACGTAGCTGCCTAACAGATTTCAGAATTGTGAATTTCATGCAATGGGGCTTTTCCTGCAGATGGCTTGGTTCAGATGAGCATCCGGGCCCGCGGCCCGAGTCCTGCACCAGTCACCGCCCCACCGGCCAGGGCTGCCCTCGAGGCCGGGTAGAGGGAGTGTGCTGCCAGCACTTGTCCCCAGCGGAGGTGGACAGAGAATCATCCTGCTCCGTTATCCCAAGAGAAAGATCCAGAATCCCAACCAAATCACCTAACAGCACTGGATGGAAAATCCAGGAAGATCACCGGCACCGGCACTGAGGCTGGGAGTGCACAGCGCCCTGGATTCACTTGTTCAGCAAATGTGTCCCGAGTGCCCCAGTGTGCCAGGAATGCTGCTAGGTGCCGGGGTGGGGTCGCGATGAGCCTTCTGCCTTGGTGGACCACAGGCCCCTTCCTCAGGAAACAAGTGGGCGAATCTGCACGGCCGACCCGGAAAGCAGTGAAGCCACTGCCCGGATGAGCGCACACATTCACAGTCTGGCCTGCTTGCCGTTAGATGATATCACACGTCCAGCTGTCGAGCACGTGTGGGTTTCCCGTGTGCTGCCGTGTTGGCTGCACTCTCAGCCACTGGGGTCACAGCAGAGACTCCAGGGCCGCCTCTAATTGGCTCGATTTGAGCCAGAAGCTCGCCATTGGCCAGTTATTGTGGCACGGAGGATGGGTTAATCTGATTGGCTAAGCCTCGTTGTCTATCCACCCCTGGAGCAATCAGGCTTCTCCCAGCCCACATGGGCTGACTCCACAGGGGACGGATATGTGATGTCCACAGCCAGACCTCGAAGCCGTGCTCACTCCCCGGGGTCTCCTTTAGCCTCAATGACTGGAAGCACATTTGGAATCACAGCCCAGCACCCACCTTGTGTTTGCTATGGGTGGCCCAGGGCTGAGCGTTTTCCAGGAACAGCGAGCCACAGCCCACAGGGGAAATAAACGGCTCCCTCCAGCTGACTGGCTTATTGTAGTGTGATGGCTGATCACACACAGGCCCGTGCCCGGGGTCGTCTGAGACAGGCCAGTGCACCTGCTGATCACACACAGGCCCGTGCCCGGGGACGTCTGAGACAGGCCAGTGCACCTGCTAATCACACACTGGCCCATGCCCGGGGACGTCAGACAGGCCAGTGCACCTGCTGATCACACACAGGCCTGTGCCCGGGGACGTTTGAGACAGGCCAGTGCACCTGCTGCAGTGCACCAAGATGGGACTGAAGTCCGCGCACCGTCTTGTCGCCATGCTGCTGACCTGCCAGGCAAGTCTCGGCCAGGCGAGCAGGACATCTGTGGCCACCCGGTCAGTCTCTTTACAAACACTGTCTCGATTCATGAGACTCCTGAAGGATTGCGAGCTTGGTCATCCGGTGTTTCCTCGATCCACCTGGGCTGTCTATGCGTGCCATAACCAACGACCACAGAGTGCCTGCAGGGAGCTCAAGTGTACTGTCTCACGGCGTTCATTCCAGTAAGGCTCACCAGGTGTGGGCAGGCCTGCGTGCTCTGGAGGACCGAGGGGAGAATCGATTTGCAGAGGTCTCTGTGTCCTTGCAGGCTGTCAGCCGTGGGCTTTTCTTGCCCTCGTTCCTGACCCGTGATTTTCTTCCTCTACCTTAAAAGCCAACAGTGGCAACCAGGTTCCCTCCAGCTTCCATGTCTCTGCCTCGTCCCCAGTCCTCGCAGCTCCCTGTCTGAGTCTTTTCCTTCTTCTTCCACGTTCAAGGGCTCCTGCATGTATGTTGGGTCCACCAGGAAACTCTCTGTTTTGTGGTTGCTAATCCTAATCTCACCTGTAAAAGCCCTTTCTGTGTGCACGGGCTCTGGGATTAGGTCCCGGGCATCTCTGGGGGACAAAGCCCACCAAAAAAGCCAGTCAAAAGGAGGAGGTAATGTGGATGCCTGGTGTTTGGGTGAAGTTCAAGGTCACTGAGCCTCCACCCTCTTTACATTTAAGGCCCCCGGTGTCCCTCTCCCTTGTCCTGGGAGCCACCGCTTTCTCTAGGCAGCAGGAAGCGCTCCAGGGTCCCGTGGGACCCGTGGCCAGCTGAGGCCGGCAGTGTAGCTCTCTGGGAACGCCAGCTCCCTGGGTGTGAGTGAGGGACCGGGGCAGCCTGCCGGCTGGAACTTCCCGAGCTCAGCACCCCCAGCCCTGCACCTTTGCTGAGCCCCACCCTCTCTCTATTTCCTTGTCAACAGCGTGGGGGAATCAAGGGTTCCCTGTGTCCCCAGGCCTGTTGTAGCCCGTGTGGACGCAGGGGGCCCAGGGTATCCCTCACGGCTCCCCAGGGGTTTACACTACGGTGGGGGAGGAAGCAGGCAGCTCCCCACAGGCTTGGCGTGGGGCGGGCGGAGGGAAGGAAAGATTGAGCCAGGGAAGACAATCGCGGGGCTTTGTCAGTCTCTGGGGCTGCGGCCTGAACCCCTAGGAGGAGCAGCCACGGGGCATCTAGGAGACGATTCCACGCAGAGCAGAGGCCTGGGCAGGAACGTTCTGCACGCGATCTGTGAAGAGGGGCACGGGAGAGGCTGGGGGTGTGGACAAGGGACCAGTTATCACCCGAGGAGGTGAAGTGTAACTGGACTTGGAAAGTGGGCGGAGTTTCATCAGATGTCACGGTGAGCACAGGGATGAGAGCCTGGCAGGCTTGCCCTCCAGGGGCCGGTGGGAGACGACGGCCACCGGAGCCCGGGCGTCGCGGGATGTGGTTAGGGCCGGTGTGTCCTGCAGAGAGCCAGCGCCGACGTCTAAGGGCAGAACGGCTCGCTGCAGCTTTCTACAGTGGAGTAGCCACTATTCCTACCGTGAGAAGCAGCCGCAGTGCTGGGAGGCGGAGGGCGCAGACGGCCAGCCGGGGGATGCGCTGCCAGCGTGAAGAGGGACACCCGAGTCCAGAGTCGGCTCCTGCTGCGGCGTCACGACGTGGGGGAGGCATAGGGGATGTCTGCCCTCTCTGGGAGGGGGACGTGCTAGACCTCAGTGGACAGCTCCACGTGGCACGGCTCCGAGCCCATGACGTGACCTGGGCAGATGACGTTGTGCCAGGAGAGAGAAGGCAGCACAGGACGGAAGGAGCAGCATGCGGGTGGAAGCTGCTGGGCCTGCTGTGGGGTGTGTGCGACTGACGGCAGGGGTGGCTGTGTCCTGTTGGCTCTGGTGTGCAGAGGGCTGGGTCAACCTCGCAGCTTGGTCAATGTCCCAATACTATAATTAGTCAACGCCACACCACGCTGATCTCTCCAGCAGTTGATCAATTGGTTGATCATTACCTAATTTTCTCCTATTCCCCATTGCCCCATAAGTAATGCATTCAAGGTGTGTCTTATTTTAGTGCTTGTACGTGTTATCTGAAAACTCTGTATTGTTGATTTTTTGCATGTGTTTGCAATTTGCATGAATGTTGGTTTATTAAGAATTTATAAAACAAAAATTGATTCATAAAAGAATTACCTGCCAATCAATGCTCTCTGTCCATCCACCCATCCTCCTCCCACGTGGGTTGTAGCATGCATCCACCTTGCTGGGGCACAGCTTTCTCCTGACTGCTGGATTCCCTGGGATTCACCCCAACAGGAACTTGCATCCTGGCCCAACTCCACCTCCCCCGGTGACAGTGGTGTCTATCCCCCCCACAGGTGTCAGCAGCGGATGCCAGTGAGGGTCTCTCCAGTGCACACCCAGGAGCGCTCTGACAGCTCGTGGGTGTTCATCTGCTTGGTGAGCTTTCGGATTTCTGTTTCTGTATCCGGAGTGCGTTTTCCTTCGGGTTGCTCTCCTTTCTCAATGATCGATGAGAGTCCTTTATATATTCTGAACTGGAGTCCTTTGTGGGGATGATTATTGCATTTGTTTAAAGCCCATTTTCCCAGACCGTCGGTTACTTTCGAATCCTGATTATCATTGTCGGCTTTCTGGATTCCGCCTTTCCCTCCCCCACCCTCCTTCCACGATGGCTACAGAGCACCTGCTATTCCAGGCACTGTGTATGAATGGTGGGAATACAGCGTGTCAGACACAACGTCTGCCCCGTGAGCATTAAGATTATTTGTGAGCACGAACACAGGTGATGCATAGGAAGCTGTGAGTCTGTGCAGGACAAGGCCATCTGATCTTGGACTGGGGGCAGTGGTGCTTTGGTAAATGGGGGAAAATCTCTGGTTTGTAGCATTTGCCGCTGTCTGTGGTGTAAATATGCCCACCGTGCTAGATATCGAGCTTTCCACGTACCCTACAACGTCATGGGGTCGGGCGAGACCTGTACCTGTGGCGTTGGTATTTGAGTTAGGACCTAAAGGCTCAGGGAGCGCAGAACGGGCGGTGCCTGCAGCCTTCAAGCAGCAAGAGGGGGCGCCAGCGGGCTCCTGTCACGGTGCCACGGCGCTTCCTGCACGCCCGGCAGCACCGCCTGCCAGGGCCTCCCGGCTGCTGCTGTCCCAGAGGGGTGGAGCCAGGGTTCGGTTACCGATGGAGATGCGGGTGGTGGTGAATAGGCAGTCGGCAGCCTGTGGCACACAGAATGTGGTGGGAGGAGTGAAGACACAGTCAGCCTCTTTCAAGACATTCGGCTGCACCTGTCCCCTGGGAGGTACCGATGTCTAATTCAGGTGTTTTTTTTTTGTTTGTTTGTTTTTTTGGTTTTTTTTGACAGGCAGAGTGGACAGTGAGAGAGAGAGACAGAGAGAAAGGTCTTCCTTTTCCGTTGGTTCACGCTCAATGGCCGCTGCAGCCGGCGCGCTGCGCTGATCCGAAGGCAGGAGCCAGGTGTTTCCTCCTGGTCTCCCATGGGGTGCAGGGCCCAAGCACCTGGGCCATCCTCCACTGCCTTCCTGGGCCACAGCAGAGAGCTGGACTGAAAGAAGGGCAACCAGGACAGAATCCGGCACCTCGACTGGGACTAGAACTCGGGGTGCTGGTGCCGCAGGTGGAGGGTTAGCCTAGTGAGCCACAGCGCCGGCCCTAATTCAGGTTTTGTCTCTGTACTTTGCAGATATGGAGGGAGGCCCGGTGCTGTGTAAGGGCAGGAGGGAGTCCCTGGATCACAGGGCCCGGAGGTAAATGCAGGCTGGTTCCGCAGGCCCCACAAGAGTTTATCCGTGGTCCTGGGAGCCTTTGGACAGCAACTTCCTTTGTCCGGGCTGTGGCTGGTGCCTTCCCGGTGAGTCCAGGTGACACGGGAGAGCCCCGGGCATCCTAGCAAAGTAGCAGCGACGACCCAGCAGGCCTCAAAGTGCACGGCCGCTGTCAGTGAGGGGAAGGAAGTCAGCCAGGCCAGGCACTGTGTACCAGCTGGCCGGCAGCATCGACATCAGCTGAGTGCCTGGGGCTCCTTGCAACTGTGCCCAGCAAAGCAGACACTGGGCGGGGCCTGGAACTGGGCTCAGACCTGCACTGGAGGGCGGTGGGCCCTTCCCCTTCCGGCAGGCGGGCTGCACTTCTCCTGAACACATCCTTCTTCTCCATGGTGTGTGTTGGCTTGTTTTGAAAATGACGGCTTCGGGGCCAGTGCTGTGGCACAGCGGGTTGAAGCCCTGGCCTGAAGAGCAGGCATCCCATATGGGTGCTGGTTCGAGTCCCGGCTGCTCCACTTCCTATCCAGCTCCTTACTATGGCCTGGGAAAGCAGTAGAAGATGGCCCAAGTCCTTGGGCCCCTGCACCCACGTGGGAGACCCGGAAGAAGCTCCTGGCTTTGCATCGGCATACCTCCGGCCATTGCAGCCAACTGGGGAGTGAACCGACGGATGGAAGACCTCTCTCTCTCTCTGTCTCTACCTCTCTCTGCAACTCTTTCAAATAAATAAAATAAATCTTTAAAAAAAAAAGAAAATGATGACTTCACTCCTTTGGCTCGGTTTCCCTGTGTCCGTGCTGAAACACAGTTTCAACGTCACATGCATGGAGAAGTCTTCTGTTTCTACACGCTTCTGCTCCGCCCCCTTCACGTCACACGCTGTGGTGACAACCCACACTTACGTCCCAATCACTTCAGGGACCTCAGCATCCACTGCCTTCGAAGAGCTGCACTGCCCATGCAGAGGGACTGTGTTTTCTGACTCATCACCAGCCCCCAGCACGTAACACCGGTGTTCGCGGGGTCGTATCCCAGGGCGGCGTTAGCACGAGATGAGGCCGTGGCGACACGTGAGGAGGTTTTCCTGACACACTTGGGGCTGAGGGTCGGAAACTAGCGATGCCGCAGTCACTGGGCGCTCACAACCTAACATCTATCCCTCATCGTCGACGCACAATCTAATGCAGCTGTGAGGAAAGGACACGTAAATACCACCCTTCCAGGTGCGGGCAGGAAACAGCCATGGCCACGGCCACGGCCGCCGGGGCAGAAGCAGGTGTCTCTGTGTTGTAGATTGGACACAACGTGTCCCTGTGTTGTAGATTGTATACAATGTGTCCCTATGTTGTAGATTGGACAGAGCGTGTCCCTGTGTTGTAGACTGTACACGTGTCCCTGTGTTGTAGACTGTACACGTGTCCCTGTGTTGTAGATTGGACACAGCGTGTCCCTGTGTTGTAGATTGGACACAATGTGTCCCTGTGTTGTAGATTGGACAGAGTGTGTCTCTCTGTTGTAGATTGTACACGTGTCCCTGTGTTGTAGATTGGACACAACGTGTCTCTGTGTTGTAGATTATATACAATGTGTCCCTGTGTTGTAGATTGGATACAACGTGTCCCTGTGTTGTAGATTGTATACAATGTGTCTCTGTGTTGTAGATTGGACAGAGTGTGTCTCTCTGTTGTAGATTGTACACGTGTCCCTGTGTTGTAGATTGGACACAACGTGTCCCTGTGTTGTAGATTGTATACAATGTGTCTCTGTGTTGTAGATTGGACAGAGTGTGTCCCTGTGTTGTAGATTGTACACGTGTCCCTGTGTTGTAGATTGGACACAACGTGTCCCTGTGTTGTAGATTGGATACAACGTGTCTCTGTGTTGTAGATTGTATACAATGTGTACCTGTGTTGTAGATTGTGCATGTGTCCCTGTGTTGTAGATTGGACACAGTCATTTGTTGTTGGGCACAGCAGCCCACGTCCCCACTTGGAACCCTGCATCTCCTTCTGAGCCCCGATGACTCTGTTCTGGTCCTGCTTCCTATTGCTGTGCATCCTGGGGGGGAGCAGATGACGGCTCCAGTGCTTGGGCCCCTGGCACCCGTGGGGGAGACCCTGATGGAGGTCCTGGTTCCTGACGTAGGCCTGGCCCAGCCCTGGCTGTCCAAAGTGCCTGTTATCCAACCTCCTCCAACCTCCCCCATTCCCTCCCCCAACTCTTCCAGCTTCTAGAACATCCAGGCCCTGAGCAGTGCAAAATGACTCGGCAGGATTTCTCCTTCCACCCGGGAGGTGGCTCCTGACGCGGCTCCCGTTGTCCCAACCCAAGGGCAGGCAGAACTTGCCTTTGCCAAGCCCAGCGGGGCACGGTGCCGTGCAGAAGCCCGGATTCCTCGTCGAGGGGAGGCTCCAGCACATTTAATGAGGATGAAACGGAAGTGCACGGCCACGGTGGGAACAGAAGTCACTGCTAAGGGCCCTGGAGGTTGGCCGGGGACTTGGATTTTTATTTCAAATTTAATTCAATTCAACAAATAGTTAATGAACTCTAACAAGCCACCAGTCCCGTGCAGGGGACGCAAGCAACCCTCAGCCAGCAGTGTCTGCGAGAGGCCCACACTCCAAGCGACAGCCCAGACTCGGATGATCCCTTGAATAAAACATACAGAGGAGCAAGGAGAGCGTGCGGGCGATTGTTTGCAGAGAGCTGTGTGGACTGAGGCTCAGAAAACACGCAGCCTCACATAGTGCAAATACCTAATTTCATGATTATGGGTTATACATTGTAGCAGTATGTATACATCGTCCTCTCCCTTTCTCTCATTAAGCAAACTCAGGGCTGCTCTCCGCAAGTGACGGTGAGCTGTATCAACCTGCAACCCAGCAGAAGCAGCTTGCTTTGGTCAGTGGAATTAGTAGAACGAGGGGGAATGCTCCATTTCTAGACGAGAGCCACTGACACACTCACCACCCAGTACCCCTGCGGTCGGGGTACAAAGGCTCACAGGACGACAGAGTGTGTGTGCTGTGCTCATAGCAGACATTCTGCCGAACTGCTCACTGCACAAGTCATGGCTAAGCAGCCACAAAAACGTGGAAGGGACAAGCTGAGCCAGCTACCTACACCTGAGCTTCCTGCAGAATCGAAGCTACGCGACAGACCTAGGCAGCCGGCTCCCTTCCGAGAAAGCGAAACTCGGACAGTAAAACTGGACAGCAGCTTCCTTCCTTTGTCTCAAAACAACACTGGGGTCGCACCCTCCGCGGTCACCCTGGGTGCCATCTCTGGGCCGTTTTAGCCCACCTAACGGAGGGGAGCCTTTTCTCGCCTTTATCGTCTGTGGTGGTGGCCAGGGTCTTGGTCCATCCATGCTGCTGGGGTAGAACACAGTACCGAGGGGGTACCCGAGGCAGCAGCAGGCAGTCCCTCCTCACGGTTCCGGTGGGGAGGTCCGGCGTCATCTCGGAACCTGCACGGATGCCGCAATTTAGGAAACAATGAAAACGAAAAGGCATCTCACAATTCTGCCGGTAACAGTCAGCAAATCTCATTAGTGAGCGGCTCTGATGTGGAAATCTCCGCGATTCTATCACCGTGGAATTCTGGGATGAAGCCTGTGTGTCCGTGCTACTCAGCAAACGGCTGATTGCCCCATGCCCTTGACGTGCTGCCGCTTCAGTCAAGAAAATTCTTCCAATCGAACCTTTCAGGAGACCCCCATTTCCTCCCCCCACCCAGTGATCCAGCGACTGCCAAGCCGGCAGGTGGCATGGATAGTGCCAGATCTGGGGCTGTGGGCTCGGTGCCTTCAGCTCCTGCCGAGCACCGAGGAGCTCTGCCTGCCTGTTTGTCCAAGTTCATGGACGAGTGCTGGCACTGGCATGCAGCCACAGAGGCTCATCCACCTGGGTTCCCCCAGGACAACGCTTACCAGGCCTCGGAAGAACTTGAAAGGGTGTGGAACATTCTCTGTACAAGCCACAGAGGACTGCCGCCCCTCAGCTCGGCTGTGCACATGTCAATCTTCTAATCTGGTCGATTGATTGTTGGCTGACTCATTGATTTACACACACACACACACACACCTTCTTTCCTTGTGTCTCATGGAAATGAGAGGAGCGGAACAACAGGTGTCCCCCTCGGCTATGATGGCACCTGACGGTGTGACAGCGGTTCCGTCCACGCTCTACTCAGAACTCTGCGTGGCTGGCAGATTCTCGCCATTCGTGACGCCTCTCACTTCTCTTTTATACAGAAATGCAGGAAACAGCCCAGTGCTTCTGTACAATTAGCAGAATGAGATTTTTTGTTTGCTTGTTAAAAGATTTATTTCATTTATTTGAAAGGCAGAGCTAGAGAGAGAGAGAGAGAGAGAGAGAGAGAGAGGTCTTCCATCTGCTGGTTCACTCTCCAAATGGCTACAATGGCTGGGGTTGGACCAGGGTGAAGCCAGGAGCTTTTTCAGATCTCCCACATGGGTGCGGGGGCCCAAAGACTTGGGCCATCTTCTGCTGCCTTCCCCAGGCCATAGCAGAGAGCTGGGTTGGAAGTGGAGCAGCTGGGACTCGAACCAGCATCCATATGGGAGGCCGGCGCTGCAGGCCAGGGCTTCTACCCGCTTCGCCACAGCCCAGCTCCAGAAGGGAGGTATTCTGAAGCAGACGTGCGAGACCGTGCTCTCTTTCTGCTCCAACTTTCCCTTTTACCCAGTGATGCTGGCGCTGGGTGGTGTTCAAGCTGTGTGATAATTTGGGGGAGCTTACCAAGGGGAAGTTAAACAAAATCTCCACTTAGCTTAGATTTAGTGGGATGTAGCTACATAATTCTTGCACTGTGCTCCATATGATTAAGTCACTGATGAGCCCAGGGAAGAGCAGCTTCCAGGGTGCTCTGCTGACCTGCTGTCGGGGCGTGAGCATTCAGTCAGGATAGGATTCTCCTGGAATGTGCAGTCCTGCTCTCTCCATCCGTCTGTCTGTCTCTGTCTTCTGTTACCTACCCACACCTACATACCTGTCATAAGCAGATACAACATGCGTGTCTGTGTGTGTACTCACATACACAGAGCCATACACACACATGTGTATATACATGTTCATGCATGTACATAGGCACTAATACACTTGAAAAAGTGCATGGAAAATGCTGTTTATGAAAAAAAGCCATGTATGTCTTGCAAAATTTTTGTGTCAAAATAAATGTATCTTACAACTCCGCTTCCCCACAAACTCTCCTATGCTGTTCTACATGGAATGTGTACACACACAGCACACAGCCCTCCTGCCAACCCCTGGGGAAGCCAGCTTTCACGTGCAGTGGGAGAGGGGCCAGGCTGGGTAGCACCAGGACTCATGTCCTCTTGTCACCGGGAACTCCCTGGCTCCCCTTCTTCCGGCTTCCTGTGTCCTGTTCCTCACTGGAAACCCAGCGGGAAACAAAAGATTGAACAGGTGCCCTGGAATACCCCTGACACGTGTACAAGGCCCTGGAGTACCCCTGAAACACGTACAAGGCCCTGGAGTACCCCTGACACGTGTACAAGGCCCTGGAGTACCCCTGACACATGTACAAGGCTCTGGAGTACCCCTGACACACGTACAAGGCCCTGGAGTACCCCTGACATGTGCACAAGGCCCTGGAGTACCCCTGACACGTGTACAAGGCCCTGGAGTACCCCTGACACGTGTACAAGGCTCTGGAGTACCCCTGACACGTGTACAAGGCCCTGGAGTACCCCTGACACGTGCACAAGGACCTGGAGTACCTCTGACACGTGTACAAGGCCCTGGAGTACCCCTGACATGTGTACAAGGCCCTGGAGTACCCCTGACACGTGTACAAGGCCCTGGAGTACCCCTGACACGTGTACAAGGCCCTGGAGTACCCCTGACACGCGTACAAGGCCCTGGAGTACCCCTGACACGTGTACAAGGCCCTGGAGTACCCCTGACACGTGCACAAGGTCCTGGAGTACTCCTGACACTCGTACAAGGCCCTGGAGTACCCCTGACATGTGTACAAGGCCCTGGAGTACCCCTGACACATGTACAAGGCCCTGGAGTACCCCTGACACGTGTACAAGGCCCTGGAGTACCCCTGACACGTGCACAAGGCCCTGGAGTACCTCTGACACGTGTACAAGGCCCTGGAGTACCCCTGACATGTGTACAAGGCCCTGGAGTACCCCTGACACGTGTACAAGGCCCTGGAGTACCCCTGACACGCGCACAAGGCCCTGGAGTACCCCTGACACGCGTACAAGGCCCTGGAGTACCCCTGACACGTGTACAAGGCCCTGGAGTACCCCTGACACGTGCACAAGGTCCTGGAGTACCCCTGACACGTGTACAAGGCCCTGGAGTACCCCTGACACGTGTACAAGGCCCTGGAGTACCCCTGACACGTGTACAAGGCCCTGGAGTACCCCTGACATGTGTACAAGGCCCTGGAGTACCCCTGACACGTGCACAAGGCCCTGGAGTACCTCTGACACGTGTACAAGGCCCTGGAGTACCCCTGACACATGTACAAGGCCCTGGAGTACCCCTGACACGTGCACAAGGCCCTGGAGTACCCCTGACACGTGCACAAGGCCCTGGAGTACCCCTGACACGTGCACAAGGCCCTGGAGTACCACTGACATGTGTACAAGGCCCTGGAGTACCTCTGACACGTGTACAAGGCCCTGGAGTACCCCTGACATGCGTACAAGGCCCTGGAGTACCCCTGACACGTGCACAAGGCCCTGGAGTACCCCTGACACGTGTACAAGGCCCTCGAGTACCCCTGACACGTGCACAAGGCCCTGGAGTACCCCTGACACGCGTACAAGGCCCTGGAGTACCCCTGACACTCGTACAAGGCCCTGGAGTACCCCTGACATGTACTGCAAGGCCGGCTCACAGTGGGAAAGTCTTCAGATTCTGCAGTGTTAAATGTTTAACAATGCTCAAGGACAGCACCGACTTTGGACCCTCGGCTTTCATTTTCTCTTTCTCTTGTCGCGTGTCCTGCTGAAGTCAAATCAAATGTGTGAGATACAAGGTGGAGCTCCACAGCCTTTCTTAGGTTGCTTCTTGAGAACTACTAGTTAGGTCTAATAAAGTCACTTTTCTGATAATTGGGCTTATTAACAACTTTCATAAAGACAAATGAGTTGGGGCCAGCGCTGAGGAGTAGCAGGCAAAGCTACCACCTGTGGCACCAGCATCCCATATGGGTGCCGCTTCGTGTCCTGGCTGTTCCGCTTCTGATCCAGCTCCCTGCTAAGGCACCTGGAAAAGCAGCAAAACACGGCCCAAATGCTTGGACCCCTGATCCATGTGGGAGACTCAGGAGAAGCTCCTGGCTCCTGGCTTTGGCCTGGCCCAGCCCTGGCCGTTGTGGCCATCTTGGGGAGTGAACCAGTGGATGGAAGATTCTCTCTCTCTCTCTCTCCTCCTTCTTTCTCTCTCTCCCTCCCTTTCTCTCCTCTCAGTAACTCTCCCTTTTAAGTGAATAAAATCTTTAAAAACATGAGTTTAATTGCTTCGACTTAAAAAGCAACCATTTAAGGGGATAAGAGCTCGCACACTTGCGCTAATTTATTTCTGCTCTATGACTTCAGAGCAAGAAGCAGCTAACTAGATAATCCCCTGACAGACTCAGAAATGAGGACCAGATTTTTCAAAATGGAAAATTGATATAATTAGAAAGCTATTAACTTTTTCTCCCATTCCCACATCCTGGAATAAGTAAGCCACAGGAGACCTATCCTTCAAAATAATTAAATTTCCAAATAAGACTTTTGCTTTAAGAACTATGTGAGGCCATCGGTTTGTTAAGCTGAGGTGCGTGACTGTGAACGTTGGAGGCCTGATCCTGTTATCTCTGCGTTCCCACTCTGTTTGGGGAGCTCCAAAAGGACACACATCGGGGATTCCCCATGAGCTAAGTGCGGCGCCTACGGCAGTGCCGAGTTTTCTGATTGGTGCGGCACTCAGTGAGGGAGGTAGCAATTGTTCCAATCCCACAGGTGGGAAACTGAGGCACCTGGGGTTTGTGTTCTCGCGCCGTTCACTAAGCTGTCTGGATGCACACACGGAAGCAGACCGGGGAGAGCAGAATGAGCCTCTGACAAACTAAAAAGCCAGGACCCTTGTCGGGGGAAGAAGGGGTGGCCGTGGAATCCCTGGTTGAATCTCAGGGCGCAGCCCTAGGGCTCCAGGTTCACCTTCCAGGGAGGCGCAGGCTCAGGCACCTCTGGTCTTTGTCTTTGTGCCCCCCACCCCCAGCTTCTGTCTTTGTGCCCCCCACACACACACACCAGCTCCTTTGGCAAGGACCCTCTCCTAGTTCCTTGCACTGCTTACCCCATGGCAACTCTGCCAGGCAGCTGGTGCCTGTTTGGGCCTCATGTGACAGCGACAGGTAACCAACTCTTAGTTTCTGATTAAGAGGAGAAAGAAAGAGGGAGGGGGAGGGGGAGGGGGAGAGAAGGGAAAGGAAAGGGAGAGGAGGGGAGGGGGAGAAAAAGGAGAGGAGAGGAGAGGGGAGGGGAGGAGGGGAGGAGAGGGGAGGGAAGGGGAGGAGAGGGGAGGGGAGGGGAGGGGAGGGGAGGGGAGGTAGGTTCTGCCTTCCAGAGGGTGGCCGGGAGCCACGGCGTGGCACACTGACTCATGTGAGGCCATGTGAGAATCGGGCCAGTTTCCCCAAAACCCTCTCCTCTCCATTTCCCCTTCAAGAGATGAACGCACTGGGCTCGGTTTCGTGCCGTGTGCAGGAGGAATCCCCTACCGGCGGCGGGGGGAAGAGGCCGCTTGGTGGGAGCCGAGGAGTCCCGGAGAAGCCGGTGGCCCGTGATTCTGTCACTTCCATCGGGAACTGCGTGGCCCCACAGTGCTGTCGGCCGCTCGGCACGCTCTGCCCTGTGTCCCGGCTGTGGGCTGTGCCCGCCGCTCCCTGCTCGCGTCACATTCTCCGGGTCGCGGACGAAGCCAGATTTGCTCCGGGAAACCTCTTCAGCAACAGGCAGTCGCCAAGCCAGGGGTGGTTTTCTAGGTCCCTGACATTCAAACACGCCATGTGTTGTCTTCCAAGCACCATGTTTGGGAAGGCCTGCACGGGTTCAGAGCCCCGATTTGTCGGCTGGGACTGGGCCTGGGACGCGGTGGCAGAGTCGGCTTCCCCTGCAGCACCGGGTGACGCGCCGTGCAGAGGGAGCTGCAAGGCGAATCTGCCTGCCTCCCCTACACCTGATCTTAGCCAAAAGGCCCAGAAGTGATGTTTGCTTCTCCCGCGAGCTCTGGACGGGAGCTGCTGCGCCGAGCCTCCCTGTGGGCGCGGCTGAAGAGAACCTTTGGTTGTCAGGAAAGTGCGGGAAGCCACGGGTGGAAGAGAGGAGTCGCGAACAAGAGATCCCTGGTTGTTTTGGAAAAGAACTGTGGGATGGGTCCTGTCTGGGGCAGGGTTCTCTCTGGACTTGCTGGCTGGCTATCAGGCAGAGAAACAGAAGGACCTGTGTCGTCTGCCGGGTTGTGTGCCCCTGTTTTCCTCTGAGGGTCGTTTTCTCATTTTCTTTTTCGCTTTTTGTAAGTCAGTGTGCTCCCACGATTACTCTAACTCCTCAGAGCCCAGGGCAGAGAGACACAGTCTGGCCAGCACAGCACAGGGCTCTACCCCAGTCATGTGTCTATCACATGTCAGCCGCCCATCAGATGTCATGCGTCCATCAGATGTCAGCTGTCCATCAGATGTCACACGTCCATCAGATGTCACACGTCCATCAGATGTCAGGCGGGCCTTCTCCTCACAGGTCTGCCCGCAGGGAGGGAGGTGCTGCTGCCGTGGGCTGACTCCGCGTGGCGGGGCCGCCGTGAGCCTTTTGGTGGTTGTCTCTGCCGGGGCGTGAGGTGGCCTGGTGTGGAAGTGCCAAGGGGGCCAGTGAGCAACCGTCTCTCCCTCCGGGCTCTCGGATTTGGGAGCTCTTTCACATGGAGCACCTCAGGGGAGCAGGTGTCGCCTCTTAGGGGTCTCACCCTGGGGTCTCACCCCGTCTTACACTGGGGGTGAGCATGGCGGCTCCTGGAGCCCCAGGATGGGAGTGAGAGTGGAGTCCGTCATCGAAGGGCAGATTCCCGTCCTCCACGGCCCTGGTTGTCTTCACATCTTCCGTCCAGCAGTTACCCGGGGGGCAGTGTCCAGAGGAGCTCCCTCTGCTGGAAGCATGGGCATGGGCACGCACAGCTGCCTCTGTGCACCACGGTGGTTGTGCTGTCCCACTCCCGGCACTCTGAGGTGCGGGGGCTCCGCCGAGGGACGGCTCCTGAGTGAGGCCCCTGGGGCGACTCCTGTCTCCCACCAGAGGAGCCTCCCTGCCTCATCGAACATTCACTGCCTGGAATGGACCACGGCGGTTTAGCGTCAGACTCGTGGGCTGGTTACCTGTTAGGTGGGAGCTGGCTTAGCCCATGGAGCCCATGGCAAGTAAGGTGTTCACTTACGCAGACGGAGCCACCATGAGGGATGTCCAGGCACGTGCTGTCCGGTGTGCGCCTCGGCGGGGACGTTGTGCATAGAAGTCGACGGAATGCCCACTGACTCTCCTTCCCACCGCACAGACGTGGAAACTGAAACGTGGACAGTTCTGGAACTCTCCAAAGCCACACAGAGACTGTGTGTCGGAGGCAGGACTCGAACCTGGGTCTGGTTGGCAAACTCCTGCTCTCAGCACAGCTGCGCGCCCCCTGCAGGCGGGCTCCCCGGGCCCGGGCAGCCGTTTCTCTGTTCTCGGCTGCAGCAGTCAGGGCCCGGAGGGGCCTAAACGCAGACACACATCTGGCTGAGAGGCAGTGCGTGGAGCTGGTCTTCTTTTAAACAAACTTTCAGCTGCAGAACAGCTCTAGATTCATGGAAGCTGTGAAGTAGTGCAAAGACAGGCTGTACCCGACGCCAGCCAGCCCTACTGTTAGTGCCTCCTTTTAGAATGATGCCGGTGCCCTCTGGCTATAAACAGTGAGAAAGCTAAACATGGGAAACTATGATGACAAGGCGACAGTGTGTTACATGTGTGATTGAATATAAACTATCTCTTATTTAGTAAGCAGTATACTCTAGTATGCTGTTGTGTAATTTTATATAACATATTTACAATGTTTGATTTATTTAATGTGTTATATGTGTTTATTACATCATTTTATTTCTATAATTGCTAATATTTTACTTACGTTTTGATCTAACATGTTATACCGTTTTACATTACATTAACATGCACAGTCTTTGATTTCTATGCATTTTGTAGAAATGTGTTCGGATGCCGGCAGTGAGCAGGACCTCTGTGACCCCCATGAACACAGCGATGGCTGGGGTGAGCCTGGGATGGCCCCAGCCCTCCGTCCACGCCACCGTCCTGGCCTCAGATTGCACACAGTGTGACTGCCCCCCGAGGCCGGGCGCTCTGTGCTGGAGGCGCTGTAGCTGGAGGGGCAGCCATGTGGGGCTCTAGGCTTTGGATCCAACATTCTGGGTGCTGTTGGCTCAGCCACCGTGGGAAAGATCCAGCACCTCTCCTGGAGCGTGTCACACACACATGCCGGGGGTGTGTTCCTGGAGCGTATCACACATGCGTGCCCGGGGTGGGTTCCTGGAGCGTGTCACACATGTGTGCCGGGGGTGGGTTCCTGGAGCATGTCACACACGCATGCTGGGGGTGGGTTCCTGGAGCGTGTCACACACACATGCCGGGGGTGGGTTCCTGGAGTGTGTCACACACACATGCCGGGGGTGGGTTCCTGGAGCGTGTCACATCACGCACAGGTGCTGGGGGTGGGTTCCTGGAGCGTGTCACACACGCGTGCTGGGGGTGGGTTCCTGGAGCGTATCACACATGCGTGCCCGGGGTGGGTTCCTGGAGCGTGTCACACACACATGCCGGGGGTGGGTTCCTGGAGCATGTCACACACGCGTGCCGGGGGTGGGTTCCTGGAGCGTGTCACACACACATGCCGGGGGTGGGTTCCTGGAGCGTGTCACTCATGCGTGCTAGGGGTGGGTTCCTGGAGCGTGTCACATCACGCACAGGTGCTGGGGGTGGGTATTACTGCCAGGCTGTGTTCCCGAGCACTGGCTGTGAGCTCCGGTGGCTCCTGGGCCACAGCGGGCCGTGACGATGCGGGGCCACGGCCACAAGTCGACCTGCAGAAGCCACATTCCTCTCAGCCTTTCGAGTCCATCCAGCCCGTGCCTCCCATTTCCTAGATGACAAAACAGATCTCAAGGTTCGCTCACTTGCAAGACAAACTCTGCCCTGGTCCCCGAAGTCGGACGTCTCCCACCCTGCCTCGGGCTTCGGGACAGTGGCTTCTCCTTTTCACATCAGCAAAGGCCACCAAACACAGATGTGCAGGCTGCCCCGGCACAGCCCCGGCACAGCCCCGGCACAGCCTCGGCACAGCCCCGGCACAGCCCCGGCACAGCCTCGGCGGGCACGCCGGCACGTGCTCTAGACAGACGGCCCCACTCCCCCCACTTCAACCTGCCTGCCCGAGTCACAGCCTGGCGTCCGTGAACTTGCTTCCTCCCTGAAAGCCGTGTCCTTGGGGCCGCTGACATTCTCATTATGCGTCTCCCAGCCCTCAGAGTGACTGCACGTTTTTTCCCTTTGTCTTTAACGAGGTTTGCCGAGCTACAGAACATGGACAGAACAATGCATCCGTATTGGTGTCCAAGGGCTTTTGACAAATGGGTGCGGTCCTGTAAATGACAAGATAGAGGTAGGGTTCCCGCATCTCAGAGCCCCCCCCCCCAAGCCCTCTGCAGTCCGTGCACGCCCCCCTTGGGCTCTGAGAGAGGCTGATCTCATTTCTACCCTGGTTTTCCAAGGGCAAGCTACACGGGAAATCATGGAGTCTGTAGCTTTTGTCTGACCGCTGTCCCTTCACACAACAGCATTGCTGTTGACTGGCACAGCCTGATGTTTCCATGGAGACGGTGACACACCCTTCGCATGCCCCGCCCCCCGCCCCGTGCCCTGCTGCCCCCTCCCCACCACCCCAACCTCCCAGCTGTCCCGGGGATAAATGTCCACCCTCCCGTAAGTCAGAGTATAGGCTGTTTACATTTGGCTGTCGGCTCGTCATTTTGTGCCTACCGCCATCTTTGGACGACCAAAGCTTTTAATTTTAATCAAATCCATCAAGTTTTTTTAATGAATCACACTCTTTATATTAAATCTAAGATGCCTTCGCCTACCTCAAGGTTAGGCTCACAGATCTCTCTGAAATGTTTTATTCAAGAAGCTTTAAGCGCCACGTTTATGCTCTGATTAATTTTGAGTTAATCTTTGATATAGTTCAAGGTGTGGACCAAAGTTCGCTCTTTGCATATGGATATTAAATTGTTCTAGCAGTGTTTTCTGAAAGGAATATTATTACTGCATGGAACTGCCAGTGCTGGTTGGTAAAATATTCGTCGTAAATGCCTGCTCATTTTAAATTACAGCCGCTGTCAAGTGCTTTAGAGAAATACAGATGAATTTCATAAAGAAGAAAAGCTATTATTCATTTTAATTTTATTCCAAAATGCACTACTGACAAAAGACCCTCAACAAAGTTTTAAAAATTCACCTTCCTCCTTCTTTTACCTGCAAGGTTTTGTAGAGGCAATGGTTGCTAAAACTGAGAAGAAAAAAACCCAGCATGTCTTGAACTGGGAAAAAGAGCTGAAAATCATATATCTGATAAATAGCTTGTTTAAGGAAAGATTCAAAAAAAAAAAAAAAACCTTAAAACTTAACCAGAAAATAAAGAACCCAATCAAATGTGGAAGTCGGGTGGGCAGACCCTCACTGGGGATGTGTTCAGACGGCAAAGCTGCCCAGCAGCAGCAGCAGGATTGAAGACCGTGGGAGCCCACCAGGCAGCGAGCTGGACCGCCCGGGTCGGCCAGGACACGAGGCACTAGGACTGCCCCCTGCTGGTGGGGATGTGACCAGGCACACAGGAATCCCGTAATGCTAAAGATACATGGAAAAACGCTTAAAAAATGAATTAACTATCTTTACATATTCAGCATCAAAAGGCCAAAGGACACTGAAGCTGTGTTTCTGAAAGCAGTGAGGACATTCGGGGCAAGGGGCGTTGCAGGACGAGGACGACAGGAAGGGGAGATATCAAAGGACCCGGAGGATGTGTGCAGCCCCTCTGTGGCCGGAGAAGCCCGTGCAGGCTCCCTGTGTTCAGGGCCTCAGGTCAGCGGCCCTCTCGGTGGCCGGAGAAGCCGGTGCAGGCTCTCTGTGTGCAGGGCTGGTTTCTGGCCATTGGTGTCCATGTCTGTGAACAGACTTCAAGGGAAAGTCCAGTCACGAGGACCTGTGGCCTTCTGCAAAAGTCCCAGACACGAGCAGTGCATGGGGCTATGAGAGCAGTAGCAGGGGGGCCATGCCCAGTGAGATGCAAGTCAAGCCACCCTGGAAATCTCTCCCCAGGCCAGACGTTCACCAAAAGGCAGGAGATACTTTGAAGAGGTCGGGTCGCACCAGCCGCAGGACTCACAGGCATCTGATTACAAGGATAAAGCAACGTGTGGAGGACAAGGCTGCACCAGGCTCACAGGGATGTCAAGACAGCCCTGGGAGAGGTGGGAGGCGCGGGGCGTAGTGAGGCTGTCGTCCGAGTGTTTGATGTGCCAAGACAGGGTTTGACAAAGAAAACCTCCCAGCCCCTCTTCCGAGGGGAGAAGGGGAGAGAAAGCAGAGATATGGGCCGGAGCTGCTGCAGCACGGGCGACCACAACGGGGGACCCAGGACGAGCGACCCACGACGGGCGACCCACGACGGCTGTGTTCTGGCCATCGCTCCTCTGTGCTCAGTTTTCAGTCTTTCGGTGAACTTCCTGGCAGTCTGACTTACCCACGGGCTTAGCTGCTATTCCAGGAGCTGCCTTCGGAATTCTCCTTCTAGCGGAGCCGCGGCCCTGATAACGCGGTTCTCATTTTAGCAACACAGAAGAGCTGTGCTTAGTGTTTCATTTACTCAGAGGGGCCTCGGGGGAAAGAGTGGATTAGAGGCTGATTCTCCAGGATCCCGTGAGAGGCAGGTGGCCTGCGATGGAAACCAGGTCAGCGCTGGGAACGGGGCCTGGGAAGCCTTCCTCTCTGGGCTCCGTGTTATCATCACAGCCTTGGGTTTCTACAGGAACCCAGCACCCTCCACGGTTCGCTACACCGGCCATGGTGCTGTTCTGTTCTCATCGTAACAAGGCCATTCTGTATCAGAGCCGCAGTCAGCGTGACACAGGGACGAAGAATCCGTCCTGTCCCTACCAGAAAGCAATGAATGAAACCCCACGTCTCAGGTGGTGCTGTGCGCACTCTGCCGAAGGCCTCAGTGGCTGATCAACACTCACCGGAATGGAGAGAATTGAAGTCACGACTGCAGTGGGATGGATTCCAGCAAGGGTGGGTGTCGGGCCCAGTGGTGAAGCCACCACCGTGGAAGCCTGCCTTCCGTACACAGCGCCCGTTCCGAGTGCTGGCTCCTCCACTTCAACCCAGCTGACCGGGGAGCAGGCGATGGCTCAGCTCCTTAGGCTGCTGCCACGTGGGACTTGAACTGGGTTCCGGGCTCCTGGCTTTGACCTGGCCCAGCTCTGGCTGTCTCTCTCTCTCTCTTTCTGCCTCTCAAACAAAATGAAACTAACCAACTAAATATTTTGAAAAATAACAGAAGAAATATAATTAGAGCTCCTGAAATTAGACAAAAAGACAAAGGTGAACACAAAATCCACATCGCCCTTGACTAAGTGATTCCGTTGGAGTCTCTTCCTAGGCATGAGGGTGGGAGAAGCAGGACGGAGAGATTCTGCATTGTGAACTGGAATAATCGCATCGCTTTGCTCTCTGCTCAGCCCAGCTGCTTTCTGCTAGAAGTTAAAACTCAGGACATGATTCCTTTGGAGCCTGAAGCTTTTTATAATTCATCTAGCCACTTCTAAGTGAAAGTAAAATATGTATTCTAAAAAAGAGGAATGTAGGCTTGAATTTGATTTAACAAACAGTGGGAGGCAAAGTGTTGAGGCCATTAAGACATAAATTACCATTAGCATGGAGTGAGAGCTCGCTTCTGACAGAGATGATATTAAATCAGAATTAGAGCAACACGTTCTGTGCCTGGAAGTACCCTCTTCCCAATGCCCTTGACATTCGGTGTGGAGTGACTTCCCATCTGCCTGTATGTAAACACGCTGTTGATGAAGACTGGTTATGCGATGCTCCACACAAGCCATTTCTTCCATTGGAGAAATCTAAGCACAGTATACAACACTAAAGCAAACGTTCAGATTTCTATCCACCATTGAATACACGTCAGAAAGTCAAGTTTGTGCAGCAGCAGCTCCTGGGAGATGGATGTTCCAACTTGTATTCCGCCTTCTGTGTTAATCTCCTGTATTATTATTATTTTATGACAGGCAGAGTGGACAGTGAGAGACAGAGACAGAGAGAAAGGTCTTCCTTTTGCCGTTGGTTCACCCTCCAATGGCTGCTGCAGCCGGCACACCGCACTGATCTGAAGCCAGCAGCCAGGTGCTTCTCCTGGTCTCCTATGCGGGTGCAGGGCCCAAGGACTTGGGTCATCCTCCAGTGCACTCCCAGGCCATAGCAGAGAGCTGGCCTGGAAGAAGGGCAACCAGGCCAGAATCCGGTGCCCCAACCGGGACTAGAACCCGGGGTGCCGGCGCCGCAAGGTGGAGGATTAGCCTAGTGAGCCGCGGCGCTGGTCCTGCATTATTATTTTTAACAGCCATTTTTGTTCTTTTACGCTTCTTATCACTTCTTATTTTTTACACTTTTTGTAATCATGATCCCTTCCCAAATGTTAGCTGAAATGCACTGTGATGTCATTACCAAATGCCTCGTGGGTGACAATGTTGCATCATCAACTGACACCAGTTTACCAACTTGAAAACCAGCACCGGATTCTACAATTTGTATGTTCTTGAGTGTACAGCACTAACGTGGGAGATGCTTCACCAGTGTCTCCAATGGCGCCACACTGCTCTAAAGTCAACAGAAGGCTCTGTGTGATGGAATGATGCTCTATATGGCATTCTCTCTATGATGTACCAGCCACACGTAGGACTCTCTATGACGATGTGACTGTTCTGTGTGATGGAATGATGCTCTATACGGCGTTCTCTATGATGTACCAGCCACACGTAGGACTCTCTATGACGATGTGACTGTTCTGTGTGATGGAATGATGCTCTATACGGCGTTCTCTATGATGTACCAGCCACACGTAGGACTCTCTATGACGATGTGACTGTTCTGTGTGATGGAATGATGCTCTATACGGCGTTCTCTATGATGTACCAGCCACACGTAGGACTCTCTATGACGATGTGACTGTTCTGTGTGATGGAATGATGCTCTATATGGAGTTCTCTATGATGGTGTGCCAGCCACACGTAGGACTCTCTATGACGATGTGACTGTTCTGTGTGATGGAATGATGCTGTATATGGAGTTCTCTATGATGGTGTACCAGCCACACGTAGGACTCTCTATGATGATGTGACTGTTCTGTGTGATGGGATGATGCTGTATATGGAGTTCTCTATGATGGTGTACCAGCCACACATAGGACTCTCTATGATGATGTGACTGTTCTGTGTGATGGAATGATGCTGTATATGGAGTTCTCTATGATGGTGTACCAGCCACACGTAGGACTCTCTATGATGATGCAGCCACATGTGACGGGGGGCAGCTGAAATGTGTCTCGAGCCGTGAAGGAACGGAGCTTTCCTTCTGCTTTGCTGCAGCTGATGTGACAGCAAGTGGCTGCATGTGGTTGGTGACCACCACGCTGGACAGCACAGACCTAGGGACATGTCCAGCTCAGCAGCTGCCTGCAAATCATATTCAGTATTTCTTACCACCACCAAGAAAAGCATAGATGCCCACCTGCTGTCTTTCCCAGGATGGGAACAGGCTGTCTTTGTGGGCAAGAATGATAAAAATAACAAGCACTTGTTAACTGATCATTGTAGCCCAGATTTTGAGCTGAGTGCCTAGAGTACTCACTGCCCCAAATCACACTCTTCTCTGTGTGCTTTCTATGTGTGGTTGGGCATCACATCAGTGTCCGGTGTGTCTGTGTGTCTGGTTACTTGGCTACAGAAATGCAGTAGATTCATTTATTGTTTTCTTCGTCACTTTTCCCATTGAAGGGGAGGGATGTATCCTGGCCTCTTGACCTTGAGTTCTGTTCCGCTTCTTGCTCTGATCAACAGGAGACGCAGTACTGCTTCTCCCATCGGAGACGAGGCTTCAGAGCCTTGCACGTCTCCACCTGCTTTCCCAAGCTCCTGCCTACTTCATGAGAAGAACAAGGAGCAACTGGGCCGGGGGTCCCTGAGGGACAATGGCAGAGAGATACACACGCAGTCTCCCAGCCAGGGTGAACGTGGACCAGCCAACTGCTGCCCATCCAGACACGTGAGCGATGGCGCTTCTTTTGCTGTTGATTTTTCTTAATTAGCCTTAATTATAAAACAAATCCAGAAGGGAGCCAACAAATCACCAGGCTGTGAACAGAAGTGGTTCCTTTCCAATGCTCAGCACAAAGCCTAAATGATCTTAGAGAGAGAGAGAGAGAGAGAGAGAGAGAGACCAGGGGATGGATAAAGAAAGACCCAACTATGCATTGTCCACAAGAAGTCCCTTTAAACTGATGATGTCCCAAATGATGCCAGCTATAACTGTGTGACAGTCTGGAGAAGACAAACTTCCTGAGACAATAGAAAGGTTTCCTGGATTCGTGGGAGGGAGGGGGGTTGACTGGGTGGGATTTTGAGGGCAATGAAACTGTTCTTGTGATACTACCTGACATTATGCACTTGACAAAACCCACGGAACATACAAGACCAAGACGGAACCTGGCTGTGAACTTGGGCTTTGGGTGATAATGATAGGTCAGTGAAGCTCGTTGATGGGAGCAAACGTACTATTGTGTGTGGGACGCCAACAGAGGGAGGCTGGCGGGGGCTGGGGGGGCATGGAGTGTGTACGGCAACCACTGTAACCTCACTCAATTCTGCTGTGAACCTAGGGATTCTCCAAAACCAAAGTTTATATTACAGCAAAAACCAGGCAAGAGTCTGTCCAGGGCTCCAGTGTTGTCCTCACCAGCTCTCGACTCTGCTTCATCCGTTGGCTTCACGCTCAGACTGACTCTGTCCACGAACCAGCCCCTGGCAGACCAGCGTTCTCAGCCTAAACCTCAGAAGAGAGAGGTGCTCTTCACCTGCATTCCCCTAGGATCCTTGTAGCAGCCGACGCTTGGCGTTGGGTCTCGGTGTGACCGCATTCAGACTTCCCTAGGGTGGGTGGAATGCTCTCAGAGGCTGGGCTAGGCAGTGAGAACCCCCTGCCCCTGGGGACTAGACTCAGCCCCCCTGCCCTGGGGCGTAGACTCAGCCCCCCCCCCGCCCCTGGGGAGTAGACTCAGCCCCCCCCTGCCCCTGGGGAGTAGACTCAGCCCCCCCCGCCCCTGGGGAGTAGACTCAGCCCCCCCCTCCCCTGGGGAGTAGACTCAGCCCCCCCTGCCCTGGGGAGTAGACTCAGCCCCCCCCGCCCCTGGGGAGTAGACTCAGCCCCCCCCGCCCCTGGGGAGTAGACTCAGCCCCCCCCACCCCTGGGGAGTAGACTCAGCCCCCCCCTCCCCTGGGGAGTAGACTCAGCCCCCCCTGCCCTGGGGAGTAGACTCAGCCCCCCCTGCCCTGGGGAGTAGACTCAGCCCCCCCCGCCCCTGGGGAGTAGACTCAGCCCCCCCCGCCCCTGGGGAGTAGACTCAGCCCCCCCCGCCCCTGGGGAGTAGACTCAGCCCCCCCTGCCCTGGGGAGTAGACTCAGCCCCCCCCCCCCGCCCCTGGGGAGTAGACTCAGCCCCTCCCGCCCCTGGGGAGTAGACTCAGCCCCCCTGCCCTGGGGAGTAGACTCAGCCCCCCCCCCCGCCCCTGGGGAGTAGACTCAGCCCCCCCCACAGGAATAGACTCACCTGCACCTGCACCTGTGAGCGGACAGCAGACCCGCTCTTCTATGCACAGTGCCTGGGAACCAGCGGGAAGCCCTGCTCCTGGGTGGCTACACTTTTAGAGCGGAGCACTTCCTTCCCAGCACCGGCTCCAGGCCGGGGAACGCAGTCTCCTGGTGCTCAGGGACCGTGTGGTGACTGTGGGCGAGGCTGAAGAACGTGGCTCCCGTGACTTCTGCATGAAGGTCATGGTGGGGAGTGTGGCCAAGAGCCTGGACAGATGCGAGAGCCTGCACATTGGAAGGCCATCCTTCCCATTAAAAATGCAATCTTCAATGGCTGGCTTGAAATTTATAGTTGTTTTCAAAACATGATCATGGAAAGAAAAAGCGGATAGGATTTAGCTGAAAGTCAATGGCCGGGTTCTCCGTAGCAAACACTTGGCTTCCCAAGAACTGGTGCATTTTAATTAGCCGTGTGCCAGCCGGTTCACAATGTAATAGGACAGTGTGCTGGTCAGATGGCTGGGGAAATAATTAGAAGGACAGGAAGTACAAGTTTAATTTAAATGGGGCAATGATGAGCTGGAGTTTGACATTTCACTATTTAGCATTATTAGTTATATGTGTAACAAACCATTGCACTAAAAACAAAAAATGAAGACAGACCAGCTCGTGTAATTCCAAACACCCCATTTCCCCTCCCTCCCTTGCCGATCTGCCAGCTAGGCATTATAGCCCCTCCTGGCTGCTGGTTTTAACCATGCTTGATGGCTCCCAGCACGTGCTAGGCCCAGATGGCTCGACTTTGCTACAGGAGAGGCTGAGGTTAGGCCACGTGCACGCAGCATGGGTCTCTCCCGTGCTGTCAGAGCCAGCCTGGCTGACCCGGGGTGGAGGAGCTCAGGGGGAGCGCTCAGGGCTCCCGTGAGTCTGTTAGACTCCAGCCACTGTGATGGGACTTCCACAGGAGACCCAGGGAGCCCTGAGGGTCCCTCTCCTTGCTGAAGCCCGAGACCTGCAGGGGCCACTCGGCGTTGGGGCCCAGTCCTGGTGCTCTGAAGTCACCTGTGTCGGGGTGGGGGGCGTTCAGTGAGGGTCTGGGGAAGGTGACTGCTGTCCTCGGCTTTGACTCCCTGAAATGTGTTGCTGAATTTGGAGTCCTCCTCCTGAACCTCTCCCTCCCCTGACTATTTGGGGCTGAGAGTCCTTGTATTTTTGCATGAGCAACGGCCAATAACTCTATTAAGGTTGCAATAAAGGCATTTTGCTCCTCTGCCATTTTTAAATTTGTGCACCTGCACGGGAGCCAACAATGAAGAGCTTGGGATGGAGCAGGGGGCCGTCCACCCACGCGAAGCCTAAGCCAGCTGGTTGTGCCCTTGGGTGGCATCGGCAATGATAACTCTGAGACTCAGGTCAGAGCATCAGATGAGCAGAAGCAGGGGGGGGACGTTCTGGGTTGTTTTAGGGAGACGTGTGTATGTATTCACCCTTTTAATTTGAACCTGGAAATAGTAGATTGGTTTGGGCTGGGCAGTTTTAAATTCCCATGGTGCCACTCTGCCCAAGCGAGGGAGGTGACCCTTCGGGCAAGCATGCAAGTTTCCATCTACCCCTGAGCGTCTGCCACTGAGCCCGTCACTGCGGCTTAGAGGGCACCCGGAGGACGCGGTGCAGGGTCTGGCTGACTGCGGTGGCCTGGGAAGTGCACTCCCGGGGAGCGCTGGGAATACTGGGGGGCCCTGGGACTGTCACATCCCCTCTCGGCTGCTTGCTCTTCATCTCTCCTTTGCCTGTGACTCCCCCACTGGACTATAAGGTCCAGGAGAGTGGGGATCTCTGTTGCCTGGCTCCCCGCTCTGCCTGGGACGGAGCCTGGCCCCAGCGGCTGCTGCGTGTTACACGTGTGGCGTCTGCGCAAGGTGCACACGTGTGGAGGGCTGGCGTTGCTGACCGTGTCGTCAGCACCTTGCTGGCCTGGGGTGGTCCCAGCTTCAAATACGGTGTCCCTTGAGTGAGATGACACCTAGAAAACCCCATGTTCTGGTTCCATATTCAAAGCAGGTGCTGGTCTCTGGGTTGCAGCCCCTCCCAGGGGCCAGCCGGGCAGCCTCCGGTAGGGAGGGACAGGGCTGTGCTCTTGGGCGTGATGAGGCTTTGAGGGCTCTGACCGTGAGTTTTCAGAACTGAAGCAGCAGTTGGCCCCCTGTTGGGACTTCAGACCTGGGACCATGCGCTAGGATGGGCTGGGTTGTTCTCAGGTGCTCCCCCCCTCCCAGTAGCAGCAAATGCGGGAAGGTGAGGGCACAGGTCCCTCACCCCAGCGGCTGTTGGGTGGCCTCAAACTCCTCCTTAACACAGTGCCCACTCGGCCGGCAGAGGAAGCACCACCTGTCACCCTGGAGCCGTCCTCCGGGAATTGATGCCCGTCCAGACCCTGCCGTGCCTGGGAACACGTTCCTGGGGCGGGCCCCGAAAGCCGGCGTCACTGGTGTGCTGATCTCAACGTGAGCTCACTTCTCCTCCCCCAGAGCCCAGGACAGCAGCAACTATCCCCCCGACGAACACGGAGAAGTCCCTTAGTCGGAGCTGCGCTGTTTTCAATGTCCCATCACAGGACCCACAGGCCAGACTCAAGGGACAAAAGACAAGCACCCCACTTCTGATCACGAGGTCCCCGTCTCTTCGTCCATGCCTCCCACTCAGAATGACCCAGAATAAAGCAAACTTTCTCAAACTGCTGCGGTGAGGGTACGGGCGCAGTTCCACACCCAGGGTTCCTGGAGTGCTTGAATAGGCACCATCAGCCAGAGAGCCCTTAGAGAAATTGCATAAGCTCGTGATTAAACACATTACTTCCAGATAATTCTTCCAGACCAGTGGTTTTCAACCAGGGGCATTCTGTCCCCTGGGGGTCGTTGCACACTGCCCCGTGGGGCTGCTGCCCCTGGTGCACAGGGACCGAGAAGGCCGCCCACCACGCACGGGCAGCCTCCCCCACTCATTCCCTGTGGGAACACGCTGTCTGCAACATGGCTGGTGCCCAGACGGAAAAATCTCATGCTCTCTCGGCATCAAGCTTTTGTAACTAGCTCAGTGAGCCGCGTAGATGGGGCGGGTTTATCGGCTTCTCATTAACTGGAGACAGAGTGTGGTCACACACTTGGAGCTTCCGAGAGCCAAGGGATGCCCTCCGCTGAGCTTCTGCCCAGATAAGTGCCGGCAAGACCTCAGGCTAACTGAACAGTATCGGCATTCAGATCCGAGTTTTGACCCAGATGGCCTTCCTCTGGCCGTGCCACTTGGAGCTGCTGGCAACCCCCTCACTGGAGGTGGTCACGGGGGTCCCTGCACTTAAAGGACACCCCAGCCACACACCGCGGGCTGCCGTGGTCTTTGTGGTCCTTCTTCTGAGTCTATCTGGCTACTTCCAGAAGTTTGTAAAAAGTGGAATTTTAAGAAATGAGTTTATTGTAGGGCTCACAATTTTTGAAATCCAGGTATACAAAGAATAGTTTTAAAAGTTGATGAAAACTCAACCTGTGTTATGAATGAACTGTAAAAGGACTTCAACAATTTTTGCATCAAAATAGACTTTTTAAATTCCATTTTCCATGAGCTTTCTGAATGACTCCCATGTATGTCAGCGTGTAGGTGTGTATTTATGTGTATATACACATCTATTTCACTTGTCTTTCATTTCTTTCCCTGTTTCAGAGGAATGTTAATACTCACTTGTGATTAGAAGACTTCCAAAGGTGCCCTGAGCTCCGGCTGTCTTGGAGAAAGCTGGTGACCATTGCCAGTCACAAGAGCCCCTGAGACAGGGCACCTGCGCGCTCTCCCCCTCTCCCCCCTCCCCCTCTCCCCCTCTCGCCCTCTGCCCCCTCTCCCCCCTCTCCCCCTCTCCCTGTCCCCCTCTCCCCCTCTCCCCCTCTCCCTCTCCCTCTCTCCCCCTCTCCCCCTCTTGTTGTCAGTACTCCGTCGATTGTAACAAGATTGTAACAAGGGCTGTTCTCAGATCACTAGCATGTCTCTGCCCGCCTTGTGGTGATGGACTTTATTTCTAAGTAATTTTTCTCCCAGCTGTGGTGGTTCCTTCTGTATAGTTACCTTAAGTGCATCACTGAAATTCTGGAGCTTAAGAAATATTCAGTATAATGGGCGGGAATTCAGTGGTAAACCAGATGCGGCCTTGATTTTAAAAGCTGAACGTACAATCTCAGTAGGCTCAGATCTCACTGTAGCCCAAACCTCATACCCCAGACGGACAAGCACAAGGCCTGGGTACTCTGCAGGTGCTGAATAAATGCCCTGGGAGAAGATTGTTGCGTGGGATGCACAGATAACAAACGCTGTGGCCACACCTCACGCTTGGCTACTCTACTTGAGAGTCCGGTGCCTCTGGGTTTTGGTGTTGTGAACTCCTGGACAAAGGAAATGTCTTCCTTTGTAATTGGTAAGGGTCAGCGTGGCTGCCCAGAACCTGAAATTCAAATAGGAAAGTGTGGAACAGTGACCGGGTGGCAGCAAGACCAAGACAGGGACTGGGCGGGGCATGAGCGTTCACGGGCTAGGACTGGGCTAGGAAGGAGACTGACCGGAAGAAGAAGTGGTCACGTGAGGTAGTTACCTTCTGCCGGGGGACACCTCCGGGCCCTGCGACATCTTCAGACCACCCACCATCCATTAGTCCACATATCCAGCCCTCACCCCTCCCTGTGTCCATCCATCACCCAGCCATTCGTTCATCTACCTGTGTACCTAGACATCTGGCCATCCATCCATCCATCCACCGTCCATCCATCCGTCTTTGGGTCCATCAATCCATTACCATTCCGTCTGGCCATCCGTCCATCCCTCCTTCCACCTCTCCATGCATCCATCTGTCCATCATGACCTGTTGTGGGTGTCTGCTGTGCACTGGCAGCTGTTGGAGGAACAGCAGTAAACACAGACAAAAACCTGTCCTCACAGGTTTCCACCCAGTGGGCAGACATACAATAAAAACAAGTGACAATAAACATGTGGTACATTGGATGTTGGTGAGGAGCGGCAGCCTGGGTGAGTGGGCTTTTGTGAGGTCATCAAGTAGAGGTTCCATCTGCCTGAAGGAGGGGAGGCAGGAGGGAGGGTAGGAGGGGAGGTAGCAGGGGAGGCAGGAGGGGCGTCTAAGCTCTAGGACAGTGGTCCGGGCCAGGCGCTGAGCCAGCCCAGGCCAGAGGCAGAAGCCTGCCCGGTGTGAGTCCAGAGCAGTGGGGACACTTGGGCTGGAGCAGATTGAGCTAAGGAGCCAGGAGTTGGTGGCAGGTGGACAGTGGGCACACAGGCAAGGCTGGGCCTTGCATTGACCTCTCCCACTGTGGAGGAGGAGACCAGGTAGCTAACCAAGAAAAGAACACGTTTTGTCTTGTGAAGTCCAGGAGCACAGTGCCTGTGTCTGCTGGGCAGGTGTCAGCTTCTTGCTGCTCCAGGCATGGTGGAAGTGCAGGGCAGGTGGGTGTGGGCGGAGGCACCTGGCGGAGGTCCAGGCCTCTGTCACAAAACCAGAGTGAAGCTGGTACTGTGAGAACAAATCCAGCCTCCTAAGAAGAACGTTAACCTCTCTTACAGACCCCATCACCTCTCAACTCTGTTCCACTGGGGACCACGTCTCACATGAGTTTTCCAGGGAGCAAGCTATATTCAGCCCATGGCACACGTCTTTTGATAAAGACTTTGGCTTTTTTCCTAATTTGATGAGAGTGTGTCCTATGGCTTAAATATCTTTTTAAAAAAATTTATGGGGAGGGGGGAGAGAGAGAAAGCGTGCCAGGAGCCAGGAACTTCTTCCAGGTCTCCCACATGGGTGTAGGGGCCCCAGCACTGGGGCCATCAAGTGCTGCCTCCCCAGGTGCATTAGGGAGCTGGATTGGAAGCACAGTAGCCAGGACTTGAAGCGGCACCAGATTCGGGATGCCAGCATTTAAGAGGTGGCTTACCCACTGCTCCACAACGGCAGATCACTCGGCTGCTATGGAGGGAAGAGACAGAGGGGTCGGGGTGAGGGCCAGACTCAACAACATCTGAGTATCACCGAGGAAACCAATAAGGCTGTGGTCTTGTCCGGACACGCTCAGAAGGCAGCTTATGGGATCCTACGGCGCCTGTGTTCGTAGCTCCACAGGAGCCAGACCCGGGCTCCGGCCTTCCAGGCGGCACAGCTGGCCTGCTTGGGATAGCTGGGGGCCTCGCTGGCTGCGCTCGTGTCCCATGGTGGGCAGGGCTCCTGGGCCTTTCTTTTCCTTCTCTTCACCTGTTCGCAGTTCACAACCGTCCTGGTTCCCGAGCGGGACAAGGCTCGGAGCCACAGGAAATGCAGGTAACTCCTGTGCTTGCAGGACCTCTGCCCTCAGCAGGTGCAGCTTGGGTGACCAGAGCAAAGATCGGGAAGCAGAGCGTGGCCGAATCCTGGCTCTGCCCCCCGCGGCTGGATGGGGGGGCAAACGCCTTAGCATCTCTGCCTTGGCTTGCTCACCGGCACTTGGAGCCCGGCTGGGGCTTCCCTGGTGGCGCATGAATGGCTGAGAAGGTCCTGATTCCAGGCCGGCGGGAGGCAGCCCTGGGGAGCGGAGCTACCTGCTCCCGCCATGGGCCGACCGGGGCTTGATCCAATTCTTCGGCATCCTGCTTTGAATCTCCCCATGTGCTTAGGAGCCGATGTCCACTGGATGTCCCCGATTCTCTGAAGCAGCCGATGGCAGGGGAAGAGCAGCGGGGGCAGAGCGGTTGACTCGCTTCCTGGGACCTCAGCATCGCAGCAGAGCGCCTGGGTCAAGTCCCGGCTGCTGTCTACACCCCGTGACACCAGCTATCTGCACCACATGACACCTGCTGTCTGCACCCTGTGACACCTGCTGTCTACACCATGTGATGCCTGCTGTCTACACCATGTGATGTCTGCTGTCTACACCATGTGATGCCTGCTGTCTACACCCAGTGAGACCTGTGGTCTACACCACATGACACCTGCTGTCTACACCATGTGATGCCTGCTGTCTACACCATGTGATGTCTGCTGTCTATACCCTGTGACTCCAGCATGTGACACCTGCTGTCTACACACCATGATACCTGCTGTCTACACCATGTGATGCCTGCTGTCTACGCTCAGTGACACCTGCTGTCTACACCATGTGATGCCTGCTGTCTACACCACATGACACCTGCTGTCTACACCATGTGATGCCTGCGGTCTACACCACGTGACACCTGCTGTCTACACCATGTGATGCCTGCGTCTATACCCCGTGATGCCTGCTGTCTACGCTCAGTGACACCTGCTGTCTACACCATGTGATGCCTGCTGTCTACACCACATGACACCTGCTGTCTACACCATGTGATGCCTGCTGTCTACACCACATGACACCTGCTGTCTACACCATGTGATGCCTGCTGTCTACGCTCAGTGACACCTGCTGTCTACACCATGTGATGCCTGCTGTCTACACCACATGACACCTGCTGTCTACACCATGTGATGCCTGCGGTCTACACCACGTGACACCTGCTGTCTACACCATGTGATGCCTGCGTCTATACCCCGTGATGCCTGCTGTCTACGCTCAGTGACACCTGCTGTCTACACCATGTGATGCCTGCTGTCTACACCACATGACACCTGCTGTCTACACCATGTGATGCCTGCTGTCTACACCACATGACACCTGCTGTCTACACCATGTGATGCCTGCTGTCTACGCTCAGTGACACCTGCTGTCTACACCATGTGATGCCTGCTGTCTACACCACATGACACCTGCTGTCTACACCATGTGATGCCTGCTGTCTACACCACATGACACCTGCTGTCTACACCATGTGATGCCTGCTGTCTACGCTCAGTGACACCTGCTGTCTACACCATGTGATGCCTGCTGTCTACACCACATGACACCTGCTGTCTACACCATGTGATGCCTGCGGTCTACACCACGTGACACCTGCTGTCTACACCATGTGATGCCTGCTGTCTATACCCAGTGAGACCTGCGGTCTACACCATGTGATGCCTGCTGTCTACACCATGTGATGCCTGCTGTCTACGCTCAGTGACACCTGCTGTCTACACCATGTGATGCCTGCTGTCTACGCTCAGTGACACCTGCTGTCTACACCATGTGATGCCTGCTGTCTACACCACATGACACCTGCTGTCTACACCATGTGATGCCTGCGTCTATACCCCGTGATGCCTGCTCTCTACACCACATGACACCTGCTGTCTACACCATGTAACGCCTGCTGTCTACACCACATGACACCTGCTGTCTACACCCCATGATGCCTGCTGTCTACACCACCTGAAGCCACCGTGGGTTCACAGCTTTCACCCAGGAGTTAATGTGGGCTCAGTGTGCACTTGTTTCCCCAGTGTTACTTTATGTATCGGTTCCCCAGCTCCTTGCTTAGGGAATTTGGTGCCCGGCACAGCCCAGAGGCGGCCCGGCAGTCGGTGTGTCTATGGGCTTGGGTTGCAGGCACGGATTCAGGAGGGACTTATGGGAATGAGCTGCTCCGTGCAGAGCCTCGGAGATCACGCGGAGTGGGGCGGTGGGGGGTGTTAGCCCCGCAGGGCATGGGGGGCTGTGTGAGTTGGGGCTCCCCAAACACAGATCCTGACACGGCCCAGGAGGCGTGAGGGGACAAGAGGAGGTGAGGCAGGCAGGAGTCGGGGCGTCCTCTGCGGCTCAGCGAGCAGGTGACGACACAGGCTCAGCAGCACGGGAGTCGTCGGCTCTGGATCTCCCAGCGATGGGGGCAGCCAGGGGTCCCGTCCCCCAGCGCTCACACCTTGTTGGGGGAGGCTCAGCAGCAAATCGTCTCAGACAGAACATGGGGTGCAGAGTGTCAGACACGAAGACTGTGAGTGACAGCTCAGCCAGCCAGGGGCAGTGTCCTAAATTCCTTTAGATCCACTGGCCTGGGAGGGCCGTGACCTAGGGAGGGTGGACCCAGGGCAGGCCCAGCTAGAGGCTGGCCACACCCTGCCCCGGCCTCCCAGCTGGCCTCTGGGTTACCAGACCGCCTCCCTCCCCCAACACCCGGGCTCAGGGTGCAGACAGCCTAGTCCAGCGTCCGTCTCCGTGGTCTCGGCAGTTGCTCTAAGGACGCGCTGCAAGTCCTGGCTCTGTTTCTCGCCATGAAAACCCACAGTAATAGTTCCAGTAGAAAACCCAATCTCTCCAAAGCAGCTTCTTGGCAGCGATTGTACCTTCCTTCAATCCCCGGCTTTGCTTCTGACCACGCCGACCATCCACGGAGGCCCGACGCCCATGTCGGGGCTGTTGTGTGGGTCCCGGCTGCTGGTCGGGGGAGTCTGGGTGGAGGGGAGGTGCCCTGGGCAGCGCTGACCGCCCTCTGTGGGGTTCCCAGCCTCACACCGCAGTCCAAGGCTGAGACACCCCTACGTTTCAGTCCTCAGGGTCATCACCCTCATCACGCGGTTCTCAGCAGCATGGCCAATCCGAAGCTGTAGAGCCGTTTATATATTTGCCTGTAACCACCTGGCACTTCTGACACATACACAGACCAACAGTTCTTGTTAGGAATGACGCTCATGATGGCCAGGAGCTGGCTGAGCTGGACCTGTGAGCTGGGAGCTCATTCCAGGAATCCAGGTCTCCCGTGTGGGTGGCACAGGGTCTCCCTCGTGGGTCCCAACTAGCTGAGCTGCATCACACGGCCTCCCAGGGTGCACATCAGCGGGAAGTTGAAGCTGGGGCCGAGTCGAGACGCAAGCCCGGGGTCGGTGTCGGTGTCCCCGGCATCGTCTTAACTGCTGCCCCGAACGCCTGCCCAGGGACGTGGCGTCTTAACTGCAGACCAACCCCCCTCCCAAAATGATCGGTCTTCAGTGCGTAAAGTGCATCACACGACAAAGGAGGTATTCCACTGGGGCAGACAGCGCAGTCTGTGAAGCAGCGTGCGTTTCGTGGCTGAATTAGAAACCAGGCCTAGTGCAGGCTTGACAGCTGCACGCCAGGGGCAGTTGCCAGCATCTGCCGTGGCCGTAATGTGATGGGAAGTATCCGTAAGTCCCGCGGTGACGTCACGGTTATTGCCGACACAGCCCTATGTAGTGCTGGGAATGGGCCATGGAGCCTGGATGTTATTTCTAATTTTGTTCTATTGTTTTTCCTCCTGACCTTGAAAAAGATGCTTAGCTTGTGTGGCATCTGTATCCTCACCTATGAAGGGGAGAGTGGGAGCTACGCTGGGGGCGTGGAGAGAGGTGGACACAGTGCCCTGACACAGCCTGTGTGGCGGGCAGGATGGCTGTGCTTACGAGTCAGGGAACAGCCCCGGGGATGGGGGCCAGCACGAGGGATGGAGGAGCGCCAGGTGCCCTGTGCTGATGGGCTGTGCCCCTCAACGTCAAAGCTACGGAAGTGACCGTTTGAGCACTGCAGTGACAAAGCACAGGTGTCTCAGGTCTCCAGGTCCCGAGTGTCCCTGGTCCTGCAGGTGGCACAGTGTAGAGAGAGCGTGTCCTTGGCGACACTTAGGAGAGAAGAGGCCTGAGTGCCCGGCCCACTGCCCTCCGGACAGCAGACAACACTGCCTTCCGGGCTGGGTGCTCGAACACAATGGTAACAGCTCCGGGATTGTCACAGCTTTGGAGGGTGCTGACTTTGGTGCTTCCATCTGTCAAACCGTTGTCACCTACATCGAATGTTCCATCATTCTGCATTTAAAAAAATATTTACGTATTTGAAAGAGGTACAGAGTGAGAGGGGGAGAGAGAGAGAGAGAGAGAGAGAGAGAGGTCTTCCATCTGCTGGATCACTCCTCAAGTGGTTGCAATGGCCAGTGCTGGGCCAGTCTGAAATCAGGAGGCAGAAGCTTCATCTGGGTCTCCCATGTGGGCGTCAGGGGCCCAAGCACGTGGGCCATCTTCTGCTGCCTTCTCAGGCCATTAGCAGGGAGCTGGTTGGGGAGTGGAGCAGCCGGGACTTGAACTGGTGCCCATAAGGGATGCTGGCATCCCAGGTGGCAGCGAGACCCATATGGCACGACACCATATTCTGCATGTCTGAGTCCTCTGTTTAAAAGAGAAAAGAAAATCAAAGCAAGCAGATGAGTGGACACACATGATTTCTCGCTCGCGGGGAGGATTTGTTATAGGATGAGAAAGATTGTGTTTTCTTTCAGTTGTAAGTGACATAAGATTGTATGTTTTTCTAAGAGGTTAACGTCAGGGACGATGACTCCAGTGTTAGTTGTTGTCCTGTAAGCTGGATCGGGCAGGACGGTGACCACGGACCCATGGCTATTTGAATGATTTCAAGATCCAGGCTTCAGTGGCGGGAGTCCCGGGTTGGATGCTCAGTAGCCGTGGCAGGTGCGTCAGCCAGCAGCTTCTAGAACATTTTCCTCACTGCAGCTGCTCCAAGACTCGGGTAAGGAACTGCTGGGGCTGGATTCGGTCCAGGAAGGCAGCGTGGGCTTCGCAGCAGGCACTCCTCCAGCACACGCGCACGGCGTGGACACCCTGGCCACCCTCCGCTCTCACACTGAGATTGCCTGGGAGGGTAATAATTTAGCCCAGCAGCTGCTCCGCACAATCCCGGATCAGTACTGATTTTGACACTCTCAGGATTGGCCTGGAGTTCCTATTTTTCAGACCTGGTATTGAAAGAATCTGATTCTCTCTGGCGTGCGTTCTCCCCAGCTACTCCTCACGTTGCACATTCCTATCTGTGAATCCAATGTGGAAGTGACAGACACACATTTATAACATAGAATTGCATGTAATCAGGTGGCAATACGGTTTAAAAATCCTGCTGCTGGCGTAGGCATTTAGTGGGGGGTTAGGACACCCTGCACCCCATGCCGGGTGGAACTCTTGGGTTCAGCCCCAGCTCTGCCCTGACCCCAGCTTCCTGCTAGCGTACACCCCGAGAGGCAGCTGTAATGGCGCAGGCAGCGTGGTCCCTGCCACTCAGCTGGGAGGCCCGGATGGAGTTCCTGACGCCCGGGCAGATGGGGGATCCGTATTCTCCATCAACTTTCCACAGGGACTTTCTTTCCTTCTCTCCCCCTCCCTCCCTCCCCCTCCCTCTCTTCTCTCCTTCCCTCCCCCTCCCTCCCTCCCTCTCTCCCTCCATTCCTTCCTCCCTCTCTTCTCTCCTTCCTTCCATCCTTTTCCTCTCTTCCTTCCTTCATTCATATCCCCTCTCTCCCTCTCCCTCTCTCTCTCCCTTTCTCCCCCTCTCTTTCCCTCTACCTCCTTCCCTCCCTCTCTCCCTCTCCTTCCATCTTGCTATCTCTCTCTCTCTCCTTCTCTCTCTCCCTCTCTTTCCCTCTCTCCCTCTCTCTCTCTCCCTTTCCCTCCATCTTCCTCTCTCTCTCCTCCCTCCCTCTCTCCCTCTCCCTCCATCTTCCTATCTCTCCCTCCCTTTCCCTATCTCTCTCTCTCCCTCTCTCCCTCTCCCTCCATCTTCCTATCTCTCCCTCTCTCTCCCTCTCCCTCTCCCTCTCCCTCTCCCTCTCCCTCCATCTTCCTATCTCTCTCTCTCCCTCTCTCTCCTCCATAGGACTGTGACGGCCTCCGCCCAGACCTGCCCCTCTGGAATGTTTCTCTGCCTGGGCCCTGGCTCACTGGCGCCAGCCCAAGGCTGCAGGAGGAGGGGCCGTGTCTTCCCTCTGCCCTCACCTGTCCCTAGTGCCGTGTCAGGCGTGGGCCCCGTGCACTGCGGGCTCCCGGTGCGGTGCCAGGGATCTGAAGCCACTGCTCCGTGGCAGCTCCACAGCTGCCCGAGGATTCAGCTCCGGTCTCCAGCCTCTGGGCCCGCGCAGCACCGAGCCATCGGGAGTTCCTCCCGGGCAAGGGGCCCGCTCACATGTGGATCACGACTCTAATTCAGACTTGATTTCTAGCAGTGCTGTGAGCTCCCCCGGCGTGCATCTCTCCGTCCTGCCGTCTCATCAAGTTTAAGTTTTAATTAAACAGCTGCCATTTGCTTGTTTGTCCCGTGGCAACCTGATGTTGTTTTAAATTTTAATTTCGTTCAAGCTGGGGAAGCGGCACAGGGGCGCCATTGTCGAGGTCCACTTGAGCTGAGGCCTAACGCGGATGCTCTCGGCCAGGTACAGGGAGCTGGGAGGAGGAGCTTGGAGCTGGGGTGCAGAGGCCGACGGCACTGGCTGGAGCCCAGGACAGAGGCGGCACGGCCCCAACGTTCAAACCTGTGCGTCTCCTTCTGCGATGTGCCCGGTTCCGTCTGCTCAAGGCGCCGCCCCCCTCTGTCAGTGGCAGCCGGATCCCCACTTCTGCTGCAGGGGCTCCTCCTGTCTGTTCCACCCGGTGCTCTCTGCCCTCCGTGGCCTCCGTCCCTCTGCCACCGTCTGTCTGGCGCTCTCTCCGCCTCTCATCGTGCTGGTCCTCTTTCATGCCAGGACCCAGCTCTCTGTTGGTCTCTGTAACTGTCTCCTTCATGTCCGTCCATCTTGCTGCTGTCCATTTCTCCCCGTTGAAGCTCCTGTGCCCTCTCCTGGGGACCCTGTCTCTTTGTCTTACCGCCAATCCCTGTCTCGGCCCTCCGATTGCCTCGCTAGCTTCCATGTCTTCTCTTCCTCTCTCCTACTCAGAGAAGTGGTCCTGGGCTTGTTCTTCTGAGCCCAGAACCAAGCAGCTGCCTCTGCCTTCCGACGCGTGGGGGCCGGTCCCTCACACAGCCCTCTCTGTTCAGCCCCGGAAGATGGAGACCAGGGGCCGAGAACGTCCCGACTTCATTCACCCAGCCTTTGAGTCACGCCCGTGGCTTGCGCAGGTGCCTGGTGCTTCCTCTGTTAAAACAATCTGATGCTGCTCAGACATCCACACGGCAAAAGCCACTCGTGGCTCGTGTCTGGTCCCTGTGGCCCCAGCAGCCACTCATCCTCTGAGAGATTCCCGTCAGGCTGTCAGGGCCCGCTTGGGGTGTGTGCCGCAGGAGTGGCAACTGTGGGCGTGTCCTCGGGCTGGGACGCCGCGGTGTCCCGTCCCCTGCTGAGGACTGGCACAGTAAGTGTCGTCCCCTCTCCAGTTCCTGCTGGGGTCTCTTTGCCCACTCGGGCAGCTCGCGTCTTATCTGTCACCCGCGTGGCTCCTGTCTGTGCTACACGACGAGCTCCTTCGCCCTAGTGTTTCCTCCCTCCATGGTTGTCCTGTTCCTTGTGACCACGGTGGGGGACCTGGTGGGCTGAGCATTCACGGCTCCACCCTCGTGGGTGAGGACTGCTGGCCCGGTGTCACCAGGCCCTGGGCGTGCACCCCTGTCTCCTGGATCCCCAGTCTCTGTGTGCATCTCAGCCTCTGTGCATCTCGGTCTCTGTGTGCATCTCAGCCTCTGTGCATCTCGGTCTCTGTGCATCTCGGTCTCTGTGTGCATCTCGGTCTCTGTGCATCTCGGTCTCTGTGCATCTCGGCCTCTGTGCATCTTGGTCTCTGTGTGCATCTCTGTGTCCTCCTTTCCAGGCTCTTTCCTTCCCAACCCCCGTGGCCGCACATGGCTCCGGCCACCAGTCCTGCCTGTGCTGCCGTCTCCTGTTTTCCACACGGGGTCAGACCAAGACCAGCACCTATGGGTTCTCCACCAAAATCCCCCTGGAAAAGGCTCAGAGGGCCCCTGTGTCAGGGGCTCCTCAGTTGACCAATCCCTGATGGGCAGGTGGGCAGGGCCACGTCTTACCCCGTGGTGGCCAAGCGCCTGCTCCCGGTTCTGTGACAGTGGCTGCTGGTGATTACCTCCCGGGATCCACAGCAGGCCCTGTCCTCGGGTGACGCTGGGCCGCACACAGGGAGAATCTGGAAGGTTCTCCAGACGTGCATGGAGGCCGAGGCTGGTTCCTTCCTGGCACGGCTGTGACGCTGGGTGGCGGCGTGCAAATGCTGGTTCCGAAGACTCCCTCATTATGCTGCTCACTGTCCACTCTCCACAAAGCTGCACGCGCTGCTGGCAGCTCCCCACTGCCTCCCACAGGCTCTGGGGGTGCCAGGACACAGCCTCTCACTGCTTGACTACCGGGGTAGCCTGGTGGCAGCGGGTCCCTGTAAAAGAACCCAAGTGTGTTCGTAACGCATAAGACTCAGAGCTGCAGCGGAAGTGAGAGTGGACTCCTCGTGCCCACTGATGCACGAGGAATCCCGGGGAACAACGTAAACCATGAACCCGGAGAAGTGCCAAGCAAAGCAGAGGCCTGGACTGCACCGGGGCAGTGAGTGTGGATGTGGGGCGTGGGTCAGGAGTCTGGGGAGCGCACCGCTGTGGCTGAAGACGAGAGAGCACGCCGGGCTTTGTCTGCAGGCTTCCTTCTTGTCCGGACTTAGCGTCCTGTGCTCCACGGCCTGGAGCCAGACTGACGGCTGCAGGAGTGAGTGAATGATGGCCGACTCAGGGAGACGCTGAGTTCTGCTCCCTAGAGCAGGCGTCGCGTTTGTAGTCTGGAGCAGAACCATCTCATGGGATGCTGTTTCCAAAAGTGCGTTTCCTAGGGGCCGGCACGGTGGCGTAGCAGGTAAAGCTGCTTCCCTCCGTGCCAGCATCCCATATGGGCACCAGTTCAAGTCCTGTCTGCTCTACTTCCAATCCAGCTCTCTGCTGTGGCCTGGGAAAGCAGTGGAAGATGGCACAAGTCCTTGGGTCCCTGCACCTGTGTGGGAGACCTGGAAGAAGCTCCTGGCTCCTGGCTTCGGATCAGCATAGCTCCAGCTGTTGCGGCTCATCAAGGAGTGAACCAGCAGATGGAAGACACCTCTCTCTCTCTCTCTCTCTGCTTCTCCTTTTCTCTCTGTGTTACTCTGATTTTCAAATAAATAAATAAATCTTTTAAAAAAAAGTGTGTTTCCACACCAGCTTCACGAATGTTGCCAAAACAACATGAAACTTGTGCCTTTATATACGTAGTATTTTTTTCTTAAATGACTTCACCTTTTAGGCTGGAAAATAAAAATGCAGTCATATTCCAAGTGTATAATCAGTGTGTATTATAATCAATGAGTATTGTGTGTGTTGCGTTTCTTGATGTGCACTAAGATAGTAAAGTAGGAAAATTGTAAAAGAAGAAAAGCAGGGTGGGCGCTGTGGCCCAGTGGGTTAAGCTGCCACTTGGTGCCGCCTGCCCTGTCGCAGCGCCTGGGGGCAGGTGCGGCCTCTGCTTCTGATGCAGCTTCTGGCTGCTGTGCGCCCCGGGAGGTGGTAGATAGCGGCCCGAGTGCTCGGGCAGCCGCCACGTACGTGGGCCCCCCGAGCGCCATTCCTGGCTCCTGGATTGGGTCTGCCCCAGCCCCAACTGTTGTAGGCATCTGAGGAGTCTATGCATCTGTCTATCAAATTATCTATTATCTATCACTTTGCCTTCCAAATAAAAGTAAATAATGAGGGGCAGGCACTGTGTGTGGCACAGTGGGTTAAAGCCCTGGCCTGCAGGGCCGGCATCCCATAAGGGTGCCGGTTCTAGTCCTGGCTGTTCCTCTTCTGATCCAGCTCCCTGCTATGGCCTGGGAAAGCAGTAGAAGATGGCCCAAGTGCTTGGGTCCTGCATCCGTGTGGGAGACCAGGAGGAAACTCCTGGCTCCTGGCTTCGGATCGCACAGCTCTGGCCATTGCAGCCATCTGGGGAGTGAACCAGTGGATGGAAGACCTCTCTCTCTGTCTCTACCTCTCTCTGTAACTCTATATTTCAAATAAACAAAATAAATATTTTTTTTAAAAAAAAGTAAATAATGAGCCGTAAAAACCACCAGATCAATCATATGCAGCCTAAATACTCAGGCGCCACCGCCGTCACCGATTCCGTGGCCGGGAAAGCCGCTGCGGAGCACTGGCCCCCTCTGTGTTTATAGAAACGGTGGCCGTTCCACGCAACTGGGGTCAACAAACAAAGCGCAGGACTCCCTGTGCCAACTGGATTTGAATTTCAGATAAACAACGGGTTTTTTGTTTTTGTTTTTTTTTTTTTTTTAGTCTTGAATATTGCACAAAACAAACTTACACTAAAAATCGTTTGTTGTTTGAAATTCACATCTAACCGATGATTCTGTGTTTTCATATCCTGAATCCGGCTGGCTTGCTGGAAATCCATGCATTTTATGGGCAGGTTTTGATGAAATAAGTCAAAGGTGCTTCACCATTTAGCGTTTCGAGAGACCTAATCCCCACTGCAGAACTCGGCAGAGGACGGTAATGAGGACTTGCTGCCCTTGGCTGCCGTCGACGGCCGCGCCATCCATCATCCCCATCACGGTGCCCGAGGGGGGAGGGACATCGCCGAGAGGCTTCCAGCAGTGACATAGTGTCTGCAGCCCAGGCCAGGCTGGCCCTGCACAAACCATGCCCCGGAGAGCGCCACCCTGCAGGGGGCAGGCCAAGCCGCGGAGGCCTGGAGCCCCTGCTACATGTTGCTTTCTTGTCTGCCCTCCCCAGTGGTGCGCGGAAGCTGTGGGAAGCCCAGTTGGATGGATAAGTCACCTGCTCCACAGTCAGTCTCTCCCCAGCCCGCGTGGGCCGGGATGACGGTGGAGCCTCGGATCTCAGGCAGTCTGCTGTTTGAACGTTTCCGGGGAGAGCCAGGCTCTGCAGCCAATCCGGTGGCCTGTGTCCAGCGCAGGAATGTCTACATCATCAGCGAATTATGGCAACCCCACGGACAGTGGTTCTCAGCACAGCTGTTCTCGTCTTAGGACAACCTCTGTGTCCACCCGGGACGTCTCCACAGGTGCAGACGCTCCGCACCCGGGGAGGACACCTGCCTGCAGGCTCCGGGCTCCGGGCTCTTCAGCAGGGCAGCTGCGTTTCCGCACGCTGGAAGACTGTTGGGACCCTGGCTTTTCAGAGAAACAGTGTGAACCGGATGAAAATTCGATTACGGTAACCCGGATATGAAACCCGTCTCCTCCTCTGTGGGCCAGGACTGCCTGCCCCGCAGACGCAGCGTAACTCTCCAAGAGCTCAGCCAGCTCCAAAAAGCCACACTGGGGGCTCCCATCCTCAGTGTGGACGGTGGACAAGAACCGTGGTGGACACTCAGCCGTGTCAACCTGGGAAAGTCTCCTACAAGCCCTTAGGGAGGTAATGACCGTCTACGTCTTAGAGGTGAGGTATCAGAGGCCTGAAGGGGGTAAGAAAAGGCCGGAACATTCTCCCGCGAGTGGTGGCAGCGGAGGTGCGAGAGCTGCCCAAGGCTGCACCTGCACCCTTGGCCCCGTGCTCGCGGCTCTGTCTTCTCTCCAGGCTGCGCACAGCGTGGGAGGGGCGGTGTCCTGGGCAGCGCCAAAGCTCCATTCCTGCTGCTTCCCCACGGAGGGGTCAGTGGCCGGTTTCGGAAGATGACAGCACCCGTGTTTTCAACTCCGTCACCCGAAAGGCGAAGTGGCCGAGCCTCTTTGAAGGCCTTCACAGGAAGCATGAAATAAATTGCATTTATGGTGGTGACGCTTGTATGCCTCTCTTTCGGATGAAGTGATGGCCTCAGCCTTCATGGGCTTGTGATTCTGTTGTTTGCCCATCCACGGTGGCTCCCAGGGCCCCCGGAGTCTGTCATTAGCAGCCACTTCATTCTGTCCCTTCTTGAAAACATATAAAACCAGGGTAGCACAGCGAAGATGAGCACTGACTAACTTCTCCCTGCAATAACTCCACGCCGGGGCTGAGCCGGGCCAGGTGACAAGGACATGCAAGGACCCAGCACGAAGACGGGATGTGCTTAAGTTTCCGTCTCCAGGAAAGCTCTGTGTTTCTGAACTTGACCGAGGAGTGCCCAGGGGGTCTTCTCGTAGACGCACCGTCACACGCACTTTGCTTAGAAATGTGTAGCTGACTGCTCCTAAACAGAGGAAAACATTGGCTTTCAAATAGCATCAGCCTCGCCTGGATTAAAGCCCAGGGTTAGGAAAAGCTGCCCGACCACGCCTTCCTAAAGGCTGTGGCGCAGGGTCTGCGTGGGCTCCAGGGGGCTCGGAGACACGCCCGCCCAGCAGAGGGCGCCCTTGACCGTGTAGGCAGAGGAGAGGAGGCCGCCAGGCCTGACGCACATCCCTGTTGAAACTGGACTGTTTGATTACAATGACAAAAACCCAAATCACGTTTTCTTAAGACAGAAAGGAAATTCGCTGGATCAGTCCCTGGGAAGGACTTTTTAGGTCATTGGGAAGCTGCCTGAGGGCTTCCCCGGCTCTGGTCTTCACGCCCTTCCTGGGGGGGGGGGGGGCACTGGCTCCGACCGGGTCGGGGCTTACATCAGCTCCCAGTCATGTAGGACACTGATGCTTGTCCCCAGCCACTTCACCAAGAACCCCTGAACCCGGCTGCTTGGGTCAGGGTCCATTTCCAAGCTGATGGCTCCATGGTAATAAGATAAAATGTGCCCGTGGGCCAGACCTGTGTGGGTATGCAAATATGGTTCTGGGGCTGAGAGTTCAACCCAAGCCACTCCTCCTCTGTGAACCTCCGAAAACCCACACATGAGGGCGAGGGCTCTGGACAGGCCAAGAGCGGGAGGTACCTGTCCAGGCTCCCGTGAGGATTCCCTGCCTTCTCTTGGGGAGAACACGAGGACGGGGGATTGAGACGCCTGCCACGCCGGGGAATGTGCACCATGTTCAGAGGCGTCTGCCCTCTGCTCCCGGAACAGCCCTGGGGGCCACCAGACACTTGCTGAGTCCCTGGCTGTGTCACTTATCTGTGGCTGCATGACAATGGCCACCCGGGAGCCACTTAGAGACAGCAGCATCTGCTACAGAGTTTCTGAGGGTTGGCCGGCGCCGCGGCTCACTAGGCTAATCCTCTGCCTTGCGGCGCCGGCACACCGGGTTCTAGTCCCGGTCGGGGCACCGATCCTGTCCCGGTTGCCCCTCTTCCAGGCCAGCTCTCTGCTGTGGCCAGGGAGTGCAGTGGAGGATGGCCCAAGTGCTTGGGCCCTGCACCCCATGGGAGACCAGGATAAGCACCTGGCTCCTGCCATCGGAACAGTGCGGTGCGCCGGCCGCAGCGCGCCTACCGCGGCGGCCATTGGAGGGTGAACCAACGGCAAAAGGAAGACCTTTCTCTCTGTCTCTCTCTCTCACTGTCCACTCTGCCTGTCAAAAAAATAAATAAAAAAAAAAAAAAAAAAAAAAAAAAGAGTTTCTGAGGGTCAGGAGCCTGGCCCTGTCCACCTGGGAGGCTTTGGGTCAGGGCAGCTCCTGAAGTTGCAGTTAAGATGCCCCCCGGGAGGGGCAGCATTGTGGCCTAGCGGGTAAAGCCACTGCCTGCAACGCCGGTATCCCAAACGGGCGCTGGGTCGAGTCCTGGCTGCGCCACCTTTGACCCAGCTCCCTGCTAATGGCCTGGGAAAAGCATGGGAAGATGACCCACGTGCTTGGGCCTCTGTACCCATGTGGGAGACCTGGACAGAGACCTGGATCCTGGCTTCAGCCATCTGGGAAGGGAAGCAGTAGATGGAAACTAACTCTCTCTCTCTCTCTCTCTCTCTCTCTCTCCCCCTCTCCCCAGTCTTTCTGTAACTCTGCCTTTCAAATTAAATAAATTGATCTTAAAAAATAAAAGACGCCCACAAAGGCTGCCATCATGTTGAATCTTCTTTGGGCACCAAAGTCCACTTCCCAGTGGCCACTCCCATGGCTGCCAGGCTGGCCCTGGGCTCCTCACCACGGGAGCCTGTTCCGCGTTTCCATGGTGCACAGGCCCCCCCAACGCGAGGGGTGTGAAGGAGGAAGAGAGGAGGGGAGGAGGGGGTGGGGAGGATAGCCTGGCGTGAGTGCCCGAGTTCCAGAGGGCCCGTGGCTCCCCCTGTGTCCCACCCGTGCCTGAGCCCAGCCCACACTCCCTGGTTGCCTCTCACAGCAGAAGGTCCCAGGATCCCATGAAAATCTCGTCCTTTCACGCTATCGGTTCAAGGCAAGGACACTAAGACCTAGACCAGGCCAGGTGCACGTGAGGTGCCCCACCCCGAGGGATCAATACTATCCATTAGGGAAGTGCACTTGTCCCGAAAACCAGGCTGTGCATACAGAAAGAGGCCCGGGTTTGTGTTGGGTGTCTCAGCTCCGTTGTCACTCTCTGAGGAAGCTGTGCAAATGACCTTTAAACTTTTAAACATTGTGTTGTTTGTTTTACTTATTAGAGACACACACACAGAGAAACTCTGCAAATGCTCACCATAGTCAGGGCTGGGCCAGGCCGAAGCAGGAGTCTGAAACCCCATCCTCCCCATCCCCCACCATGGTGGCAGGGACCCATCACCAGCTGCAGGGAGCGGGACTGGAGGTAGAGCCAAACCCAGCCCCAAGGACTCCCACACGGATGAGGGGCGTCTCAAGCAATGACAACGCACTGCACCGAGCGCCTGCCCCTCCGGTCCAGCTCTGGACGTCAGACAGGAGCGCTGGGCGGTTAAGGCGCCGAGCGAGTGCGCCCCTCTCCCGACCTGTTTGGTCCTTTCCACACCTTAGGCTGACTGCTGTTGGGAAGTTCATGTCTTAGCCCAGAGAAGCCCCTGCAGGTGGTGGAGCGGGGGCTTGAACCCAGGAACGTGTGTTCTCACCCAAGGCCTTTAATGGATGCTCCGATTTCCCAGTGAGCACAGCCCCGCGAGAACAGGGGGTTGCTAACTTCAGGGACACCTTTATCTCTTTCTTTTTTTCTTTTTGACAGGCAGAGTGGACAGTGAGAGAGAGAGAGAGACAGAGAGAAAGGTCTTCCTTTTGCCGTTGGTTCACCCTCTAATGGCCGCCGCGGCCGGCAAACTGCGCTGATCTGAAGCCAGGAGCCAGGTGCTTCCTCCCAGTCTCCCATGCGGGTGCAGGGCCCAAGTACTTGGGCCATCCTCCACTGCACTCCTGGGCCACAGCAGAGAGCTGGACTGGAAGAGTAGCAACCGGGACAGAATCTGGCGCCCCAACTGGGACTAGAACCCTGTGTGCTGGCGCCGTAGGTGGAGGATTAGCCTAGTGAGCCATGGTGCCAGTCATTTATCTCTTTCTTAAAAGATTTTTATTTATTTATTTGAGAGGTAGAGTTACAGACAGTGAGAGGGAGAGACAGAGAGAAAGGCCTTCCATCTACTGGTTCACTCCCCAAATGGCCCTAATGGCCGGAGCTGCGCTGATCCGAAGCCAGGAGCCAGATGTGGGCCCAGGGGCCCTAGCATGGGCCATCTCCCACTGCTTTCCCAGGCCACAGCAGAGAGCTGGATTGGAAGAGGAGCAGCTGGGACTAGAACCAGCAGTTATATGGGCTGTGTTGCCACAGGTGGAGGATGAACCCACTGCGCCACAGCGCCGGCCCCACTTCTCTCTCTTATTCTCCTCTTCAATGTCCACAAAACGCCTTGTTTTCCGTGAGTTTAAAGTCGCGATCTGTTGGAAAGGTAAACACACTCCCCTTTGTCTGAAAACATTGACCACAAGTCTGCTTGTACCAGGGATTGAGGTCATGCAAAGAAACACTGCTAAGAGCCTGCGACCCTTCCCTAGACAGAGGTGTCTGCACGGACACAGGCAGAGACCAGACAGAACTCCGCTCGCCGAGTCCTGCGACCCCTGAAACAGCGAGGGAACTGACCCGATGGCTCCGTCACCGGCGTGCAGCTCTTAGATACCACGGGCAGTCAGGGGGTGACCCGGCCTCGGAGCCGCAGGCACCCCAGGCTTCCAGAGCGAGGGGACTCCGCAGACGCTCCCGGCTCACGCGTGAGACATAGGAGACATTTTCGCCGCGGCTCTCTTGTCAAGTGGACAGGTGCCGCAGAAGCCGCTGCGCTGGGTTCTATTCTTAGCCCGCATCGGCTCGTTTCTAATTACCTCTCCTAGGCTGCTGCTTGGTTTAATTTGCCACTGAAGCAGCACGGGCACGCTCTGGCTGCACCACAATGAGAAGAGAACAACACGGACTCCACGTGCGTCTTTGTTTTAATTTCTTCTTCTTCCCTGAGAGAGCGCGTTAACTTTCTTAAAGACCAGCTCTCCCAGGTAAATAAGTTAGCTAGCAACGTGTGACTGGTGACAAGGCCAGCCTTGCCGGCCTCGCATGCTTTCTTCTGATTTTTCAAACGAAGGCGTTGATCTGCAAGTGTTGCTCAAAACAGGTCCACCCTCTAGACTTCAGCAGCCCTTCTCGGTGAGGGGCTTCGAGCTTAAATGCGCTCAGTGACTGTGTCACCGAGCACAGGACGGCAAACACCGTGGACCCCTTATCTGCTCACTGCAAGACCCCTGGCCGATGCCCGGGACTGTGGCTGGCGCTGAGCTCTAGCCATTCTGGGTTCTTCCTGTACATCCATAGCTGCGGTAAACGTCCACCTTTTCACTGGGGAGGCACTCTGCCGCTTCTCCTTGGCCATGCCATCGCCGACATCACCACTCTGGTGCCTGGTGGGGGAGCGGGAGCATGGCTGTTAGTTAATTAAATTCATAATTGCCTGAACACGAGGGCTGCGGTGCTGTGGCAGTGGCGTGACACCTACGACACCTGCTGAGTGACTTGTGGAGGGCAGCGTGCATAGCCCGCTCACTGCATGGTTCACACCTGGGTAGGGCGAAGAGGCTGGTGCAAGACTCACCCATGCTACTCAAAATGGGACGCAACGCGACGCTGATGACTTTTTGTGTATTTCCGGAACTTTCCTTTAGTGTATTTATTTATTTATTTATTTACCATGATTGACCATGAACAAGTGAAACCGTGGAAAGGGAAACTGTGGCCACGATGGGCCTGCTGTAAATCCAGTATTGCCCAGCCCTCTTTCTTTTTAAAGATTTATTTATTTGAAAGTCAGAGTTACACAGAGAGAAGGAGAGGCAGAGAGAGAGAGAGATAGAGAGAGAGAGAGAGAGGTCTTCCATCCACTGGTTCGCTCCCCAATTGGCCACAACAGCCAGAGCTGTGCTGATCCAAAGCCAGGAGCTAGGAGCTTCTTCTGGGTCTCCCACGTGGTACAGGGGCCCAAGGACTTGGGCCATCTTCCACTGCTTTCCCAGGCCATAGCAGAGAGCTGGATTGGAAGTGGAGCAGCCGGGACTTGAACCGTCACCCATACGGGATGTTGGTACTGCAGGAGTGGCTTTACCCACTACACTGGCCCCCACATCTCCCTTTCTTGATTATCCTTGGCCCACCAACCCCTTACAATGCAGCACTCAGTGAACGCGTGGGTGGCGATCTTGGTCTGCTCTCCTCCCTTGAGTGCAATTGTGTAAAACCACATGAGAAGTGCGTTTATGAGCTTTTCCTGAGTCTGAAAACTCACCTGTGTGGCACTGATCACGATGCCAGGAAGCCTGCAGACTCGGTGGCCCTGGTTCCTCTGGCCTCCTATCGTGGCTGCAACCAGAACGCTAGAACGCTAGGAAGCCTGGTCCAGCACTCGCGGTCTATAGCAGAGACGTTTGGCTATAAACACAGGACAGCAGGAACAGACAGTGCATGAAAACACCAAGTGCGGCAGGTTTGGCACACGGCCAGCCTTAATAACCATCCATCGTCGCCATCGTGGCCACGCATGGCTGTCACAGGGGAGTATCAACTTACAAAGGGGGGGGGGTGAGAGCAACACATTGGGGGCCGGGATCCTGTGTGGCACTCTGCCTTGGCATGGTGATGCCACAGTCTTTATCAAGCCTCTCGGCAGCTCTGGCTTCGGGTCACCCTTCTGCAGGTGTTCTGTTGGGATCCGACCCAGTTACCTCTAGCAGATACATTCCTGTGACCCCTGACCCTCTTTAGAAACCTGAGGGGGTCTCATCTATACCGCAAGCACCGTGTCATTGCAGAGAGGCCACCACTAACCTACAGCATCACGCCATCGGCCGATGAGCAGAGCAGGGCCACACCTGACCCTTATTCCATCTCCTGTAGTAAAATACCAGGACCAGAGCCAGTGCTGTGGTACAAGGGGTAAAGCCACCTCCTGTAGAGCCAACACCCCTGGGGCACTGGTTCGAGTCCCAGCTACTCCACTTCTGAACCAGCTCCCTGCTAATGCGCCTGGGAAAGCAGTAGAAGATGGTCCAAGTGCTTGGGCGCCTGCTACCCACATGGGAGACCTGGATGGGGTTCCTGGCTCCTGGCTTTGGACCGGCCCACCTCTGACCATTGTGGCCACTGGAGAAGTAAATCAGTGGATGGAATTCTATCTCTCCCTGCCCCTGCCCCTGTAACTTTGCCTTTCAAATAACTAAATATATCTCTTTTAAAAATACCAGGACTGTATGAAATCCTCAGAGACATTAACTCCAAATGCCTCTTGGTCTAATTTTCACACCAGGAACGACCTTTTCCCTCTCTCTCTTCTCCCAGGGCATCCTTTCTCACCTCCCTTCTGTCGGGACAGGAGCGACTGGAGTTAATATTCTCAAGTTTGTGGAAGACCTTGCAGGTGCTTGAAGCTCTCCCAGAAGGTTCTCCCAGCTCTTCCCAATGAGTCATGGTGCCCACTTTGTGCACAAGGATCAAACACGGTGTCTACTTTGTGGACAAGGATCAAACACAGGCCGACAGAGGTTCGGGTCTGATGGACCTGAGTCTTGGGCTTGGATCAGCCTCTCTCCGGGATCTGTGTTTGGCCGAGCGTGTAGCGCGGTAGAGTCTATGAAACGTATGGAAGACGGCCACTCTCGCGGGCATTGGTGGTGTGGGCTCTTTTGAGTTTGCAGATGGTAGAGGCAACCCAGCAACTTGGCTGAGCAGGGGTTCTACGCCGAGAGCTGAGGACTATGGGACACACGTGTGTGAGAGCTAACAAGAGCTCTAGCAGGAGGAATCGCTTGCCAAGAGCCGGCTGGGGAAGAGCTCACGTTCCTGTCCTGGGCCACAGCAGCTGTCAGAGTCCTCCTCTTCCTGGGGTAGCTGCACGTGGCTGGTTTGCAGCTAGAAGTGCACCGTGACTGCTCCGAGTCCTTTCGCACTGCTCCCTGGGTCACCCAAAAAACCAGTGGTTTGCACCCATCTGCGGGTCGCCAATAGCCAAGGCCTGCTAGGCACCCGGAGCCTACAAGCGGCACAACAGTAAACATCCCCGCTAATCGAATAATGCACTATTTAAAGCTAAATCAATAGGCCCACATTCCTAGCCTGAATAAAACATGAATCCTTAATAGAGTTGTATCAGAAACTTAGGCCTAATGGGTCCTGTGGTTCCAAGATTTAACTCTAAAGATGAAGTTGTAACGATTACAAGAAAAGGAACAAAATAAAAGGTTGAGGGGAACGCACCTGACATTGGCTCCAGTGGAGTCATGTGCAAATGAAAATCAATTTACTTGAAGCAAATCTTGCCTCTTTACAGGATAGATGCCGTGTGGTGTCAACATTTATTCTCTTCAATATTTATTCACCTCCAAGGGGAGAGCAGAGCGTGCAGCCTCAGTGTATGGCCTCGGGGTATGGCCTGGACATAAAAGCGAATCGATCCAGCTTCCTGGCACAGGCGGCAAGGTCAATTTAACCCACCTCCCCAAAGAAGTGGCCAGGAGGAATGTATTACTCTCGGAGCAAACTGGAAAGGATGGGGCCTTCACGGCGCGGGTTAGGAGGAGAGGGACCCTGTCGGGCGACGCTGCCTCTGGCTTTGCCTTGGGGATGTGTTTCATTTCCCCAGAGTGACTTCCCCATTAAGGCACGGACGGAGGCCAGCGGCAGGGCCAGGGTCATTTCTGCACAACCTTGTTGAAGGAGAGGAAGATGGTTTTCCCTTCCGGTTGCAGGTCAGCACTCCTCAGTGGGTCGCCAGTCCCCAGGCCGGTAGCTGCCTGTAGTGGGGAGGTGGACAGGCTGTGCTGAGCGAGTGAGGACCCCTCTCGAGGGCCCTGTGTCCTCCCTGGGCACGGGAGTCCGTGGCCAGGACGGCTGCTGCCCCTGCAGGTGCACAACCTGAGATCCTCCTGCCAAGGTTTTGGCTCGAAGGAACAGGATGGAGAGGCGGCTTCCAAAGGTCGCCACTGGGCTCCGGGTATTTGCACGTGCAGAATCCGTGCTCTTAGCCGGGCAGGGCCTGCAGAGGTCTTCCCAGGCACCTTGTGGGGGAGGGGAAGCCTTGAGGACCCCTCTCCTCCACTCTGGCTCGGTTCTCAGTCCTTCCCCCTCTCCTCCCCTGACCCCCGCCCTGCCCCCGGCCCCCACAACTTCGCGAGGCCTTTCTCCACGACTTCTTCGGCAACACGGGGCCCCCAGGTCTGCACTGGGCCATCGCCCCCTCGCAGCAGCAGGGGCACTGCCTCAGGCTCAGGCTCCCTCCTGGCTGCTCTCCCTGACTCCGGAGCTCTGCTCAGCCCCTCGTGGTCTCCTGGGCTCTGGTGTCCCCACCCGACTCTCTCTGAACCGGCCCTGTGGTCAGGAGGACGGGACGTGCTGGTCCCCAAGGCTGGCCCATTGCTGCCACTGGAGCTGGAGTCCACGTCCCCCACAGCCACGGGACTCCCAGGAGAGGCGGACACGAGCGGGGGTGCGGGGGCCAGGACGTGTGGGGGGACCTCAAGGCATAAACGACAGTGGGGACAATTTAGGCAGGGCACGGAGGCTGGAGCAGCCTTGAGCAGTGCTGGTGGTGCTGGGGGCACCGGGAGAACGGGCGCCCCAGCAGCAGAGGAGTTGGCCGAGGACCGCCAGGGGCCACCCCAGCTGGGCTTCACCCCAGCTGGAAGGGGCGGCGCTGGAAGGCGTGAGTCCGGGGAGCCGCCCGGGAGTGTGTCGGGCGGGCAGCAGGCACAAACCCTGCAGGAGAGCAGCGGACTGCAGGGGGCGCCAAGCCCCTGCCAGGAGTCCCAGGCAGTCACCCACTCAGCCTGGTCCCCCACCCCGTTGGCTTCCTCTTTCCCAGTCCTTCTGAGGACACAAAGATGGACGCTGCTGCCCCGGCCCGCTCTCCATTCTGTGGGCAGGTTCGCTCTCGCCGCTCCCGCCCCACTCAGGATAACAGCGGCGGTCTGTTGTAGTTGTGATGTACAGACTTCACTCACTGTGACTTAACTGTATCCTAATGAGAATCAGGTGTGAGATCTGCGCGGGACGGTCATATTTAATCGTTTATTTTAAAGGGTGGCGGGGGGAGAGAGAGACGGGGGGGGGGCGGCTTTCTATCTAACGGCTCACTCACCAAATGCCCGTGGCAGCTGTGGCGAGGGCAGGCTGAAGCCTGGAGCAGGGAACTACATCTGAGTCTCCTGGGGGTGGGGGGACAAGTGCCTGAGCTGTGGGGGGAGGGGGGGCAAGTGCCTGAGCTGTGGGGGGGGAGGACAAGTGCCTGAGCTGTGGGGGGGGAGGACAAGTGCCTGCTGCCTCCCCGAGTATGGCTAGCAGGAAGCCGGATGAGACGCAGAGCTGGGACCTGAACCCAGACGTCCTGATAGGCGATACAGATATCCAAAGCATTACCTTTTTATTAAAAAAGAGATTATTTTATTTATTTGAAAGGCAGAGTTACAGAGAGAGAGGGCGAGAAAGAGACCTTCCATCTGCTGGTTCACTTCCCAAACAGCCTCAACAGCCAGGGCTGGGCCAGGCTGGAACCAAGAGCCGGGAACTGCATCTGGGTCTCCTACGTGGGTGCAGGGGCCCCAGTACTTGGGCCTTCTTCCTCTGCCTTCCCGGACACAACAGCAAGCAGCTGGACCAGAAGCGGAGCAGCCGGAGCTGAAACGTGGCTCTCGTAGGGGACGCCAGCAGCGCAGGTGGTGGCTTTGCCCACTGCACCACGACGCTGGCCCCGAGTTTTATCTTTGCTTGGAGGGTGTGTAGCCAGGCTCAGGTCACATGATGGGGAACAAAGGTCCCCATCGGCCTGTGACGGGGACCACGGCGTCCCATCAATAGACCAGGGTTTGTGAATAGCAGGACCTGGAAACACTGTTTTATCTTGCTGGGAATCCCGTGGCCTCCCTCCCAGAGTCCCGTTCAGCTGATCTGAGAAGGGCCCTGGTGTCGGTGCTCTCTGGGGGCCGTGGATTTGCCACAGTCGGCCCTGGAGCTGAGGCCCCGGTGGGAGAGGCGTGGTGGCTGTGCCGTGGCTAACCATCTCTCTCAGCATTCAGGAAAGACGCGGGTGAGTATTTCTGATTTCTCACTGCGCTGCTCCTCTTGGGGCTGTCAGCCCTGCCTTCTGGGTCACACAGCCCATTATTTCCTTTTTGCTCCTGACATTCGTCCCCGCATCCTCTCCGCAATTCATATTTTCAGCTATTTCCAGGCGCAATCCACCAGCGCAGGCCCCCCGGGGAGAAACCCAGGAATAACTTGTGGTCCTCCCCCCGGGGCCGTAGGTGCACCCTGCCTGCGCCTTCCACAGGGAGACAGCCTCCATAATCCCATTACCTGTGCCAGTAATAGACGCTCATCTTCCAATATGCCCTGAACCTGAGCAGCGAGACTGCTGAAGGCTCTGGTTCTCCCTGTGTTTGAGGCCGCTCCGAAGGGCTTATCCAGAGGTTCACCAGGAAGGGTGGGCCCAGGGCAGGGGGCGGAGCCGCGCAGTCACGGCACTCCCGTGAGTGGAAGCGAGTTCGCAGTGGAACAGGTGATATCTCGGGACAAAAGGAAGGCAGAGAGAGGGAAAGCTGTAACAGAAGACCAAGAAGTTTAAAGCAATTCCCAAAGGACTGAAGGTGCTGAGAAACAAGCCAGTGCTGGGACGATTGCTTCCACAGAGGAGACACACACACACACACACTCGCACAAGTCTGCTTGGAAAGGCAGGATCTGGGGGCAAACACAGGGCCCTGCTCGACGGTGGGCGCGAAGCTGCAGGTGTGGGGAGCACGCGTGCACAGGCGGCTCCTTGTGCGTGGTGGATTCTCCGTGCCCGGGTGGGAGCTCGGCTTCTGAGGAGGAAGGCACCTGCTGGCACCCCAAGCATCCCCTGCGGTGCCATCCTTCCCCTGCCCTGTCCATCCCCCGGGGAGCCAGGGGAGCGGCTGGAGCAAGGCACAGCCGAGACGTCGTGACTGCAGTGTTGCCGCCTCTGCGGCTCTCCTACCTTTGGGGTTGATGCTCGTGCTTGTCTTGTTTCGCCTGTGAGGGAGGCAGGACTAGACCTGGTGGCTTGTGAACCTGCCCTCACCCCCGGCTGTGTGGTGGTGACCTCACTCTGCTGGGTCCCCAGGCTGTGTGCACCTGCACACGGAGGGCACCAGGGAGTTGAGAGAGGCGGGGGCTGCGCTGGGACGAAACCCAGGAGAATGTGCCCCTCCCTTCCGTCCTCTTCCTCATGCCTTCCTGGAGAGAGCGTCGGATGGATTGGGGTCGAGGGGCACAGTCCCGCTCTGCAGAGGGGAACGCTATGATCCCAAGCCAGGAAGTGACCTACTGGGACACGTTGTAGGGGGTGGGGCACCGGACTCGAGGAAGTATCTTGAAATTCAGATTATGAAACGAAGTTTGACTGAATCGTGCCCTTCAGCCATCTCTGGAGAAGTTGTATCTCTGTGTGTGTGTGTGTGTGTCTGGAGACGTCTCCAGCTCCATGTCTGTCTATCTTCATCTTCCATTTACCATCTGTCTGTCATCTATGCATTTCATCTGCTGTCTGTCCGTCCATCCATCCTCTCTCTCTCTCTGGGGATGGGGGAATCCCCTTCTAACCAACAGGAGATGCCACAGAGCGGGAGCCCCGGCCTCACAGAGTAGCGAGAGCCGGAGGACCTGCAGGTCGGCAGAGGGAGGGACGAGGTGCAGGTGGGGCAGGCGGTGCCAGGGGCGGCTCTCAGGCTGTGCCGTCCCCGTGTGGTCCTCGTGCGTCCCCTGGGCAGGAGAGCTGGAGCCTCCGCCCACTGCTGTGGCTCAGTTCACTGGACACCCACGGGAGGGCAGTGGTGCTCAGAACTGGGAGGGCCGCTCGACGCCATCGCACGATTGTTGTGTCTGTGTCTGTAAGAGCGAGGTGCATCGTAAACTCTCCGGGCATCAGGGAAGCCTCTCCCAACACCATGGGAATCGAGTGTGTTCTTCCTCTTAGTTTTGCAAATGGTTATCCGCTCAAGAAATCAAGTGTCTAGCAGCAGTGGGTCCCCAGCGTGGGGGCGCAGTGAGGGAGGAGGCGGCTGCCCGGGGGCCATGGCTGAGATCCAGGCAGCAGAGACGCCAGGCTGAGGGGCCGGATGGGCTGTCCTGTGGCGCACCCACAGCGTGAGTTAGATGGGAAAGCGTTTGTGTTGAGTAGTGGCTCCCAGCTCCGTGCTTGGTGGCGTTATCTGGGAAGACAGTTTGCAGCTAATGGCCGGCCTGTTCATCCTCCCGCTTGGCAGCTGTTCCGATTATAAAAGACGAAGACAAGAGGTCCACGCGCCTCTCAGGCTGTCCCCGAGGCCGTGAGCGACAGGCCCACCGCCAGCCCCTCTGAGGGACGGCTTGAGGACTTTTGGAGGTGGTGTGACGTGGTCAGGAGAAGGAAGTGGGGCTGAGAGCGGCTGGCGCTCCCCGGAGCTGACGGGCGCTGCTTTCCAGCCTTCTGTTTGTGTGAATTATTGATCAGCCCTGGCAGCAAGTATTTGACAGTTGGGCATCTGGGCATGACTTAGGAGATATTTTTTCCAATCCCTCAGCCGTAAGATGTGAAGTCGGGATGTGAACCCAGGGCCTTCTGCCTGCTGGTCCCCGGGGACGGCAGCGGTGTAGACACTGCCCAGGACAGCCCCATCCCTGCTTCAGACCCTGCGAATGGGCCCTGAGGCGATGGCTCAGGACTTGTGTTCTGGGCTCCCGGCTTTGGCCGGGCCCAGCCTTGGCTGTTAAGGGCATTTAGGGAGCGAGCCAGTGGGTAGGAGATCTCTGTCTCTCTCCACTATTTCAAGTGAAGTGAAAATAAATAAAATTTTAAGCAAATGAGTCGGCGTCGCAGTGCTGGCTGTGTGACCTGTGATTGACCGACGTCCTCCCCAGCACCTCACAGAGCAGACAGGGGAACCCTCTCAGCGTCAGCTGCTGGGGCCAGCGTTCCAGGACCCACAACAGCTAAGCTTCCAAGAGGCCCTGTGCCACTGCTCGCTTGAAATCTCTCTCTCTGCCTCCACCTCTGTATCTCTGCCTCTCTCTCTCTTTCTCTCTCTCTCTCTCTCTCCCTCTCCATTTTTGCATCATGCAAAAAAAAAAAAAATACCAGTGGAAGCCAGGAATGGAGCCTCTTGAAGCGTCTTGATCTCTCGCAGCCTCCGGTCTCGGAGCCACGCACCGTGGCTGGGCTCAGGTTTGCTCTCTGACGCTTCGTGCACCTGCTGTGGTCCATTTGTCATCTGCTTTCCAGCAAGCTTGTCTGTGCTGGGTACAGTTTGACGCCACACCATGACAGAAAGTTTGCATTTTCCTGTTTTTGCCACAGAAAAGGCTTTTAAACGGGGAAGTGCAACTTCACTAGCTTGAACTTATAATTAGTAAGTATAATTCATAGGCTCCCAAGTGCTATGAGTTGTTATGATAACTGTCAACACCAAAACTTCCCTCTGGCTTTAAAATTTAACTAAATCATGCTAAAATGATCCCAGAACTACTGTGTCTTTCAAGAACGCCAGTATCTCGTGTGCTTAGATATGTGGCGTTTTACCAGGCGCCAACGCCTGGCTCTCGCGGTCTCTGGCATTCCCTCTGAAGTAGAAAGCAAAAAACACTCCGTCTTCCGTTACAAAGTGGTGCGGTCCGAATGCGGACCTTGTCCTGTGGGCTTTTCCGTATCGAATGTCCTGCTCGCACACTGAGCAATGAGGACAGTGTGCGAGAGGTTTGTCTGCCACCTGGCGTGCCGTCTACACTGCAAAGTCTGCGTGTCATTGCACAGTGGGAGTCTACAAACATCCTGACATCTCGTTGCAGACATGGATGGCGCTCAGAGTCTCAGGACAGCGTTCATGCCGCAGTCAGAGTTCTCAGGGAGCCAGACACGAGTTGCCCACGGCAAAAATACCCAGCTTGCATGCTGTATAAACAGATTCTAAAATCTGTACATATGTCAAACTCATAAGCAACTTTTTAGACACTTGTAAGAAGCTGGAAGCTCAAGAGAGACAGTTGTGGCTGGTGCCATGGCTCACTAGGCTAATCCTCCACCTGCGGCACTGGCACCCTGGGTTCTAGTCCCGGTTGGGGTGTCGGATTCTGTCCTGGTTGCTCCTCTTCCATCCAGCTCTCTGCTGTGGCCTGGGAAGGCAGTGGAGGATGGCCCAGGTGCTTGGGCCCTGCACCCCATGGGAGACCAGGAGAAGCACCTGGCTCCTGGCTTCGGATCAGTGCAGCGCGCCACCTGTAGCGGCCATTTGGGGAGTGAACCAATGGAAGGAAGACCTTTCTCTCTGTCTCTCTCTCTCTCACTGTCTAACTCTGCCTGTCCAAAGAGAGAGAGAGAGAGAGAGAGAGAGAGAGAGAGAGAGAGAGAGAGAGAGTTGTATGGAATTCACACCACACAGCCAGCGTGGGAGGTCTGAAGAGCCACTGCTCTTGGCATCCGCGGTACCAGTCACTGCCATGGCTTCCGTGCCATCCCAGATGCGTGTCATCCAGAGACAACCCTTCTGCACTTCCCCTCCCAGTGAGACCCTCTGCAGGACCTTAACCAAATGCACGATCCCTGGCTACAGGCTCTGCCGCTTTCCATCGCTCATTCATCTAGCCAGTAATTGCTAACGAGGGTTGCCTCTCTGCCTCTCGTATTTGTGAGTGTCTTGGGATGTGTGGATAAAGACTGACACACCAGCAGGCTTGCCGTTGTCCTCTGACACTTGGGCATGCGGGGAAAGAGGGGCGCGTTCCTGAGCGGCAGCCACTTGGGTGTCAGCCTCTTACCGCCCAAGCCAAACTCGAGAATGGCGTTATGTGCCGCACGTGGAAACAGCCTGGGCCGCCACCGTGGATCCACGTCGCCCACATTCCCGCATCCAAGGGCGATGGTTCCCTCCCTCGCACGTGGAGCCCCATCCGTCGGATGATCCCAGCTGTGATCTGGAATGACACAGCTGTCTCAGGTGTGCCGTGAGGGATTAAAAACAAGGGATTTTTCCAACGTCACGAAACAGCAGCGGCTCTTTCAAGGTGAAAGACGCAGGCGCTGTGAAAAGCACAAACGATGAGAAGTCGCAACACGCAGGGAGCAAGGTTCAGAGCACACGTGGTCTGGAGCAGTCGTGGCTTCCAGATGGGGACGTGGCACAACGGGCCTGTGCCCCTGCTGAAGTGGCTTCCGAAGCAGGCGGCAGCTGGGCGTGGCTTATTCGGGGCTCTGCAGAGGCGTGGGCATCTCCGTGACACAGGGGATCAGGAAAGGACATCGGGAGGACACGAGAGCCGGTGCCACGGCTCCGCGTGGCTGAGGACGGAGCTCAGCCGAGGTCAGTGCCTCCCTGGAGCAGACTGACATGGCTGGGAACACGACTCAGGGCTCTTTCTTTATCTCTCGCGCTGTCTGTGAGCCTGACACACATTGCGGTTGGTGGGGGCCTGGCCTCTGAAAGTTGGCGCTGGCACAGAAAGCCGAGGTGCGGCGCCCACGGTGCCTCCAGCTTGATGAGGGCGGTGCTGTTAACCCCAGGTGTCCTCAGGGCACAGCTGGCAGCGCTGGGCACATCCGTGGTTGCAGCCGTGGGGCAAAGAGGAGAGGGCTGGGCCTGCTGCTCCGCCCATGCGGCCATGCACACCGCCAGCCCTGACTACTCCGGAAAGCACGACACAGCTCAACGTGCAGCAGCGAGAGGTGTGGGGCCCTGGTCCAGGCCGTGAAGGCAGGCGGTCAGTGCGTTCTTCCTATATGAGAAGGGGCCCTTGGTGCCCACGGTCAGCCAGGCGCAGCACAAAAGTGTCCTGAACTGAAGCACGAATCAGCCCACGCTTCCCAAAACCCAGTTCCCATCTTCTCCCCCTGGGGGTCTCTGATAATTGGCATTGTGGGGCCAAAACTCCCAGAGCAGGGCGCTCCCCCAGACAGGGCGGCTCTGGGGGAGGGGTGCACACTGTGGGGGAGGGGCCCCAGGTCTGCCCGAATAGGAGGGAGTGGTGGGAGAAGCGTTGGACATGCAGGCACCATGACACGATCTGGCGCAGGCAGCCCACTCAGGATGGCAATGTGGCTGCAGGTCTCAGGAGAGCTGGGACATGCACTGCTTCCGGCAGGGACTTTGTTCCTTCCAAGCGAAGGCACAAACCGGAAGGCTGAGGGCCAGGCAGCGCGGTGGCTTTGGACGCCTCTCAGAGTCCCCGAGCAAAGTAATCGGCCGAGCACGGAATCCTAAAGGCTGATCTGCTCTGTTTCCAGCTAATCAGGCCCCAGCGTTGAGGCCGTCAACTCTGAGGTTTCTCAAGGTGCCATAGGGGAAGTGAGTTCACATGGCAAGACCACACCACCCACGTTGCCACGGACCAGCCGTGTCTCCTCGGATACCACGGAGATGGACGGGGAACAGGGGCTGTAGCCGCACCGGAGTCGAAATTCAGTTACTGGAAACTTGGGAAAACTCAAAGAGAGAAGCACTGGGGATCTTCTCTTCTTGGCAATGAGCAGCGTGTGTATCGATCCCCGGAAATGTGAGCGTGTCTTCCCGTCCCCAGTGCCGTTAGCATCGCAGCGAGCACCGTGCCATTCAGGGAAGGACTACTCGTGTCATCAACAGCAGACGCATGGGCTGATCTCGCCCGGACTCTACCTGTGGTGGCGGCAATTCTTCTCCATTCAAATAACGAATGGTGGTTCTTAAAGCAGGTGACAGTCCCGTCTGAGGGACTACTGTGTGACAGAGCAGAATTTTAGACTTGCAGTGGCAAGTGGTGCTGTGCTAGAAGTTGGAGAGCCCTCTGGGAGCAGCGCAGAGGGTGCCCGGAAGCACTGACGGGCACGGGGCAGCAGGTAGGAGGGGGATGTAGCAGAGGCTGGGCGGGCAGGTACGGCGCCCACGGGGTTGGAAACACGGCAGTCGCCGCCTGCACGGGCAGAAACCTCATCGACAGCCGGCTCCCCTTCGTGGCTTGGAGCTACGCCCGTCTCGCACCTGCTTTCGTGTTTTGTTTGGATCGTGACGTACAATGCTGTCATTTGCTGGGCTGTGGGCAGCACCTTTTCCCTGATGTCCCTGGCTGGCTCCACGTTATCACTTGGTTCTCTGCTGAAGATGCCATTGTCGTCAGACCTAGCCAGGTAGCACCACCAGAATCTAACAGCCAACATATGGATGAAATGTACCACGGGTCATGCATCAGCACAGCACAATACAATGTAGCGCCTACCATCCATCTAATCGCTCTTACACGTACACCTACATTAACGAGTTCTCACACTGTATTTGCCATTATATATTGAAACATACATGTTTCATACGGTCTCATGGACCCCAATGGATAAATAAATTTGGACATTAAGCATTACTGGTTACTAAGATCACTAAACAGGAAAAACTCGACTTTGAGTCTGGCCAAACACTCATTCTGTCAAATGGGTTGAACACGCATCTGAGCCAGTCTCCAAACTCAGTTGCCGATGTGTAGGGAGCACAAAAAGCAAGAGAAATGGGAAGCCAGGTGTGGGAAATCCCGCAGGCCAAAGGGACACTGCAGAAAATTAGAGAATGAAGGAGAGATGGACAGATCAAAAGAGCTCTAAAGGGTGTCCCCTGTGTGTGTTTGTTTTTTTTTAAAGAGTATACGACTTTGTTAAAATAGGCAGGACTGGGGCGGCCATGGGGCTTGGAAGAAGCTCCCTTCCATTCTCAGAGTGCCTGGTTTGGATCCCAGCCCCTCTGCTTCCACTCCACCTCCCTGCTGACGCACGCCCACCTTGGGGGACAGCAGGTGGCAGCTCAGGTACCTGACTCCTGGCTGTCGCCACGCTCAGCCTTGGCTGCTGCAGGCTTTGGGGGGTGGGGTGAATCAGGCAGATTTCTCTCACTCTTCCCGCTCTCTTTCTGTGCTGAATAAAACCCTGAAAAATACTGAAAAATAGAGGCCGATGCTGTGGCACAGCGAGTAAAGCTGCTGCCTGCAGTGCCGGCATCCCCTGTGGGCGCCAGTTCAAGTCCCGGCTGCTCCACTTCTGATCCAGCTCTCTGCTATGGCCTGGGAAAGCAGTGGGAGATGGCCCAGGTCCTTGGGCCCTGTACCCTTGTGGGAGACCTGGAAGAACCTTCTGGACCCTGGCTTCAGATCAACAAAACTCCGGCTGTTGAGGCCAATTGGGGAGTGAACCAGCAGATGGAAAACCTCTCTCTCTCTCTTTCTCTCTCTATCTCTATCTCTCTCTCTGTAACTTTGCCTTTCAAATAAATAAATAAATCTTTTAAAAATTATTGAATAAATAAACTGTGGCACATATATAGTATATGATGTTCAGCCATAAAGAAGAAAAGTAAATTAAATAAGTGTACTTTGAACAAAATGTTACTTATCTGTCGCTGTATTGACAGATTTCATGAAATGTTTGTTGTTTTAGTGGCTTAAAGCAACAAGAATGGGAGCCGGGGACTGTGGCGTAGCAGGTAAAGCTGCCACCTGCAGTGCCAGCATCCCATATGGGCACCGGTTCAAGTCCCGGCTGTTCCACTTCTGATCCAGCTCTCTGATGTGGCCTGGGAAAGCAGTGGAAGATGACCCAAGTGCTTGGGCCCCTCACGTGGGAGACCCGGAAGAAGCTCCTGGCTCCTGGCTTCAGCTCAGCACAGCTCCAGCCATTGTGGCCATCTGGGAAGTGAACCAGAGGATGGAAGACCTCTCTCTCTCTCTCTGTCTGTCTCTCCCTCTCTGTAACTCTGCCTCTTTAATAAATATGTCTTTAAAAAAAAGAAAAAAAAAACAACAAGAACGATGAATGATTATTGCCTGTAGGTGAGGAATTTGGACGTAGCCAACCCGTGAGAGACACAGTGCTCTCTCGAGAGGTTGTGGGTCACAGCCATCTGAGTCCATCTCCTGGAGCCGGGGGTCCAGGCCCACAGCTGGCCACATGGTGGGACGTGGGCCTCAGCATCTCCCAGGGCTGCCCTGTGTTCTCGCCACGCACGCCAACGGCAGCTTTCCCCAGAAGGGGCACCCACAGGAGTGAGGCAGAAGCGGCCATTCCTTCGAGATCCATCCTCAGATGCACGGTGCTGCTGTGGCCAGGCTGTGCTCACTGGCCGTGTCAGTGCAGTCCTCACGCGAGGACGGGGAGTTCGGGGAGAAGCATGCGTGTGCATTGCTGGCGTGTCCTAAAAGTGCCGCATACAGCGATGGGGATGGAGGAGTGAGTGCGCTTTGTTGTGGCCAAGGTGTGAGTTCTGCACATCTACCATTTGGGGACGATTCCATGACCTCTGCTCTAAGGATCCCTGTGGGTCCCTGTGCAAACTGCACCCTCACGTAAGAGGGCAGCATCGGGGAATTGTGCCTCCCTTGCACCTGGATGAGGAGCCGACCGGCAGGCTCTGGAGGGAGAGGTGTCCTGGCTTTGGAGACAGGAGCAGGTGTCCGAGGGGCAGCGTCTCACAGTGGCATTGACGTGTACCTTCTACTGAGGGCTTCCTGCTCTGGTGGTCCTGACAGGGTCATGGGTCATGGGTAGAGCATGAGGGAGCTAGGGCTTGGATTTCGTGTTTCGGGCTTTCTGTGGGGCTATCTGGGACCAAGGGTGGCCAGAGCCCCTGTGCCTGGGTTGGGCCTACGTGTGTTATTCCAGTGTCCACTTTTGTCCACTTTGTGTGTGCCTTGATAGACCAAGGCTGAGCAACGCCCCCTAAAAGATCCTGGCTGCCCTCTGCTGGCCCCGCTGGCCGTCCTCTCTCATTGCTGTCCTCTTGTTTGGGTTCCAATGTGAGTACTCCACGGGGTCTTTCTGTCGCAGCTCAGCAGGGGCCTGGCACCCAGAAGTGGATCTGCAGAGACCATTCCGGCTGATTGTCCCCCTCTGCTTCTGGCTTGTCCTGAAGACACTGGGCAGGGCTTCCAAGCTGTCATCGGGGACAGGAGACGCTGGCCAGGGCTTCCAAGCCTCTGTTGGGGACAGGAGACACTGACCAGAGCTTCCGAGCTGTCGTCGGGGACAGAGATGCTGGCCAGAGCTTCCGAGCCTCTATCGGGGACATGAAGAAGACCGAGGCCACTCGGGTGCCCTTGAGTGACGCGGGGGGTGACTCTATGATTGATGTTACAATAAGAGGCTGACATAGCCTCAGAAGTGGGAAGAGGCAGCTCCACGGCCTCCTGAATGGGTGGAGAGTATTGGGAAGGCCACGGCTTGTTGCCATGGTTACCTAAGCCTGTGGCAGCCTTGAGTCCCCTGCCACGGGTCTGAGTCTACAGAAGTCAGGAGCCCTGAGTTTGACAGCGAGACCCGGGAGCCTCAGCAGGTCCACCTCTGTCCGCGAGGACAAAGTAACTCACAGAACCAGCAGCAGGGTTTCCTGGCGGCGTCCTGCAGACTCGCTTCCCAGCTGGAGACGTCCCCGAAGGCGAAAGCCCTCCAGCCCCAAGTGGTGGGAGCCAGGAATCCCTTCAAGGTAGCAAAGAAGGACAGAGGAGCCCAGCGGGGTCACGGATGGGAGGGCGGGTGACAGCTCTTCCCTCAGGGACGGGTGGGCCGGTTGTCCCCGGAGGCGACAGAGAAGGAAAGGGAGGAGAACCTGAGGGACAGAGAAACCAGAATCTCCAAAATGCCGACGCACACCCGAAAAAGCCTCCGTTGCGGAGACGAGGATGCGCCCCGTCCATAGGTCGCTCTACGCGGGCTCTGGGAGGCAGCTTGGAATTGAACCTGAAAGGGAATCAGAAGTGTACAACAGCTGGGTAATTGGAAAAACCGATTCCTGCTGCTATGGCAAATATGTGGGTAAAAACACTGGAGGTAGAACACAGGAAATAAAAATATATATTTCTGAAAATGACAAAACGCTCAGGGTTCCCAATAAAATCTCCCACCTGAGCAAGCATTTTGCAGTCAGAAAGCTCCCAGTGTGAAAATCAGGTGCAAAAAAACCAAAAAAGATCAAGAATACAGAACAACCGCAGCTGCATAGACAACGCACAGGAAGGCACAGGGCCGCTGCGGGAGACGACCTCTGGGCAGGAGGAGAGAAGGGACTTCCGAAAGCACAGAAAATTTAGGGCCGGCAGATCACAGGCTAAGACCGACCCACGGCTGGAGAATCCGGAAAGTGAATGAGGAAGGAAGAAAACCGATCCATCCTAAAGTAGACTGCACACAAGAAACTGCACCTCTGTCTTGAGGTATTCGGTTTGCAGCCACTAGGTTCATAGTTTTCACCGGACAAACGCATGGAACTGGCACAAATCAGCCAGGTCAGGGTTTGAATACGAGCCCTGCCCGGTGGTCTTGGTGCCCTGCTGCCCGACAGAGAGCCAGGGGAGGGGGAGGGCGCTCTGTGCCTAACCTGCATGTGGCCCCTTTTGCTTTTACACACATTCAGTAGAAAAACCAACGCCTTCCCTTGTGACGTGGTGCAGGGTGAGGGGAGAGGTGGTGCAGGGCGAGGGGAGAAGGGGTGCAGGGCGAGGGGAGAAGGGGTGCAGGGCGAGGGGAGAGGTGGTGCAGGGCGAGGGGAGAGGTGGTGCAGGGTGAAGGGAGAAGGGGTGCAGGGTGAGGGGAGAGGTGGTGCAGGGCGAGGGGAGAAGGGGTGCAGGGCGAGGCCCTTGTCTGTGCTTCACTCATTACTTAGTAAATGGGACGCCCTCCTCCGGGTGAGCACAACCTTGTTGCAAGCACCCACACCTGGGAGGGCTCTGCCTGCGTGGTGCCGACCACGTAGGGGTGGGGGTGCTGACCATGTAGGGGTGGGGCCTTGACTCCCCTCTGGTGTGAGCTCCGTGGTGCAGCACTGGGTAAATGAGCTGTGGCTGGGGCGGAGGAAGTTGCAAGAGAGCAGAATGTTTGGATCGGATGTGACCGAGACCTGTTTGTGCAAACAAAGAATTGATGGCTCTTGTAAGTGAACAGCCTGAGATGACTGGGTCTGGCTATAGCGTGATCCAGCTGCTGAGCCCATAGTATGAGGGATTTGGGGAATGTTCTCTTCTTTTTCAGTTCTTTCTCCTGTGTTTGCTTTCTGATGGGCTGTCTCTGTGGTAGCCCACATGGCCACCAGAGAGCCTCGGCTCTGACCCCACCGACTTACATAGACCTGGTGTGGAGGGGAGAGAGACAGAGCTTCTCAAAGCCTTGCAGCCGTGTTGGTCACAGGTCTGCCCATGACTTCTGATAAGCAGGGAGAGGAGTGTGTCTAGATTGTGAGACTGCTAAGACAGGGGTGCATTGAACCCCATCTGAAAAGCGTGCCCTGAAGTGGTGGGGCTGTGTCCCCCATGTTACTGGAGAAAGGGCTGATGTGTATTGGCAGGGAAAATGTCCCCATGGAGAGTCTCCCTGCTGGAGGGGCTGGAGGCTGGATGGGTCCCTTTCAACATCACGTCCAGCAGGTGCAGCTGTAGCAAGGGGACCATGGCCATTGCCTGATTGGCCCCTTCTCTGTTGGGCTTTGCCTTGCCGGCTCCAGCCCAGACCAACCCTGAACTCTAGGGCTGGGTAAGGGCACAGCTGATCAGACTCCAGGGTTTCTGCTGATGCAATTCTTCACCTGTGACAATCTCTAAAGAGGGACAACTCCATGCTGCTTTATCAGAGAGCCTAACACAAGCCAACGCCGGGGAAAGGATGACCCAGTAACTCAGCCCCATACCATGTCCGTATCCCTATACTGACATCTCACACACACACACACACAACACAGACACACAGATTGATCAACAAATGTGCCTTTAGAGGTGCGGAAATACTTGCTTCCCCTAAATATATTTATTTATTGTCACAAAATAGAGTATGCAAAATAAAATACGGTTGTCACATGCATCTCAGGTAGCTTTACTCACAACCCCAGTCTGTTCACGATCTGGTGAGATTGTTTTTAAGGTTTGTGTATTCATTTGAAAGGCAGAGGCAGAGAGAGAGAGAGAGAGAGAGAGAGAGAGAGAGAGAGAGGTCTCCCCAGATGGCCGCAATGGCTGGAGCTGTTCCGGTACGAAGCCAGGAGCCAGGAGCTTCCTCCAGGTCTTTCCATGCTGGTGCAGGGGCCAAAGCACTTGGGCCATCCTCTGCTTGTTTCCCAGGCCATAGCAGAGAGCTGGATCAGAAGTGGAGCAGCCAGGACTCGAACCGGCGCCCACATGGGATGGTGGCACGGCAGACAGCAGCTTTACCCGCTACAACACAGAGCCGGCCCTGAGAGATTTCTACCCACATACATAACCGGGACTCCTGGTAAGGTGGCCACGGAGGAATCTGCAAACCACTTGCTATTTTTGAGCACAGGAGCCCCTGAACTGGCACCCATGGGGATGGCGTTTCTACGTGCAAGACGGGTCACCACCCTGCAGGCTGAAGCAGAAGACGAAATAGAAACTTCTCCTTTGGAACCGTTCCTGGGGACTCAATTACTGTGACAGCTCCACACTTCTGTCTGCTCCACAAGGCTCCGTCAGGCTTAAGGGGAAAACTCTCAGGAAAGTGCAGCACACGGTGTGCGTACCGACGTCCCGTCTGCGAGCAGCTTAGAGAAACGGGGCCGGGCCACCGAGCAGGGTGGGAGCTGAGCTCACGTTCCGTGGGGTCGTTCACCGATCAGTTCTTTCTTGCAGGGATCTGCCTACCTTATCATTCCGCTACCCGTTATCAATCTATCTTCTATGTGTCTATCATCCATCTACCTGTCATTCACCTCCTACCGTGTGATGGTCTTGTTCCAGGAATAATGTTAAACAGTGGGAGGAAGTTCCTTCCCTGTGGAGTGCGCACAGTTGTAGTTTGTGGGGAGGGGGTGGGAGCAAAGCTGAGGGTGCAGCTCCATTAGCTGAGTGGGGGTGCCGAGCTGTGGAGGACAGCAGAGGGCAGGTGCCCAGGGAGTGCCGGTGCTGGACACTAGATCTGCAAGGGCCCACTCCTCCGCCCGCAGATGGCAGGGACCCCGGACAAGGACTGGGAAATCCTGGGGCATCTGGAAGAAACGGAAGTGCAGCTGCTGGTTCTGAGTGCAGTGTGGCCACTGACATCTGGTCCAGAGGGCGCCGGCTCTTAGTGCCCCGTGGCTGCCATCCTCGGGTCCAGAGGGTGCACACTGCTGTGCTGATGGGCAGTGGCAGGCAGTACAGTGGGGAGGTCAAGGATGGGGCCTGGATCAGGGAGGATTCTGTACCCAAGCTGACTGGGACCATGGCAGTCGTGGTATAGGGGCCATAGCAATTACAATTTTGCCTTTCCACCCTGTCTTTCCCCTACCTTATAGCATATGTGATTTTCTAGAATTTTGCATACACTGCATGTATGCCATAATACTATGTTGTTAATATGACCTGTTCTAGCCAAACAAACCCATGAATTTGAGATTCACATCTGTGTGTGTCAATCATTCGCTCCTATTAGCTGCTGAGTAGCAGTTTACTGTATGAATATACCAGTTTTTGTCTAAGCCGTGGGTGGATATTTGTGTATATTTTGTTTCAATCTTAGGACTTTCACATGTAATATCTGTGTACAAATATCTGTGCTAACATATTACCATCTTAGCTACTGCATGTTCATCTAATTTCATGCATTTGTCAAACTCCATAAAACTATACACCAAAATGAGTCAATATTACTGAATGTAAATTGTTTATTTGAGAGGGCGAGGGAGAGGGGCAGGGAAGGGGAGGGGGAGGGGGAGAGGGAGAGGGCAAGATTGGTCTCAGGTGCAGCTCAGTCCCTAGAGGCCTGCGGTGGCCAAGGCTGGGCAGAGGCCGACGCTGCGGGCCAGGAGCTCTGAATCCAGGCTCCCTGCGGGAATGCCGCCCCGTGAGCCATCCGCACCAGCTCCAGGCTGCACCAGCAGGGCGTCAGGAGCGAGAGCCAGTGTCAAGCCCAGTCCCTGGATCCGAGGTCCAGACGTATCAGCTGATAGGCCAAAGGCCCACCACCTTGAATGTGAACTAAACTCCTGCCGCAGGCTGCCCTTTGAGGTCCCATGTTTTCCTGCTTCTCTTTCTTCCTCCTTATTCACCATGTCTGGCACCGGGCAGAGACAGCTTCTCCACCCCCAGACACCAGTGGCTGGGGCTCAGGGTGAGACAGAGGACCTGGGCCATCTTCCACTGCTTCTCCAGGCCACAGAAGAGAGCTGGATCGGAGAGGAGCAGCCGGGTCTTGAACCCGCGCCCATATGGGATGGCGGCACTGCAGGCGGGCGGCTTTCCCCGCTAGGCCACAGCACCGGCCCTCACTGGTGCCCGTGCTCCCTTCTCCACTCCATCCTGTCCTCAGGTGTCCCCTCCCACGTAAGGTGACAGCAGCGCAGGAATCGTTTCTATTTTCTCCGCGGATCCCCAGGACCCCAGGGCCGGCTGCTGCAAAACTGGGTGCTTTTTTCTGATTTTGTGGCCATTAGCGTTTCGGAAGCACTCACACAAGTCTTTCAAAGCCCTTGGGAAGATGAGCGTGGCGGGAGGGAGCGTCTCCTTTATCACTGGGGAGGCCGAGCAGCTGTCACTTGGCCGGCTGTCCCCTGAATGGATGCAAGGTCCGTGGCCAGAACTCAAGTCCTCTGACTCCTGGTGTGCTGACCCCATCCACCCGAGTGAGGATCTGCCGTGCCGTGCAGTGAGGGCCACAGGTCATTCAGCGCGGTCTGAGCGCCACCCCTGGAGCACCGGCTGGAGGAAGGGCTGGGGGGGAGGGTGTTTCCAGCATGCACAGTAATGCAGACATCAAGGCACTGGGGGCTGGGGGCAGGGCCCCCACCCCCGAGGTCCTTCTGCCCTCAGTCAGGAGGACAAGGACGCACAAAAGTTCAGCCGGAGGGAGCCGGCCCTGGTCCAACAGCCGACCTGCAGTGCCGGCTGTGCCAGCTCACCCTCGCTGCTGAGAAGCCTCGAAAGCTTGGGGGACCGGAGGGCCCGGGCAGCGGAGGCCTCGGGCAGCGGAGGCACCGGGCGGTGGAGGCACCTGCTGGCGCCCCGGGGTCCGGGCTCCAGGACAGCAGAGCGCCCCTCCCCATGCAGCTGCCGCCCTGCCCCCAGACCCCGCTGGGCCTGAGGAACACAGACAGGGCTGCTTTTTGGAGGAGGAAGGCGGGGGGGGGGTGCATCTGGGGCAGGCCTGGGGGGCGTCACTCCCCACAGGTGACGGGGGTCTCTGTGGAGCCGCCAGGCATAAGAGTGACATTTATGCTGCCTCTGTGAAGGTCCTGGCCATGGCCCTGGCTCCTGTGTGCCTGTGGGCGGGGCCTTGTGACCCCCATCTTACAAACAGGAGCTGAGGGGTGGGGGTGGGGGTTGTGTCCCTTTGTTACCTGAGACGGACTCGGCCCCACGTCTCTGGGACCCTCGGCTTCCGAGTCTGGGCAGAGCGGCCTGGTTCTAGGACTACGGTCAGCACAAGTGTCAGGGCGCAGCCTCAGACGGACAGGTGGGGCCCAGTGCTGGGTGGGTGGGGCGTCTGAGTGTCCGGGGCAGGTGGCTGGGGAGAGGGGGCAGTGCACGGTGCCCAGTGGACGTCTCCTATTTGGAGGGAGCCCGTCAGTGATGAGGCCGTGGTCACGTCCTCCTGGTGGCCACTGAGGTGGCCGAGGCCAGGGCAGGCGGTGCGGCAGCCTCGGCGCAGGTCCCGGCGGCCTGTGCGCTGGCTGCATCCAGCCCACTCCCAGGGTGCCGCCGCCGTGGGCTCCGCAGCCTGGTGGATTCCTGGCTGCTCGGCGGGCACGAGGCAGGCAGAGCCGCCTTTTCAGTGTAGACGAGAAAAGAGCGAGGCTATTGTGACCATGCAAGGAGACTAAACGCACAGAGACACAGCAACAGGTCCCTGTTCCCACCGACCCCATAGGATAGGGAAACTGCGTGACGAGTGGGTGATTTTCCAGGCTGGCCCGTCTGTCAATCACTGTTCTACGGGAAAACTCGCGTGTCTGCTCAAAGTGCGGTAACGCAAGTTGAACAGACACAGTCTGGCTGCCTTAGTGAGAGGCAGCTAATGGCCAGGTCCCCACGGAGCCTTTGGGGACCCCCCTCTCCATGGCTCGGGCTTAGCCAGCACCTGTGCATTTTCTAGAAGGGCTTCTCCTCTCCCCTGGAGATCCTGGGCTCGAGGCCAGCAGAGGGGCGTCCTCGAGGGCTGTGCACCTGCCAGTGCCGGTGCAGGGGTGAGGAATGGAAGAGACACTGGCCCGTGTCGGCGCTGGGAACGGTTTCTGTCCTCAAGTGGAAGTTGTTTCGTGGTTATTACGGGAAGGACTGAACGGAAAAGGAAATCAAAGTTCACGCTGTGCTTCTGTGTTCTAACGTTCTCTCTGAGGCCACGGAAAATGACACTGCCGTCACGTGGGGCGGCCACGTGTGGGCAAGAGCTCCTGTCACACAGGCGGCAGAAGCGATGCTTTCTGTGACAATGAGGGCACGGGGTGACTCGGGGAGAGGCTGAGTTTTAGGGGCTACTGCTGCTCACCACGCAACGGCGGCATGGAGCTTGCAGCTCTGCAAACCACACACACGCGTGGGCTCCTCTGTCAGCACCGCGTGTCAAGTCAGCTCTTGGAGTCCAGGGGTCAGTAGGCTGTTAATGATGACCTCGCGAAGCTCAGCTTATTTTCCAAGACAAAAGCAATCGAGGTGCAGCCCACAAAGAGGACCGCCAGCAGGGCATCCCCCCAGCTGTAGAATGTGAAGCGCCGGTTCAGGAGAGAACACATTGGGGAGGTTTGTGTGGATCACCGGGCCAGGTCAGATTGAGAGTCTACACTGGGGGCTCAGGTGCACCCCTCCCCCATCGCTGCCACGTCTTCCCAAAGATGCAGCCGCGCCGCGGGCCCCGGGCTTCTGCAGCCCCTGGGTCCCTGCACCTCCCCTCCACCGTGTATTCATAGACATTAGTGACGCGCTGCTTCACGGGAGGTGTGCAGACAGGACGCCGCCCTGGCCGTTGCTGTCCTGGCTGCTGCCGCGGTCTCTGCTGTCCTTGCAGTGCAGACGGGACCTTGGGCGTCTGTGGAACGCAGCTCCTGGCTGACCTCGGGCTGGCTGTGAGCTCGGCAAGGGGATAGAAGGACCTACAGCATCCCAGAGAGAAGGAGCGGCAGGAAAGAGTGGAATGGTGGCCGTGTGGCCGCGTCTCCGTCAGCTGCGTTTACTTTGGTTCCTCGCCGGAGGGCAGGCTTCCCCGCCCCAGTCCCCTCTCGAACCTGGAACGCCAGCCACCAGCCCCATGAGGGCTGTGAGGTAGCAGCCCCCACCGTGCCGTGCGAGCCTGCCTACCACCTTGGGATTTCTCTCTCTGTTCCAGGATTCCGTGTTCACTGCTGATGAGCAAGGTGACCTCAACACAGCAGCCACCACTTCTCTCTCTGCAGGATTATCTTCTGCGGGGCTGGGGTTGCAAAGCCGGCACACTACAGCAGAGCTGCGGTTGGAGTCCCGGCTGCCCCACTCCCAACCTGGCTCCCGGCTAATGCTCCTGGGAAAGCAGCAGAAGACGGCCCCTGCACTCACGTGGGAGACCTGGATGGAGTTCCAGGCCCCTGGCTTTGGCCTGGTCCAGACCTCACTGCTGTGGCCATTTGAGGAGTGAACCAGCTGACGGAAGAGCCCTCTCTCTCTCTCTGTCTCTCGGTCTTTCGCGCTCACTCACTCTCTTCTGTTTCTCCCTCTCTGTCACTCTGCCTTTCCAACAAATAAAGACATCTTTTTACACTTTTAAAAAATATTTATTTATTTATTGGAAAGGCAGAGTGGCAGAGAGGGAAAGGAAGAGGCAGAGAGAGAGAGAGAGAGAGAGAGAGGTCTTCCATCCGTTGGTTCACTCCCCAAATGGCTGCAACGGCTGGAGCTGGGCCGATCCGAAGTCAGAAGCCTGCAGCTTCCTCCAGGGCTCCCACACCGGTGCAGAAGCCCAAAGACTTGGCCCATCCTCTGCTGCTTTCCCAGGCCACAGCGGAGAGCTGGATGGGAAGTGGAGCAGCCGGGACTAGAACTGGCGCCCACATGGGATGCCGGCATGGCAGGCAGTGGCTTCACCCACTATGCCACAGCGCCGGCCTCCATAAATAAATCTTAAGGAAATAAACAGCATGCTGTGGCCGGGACCAGCTGTGCTGCCCACGATTGGTTTTCCGGCCCGGACGGTGGCACAGGTGTCGGCTTCCCAGTTCAACCGCGCTGCTCAGGGAGGGGCTCTGAGCTCATGTGGGGTGGTTTGTGGCCACCGCCATGGCAAATACCTGTGTTTGCGCCGCATTGAACCGCCAGAGCCGAGACTGAGACCCAGCGGTTTCTGCACAGGGAGTGGACAACGACGCCCAATGTTTCAGATTCCTTAGTGGACTGGGGTCACAGAGACCTCGGGGGAAAGGCAAGAGAGTAAGCCCGTGCTGTGTGGGGGTCTCCTTGAGCACAGCCAGCTCGGGCGCTTCCAGGAGCAGTCACGGGATCCCACGTGCCGGCAGTGTGGGGTCCCTGGGAGAAGGAGAAGGCATGTGGGGGGGCTCAGCAGAGGCGCCCCCAGGGTCTCCCTCCTACTCGTGCTGCGGGGGCATTCCGCCAGAGCAGGGCTGGGAGTCACATCACACCGCCCGTCACGGGCCCCGCACTGACTGAGTCAACCAGGAGGACATGCCACCTGGCCCAGTGCTGGTCACCGGCGGCAGACGGGGCGAGTGGGAGAGCCAGGCGAGGCGGCAGACCCTGGCAGCCAGCTGGCCCGTGCCCCTGCATGTGTATATCCTAATTGTTCTAGACACACACGTGCCTGTTGGTGGGTTGACGGGAATAAATATTTCAGATATTATGGGATGTTTCCAAAGTCCCCAGATTAATTTGCAACCAAAGCTGGCACCGCAGAGTTGCAGCGAGAATTGGAAGCCATATGTGTGCCTGGGGGCAAATTTTGGGACAATTTGCTGAACATTAAAAGTACAGCCGATAATGCCTCTCTCCACTTCCACAACGGCACTTAGAGCGAGCATCTGGGGTTGAGCCACTGCACATCTGTCCAACCACATTTATCCAAAATGAGATGAGCCCAACTGTCCTTGGGGCACGGCTGGCTGCCACCGCGGGATGAAGTTAAATCAGAATTCCGCCCGCGCATGCGAGAGACAGAGAGGAAAACACTGAAGTAATCAGGTCAAATGGTGGATTCTGCTTCTGGAAGTTGGGGGGGCGTGGGAGTGCAAAGCTGTCTACTGGGAGGCAGAGGTCTCACTCGCCCTGCAGAGCCTGCGTCTGCTCTCACTCAGGCCACCGCACAGCTCCCCTTCCTGTGCCTACGGAAACCTGGCGCTGCCAGCCAGGGACGTGCGTGGCTGCTCAGCAAAGCAGGGCTCCGGAGAGTCTGGGCAGGCAGAGACCACGTGCTTTCCCAAGGGACCGAGCACACGGGCCCGTCGTCCCGTTGTGGGAGAAAGGAAGGCGAGACACCCGCTGCCCCGCCGGACACGCCTGCTGGCTAGCGTCTTGCTCACTGTGTTCTCTGCAAGCAATCACCCAGCATTCCACAGGGGTCCCATTGGACCTCGACGCCAGAGACCTGAGGCCTCGCCTTGTAGGGAGAGAACAGGAGGATGGCCGAGCCCTGTGCAAGGTCAGGCACCTGCTGGATGGACGTCTACGACGGCGAGCGCCACCTGGTGCCAGGTGACACCTGCACATGCCTGAGGAGTGGAGACCACTGAGAAGGCTGTGGGTACTGGTACGAGCTCCTCACTGAAGTCACAGCTGGACAGGAGGGACCCAGGTTAGAGCACCCAGGATGCCATCATGAGAAAACCCACCCCACCGTGAGACTCTGGTCCAAAACCATGATCTAAAGCTCAGACAGCAACAGTGCACTGCCTCCCACCGGGCAGAGCAGAGAAGCTCCCTGGCATGATCGCTCAGGCTTAACACAGACCGCGCCCGGGTGAATGCTAAGACTGTCTTTGTCTGTTGTTGAGATTGTAATTAATAGTTTCTCACAGGCCGTAGGCCAGCTTGACCCCAGTACCCACATATCCCCCTGACTCCGGTAACCACGCATTCCCCCCGACCCCAACAACCACGTATCCCCACCCCCACCCCAATACCCACGTATCCCCCGACCCTAGCAACCACGCATCCCCCCCCCCCTGGCCCCAGCAACCATGTATCCCCACCCCCACCCCAATACCCACGTATCCCCCTGACCCCAGCAACCATGGATCACCCTCCCCTCCTGTGGTTTTTGCCTTTATAAACCCTGTTGCTTTGTGCTTTGGGGTCGAGAGTTCTTTAGGGCAGGAGCCCGCTCTCCACTGCCGGTGATAAAGGACTGTCAAGTTGTATCTGTTTGCACTCGCCCAGGCACAGCATCCTGTGGGCCCCGAGCCCACGTGAGGACGTCTGTCCATGCTCCTGCTGTCTGGTGTGCGTGCCGTAAACAGTACCAGACCTTCCTGCAACGCTCCCAGGGGACAGGCGCGTGTCTGTCTTCATCCAGCCGTCACCCCTGATGTCTTCCCCGTGCTGAGGTGCACGGTTGGACCCTTAGAACAGCTCTATCCCAGGCTGCACACACGCTGAGAACCGGGGCTGCCTTTGAACAAACTCTGGAAACATCCATCAACGCTGCAATGCTACCCCGTGACCCAGTGCTTCCACTCCAGGGTGTACATATGTGTGCACACACGTGCCCATGCGTGCCCACGAGGGCGCTGTTAGGATCACACGACCATGAACACTGGAATGAATCAATGATAATCTCTTTGCAAGGCCAGAAATTAAGCAGGGGCAACAAATGTAGTAATGGACTCATCACAAATATAACATTCAATGAAAGAAATCAGCCACATAACATGCGTTTATGCCTCAATTTTAAAAACGCATTTTATGTGAAATTTTCTGTCACTACAAGAAAATGGAAACTCAGCACCACTTACAAAAGCAACCCGTGCCCCAGAACTCCGGACTCCCTCTCCCAAACACCACGAAACCCCTCCGATCCCACGGTCACCACAGGTCCTGAGCCCGAGACCTGCTTCCCCGTTTGGTTAAATAAAAGATTTTCTAGTGCGGGAGAGAGGCCACAGCGCAGGATCAGAGTGGGATTTCTGCTCATGCTCACGTGAGGCATTGGCAGAAAACTGAAAATGGAGTTGCCTCATAGCCTTTAAAAAAAAAAAAAAGCCATGAATTGTGACTGTGGATAACTCCAGCCCCCATGCGCAGCGCGTGGCTCTGACGTTTTACGGAACAGAGCAGAGGCCAGGTGAGACCACCATCCGTTCCTTAGCACAGGGGTGCGTGGGGGCCGGTTCCTCTCCGGTGAGCAAATCCTTTGTTGTCGGAAGGCAAATGAGACTTTCGTTCTCCAGATACCCAGGGTGCATGCCGTTACAGCTAAAACACAATGTTTTTCCAAACAGCATCAAATTTGTGGGCGGAACCCACTGAGCCTTCTACCGAAGGGCAGCTCACTTCTGAGGTCATGAAAGCCTGGGGTTCCTGTCTCAGCTGCTCGTTCTCTGGTTTGCAAACCCTGGTGTGGAGCCAGCCTCCGTGTTGTGAGCCGCCCTACGGGCAACCACGGGGGCCCCTCGGCAATCGTCACTGAGCTCCTGGGTCCCATCGAACCTGCCGCCTGAACTTGGAATTGGTCCCCCGAGGAGTGCCTTCGCACGTGGCTGGAGCCAAAGCCAGCAGGGACCACAGACTCACGCGAGCCCCTGGGACAGAGGCTCTCCTCGGGTTCGGTGCCTGCATCTGATCACTGAGCCGACGCCGCCGTGGCAAAATGGTGTTGTCCGAGCTGCTGAGGCCCAGAGACACGGCGAGCGAAAACAACAGAACGTGCCTTTCGGCAGCTCCGACTGGTGCTACTGGGGCTCCCTTTCCGGCTTCGAGCCTTCTCGTATTTTCCCCACAAGGATGGTGGCGCACTTGGCTTTCTTTGAGAGCCCTGGGTCGGTGTGCAGTGAGCCTGTGTCCTGGGAGCGACACCCTGTGTCTCCTGGTGCGGCTGCTCACGGGGACGGGTTGCCACTGAGAACAATGTGTGTGCCTCCTGTCGGCGCAGCGTTAGGCAGGTGGGGGACCCCCTCCTTTTCCTTCTCTCCTTCCTTGTGGTTGAACACAGAGAGTAATTTCAGCGCAATTCGGAAAATTCACAGGCTGTTCATGAAGCTGCTTCTAGAATTATCCATGCCCCAGACACTCTGCAAGACACTGTTTGGAGACTGCACTGGCCTCGTGACCCGTGCCTTGAGTTGTAGTTAAATACATTCACAGGACGCCCGGCAGATACAGGTGCATGGGCTCAAAACCTTAACGAGCCCAGGAAACAAGTCCTTATTAAAGCCTCTCACGGAGACGTTTGAGCTCGGGTTTTTGACACCTGGCGTTCTGACCTGGGAGAACTTGGAGTCACTGTGAAACTACCGATGTCTACATTCGCCTGCCGGAAATCAAGATGATCCTGTCTTGAAGAACGTTTCTCCTGGATACGGATCTAGAAATGTCCACAAGACTGGTCCCGGTTCCCGTTTTATCGTCAGCAGACTGACACACCAGGCGTCAATTTGTCAAATCTCTTACTGTCATGGAAGCTGCCAAGTCCAGCCATCTGAGGTTTCTGTTCCTGGAGATTAAAGACATCTGCAGGTTTGCTCCATGCGGTTCTGGGTGGAGGAAGAGTTTTAGGAAATCCGTTTCCACTCATTACTCCGACCCTCTGCCCACCCACCAGCACCAAGACCCGAAGGGGGTTCATCCAGAGAACTTGATGGTGGGTGGGGGGCCCCGGGGGGAACTCTGGGGATGCGCCGTGGGCTGGAGAAAGACCCACGGGCGCTGATGCCACGTTGGGCAGCATCTCTCCCTGGGAGTGTGGGAACCTCCTGGGGACCAGCTCTCCCTCTCTATGCAAGCAATACTTTCTGCCCCTTCTTGCTCTCCACTTTCGTCTTGGTCCCTGCTCTGTCTGCTGTGAGCTCACCTTAAAGATCAGAGTGCAGTAGGTGGACAGCACACATGGGGTCCATGCTGTGAGCCCCCTGCCTCAGCGGGGCAGTGAGGCAGTGAGGGGAAGGCAAGGGAACCAGCTGAGGTGCACGAGTGAGGGGGCTCCTGTCCTGGCCAGCAGGGGCTCAGGCCCATGGAGGCTCCTGGAAGATGGCGTAGGGCACTTTTGGCCCCCGGCGAGCAGGAGAATGACCGCATTTCCATCAGAGGAGGAGGTGACCCCCAGGAGTTGTGACCACCAGCCTTCCCACCTGTCCCACACGCCCAGCACACGGGTTTCGGGCCAAGTCACATGTTCTGTAACAGGAAGACACGGGTTTGCTTCATGACAGTGATCAACCAGAGTTCAGGGGTGCCGATGGTGTCTGCAGGAGTTTGCCAGACAATGCAAGAAAGGCCCTCTCTCTCTCTCTCTCTGCCTCTCTCTCTCTCTCCCTCTCTCTCTCTTTCTTTCTCTCTCCCTCTCTCTCACTCCCTCCCTCTCATTCTCCCTCTCTCTCTCTACCTCTCTCCCCCTGCCCCTCGCCCCCCCGCCTCTCTCTCCCCTCCTACCTCTTCCCCCCACCCCACCCCACCCCTGCCTCTCCCTCTCTCTCTCTCAGCCTCTCAGGCTGTGCAGATCAGAGCTCAGACCTTAAGCCCCACCTCCCAGTAGTCTTTGGTTTCCCTGCTGTAGAGATGAGGACCCGAGGTTTGGAGAGGGCGGATGAGCATCACAGAGCAAGCCAATGGTGAGGCCAGGGTTGACTCCCAACCCTTTCAAACCCGCCACTGGTGATCTTAGTCATGAGCACTCTCAGGCCGGCTGTCCTTGGGCTGAGCTCAGAAATGTCCCACTCCCCATCCGCCCCCAAGCACAGGGACTGGAGCGGATGAAAGACAATCGAGTCTGCTTCATAGGTTGTAAGCGACCCAGCAGTTACATGTGTGACCTCGCCCTTGTTGTTCCAGCCGTTGGAAGATAACATCACCTTTGGGTCCGAGACAGCACTGAGAGCTGTGTCCCCGGGAAAACTCACGGAGACTGGTTGACCGGGAAAGTTCATCCACGGGGCATCAAAGTCCAAGATTCCACAGCGAGCTTCCTTGGGATGTGTAGGCGAGCAGCTCGCGTCCACACCCCCGAGTCGTGGGGAGGATTCTCAGAGACTTACACACATTTATACCAAGGAACATATTAGAGGAAGCGTCAGATCTGGTTTTTTTCTTCCTCTTTCTCTTTTAACTCAGCATGCAGGAAAGTAAATGATCCGTTCAGCGTGGTGCGCCGGCCGCGGCGGCCATTGGAGGGTGAACCAATGGCAAAGGAAGACCTTTCTCTCTGTCTCTCTCTCTCTCTCACTGTCCACTCTGCCTGTCAAAAATAATAAATAAATAAATAAATAAATAAATAAAAAGAAAGTAAATGATCCGTAAAGAGAAAGGCACGACTTCTTCTGCCTTGAAAGCTCTAATCTGCCAGCATTGGGTACCTAGCAGAGAGGCCACAAGGAGCTGGATGTGTCCTCTCGATGCAGGTTTTATAAGGTTCGTGAGGGTCGCGGTGGGTTGTGGTGGCCAGTACTTTCTTCTGTTGCTCTCTGTCCCCCATCTTCTTGGAGTAGCCGGGACTTGAACCTGTGCTCCGTGTGGGGTGGTGGCACAGTCAGTGGCGGCGTCCCCCACAGCACCGTGACGCCCATCCCTCGAGTCCACCTTTCTCATTTGCTTACTCTGGTGGGTCCCTGTTTGCTGGTGGCTCCCAGCCTGTGAGGACCCTGCTGTGGGCACAATGCCATTGAGCAGAGGACAGAGTCTGTCCAGTGCGGGCTTGGCTGGGAACAACTAAGAGCCCCAGTGCCAACATCTTTATGTACAAGGAGACTTTAAAAACTTTAAAATCCATGCATACAAGAAAGTCTCCCAAAATTTCATGGAAAATGCAGATTAAGAAAAAGCCACGGATTTTTGAACTGCCTTTGTATCTCCCATTGACTGGTCAGATTCCTCGGGGAGGGATCTATGCCCACCTGCTCAGAGGGTGTGGTCTGGCTTTGTCACCGAGCCCCTCGGTGAAGAGCGCCGTGTGTCTCCTCGGTGTTCAGCCACCCCGATGGTGCTGAGGATGGCACCTCACCTTTCCCATCCTCGCAGGACAGAGACTGTGTGCCGGCCAGCACCAGCCCAGGGAGGGTGGACCCTGCTGTGGAGCTGGGGAGGGCATTCAGCTCCCACGGCAAATGCTCTCGTTGCTAGCTCCGCCTGTCCAGCTGTCCCCCGGCGGCACCTGGGGCTCTCGTCTCTGACCTTTGAGGGGGCTGTGTGATAAATGGGCACCACAGCCTGACTTTTTCTAAATTTATTTTCTTTATTTGAAAGACAAAGTTACAGAGAGAGGTAGAGACAGAGAGAGTGAGGGAGAGAGAGAGACAGAGGTCTTCCATCCACTGGTTTATTCCCCAAATAACCGCAATGGCCAGAGCTGAACTGATTCGAAGCCAGGAGCCAGGAGCTCCTTCCAGGTCTCCCACATGGGTGCAGGGGCCCAAGGACTTGGGCCATCTTCCACTGCTTTCCCAGGCCACAGCAGAGAGCTGGAACAGAAGTGGAGCAGCCGGGACTCGAACCAGCACCCACATGGGATGCCAGCGCTGCAGGCGGTGGCTTTAACCCACTGCGCCACAGTGCCGGCCCCCATAGCCTGACTTTTGCTTGCTGCTCTGTGATTTAGCTCAGCTTCCAAAATGCTTTGTCCCTGTGGCTCCCTCCCTCATTCCCTTTGTCCCTGTTGATGTATGCCTTAAACATAAAATCGATTCACAATTATGAAAGAAATGGCTTGGGAGGGGGTAAAAACAACTCACTGGATTCTCCCCTCCGACCTGCATCACATGCTGACTCCTTGAATTTGCAAAGCGTTTTGTCTGAGTGAAGGAATCGCAGGTACACAGCATCCTAAACAGTGCACTCGTTAAGCTGGTAAATTAACTCAAAGTCATTTTGAGACCTTTGGAATAATCGTCAATCTTGCTTGTTCCACATGTTCCCTTCTCTATTTTACTGCCTTTTAATCAGGAGGAAAATAAAGACATAAATATTTAGTGCCGTAGGTTCTTTGTTCAATTTTCCTTTTTCGTTACCACATCAGGATGTGGGGAAAGGCAAAGGTTTAGAACAAAAGCAGAGCAAGCAGGAAAGCCAAGTGCTGAGCTTCCTGCCTCTGCCAGTCTCAGTCTCAGCTGCCCTGTGCTCTGGATCCGGCAAACGCAGAGTCCCCTCCCCATCACGGAGTGCGCACCCCGGAGCTCCACAGTGTAGACGCCGAAGCTCAAAGCTCGCTGGGAACACCCATCTCCCACCTTCAGGGGGCATTGGCTGGTAGATTTCTGTGCCAAATGATGACAACCGCAGGCCTAAATATGCTCCCCCCACAGAGCGTTAGTGATCTAGAGAGAAGCGCCATGGCCACACAGCCCCGCGGCTGGAGGGGCGCTGGTGCTGACCACAGACACACTTTGGTCTCCACAGGCAGACGGCGCTGCACACTCCCCCTGCAGTCGGTCCATCCCTAACTGCTTTAAACAGACTCCGCTCACTCACCCCGTGGACAGCGATACTCCTGCAAGGCAATGGGGCTCGGGTGGGATTTGCAAATTCTACTGGGTGAACAGGAAAGAAACGGCATAGGAGAGCTTTCTCCCCCCCTGCCCTTTGCTCCCCCCTCCCTCCCTCCCTCCCTCGCTCCTTCTGCCCTGTTTCCTCTCCTTTTCAGTGCTTGGTCTATGAGACAGGGAAGAATAAATGAGAAAGAGAGGACAAAAAGGCAATGGCACTTAAAAATATTTAGCTCACCCCTGTGAGTTCAAAAACCAACTGTGGCATTCACTTTTACCTCCGCGTCCTGCATGTCTAAAGTCCCGCATTGCTTTGTCCTTTGGCCTTACTCCGCCTCGACACCCGGAACTTGACTTTCATTTTCCTGAACGTCGCCTTTCTCAGGAGCTCGCATTTCATCGTCATTTTTGGCGATTTCTGTCTCGATCTCTAGACTAAAGAACCTAAGACAAAATCGGGCGAGTGTGCGAGGAGGCTCCCACAGAGGGACCCCCGGCGGGCACTGCGGAGGGCTTGCGCACAGTGCGATGAGCGGCCCCCAGGACTGGCTGACATTTGGGCATCTGGCTATTTGCAGAGATCCCCACACCGGGATGGTAAATTAGGAACAGCCATCTGGCTGCTCGGCTGAAATGCTCACTTTGTGCACGGAGTTTGCACAGTGCTGTGTGGAGACCTTCAGCCTTCTCGTTTTCACGGCTTGGGGTAGGGCGCAATGCATGCACAGGATTCGAAGTGCGGCCACGAGAGCTCTGTGCAGGAGCGGCCCGTGGCTGATGACCCCAGAACACTGCTGCGACTTCCGACGTGGATTCCCTCCTGCCCTGGGCCAGGCTTCCTCCTGCACCTGCACACAGACATACCGGTCCTGTTCTTAGGAGCCTGCCCGGGGGCTGGCCCTCCTGGGTGAGCAGCGCCAGTACAAGTCCACTTCCTCCCACCCACCCCAGCTCCTGTCTGTTTATTTTTCACTTAAACGCTTTTCAAAACGCCAGTGCCCTTGGCACTTCTAAGGAGATTCTAAACCCTCTTCCTCCTGTCTCAGGGGACGCTGGGGAGACCCCAGGGCATGACCAGTGCAGTCTGGTCGAGAGCAAGCACTGACCGTCCACTCCACCTTCGCCGGCGCCTGCTCAGTCCTCAGGTTGTCTGCGCTGCAGGCCTGGGTGCGTTTGTCCCGCAAACCCTTCCTCCCAGGAACCTTCCCTTCCGCTGCTTCTTCCCGTGCGGTGGCTGTGTGACTGGGCCACCGTGTGCTGGTGAGCCACCCTGGGTGCCCTGGCCAGTCCCACTGGGTACTGCTGAGCCACCCTGGGTGCCCTGGTCCGTCCCCCTGGGTGCCCTGGTCAGTCCCCCTGGGTGCACTGGTCAGTCCCATTGTGTGCACTGGTCAGTCCTCTGGGTGCACTGTAGGTCGGCACACCAAGTAGTCCAGGAGGAAGGAGATGCCGCATCCTGCAGCTTCCTGGAAGGAGCTGGGATCGGAGAGGCCAGGCCAGGGAGTCCGGAGTTTATGGCACGTCTGGGGAAGGGTCAAAGGTTGTTTCATCAGCATCGCTCCAGCTCCACCGGGGGCACCTGCTCCCTGTGTCCAGACGTCCCCAGTCTCTGGTTTCCTTCTCCTTCTCCTTCTGCTTTCACCCCCATACCCCTCTCTCCCCTGTGCAGCCTGGTGCACAAACCTTCCAGCTAACTCTCTGGTGCATCTCAGCCGGCTCAGACAGACACACAGCAGAGCCAGTGTGGGGATGCCACCTAGCAAGCAGGCATCCCTGGTTCCTGGGGGAAGGGCCTGGGGGGCATGGCTGCCATCCCCTGGCCTGCAGTGGCAGCTACATAGGCTCGTGGACAGGAACCCGCCTGGGGGGCCTTTTCCTCCCAAGCTCTGTGACCATCGCGGCTCAGTTTCCTGCAGCAGCGCTCTGGGTTCTAAGGTGCAGTCTTACGTCTGGGCGCAGTGGTTTCTGATGGCGCCGGCTCTGCTCTCGGAGGCTTCAGGAAAGGCTCGTCCTCCACAGCGGGGACGGTGACGGTGTCGCCCCTGCCTCAGAGGTGCCCCGTGCCACACGGCTCACCGTCCGTCTCCTGGAGGCAGCAGAGGGATGGACAGACGCCAGCGCACCCCCTGTGTTTCCAAGACACCCGTAAAAATCCTAGGAACTGGCAGAGTTCCCAGAGTTTCCAATTCACCTGCCGTGGATTCAAAATGAATTGGTGGCTTTCACCCTGATGGTATTTTTTGCAAGCTGCAAGCCACTAACCACCTCTGGATGCACGCCGATACTTCCCTCAATGAAGTTGTGCCGCTCTCTGGGACTCCGCACACGTTTCAGTTGCTTTGCTCAACTCTGACAGCTCCATAAAATATTTTAAATTATTTCCCCACATCAAGTGTGCTGCCAGCAGCAATGTGGCACCAGAAGGACATGCACATAAATTAGCATGATCAAAACCTGTAATTAGGAAAGAGGATTGTTTCGTATTCCAACAAACCTTCCCCGGTTGACAGAAACAAGCAGCTTGTCACATTTCAAGTCAACATTCACTAGGAGTCACTGAGTGTTGGCGAGGAAGCCACAGAGGGGGACTCTGGGCGAGGGTCCCGGTCGGAGTGGCTGCGTGACAGCTTCGATGGCATCTTTGCCAATCACTGAGTGTTGGCGGGGAAGCCACAGAGGGGGACCCTGGGCTCGCGTCTGCGTCAGTGAACTCAGGGCAGAGGGGACGTGCGTCTTTTCTCTCGTAAGCCCCTTCCTCTGTCAGCACAGTGGATTATTCGACCACGTGACGTAAAATGTAACGAGAGAGATTGTCTTTTCAGGACAGATTGGTATAAATCAGATGTGGTGACTGCCGGTCTAAAGGTGGACTCTCTCCTCCACCAAGGAGCCCATGAGGCATTGCGGACCCTGCATTCACGCCAAGGAGGGTCCTGGACTGGGAGGGAGAGGGGCTCCTGGGGTGCCTGACACAGACCAGGGGCCGTGCTGCCCCAGGGGGAGGTGGGGGAACTCTGCTGGAGGCCTCGACGGTGTTCACAATGCTTTGATTAATAACAATGGCCTGGATTTATGGCAACTATGTGACACTGTGATCCATGTGCACCCGTCAAACTGGGGCGACTGGTCCCTCCCCTCCGGCACTGTTTTATGACTGATGTTTGGAGCTGCTCTCTTCTCGTTCATGCAACATCTACTGGTTAGTGGGGTCTGCGGTCCCCCATGCCGTGTGGCAGTGGGGACTTGTCCTCTCCCCGCGCCGTGGAGCACCGGGGACTTGTCCTTGATCCGACAGCTTCGCTGCCGTTATCCAACCTCCAGCTGCCCACACCCCCGCCGCCACCACACTTCCCAGCTCTGAGTCACCCTGCTGTGTTGAGCGCGGCTCTGGGTTTTGGTGTCTTTCTCTCTGCTGCCGTGTGTGAGGGAGAAGGCGCAGCTCTCGTCCCGCCGTGTCTGCTGGCTGCACTCGGCGCCGTGTCTTCTGGTCCCCTCCCTTCCGCTGCAGGTGCAGGGTTCCATTCCTGTCCGCGACGGGATGCCATCCCAATGCGCACGGATGCCACGTGTCTGTTACCCACTCATCTGAGGCGGACCCTTGGCTGAGTCCGCATCTTGGCGACTGCTGCTATGAACACGGTGGGGCGGGATCCTGCACGGTGCAGTGACTCAATGTCTTGGGTGTAAACCCGGTGGTTGGCAGCGGATCCTACGGCAAGCCTGTGTGTAGCTTCTGAAGACGTCTCCGGGTTGCTTTCCGCGGGGGCTGCCCTCATCTACACCCCCACAGCAGGGAGTCGGGTCCACATCCCATCCCCACCCCGTCGTACTCTGCATTTTTGACAGCAGGCCATTCTAACAGAAATGAGGTGATGCGCCACTGGGTTTTGGTTTGGATTTCTCTGATGTCTCGTGAAGTTGAGCACATTTTTCATACATTTGTAGGCCATTAGTATTTCTTATTTTGAGAAATTTCTATTCAGTTCCATTGCTATTTCTTAACAGAGTTTTTTTGTGTGTTGTTTTTTGAGTTCCTTATATACCCTGGATATTAATTCTTTGCAGGTTAAGTGTCTTGCAAATATTTCCTCCCATGCTGCGGTAGGCTTCTTCACTCTGTTATTTTCTTCGCTGTGTTTCTGAGTTTGACATAATCCCATTTGTTTAGCTTTGCGTGAAAACTGTGGGTAAGACTGATCCCTGCCTCTCACTTATGCACAATGTTTTATCACCAAATTGTGGCATTCTTTATGCTTGTAACAAGGCACTCGATGAGGATTCTTTCTTATTCCAGGAAAAATGGAAGCAAGAGCTCCCACTTCCAAAGTGAGGCACTAACCAGCGTGGACAGGTGGAGCTCCCCTTCATTCTGGCCCCGTGCCGGCTACCAAGGGCATGGGGGGGGGGGGGGGACCAGTAGATGAATGATCTCTGTCTATTGACCTCTCTCTCTGCTTTTCAAATAAATTAAGTAAATACGCACATAATCATTTTTCAAATGAGGTGACAGTGTATTGGAGGACAAACAAGTGTCTCGTTCACAAACTTCACTCTGGACAGCAGGCTGCCACTCAATGAAACACGATGAATAAATCATTATTCGATTATATTGCTGTTTTTTGAACACAAATGTTGCACAGATTCTATCTGCAGGGAAGTTGTGCCATGTTTTCATTACACCAATTCGAGAGTGCCCGGTGTTGACAACTATTTTAACGTGGGTAAACAACCATCTTTGAGTGCAAACCTCAACATCATGCGTAGATTGACAACGCCGTGAAACTGCTGAGCTTCCAAACGCTCACCCCACCGGACCGGAAACCCCGTGCTGGGGAAGCCCCGGTCACCGCTCGCCTGCCTGCTCGCTCTGGGTTCACCGTCTGTCCTGGATGCTTCCCATGGAGGGCCACTCACTGTTTCTGACTTCTTTTTTTTTTTTTTGCTATTTTTTAAAATTTATTTGACAGATAGAGCTAGACAGTGAGAGAGAGAGAGAGACAGAGAGAAAGGTCTTCCTTCCGTTGGTTCACCCCCCAGATAGCCACGGTTGGCGCTGTGCCAATCCAAAGTCAGAAGCCAGGTGCTTCTCCTGGTCTCCCATGCGGGTGCAGGGCCCAAGCAGTTGGGCCATCCTCCACTGCCTTCCCGGGCCACAGCAGAGAGCTGGACTGGAAGAGGAGCAACCGGGACTAGAACCTGGCTCCCATATGGGATGTTGGCGCCGCAGGCCTGAGGATTAACCAAGTGAGCCACGGTGCCGGCCTTGTTTCTGACTTAGCAAAAGAAAAAGTCAAGCAAAGTCAAGCAAAGAAATTCTACCACCTCGCAAGGTAGTGAGGCGACAGTGCTCCAGAGAACACACAGACGGCCAGTACGCACTGGGGAACACGTCCCCGTCTTCAGTCTCCAGGGAAGTGTGCATCAGGGCCCCTGCATTTGGGAATTAAGTGAACCCTTGTGCATGAGGTTGGATGACAAACATGAAGAGCCATGGTTCTCACTGTGCTATCATTGTTGCCGTTATTACTAGAAGACTGTATGCCTGGCACTTCCTACAGGGGGCGCTGTGGGCTCAGCAGGGGTAGGAGCCGGCTGTCGAAGACCAGGCCAGGGAGAGCAGAGCCCGTGGAAATGAGTTCCCAGGTATAGTTGCGTGAGAACCACTCCTCCCCCACTGCCCACTCATTTTCACACGGGGTCCACGTGGCTGCCACGGCCCCAGAGGCTCCAGCTACAGAACAGAAGAGATTCAGGCAGCAGCCGAGTGCCGCCCAGCCAGTGCCGGGATAGCCTCCTCCAGTCTGGAGTTGCCCGCGAGGAGGTCGCCGAGGAAGGCAGCTGCGAGTGCCCGGGCCGGGTGGCCACGTGGCTCTTTGGTCAGCTCCGCTTCCTTCAGTGACCGGGGAAAGATGTTTAGTTGGAGTCTGGAAGAAGCACCTGTTCCTGTCTGATTACCCGTGCAAGATGGGATCTGTTTTCCACGTTGTCAGTATTGCTGCTCTAAGCCTAGGAAAATGATCTTTCTAAAAAAGATCCACTGGGCATGAAGTCTCGCACAGGAAAACTGTACCCAGGTGCCTGGATTGCTCACCCGTCCACTCCGTGCGCTGGGCTCCCCTTCATGTGCTCCGTGCCTGCTAACTGCCCATAGCACACTCCTGTCGCTCGTAGGCGCGTCCCGGCGTGGAGAACAGATCTCACATTTCAATTTTAATTTTTTCCAGGGCTGTTGCCGTCTTGGTATTTCAATGCATTCCATGTAGGACCCTGTAACCACTGCTGTAGGCTCAGGAGAGGGAGCCGCGTGTGTCCGGCTGGGGCTCTGTGTGGAGGAGGCGGGCTGAGGCTCAGATGTGGGTGCAGAGTGGCAGCGGCCAGTGGTGGGGTTCACATGTCGGGGAAATGCTGGGGTGACTCCAGGCTGGTCTGGAACATGTGCCTGTGTTTATTTGCAAAGGTGGGAGCTGGCTCCCTCCCTCCTTCCCTCCCTCCCTTCCTTCTTTCCTCTCTCTCTCTCTCTCTTTGAGGAACTAACTGCCTTTTACATCGTTAACTGCTTGATTATTTTACTTGACACATCAGCACTGTCTGTGAGTTATGGGGCACAATGTGATGTTTTGATACATAAATACATTGTAGAAAGGTTAAATCAAGCTAATTAAAAAATTCTCCACCTCGCTGAGTTATGTGTGTGTGTGTGTGGTGAGAATGTCTTACAGCTTAAAGGAAACCAAGAGCCAAACTGACAAAAACAAACAGTTTTTTCCTGTAAAATGTGACCACGCCCCTGACTGCACCTGCGAGGCGATTGCCGCCTGTGGAGGGTTGGCGACGAGACTGGCGACGAGACTGGCACCTGCTCGGCCGTGGGCGGAAGGCGGTGCCCATGCGGCAGTCCAGCTCCACCCCGGGCTCCCAGCGCCCCCACCTTGATCAGTCGGGCTGGGGGAGCAAGCCCCTTGCCTCTTCGGAGACCCCAGAAGAAGCTGGGTTTGAGTCAGGCTCCGCGGCCCCGGAAGTCTGGGGCTCCCCAGCACAGCTGCACCCACCTGGGCGGTCACGCCGGTGTCACTGGGCTCCAAGCACCCGGCTCACAGGAGGGGCCAGGAGCGATGGAGCTGGCGTTGTTGGGGCTGGTGAGCTGTGGCAGGGGTCTCTCCTGGGAAGGGGGGCGGCAACCTCACCTTGTTTTCTTGTAACGTGTTTCCCTGTGAGTTCCCTCACCTGCTCGTCAGCCAACCTACAGCGAGTTTACTGCATAGCGGGAGGGGATGGTGCTGGGTCCCGGAAGGGGAGCTGGTTCGCATTACCAGTCCCTGGGCTCGCACATGCAGCCATCCGTGCTGGACAAAGAGACTGACAGGTAGGGGAGGGGAGGCCCCTCCTTGTGCGGGCTCAGACTTTGCGTGTGAATCCCCAGAGCCAGCGCTGGCACACATTAAAGCTGCTTCCGGCTCAGAGTCTCTTCCGGTGTCCCATTTCTCCGGCATCCTGCTACCCAGCCCCGAGGGACACTGGGGGGAGTGAGAAAGCCGACCGCTCGTCTGCTCAGACCCTGCTCTCTCCTGTGCATTGCAGAGCGCCGTCGCCAGGGCCCATCAGACCCTGCAGCTCCCAGCTGCAAACCCACTCGTGCTCCGTGGCCCCCTGGGAGCACCCCGCTGTGCACACCCACTCTGCCCACCCCGGCCTCCCACCATGGGCTGGCCACGCTCTGCATGGAGCCCACCCCCACTGCCTCCCCCGGGCGAACTCCATTGGTCCTCGGGGGCTCGGCTCAGGTGCTCCCCCCTCAGGGACGCCTCCCTCCGCCCTTCCTGCCCTGGGAGGCAGTCGATGGATCGGTGGAGCGCAGAGGGCTTTGGGACGGCACGACTGTTCTGCGTGGCACTCTCAGGATGGATACCCACCATTGTGGATGCGTGGGAGAGCGGCGTGCACAACATCCTGTGGCATCGTTGACTGCAACGGTGTGCCTCCGGGTGAGACGCTGGTGCAGGTGCAGCTGGGGTGGGGCCGCGAGGAGAATGTGCCCTGCGCTCAGCTTCTCCCTGACTCTAGGGCAACGCCTGGGAGACGGCCTCGTGGTACAGCGGATCGCTCCACCAGCTGGGTGCCAGCGGCTCTTATCAGGCTGCCTGGGACCAAGTGTCACTTGCCTCCCCCTAGCTTCCTGCTAACGCCCATCCTGGGTGGCCGCGGGTGACCGCCCTGGTAACCGGGTCTCCGTCTCCCACGGAGGAGACCCACACTGAGTCCCTGGTTCCTGGTGTCAGCCTGGCCCAGCCCCACTGTTGTGTGTACTTGGGGAGGGTGAACCAGCGGATGAGCTAATTCTAACTCTGTCCTCTACCTTTCAGATAAATAAAAGGAAGCTTAAAAATTAAAAACGAGGGCCGGCGCTGTGGTGCACAGGTTAATCCTCTGTCTGCGGCACCGGCATCCCATATGGGCGCCGGTTCTAGTCCTGGCTGCTCCTCTTCCGATCCAGCTCTCTGCTGTGGCCTGGGAAAGCAGTAGAAGGTGGCCCAAGTCCTTGAGCCCCTGCATCCACGTGGGAAACTTGAAAGAAGCTCCTGGCTCCTGGCTTCAGATCGGCTCAGTTCCGGCCATTGCAGCCATCTGGGGAGTGAACCAGCAGATGGAAGACTTCTCTCTCCGCCTCTCCCTCTCACTGTCTGTAACTCTGCCTCTCAAATAAATAAATTTTGTAAAATCTTTAGAAAAATTGTAAAATGAAAGCATCAAAAGAAAAGGTGATGTCTCTGCGGGGAGGGGCTGGGGGTCCATCTGCCATCGCCAGGCGCTGAGCAGCATCGCCCAGTGGGGCCGGCAGCCAAAACAGCCCTGCCCTGTAAAGGACCCCTCTCTCCCTCTACGTCCACCTCCGAGGTCTGGAGCTGGGAGTGGGCGTTGCTGTGGCAACGGCAAAGGAGCAAAGGGCTGGGAACCGGAGGGCGGAGCACATCTGCTCTGGAGCTTCCCGCTTGCTGCTCTGGGGGCGGCGTGGCGGCCACCCCTGCATGGGCTTGGCCTGCCCAGGATGGGCAGCCAGCCCTGGGACCCTGTGCCCTGCAGTGGAGCGGCAGCGAGGCCACACCGACTTCCCGGTCCGCAGCGTGCTGAGCACCCAGTGCTGTTTTAAGCTCCTGAGCCCACAGCCTGCCGTGCGGTGCAGCTAAGCACAACAAATATTTGTGAAATGGTTGAGGGAATGAATAACGGCTTCAAACGTCACACAGCAACTAGACGTGTGTGCAGATTTGTCTATGCTCCGCCCAGGAAGCTGTGTGGGTCATAAACACATCCCCTCCGGCACAGAGGAGGAAGCCCAGCTCTCCCGATCACTCGCTTTGTCCGTGGGTTACCAAAGGAGACAGACAGACAGACAGACGGAGAGCTCCCTTCTGCTCTCGGCACCTGGGGGGGCCAGGCCAAAGCCAGGGGCCAGGAGCTCCGTCCAGGTCTCCTATGGGGGTGGCAGGGACCCAAGCACTTGAGCCATCACCTGCTGCTCCCAGAGTGTGCCTGAGCAGGCAGCTGGACTGGGAGCAGGACCCAGGGCTGCAACTCAGCTACTCGGATGTGGAACGTGGCTGTCTTCACTCTTGGGCCAACACCTGCCCCTCTAACATTATTAGCACGATACTGAGAGTTGGAAGAAATCCCAGTGTTGTCAACTCCAGGCCAAGGCTCCTCTCCCCGCTCCTGTGTCGTCTTTGCCACTTTGCACGCTGCTGGCCTGGGCTGCAGAAAGAACCGGGGGGCACAAACGCTCTGGAGAACGTGCGGATCCGGTACGTCCTCGAACCTCGTCAGAGTCACCAGTTCTGCCCCTGTTCTGTTAACTTAGGGCATCTGCCTACATCCTGGTCTTTTGTGCAGGCTTCAAACATCTCCATTTTCTTTTCCAGGGGAAAGAATTCTGTAGTTCAGGATTAGCTTGAATGAATAGTCTCCACCAGCTCTCTGCTCGCTCCGCTCTATGCTAACACGACGCTGCTTTCTGTGCTTAGCGGCGCCGTATGCTAATCCCATGCTGCTTTCTGCTCCTTAGGCTTCTGGTACAGGTTTGTGTGTCTCCTTTTAACTTTTTATACTAAAAGCACAAGAGAAAAAGACATAACATTTGCCTTTGAACATTGCTCCATATTTTAATGTATGCAGTCCAACTGTATAAATACCGCTACATCAGCATGTTTGTTGAAAAGATACGATTTTAGAAAACACAAAAGCTAGCAATTTAACTGATATAAATAGCAGCCAACTGTGTATTTAATTCTCTCTGCATCTGGGGGGAGGGGAGAGAGGTTAGCATTCTCTTTGGCAGTGGGGTGTGGTAGTGGTTTCTTCTTGGCTCACAAACACGCTGCTTCAGGCCCTCAGCCGTGGCCCCGGCACCTGGCCCACATCGCCCTCTGACAGCAGGGGTCAACCCTCGCTGGCTCTGCCGGGGTCAATAGCACGTACTCTTAAAGTGACAGTTCTGTGTCTGGATTCCAAAGCAGCTGGGGACTCCGTGGCTGTGGAGGAGTCGTGGTTAGAAGATGTGGCTTTGGCCCTGGATGACTCCGGAGTGTCTTCCAAAGCATGTCGGGGAGACCACGGCTGGGAGCTGTCAGCTTCCCACTGCTGCCCCGGGACACAGCTGGTTCAGGTGGAAAAGGTGCTTAGGCAGGCAACACCGCACACTGACACAACCCTGTCTGACCCGTTGCTTTCGCCTTAGCTTTGCCTTGAAGTTCCACGTTTCTGAGTTTGAGAAGTGTCATATGGAATTACATTCACTTGCAAACTACGGGCGCTTCCGTTACGGGGACCTCCAAGGGTCTTCAGGAAGCTGACGGGTCCTGCGGATTAGAGCAACGAGGCACGGATTTCAGCTGTTTCTGCACCACATTAACCATCTTCTAATTCCATATTCCACAGCTTTTTGAAGCAACTTCACATACATATCTTTTTTAAAAAGATTTATTTATTTATTTGAAAATCAGAGTTATACAGAGAAAGCGAGAGAGAGAGAGAGAGAGAGAGAGATTTTTCGTCTACTAGTTCACTCCTCAAATGACCACAGTGGCTGAGCTGGGCCAGGCTGAAACCAGGAGCTTCTTCCGGATCTCCCACGCAGGCGCAGAGGTCCAAGCATGTGGGCCATCCTCCACTGCCTTCCCAGGTGCATTAGCAGGGAGCTGGGTTGGCACCCATAGGGGATGCCAGCATGGTAGGCAGCAGCTTAACCCGCTGTGCCACAGCGCCAGCCCCCACATGCATATCTTTTTAGGCTTACGTTTGTTTGAGGAAGTTACCAAAACAGAAACCGTTTTGCCTCTTTGGCTTGTAAAGTGGCAACTTAAGTTTTCTTTTTTATTTCTTCAATCAATATGGTCTGATTAATCTAAAGTGATTGCATTCCACATCATTACTTTATTTATTTTATTTTATTTTATTTACTTATTTTACAGGCAGAGTTACAGACAATGAGAGAGAGAGAGACAGAGAGAAAGGTCTTCCTTCCACTGGTTCACTCCCCCAACGGCTGCTACTGCTGGCACTGCACCGATCTGACGCCAGGAGCCAGGTGCTTCTCCTGGTCTCCCATGCGGGTGCAGGGCCCAAGGACTTGGGCCATCCTCCACTGCCTTCCCAGGCCACAGCAGAGAGCTGGACTGGAAGAGGAGTAGCCAGGACTAGAACCCGGCGCCCATATGGGATGCTGGTGCCGCAGGCGGAGGATTAACCAAGTGAGCCACGGCACCGGCCCCACATTCCACATCATTAAATGCATGTACAAGAAAGCAGAACAATTGTTTCTAGAAGGCAAAATGCCAGCAGCTTGTGAGTGGGCGGCAGGGTGGATTCTCTGTCACTGTGACGGGGTCTGGTGTGGTTAGGTCACGGCTCAGTCACATCCCAGAGACCCACGCTCCCCTTGAATGCACGGAGGGTGTCGAGTCTGCTGGGCGCCTCCCTGGGCCAGGGCACACTTCCGGCAGAAACGCCTCGAAGCAGACGATGGTCATTCGCTTATGATCCCGATCGGAGGCTCAGCCACGGCTCTCCCCAGGGTGAACGCCGAAGAACTCGGCTCAGAAGAAACGGATCGCAGGGACTGCTCATTTGTGGAGCACACGCATGGCACACGGACGTCTTTACGCTTCCACTATGGCCATGGTGCATGGAATTTGCATGGCTCTGCTTTTAATGATGTCCTAGTTACATTGTCAGACTTGTCACTGTAGCTGTCTTCCCAATTTGAAGCAAATGCCTGAGGCTCTTTTAACGATGGTGGAATAGGACACTTCATCCAGTGATCAGCCTAGGGGGCCAGCATCCTGGCATAGCCAGCAAAGCTGCTGCCTGCAGTGCGGGCATCCCATGTGGGCGCCGGTTCAAGTCCCGGCTGCTCCACTTTCAATTCGGCTCCCTGCTAATAGCCTACAAAAAGAAGTGGAAGATGGCCCAAGCGCTAGGGCTCCGGCACCCGTGTGGGGACTTGGATGAAGCTCCTGGCTTTGGTCTGGCCCAGCCATGGATGTTGTGGCCATCGGGGGGGGGGGGGTGAACCAGCAGATGGAGGATCTGCGTCATGGCACAGGGATTGTGGTTGCAGGTGGAGTTAGGGTTGACAATCAGCTGAAGTGCTCGGGGACCTGCCAATGACGGAACACAAAAACAAAAACAATCAGTGGCTTAACATGGAGTCGGAGTCGTCCCCACCCCGCCACCCTGCAGGGCTCCGCAGCGGAGGCGACCTTGAGGGAGCAGGCTGTGCTGCGACCCCGCCCCCCAGTGCTGCCTCCAGCCTCGGACGAATGGACGCACCTGCACGATGGTCATGTTTAATAGACAGGAGCTCTATTGTTCTGAGACACAGAGCGCGCCCCACCACGCGGAGAGAGGCGTTATTCTGAACTGCAATAAGCTGTCTCTTTGAAGGCAAACAATTTTGCACCTAATTTATGTTTCTTGTTAAAAAGGTGTTTTTCTGTTTCTTCCCCCGTCCCACCTGCAGTGCGGGAAACTGGAGCTGTGGCTCCTCCCTGCCGGGCTCCTGTGGCTTCCCCACTCTGCCCCTTCAACAAACACCACCTCCTCCATGCAGCCCCGGGGCTCCACAAGGTGCCAGCACAGCGTGCCCAGCCCAGGGGCTGAATGAGGCCAAGGCCACCCCAATGCTGCAACCTCCGTGATTGGCCCGGCACAAACATTATTTATTTGAGAGGTAGAGTTACAGACAGTGAGTGGGAGAGACAGAGAGAGAGGTCTTCTACTGCTGGTTCACTGCCCAGATGGCTGCAATGGCTGGAGCTGCGCTGATCCGAAGCCATGGGCCAGGTGCTTCTTCCTGGCTCCCATGTGGTGCAGGGGCCCAAGGACTTGGGCCACCTTCTACTGCTTTCCCAGGCCACAGCAGAGAGCTGGACTGGAAGAGGAGCAGCCGGGACTCGAACCGGCGCCCATATGGGATGCCGGTGCCGCAGGCTGAGGATTAACCAAGTGGGCCATGGCGCCAGCCCCTCTCACCTACCTGTTACTATGTACCTATGGGCTGTCTGTATCTGCCATATACCTATCGATCATTTATCTATCATCTGTCATATCTATCGACGTGTCTTTCGTATTAAAGATCTAGGACTAAGTTTTTTCACATTACATTACAATGGTACTTTATTTTAATAATCACAAGATCTGACACTTCAAAAAAAAAGATCACACTAATAAAAAACAGGAGTGGAGTGCTCGCCAACGTGCCGACAGACTATTATGCTCTATAAATCGGTTTGCACCAACCCTGGAATCCCTCAATGGTAAATTGCTTTCGAACCCCCTCCAGCGATGATTTACTCGTATTTCGGATTTTTTGTTTCTACCTGGCAACTTTAAAAGTTTTTTTTGTTGTTCTTCTGAAAGTTTTACTGGTTAGTTTATGTTTTAAATAATTTCACTATCCGCTGTTGGAGCAGAGTAACGAAATGGACTTCATTTTCTCATTCCATTACTGAATTGTAATAATCTTGTCACAGTGCTCTAGTTATTGTGGGAATTAAGAGGCGGTGCCTACGAATGTCGCTGGGCTCCTCCTGAGCGTGGAGTAGACGCTCAGTCACCGTTCCCTGCATCCCTGTCACGCGGCAGCACGGCCGCCTCACGCTCACCTCCCCTGCCCTGCGCTCGCAGCCCGAGGAGGCGCCGCCCTGGCTCCCGGAGCTGGGATGGAACGCGAGGGTGAAGCCTGCATGGCGTCAGCCCGGCCTGTGCGGTGCTGCCGTGGCGAGGCTCCCCGGGAGCCGCCCTGCCTTGCGGTAGTTCTGCCTACTGCATTCTGCTTTGTTAGCAAAGAGCTGAACACGGGCGATTGTCTGCTCCCAGAAGGATTTCATAAAGGAGCCACCATTTTTATTAATTTAGGAGATATTTCGGGGAGATCAAAACCTTATCTTTTCTGCTTAGGTAACTTCCTCTTCAAGCGTTAGGCTATAAAGGAGGCAAACTTGGCCAAAAGCAGGTTAAGAAATTAGATCAGGGAGCACTGCTGGTCTTAAAGGGACAGTCTCCCCAGATCCATCAGGAACTGTCTCACAGCAAGCTGAGAACCACCCACCCGCCCCCCCCCCAGCCAAGAGGAACCCCACTCCTTACGCGGGGTAGGGGTCTGTCTCCGTCCCTATGTGAAACACAGGCATGTTGGCAGCTCAGGATGGTACAGGGGCTTCAAGGTTGTCAGGACTTAGAATCCTGTTTTACCTCTTTCTTCCTGGTCCAAAAGAACTGCCACGGCTCCAGCCACTGTAACTATGTTCCAGACAGCAAGGAGGTCATACAAACCGGCACACTTCCCAGCACAGCCGTCCCCCTGTAAGTCACTTGCACTCAGTTGTCCCCTTGGGAGGGCTGCCGTGGCCTCTCAGTGGGAAGGGAGGGCCGCCGTGGCCTCTCAGCGGGAAGGGAGGGCTGCCGTGGCCTCTCAGTGGGAAGGGAGGGCCGCCGTGGCCTCTCAGTGGGAAGGGAGGGCCGCCGTGGCCTCTCAGTGGGAAGGGGGGGCCGCCGTGGCCTCTCAGTGGGAAGGGGGGGCCGCCGTGGCCTCTCAGTGGGAAGGGGGGGCCGCCGTGGCCTCTCAGTGGGAAGGGGGGGCCGCCGTGGCCTCTCAGTGGGAAGGGAGGGCCGCCGTGGCCTCTCAGTGGGAAGGGGGGGCCGCCGTGGCCTCTCAGTGGGAAGAGGACTCTTGCTGACAGATCCAAGGACTAAATCAAGCACCAGTCACTTGTTTCCGGCGCCCATTCAACTTGGACTGCAGGGAGCTGACTTTTCTCAGGTGGGACACAGATTAAAGACCTGCTTTGGGTGTTCCTGAGGCCTCCAGAGGCCGGCCTAAGCCTCTAGGTAGGACTTGGGGCCCCTTTGGAGCGCCGGGCTGGCTCTTGCGTGCCCTGGGGCGGGCGAGAGGCAGACCGAGCCCAGCGCGGCCAGGCCAAAAACAAAACAAAACAAAACCAAACCTGCTTGGTTCTCAGCAGGGAAAGTATTTTAAGAGCAGCTGATTTGTTCTCATATTCACAGACACCAGTTGTTCATGTTTTAATCCCAAATGGCAGGGGACCGACACGTTGCACGGAGTTTTCTGCTGAGCGACCCGGGTGAGGTCTTAGGGTTTGCATAAACAGCTGGGCCGGGTGTGTTCGAAGCTTGGAGTCGCGGTGCCCGATCCAGAGGTGACTTCCGACGCGGCCACACCAAGCCTGGGCCTGACAGCAGACGGTGGGCACCAGACGTAGCCTTCCTTTCAGCCGTGGTCTCGGAAGCTTGGCCCCGTGAAGGCCAGAGGAAGGGGCCGCCTCTGAGCTGGGGCTGAGGGTGGGACCACGGCTCTCACCCCAGCAGCCAAGCCCTGGCTTGCCACCACGGAGCTCTGGAACGCCACCAGGAGCAGCGCCTTGCTCTCAATTTCTGCCAACAAACCAGCAGAAACAGACAGAACTGGGAGCGCCGCAGGCCCCGGCTCCCGCGTGCGAAGTGCGCGAGGGGAGACGCGTCCTCTTGGTCTCGGCTTGACGGCTCCCAGTCTGGAGCAGCACAGGATTTCCAGGGCTCGGAAGTCGGTCCCGATGTCTTCCTCTAAAATGACAGCGAAAGAAAGACGCTTTCAACGTGGTCATGACAGCGAGGGAACCTGGGAAGCGACAAAGCCAGGGGGCCCTGTCCTGCCGCCGCGTGGCCTGCGCCGAGTGTGGCAGGTGCGTGGGTAGCTGACCTCAAGTGCTGCTTTATGAAGTCTCAGATCCACGCGATATGTTAGAGGAAGCTCTATGTAACTGAAGTTTTAAGAGCTACAGACATATGTAGGCTCATTGTAGTGAATTTCACAAACATGTAAAAGTAGACATTGAAAATAAATAAAAAATTAAAATTCCAGCAGCAGAACGTCGGCTTCCTCCTTGGAATTCTCAACGAACGTTCTGGATTAGCGTCATCTGAGAAGATGGGGGAAACACTAGAACTGTTTTTCCTACTTCTTTTTTTTCAAGATTTATTTTATTTACTTGAAATACAGAGTTACAGAGAGAGATAGAGGCAGAGAGAGAGAGAGAGAGAGAGAGGTCTTCCATCCACTGGTTCACTCTCCAGATGGCTGCAACAGCTGGAGCTGCGCCAATCCGAAGCCAGGAGCCAGGAGCTTCCTCTGGGTCTCCCACACAGGCGCAGGGGCCCAAGGACTTGGGCCATCTTCTACTGCTTTCCCAGGCCACAGCAGAGAGAGCTGGATCAGCCGGGACTTGAACCAGCGTCCATATGGGATGCCGACGTTTCGGGCCAGGGCTTTAACCCGCTGCACTATAGCACCGGCCCCTGTTTTTTCTACTTGTAACAGGGGTTCTCATTCACAAGCCTGCACGGCTTCATCCCTGAATCCCATCTTGGCGTCGTGCGCCTCGCAGCTGCTGAGGGATGACACAGGCGTGGCTTCTGTCCTCAGAGGGTGTGTGTCCGCAGCACCGCCCACCCAGCACCTGTGTGAGGACGGCCACCTCAAGGTCCCAGCACCATGGAGCTTGGTGAGCCTTTCACCTGGCCCACAGTGGCACCCAGTGTCCATGGGCCCGTGGGGACGCACACGGAACCTGGAGAATCCGCAGCGAAACAAGGCTTCCGGAAGTCACGGGACAACAGCCTGAATCCAGGAATGTCTGCTGGGTGCTGGAGGCTGCTGTCCAGGCGAGGGGGATTTAAGTTCCCGGTTCCCGGACCCATGGACCTAGAAGGGAGAACAGGGAATCCTCTCCATACATGAGACTGCGGCAAAGGAGGAACCTGAGTGCATTTGATAACACGGCAACCGTGGACGCCTGTGGCGGGGCGGGGAGCGCGCTCCCAGGCTCCCCAGCTGCCACCCCAGGGGCTCGGGGTTGCTCCTGGGAGAACCAGGGACGTGCACTGCCGCTGGGAAGAGGCACGGAGAAGCCAGGGCTTCGCTCCCATCCCTGATCTCCCACCTCCCTCGCCACAAGGGCCCGGAGCCACCTGCCCCAGTTCTGCCGAGACAAGCAGAGGGCTGTTGGCTGCCAGAACCGAGCCGTGAGCGCACGAGGAGGGAATTTTCAGAAGTCCAGGCTGCTGTGGGGTCAAAGTTTGCTCTGTAGCAGGTGATGGATAGCCTGACCACTCAGAATCTATCTTCCCAGTGCCTTTTCCAAAGCCCGCTCCAAGAAATATAGGAATGTTGACTTTTTAGGCAACACGATCCAGCAATAGCACTTCTGTGCCTCAGCCGGGGTGGGGGCTGCGGCAGGGCTGGCGGAAATGCCAGCCTGCAGATTCTAAAGAGACTTGGTTCGTCGGCAGTGGCACCAATCCCACGGCCGCGGCAGGGCTCGCCGGGCTTGTGGTGATGAATGACGCTCACACGGGCTAAGCAGATTCAATAAATCACAAGAAATTTTTATGGGCTGCTGTGAATAGAGCTGGAGCCAGCAGCCTGACATTTCACACATCTTAAATTAAGAATAATGGGTCCTCCTTTGATCATTTACCCAATAGGAAGGAAAAAGTAGTGGAGCTAAAAGGACTTCCAAAACGCTCCTAATGAATTCCCTTAGTTTAATCCAAATGTTTATAATATTCCACGGATTGCGGTGACACTGGGGAGAAAGGGAGAAAGGAGACTCAGTGACCTTCCATTCTCAAGGAAACTAACGCAGAAGCCGAAATCTGTAGATGCTTGTGTCCGGGTTCTGTGAAGGCTGCTATGGGACGTGCAGGGGCTTCCTCCTGGAAGAACGGTGAACCCTCAGGCCAGGAGGGATGTCAGGCAGGAAGACGTGGGGGAGACGTTGCCAGAAGAGGAGATCCCTGAGGCCAGCAATGGAAATGCAGAAGACGACGTGTAAGGGAAAGGCAAAAAGACCCAGCAGGGCGGAGGCGTTCCGGCACTCCAGAGCTGGGTCTAAACCTCTCTCCCTCTGACCCCACCAGACAGAGTCGGACGTTGTACCAGGAGGAGAAAGAGAAACCAGAGGGATTCCAATTGGGAATGAGGAAGTCGAACTATCCCTACTTGATGACATGACTGTATATATAGGGCAACCAAAAGAGACCATTGGAACTCATAGAAGAGCTTGGTAAAGTAGCAAGATATAAAAATCAATGCACAAAAATCAGCATCCTTTGTATACACAGACAATGCCACGGCTGAAGAAAAACTTCTAAGATCGATCCCATTCACAACAGCTACGAAAAAATCAAATGTCTTGGAATAAATTTAACCAAGGACGTCAAAGATCTCTACAATGAGAAACCCTGCCAGACATTGGCACAAAAACATTCAAGAAAGAAACGGAAGATACAAAAAAATGGAAAAATCTCCCAAGTTTATGAATTGGAAGAATCAATATCATCAAAATGTTCATTTTTCCAAAAGCAATTTACAGCTTCAGTGTGATACCAATCAAAATACCAAAGACATTCTTTTCAGATCTAGAAAAAATGATGCTGAAATTCATATGGAAACACATGAGACCTCAAATAGCTAAAGCAATCTTATACAACAACAAAAAAACAAAGCCGGAGGCAACACAATACCAGATTTTAAGACATACTATAAGACAGTTATAGTCAAAACAGCCTGGTACTGGTACAAAAACAGGTGGACAGACCAATGGAACAGAATAGAAGCACCAGAAATCAATCCAAACATCTACAACCAACTAATACTTGACCAAGCAGCTAAAATCAGTCCCTGGAGCTAGGACCATCTCTTCAACAAACAGGGCTGGGAAAACTGGGTTTCCACAAGCAGGACCATGAAGCGAGACCCCTACCTTACACCTTACACAAAAATCCACTCAAAATGGATTAAAGATGTAAATCTATGACCTGACACTATCAAATACTGGCGAGCATCGGAGAAACCCTGCCAGACATTGGCACAAAGAGGTCTTGGAAAGGACCCCAGAGGCACAGGCAGTCCAAGCCAAAATCAACTAACGGGATTACATCCAACTGACAATCTTCTGTACTGCAAAGAAACAGGCAGGGAAGTGAAGAAGCAACCGACAGAGTGGGACAAAAACACTTGCAAATGATGCAACAGATAAAGGATTAGTAGCCAGAATCTACAAAGAGATCAAGAAACTCCACAACAACAAAACAAACAACCCAGTGAAGAGATGGGCCAAGGACCTAAACAGACATTGCTCAAAAGAGGAAATCCAAACGGCCAACAGACACATGGAAAAATGCTCAACCATCAGGGAAATGCAAATCAAAACCACAGTGAGGTTTCACTTCACCCCGGTTAGAATGGCTTACACACAGAAATCAACAAACAACAAATGCTGGTGAGGATGTGGAGGAAAAGGTACCCTAACCCACTGTTGGTGAGAATATAAACTGGTAAAGCCACTATGGAAGAGAGTATGGAGATACCTCAGAAATCTGACTTCAGACCTACCATATGACCCAGCCATCCACTCTGGGAATTTACCCAAGGGAAATGAGATCAGCATATGAAAGAGTTATCTGCACCCCAGCTCAATTCACAATAGTTAAGTTAGGGAATCAACCCAAATGGTTGTCAACTGAAGACTGGATAAAGAAATTATGGGATATATACACCATTGAATACTACACAGTGGTTAAAAAAATAAAAACTGAATTTTGTTATTTGCAACAAAATGGATAAAACTGGAAAACATCATACTTAGTGAAATAAGCCAGTCCCAAAGGGACAAATACCACGTTCTCCCTGACCTGTGATAACTAATAGAGCACCTAAGAGGTGACCTATAGAAGTGAACTTGACACCTTGAGAAGCAGTGACTCGAGCAGCCTTTGTCTGGACTGTTGAGGAACAGGTTTTTGTTTGTTTGTTTGTTTGTTTATGTTTTCTCAGCGGAGAATGGGGCTGGGAATGGGAGGGGGAGTAGGAGGTGGGGTGGGAGTGGGGGTAGGAGGGTGGGATGCTGGAAAGAATCACTGTGTTCCTAAAGTTATAAAGAAATTTGTACTCGGGCTGGTGCTGTTGCACAGCAGGTTAACACCCTGGCATCCCATATGAGCGCTGGTTCAAGTACCGGCTGCTCCACTTCTGATCCAGCTCTCTGCTGGGCCTGGGAAAGCAGTGGAAGATGGCCCAAGTCCTTGGGCCCCTGTACCCACATGGGAGACCTGGAAAAAGCTCCTGGCTCCTGGCTTTGGATCGGATCGGTGCAGCTCCGGATGTTGTGGCCAACTGGGGAGTGAACGATCGAATGGAAGACCTCTCTCTCTACCTCTCCTTTCTCTGTATAACTCTTTCAAATAAATAAATTAAAAAAAAAAAAAAGAAATTTATACTCATTAAATAAACGGTTTACTTGTGAGGAAAAAAAAAAGAGCAAATTCCTGGGAGAAGGGACCTGGGAAGCTAAGGGCATTCTGAGCCTTGAGCGTGGGTGCCTTTGGGACGTCCTCTAATCCCATGGGGAGATGAGGCGTAGGCCAAGACCAGGAGAGCTGGGGGTGAGCGGGTGGCGCTCACCGGCCGGGGTGCTGACCAGAGCCGCTGGGAGGACCCCCGAGTTCTTTCCACACGAAGACTAGGACGTTGTCCCGGGGGAGCAAGCTCTACCTCTGATTCTGTGTTTTCTTCCTGCTTCATCTTTATGCTTCTAAACCTGTTTCTTTTTTTCCTCATTGAAACATGATCTATCACCCTGCAGGAGCAGCCAGGCCACAGGACAGAGCACAGCCATGGCCTGCAGGTGGCCTGGCTCCCTGGCTCCCACAGCGCTCCTGAGCTCTGGAATCGGCCTTCCTGGTCCAAGTCTTGGAACACTGTCAACAAGGAGGAAATCACGGTGAGGAATTGTGTATGCGTACGGTCAGGTACTAAGTCTGTGTCAAGATAAAGCACGACGTCCTTCAACTATAGCAGAAAACTAACCTTTGGTTAATACCCGAGATACATAAAGGGCGCTAATAAATGAACAAAAAAATAGAAAAAAAAAAAACAAGGAATGGAAACAGATCATTCACCAAAAACAAAAAGAAAATAAAGCATAAATCTCCCTTTCTAGTAACAAAATACACTAAAGATATTCTGAAAAAAGTCATATGTGAAAGTCTATGCGGGGGCCAGTGCTGTGGCGCAGAGGGTTAACGCCCTGGCCTGAAGTGCCAGCATCCCATATAGGTGCCAGTTCAAGTCCCGGCTGCTCCTCTTCTGATCCAGCTCTCTGCTGTAGCCTGGGAAAGCAGTGGAAGATGACCCAAGTGCTTGGGCCTCTGCATCTGCGTAGGAGACCCAGAAAAAGCTCCTGGCTCCTGGATTTGGGTCAGCACAACTCTGGCCATTGCAGCCATCTGGGGAGTGAACCATCAGACAGAAGACCTCTCTCTCTCTCTCTCTCTCTCTCTGCCTCTCCTCTCTCTGTATAACTCTGATTTTCAAATAAATCTTAAAAAAAAGAAAGAAAGAAAGTCTATGCAGAAAAAGGTGTAAGCCAGAGTTGGAGACTGTGTGTTAACACACTGCTGGAGAGAGCGCTTATTAATATAAAGCTTTTAATAACTCTTTTGAGAGATACATCAAAATCCTCAAAAATGCCTTTACTCTAGCTACCACTTTTTCCCATTAACCCTATGAGTTTCCTGAGTTTTTTGTTTTAAGATTTATTGATTTGAAAGGCAGAGATGCAGAGAGAGAAGGAGAGAGCGGGAGATCTTTCACCTGCTGGTTCACTCTGCAAATCACTGTTACAGCCAGGGCTGGGCCAGACCCAAGCCAGGAACCAGGTGCATTAGCAGGGAGCTGGATTGGAAGCAGAGGAGCCTGGACTCGAACCAGTGCCCAAATGGGAGGCTGGCATTGTAGGCAGTGGCTTAACCTGCCACACCACTTCTGTGCTGAAAGCCCTTTGAAGGTTTTACTTAGTTCCACTTGGTCACAGTTAATTTTAATTGTGTGTCACAATTAATTACAGAACGTGGTTAGTAAGGCAATGTCGGGTCGTGTCTTCATGAACCAAAGGGCCCATCCGGGGGAGCCCAGAGCCGCACGGTCCCACAGCCATCAGCCGACTCACATCAGCTAAGACACAGGCCGGCCTGAGGGACACCCGAGAAGCAGAGCCCTGCTCTCCAATGATAAAAGCGGTGTTTTCTGGGGTCACTTCACTCTGGACCCACGTTTCCCACCTTTTCTTTGACAGAACTATCCTGTATTCTGACTTGGGGGAATTCTGGGAAGCAAATCCCAGGACGAGATGTGAAGCCGCGCTCCCCATGCGAGCGGAGGGCAGTGCACCCAGCATGGAGCCCGGGGCAGGGTGCTCCCTGGGCGGCTGAGTCTCGGGGGTGCAGTCGCCGGTCCGCCCGCTCGTGCAGGTTTGCACACAGTGTCTTGCTGATCCTTAGTTCCGACCTGTAACAAGCACAGGACAACGAGTGTGTGCTTCCAGCATGAGTCGGTGGAGCGAAAGAGGTGAGAGATTTCGCAGAAATCTCAATGGATGCTGCACGCCATTGGGCGCCAACACTAGTGAAATTATTTTGAGCTAAAAGAAACTGGGGAGCTATGGAGGGGCTGATGAAAGCTAGCCACCTTCCTGTTCTCTAATCAAACAAAAGCTGGTGTCTCACCAACCAGCCAATTTATTCCACCTCAAGAAAGATAAAGCCTAGAACAGCGAATCATTCCATGAAGATCTTAGGAAATCTGGTGAGGATGCAAAGTGAACTCAGGGCGAGACCCAGCCCTGCTGCTTTGCTTCTTTGTTCCCAGTCTCTGTGTCTCGGCTGCACCTGCTCTAGGCGTGGCTGCAGTTTACGTCACCTCAGCGCCAGGAGTTGGTCTGTGAAACCTGTCCCCACTAACACAAGAGGCCTCCCTGCTCCAGGGAAACGTGGCCAGGGCGGAGGGGCCGGTCAGGCACCCTGCTGACTGACACCGCCCAGGAGGGACAGCCACTCCCCGTGACAGCAGCCGGCGAGGGGTGAGCCCTGTCTCACACCCGAGCAGCGCTGGAATCCAGGAGCCAGAAATGCGGTCCAGGCCGGAGCGGCTGCGGTCACAGGCAGGTGTCTCTGCAGGTGCGCTTGGGCAGGAGGAGTCCACCTTGTCTGGAGGAGGAAACAGGGGCGGGCGGGACAGGCCCCTGCTTCTCAATCTACGGCCTCCATCGCACCTTCCATGCAAACCCCCAGAAACCGCCTGCAGGGCTGGGCACACCGCTAAACAACAGTGGATACCGAGCGGAGCAAGACACACGTACGGACTTAGACGGATGCGGGTGGCACACAAACCGTGCCTTTTGTGTTTAACAGCTTAGTCATCTGAGAGGCACAGACACACAGAGATAGAGATGGAGAGAGAGCGAGAGCGAGAGAGAGTGAGAGAGAGAGAGCGCTCTGACACAGGGTCCCCCCAGACCTGTGGCAGTGAGGACTGGGTCAGGCTGAAGCCAGGAGCTGAGACCTCAGCCTGGCTCTCCCACTGAGTGGTGGAACCCAGAGCTGCCCTCCAGGGTCTGCGTCGGCAGGAAGTTAGGAGCCAGAGCCGCTATCGACCCCAGCGTCTGATGCCGACACCTTACCCACCAGCCTGAAGCCCAATGCACGCAGTCTTTTCTTTCTTTCTTTTTTTTTTTTTACTGGATTCCGACTTCAGTAAGACGGTTTTTAATCCAACAGGGCCTCCAGCATCAGCTTCTTCCTAGAAACCTCTCATGGCCCCGGCAACTGAGGAAGCAGAGCGTGGAAGATTATTTGGTGAGGAATTGTGAGGAAGTGGGGCACTTGCTGGGCTGCTTTGAGATCCACACGGGACTGAGGTGGCAGGGCCACTGGGGCGGGCGTGTGGCGGGCGTGCAAAGACGAGGCTTGGCCGGCTTCCCACTGGGAGTGATGGCTGGCGCTCAGGGAGAACGGCCATGGGCAGCAGCTGGAGGGCTGACTGCAGTCCCGGGAGCCTCACACCTCGAGTGGAGAGAGGGGCTTCCCGGTGCCCCAGGAGAGCAACCTCTGCTTTGCCCTCTGGGACCACATGCTCTGCCTGGTGAGCTGGGGACACCACACACACACACACACACACACACACCCCACCCCCACCCCAGCCCAGAGCGTCCCAGGCAGGATGGCTGAAACGCCAGCTCCCAGGGCTGCGGGTCCATGGCTGACACCCTGGGACCGAGACCTCCCCCCTGGCTTGCCCCCTTGTCACTGCTGTCACTTCCTCTCCCCACAGCCTTCCCTCTGGGAGCGTCTGGGGCGTCCCCTCCTCTTCCAATGAGGACACAGCAGCACTGGACTATGCCTCACTGTTACCACCTCACTGAATCTCCGTGTCTCTTCAGACAGGGGTTGTGGGGGACGCAGTGGCTCTAGAGCTTCTGCCGCGGGGGAGCCTCGCCAGCCGGCGGTGAAGGCATTCCCAGGGCAGACACCTGTGGCAGGTGGTGCCTGGCACCTGGAATTCACCGCAGGGACTGGACAGAGGTGGGTTGGGAGTCTGTCCCCCTGGGTTCTCCCTGAGCGCACAGGGCTCGGGGCTGGGGAGAGATCAGATCTGTTCTGCAGGTGTGGAGAGGGACTGGTACATGGTTAGACCACCTGCCTGTTTCATTGACAAAAGCCCCTCTCGACAGCCGCCTTGCTTCTTAACCCATCAGCACAGTTTCCAGGGAAAACACATTTGCAGGCGTTGCACCAGGCACGGGGACTTCCTGTGCTGTGTAGTCGCAGACAGAGCTGACATCAGAACTGGTGCCTCGCGGTGCTTCTCGTTAGAGGCGAGGTCACCAGTACTGAGCCTGGACACCCGACTGGGGAACCACTGCCCGGCAGGTGTGGCCGAGCCTTCAGGGAAGCAAAAGTCAAAAAGCCGTTTCCAGGCATTGGGGTTAGAGGGAGATGAAGAGACGCTGGCCCAAGGGAGCCAAGTCTCACTTCTGGGGGAGAATCAGGTCTGGAGGTCCGTGCACAGCGTGATGGCTGCACCTGATGATGTCGTGCTGCGTACTTGAAATTCCCTGAGACAGCAGATCTGAATGGTCTCAGCACAGGCGCACGTGCACACACGCACAGGCACACACGCACACACATGCTCACACACATGCGTGCACACACGCACATGCACACACACCCACATGCACACACATACGCAAACACACATGCACACACGCGCTCACACGTGCACACACATACCCGCACACATGCACACATGCATGCACACACACGCACATACCCACACACGCGCGCGTGCACACACATACGCAAACACACATGCACACGCACATACCCACATGCACACACGCTCACACACGTGCACACACGCACATACCCACACGCACACACACGCTCACACACGTGCACACACGCACATACCCACACGCACACACGCGTGCACACACACGCACACACGTGCACACTCACAGAGTCTGGAGATGATGGATGTGCCAACTAGCGCTGATCACGTGACAGCAGATGTGGGAGCCGAAACACCACGCTGCGCTGAAATGCACAGCACTCTCATTTGTCAATTACATCTCAAAGACGAAAAAATCTCACCCTGGCAAAGGGGGCTGCAGCAGTCTGGGGGCTGCCTGCGAGAGGCTGTTACGTTGCCTGCGGTTCCTGTTAGGGGAAAAACCAAGACGGGGCTTGCCACCAAGACGTCACCTACAGAGGAGAGTGAGACGTTGCAGTCTCGTGGTCTGGCCCCTGTGCGGCCAGCTGGGCCGGGCCCCCCTTCCCCGCTGTGTCCGTGAGATAGGTTTGTAGTCCTCAAAGCAGGGTGCAGAAACCTGACGCCCCGGGAGGAAGGCTGAGAGACCGGGGCCTGTGGACACCAGAGCTCCGTTTCGCTCCCAGACTTGCCTCTCGGGAGGCACCGGGAGGCGGCTTGGTGGAACTGGTGCCGGTGCCGGCTGCATCTCAGCCATGGAGAATGGGGGCAGCCCCAAGTCATGGATCGGAGCTCTCACCCAGCGTCCACGCAGTGTTCAGTGTTCAAGGCCTTGCAGCTGCCAATGTGGACAACAAAATCCAGAGGGGTGGGCGTTGGGCGCAGTGGTTAACATTTTACTTGGGAACACGCATCCCATATCGGAGGGCCTGGGTTCAAGTCCCGGCTCCACTCCCAATACCAGCCTCCTGCTACAGCACACTCTTGGAGAAGGCAGTGACGGGTCAAGAGCTTCCAGTAGGATCTGGATTCAGAAGGGAATTTTCCATTCCGCAGGCTGATCTGCAATCTAAAAGGGAATCCTATGTGAAGACAACTTGCAGGAAATCGGGGAACACAGCAATATACAGTCAGACTATTTATTCAAAACGTCCCAAGAAGGGTCTTCTAGGAGAGAGAGACTTTTATTTCCAAGAAGACAGAGTAAGGGGAGCAGGTGCAGGCGGCCTTGAACTTTGACGGGCAGCTGTGAGGCTGTGGTTCCGGAGAGATCCTATTTCCCACCTGCCACTGGGCAGATTCCTGGATGAGAAGGGGAGGGCACAGAGCAGAGCAGGGCAGGGTGAGCCTCGGGAGAGCAAGTCACCGCCGGGGCCGCCCTGCCACTCTCAGTTCCCTGAGACCTGGGTTTTCTAGCAAGGATGACTCCTCCCCTATCTGGAACACAGCGTGGCTTTTCCTCTCTCTTGGGCAGAAGTTGGTTCTGTGGGCCCCTGAGAGTTGCCAGCAGTCTGAATTAGAATCGACGGTCCCTGGTAACAGTGGGGACATCAGATATGATGGACATCACTTCCTGTCCCAGCTCTGTCCTGCTTCATGCTGGGATCCCAGGGGGAGGAGGACCTGTGACTGGGTCCCCCTCTACTGCCCCTCCCTCGAGGTTGACAGAGGGGAGGGAGGGAGAGAGGGGAGGGGAGGGAGGCTGCAGGCGGCCTGCTGTCTCCCACATCAGCTGGCCTTCCCCTCAGTAGCTCTGGGTCTTGCCTATTTGCCTTCTACCGACTCCTGCACGTGGGACAGCCTCTGTGTATCCACCCCCTCGACCCGGACTCCCTCTGGGGTCCCAGCGCCTCCCAGGAGCCTTTCCCGGGCTGCAGGCCAGCTTTCTGCACGGCCAGAATCACAGGGAGCGCAGAGACCGCTCTAACTGCCACTGTCGCCTGCTTTTCCTGCGTGGTCATCGGAAGGTTTCATGGGAAGCTGCTCCCACGCGCCCCGCGGGATAAAGGCCGTCCAGTGCCGGGCGGCCTGGGCTCCCCACCCCTGGTGCCCAGGCCGCCAGCTTCCGTCAGCCGGCTCAGGCAGGGAGCACCGGTCACTCCTGGCGTAAACGCCTCTCCCAGCCCGGACGCCCAGCAGGGAACCGGCCCTCTGAGCCCACACACATCCTGAGCAGCCCCTGCCCTCCCCGGGGCCTTGGAGTCCCTTATCACCTCTTCCTTATCACCGGGGACACCCATGGCGTGGGGTAGGGAGCAGCGGCCTCGCCCCTCACGGCCCACGCAGGCTGGCTCCCAGGAATCCCACCCCTGAGCTCTCGTGACCCCTCTGTGGTCCGGAGAAGGGCGGGAGGCTGGAAGAACATTCTGGAGCCGCCCCTGGGAGCTTGTGCTTGGAAATCCGCGCTGCGATTGCGTCCCCCAACTTGGAATCCTTTCTGCTCTGGGGGCGCTGGCATGGCGACGTCGTGGGGGCGCTGGCGTGGCGACATCGTGGGGGGGCGCTGGCATGGCGACGTCGTGGGGGCGCTGGCATGGTGACGTCGTGGGGGGGGCGCTGGCGTGGCGACATCGTGGGGGGGGCGCTGGCGTGGCGACATCGTGGGGGGGGCGCTGGCATGGCGACGTCGTGGGGGCGCTGGCATGGTGACGTCGTGGGGGGGGCGCTGGCGTGGCGACATCGTGGTGGGGGCGCTGGCGTGGCGACGTCGTGGGGGCGCTGGCATGGTGACGTCGTTGGGGGGGCGCTGGCGTGGCGACATCGTGGTGGGGGCGCTGGCGTGGCGACGTCGTGGGGGGACACTGGCGTGGCGACGTCGTGGGAGGGACGCGGGTGTGGCGACATCGTGGGGGGGACGCTGGCGTGGCAATGTCGTGGGGGGGGGCGCTGGCGTGGCGACATCGTGGGGGGCATAATTAATCCTCGCAACAACGGGCCCACGTGGAACCGTGTGCTAAGCAGCCGCAGGGCCGGCGCCGAGGCTCAACAGGCTAATCCTCCGCCTGTAGCACCAGCACACCGGGTTCTAGTCCCAGTCGGGGCGCCGGTTCTGTCCCAGTGTCCCCTCTTCCAGTCCAGCTCTCTGCTGTGGCCCAGGAGTGCAGTGGAGGATGGCCCAAGTGCTTGGGCCCTGCACCCCATGGGAGACCAGGAGAAGCACCTGGCTCCTGGCTTCGGATCAGCGCGGTGCGCCAGCTGCAGCACACCGGCCGCGCCAGCCATTGGAGGGTGAACCAACGGCAAAGGAAGACCTTTCTGTCTCTCTCACTGTCCACTCTGCCTGTTAAAAAAAAAAAAAAGCCCAGCGGCGGAATGCAGCGAGGCCATCGGGAGGGCAGAGGGGGCGCGGGGGCAGCGATGTCACCCCGCCCAACAGGAACAGGCACACAAATGCTGCATACGGAGTGATGTAGGGGCCACTTAGAGGACTTTCCCGAGCGGTTTTACACAGAGATCACATCCCCTCTGTGCTGACTGTGGTAGTGATATGTGCGTGCTGTAAGCGGTTGCATTTGCCAGAGTGTGTGAGAACCTCTGAGAAAGTATTCTGGGATACGTGAAAAACTGCGCCTGCACTCAGATCCATTTGAGTATAATAGACGGCAATAAAATCCCATAAATGACTGATAATTCAAAGCATTATGATCATTATAATTACCATTTTAAAGCTAATGCCTGCCACGCTCGGATAACAAGCCCAACGATTTTCTGATTTCTTGATGTGCCTTAACTCATTTCATCTTCATAACAACACCGGGAGGTAAGATCTGGGGGGGCCTCTGCTTACACGCGTCAGGGAGTGGCGGCACAGAGCCGCGAGCGTTCTGCCGAAAATCCGTGCAGAAAGGGAAGGAGCCAGAATCCAGACTCAGACGAGGCAGTCCGCGAGCGAGCGCTGGTGACAGAGGGGCCAAGCGGAGACTCACGGGTCTTCAGAAGCTTCTGGAAACTGGGGGAGGCCGTGGAGCAGCTCAGCAGGGCGTCCTTGAGGGGCCTCTGTAGCTAGGGGAAGAGCGAGGGCCGTGTGGCCTTCGGGGGTGGGTGATGGGGATGAGCAGGTGGGGAGAGGGGTGTAGGAGCACCCTGGGGGCCTCGTGGCCTTGGGGGGGGTGATAGGAGTGAGGGTGGGTGATGGGGACGAGGGTGGGTGATGGGGACGAGGGTGGGCGATGGGGACGAGTGGGCAGAGAGGGAGGTATAGGAACACCCGGGGGCCGTGTGGCTTCAGGGGTGGGTGATGGGGACAAGCAGGTGGAGAGAGGGGTGTAGGAGCACCCTGGGGGCCACGTGGCCTTGGGGGGTGGGCGATGGGGATGAGGGTGGGCGATGGGGATGAGCAGGTGGAGAGGGGGGTACAGGAACACCCGGGGGCCGCAAGGGTCCTGCTGGGGTCTGGAATTCCCGCTGAGCAGCCTGGGAGCCAGCAGAGGGGTTGAGGTGCACCAGTAGTAACATGATCTGATTTATGAACCACTTGGTCCCTTGGAGACTGGATTGAGGAGAGTATATAGGTGGCTAGATAGAGTTACAGACATGTAGACTCGGGTGTAAATTACCCCTCTCTACCTGGAGACAGATATATGCAAGAGGGTGACACATTGATAGCATGGGAAGACAAGGCAGAGAGGTGCTCTTAACTCAGGGGCCACGGCGTTTCTTTATGAGCCCAGCTCTCCTCCCCTTCCGAGGCAGCTGAGGGGCGGCTGCAAGGATGCGACTTTAAACTTTAGCATCCCAGTGATGTAAGAGCGCCGGCAGCCCGGTGGGATTGGAGGTGTGAGCCCCACACAAGCATCCTGGGCACGTTTGACTCCCCACTCGGCATTCTCCTGCCCGACAAGCTGCTCCTTCCGAGGCGATGCCCCTGCAGGTGTCTTCTTGTCACTGGTGGAACGTCACCTTTCCCAGACCCCTGGCCAGCCTTCCTCTGAGAAACCACATTTGCGTTGGCTCCTTTTTGCTTTTTTTTTTTTTTTTTTGGGGGGGGGTGGCAGTAGGGAGCGCTCTGTTCACCATTTGGGGCCATAATAGGAGTTAACAAGAGGAAAGTCAAAGACACAGATGCAGACTGACATAAGGATGTGGGAGAGATTAGGTCACTACAGACAGATAAGAACACAAACGTGGATAGAAAACTCTGGAACTAGATAGAGAACAGAGACAGAGGTAGGCGCAGAACGCCCGTAGATACAGACCGGAGGCGGTAGACTGGTAGACTGGTAGATACAGATCATAGCTAGACGACAGATATATACTGGTGATCTTTAGATAGATGTGTGGATGCACAGATGATAAATGAGAGATGCACGATGGATGGGTGGATGGAGGCATCATTAGGCAGATAGAGGGATGAGAGAGAGAGGAGGGTGGGCAGACAGCAGGTGGACCCAGAGGTGCCTTCGCTGCGGTCAGCACCGTCATCAATCCACTCCGTTATCCACATTAGAAACAAAGCAGACACGCTGGAAAATGTCAGTTTCTTAGCAAAAATCACCAGTTTCCAGAAGGTTCTCAATTTCAAAAAAAGGAAGAAAGAAAAAGACAAGCAAGAGAGAGAGTTGTGTTGGGCTCTAGCCTAGCTGCATAGATGCACCCGAAAGACGGAAAAGTGCAGCGAGCAGCAGGGCTCGGGCTCCTCACACAGCTCTGCCTGCAGCCCTGGGGTGAGGAAGGACCTCGGAGGTGGCCGGGCCAGGCCCACAGTTACTCTGTGACTTGCTCTGGGTTCTCTGAGCTGCCGTCTTCCGGAGGAGCCCGCCGCCCAGCCAAGGCACGCGTTCTGTGTTCCCGCCATGTCACACAGAGTCCTCTAGCTAACATTGTCCTGTCTGTGTTCTCCTAGGAGTGGGCTGTCACCTGCTCGGATGGCTTCAGAGTCCATCAGAAAACATACACATTTCCCGCAGGTGCACGAACCTCAGGCCTTGGGACAGAGGTGTTGGTGCAGTTCTGCGTGTTCTTGATGCACCTGTGGTTGCTGGGCAGGAACAAGTGCAGCAAACTCGCCTTGGGGTGCTTGTGGGGATGGGAAGTGGGTGACTGCAGGAGATCCTAAACGTGCAAATGTCCGGGGCGAATCTCCAAGGATCCAGAGTGACGCAGAGGGGAGTGGACCTGGCTCTTTCCTTCCGGACCCAGCGCTGTGCCCGGATGCCACAGAACGTAACACGATCATCTGAACAGAGTCCAAATTAGGAATCATCCTTGTTCATTTTATGCAGCATATAATTGAATGGCTTTATTTATTAATCTGAATGATGGAGAATGTTCTTGATCCGTTCTGCATTTGTTCTGTCAGTGAGGATTCAGAGGCTCAGAGCCACAAGGACTCGCTCCGGGGCAGGTGTCCGACAAAGGGGGGATCTGGGAAGACCACACCCTCTCTTGCAGTGCTAGGGGTCAAGGCCCGGCTGCACTTCCGATTCCAGCCTCCTGCTAGTGCCCACCCTGGGAGGCAATGAGTGATGGCCCGAGAGCTTGGGTCCCTACCACCTATGTAGGAGACCCCATCTGGTTTCTAACCCAGACCTGAGTGTCGTGGGCCCTTGGGAGAGTGAACCAGTGAATGGAAGATCTCTCTGTGTGTCTTTCAAATAAACGGTTTTTTTTTTAATGAGCTTGCTCCAAGTTACCCAAATAATAAGAGGTGGAGGAGGAGTCCTGCTCCCCTTCTCGCCTGATCCCGAGGCCCCCGTGTCACCCCTGGGACAGGGCCTCCTCACTCCGTGTGCCTGGCCACTGGCTTTCTACATGGATTCACTTTGAAAATGGGTCACGGCCTCCCAGCAAACACACGCAGAACAAAGCCAGGTGAGATTCCAGCTGGAGTTCAGAGTAGCTTAGCCTTCGGGGCTTTAGGAAATTAACCGTGTGTAGAAATAAATGAACCTAAAACAAGTGTCTTATTACAAGCCAGAACGCTTCCCAAGGCTTTGCTTTCTCTGCCGAGAGAAGTGACGTCGTGAGCCCTGGGACTCGGACACTGGCCACTGTCACCATTGTAGTCACCCGGGCTGCTGTCAGTTATTGTCTGTTACGGATCGGCACTCAGTCTTGGCTTTTGCATTTGCATTTCAACCAATAAATGCATTTTAAAGGCATCTAATCCATGTTATCTTATTTCTAAAATGTGGTTTTCACACTTTCCTTGTGATTGTTTTTATTTGTAGGTTAACTGCCTTAACCTGACAACTTACTGTACCCAGGTATTTCACATGTCCGCTATGTGCTAAGTGCTTAGTGAGTGTGTGTCGAGTAAATATGTTCAGCAAAGATCTGCTGCATGTCCTCTGTGGGCCAGGCGCTGTCCCAGATGCTGGGGATACAGCAACAACAGGAAGTTCCCAGGAGCTCATACTACGGTAGAAGAGGGCCACGGGAGTAAGAAATAAATGGTCCATCTGTTAGAACAGGTCTCGGTTGTGATGAGGCTGTGACGGACACAAACCAGGCACGGGGGATGAGCTGCCACGTTGTTTAATTTACACCCAAGAATCCTCTCCCACAGGTGACTTTTTGTTGAAAAAAAATGTACTTATTTATTTGAAAGGCAGAGCTACAGAGAGAAAGGAAGAGAGAGAGAGAGAGAGAGAGAGAGAAAGAGGGAGAGGGAGAGGAGAGGGAGAGGGAGAGAGAGGGAGGAGGAGAAGGAGGGGAGGGTGAAAGGGAGAGGGAGGGGTAGCGGGAGGGAGAGGGAGGAGAGCAGGAGGGGGAGGGAGATAGAGGGGGAGTGGGAGGGGGAGAGGGAGAGAGATGGAAGGGGAGTGGGAGGGGGAGGGGGAGGGAGGGGAGGGGGAGGGGGAGGTCTTCCACCCACCGGTTCACGCCACCAGTGGTCAGGCTGGACCAGGCTGAAGTCAGGAGCCTCAGCTCCATCAGGGTCTCGCACACGGATGCAGGGGCCCAAGCACTCGGACCGCCCTCCGCGGCCCTCTCAGGGGCGTTAGCAGGGAGCTGGAGCAGCTGGGACTCGAACTGGTGCTCTTGTGGGATGCTGGTGGCAGAGACGTGGCCCCTGCAGGTGACATTTAACTATCGACCTGAGGGGCTGGAGGGAGAGGGGCTCACAGGTCTGCTGATGGAGTAACAGAAGAGTCCCCGAGGCAGGAGCCTGTGTGTTTGGGGGGCCGTGCGGAGGCCAGGAAAGGTGGGCAGCAGAGAGGCGGAGGGAGGGACTAGTCCAGTGGTCTTCCTCTCCCAGGAGGATGAGCTTGGATGGGCGGGAACGCCAGCCCCTCTGCGGCCTGGAGGAAGGGGGAGGCCACTTGGTTTGCTGTGGGCTGATGACGTCCAGGTGGCTCTGCCCCACGGTGCGGGAGTCTCGGGTCCTGGTCTGCAGCTGACGAGGGGCTGTGGATGAGCCCCGGTCCCCTGCTCCCTTGGGGCTCCTCCTCTGAGGACTTGGGACTTTGTGCATTGGCCAGAAGACTGAGATTTTTAGTGCTGTTGACCAGAATCCAAGAGCCATGTCGGAAACTAGGATGAGCTGAGCCGATATTGGTGGAAAGCAGAGAAATGGGTTCTTCCCGCACCACGGAACACAGCGTGTGTGCCCCTCCCCCAAGGAAAAAAGCTGAAACCCTTAAAATGCTTGGAAAACCCTTGACCCAGCAAGGCCACCCTGGCCAATTGTTCTGGAAACAATTGGAAACCTGCCCAGCGCTTGTCAGTGGGTGTCCATCTCGGGGATGGCTACATTGTCTCCGTGAAGAGACAGCAAAAACCTGATGTAAAAAAATGACACGGAGGTATTAGGATTGCCATTCATCTTTAAAATGAGGCTGCAATACAGAGTGTATAGTGTTATTTAAAAATGTCTAGTTTTGTAAATTCTGCAAGTCTATGCAAACGTTAACACTAATGGTAGCAGGATTCATGGGGTTTTTATAAAATTGTTTTTATTTAAATGAGAGATAGAGTTACAGACAGCGACAGGGAGAGACAGAGAAAGGTCTTCCATCTACTGGTTCAGTCCCCAAAAGGCCACAATGGTTGGAGCTGGGCCAATCCGAAACCAGGAGCTTCTTCCAGGTCTCCGAGGTGGTGCAGGGGCCCAAGCACTTGGGCCATCCTCCACTGCTTTCCTAGGCCACAGCAGAGAGCTGGATGGGAAGAGGAGCAGCTGGGACTCGAACCGCCTCACGTATGGGATGCTGGAACCTCAGCCAGAGGATTAACCCACTGCGCCACAGCGCCAGCCCCCTGATAGAGTTTTAAGTGGTTTCTTAGAATTTTAGTAGGGTTTAGTAGGTTTGTTTGTATTCAGAAAGTGTACAAGAGCATTTGATTTTGCTTTTTAAGAAAGTGTTTGGGAACTATGATTGTCATGCCTCACTTGTCTGTATCAACCTCAATAAACAATAATTTTGAAACTTGTTAAGTTTATGTTTCTCCCTTTTTCTAGTGTGGGGTCTTTTTTTTGAACCAATTTGCTAGATATATACGGCCATGATTAATATCCTACTTTATTATAGCTATGGGCAAAAAATAATTTCACTTTAACCAATATTTGCCTAGAAAGATGAAGTACAATTATATCAGCTTATCATTGTCCTCCTAGGTCATTGCAAAGTGAGAGATTTCCAAAACCACAATTTTGTGGAAAACAGAAGAAAAATAAACGAGGTGGTGGGAGACAGAGGTCTTTCCAAAGTCATTTACGTATGTTTGCCATTGAATGGGGCACCAAACCCAATCCAGCGTGATCTCTCACGACCAGTTTAATCCCAAGGACAATGCAGACCAAAGCAAGCAAACTTCAAAAAATGTGTAGTCTTCACCTATGGGAAATAGATAGATTTATAGCTCACTGCCCACCATCCTTCCCTGGAGGGCGTTTGAAACGCGTGGCTTTAGTGCTGGAATAAGATCAGTTAGTGCGGCGGAGTTGATGTGCCGGTGTCGCGCCTCAGACATCCTGCGCTCTGCGTTGTAGCTGCTTCAAGTCTTATTCGATTGAAACCCAAGCTACTAAGTCAAGGCTTTGCTGCTCCCACTGCCTGGCCGGTAGTGCTCCGGGGGAGTCTCTCTGTTATCCTTGGTGCCTGCCTTGCTCTGTTTTCCCGAAGGCTGGAGCCCAGGGAGTTCTCGCGGGCGGGAAGCTGAGGCCAGAGCCCGGGGAGGCGGTGTATTCCATGGCCTGGCGCCTCCTCCATACCAGTTCAGAGCGAACCTCCAGCAGAGGGTCCTGTCCGCCTGCTCTCCTCGGCTTGCAGCCGAGTGCCCCATGCACAAGATCAAGTTCACCAATGGTTTCCCGGCCTCCTCCGTCCTGAACGTTCATGGGTAAACGGCTGTGGCGTCCCTGTGAGCAGAGAAGGAGGGCCCACGACAGAGTTAGCTTTCCCACGCTTGGCACTGGGGTACGGAGAGGTGAGGAGGGAAAACGGATTCTGAGCCCTGCTCCCCTTCCCCCTTTTGTTAATGGAACAAGGGGAAACTGAGTATGTGTTGCTGTTCCTTAAATTATTATTTACTGTTTTATTTGTTGCAAAAAGACACAGAAAGACAGAGAGTCCCACCCTCTGGTGAACCCCCTCCCCAGCTGTCTCCAGTGGCAGGGAGGGGCCAGGCTGAAGCAGGGACCATAGAACCCAGCCCAGGCCTCCCACGTGGGGGTCAGGCACCCAAGTACTCACGTCGTTACTGCTCATTCGCAGCGAGCCGGAATGTGAAGCAGATCCGGGACAGGAACCCACACGCTCCATCGTGGGGTGCATTTGTCCCAGGCAGCACCACCACTGCCTGGCCCAACGCTCACCCTAGGGCTTAGAAGACGGCAGCAAACCGACTGTAACGTCTACACGGAGAGGCGCAGGCCGAGAGCAGCCAACACGAGCCGCAGGCCTGGGGCTCTAACTGCCCTGGGAGGCTCTGAGATTGTCAGCGAAGTAACAGGCCGGCCAGGAGGAGGGACGGGCGCCCAGAAATGCGCCCGCCCTGGTAGAGAAAGAACACTCGCTTCAATCAATGATTCTGGAACAGTTAGATGATCAGCTACAAAATCTTTGCAGAAAACCTAACTGGAAAGCTTACACGTTGTAAACATTGATTAAAAAGAGATGACAGAACTAAAGGGAAAGTGCAAAACCCTAAAAATTCTAGAAAAAAAAAATGGAGAAAATGACCCTGGGTGAGGCGTTGAGAACTGAGACACCACAGGACTTAGAAAAGGAAATCTGGAGCTGAACCTTGTATTTTCCCTGTGAGAGACGGTCAGGACTGCACAGCGACAAGGCACAGGTGTGGAGAGCACATCTGGAAATCTTGTTACTTCCGATAAGTACAGGTTGGATGAAGGTCTGTACCCAAACCTGATAGAACCCTGCAGCACAGAAAGTTGCCTGGTCGACAAATGAGCGGACTCTCTTAGTAGCTACTTATCAAAGAAGAGATTCCGATGGAAAATTGTGAAATGATGTTCAACATCACTGTCAATCGGAAATGCAAAGAAAAATAAGAGTGAGGTTGCGGCTACGCGCCCATTAGAGCGGGGAAATCGTCAAACACTGGCAATTCTCAGACGCGGCGGTCTTGGGCTGTTAGCTGTGAAACAGGTTCCACGTTTCTGTGCGATGTTAACGACGAAACTGAAACTCGGGGCCAGCGCTGTGCCTAGTTGGCTTAGCCTCTGCCTGCAGTGCTGGCATCGCATATGGGCACCGGTTCAAGTCCCGGCTGCTCCACGTCTCATCCAGCTCTCTGCTGTGGCCTGGGAAAGCAGTAGAAGATGGCCCAAGTGCTTGGGCCCCTGCTCCCATGTGGAGACCTGGAAGAAGCTCCTGGCTCCTGGCTTCTGATCGACCCAGCTCCAGCCGTTGTGGCCACTTGGTGAGTGAAGATGGAAGATCTTCTCTCTGTCTCTCCTTCTCTCTGTCTATAACTCCACTTCTAAAATAAATAAATCTTAAAAAAAAAAAAAAAAGAAAAAACAGAAAAGAAACGAAACCCAGCGTAGGGGAGCTGGGAACTCTGCCCCCTGATACCTTATCTCTACACTTAAAACTGTCCTAAGTTTCTCTAAGCTGCACTTTTTAAAGAAGGTATTCAAGGTAGGAAATGTGGTGGAGAAATATTTGAAAAACAAAAACAGGGCTGAGGAATATTTAAATTGACTAAAGAGCATGAATTATAGATTAAAGAATCTCCATTGTCCCCGTGCAAGAAAGGTACAGGGGGAACTTGCAACACCCGAACCATCAGTGGAGGGGAGAGAGAGAGAGAAAGAGGGAGGGGGAGAGAGAGAGTGTGTGAGAGAGAGTGTGTGTGTGAGAGAGAGAGAGAGAGAGAGAGAGAGAGGTCTTCCATCTGTTGGTTCACTCCCCAGATGGTCACAACCGCCAGGGCAGGGGCAGACTGAAGCCAGGAGCCAGGAGCTTCCTCTGGGTCTCCCACATGGGTGCAGGGGCCCAAGCACGTGGGCCACCTTCTGTTTTCCCAGGCACATTAGCAGGGAGCTGGATTGGAAGTGGAGCAGCTGGGACGGGATCTGGTATCCATATGGGATACCAGTGCCACAGGCAGCGGCTTTCTCTACCTCACAACAATGCTGGCCCCAAATTTTAGTGATTTGTTACTACAAATAATGAGGTCTGAAGACCATGGTTATGTATTTAAAGAGTTGATGGGAGGTGACTGTCACCCCTGAATTCCATATCCAGAAATAAGGCACATTAAAAATTGAAAATCAAGACAAATAGAAGTATTTACAGAAAAACAGGCAATGCAGCACCACCGGACACACAATACCAGGGCACAATTGGGTAATTTTAAGATAAATGATTTCAAAGAGATAGAGATTCAAAAAAGAGTAAAGACCACAGATTTTAAGAAAAGAGATCTGTGGGAAAAGCAAATGGACTAAATCAATAATAGTTATGGCCAGTCAGGTTCAATGGGGATAAGTTTAAAATCCCAAAGTATGAATTTAAAAATGTGATTCCATTAAATTAAAAGACAGAAGACATTAACTGAATTAACGTGTCTCAAGTTATTAGCATTTTTAGGCTGTGGTAGAAGCATTAACTTACACTCAACTCTCATAAGCCAAAGGTGCTGTGGTCATCTGCAGGGGAACTGCAGATGTAAGAAGCAGAGAGTGTGTGTGACATGTGTGTACACACGTGTGTACGCGTGGGTTCATGTGTGTGCATGCGTGTGTAAATGATGAAAATGGATCTGTTAATGCAAGACAGCAAGAGGAGAGAGAACAGAACTGGACAATAAATCCAGATGCAAACCTATCACTTTACACTGAAATGCAAATTGTGCAAACTGACGAACATCCAATGACATCCAAGCTTTGAGAAACCAAGGAACAATGTCCAGCCCACCCGTGGGGACCTTGGCTTTGACCCAAGGGCCTGGTGAGAGGGAAGCAGCAGCGGGGAGCCAGGAAGCTGGCGATTTCTCTGCCAGTGTTGGACTTTCAGGCCAAGCGCTGTCCAAATGCTCAGATGATTTTACATAATGGCTGGGTGTCAGTCCACAAAGAAGAGCAAGTCTAGTGTATAAAGACGTAAATAAAATCCTGACAGAACTGCAGGATGAAATATGAAAATTATATGATCACAGTGGGAGACTTAACAAACCTCTCTCTGAGCTGATAGATTCTGGAATCAGATATATAGAAATAGGCGATGTTTGAACAATATGATTACAGGCTTGATCCAGATGGCGCGTTGGGAACATGGTATCCAGCAACGACAAAATATAGACTATTTACCCAAATCGAACATCAGCCCATCTCCACAACTGGCAGAGAACTGCAATCATCCGGTCTGTTCTCGTCTCTCGGTCCAAGCAACCCAGGATGTTGGTGCTGATGATGATGGCGACTCCAAAATCCCCGGTGGGCAGACACAGAGGGATCCTCTGAATAGAGGGTTTGGTGCTGAAGAGATCCCACCGTGGCCTGGGAAACGCTTTGACCGACCAGGATGCTATCCCGCCCGCCTAGTGACAGGTGGGTAGATAAAACACAAATAGATGAGAGTATTAGAAGAGCGGCACCCTGGACTCGGAGGTGTGGGGTGATCTGTTCAAGTCGCACCAGGAGGGGCTCCCGGCACAGAGGGGACAACGGACAACCCCACCACCCCTCTGGGAGGTCAAAATTCACCCAGCTGCATTGAAAATGGGTGCCTTTGGCTACACATAAATTATGCTCGGTAACACCCACTGGGCAGGGGGAAAACCCGCCCAGACTCAAGCAGTCAAGGGAGCAGCCTGCTGGTTGCACAAAGCTTCCTCCCCAGGCGGGGGACGGGTCTCAGGGATCTTCAGTGGGTGCCCGAGACCCGGCTTTGAGCCATCATTGTCCTGGTGGAAACTCTTGTCTCTCTAGAGAGCTCTGCCTCTACACTGTTGCCAAACGTGTCCCCCTCCTGGACCTCACTGCGGGGGGGGTGTTGTGTCTCTTTTTCCTCGGAGTCCTTTACGGTTTACCTCAACCCCAGCACGTGAGCATCCGCCCTCAGGTCTCCGGGTGTTGTGCGGATGGTCCTTCCGGATCCACCGCACACGGGTGGGGAGGGGCACTACTCACCTCCGCTAGCACAGGTCAGGGCCTGAGTGCTGGGGAGGCAGAGAGATGTAGAGACCAGAGGTTCTTGACTGCAGAGCCTGCGGTCGGACTTGGCACTGTTTTCCGCCAGCAGAACCATTCCAAGCTTCGCCACGGGAGCTGTGCTTTGTTGGTTTTTACTTTTCTCTTTTAATCGGTGATTAAAATGGTAGGATAGCATCTTTCCTACAGATAAAATGCTTTTAAGGTGCAATGCATGGTAAAAGCATGGGGTTATGCCCAGAAAGGTATATTTTCTGGTGTAGTTCTCCCATCAGACAAAAATTGCTGAGCCCCTATGGATACTTCCGAAGCTCTCAGCCCGCTGCCCACAGATAAACTAATCCTGAAGCAGCCTTGTGAGGGAAGCAAATGTCACTGAGCCTGGACACAAGGCTATAGACTAAGCACTGGGTACTAGATGAGCTGGCCACAGCCCAGAATCCACGTGGGCTGCATTCACACTGGCGTGGAGATGCGGTGACCGGCAGGTGCAGCCCGAGCCCGGGCATCCCTGGATGGCAGGCAGGTGCAGGTGCACTCCGTGGAGACCACAGCGTGTCCACAGCGCTCCCAGATCTGTGTGTATTTGTTGTCTCCAAGAAGTTTAAGAGGAAAGGCAATCAATCAATCGTTAGCATTCTGGGAGTTTGCAGCTTAGAAAGTCAAAGCTCAGTCACAGGGGAGTCCGTCCTGTGGTTTCTTCCTTTTGTGCAGATGGTCCTTTGTCCCCACATTCTCCTTCTACCCACCCATCCCAGCATGCACTCACTCCCACACTCCCGCCCTCACTCCAGCGACCCAGGTTCGGGGATGTCCTTTCCTGGTCACGGTCTAGATTTACGTTCTGGGGACACACTGTCTCCACTCGCGGCTTCTGCTTTCCCCTTGCTGTGGCTACAGAGGTACAGGATGCAACATGGCTGAGAAGGAGCCCAGAGGCTCGGGGCAGAGAGCGAGAAGCCTGCTCTGCCGCCTGGAGCGAGCACCAACACGATTCCAGAAGGCTGTGCTGGGTCGGGTGCCACTGCAGCCGCCCGGTGCACCTGTCGAGACGCTGCCTAGACTGCTCCGTCAGGCTGTCCTGAGTGCCCCTGCCCTGGGGAGCTGCTCCTAGCCCAGCTCTTCTGAGTGGAACCATGGCCGTGACAACCCGTCTGCCTTCAGGGACGGCACCAGTGTTTCTTATGTAACAACAAATGCTCTGTCCCTGGCTCCCATATGTGTCACCACCTCATGGTCCAGTGGTCACCTGCAGCCTGACAGCTGTGGGCGGCTCTGCCAGACCCTGCTGAACACCACTGGGTTCCATGTCTCAGCAGCAGCGTGCCAGGTCTTCCGCTGTCGTCAGCCAGGAAAGTGAGACGGGTTCACCGACAGTGTCCGTCGGCGTCTGTGCTCTGCTGAGTTAGGATTCGGGTTCCACCCCCCAGGTGACTGATCGCTGGATCCTCCCATCCTCCGAGCTCCCCTGCCTGTGAGCTAAGACTCGCTTTGCACCTGCTGAGATGACACCAACAGCCTGCAGGTCTTTCACGGAACACCCCTCGTCCAGCTCTCTGAGGGACTTCCCCGAAACGTACGTCTAAGACGACCCACAAAACAGCGGTCCTTGCCCGTGACTGAGACACCCTTGAGCTAGACCGACGACTGCAGGCAAAGGAAATGCTCTCTTTTGTGGTCAGGTTATATTTCTAATGATCCCACATCTTTGTCCATTGGTTTTTATTCTTATCCTGAGGGGCAAACGGCCTCAATGCCAGCAAGGTGCCCTCTCGAAGGCTGGCGTGCACGACCCCAGTGACGAGAATCACGGCAGGGCTGTGGACAATCGCTCTGGGTCACAGCCGACAAGAACGCCTGGGCTGCGAACAATACTCTGAATCCCAGAGACGTGAAACATTTCAGCTCCGTAGAGCAATGGCTGCTGGATCCGAGCAGGGCTGGAGACCGGATCTGAGCGTTTAAATACAACGGACGTCGTGCTCAGCCAATGGGCTGATTTTCTCCTGTCTTTGCACCCTCACCGTCACCGCGGAGCACACGCACTTGAAGAGCTGCCCCCAGCACGGCACAGGGAAGTCGCTGCAGGGCCCGGCAGCTCTGCAGGGGAGGCACGCAGGTGACGTGCGGTGCACAACCGACAGTTGATGCCACTTGTTTGGGGGGTTTCCCACGGAAGCGATGAGTTTGGAATTCCCCCTTCATAGATTGTTTCCTTCTGTTTGATGTTTTAAGAAAACCCTGAGAGAGAAAAAAAATGCTTTGATCTCCTCCCAGTGAAACTGGAGAGCCACGTTCATTCTTAGGGACAATCGCAAGTGCCCCAACCTCTGGACTCAGGAACTGAGACATCGTCAAGCAGCTACGGCGGCCCAGAAGGGTCATTCTGTCCCCGCAGGGGCTCCGTGTCTCGCTTTTTTCTGTATTGCAGCAGTAATAATCAGGCATCATTTTAGAGGTGATGGAAACTCGAGGTCATGGCCACTTTCCGCTACTACCCTGGGAAGCGTCCCAGGAAGTATGGTTGGTGATGTGGGTGTTGGCGAATCTCCTTCCCTCTCCCCGCTCCTGTGTGTTGCCTGGTCACCAAGCCTTGACGGAATTAAACCATGAAGCAAGAGATAGTCTGAACATATTTGATACCTGGATCCACCCATGCCTGCAGCTGGCTACAGCTTACATAAGTCAAAAGCCAATTTGGGTTCTGTTTTATATGAATTAGAAGTCCACCCACGGATTAATGAAGACTTCAAGGACATAGTGTCCTTGACAGCCTCTGAGTTTTTTCTGTGATCTGTGCATTGCAGTCTCTCCCAGCCAGGAAGCAAACGCCTCACCTCTCGGGGCGTAACTGAAGCTACATGCGTCTACGGGGGTGAGGGGTGATCAGCTGACTGATGCTCCCCTGAACAGAGGCAGACGCTCAGAGCCCCTCCTTTCCCCACACAGGGGCACCCAGGAGAGGCCTCGTGGGATGCAGCCTGAGGACCTCGGCCAGCCCTGCACCTGCGCACCTGCCCGCGCCGCCACCTGGGCTTCCCGGCCTGCAGGGCTGTGAGAATAAGTGTCTGTTGCTGAAGCCACTCAGGCTGTGGAGTTCTGCCGTGGGGCCCAAGCTTGGAGTTTCCTGGAGATGAGAGAGAGGGGTTTAGGGGGGAAAGCCAACCAGGAGGCTCCACGGCCTTCTCCCTGCCCGACAGGCAGCACCCAGGAAGCGTGGCTCAATGCTTGTCTGTTCCTGTAGCTAGTTTGATGAGAACACACGCTCGTGTTAAACAATAGAGTGCCCACGCCCATCTCCACATTACAGAACAGAGGCGAGAACTCGTGGTAGAGACCCGGGGGCCACGGCAGCTTCTGCAGGAAGCGCGTGCCCCTGCTGCCCCAAGGCCCCCACGCCCGGGCACCAGGGCGCTTCTGCTGTCTTCTCTGTGGGGGAAATCAGAACACACCGCTTGCAAATGTTTAGAAGGCGAACGCGCACAAGTGCACACGCACGCTGCTCCCCAAAAAGCAGGCTGAGCGGACTTCCACACCAAACTATGGTTTGCGACTGGGACCCCTGCATAGGCAGCCTGAGCCTCACGGGCGCCCCCTGCAGGTCACACCGACAATGACGTGGATTGTTTTTACAGGAAGCCAACCTTGACAAGTGGCCTTTTCCCAGTCCCAGAAGCGTTGATGGTTTTCTGCAAACTGTAATCACTGTCGCTTTTTCTTTTGCTCTTCTCTAGTATCCTGGGACGTGAAGGCCAAGCGAGGTGCCAATCAGACAGTTCTTGACAGTAGTAATTTTAGAAATTTTCCTGGGGCCAGCGCTACAGCACAGGAGGTTAAAGCCCCGGCCTGCAGTGCCAGCATCCCATATGGGAGCCGGTTAGACTCCTGGTGCTCCTCTTCCAATCCAGCTCTCTGCTATGGCCTGGGAAAGCAGTGCAAGATGGCCCAAGACCTTGGACTCCTGCACCCGAGTGGGAGACCCGGAAGAAGCTCCTGGCTTTGGAACAGCAAAGCTCTGGCCGTTGCAGTCACTTGGGGAGAGAACCAGTGGATGGAAGACCTCTCTCTCTCTCTGTCTCTACCTCTCTCTGTAACTCTGTCTTTCAAATAAATAAAATAAATCTTTAAAAAATATTTTTTTCCAGGCCTAATAAAGTTACCACGTTTCTCTGTCTAAAGACCAAGCCAATACCCTATAGTCCACCCAGTGAAAGGACCAGCTCTCTGTCCGCCCTCATTACTGCCCCCAACCCTGAGCGGGGAACGCGTTTTCCTCTGAGTCCACAGCCTGGGAGGTGTGGAGCGGCTCTCGGCCTCCGACCACACTTTGGAGAGGCTTCCGAGTGCCTGTGAGTTTCTCACCCAGCGAAGAAGTGCACGAGGAAATGCAGGATGAGAGGCGCGCTCTCTCTGGGCTGGGAGGGGTCGGTTTGCCACGTCAAAAGCCTGCCATGGCCGGTGCCGTGGCTCAATAGGCTAATCCTTCGCGTGGCGCCGGCACCCCGGGTTCTAGTCCCGGTCGCTCCTCTTCCTGTCCAGCTCTCTGCTATGGCCCGGGAAGGCAGTGGAGGATGGCCCAAGTGCTTGGGCCCTGCACCCGCATGGGAGACCAGGAGAAGCACCTGGCTCCTGCCTTCGGATCAGCGCGGTGCGCCGGCCGTGGCAGCCATTGGAGGGTGAACCAACGGCAAAGGAAGACCTTTCTCTCTCTCTCTCTCTCTCTCACTGTCCACTCTGCCTGTAAAAAAAAAAAAAAAAAAAAGCCTGCCGCTGGAAGAGACTAGGAAAGCTGGAAACTTTATGAAAAATACGCAGGTTCACTGACACCGAGAGCCATTGACAGAACCACATTGGAGGGGCCGCACCCGAAGGCTCAGAAGATTTTTACTTTCTCCCTCTGAGCGTTTCCTGGTTTCAGGCGGTTCCCCATAAGAGGCTGAGAAGTCACAGGGAGATGTTCCAGAAGGCAGGAAGTGGGCGGGGTTTTCCGGAGCCACAGGAAGCTCAATACACAGAATGCAGGGTTACCAAGGCAAGGAGGGCAGAGAGGCGAAGAAGACAGGGTGGGAGGGGAAGCCAGGTGGGAGAGCCTGTGCACCTGCTGTGCCTGCCAGGCTCGGTGGCTGGAGCCTGGGGCTCCGGCAGCTCCTGGTTGTCCACAGGCTCAGAGCAGGCAGCAAAAACCACACTCAAGGATCTCCTAAACCCCCGAGAAACTCACCTCCTGACTTCCTTCTAGAAACAAGGTAGGTGTGTGGGTGGGTGGGGAAGGCAAGGGAGAGGCGCTCTCGGAAGCCCGGCTGGTGGATTTCGGGTCCTGGAAGCTGAGCTGTTGGCTCCGGATTCTGCGCTGAGGGTCGCAGAGGCCACGGAAGCAGTGGGTTTTTCCACTCCATTTCTCCCCGGGTGCTGAAGACCGCCTGTCACCGTGGTGGGCTGACAGCATCGAGAAAGCGCTGGGTTGCAGGCCCAGCCCAGGGCAGCACTGTTGGCTGTGGAGCTGGTGAACTGGGGACTGTCACCCCAGACACAGGACTCTGATTGGTTAGGGAGGGAATGCAGGTGAGACAGCACACGGGGTCCTGAGGTGGTGGCTTCTGGCCGGTGAAGCTGTACTGACGTATTGTCAGTGGATTTCGCCACGGCTCCGTCTCCTGGCTATAAATCAGAAGTTATCAGAGCAGCTGCCTCGGGAGAAGAGCCGCAGGGGAGGCTGCTCCGGGCACTCACACCCCACCCGGGGGGGCGGCGTTCTGGTGGCAGCTCCACTCCCAGTTCCAGCTCACTGCTCATGCACCCCCTCCCCCGGGAGGAGCAGCTGACAGCTCAAGCACCTGGGCCCCTGCCACCCCCCTGCTCCAGTTCAGGCATTTGGACAGCGAGCACGCGGATGGGAGCTCTCTGTGCCGGTCTCTGTCTTCCAAATAAATAAATGAAAATTATAAAAAAAGTACAGTTACAAGAACTAAATGGTTAAGACTGGTAAAATATTAAGAGTTCTTAGCATTTAGGAATGTCTTAAGATGACATGGTTACTATTAAAGCTAAGGGGATGGGCCAGCACTGTGGCATAGCGGATAAAGCTGCTGCCTGCAGTGCTGGGATTCCATATGGGCGCCGGTTTGAGTCCCGGCTGCTCCACTTCCGATCCAGCTCTCTGCTATGGCCTGGGAAAGCAGTGGAAAATGGCCCAAGTCCTTGGGCGATGGGGGAGCCCTGTGGGACTTCCTTGCACCCATGGGGGAGACCTGGAAGAAGTTCCATGCTTCTGGCTTTGGATCAGCCCAGCTCTAGCCAATTTGGCCATTTGGGGAATGAACCAGTAGATGGAAGATCTCTCTCTCTCTCTCTGCCTCTGCCTCTCTATAGCTCTACCTTTCAAATAATAAATAAATAAATCTTAAAAAAAAACTTAAGTGGATGAGATCCAATCAAACCATTTTAACCAATTATGCTTTATGATACGGAATGACAATTATTTCACATTTGTAAAGGAAAGCTCCAAGCTGGCTGTGGGAGACTGTTTCCTTGACGATGAGCCAAGTGCCATCCGCTCTGCCGTAAAACGCCATGGTGCTGTGTGCAGGGCACCAATGACGCTGGCCGCATCCCCAGGAGTGCACACATGCACCGGGAGGTGTGGCGTTTGCTCCCGTCAATGTCCGACAACGGAAGACGTGCGGGAATGCTTGTGAGTGGTATTTGCAAGTGTTTATTATGCTTTGTACTGATACAAACGGCATATGTCAGCTACTTCCCACTATTGTAAAAATACAATATTCTTCATTATAAGTTCCGCATAGGAAGTTGGTACTCGGTGACGTCTCTGTGGGTTTGGCCCAACTGGCGTCTGTCTAGACAAACACGGTTTCTGTTCAGCCATGATCTGACCACGGGGACCCGGCCTCAGTCTCTTTCCACTGCGTCGTGTGGGTTCGAAGTGGTCAGTGGTCTTCTGCAGAGCTGCTCTCCACCCTCGCGTGGTGTGTGTTTGGTAACTGTGGCCCCTGCGACCCTCAGCTCCGTTCATTGCAAGCGCCCTCTGCTCGGCTTCTGAAATAGTTGCAGGGAGTGGAACGGTGCTGGGTTTGCAATATTGAGCAGTGGCTGTGCGCTGGGCAGGCTCACAGAACTCTCGCTAATCAGCTTTGCGAGCGGGCTAGCGCTGGTCCAGACACCCCTGCGACCTGCCTGTGCCTGCTGCCTTTAATCTGAATTGTGCACAGGCTTAGGCGAAGAAGTGGCTGTGAAATCTTTTATTATCCCCATTCATTTGAAAGAGGCTTCTGCAATCGCCTTTGATTATGTATAACTCAGTCCTGCTTCTGCCCGGTTTTGCATTGTGGCAATAGAAGAAAGTTCCACATTGCAGGCTAATTATACATTAACAAGCCCAAATTAACTGTGGCACAAAAAGGCTTTTCTATTGGATTAATTGAAAGTCTCTCTGGGTGATTGGAGAATTCATCTAATGACTTCGAATAAGCGCTTTTCAGAGTGAATGGCGACTAATGGATGGTAAATCACATAATCAATTCTACCCTGGTGCTGCGATTGGGAAAGTCGCTGGCCTGGGCAGCCCTCAGTTTAGATTTTGGGAGTAGCACGGCACTGCTTTTCAGAGCCCCGTGGCTTCAGGTCAGATCCCAGCTGCGCTTCCGTGCTGGGTGACCTTAGGCTCCCTCGCCGCTGTGCCCAGGGCACGGCAGCCACAGTACCAGGGCGTTCCCAGCAGCTCGCCCTGAAGCAAGCCATAGGCACCTGCCAGAGCCCTGGCTCCTCCCGGAACACAGCAGGGGGCGTCCTGGAGGGCTGTGAGCCACTCAGAGGGGATCCAGCAGGAACCAGGAAGCCACATGGCAGGGCAGAGCACCCAGGGCCAGCAGAAGCTGTGGCCTTGCAGGGGGAGGCAGGCACCGCCAAACCGTGGCCTGGCGGGGAGGACACAGGCGGAACAAATGCTCCGCTGCTTTGCTCCTAAACCCTGGTGCTGCCTCCGTGGGCTGAGCAGGAGCAAATCCAGCGTGGGAGGCAGCCCAGGCCCCACAGTCCTAGGAGCTAAGATGAGGGCGGGGCGGGGTGGGGCGGGGAGCCATGCGGAAGCAGTGGACCAGGCCTGGCAGTGGACCTGGGGTGCCGCCATCGCCACGGAGGGGGCCACCCCCAGCCCGGCCTCTCCTACTCCGTGTGGGACTGGAGGACTAACCGTCTGCGACAGTGACTCAGACCTTCTGGGTTTGGTTTTGATCCTCTCGTTGTCACTGCGCCTGGGATTGGTAATCTCGTTAGAATTCCCACAATGCTCCACACTTGAGGTCGCTGCAAAAACGTGAAGTTGTCTTGAAGGCTTTCAACCTTCTCTGGCCAGGTAGGCATTTATCTGCAGATGGCCAATGAAGGAACTGAGGCCGGGAGTGGTTAACAGACACAACTCCGTGTGCAGCTTTTCACCTAACAGTTGGAGAATTTAGCCACGTTCCCTCGCTGATGTGCAGGCATTGTCCTCATCAAATCCACCAAGTCCAAGGCCTCCTGTGTACCCACCTCACCTCCCTGTGCTCCCTTGGAAGCTAAGCAAGATCAGGAAACACATTAGCAACAGAAAGAAAGAAAGAAAATCGAGCTTGGCTTGCAAAGTCCTTGACTTCTCCAGGAACTGGAGTGAAGCTATTTCCTGCTTTTTGAACTCAAGAAAACCCAGATTACTCATCAGCCCCCAGGACAGGCAGAGGGAGGGAGATGCTGCCAGTCTTTGGGAAAAGACTGAATCACACTGCGCATCAAACAGTCCCTGAGCACAGAGGACCAGAAAGTCCCTGGGTGTTTTTTCCTTTGTTTACTTGTTTTGCATTTGAAGTAAACTGCATTTTCTTGGATGCAGAAGGATTTTGTGACTGTGGCTGCTATTTCCCCTGGTTTTCCTTTTTAGGCAAATCAGCTCTCAGTACCCACACCCTTCATTTTTCAAAAAGATTATGGATAAAAATGATTAATCATCATTAGAAATTCTATATATTCTTGCATAAATGTTCATGGACAGATGGACAGAAACCATCTCTGTTTTCCAAGCTCCTGTCAGCCCATGACCCTGCAGAGCCCTGGGTTTCTTTCTTCCTTTCTTCCTTTCTTCCTTTCTTTGACAGGCAGAGTGGATAGTGAGAGAGAGAGACAGAGAGAAAGGTCTTCCTTTTCCATTGGTTCACCCCACAATGGCCGCTGCAGCTGGTGCACTGCGCTGATCCAAAGCCAGGAGCCAGGTGCTTCTCCTGGTCTCCAATGGGGTGCAGGGCCCAAGCACTTGGGCCATCCTTCACTGCCTTCCCGGGCCACAGCAGAGCGCTGGCCTGGAAGAGGGGCAACTGGGACAGAACCGGCGCCCCAACTGGGACAGAACTGGCGCCCCAACAGGGACTAGAAGCCGGGGTGCGAGCACCACAAGAGGAGGATTAACCTAGTGAGCCGCGGCGCTGGCCTGCAGAGCCCTGGGTTGCAAACAGTGCCGCTGTGGCATTACCTGGGCTAATGTGGTTTGCATTCCGGGACCCAGGAGTCACAGCGGCCTGAGTGTCACTCTGTGGGCACTGATTTGCACACAAGGCAGAAGAGGGCGCTCAGCACACTGTGGGATCTGCCAGTGGCCTTAGATACCGCGCCTGAGAGGCCTTGACCCTGGCGCCAGGAGCCCTTCCAGCCTCAGTTTAACATTTCGTCTTCCCGAGGGTATTGCTTGGACACCACACATGCCAGAGCTAGCCCTGAGCCTGGAGGAAGACAAACATTGGTGGTCACGGTCCTCCTTACAGACGGACTTTGTGCAATGAGATGTAAGTGGAAGTTGCGAAGTAGAACTTCTGGGAACGTTTCTTTAGAGGACACTGACCCAGCTGCACTTTCCCTTTTGTTGTTTTCTCATTCCTAGGGATGCTGATGCAATGGCTGGTGCTACAGAAGCAACCTGCAGAGTCTACATTATGGGTGAAACTGGATGGGAAAGGTGGCAACGAGAGACCGATTCTAAAACCGATGGTGATGATGAGGTTTCTCTGCGGGGTGGACATTCGGCCTCGTGGTTAAGACACTGGCAGAGACCCCTGTGTCCCACATCAGAGTGACTGAGTTCCGACGCCCACTTCTGCCAGTGCTGACCCCGTGTGCAGCAGCGGCCACTCCAGGCCCGGCTCTCTGGGGCCCACGTGCAAGACCCGGCTTGAACTCCTGCCTGGTGCTGTGGGCCTCTGGGCCGGGACGCCCTCTGTCTGCCTCTGTGTCTCAGATTAAATAAACAAAAAGGTTTCCCCTCTGGCTCTGGACTGCACAGAGCAGACGCGAGGGGAGAAACAGCTTTGACGAGCCCCTCCTGTTCCGCTGTCAGCGAGGCTTGTATTTATTGATTTGGGAGATAGGCAGACAGAGTCCCCATCTACCAGTCACTCCCCGAGCGCCTGCGACAGTGAGTCAGGGCTGCACGGAAGCCAAGGGCTGGGAACTCATCCAGGTCTCCCACGCGGGCAGCAGCGACCCAGCGACCCGAGCCTCACCTGCTGCCTCCTGGGCGCACGTCAGCAGGCAGCTGGAGCCAGGAGTGGAGCGGGACCCTGGGCGCTTGCACGCAGGGTGCGGGTGCCTCGCCCACACTCTCACCACGCCCAAAGGCCCACGCACAAGTGTCTTCAGATAAGGGGACAAGTGCCCGGGGAGCGCGTGCCCGGCTGGTGGCCGCTGCTCCCATCCCCGTGCGGGGGCTCCCGGGAGCCGCAGCTCCGCTGTCCTTGGAGGATCAGCTTGTTCCTCTGTGCGGTGGTGGAAGGGCAGGTTTCTCTGCGCAGTGGGCACAGGAGGCAGCGCGAGGCCACGGTGGACTGTCCAGTGCACAGAGTGGAATCCGGCCGGGCAGTAAGTAAGGCTCAGTAACCGGCCGCTCTCACACGCGGCTCTAGATCGCAAACCAACGCTCTCTGCTCTCTGAGTTCATAGGTTAATATGTGAAGGAGGAAAACATCTGTCTTTGACCCTTGAAAAATTTGACAAAAAGTCAAATGCTACTCTTAGGAAGCAAAGCCTTTGTGTCATATTTTCAAAAAAATTATGGATAAAAATGATTAATCATCTTTAGAGATTCTATATATTCTTGCTTAAATGTTCATCTTTTTCCAACCGCGAGATAATGCAAAAGTGTTAGGTCACAGAGGTGATGGACAGCTGCCCATTAAATAAATGCATATTCAATCCCAGTCGGCTGTTAGGGTGAAAAAGTAAACTGCCTCTTTTCTCTTTCAGAGTTCATTGTGTACATTTTATTTATTGATTTTATTTATTTGAAAGGTAGAGAGAAAGAGAGCGGCATGCACACAGAGCTCCCCTCTGTGGGTTCTCTCCTCAAATGCCCCCAGAGTTTAGGGGGGCTCCAGGCTGAAGCCAGGACCCTGGCGCGGTCCGGGTGCAGCGACGCACGCACTGGAACCAATCGGCTGCCTCCCAGGGTTGCACATGAGGATCTCAGGAAGCTGCTGTGGAGAGCAGACAGGATTCCCCCCCTCCCCCCGCCCCCAGACACTGTGACCCTCTGCTGCCTTCCAGGGCGCCGTAGCAGGGAGCTGGATCGGAAGAGGAGCAGCCAGGATTCAAGCCAGCGCCCACATGAGATGCCGGCGTGGCATGTGCGGCTTAACCGGCTGTGCCAGACCCAGCCCTGGCAAGCCATGCACATTCCAGTCCATTGTCACCCGTTTCCCACAAGGCTGTCCCCAAGAACTGAGCACAATCCCGAGCTCTGCCACTGGAAGAGTCTGTAGCATTTGTCCGGCCGTTCTGTTTGGTTCTGTTTGCAGTGAGCAGGACATGATGCCGACTTCTACAAATTTCATTGCTTAGAAAACTGTTCAGGGGTGGGAAACAGAAAGCTGGGCTCAGCCTGCCTGGCCCCTGGGGAGCTGCGCGGTGGGCAGCAGGCTGCAGGGCAGGGAGACTCGGGAGCCTGGTCGCGCGCTCACGGCGCTGTCAGAGCTGGCTCAGGGGCCTTCCGGACCAGCGTGCATTCCTCTCCACTGGAAGAGGCCGGGGTGATGCCAGCGAGGCCGGCGGCTCAGCGGGGCGCGGTGGAGAGGGCGCGACAGGCCATGGAATAGGATCACAGTCTTCTAAGCACAGCAGATAGGCCAACAGCCATGCCCAGAGTGCATCTTCAACACCTCCCATAAAGCAAGGCCCAGGCCTGCACGGCCTCACCGTGGACTCCAGCAAACTCCAAACTGGGCAGGAGAATGACCCCTGCATCTCCACCAAACTGTCCCAGCCTCTAGGACAAGGGGGCTTCCCGCCCCGGGGCACAGAGCTGGTGTTCTGATACCAGGACCACGCACAGCCCTCTCGGGGAAAGCGAGGTGCAGGCCAGGCCGCCTCGCAGATGCCCACGCACACGCTCCCAACAAGCCCTCCTGAGGGAACTCGGGCAGCCAGGCACGGGAAGGGCCACGCGCCAGCCCCACGGGGCATTAACACCGGGTATCGCAGTCGCCTGGAGGGGGCACAGTCGATCAATGCCAGTCACTGCCTCAGTGGAATCGGGTCAGAACCCATTGGATTGCCCCAGCAAACCCGGGGCACAGGCAACACTCACCGCTTTTTCATGATAAAAAGTCTGAGCTCATTAAGAGCCCCAGGGAGCTCGCTCTGCCTGGAGAGGTCTCGGGACTCCGGCCGCGGCCCCTGGCTGTGTGGCAGCGGCCGGCTTGCTCTGGACTCTGCAGTTGGCCGTGAGCCTCCCAGGGGCTCGGGGGTCCACAGTCACTTCCTTCAGGGGGACACGCAAGCACGCCAGCTGCCCGCGGGACAGCTGTGCACGTGAGTTCTCACACACGCGTGATCAGGTGAGACAAGTCATGCTCTTTGCAGGTGACGTGCTCTTGTGCCCAGGAGACGCTGAGGAAGGCGTTGTAGAAGCTGTAGAACTAACGGAGCAGCTCCGTCGTCGGGCACGTGAGCTGGAGGGACAAAAGGCTGAAGTATCCACACACGTGGAGTGAATGATGCAGAAATTAATTCAAGTACAAATTCCTTTGTGACCACATGAAAAGCAGTAAAATACTTAAGAGAAATTGGCCGTGGACTTCAGAATTTGTCCTCTGAAAATGACAAAACTGTTGAAGGTAATTACTTTCTTTGGCCAGAGCAGTTAGTAAGGAAAAGAGACAAAAGATGGCAAGAATGGGAAGGACAATGCAAAGCCGGGTTTGTACAGACACAGCTCGTCTTGTGCTCAGCAAATCCCAAGGCATCCACGTTAAAAATACTGGAAATGGCCCTGAGTTCAGGAACCTTGCGGGACACAGTTACAATACATAAACCAGTTGTATTTTTAGTCAGTGGTCCTGAGCAAACTGAGAATAAAGTTAATAACAAATCATATTGGTAATAGTAATAGAAATAGTCCATACAAGTACACGTGCACGAGAAGTCTGAACTTAACTCTGAAAACTAACATCGTTGTTGAGGGAAATTAAAGACCTAAAAATAGAAGGAGACTCCCTGTTCCCGGACTGAAAGGCTTAAAGCAATTAAGATGCCAGTGCCCTCCAACTGATCTGAAGATTAAACACAATCTCTCTCGAGATCTCTGTGGACTGCACTTAGAAAATTGCAAGCTGATTGCAGAATTACTGTGCAGATTCAAGAGAGCAAGAGCACCGCACAATCTGGAAAAGGAACAAAGGAGGCCTCGCCCTCTCAAGCCGAATACGCAGTGCACAGCCATAGTGGAAAGGCAGGTGTGGTGCTGACACAGGGCCAACACACGGCCCCGTGGAGAGGCAGGGGAGATGCCGAAACAACCCCTCACGTCTCTGGCCGGTTGACTTTGGACAAAGACCCTGAGCCCCTTCAGCGGGGAAGGGTCTTTCTGTACCGGCCCCAGAAACCAAATATTCACCTGAAGAAAGGAGTGGAGTCTTCCCTCCCTCCATGTGCAGAAATGAGCTCCAAGCAAGCCCAAGGCACCCAGGAGGCAGTTCAAACTCTCAGACCCTTGGTGGAGACTTAGACACAGGACACCTGGGAGACACAGCAGGCTCAGGCGCCGCCACTGTCACAAGCTGAATGTAGCCATAAAGCAAGTCACACTTTTTTTTTTTTTTTTTTTTTTGGTTTCCTGGTGCATATAAAAGTTACAGTGACACCATTCAGATCTATCAAGTGTGCAATAGCCATATGTCGAAAAATGTACACACCTTAATTTAAAAATTCTTTATTGCTCATACATGCAGACGACCCCCTGAACTGCTGGAAGAATGACATTGATAGATTTGCTGGATGCAGTGTTGCCACAGATCTTCAATCTGTAGAAACGCAATACCCGTGAGACACTGACTCCACGTGCAGCGGACCAAGGATCGCCCTGCGAAGCTTCCTCCTCGCGTTAGCCAGTGCTCCCGGGAGCGACACCAAAGCCTGGGCTTAGCACCTTGTGTGAGGATGGATTTTCTGCTTTGGAAAAGCACTTCCATTCTCCCTAAGAGCTGACACCTGTCACCTGCTCAAGCCCCCTGCTATGTCTGTCCCTTACAAGCAACGCTGGGGTCTGTGTGCCGTGGTGGCACAGAGGGGTGCGAGCAGGACAGTTACCCTGCATGGGCTTGCGGGAGCCACCCCAGGGCTACAGGGACCAGCAGCTGCCACGGAAGCTGATCTCCGTCTGAGCCAAGCCTGTGCAGCTAGTGTCCTGTGCGCTGTGTTTTCCTTGATGACTGCAGGACCAGCATGCAGGGGCTCACGTGCCCGGCTTCTGCTCCTGCTAACAGGTGTCAGGGGCCATCTGCTCACCAGAGATGGATGCCAGCTCTGTGCTGTCCTCACGGTTACTGAGCTGCACAATTTAAGGGACCGAATCTCAGTGTATGTGAGTCGTATCTCAATAAGACTGTTAAAAGAGATGTACTAAGATGATTAAGTGGGGTAGATAATTAAACCTTAATAAGATTAATGAGGCAATTAACTGAAATACTGTACATAAGAGCCTGAACATGGAGCTGGGTTCGCTGTAAGCCTTCAACAAGAGTGAATCCCAGCCCTCATCACAGCTGTCCCTCCCCCCTCCCCCAGTCCCCTCCCCCCTCCCCCAGTCCCCTCCCCGACATGGTTACCAGCAGCTGAAGATCCCTTTCCTGAAATGCAAACTTGGCGCTTGTCCTTTGTTTCTAACTGAAGACGGCCATTTCCATGCCGGGCTTTGGTTCTTTCTTTTTCATAAGCAACTGATTCTTCACCACCATCTTCAGACAGATGAGTGAGGAGAGGAGTCGCTGAGCCACTCAGCCAACATGCCAGCACAGGCTACTCGTGTGGGCCGGTGAGGAAGTCGGCCAACAGCTCACCTGCGCAGTAACCGCCCTCCACCACCGCCACCCTCTGGGCTCAGGTGAGCAATAAATTCATTTGTGCAGAAGCAAAAGGGCTCAGAATAGAAAAATCAAATGTACCTTTTCTAACAAAGACTATTTTTTTAAGCTTTATTTATTTATTTGAAAGTCAGAGTCACACAGAGAGAGGAGAGGCAGAGAGAGAGAGAAGTCTTCCATCCGCTGGTTCACTCCCCAGATGGGCGCAATGGCCGGAGCTGCACCGATCCTAAGCCAGGAGCCAGGAGCTTCTTCTCAGTCTCCCATGCGGGTGCAGGAGCCCAAGGACTTGGGCCATCTTCCACTGCTTTCCCAGGCCACAGCAGAGAGCTGGATTGGAAGAGGAGCAGCCAGGACTTGAACCGGTGCCCACATGGGATGCCGGCGCTTCAGGCCAGGGCAGCAACCCACTGCACCACAGCACTGGCCCCACAAAGACTTTATTTTTAAAATGCTTATTTATTTTCATATTATTTTAAAAGGGCGGGGGGAGAGAGAGAAAGAGGGAGAGATCTTCCATCCGCTGATTTGGGCTGGGCAAGGCCAAAGCTAGGAGGGATCCTGGAACTCACTCCCAGGCCTCCCCATCGGGGACAGGGGCCACAGCTACTTGAGCCGTCATCTGCTGCCTCCCAGGGGCACGGTAGCTGGAGGCTGGATGGGAAACAGAGGCAGGACTCCAGCCAGGCACGCCCATGTGGCATGTGGGCATCCCAAGTGCGTCTTAAGCCCGGAATCAAATGCTTACCCCAGGCTTGCATTTTGTGAAATTAGAAACCTATTCACTTTCATAAGAAACACTGTAAATGATAGGAGTGCTAATTTTTTTTATTTTTAATAAAAAACTTTTATTTAATAAAATATAAATTTCAATATACAACCTTTGGCTTATAGCGGTTTCCCCCCCCCCATAACCACCCCCCTACCCAAAACCATCCCATCTCCTACTCCCTCTCTCATCCCATTCTTCATTAAGATTTGTTTTTAATTATCTTTATATACAGAAGATCAACTCTATACTGAGTAAAGGTTTCAACAGTTTGCACCCACACAAACTCACAAAGTATAAAGTACTGCTTGAAGACCAGTTTTACTGTTAATTCTCATAGTACAACACATTAAGGACAGAGATCTTACATGGGGAGTAAGTGCCCAGTGACTCCTCTTGTTGATTTAACAATTGGCACTCTTATTTATGACGTCAGTGATCACCCAAGGCTCTTGTCATGAGCTGCCAAGGTTATGGAAGCCTTTTGAGTCCACAGACTCTGTCAGTATTTAGATGAGGCCATAATCAAAGTGGAAACTCTCTCCTCCCTTCAGAGAAAGGTACCTCCTTCTTTGATGGCCCCTTCTTTCCACTGGGATCTCACTCACAGAGATCTTTCACTTAGGTCATTTTTTTGCCAGAGTGTCTTGGCTTTCCACGCCTGAGATAAGGAGCGCTAATTTCTAATGAGAGATATATATGCATCTTGTGCCGTGTGGTCTTTGTGCCGTGTGGTCATTACATAGCGGGCACAACATTAGTTATTTTCTTAATTTATAATCACAATGGTCACTCCTGTAAATAAAATATTTCTAATAAATGTCATTAACAGGAAATTCAATAAGAGCTCAATAAAATGCAAAGGCAGCACTTGCTCATGGAACAAAATCCTTAATATTCTGCAATGGCAATATTTCCTAAGTGGATTTGTGGACCCAACATAGTCCCTATGAAAATCCAAGATGAGCTCTTGGTAGAAGTCGACGAGTTAATGTTACAATGTTATGAAGATTCAAGGATCACAGAACGGACGAAGCAACTGGAGTCCTCCCGTCTCTAGATTTCTGGATGGACAGCAGAGCCGTGGTAGTCATGTCCAATATTTGCACAAGATGAGACTGTGTGAGGGGCTTCAAAAAGCCCCTGGAAAATGGAACTAAGTGAAGTGTATTTCAGTTTAAAATTTTTTGACATCTATGTGTATGCAAGGGCTTTGCAAAGTCCATGAAAAATAAATATGAAAAAGCTGTGCATGGATTTCAAACTGTTTTGGACACAAATGTTTCTTCTGTTTCCATTTGACCTGGGCTGCGTGACGTGGCCCCGGGGATGAATGGCGTGGAAGTTTAAATCCAGAAGTAGGTAATGGATGTGGCCAGCTGGGGAAGTCACGGGGGTGGCCAGCACGGGGAAGTCACGGGGGTGGTGAGCACGGGGAAGTCACGGGGTGGTGAGCACAGGGAAGTCACGGGGTGGTGAGCACGGGGAAGTCACGGGGTGGTGAGCACGGGGAAGTCACGGGGTGGTGAGCACGGGGAAGTCACGGGGTGGCCAGCACAGGGAAGTCACAGGGTGGCAAGCACGGGGAAGTCACGGGGTGGTGAGCACGGGGAAAGTCATGGGATAGTGAGCACGGGGAAGTCACGGGGTGGCCAGCTGGGGAAGTCACGGGGTGGCCAGCATGGGGAAGTCACGGGGTGGCCAGCACGGGGAAGTCACGGGGGTGGTGAGCACGGGGAAGTCACGGGGTGGTGAGCACGGGGAAGTCACGGGGTGGCCAGCACAGGGAAGTCACGGGGTGGCCAGCATGGGGAAGTCACGGGGTGGCCAGCACGGGGAAGTCACGGGGGTGGTGAGCACGGGGAAGTCACGGGGTGGTGAGCACGGGGAAGTCACGGGGTGGCCAGCACAGGGAAGTCACAGGGTGGCAAGCACGGGGAAGTCACGGGGTGGCCAGCACGGGGAAGTCACGGGGGTGGTGAGCACGGGGAAGTCACGGGGTGGTGAGCACGGGGAAGTCACAGGGTGGCCAGCACGGGGAAGTCATGGGGTAGTGAGCACGGGGAAGTCACGGGGTGGTGAGCACGGGGAAGTCACAGGATGGCCAGCACGGGGAAGTCACGGGGTGGTGAGCACGGGGAAGTCACGGGGTGGTGAGCACGGGGAAGTCACAGGATGGCCAGCACGGGGAAGTCACGGGGTGGTGAGCACGGGGAAGTCACGGGGTGGTGAGCACGGGGAAGTCACGGGGTGGTGAGCACGGGGAAGTCACGGGGTGGCCAGCACGAGGAAGTCACAGATGAGGCCAGCACAGGGAAAGTCACAGGGTGTGGTGAGCATGGGGAAGCACTTCTCTCCCCTTCACCACTGGAAGAGGGGACTCCGCCTGGTGAGATGACCCGGCCCCTCCTCGCGGGGTTAGGCATAGAGCCACGTGTGCATAGCATGCTGTCCTTCGGCTCCACGGCACAGACCCAGGAGAAACGAGGCCACGTGCTTCTCTCCGGAAATGTACAATGACTGAAATGTGTACTGTAAGTGGATGAATCGGGTCATGTGTATACTACCTCAAAAAGAGAAAAGGAAAAGTCACGTTGCATCTGGCCCAGTGATCGCAACAGTTGAAAAGATGATCCAGGGATGACTAAGGCGCTGCAGTGCCCTCCACTTCTGTTCTCTGATGCGAATCCACTCAAACAAGAGACAAAAGGGGACAAAAGGAGACTGTGGGGTGGCTTTTGACCTGCTCTCCATCAGTGAAGAAATCCAAATGTTTTCCAGGAAAAGAGACAGCAAATAGGCCAAGAGATGTCTAAGGGCAGCCAGCGCCGCGCTAGTGTGTCATTCTGCTTCCTAGACCCGACCATCGGGTGAGCCCTGTGCCCGTGTCACACACCAATGCAGCGCTAGTGTGTCATTCTGCTTCCTAGACCCGACCATCGGGTGAGCCCTGTGCGAGTGTCCCACACCAGTGCAGCGCTAGTGTGTCATTCTGCTTCCTAGACCCGACCATCGGGTGAGCCCTGTGCCCGTGTCACACGCCAATGCAGCGCTAGTGTGTCATTCTGCTTCCTAGACCTGACCATCGGGTGAGCCCTGTGCGAGTGTCACACACCAATGCAGCGCTAGTGTGTCATTCTGCTTCCTAGACCAGACCATCGGGTGAGCCCTGTGCGAGTATCACACACCAATGCAATGTTTCGCAAACCAAAGCTGCAAACAGCACACTTGATCGGCCTCGCTGCTCAACGGTGCGGAATCCACTACCTCATGATCACTTTTTGGAAAATAAAAATCTTTGCATGAATACAAGAAATAATTAGAATTAGGATTTGGAAGGGCCAGGAGAACTGAATTAAAAATGCTCATCTTTTATTGATCACATACATTTTTCATGAGGAGGTTATTTTTACTATCTCCAGCTAATAGAAAATCATTATTTGACAAAATCATGGAAACGACTGGTCCATGAGGATTTAGTTTTCTTTCCCCAAAGTGTTATTTTGTAGGGACCGCAGGAAGCCAGGTCCACACAGGTGTCTTCTGAACTCTGTAATCGCAGACCACCTGAGGCACTGCTGCAGGTGAGCCACCCCTGCCCTGCCTGTAGCCCCTCCTGCCCAGGGGGCTTTTGGAGCAGGAAGAGAACAAAGAGATGAGGCACTGGGCCCTGGCCACGTGGTTCCCCGGGAGTGCGCCCAGGCCCAGGGAGTGCTGGCCACGTGGTTCCCTGGGAGTGCGCCCCTGCCCAGGGAGTGCTGGCCACGTGGTTCCCTGGGAGTACGCCCCTGCCCAGGGAGTGCTGACCACGTGGTTCCCCGGGAGTGTGCCCAGGCCCAGGGAGCCCTGACCACGTGGTTCCCTGGGAGTGCGCCCCTGCCCAGGGAGCCCTGACCACGTGGTTCCCCGGGAGTGCGCCCAGGCCCAGGGAGCACTGACCACGTGGTTCCCTGGGAGTGCGCCCCTGTCCAGGGAGCGCTGGCCACGTGGTTCCCTGGGAGTGCGCCCCTGCCCAGGGAGTGGTGACCACGTGGTTCCCCGGGAGTGCGCCCAGGCCCAGGGAGCACTGACCACATGGTTCCCCGGGAGTGCGCCCAGGCCCAGGGAGCCCTGACCACGTGGTTCCCTGGGAGTGCGCCCCTGCCCAGGGAGCACTGACCACGTGGTTCCCCGGGAGTGCGCCCAGGCCCAGGGAGTGCTGGCCACGTGGTTCCCCGGGAGTGCGCCCCTGCCCAGGGAGCTCATATCTTGAGCTCAACCTCAGCAGAAAGCCTTCTTGGACCGGGTGCCTGGCGATAGCTGAGCAAGGCCCAGTGCGTTTCAGTCGTCCTTGGTCCCTGCGCTGTGGGGGGCTCACAGCGCAGGGCAGCACAGGAACACTGCAAGTCCCACGCGGGCCCGGTGCTGCCCCGGAGACGCCCAGCGACTCCGCGGCCTGCACCAGCGCAGAGGAGCTGGGCCAAGACTCCCTCCCGGCTGACCCGACTCCTCACCACACACCCGAGTCTGTTTGCAGATGGCAAGAGGACTTCTCTAGCATCACACAGAGGGACAAGGGAAAGCACGGCTTTGAGAGATCTTCGTTGAGGTAGCACAGAGAAAAAAGGCAGAGTTTTTCTTTTTAAAGAAGTTTTATTGATGTATTTATGAGAGAGAGAGAGACAGAGACAGAGACAGGTACTTCTCATGCTCTAGTTTGCCTCCCAAATTGTGTTAACAGCTGGGTCTGGGCCCCATCAAAGCTTGGGGCCAGGAACTCCAGCTGGGTCTCCCGGGTGAGCGGCAGGGGCCGTGCACTCCAGCCGTCAGCTGCTGGTTCCCAGGCACATTAGCAAGGAGCTGAAACAGAAGTGGAGTACGGGCCGGGCCGGCACTGTGGCGTAGTAGGCCAAGCCTCCATCTGCAGCTCTGGCATCCCATATGAGTGCAGGTTCGAGTCCCAGCTGCTCCACTTCCTATCCAGCTCTCTGCTATGGTCTGGGAAAGCAGTAGAAGATGGCCCAAGTCCTTGGGGTCCTGTACCCATGTGGGAGACCCGGAAGAAGCTCCTGACTCCTAGCTTTGGATTGGCCCAGCTCCAGTCATTTCAGCCATTTGGGGAGTGAACCAGCAGATGGGAGACCTCTCTTTCTGTCTCTCTCTGCAACCCTGTCTTTCAAATAAATAAAAAATAATATTAAAAAGAAGTGGGATTCAAACCGGCGTTCTGATATGGGATTCAGAGGTTCCAAGCGGTGGCTTAGCCCGCTGCTGAGCCACAGCGTCTGCCCCAAGTCCAGAGCGGAAGACGCCGTGAGACCGCGGTCCTGCTCTCGTCTCCTGAACTGGCGACGACATCCCGGCCTACGTTGCACTCACCTTTTCCAGATGCTCGGGGGCAGCCTTGGAACTCTGAGAGGCAACATGATTTAGAAGTAAAGCACCGATGGTGTTGGCTGAGCGAGTGAGCGCAGGGTGGAGCGCAGGGAGGATGGTGTTGGCTGAGCGAGTGAGCGCAGGGTGGAGCGCAGGGAGGATGGTGTTGGCTGAGCGAGTGAGCGCAGGGTGGAGCACAGGGAGTGCTGGGTTGGAAGTTGGAAGTTGGCGCCTGGCTCAGAGAGAAGGAACAGTGAGAGTCGAGCGCTGCCCCTGCCGTCCCTGTGTGCCAGAGGCCTCTGTCTTCTAACCGACGGCATTCAAGCTACGGTCAAGGCTTCCCAAGGTCGGAGGAAGAAGAGGGTGGGCGGCCTCGGTCCTGGGACCGGAGTGTGGCTGCCGCCTTGGTCGGTCCTGGGACCGGAGTGTGGCTGCTGTCTGCTCGCCTGTGAACACGTCCGCCGCAGTTCCTCTGGGCTGTAGGCCACCGTCTCAGGGTCTGCCTGTTCGTGCACAGACAGTTGAGGCTCAGGTGTGTGGGGAAAACCCATCTTCATAACTGCATGGCAGGACTGTATCAATCCTGTGGCCGCCGTGCAGCTTAGAATATCCAAACATACGCGAGGATCCACACAAGGGAGACAGAGGCTAACACCACCAGAGAGAAGGGAAAACCCGTCTGTGCTGGGGCTCAGGCTTTTGGGTCAGACATTCCACCTGGCCTTAGGCTGGCGTCATAAAAGGCTGCTTCCGGTCAAGAGGCCTTGGTGTGGTGTCTCTGACATGAGTTCTGCGACAGAACCAGCTGTCTTGCGTGTCACGCAGCCTCTTCAGCAGGGTGCCCACCCACGCCGCTCACACAGTGCAACCATGCAGGAGGGTGGGCGCCACGCGGGGCCTTCTTTGAGGGTGAACCCTCCCTCGTGCAAGGCAGGCCCTGGCGCTCTGCTGCTCCCGCAGACATGGCCCTTACGAGCCAAAGGCACTTCCAGGAGTCCCGAGGAGGTGAGCGTATCCAGGACACAGACGCCACCTGTGTCCTCCTTGACCCTGACAGCACTTAAAACCTCTGTTACGGAAAACTGCAAACACGTGCGTGGGCAGAGAGAGGCGTGTGACGGATGTCCACGACCCCTCGGTCGGGTCCACAGCGAGGCCAACCCCAGCAGCATTCCCTGGGGTCTTGTACCTGGCACCCCTGCTGCACTTGGTTTGGAAACAGGTCCAATCCAGCCGGCCCCGCGTGTGGGCTGCCTCCCTGGACACGGGCATCTGGGACCATGGCCGCGCGCGAGTGGAGCAGTCAACCAGGGAGCAGTGCTTTTGGACCTCAGCTCCTTTCACTCGAGGGGGAACGGAAAACAACCCTTCTGTAACCAGGTGCACACAGGAGCCAGGCTCATCCGTCGGCGAGTGGCGTGCAACCCTTTGCTGTGGATGAGTTGCAGGTAACTTGGGGATTCTCCGTCTGGAATAACTGCCGAGGTTAGAACTGCGTTCCCCACTCACATCCCTCTTACCTCCCCTAACAAACACCACTCCTCCTAAACGCCGCAGCCACAGCCATGCACTTGACGCATTATACAGGGTGTGTTTTTCTCGGGCGGACCTTGAACTGCAAATTATTATTGCCGAGAAGCTAAAAAAATAAGCTGTCAGAAGTGGCGGGGAGGAAATTCTCTAAACAACAGTGTTGCTATGAATCCGCACATCTTTGCTAACAAATAATCAACAGAGAGAGCGTTGGGTCCAGAAGTCATTCCACTTCCATTTGTTGCCGCAAAATTCTGATTGGTATTTTTTTTTCGTGGCATCAACTGTTTCATAATGATGTCTCTAGACATTAAATTCTGTAGTTTAATTCAAGCAGATAAAAAGAGGATTCAAAATAAAAGGTACCTGTAGTCCTCTCCCCAGATACTTCCGCAGAAATCCAGGCAATTTGGATCATAAAAATGGCACCAGGGATTTGTTTTGAAATCATAAAGAATAATGCCTTAGTTTGCTATGCCGGATGCAGGGGTACCCGTGGACCTCTGAACGGATGTATCCCTCGTGGGAAATGGGGGGATGGGGCTCTGTTAACAGCACGTGTGGTCTGCCGTGTCTTAGTGAGAGGCTGTGCTCAGGACCCCTCCGTCACACCAGAGTCCCCAGGATGCTCCCAGCCATCTCCTCCAGGCCCATGGGACTTGGCTGTCCACAGGGCTCCTCTGGCTCCACGCATTCCAGTGAGCTGAAGCCAACTCTGCGTGGAGGACAGAGCCTGGCTCTCTCCTCCTTCCCCTTTCCGGCCAGGTTTTTGGAGCCCCATTTTCCACGCTTAGCCCCGACTCCGTCTCCAGCTGTGGCCCCAGACAACTCCATTGAAACTATTCCTCCAGGTCAGCAGAGCCTCACCGTGGTCCAACCCAGGGCGTGCCCTCAGTCTTTATTTCGCTCCATCTCGTGGGACACAGTGAACCACCCCCGCCTTCCTTAGACACGCGCCCGTTTTGGTCGCCCGCTGTTCTGTAGTTCACCACCACCCCCCCCACCCCCCCCCCCCCCCGCCCAGGCATCTTTTCTGGCCCACTGACGGCTCTGCTGCTGCCTTCTCATTCGCTCCCACGTGTTTCGATGTCTGACTCCCCGGGCTGTGGCCTCTGGCGCCCACTGTACTCTGTTTGTCGTGAGTAGCACAACATACTAACCGGTCCAAGCACCACGGAGACTTACCGAGACGCACAGTCCTTGACCACCCCCAGTATGGGCATTGGGACGTCAGCGTAGCCTGGATCAGACAGTTTGACCTCAGCACGTGGAGAGATGCTTCTCCCTCTGCGCATGACCGAGGGCGTCCGTGGATGGCTCCCGTTTCTTCCCTGCACCGGTCACACAGAAGATGGAGAAAGGACCCAGAATGTGGGGCAGTCAGCTCCTTGCTCCCCACGGTGACACAGGGGGAGGAAGGAAAACGTGAGAGAGCAGAGGCAAAGGAGGAGGGGAGCTGTTGGGCAGGAAGAGCCTCCTGGGAGAAAGGAGGGAACTAAGGAGCTGCAGTGTCTTGGCCAGAGCCTCCCCCAGCTCCTGCCCAGAGGCTGGGACTTCTGCAGTCCTGGGGTGGGCCTTTGGGGGGGGCCCTGCCACCCACATGGGAGACCCAGCGGGAGTTCCAGGCTCCCAGCTTCAGCGTAGCCCAGCCCCAGCCATTGCAGCCCTTTGGAGAGTGAACCAACCCGTGAAACTATCCCTCTCCCTCGCCCTCGCCCTCCTCCTTCCCTCTCCCTTCCTCCCTTCCCTCCCCCTCCTACTCCCCCCTCCCTCTCCCCCTCCCCCTCTCCCCCTCATCCTCTGTCCTCTCCCCCTCCCTCTTCTCCCCTGCCCTCTCCCCCTCCCGCTCCATCTCCTCCTAGTCCTCTCCCCCCTCCCCCTCTCCCTCTCCCTCTCCCTTCCTCCTTCCCCTTCCCCTCTCCCCCTCTCCCTCTCCCCCTCACCCCCCCCCCCCCCCGTCTTCCTTTTTCCTTTCTGTATCTTTGTCTTTCAAATAAAAGGAAAGATAGATACTGCATAGGATGTCCACATCCGTACCAGAGTGCGGGAGTCCAAGCCCCAGTTCCGATTCCTATTCCAGCTTCCTGCTGACGCACACCCTGCGAGGCGGCAGGTGATGGTGCAGGCCCGTGGGCCCCTGCCACCCCCGTGGGAGAGCAGGTGGAGCTCCTGGCTTTGGCCTGACCCAGCCCTGGCTGCCGCAGGCATTTGGGAGTGAACCAGTGGGAGACTTTCCTCTCTGTTTGTCTGGTCTCTGCCTCTCAACAAAACACTCGTGACCTACGTCTGTTTCAGACCCGGTCCTGCTGCTGACTTCCTCGGGGCCAGGGCCAGTTTCCGAGACCCCTTCCTGGCCCGTGGGGGACCTGGAACACCCACCGCTCAGAGGTGTGCGGAGAGCTCAATGCGGCAATCCGGGAATAGCCCCACCGCAAACTCCACAAATAATTAGGGCCTGGTAAATATTTGAAATTATGATTATGCGACATTTTATGTTTATTTGAATTTTTAATAGGACTTTCAAAGTAAAGTCAAAGTCTTACGAGAAAAAACAGATGCGATTTAATCTTCTTTCTGTCTCTCCTGATTCTGCCGCTCTCAGAAGCCACATTTGCATATTTAATTGTCATTGAGACAAACACATCTCGGGGAGAATTGTGGAGGAGGAGGGGGGCACCGGCGCGTCCAGGCTCCAGGGATTGGTGAGGGGGGCACCGGCGCGTCCAGGCTCCAGGGATTGGTGAGGGGGGCACCGGCGCGTCCAGGCTCCAGGGATTGGTGAGGGGGGCACCGGCGCGTCCAGGCTCCAGGGATTGGTGCTGAGGGCCTTTTAGTCCCTAGCTGAAACACCTGAACTGAAGCAGTTATTACAATCTTCTTAGATCCACGTTTGGAAATTCAAATGCCACCAGGGACATTTTTCTTGAAATGAGCAGCTCTCTCTGGCCCATTTCTCTTCATCCCGTTTTATTGCAGCCCTGGGTACAAGGAGCACTGCTCCTCCCTCTTCGCCATGGGGACAAGTCAGGGCCCAGGCAAAGCCATGGTAAAGCACACATCACGGTAGCAGGTGCACGTGTCCGCCCACGCAGAGCGCTGCGTGCCTCCTGTGCAGCCCTCATCACGGAGGGCAGAGGGGAGCCAGGGGCCGTCGGTGTCCTCACGCTAGATCCCTTCCTCTCTGCGGGTATGCAGGTAGTTTCAGAAACTGAAATGGGTGCTGGCTCTGTGCGCAGCAGGTTAAGTTGCCACCTGTGACACGGGCACCCCACATGGGTGCCCGTTCCTGTCCTGGCTGCTTCACTTCCAATCCAGTTCCCTGTTAATGGGCCTGAGGAAGCAGCAGAGGGTGACCCAAGTACTCAGGTCTCCGCCACCCTCGTGGGAGACCTGGAAGAAGCTCCTGGCTCCCTGGCCAGCGCCATGGCTCAATAGGCTAATCCTCTGCCTGTGGCGCCGGCACACCGGGTTCTAGTCCCGGTCGGGGCGCCGGATTCTGTCCCAGTCGCTCCTCTTCCAGGCCAGCTCTCTGCTGTGGCCTGGGAGTGCAGTGGAGGATGGCCCAAGTGCTTGGGCCCTGCACCCCATGGGAGGCCAGGAGAAGCACCTGGCTTCTGGCTTCGGATCAGCGCAGTGTGCTGGCCTCAGCGTGCCAGCTGCAGCGGCCATTGGAGGGTGAACCAATGGAAAAGGAAGACCTTTCTCTCTGTCTCTCCCTCTCTCTCACTATCCACTCTGCCTGTCAAAAAAAAAAAAAAAAAAGAAAAGAAAAAGAAAAAGAAAAAAGAAGCTCCTGCCTCCTGGCTTCAGCCTGGCCCAGCTCCAGCTGTTGCAGCCATGTGGGGAATGAACCAGTGAACGGGAGATCTCTCTCTGTCTCTCCTTTCCTTTCTGTTAACTCTGACTTTCAAATAAATATATATTTTTAAAAAATAATACGAAATATTAAGTGGGAAAACATTACAGCAACAGGATGACTTGGAAACCAAGCTGCGAAAGGGATGGGGTCAAGACTGCCCCCTACTGGGGGACATCAAACAGGAGAGCAAGGGCACGGGTCCCTGGGTGCAGCAGCGCACCACCGAGGAGTGAGATCCAGAGCCCCATCCTGGAGCACTGGGAGCGCTGCCCTTCCCAGCACCTGCACTGCCAACCGGAGCCAGGGCTGAGCTCTGGTCCGGAGCCCGGCCTGGAACACCCCAGTCCTCGAGGCGGCAGAATCCCAAGCCTTCCGTGGAATGTGAATTTCCCTCAAACTCTGGCATTCCTTGACTCATTCTAAATATTCTTTGTTATCTTTAGGGGAGAAAGAGGTTTTTATTCATTGCCATCATAACTTTGAAATAAGTTGTAATATGCATTTGAAAAGAGGTCAATATATTTTTTAAAAAGAGATCAAATACACCTTTGAAAGCAGGGGGAGGTCCCAGTGTCTGCTCAGAAGAACAAAAGAGAGCCTGGCTTTGAACATCTGTGAAGGGGTTGTGATGTCTGAAAGAGAAAAAAAATTAAGCATATTTTTACCGGGGCCAGCATTTGGCGTAGGAGGTGAAGCTGTGCCTTGCTATGCCAGCATCCCATATGGGCCCCAGTTCAAGTCCTGGCCGCTACTCTTTGGATCCAGTTCCCTGCTTATGGCCTGGGAAAGCAGGTGAAGATGGCTCAACTGCTTGGGTCCCTGCACCCACGTGGGAGACCTGGAAGAAGCTCCTGGCTTCAGCCTGGCCTTTGCAGCCATTTGGGGAACGAACCGGCAGATGGAAGATCTCCCTGTCTCCCCGTCTCTCTACCTAACTCTGACTTTCAAATAAATAAATAAGTCTTTAAAAAAAGAATATTTTTATTAATTGGGTTTCAAATAAATTTAATGACTTTTTAAATGTTAGAATCTGCTGTCCGTGTCCTCAGCCCAATGCTGCCACATAACAGGCGTTTACTAAATGTTCATTAGAGGAATAGTAGCCATCGTATCAAACAGCCAGCACTCGATATTTGCAGCAACCTTGCAGTTAGGGAGGCATTCCCAGGAGCAAGTCCAGAGGACGCGCGCAGGGCACGTGTGAGGGGTGAGGGAGGAGGCGGGTGACGGGCACGGAGACCAGAGAGGAGACAGCAGCCGGGAGCAGCGGCCGCTCCGGGCAGCTGCAGGCCAGAGGCCGAGGAATCTACCTGCAGAGCCTGGGGGACGGCTGCTCTCCCAGTGGCGTGGGTGGGGCATCTGTTGGATGAGAAGGGTTCTGGTGATGGAGACGGACTCATCTAACCAGAGACTTGGGCAGCCCTGAGGGTCAGCCTAGGCCTGGCGACTCCGAGCTGGCAGAGACGTGAAGTCCACTCTCCCTGGGATGTCCTCCTAAGCCCTGGACAGTGTGGGCTCGGCTACAGGCCCTGCGGGAGTTTGAATGCGTCAGGAGCTTGTAACTGACCGGGCAAGCACAGGGACAGATGAGGGATCTGGGTGCCTCCTGGTCTTTGCAGCAGGGCGTGCAGGAGGGCTGCCCGTGAGATCTGTGCTGTGTGAGGTCACGGGGAGGGGCCTAGAGGTCAGGGAGGGCAGGCAGGGCTGAAGGAGCGTGGGGCCAGGTGAGGTCTCGGGGCAGGGGTGAGGAAGGAGGGTGTGGCAGAGGGCGACTCCAGCTGGGGCCTCCCCCCTGCAGCATCTCTGGTGGAGGCTTCCCAGGCAGGAAAGGTTTAAGTCACCACCACGGAAGGCCCGGTGTTGCTGGGAAGCTTCTTCAGGGTGCTCAGGACCGGCCGGGTGGGGACGAGTCGGCTGAGGTCAGCCCATCAACTCCTGAGTCCCCGGTGTCCCGGCTGAGGGTGTCGGGGAGGCGCCCATGAGCCGGCAGAGAACAGATTCCAGTGGTTCCACATTAGTTTGCGCTGTTCCACTTGAATCATGCGGTTTATTCAGGAAAGAAGCTCTCATGTGAAATATACCCCCCCTCTGTGTTTATACACTTTAAATATTTAATCTCACATAAATCAGATTCTAGAAGCCGCTGTATAAACTGTTCCTCCACTCTCTGAGCCGGTGTTAAACGGCCTGTAAAATACGGGTCGTGATGAGACAGCTGGGGGCTCAGCTCGCACCTTCTGTGCTAACAAGACAAATGTAAGACCCCCCCTCTTCTGTGCAGGACTTGACTCCTGCTGTCCGGGAGGACTGGCGGGACAGTCAGTGGTCTCTGCTTAAATAGATTGACACCATGGTGGAGCAACATCATTAACTAAGCCCCATCCATTTATCCAATCAGCTGTGAGATATCGCGACTCTTGATTTCTTACTCCTGACTTGGGTGGTATCCATGACTTCCAGTTATGCAAATAAAGTCAAACGTATTAGCATTTCACGCCAGACGTTGGGTCTGTGGGCATGTTTCAAGCTTGTATAAAACAGAACTTCCGTCTGTGTTTGCAGACTCGGGATTTTTTTCTGTTTCTCTACAGGTTTACAGGGCTCACCCAGAGTCTCTGTGGGGCCTGCACCATTGCACGGGCCCCCAGGTTGCAGGAAAGGAGCGATGGGATCCATACAAGGTCTCCCCAAGATCGGGGGACAGAGAGCGCGGTGGGAGAGGAGGATGGAGACGAGGGCTGGGGACCAGTGAGACCCCGTGTCCCCAGGAGAGGGCCACCTTGAGGATTCCACGCTACGTGGAATGACCCAGACGCTGAAGGACGAGGATACTGTGGCTTCCTCCGCACAGGGAGCTGGGAAGGCAGACTCATGGAGAGTCCCACGCCCCATCGGGCACACAGCAGAGGGGCCGTCGTCTTCCTCCTGCGGTCGTAGCTGGGCAGCTGCGTGCACCTGGCACAGAGACTAGCGCAGCGGTCACCAGGCCGGATGCAAGGGGAAGCAGGAAGTGTTGGTTTTGCACAATCAAGCGGTTCTGGGTGTGGATGGGGTGGAGGTGGAACAATGGGAGTGCATGTGAGGCCACTGAGCTGGGGGCTTGCAAACAGTGATGAGTGACAGGGCCCGTGATTGGCGCCGTGGGTTAGGCTGCTGTTTGCAATGCTTGGATCTCATACTTAAGGCCGGTTTTGAGTTCTGACTGCTCTGCTTCTGATCCAGCGTCCTGCTAATGTGCCTGGGAAAGCAGCAGAAGATGGCCCAGGTGCTTGGGCCCCTGCACCTCAAGTGGGAGACCCAGAGGGGTACCGGGCCCCTGGCTTTGGCCTGCCCTGGTCCTGGGTTCACAGTCATTTGAGGAGTGAGCCAGCAGGTGCAAGATCTTTCTCTGTGTCCCCCACAGCCAACTCTGCCTTTCAAATAAATAAATAAATCGTTACATGTAAGATGACGAATGTTTATTTTATGTGTCATTTGAATAATTAAAGCTAAAAAAATTAAAAACTTGTGATCAATCACCAGGATGAGTCTCCACTGATCTCCAACTTCCAAGATAGAAGGAAGCGACACGTTGGCCACCGGATGTGAGCTCTGGGTGGGTGCTGAGAGGGAAGGGGCGGGCAGCTTCCGGCAGGGCCCCCTCTGGTCTCTAGGCTGTGGCTGCCCACGCTTCCCCCAGACTAACACGCCTGCCTGCAGAGCCTTGTCCAGGAGCCCCTCCCTCTCCTGGGGACCACCTGCCCCTCAGAGCCCAGCTCTGCCCCTTTCCTCCCCCCCACCCCCACCCCGGGTGAGGTGCACTACCGGGGGCTCCACCAGCCTGGGGCTGCTCCTGCCCTGTGCTCTCAGGGCCGTCATTTCTGTCCCTGGACCGTAGACGCCCCCAGGGCCGTCGAGCTGCTCCATTTTACTCCGTTCTTTACTTGCAGTGCCTGGTGCTGTGCAGCCGCCCTCACGGCCGTGGTGTCCATGGGGGATGGCGTCCACGGCCACCAATCCCCTGGGTGCTTGGTGCCTCTGTAAATCAGCACAGTATTCGCACGTAATGGACGCGTGTCCTCCCGTACACTTTATTTTTTGACAGGCAGAGTGGACAGTGAGAGAGCGAGACAGAGAGAAAGGTCTTCCTTCCGTTGGTTCGCCCTCCAATGGCCGCTGCGGCTGGTGCACCACGCTGATCCGAAGCCAGGAGCCAGGTGCTTCTCCTGGTCTCCCATGGGGTGCAGGGCCCAAGCACTTGGGCTATCCTCCACTGCACTCCCGGGCCACAGCAGAGAGCTGGCCTGGAAGAGGAGCAACCGGGACAGAATCCGGCACCCCGACCGGGACTAGAACCCAGAATGCTGATGCCGCAAGGCGGAGGATTAGCCTATTGAGCTGTGGCGCAGGCCTCATACACTTTAACTCACCACTTTATTATAGGTGTTACCTGTAATACCTAAGACAACGCAAATGCTCTGTGCGTAGTGACGGCTCCGTACTGTCTCAGACCCTAGGGACTAATGACAGGGAACATCGGTCTGTGTTCAGACGCAATCTTCAAAATGTGTATTTGTTCTGTAGTTTGTTGAGCCTGCACTGGGTGGAGGGAGGAGTGGAGGAGAAAGGTGGGGGAGGGAGGAGGGGCGCGCATTGGGTGTCTTGCTTGCAAAAAGAGGGTGGAGGCACATCACGCCCTCGCACCCTCAGCAGCAGGTGCAGACGGAGAGCGAGGAGCGGGCAGGAGGCAGAAGCCCCCGGGGGAACAGCTCCTCCCTCGTCCTGTCCCCAGGAACAGGTGTCCCTGCGCAGGGGCGGGACTTCAAGACGGCTCTCTCCTCCGGAGGCTCATGGGCGGCTGTGGGTGTTTTGTTAGGAGGACTGGTTATGCCATTGTTCGCCTGTGCTGGTCGAGCTTCCTGGGGAGCCATTGTGGAGATACAAGCACTGTTGTGGGGAACCAGGGATTACATGTGCTCCAGAAAACCCACGTGCAGAAGCCATGGTGTGCGTGTGGGTTATTTCTAGTCTGGACTTTGGTCTGCAGAGTGGGTATTGTGCCTCTTCTCATTGATTCTTGCAGGGCAGCTCCCGGGACGTCCTCCTTGTCAGAGGCTCTATTCTCCTCCAAGTCACTCGCACTGGCTCTTGTCTGCTGCCGGCCTTCGTGCTGACATGTCTTTGTCAGCTTCCAAGTTTGAAATAAAATATGTTTACGGGGGGGCGGCTGGTGAGCATTTGGTCTAGCAGCTAAGGTGAAGTGTAAGATGTGAGTTTTCCCTCTCAGAGTAGCTGCGTGTGATGACTGCTTCCAGCTCCTGACCCCAGCTGGCCGCCCGTGCAGGCCTTGGGTGAAGGCGGTGATGGCTCCAGCCACTGGGTCCTCGCCGCTGACGTGGGAGATCGGGATCGTGTTTCTGGCTTCCAGCTTCGGGCCTGGCCACTCTCTGGTCACCGCAGACATTTGGGGAATGAACCAGCCGATGGGAGCACGCTCTCTCTTTCTATCTCACTCAAAACTAAATGAATAAAGGTTTAAAGCATGAATATGTTTACGGAAAGTAAGGATCCTAATGTAGTTTACTAAGCACGGCGTCTCTGTCCATGGTGGAACTGCACGATCGGAGTGATGCTGGAGTGAACACGATCCGTCCCATGGAATCGTGAATTATGCTACTAGCCAATGTGGCACAAGCAAGACTGCACCTGCCATCCTTAGAGCAATATCGCGACAGCCTTGAGCCAGAGCCGCCCTGATGTGGTGTGGATCAGACATTGTGCAGTTACCCATAAACCCACAGACAGACCCCGCCTGAGATCCACGGGGCTCACAGGGCCATGGTTTGCATGAGCTCTGGGACTGTGCTGAGGCCCAAGAGCCTCAGATGGGGGGAGGGGTGTTAGGCGAGCTGTGGGGCTCCGGCTCAAACCTCCCCCTGCACTGGGACCAGCTGCGAGACCTCAGATGTGTTAGCAACACACAACCTCCGCTTCCTCACCCCCAAGTCCACGAGAACTCAACCTTTCAAATGGGGTTGGGACAATTCAGATTGTTCACGGAAATTAGAAGAAAAGTGTTTGCTTGCCATGCTAAAATAATTTTGGGTGTTCTCATTGTTATTTTGCTTACGATGATGATTCTTTATTTGACAGGCAGAGGCGGGGAGAGGGGGGGAGAGAGAGAGAGGGAGGGAGAGAGAGGAGAGAGAGAGAGAGAGAGAAAGAGAGAGTCTTCCATCTGCTGATCTGCTGGTTCGTAAGAGCTGGAGCTTGGCTATGCTGAAGCCAGGAAGCCACGTGAGTGGCAGGGCCATGGTCTGTGGCCCCCCAGGCAGGGTCATTCCAACCAGTGCTCCAGGGTGAGAGGCTGGCCTTGTAAGGGCAGCTTAGCCCCCTGTGGCACAATGCTGTCTCCCGCCCCCACCCCCACGGCAATCGTTGTTTGTGTGGATTCAGTCACATAGAGGTAGGTGTGCCCTGTGGAGGGAGGTCTTACGAGGAAAACATGTTGTTGTGTCAATAACCTTGGCATAATTCAGCCCATTATGGGGTCTTCCTCCAGGCCCGCGGGGTGGGCTCTGGGAAGGTTCTCTGTGGCCAGGAAACCTCTTCAGGGCCTTCCCCTGACTCCCACCCTGTTCCCGTGGGTACCAGAGGCTGGGCTGGAGACACTACCGTCCACAGAGGAGCCTCTGGGCCAGGCTGTCATGGGGGGGAGGCAGAGCTGGTGTCATTGCCACCTAATCACCTTGCCCTGAGCGGAGCCCTCACGTACAAGTGGTGCTTGTTGGGGACACAACCCTTCTGCAGAGGGTGAGCACGGTGACCCACCCAGCTGACAGCTGAGCCCGAATGCAGCATCGTCTCTAACTAGGAGAGCCCACCGCTCGGCCAGGCCACTCAAGCAGTTGCCGACTGCTGAACTGAGAGGGCGACCCTCGGGCCCGGCCAGAGCTTAGGGGACAATGCCCGCGAGGGTCAAATCCCCTGCATCCCAGGGCGGCGGGGGTGATGGACGTGAACACACAAGCTGCAAGTGACAGGTACTGCCGCTTCAACACAGAAGAGTCGGTTCCTTCTGCTCTGCCATGCGGTCAGACCCTGGGCGGAAGGAAGGGGCATTTTTGTGTCTGGGAGTCCTCAAAGGCAGTCTCGGGGGCTCTGCTGGCCCTCGCTTCTTGTCTCCATTTGGGGTTGGTACGAATCATGCATTCAAGGAAGATCTGTTGCTATCAATCGTGGGAGAATTCACAGAACTGGGACAGACAACCAGGCACACCCGGCAGGAGGGATCCACCAAGCTGCACAGAGCACACGTCACGGGCAGAGACGGGAGAGGCTGCCCTCGTCCAGAAACGAGGAGCAGCTTCACAGAGGGGGTGACCGCTGAGCAGGGTCCATGCCAGAGATAACCGACAGATTCCATGCTGCAGGCCAGATCTGGGTGCGTGGAACGTTGGTGTGGGAAGGGGGTGAGGCTGTTGGCTATCTGTCTGCTGTGGACTCAGCCTGGATGGGAAGCTGTGCCTTCCCCCCGCCCCGCCATGTTTAGACCATAAAGCTCTTCTTCGCGTTTGATCCGGGGGAGGATGAATTACACAGAGCCCATCCTTCCATTGCCGCCTCCCAGCCAGCAGCACTGCGTTCATCGTCTTCTATGCTCCTCAGCCCTGCCTACGAGGTGAGGCTGAGGACTGAGCCAGGACGGCCGCTCAGAGCTCGGGCATTCCCCACGGAGGGGGGCCCCTGGGTCACCTCCTGATAACGGAAGCTCCACGGCTCGGGCAAATACCTAGGGCAGAGGCTGGCCGGCTACTCTGTCCAGGCGGCAGAACTGTCTGTGTTGCTGGCCACACAGCCTGCCATGTCTGATGGTGCGAAAGCTGCCGTAGACTATGCCCTAGTGAGGGAGCATGGGTTTGTCTGAATAAAACTCCATGCAGCAAGGCAGGTGGCCCGGGAAGATTGGGCCCAAGGGTCCTCGTTTGCCAGGCTTTGATCTGGGGAAGGAGGGATCCTGGTCGGGGAACAGAAAGCATCAAGCCCCGAGCGAGGAATCAGTGCAGCCAGTTCGAGTGATGGACAGAAGACTGGGCTCTGAAGAACAGAATCAGCGAAGAGGGTGATGTGGCAGAAGGCGTTTGCCCTCCCCTGGATTGGGAAACAGACTGGGAGGAAAGGGTGGAGGAGACGCTATTACACTGCAGCCAGTTTGAATGCATGCAAAACCCCATACTTTTTAAATGTATTTTTCCAAGCACCAACTCATAAATATCTGTAGAATTAATTAATAATGAACTCAAAGCTATTTTATTGTGCATTCCATCATGTGTAACCCCCCGGAACATCCACCATGCAATTCATCTTTGACATTTCCTACCCGATGCAAAAAGGCCCGAAGTTCTTAGTGAGTTATAGCAGGAAAAAAGAATTAATGCAGAGTGTACAGGGAATGTCCCATATATATCAGGAGCAGTAGATATTGGTGAGCAAACCATGTTTTTATGAAGGATGATTCTCTGGAAAATATTGTAACATAGTGGGAATTCTGAACAACTCGTGCCAGATGTTTTGATAACTGGGGTATTTTAATTCCGGATCGGGAACATAGTGTGAAAAGCGTCATCTCACTGCAAAATGTTCACCTGCCATGGAGGAAGGCGTGGGATACAAGGAATAATGCATGAAGATGGAGCGTTGCTGAACGAAGGGAGTGCCCAAAGGTTGTGGTGTGTGTGTGTGTGAGAGAGTGTGAGTGTGTGTGTGAATGAGTGTGAGTGTGTGAGTGTGAGTGTGTGTGTGAATGTGAGAGTGTGTGTGTGGATGTGAGAGTGTGTGAGTGTGAGTGGGTATGAATCTGAGTCTGAGTGAGAGTGTGTGAATGTGAGTGTGAGTGTGAGTGTGTGTGTGAATGTGAGTGTGTGTGAGAGTGTGTGAATGTGAGTGTGAGTGTGTGAGAGTGTGTGTGTGAGTGAGAGTGTGTGAATGTGAGTGTGAGTGTGTGAGAGTGTGCGAGTGTGTGAGTGTGAGTGTGTGTGTGAATGTGAGAGTCTGAGTGAGAGTGTGTGAATGTGAGTGTGAGTGTGTGAGAGTGTGTGAGTGTGTGTGTGAGTGTGTGAGTGTGTGTATGAGAGTGTGTGAGTGTGAGTGGGTATGAATCTGAGTCTGAGTGAGAGTGTGTGAATGTGAGTGTGAGTGTGAGTGTGTGTGTGAATGTGAGAGTGTGTGTGAGAGTGTGTTAATGTGAGTGTGAGTGTGTGAGAGTGTGTGTGTGAGTGAGAGTGTGTGAATGTGAGTGTGAGTGTGTGAGAGTGTGCGAGTGAGTGAGAGTGTGTGAATGTGAGTGTGAGTGTGTGAGTGTGCGAGTGTGAGTGGGTATGAATCTGAGTCTGAGTGAGTGTGTGAATGTGAGTGTGAGTGTGTGAGAGTGTGTGTGTGTGAGTGTGTGAGAGTGTGTGTGTGTGAGTGTGTGAGTGTGAGGCAGGAGCAGAAACCTCAAGGCCAGCAGCAAGGATGCCACGGCCCTCGTGCCCCTTTGGTCGCTTGGGGCGTTTTGTGGAGGGAAAGCGGATCCCAGGCCTCAGCAGCGGCAGCCCCTCCGTGGTGTCTGGGAAGCCTCAGTGCCGCCGCCCTGCAGGGCCCCTGCTCTCTGCCTGCCCTCAGCTCTGCACCGTCCTACAACCCTGCCCTGCGCCCTGGCTTCCAGGCTGACAGCAAACAGCAGTGGGCTCCCAGGTGCTGGGGCCTCCCACTGGGCTGTCTGAGACCCTGAGGGGCCCCGCAGCGGGGACAGAGGGAGGTGGGACGATGGCGCTCCTGATCTGCTCCGTGGGTGGCTACCTTCGTGACTCCCCACCCTGCAGTCCTGTCCCAGTCCTTCTCCCTGCCCCTCACCCCTGCATGGAGGTGGCCCCCAGGCCATTGAGACCCCTGAGACCCGGACACCAACCCTTTAGGAAATGTGCGGCTTCTCCTTGCAACTCTTGGGAACGTTCTTCTGCAGCACGGGAGTGGAGGCGGCGTGCAGTCTGGATCAGTATGCGGCTCCCCTGCTTTGAAGTTAGCTCCCCTAAGATAATGGGAGACAACACATCAGCATCTGGGCTTCTGGATTCTCATGACATCTTAGGATCTGCTCCTCCTGACTTCAGATTTCTTAAATGACGTATTTATTTTCATTTGAGAGAGAGAGAGAGAGAGAGAGAGAGAGAGAGAGAGAGAGAATTCTCCATCCACTAGCCCCCCCCCCCCCAATTCTGGCAGTGCAGCTGAAGTATGGAGTGAGGGACTCCAACGGGCCATCATCCACTGACTCTGGTGCTCTAGCAGGAAGCTGGGTTGGAGATGGAGGAGGGACTTAGTCCCAGGCCCTCCAATGTGGGAGGGAGGTGTCTTGAGTGACGTTCTAACCACCGCACCAAAGGCCCCTGATTCTGAGCTGTGCCAGCCGCCCAGGGCAGAGGAGCCGCCTGCTCCCTCTGATGACGACACGCGCTCTCGCCTCCGTCTGCTCAGCACCTTGGACAGTTCCTTCCTTGCTAGTTTGGGTCTGGCCCCTCCACTCCCGTCTGAGTATCCACAGAAGAGAGAGACTGGCAGTGATTGACTCTCGGTGGCTCTCAGCCCCCGCGGGTTTTCAGCCCCAGACAGTGTTGGGGTGCATGGGGTCAGGACCCCACCGCTCTGAGAGGCGCCGTTCCTGGTGAGGTCTGCACACCTCCCCGCTGGTGGCGTTCAGCCCTTCTCTTGACAATCATCAGTTTCTGCTTCTTCCGTGACCAAATACGAGGTCCCTCGCTGTCGATCAAGTTAAGCCATTTGCTGTCACCTTGTATTTTGAGTTGCAACCAATATGTTTCCTAATCTTTATAGCACGGATTTCATTATATCATGTGGGATTGGAAGAGAGGCCTCATTTTGATTCCAAGACAGGTTCTGTGAGCAGCACTCACCATTGCATTTGTTCAGGGACGTGAATGAATCCACCTGCCATGTTTGCTCGGGGGTTATTAACAAACTCAGACTTTCCAGGCTGCTGGTTCGTCCCTAATATTCCTGAATGAAAAATTTCAAAAAGAAATATTTGGGTCACTCACTGCAGTAATCTTTGCCCTGAAACGTTCATTGTAGAATTTTTACATTTTATTTTATGTTATCAGGGGATGACACACCTTCTTTTTTGCATCCCAGCCCTGTCCCTACAATTAAGTGAAGGCCGGGTACTAGGAATAAAATTACGATTGTTGCTATTAAGCTCAGATGTCACATCACCAGTCGGCTGCTCCCTGTGTGTGCTCTATTTCCTGGGCAGGTTGTTCTTGTAAAATCAGAGTTTGGAGGCCGGGCTGCAGAGCCAAGACCTGTGAGCTTCTCCGCTTAGGAAACGCTCTTTCTACGCCAACAGTGGAGGCGCCATCTAAGCTCTGCTGGGCAGATGGGCCCCTCCACATCTCCGCCCGTGCCCACGTTCCCCGCTGCTGCTGGTTTCTGTAGGCTGGCGCCATCTAAGCTCTGCTGGGCAGATGGGCCCCTCCACATCTCCGCCCGTGCCCACGTTCCCCGCTGCTGCTGGTTTCTGTAGGCTGGCGCCATCTAAGCTCTGCTGGGCGGATGGGCCCCTCCACATCTCCGATCGTGCCCACGTTCCCTGCTGCTGCTGGTTTCTGTAGGCTGATTGTCGAAACAGCGGCAGAGGAAGGCAGCTCTGTGCGGGTGTCTGGGACACCAGCGCCACTCCCGGGACACCTGTCCTTGACTTCAGTCTCCAGCGCAGGAGCAAGCACACCTGTGACGTCCAGAGAACACTGGCAGCGTGGCACACTGCAGGTGTCGCCTATGCTGCCTCCTGGCTGTGGCTCCCGGCACTGCCCGGCTCTGAGAGGCTCGTGCTGCACCGCAGACTGCTAGCCCAGACAGCAAAACCAGAATTTGCCGTGTAGGTACTGCATGTGTTGCTCCGGACCACCTTAACGTGGACAAAGCACGAGTCTCCCATCGCAGGCCGGGTGCCCCCTTGCCTTGTAGGAGCTCTGCTGAAGGCCTTGAGCTTGTCACTTAGCTTCCTGAGCCAGTAACCAGCCCGCCTTCCCCGCCCCATCCACTGTCAGAGCTGGTCCATCTCCAGGGGAGACCATTGTCACATGCCTGCTCTCTCGGAATGTCCCAGGGACGTCTGCCTTGCCTTTGCTGAGTTCTCACTCACCCCAGAGAAAAGGTAAATGTGCCAGAACGTGGGGACCAAGGAGGCCCCTGGAGGAGTGCAGCCTTACCGAGCCCTCACGTTCCGTAGGGGAGACGGCGCCGGAGACCCAGTCACGCCAGTTGCAGGCCAGAGAGCTGATCCCTTCTTGCCAAGTGAGCCCTGCAAACGGGAAGAAGGGGAGCCCGTCGGAAGCAGAGCCGAGTCCTCATCACACAGCTGGGAGCGCCCACTCCCCTCAGGTTGCTCGAGAGGATCAGATGCCAATAACGGCACAGGTGCAACAGAGAAGCCATGTTGGAAGCAGTCACCCAGAGACACAGCCCTCGTCAGAGCTGCGTGCTGCTGAGTGACGGAGCCATCCCGGCTCCGTCAGTGCAGGGATCAGAGTGGAACGTGTGCTGACAAGCTTCGCGTCCTCGCGTCTCTGCAGCTCAGCCAGCACGGCACAGATCAGCGCAGCCACCAGCTCCCGCACGCTCAGGTGCCTGTGCGGCTCTGTGGCACTGTCTGTGGCACCTTCCCTGGCTTCACCCTCGGCTCGCTTCTGCTGAGATTGGCGTCTCTGAGAAGCACGTGGTGACGGCTTGGCTTCCACGCGTCTTCAATCCACATCACGGCGCCGTCTACACAGCTTGAGTGCCTCTGTTGCCTTGATTCAGGGCTGCGTTTGGGAGGCGTCTCTGGGGTGCTGCTGGTGCGCCCAGGTCCTAGCTGCTGAACACAGCTCTGCCCTGCCGCTCCCACGCCTAAGCACACTGCACACGCGTGGTCTGCGTCCACGGAATCCAAGAGGAGGCGAAACTTCGTGACCTCAAACAAGGATTTTGCTCAGAGAAACTCTGCGCTTGCCTCGTTGGTTGTAACTGGTACTGTAATTTATTACAAGAAACAGTTAAGCCCATTTTATGAAGCTATTACGTGCAACTTAAATAAATCTAATAAATTGAACAATTTAAACATAAAATACAGTCATGCACCACTAGCAATGGTTTGGACAAGAACAGCCTGCATATGACGGCCCCACGAGACTAGATACCTAGTGATGTCATAGCCTCCCTTGTACTCTGTGATGCTTGTATGGGGACCAAGTATGCCAGGATGCCGTTGACCAGCACGCGTGGCTGTATCTTCCGCTGCGCCTTGTTAAAATGCTACCTTAAGAGGGCGTGTCGAGCTTTTCCATCAAGATGCTGGAGAGGAAGGCCACATTCCACACTGGGGCACCGGGCTCGACACCTGGCTCTGTCATACTCCAGCTTCTGCCAACACAGAGCCTGGGACGCAGCAGGGATGGCTCACATGGTTTGGTTCCTGCCACCCACGAGACACTCAGCTTTGGCCTGGTTTAGTTCCAGCAGCCGTGGGCATTTACGGTGTGACTCAGAAGTGGGGAGCACTCTCTGTCTCTCTCCATTTGTGTCTCTCTGCCTCTCAAATGTTAAAAAATATTACATGAATAACAGGCTATATGAGGTTACTTCAAAATGTTATGGGAAACAAAACTGAAAGATAAATTTATTTTTGTGCAAGAAAGTTTTTTTTTTTTTTTTTGACAGGCAGAGTGGGTAGTGAGAGAGACAGAGGGAAAGATCTTCCTTTTGCCGTTGGTTCACCCTCCAATGGCCGCCGCGGCCAGTGCATCACACTGATCCAAAAGCAGGAGCCAGGTGCTTCTCCCGGTCTCCCATGGGGTGCAGGGCCCAAGCACCTGGGCCATCCTCCACTGCCTTCCCGGGCCACAGCAGAGAGCTGGCCTGGAAGAGGGGCATCCGGGACAGGACCGGTGCCCCGACCGGGACTAGAACCCTGTGTGCCAGCGCCACAAGGCGGAGGATTAGCCTAGTGAGCCGCGGCGCCGGATTCTTGTTCCTAGGCCTTCCCAGCATGGAGCACCCATGGAGTAGGGAACCCTACCACTTGTGTCACTGGGCTCCTTTGCCAGGCAAATTGTGATTCCTTTCCCCAGGGATCAGCCTTTCCCCCTGCCGAGCCGACCTCGCTGTGGGCCAGAAATGCTGGAGTGGGACCGGCTCCGGGACGGCAGCGGCTTCAGGAAGGGCCTCCTGGAAGCTTTCCCAGCGTCGTCACATCCATGCAGCCTCGTCCAGACTCGAGTCACACACGCAACAGAAGTGCTGGGCTCTGCCGCCAGGCTGGGCTACGGGCTCTGCCGCCAGGCCGGGTTATGGGCTCTGCTGCCAGGCTGGGTTATAGGCTCTGTGGCCAGGCCGCTCCCGGATCAGAACCAGGCCCCTCCATGCTGAGCTCTCTCTGCCTCCTTCTGCCTCTCAGGGCCTGGGTAGTGACGTCACGCACACTCTGTGTCTTCTAGTGTAGTAAGTTCTGGCCCCATCATATTGTAATGTTGAGAATATTCCACTCCACAGAGATGACACCAGTACTGTCATTTCTAAAACTTGAAACTTAGGGAATAATTTTGAGCTATTGACTCTATTAAATTCCTCAGTTACGTGGTGGTTTACAAACTTAGCCCAGGTGGCTGTTTTTAAATATTAATGCACCTGCCATAACAGGAATAATGCGCATAAGTGCAATTACTGCAAGACATCTTACTACTATGTTTTTAATATAATTTAAAATATCAATATAATAAACCTCCATTTTTTCATTCTTTTACTGATCTCTAAAATAGAAATGTATACACTTGAAACCATAATTTATGATTATAATTGATACAAAATCAGTGGTTCAATAGAAAATACCTACGTATAATAAATATCTTTTCAATATTACAACCTATTAAATACATATTCAATTATATTCCTCCATATTGCACTTCATATACCTGTAATTATGACATTTTATATCATAGTATTTCATATCGGTAGTATTATTAGCTGATTGCTTTCCATAAACTCAGCCTACCGCAATTATCCGTAATCATCATCCTCATTTTTATTGCTGTATTTGATGCACACGATCGTCACAATGCATTCGTCAGAACCATCTGAACTAAGTGATTTTTTCCTATCCTTTCAACAAACAGTTGTTCTATTTTCGTTTGCTTTCTGGTGTCGTTGGGAACCATGATCCTCTCCTGAGCACCCACTTCTGCGTGTGAGCCCGTCAGGTGCAGAGCTGGCCACCTGCCGCCTGATCCACTGCTCTGGCCGACAGTTGGGGTCGCAGGTCAGCAGGGGTGCACACGGCTGTTGGCAAACAGCGTCTGTGACTCTTGGTCCATTTTCAGATTCTGATATGACGAAATAACACTTACCTTTAAGGTCATGAGTTTAACATGAAGTGAACACATTTTGAGAATTATTTTTTAATTTACTTTCACTTTATTTGGAAGGCAGAGAAACAAAGATCTCCCACCTACTGGTTTAGTCCCCAAATTCTTGCCCCAGCCAGGGCTGGGCCGGGCTGAAGCAAGGAGCCCAAAGTCCATCTGGGTCACCCAGGTGGGTGTCAGGGACCCAAGTACTTGCACCGTCACTGCTGCCTCCCAGTGTGTGTGTGAGCAGGAAGCGGATTGGAAGCGGAGTAGGCGGGCACTGCGATACGGGATGCTGTGTCTCAGGTGTGCTGCCCAAGGCTCACCCTGAAGTTCCACCCGGAAGGCGCCACAGCCAAGACGAGCGCTCACAGGGGCACAGAGCTGCACCCCTGGGCTTCCTTCCCTGCCCCGATTCTGGCTCCTGCTCTACTGTTCACAAGCTGAAGTCGCCCCCATGTTTTCTCTCTCTCTCCAGCCTGTGTTCTTCCCCGGCTCGCGGGTTGCACCTGTTCCCATGGCTTGAACTCCTGCCTCTAGACCCTGACCTTCAGAGCTCTCCCTAGAGATTCAGACCCATATGGCCACCAACCCACCGACCAGATACCTCCGGTGGACGTCCATGGACGCCGAGCAGTCTCAGGGCTTCTTCCAAGATGTGTTCCTCTACAGTCTCTTCCTTGTGCCTTTCCCCTCTTGGCCAAAGGGGTCCCCATCTCCCAAGTCACTGAGGGCCAAGTTCTGTCTGCCATCCTGTGTCTCTGTGTGTGTCAGCCTGTGTCTCTATGAAGCCCTCAAGTGCCAATCGCCAAAGCTTCCCAACCTCTCACCGCGTCCCCTCTCCTCTGTCACCATTCCCACCTCCCCCATTGCCACCACGATGGTTCCGATCCATGTGAGCGCTCGCCTGGACCAGACTAGTAAGTGTTCCTGCCAAGACCATGCTCTTCCCCTGAGTGTCTTCCATGCTTCAGAGAGCAGTTTCATTCTGAGACATCCTGGATTCATTTCCCTCTCGTGGTTAACTTCAAGCACTCTGCGGTACCATATTTGTTTCTCTGGATAAAGTTCATCCTCAAAATTATGCTACACAAGTCTATCGAAATCACGCTAACACTATACGATTTTTTAAAAAGATTTATTTGTGTGTATTTATTTATTTGAAAAGCAGAGCTACACACACACACACACACACACAGAGAGAGAGAGAGAGAGAGAGAGAGAGAGAGAGAGAGTCTATCTATTCATTCTCCAAGTGGCTGCATTTGCTGGGGCTGAGCCAGTCCAAAGCCAGGAGCTTCCTCAGGATCTCCCACAGGGGAGCAGGGACCCGAGGCCTTGGGCCATCGTCTGCTGCTTCCCCAGGCACATTAGCAGGGAGCTGGATCAGAAGTGGAGCAGCTGGGACTTGAATCTGCACCCATGTGGGATGCAGGCACTGCAGGCAGCACCTTAACCAGCTGTGCCCCAGCGCTGGCCCCCAGGACACATTTTTAATAATACTTAACATGTCAGAATCCCACTCCCTAGGCAGAAAGAAGGGATGCAGGCATTTCATATTTTTAGAAAGGTTATCCTAATACGCAACTGGGGTCGCACGACACTCCTTACACTCTGCCCTCAGCTTTTGCATTGCCAGAACATCACACAAACGGAGCCCCGCAGTCCGTGATGCCTTGGGCTTGGCTCGCTTTCCCGGACTGCAGCTCACCAGATCCTGGGGCCTGTCTCCGCTATGGCTGGGTAGCACCCGTTACACGGATGTATCACACTGGTGCAATCATCCACTCTTCGAGGACATCTGTGCTGTTCTGGTTCTTGACTGTTGTGAATAAAGCTTTCATCAGCGTTTGTGTACATGTTTTTGCATCAATATAAGTGTTTTCATTTCTCTGGGCTAAAAGTACAAGTTTTGTGCATAAATTATGTGGCAGTTGTATGTTCAACTTTTTATTTTTTAATTTATTTATTTGAGAGGTAGAGTTACATTGAGAGAGAGAGAGAGAGAGAGAGAGGGAGAGAGGTCTTCCATCCGCTGGTTCACTCCCCAAATGGCTGCAATGGCCAGAGCTGAAGCTGATCTGAAGCCAGGAGCCAGGAGCTCCTTCTGGGTCTCCCAAGCAGGTGCAAGGGCCAAGGACTTGGGCCATCTTCCACTGCTTTCGCAGGCCACAGCAGAGAGCTGGATTGGAAGAGGAACAGCTGGGACTTGAACTGATGCCCATATGGAATGATGGTGCCTCAGGTGGAGGATTAACCTACTGCGCCCCAGCTCCATCCCCAAGTATGTTTAAGGTTTTAAAAACCTTAAACAGGTGCCTGTGAAGCTGCTGGCTGGAACAGCTGCCTGTGGCCCATGGCGCCTGGGTTTGGGTCCTGGCTCTCTTGACCCCATCGTCCACCATGGCGCCTGGGTTTGGGTCCTGGCTCTCTTGACCCCATCGTCCATCAGTGCACACCCTGGGACGCAGTTGTGGTGGTTCTAGTACATGGGAGATGTGGTTGGAGTTTTCTGATCCCTGGTGTTTGGGGAGTGAACCAGCAGACTGGAGGTTTCTGTCTGCCTCTCTGTCTCTCAAAATATCAACAAAAGAAGGAGATTTTTGGAGATAAAATGAGACAATTTACATAAAGAATCTAACAGAACACTAAGCACTGCCTATCACTTTTGTTACAACTGGTAACAAAATACCAACAGTGAGGACTTAGGGTCTTTCAAGGTATGTGATTAAAGCCTTGACTGCCACCTGGTGGCCGCGTGCTGTAGCCACTTCCTGTTATCTCCCAGGTAAATCAAACTCGTGACTATTTCATTTCCTATTATAAATAGAAACAAAGCAAAACAACCAACCAAATGGACAAACAGCCTAGACTCAATTGGCTATCGTGTAACTCTGCACGTTAAAATCCTGGGGACCGCTGTGGGTGCCTGGGCTGTGCAGGGTAGAAGCCTGTGGAAGGGACTTGCCTATCACAGCTGCTGAATCCGTCGCTCCTGGGCCCTGTGAGTGGTGAAACCCGGGGCAGGCATCCCTGCACCTTCACAAGGTGTCCTGCTGCGTGTCTCGGGCGTGCACGGCCCTGTGGGGAGGGGATGCTCAGTATCGCACCTGTGAGTAGGTATTAGATGACATAGGCTATGTTCGTAGTGTCGAGTCATGACGGAGCGGTTAAAGCAGCCAACGGGCAGCAGGGGATGCGGTCAACACCACACAGCTATCTCCAGCTTGGACACAGGAACCATCAAGAGGAAATTTCCAGACCCTCTGAGTGAGCTGCTAAAGAGGAGTCAGAAAGGATGAACTCTTCTTAAACGTGCCCATTTTACATCTTTATTTTATTTTTTTCATTTTATCTTAGAGAGATTTCATCTGCTGGTTCACTCCCCACGTTCTTGTAACAGTGTTGGACCAGGGCCAAAATCAGGACTCAGAACTCATCGGGCTTCCCGTGTGGGTGGCAGGGACCCAAGTGCGGGAATCATCGCCACCACCTCCCAGGGGTACATACAGGGAGCTGGGACGACCGGGACGTGGGTGCCCCCTGTGCCATCCAGCTGCCGGGCCAGACGCCAACCCCGAAATCGTGAATCTAAAATGAGCTGCCGTGCGCACGGAGGCGGTGCTACGGTGGGAGCCCAGCTCTTCCCGCAGGCGGCTGGGAGCGCTGGCTGTGCTTGGCTCCTGGAAGCTGAGCCCTGGGATTCAGCAAAGCCCTGGCCTCTTGTCTCAGCTGAGGATGGCTCTGAAGAACCCACAGGCATCACGGGAATGGCTGGGTCTAGACCGTGACTGCGTCTCCAGCACTTCTCTCTGCCCAGCCCTGCTTCCCTCGCGGTTTCCGGGTGTGGCCTCGGAGGACCCCTGACACACTGGCCGCATGCACACTGCTGTGCACACTGGGCCCCATGGCCTTTGCCAGATGCCCAAGCGTTGCTTTGTAGGGGGAATCCTCACGGCACAGAAGCAGCTGGGGAGAGCGACGAGGCCTGAGAAGCAAACCACACGACTCAGGCAGTCTACCTACACTCGTGGGCAATGCTACACGTATTTTATAAATAAATAAACCTCCTAAACTCATCCTGCAAACACTGGCTTTCCAGCCCAGGCGTGCACCCAGCTGCAAAGCAGTGCTTGAGGTTGATGATCCCAGGAATTCATTTCTTTGCCATTGTTTTGGGTTGAAGATGGATTGTATTCATGCCATCTGCATTGCCACCTGTGTAGGTTTAAAAATGAGCTCATTTGTAACCTTGCACAAGCAAACGATACTAATTGGATGCAAGTATTGATTTAGTCCTCATGGAAATCTCTAACACAAACTCACAGATTCCTCCCTGGGACCGGAACCCACGCTCACTTCACAGAGAAAGGAGTGGTGCTCACTGGCCTCTGGGTCTCTGATGGGGCACTGCTGCCGAGGCTTGGTGGCTCCTCCCCGCCTAAATCTGCACTCACGGGTCCTTGTGTCCTAAGGCCAAGCAGGTGCCATCTGTGAGAGGCCTTGGACCAGTGGGGACTCCGACAAATGACACAGATGTCCCCCCAGCCCCACAACCAGTCGACTGCTGTGGGATGAAGTACATGCTGGTTCCCCATGCCTTCCACTTACCCGAGAGAAACCCGGAACCCAAGTCCACCAGAGATTTCTCAGTGCCGACTTACTCATCACTATTCCATTAATTCTCAAAGCACCACAGGCCACATACCCCACCTTAGGAATCCAGTGCTGGGCTCTTAGCACAGAGTCGTCTCGATCTCACTACCCCAGCCCACCTGTCCCCTGTCCCCACTGCTGGATCTGGGGCGGGGCCTGGGAGTTACCCCCGGGCCATCAGGGTCTCCTGTTGATGCAGGCCCTGTTATGAGTGCGGGGAGGGCACAAGTCTCTCTCAGGGTCAACAGAACTCCCTGATCTCGGGATATCAGGATGCTGGTGGGAAGCCGGAGAGAAGGCATCTCCTGTGGGCCTATAAGAGCCTTGATCAACCCAAAACCGGGGCACAGAAGGAATCCACAAAGAGGAGAGAGGGCAGAGGATTCAAGGAGAAAAAGCAGCGGACGCCAGGCAGGGGAGCTGCTACTGTATTTAACCCAGTTTGCATTTTATTTTCTATTGCTTAAAACCCAAATTGCTCTAATTACCACTTTTCCACTAATAGCAGAAAATGCACGTTCAATGCTTTGGAATTTTTTGTTTATTTAATGACTGTTGTTTATTTGATTAAATAGATCATTTCTTGCATGAGTATTCCTTATGCAACTTAGAGACAGCATAGATCTGTTTGATAAATAAACATCTTTAGGAATCAGCTTTAAAACATTCTAGAAAGGACAAGAAAAGCAAGTGGACACAGAAATCCTGGGCGGCAGCCAGGACTGTGGTGGCCGCCGAAGCGACGTGGCGGTGTCTCAGTCTGCTCTGTGCTGCCATAACAGAGCACCTGCGGCTCGACCGTCTATAAAGGACAGGAGTTTATGTTTCACAGTTCTGGGGGTGGGGGCTCCAGGGCCAAGGGGGCTGCACCTGGCAGGGGTCTTCTTGCTGCCTTGTCCTAGAGTGGAAGGTGGAAGGACGAGAGAGAGACAAAGAGCGACGGGGTGGGGGTGCACACAGGGGAAGGAGGCCACTCCCATCCTTCTGCCTGCTCCTGGGACCATGACATTGACCCATAACAAGGGCGGATCCCGCAGGGCCCAGCACCCAGTAGGGCTCCACCCCCTGTCTGTTATTTGGGGATTACATTTCCAACACATGAGCTTTGGGGAACACTCAAATCACAGCAGCAGGGCAGCAGCTCAGGAGACACTGGTGAGGTGACAACAGGCCAGCATACGCATGATCGTCACCTGCTCTCCAGCTGTGGGTGGGGAGATACCACAGTGGCCACACCACCATGCTGGGGTCAGACCTTCAGAGAAGACGACCTTGGACGTGAAGAGCAGAGGAACCTTGCGTCCTTCTGCCCTCACCTGTCTCCAGCATGGGAAGGGAGTCGGTGTTGCATCTGAGTAGGACTGGAAGATGTTAACACTGTCACGCACAATGCCGAGTCATCCTGCCGCAGTGGGAGGGCAGCATTTTAGCTCCCACTCTGCTTCTTAGCTCCCTCTGCTCACTTGTATTCTCAGTCCTACTTCTCTGTGTGCAATTGCTCTGTACCAGAGACTTAAAAGTTCCATCAATCACTGTCAAATGGGCTTTCTTGCTCTTGGTGGAACTGAAGGCATCCAAACCATCGGAGCACCAGAGCTCTCCGTGTGCAGCCAGCCGGGTCTGACAGCTCCTCAGTGCCCTGCGATAACCCCAACCATTGCTCCAGTGCGCCAAAGGACAGCACGAGGAAGGAGCCTGTGTAGATACATGGGGAGATACTCCTCTGTCACTCTTCTCCAAGGAGACAAGACAGGGAGGGGGACAGAGAACAACGCAGGAGAAGTAGGCTGTTTTGACATAGGGCTCTCTTCCTACTTCCTTATGTTTTTGTTGAATGAAATGAGAAAAGCGCTCTTCATAAAACTGGATGGGAATGGACAGTAGACGGTTTCTCAGTGGAATTCTGTTTTTAAGTAGTGACGGAATTAGAGCCGTGATTTGCTGGATGAATCATGATTATTGAAATTGTGTTGTTTGGCATATTAGAGGAGTTGATTGTCTGTTGGAACAACACACACACACACACACACACATTTATCTCCTGATTTCCCTTGGTGTCTGTGGACTCTCTGCATGTCACTTTTAAAAATAGCATACTATTTGGTTTTTTTAAAAATTGATTTATTTACTTGAAAGGCAGAGTTACAGCAAGGCAGAGGCAGAGAGAGAGACAGAGAGAGAGAGAGAGAGAGAGAGAGGTCTTCCACCTGCAGGTTCACTCCCCAAATGGCCGCAACAGCTGGAGCTGGGCTGATCTGAAGCCAGGAGAGGAGCCAGGAGCTTCTTCCAGGTCTCCCATGCAGAGGCAGGGGCCCAAGCACTTGGGCCATCCTCTACTGCTTTCCAGGCCACAGCAGAGAGCTGGATCGGAAGTGGAGCAGCTGGGACTCGAATGGGCACCCTAAGGGATGTCAGCACTGCAGGCGGTGGCTTTACCTACTATGCCACAGCACCAGCCCCTAAAATAGCATATTATTTGTATTTATTCTACTTACATCCTTCTACATGTGAGAGGTTTTCACAAAGTTCAAAAAAAATATGTATTATCAGAAAACTATCCATGGGTCTCAAAGCATTTTGCATCAAAATGACCTTATCCTTTTTTTTTTTTTTAAAAGATGTATTTATCTGAAAGGCAGAGTTATAGAGAGGCAGAGGCATTGAGACAGAGGTCTTCCACCCTCTGATTCACTCCCCAGATGGCTGCAACAGCCAGAGCTTGCCCTGTCTAAAGCCAGGAGCCAGGTGCTTCTTCCTGGTCTCCTATGCGGGTGCAGGGGCCAAGGACCTGAGCCATCGTCCACCACTTCCCCAGGCCATAGCAGAGAGCTGGATCAGAAGTGGAACAGTCTGGTTTTGAACCAGGGCTTGTATGGGATGCTGGCACCACAGGCTGCAGCTCTACCCACTATACCACAGAGCCAGCCCCGAACTTATCTTTTAATATAGTTTCCCATAAAATTTTGAAATATGATTGTATTCTAAGTAACCTTGAGATTATGTATTATACTTAAGACAAAGTAAATGCTTTGAAAATAGCTGTTATAGGCTGGCACCGCGGCTCAATGGGCTAATCCTCTGCCTGCGGCACCAGCACCCCAGGTTCTAGTCCCAGTCAGGGCGCTGAATTCTGTCCCGGTTGCTCCTCTTCCAGTCCAGCTCTCTGCTGTGGCCCAGGAGTGCAGTGGAGGATGGCTCAAGTGCTTTGTCCCTGCACCTGCATGGGAGACCAGGAGAAGCACCTGGCTCCTGGCTTCGGATCAGCATGGTGCGCTGGCCGCAGTGCGCTGGCCATAGCGGTTATTGGAGGGTGAACCAACGGTAAAGGAAGACCTTTCTCTCCGTCTCTCTCTCTCTCACTGTCCACTCTGCCTGTCAAAAAAAGAAAAGAAAAAGAAAAAGAAAATAGCTGTTATACTCTGCTGCTTACTTTAACAAGCAAAAATGGCAAGAAAAAAGTGTGTCTGTGTTCAGTACAGATGCAATTACCGTTTTGACCTGCATTTGGTCATACTCACCAATAGAACCTGTGGCTATTGAGAGCCAGCTGCATTTATAATCTGTCACAATAGATACACATTTGCTATATACACAATTACCTCTCTCCATACACTTTCGCAATGCACCAGAGACATTGTTCTCTTATGAATAAGTAAGTTTCTCAAATCCTGAATTCTTGGTGTTCTGTACTGCAGTTGATCAAGACCATCTTTGTAGGTTCTCACTTGGCTAATAGTATGAACAATAATGAATCATAATTAAGTTTTCACCTTACTAACGAGTACTTTCCAGGGTCTGGAGAAGATGGATCCCTTACCTAGCACAGTGAGACCTTCATGTTCTGACTCATCCTACTGAAAGGATTCCAATAAACACCACCTATTCCCATGCAGGCATGGTACGAGTTGATACACTCTATCCATCTATCTATCATATTGGTATATTCAACACAAAGTAAATGCAATGATACTTACATATGAATATTATATATTAATGATATATAAATGTAGCATATACTATTATATATAGATTGGGTTCAGTGACTTCTCTCTAAATTATGCTACAGAGAGGAAAGGTGTGCCCTGGAATGGAATGAAGAGAGCTCACTGGGGACATTTCACCAGTTCTCTGGGAACAGCAGCCAAGTGGCAAGGGAGCCCAGTGGGAAGAGCTGTCTCTAGCACCTCCCAGAGCCAAGAGAACTCCTCAAGCAAATCTGGCTCCAGAGTGGCCTTTCCAGAGAGCAAAGTTCTGCAGCAGGAGCACTGCTTTCTTCGTTGACTCAGGGCTCCTGCTCCTCAGTCCTTCCACCCACACACATGCGACCCTTTGCAATTATTATTTGGGCTGACGTCGGCTGAAAACCAAATAGCCCATCCAGGAGCCACTGCAAATGAAACACCATCAACTCCATCTAGGTCAGCCAGGCAGCTAACAGCCTTGAGGAAACAGGACCCTGGACAGCTCCCCTCCAGCAGGTGCGTTCCTTGTCAGTTCAGCTCTGCGTTGCTTAGGTCAGACTGCCTCCCAGAGACCCTGGCTCTCGCCGCTCCATGGAAGGCTGCTGCTTTCTCTTTCAGTGCGTCCACTTTCTCCTGTCACCAAGATGGCCATCGAATCACATTCCCTGTTCAGAGGAGGCCCAGTGAGCCTCGGACCTGTTGAAAGCCAGCGATGGCAGGACTGAGCGGCTGAGCAGGGAAATCAGCGAACAAAAACAGGACAGGTCCCAGTGACTGGCCCGGCTTTGAAGCTAGAGACATTTCCCTTACAAAGTGCAGCATGTGGGATGGGCGATGCTTTCTTATATCCAAAGGAAGCATGTTGCTGTGGATTCGTTCTGAGAGGAGCAGTGTGGTGGGGCCAAGAGGTGCGGAGTCACCACACAGACCCCGGGAGTCGGGTGAAAGCAGGCCAGAGGCAAGCAGCCCTCAGACTCATTTATTTCAGTTGGTACAGCAGCTTATATAGCCAAGGCAGCCAATCCGGTCAAGGGGCGGTCTATGCCCTAACCAATCACAGCCTGTTGCCAGGCAGGCTCCATTGTCATGTGCTTTCTGAAGCCATCCAATCACAGCCTGTTGCCAGGCAGGCTCCGTTGCCAGCAGCCATCTTGGCATGGCCTTCTCATTCCATCACAGAAGCACTGCTTATGAAAATGGTAAATCGGACTTGCCACTCCCCCAAATCTTTATTGAGAAAATAAGATAATCCACAAACAGGGACACATTGCCAATGGGGTTTATATGTAGAAAATATTATTACCTCAGAAAATCTCATAAGAGAACAAATATACTAACAAAATATGAAGAAATACTTGAAGTAAGATCTCACCAAGGAAGGTATGTGAGCAATCATTAAGCAGCTAAAAGGGTGCTCTTCCCCGTTAATCATCAGGATTGTGGACTAGAACTGCAAAGAGACATCAATGCACCCTCACTAGAATGGCCGAACTTAAAAAGTCTTAAATTAGCAAGTACAATGAATGAGGAACAGGTAGAATTCTTGTACACTGGAACTGGGGTTGCAAAATAGAACTCTCCTTTGGAAATGAATTTGATGTTATTTAGGGAGTAAACACACAGTTTCCCTCTGATCCAGTTAACCTCCTTCTAGATATTTACCAAGATAAACAAAAACATATCCTCAAACCATCTGTACATAAATGTTCACAACAGCTTTATTTCTAATAGCCAACAACTGGAACCAACACAAATACACATTAATATGTAGACACAAAACCACAGTGTGAAATATCTATACAATGAAAAATTATTCATCATTAAAAATGTATAAATTACTGGTCTACACAATAAAACAAATGCATCTTGAAAACCTACAACTGCAGAAAACAAGCCGTATGCAATGAGTGCATTGAATGTGATTACACAAAGTGAAAAACTGGTCTTTATCCTGGTATCTCTGCTATGGCAGAAGATGGGAACACTGACTACGGACAGACCCCAGGGCTTCTGGGCAAGAGAAGTGCCTACGTCTTCATCTGGGTGGTGGCTGCTTGATTGCATGTGATTGCCAAGCTCATCGAACTACACACTTAGTGAATTTTACTCCAATAAAGTTAATACAGAGGTCGCTGAATGAGGTTATGATACGAGGAGTCCCCATGGTGTAGTGGTTAGTGGTAGGCTTGCCTCGTATTAGGCAACCTGGGATTAACTCTTCCCTCTATCCCTGAATGGCTACATGGATGTGCAGCCATATTGTGTGCCCAATATTCTGCTTCTTTGGGTCTGAAAGAGGGTAGGAGAATAGCTAAAAAGGAAGTCAGCTCACATAAACCTCTTAGTGCAGTGTCTGACCCCAGCAGTGACTCAAAATCAAAATTATTGTTGATAATATTTGCATCATATCAGGATTTGAATCCATCACAGCTTTAGGAGCTGTTTTTCTACCACACTGAACTGAAGTAAGAATTCCCTGTCACAGACCAATAGCATGCCAGTAGACCACAGGCTCTTAGGGTCTACGCCAGCTCACTTTGGTTACTGTGTAATGTGTGCTGAAACTTAGCACTGAGAGTTGCTGGAGTGGTGTGGCAAGCATAATTCTAAAATAATGTTTAAAGTCTTACCCCATAGTGCACATATCTTGTATAATAGCCTTTTATGTGTGGTAAGTCAGGGTAGGAGGGGTGTGACTACAACAGGATGGTGTTCCCATGACCACATCACATTGTAGGGCAGAAGGGGTTTTTGTAGAGGTAGTTGGGGTCCTCTCAGCTGAGTATGATGGGAGATCCACAGGATGTTGTCTGGTGTGGCCTGGGCTCATCACATGGGCTCTGGCTCTCTGGGACTAAAGGTTGGAGGCAGGGCCAAAGGAGCTCAGCATGTGAGGGGCTGGGCAGTAGGGTAGTGCTCTGTGGTTGGCTCTGAAGATGTGGGGGCCCACAGCCAAAGCCATCAGAGTTGCTTTGGGGAGCTGAAGTCCCCAAAGCAGCTAATCAGGAAACAAGCCAATCAGGAAACAAGCGCCTTGATGCTACTGCTGGAGTAAATGGAGTTAGACCAACAAATGATGATCTTGTGGGGCTGGCGCTGTGCCACAGCAGGTTAACGCCCTGGCCTGAAGTGCTGGCATTCCATATGGGCACCAGTGCTAGTCCCAGCTGCTCCTCTTCCAATCCAGCTCTCTGCTATGGCCTGGGAAAGCAGCAGAAGATGGCTCAAGTGCTTGGGCCCCTGCACCCATGTGGGAGACCCAAAAGAAACTCCTGGCTCCTGGCTTCAGATCGGCACAGCTCCAGCCATGCGGCCATCTGGGGAGTGAACCATCAGATGGAAGACCTCTCTCCCTGTCTTCACCTCTCTCTGTAACTCTGGTCTTTCAAATAAATAAAATATATCTTTATAAAAAGATGATAATCTTGCATTAGATTCTTTCCCAGAGCTTCCCAGTGAGAATTTAGCCAATCTGACAGTTTGATCTCAGCCTTAGAGGCCCTGAGTAGGGAACCCAGGCCATCCACATAGATTTCTGACCTGAAGAGCAATGAGAACATGACTGTGTGTTGATCAAGCTGCTGGGTTTGTGGTCACGTCTTACCCAGCAGTAGACAAGTAACACAAGCTACCATGCATACCTAGCCACACTCTGGATTTCACAAAATGACACACAATCATGAATTCACATAAAAACGCCGTAAGAATACACAAGGCCAGCAAACATGCCCATGCAGGACGTATTTCATCAGCAGATGGACAACGTGTCAAGTGGTGTTTGTCAGAGGTGATGTGTCCCTGAGAAAGGAAGAGAGGCTCTCAGTGGCACGACGCTCGCCATCTCAGAAAGGAGGCTTCTGTGCTAGGACATCAGAGAATTGTGCCTCTCGAGAAACAAAAGCACAAGGTTGCAGCAGTAATCAGCTCTACAGGAGAGGCGTCACGCGGATGAGGGGCGATGGAGATGGCTGTCAGCGCCTCTGTCTGGAGAGATTCGCTCACAGCTACTGCTAAGCGACTGTGTAATGAATGGCTCTCCATGCTCTGAAATGGGCCTCCTTGATCCCTGGAGGAACAAGCGCTCAGCAAACCTCTTGTGAAGCTCACAAACAGGGAACGGATGCTGTTTGCTGCATTACACACAAAATACTCAAATAGTTATCAGAAGCATTGATTCGCAGAATGAAACAGCCATGGGACAAAATCTTAATGTGGTGTTGAACTTCCGCCAATACTGTGTGTATATACACGTGTTTTCAGAAGATATCAACGAAGCCTTCTACGAGAGTCCCACCATGCAGGAGCTACACAGCCCAGCAGGCCAGAAGTTCTCAAACCCTGCACAGTCCCAAGAAGGGTCTATTTTTCTCAAATTGGCCTGTGGTTGTTCTTTGTAAGTAAATTCTTGGAGTGTCCTACGTAAGAACGTTTTGTGCACTTTGGGCTTTGAGCCTGCTATGCCCACTTATCCATATGGTTTGAGCAAACAATGTGACCTGGGACTAGCATTTCATTCCTTCGGGGAGGCTGGAATTTTGTTGGTGTGTATATTACCAATCTGGTAAAATCCTAGATTCAGCCACACTGACACCAGGAGGAGTCAGCTACGAAGACGGCACACACAGTGTGTGACAGCAAGAAAGAAGAAAACAGATTGAGTGCCACCAGCAGAGAAGCTGGGCTTGCCACCAACCCAGCTCCCTCCGTCTCTCCACAAGGGACAGTTCTTGCTCCAGTGGGTCAGTCTCCATGTTTACACTTCATTGTCATGGCTGAAACATCCTAAATAATGCTCCTGGGATTCGTCCTTTGCTTTGCTCTTCACCATGGACACAAAATATGAAACTTTAAGAAACAGAACACAAGAATCTGTCATCACTTGACAACCGGATGCAAGGGCTCCACGCTCTGGGTTTCAACCAACTAAAGGCGGAAAACATTTGAAAAAAAATTACACCTGTGCTGAGCAAGTGCAGGCTTTCCCTTTTCTCTTCATCCGTCGGCAGCACGTGCTAGTGGCGGTTTATATAGCTCTCAGGTTGCACCAGTAAGTGATCTAGAGATGATGTGCGGTCTACAGGAGAGCCTGCAGGTTCTGGGCAAACACCAGGGCCTGAGCACCTGCAGCTGGGGGCATCGGAGGGCGTCCTGAGCACCCTGAGGGACCACGGGGTCAGGCTTCTGGTGATGTCTCCTTAATCCCGTTCCTCAGGACATCAGCGCTTTGTGTTGTCTCCTCAGTCTCCCCCCAGTCCTTCCAGTGCCACACGAGGGAAGCTGCGACTTTATACACAAGCAGTCTCGGGGGAGTCTCTCTTTAGTGAGTGCCTTTCTGCCCAGGCCATCGTCGAGCAGCTCCCGGTGTGTGGACGTCCCCAGATCTGTTCCCAGGTCACACATGCAGACCCTGGGATGTCAGGACTTCCCAGGAGAGAGGCTGGTGCCCCTTCCTTATACTCACGCTTGTCCTCCCTCAGGCCCTGTGCACGCGGGAGCAACCCCGTTTGAACAGTGAGATCATGTACTCACGGCGCTAGGCCAACATGCAGATGGGAAAACACAATCAACCACGCAGGCAAAGCTGGTTCTGAATAGCAATTCACGTGAGCTAAAGCTCCGTCCGCCGCCTCCCTGGCCACACAAAGGCAACAGCTCGGGGCCAGTGGAGCGTGCTCTCGGTCCGAGGCGGCATAATAAGGTAGCCTTTTCAGAAAGTTGATGCACTCACCAGTGTGGTTTGGAGCGTTCGCGTTGGAGATAAGTAGTCTAGAGTGAAGAAATAACATACGCTGATTTGTAAGGCTACTTTTAGTGCCAAGCACTTGGAAACACATTGTTAAAATCTGCCATGCAACCCATTATCTTCAGGCACTGTTAGAAAAATGGGGCTGAGCTCCACAAAAGCTTGCAAGGCGCGTCTGTGAGTTCTCTGTTTGTGTGCACACTGGTGATTTATGTATGTAAATCTGTGCTCTGCAGGGTGGGAAATGCCTATTTTTAAGGAGTCTCTACCGGGGCGTTTGGCAGGCAGCACTCACCCCAATGGTGGGAACTGCATCCTCTCCAGACCTCTTGGGGCAGTGGCAACGGAAGCCGAGAGTGGGCATCTCACCTTCTCTGGAACAAACGACCCTTGTGCCCTCTGCAATGGGCCCACTCCTGTTGTGAGAACCACAGCTCTGCTAGAATTCATGCCGGCATGATCAGATCACTAAGCAGCAAACTTCTTACCCCACCAGAAGACTGCTCCACTCTAAGTAGCTGCCGCGGGCACTTACGCCGGCTTTGTGTGGTTAGGTGGGTCTGCGCAGTGTGGCCATCAGCAAGTGCAGAAGCGATGAACGGCCGCTAAGTGACCGTGGCCCAACACGATAGCTGAAGGGGCTCACTGCCACATCCTGTTATGCCCCTGTAGCTGATCCCAGTGCGTGGCTTTCATCAGGAGGAAGGGAGAAGAGGCCACACCAAGTTTGCAGAGTGTGCTTGCTTCCCGAGTAATCTCCATGCTCCCCAGGTGAAGCCTGGGGCACCTGGGACTGTGGGCCAGGCTCACCTTGGGGAGGAGGCGTGCAAATGTGAATCCACTGGCCGAGCTACAGGGGATGGGCCCGCCTCTGTTTTCTGTATTTCAGTATCACGTAGTCTACATGACACCGGGCTGGCGGACACTTGCCTGGAGCCCTGGCCTGGGCCAGCCACGCTGAGGGTTTGGGGTCTGGGGCCTGGCAGGGCTCTGTGGCCCCTCCCTGCCCCTCCCCTCACTTCTCCTGTATCCACTGCGCTTTCACCTCCCTCTGGCTGTGCAGCCATGCTCAGGACACAGAACCGTGTTACGAGCTGTCCGCGGGCTCGCCCACGAGACCAGGCTTCCTGTGAGAATTCCAGGAGAAACTTAGAATACAGGTACCGAGACCTCGCACCAGACCACCAGACCAGTGGGCTGGGACCCTCAAGATCACATCTTTCTCTGCAATGCGAGTGCTTTCCGGGCGGTCATTCTAGAACACAGACGGAGCAGGGCGATTTGTGCTTTACGGGGTCTGAAAATTTCCTAATTCTAGAGACTCCCTTTAGAAAAAGGGCGAAACATTAGAAATCATAAGATTATACTAATAAAAATAAGAACAAACAACAGTAAGAGTGAAAAACAAAAATCACTTACAAAGGTGAATAGGTATTTAAGGTGAGGAAATAAATTACAACAGACTATACGGTTATAACAATAAACGCTGAATATGTCATAATACTTTAGCAAACAAATGCAATGCTGTTGCTAATTATCTAGCAACACACCTGTATTATACTGATGTTACATATTTTTGTTGGCTACTTTTCGAGAGACTCTTTACTGCAATGATTTAAAAAATTATTTTTATTGTAATGATGTAAAAGTCAAGTATGATTGCCTTTCTATTGCCCAATGCATGTATACAAATCTGCTATTTTTACACTGCTCCATGTTTTCTGATAAAGTCCATCTCATGTAGTCCTCACCCAGGTGAAGAGTGTGTGAGACATCTCTGGTGGTGCACACTGCGTTGTTGGCTTGTTCCCCTAAGAGAGAGTTTCCACCTTGCTTAGATGTCAGCGGACACTGATCCTCTACTTAGGACAGTAAATCTACGGCCACCGAGAGGTTCTTTCGAGGGTGCGGATCGGCTCCATATGTGTCCAGTCTTGCTTTGCACCTTCTGCTGCGTACTCTGGGTAGGAAGCTATCCTGCCAGTAACTCGCCATTGCACACCCACGATGGCAAACCACACAGATACCATCCGGTGATGCCCCTGAGACGCAGCGCCAGCTCAGCTCACCTTGAGGAAGATCCCAAGTGGACGTGTGGCCGCCCGAGGCCAAGCATGAGGGCATGTACACTAAAGTAGACAGGATCCGCTTCAGTAGCTGCCCACGCACAGGTGTGGATGGTTTTTTTTGTTTTTGTTTTGACAGGCAGAGTTAGACAGTGAGGGAGAGAGAGAGAGAGAGAGAGAGAGAGAGAGAGAGAGAGAGAGAGAGAGAGAGAGAGAGAGGTCTTCCTTCCATTGGTTCATCCCCCAAATGGCTGCTATAGCTGGTGCACTGCACCGATCCGAAGCCAGGAGCCAGGTGCTTCCTCCTGGTCTCCCATGTGGGTGCAGGGCCCATGCACAGGTGTGTGGGTTTTTGCAAACAAGGACCCTGAAGATCACCGGCCCTTTGCTGCACAGTAAATCCAGCTCTGTGCATGGAACGGAGCCAGAGGCAGAAGCAAGTACCTCACAGGATTTCTCCTCTGGGCCCCTGCCCCGGGCACCTCCACCCTTGAGAGACCTCCGCGGACGCCACTTCCTCCACCAGCCAGGAGCAGCTCTCCTTCCAGGCTCAGGAACCCCTCTCCCTTCACCCGTGTGGCCAGGAGTTCCCAGATATTCCAGGGAAGCCTCTGCCCTTACTTCTCCATACTGAAGCCTTTTGGAAAGACAGTCCAGTGTAGGGAGTCATCAGACTTGGGAAGCCTGAAAGGTGTGGATTGGCATCCATGCTGCCTGTGCCCGGATCCTGGCCCCAGCACAGCAGCTGTGCCAAGCTGAGTGACTCTGTGCTCAGTCTCACCGCTGTGGAGAGGAATAGCACCACTCCCCCGGGGTAGCTGCACCAATGACATGAGAGACGGAGCACGGAAGATTTAGGGGAGCAACGGGCACGGGGGCAGCCCCCTCCCATGCTGGCAGATCCAGGTCGTCACTGCCACTACCCAGCTTTGAGAACGATGGAGACCTCCGATGGACGTCAGCGCTTCACTGTCCCTCACACCTCCCCTGAGCCGCAGAGAGGCGGGTCCCTGGGTGACTGTGAGGAGGCAAGGAAAGGTCAGTACCTCCCAATGTTACTCCAGCCGCTAGCAAGCAGGACAGCCTGGCACCGCTCTCTCCTCCAGGCGTGCACGGTCTTCTCCAAAGAGTCATTCTAGCATAGCAAGCCATCCACGCAGCCTGCTCCACGTAGGAGAGAGCTAGAACCTGCCTTCTCAGCCATTTGTGGGCGCAAGAATACCTTTAAGGGTCCTGTTGTCATTTTATCTTGTCAAGGACTGGTTCTGCTCCGGCGACTGTTAAAATGCAGAATAAGTACCGTTTTCCTTCAGAAAGATGATACATTGCTTTTATCCCCTCAGCGAAAATCAGATACTGAAATACACGAAGTCAGTCTTGAGTAGGTAACGAGAAGGTAACGAGAAGGGGGCCTGGATTTCTCGTCTTTCTTTAGACAAGTTGGGGACGGATGCGGGCATGACTGAGAGATGGGACCTGGGCTCCGATTCAGCCGCAGGTGGAAGGCAGTGCCTCCTAAGGCCCTGAGCGCAGGCCTCGCTGGCACCCTCCACAGCACATTCTTTAGCAGCACGGACGGTGGGTCCTGAGGTCCCGAGGGAGGTCCGGAGAAGTGGGACCAGGAGGACGTGGGTCAGGAAGTGGTCCAGGAGGAGTGGGTCACTACTGAAGCCACTCTGCGTCTCCCTCACGGACTGTGTGAAAAAGTGTTTCACTCGCTTGGTTAACCGTGCGGAGAAGGATTTCTGGGTCACGGGATGCCCACGGGTTCTCCACAGTGGCCACGGGGCTCTGCGGCCTGCATCTGTGCCAGCGCCAGCAGGTGCCGTCAGCACTGCTGTTTGTCAGGGGTCACTCTCGCAGCTGGGAGGTGCATTGTGGCCTTCACGTCTCTGATGAGCGAAGCTGCTGAGTGCGTATCCAGGCACTTGTTTTCCACCTACATCGCTCTGGTGGGACATTTTCACATTATCTGTTAGGTGATGACGACAGTGATGGTAATAGCGATGGGGCAGTATGAGTTACTTTCACTTGTGGATCCTGGTTTATTAATAGGCAAATGACTCACAAATTTCAAGTATGGGTTTTCACCAAGAACTGGAAACTGGAAATGGAGGCGACGCTCCTTCACGGCTTCCAGGTGAGCACAAGACCACAGAGGACTCTCTGGGTGCACAGGCGTGGTTTGAATTTTTATCACACATCTCTGCCTCACTTGAAGTCTTCTGGGGATTGTCACACGGGTTTATAACCCATCTGAAGCGGGTTTTTCTATGGTGCAAAGCAGACTTAAGGTTATTCTTTTCCCACGCGTGTGCAGTTGTCCTAGGTCATCTGTTGGAAGGACATTGTTTCCCGGTCGGGTGGTTTCCACCTCTTTCTCAAGCACAGTCAGCCCCAAATGTCTGGCCCCTGACTTGCAGACCCTGCTCTGTGACACTGGCCCACGTGGCACTGCTTTTGCCAGCAAATGTCATGGAAGTCTTGAAATAGGGCATTGAGGGGACAAAACTATTTTTCATCAAAATTGTGTTGGTAGTTCTGGGGCTTTTTTTTAAAGATAAGGGTTAAAGCCCAACACGTTAATTTATACCCAAAGGAAAAGGCTGATAGAATTTGAATTTGGATTAGGGATATCTTTAATATATAGGTCAAAATTTTTTGGATTTCCCCAAACCATTGAGCCGTCTAATCCGTGATTATGTTACATTTGCTTAGGTCTTCTCTGATTCCAATGGTTAATATTTTATCATTCTCACCATACTAATCTTGTATATATTTTGTTAAATTTCTAGTGCTTTATTTTATTGTAGATGTTTTAGATAATATCCAATAATTAACTGCAATTATATTTGCATATTGCCTTAGGTGTCCAGGGCCCGAGTGCCTAAGCTCACGGCTCCCTCCCCCACCTTCACAGCCACAAGCCGGGATCCACTGCTGCCGTCAGTTTCCTGGCTCCGACTCTCCTACCTTCCTTGTCTGCCAGTCGACTAATCTGGAACAATCTCTCTATTGAAGGTGTGGGCATCTCGGGGGGGGGGGGGGGGCTATGGCCCTTCTTACCACAGCACCGGTCCCAGCTCGAACTCACCGTGTTCTCCTAAACCCGCCTCTGCAATCCGCAAGGCTGACGTGAGGGGTCCCCTGAGGGGGGCTCCTATGTGCAGACTCCCCGTGCACCCGGAGACCTGGCAGCCACGGCAGCTCGGGACCACACCTGCTTTGCTCTCCAACTCACCCTTCCCCGCCCCGAGCACGTGGACTCTTGATTCCAGGTGAGTGTGAGCGAGACACACATTCTGACAAACGGCATTGTCTACTTTGCCTGTTGCATAAATCAGAACCTAAAATCTTAAATTCAAGGAAAACCTAAACTTACAACTCAAAAACATTTGTCTTTCCTGTCAAAAGCGTCGGCTTGCTGTGAATCTCCGCGTTCTCTTGCGGATCACAGATCATTTCCACGGCTTGCGCGGTGTCCTTTGGACGATGTCCGGGGTCCCTGAGTCGCCTGGCTGTGCTCACGGACACAAGGAAATGTGCAGGAAATGAAGACACTTCGTTCGTGTTTCCTACCAACCTGGCACGGCTGTGTCTGTGTGGCTGCAGGTGGGCCTGGGTTTCTTGTTTATGGATTTATTTGTTTCCTTGAAAATCGGGGGGCCGGCGCTGTGGTGCAGCGGGTTAACGCCCTGGCCTGCAGTGCCGGCATCCCACATGGGCACCGGTTCTAGTCCTGGCTGCTCCTCTTCCTATCCAGCTCTCTGCTGTGGCCTGGGAAAGCAGTGGAGGATGGCCCAAGTGCTTGGGCCCTGCACCTGCATGGGAAACCCAGAAGCTCCTGGCTCCTGGCTTCGGATCGGCACCGCTCTGGCTGTTGTGGCCAAGTGGGGAGTGAACCAGTGGATGGAAGACCTCTCTCTCTCTCTCTGCCTCTCTGTGTAACTCTGACTTTCAAAGAAATAAATAAATCTTTAAAAAAAGATAATAAAAGAAAGTCGGAGCTGCAGGGAGGCGGGGGGATCCTCCACACAGCAGCTCCACCCAGTCTCCCACCCAGGTGCAGGGCCCGGACACTTGGCCTCTCCTGGTGCTTTTGCCCATCAGCAGGGAGCTGGGTGGGAAGTGGCGCAGCCGGACAGCACCCAGCACCCACGCGGGACGTGGGGCTCACAGCTGTGCAGTCACCTGCTCAGCTCCGCGTGGCCCCAGGCCCGGGCCGCAGTGCCCAAGTCACCCAACCCGGTGCCACTGGAGAGTCGCCCAGGGACACCGGGTCGCTCCGGGGAGAAGCGGGCAGCGTGCACGAGCCTCCTCTCTCGCGGGTGCAGTGCTCATTCAGATGTTTACTTAGAGCAAATGCATTTTAATGAATTTCTGAGTTAAACTTAAATCAACTCATTAGCCACAGTTAGGAGATCAGAGCGCACAGCGGCCCTGAGGCACTGGGGAGCCCTGAGCACCGGCCCTGGAGGCACTGGGGAGCCCTGGGCCCCGGCCTGGCACTGGGGAGACCCGGGCCCGGCCTTGGAGGCACTCGGGAGCCCTGGAGCCCCGGCCTTGGAGGCACTCGGGAGCCCCGGGCCCCGGTCTTGGAGGCACTGGGGAGCCCCGGGCCCCGGCCCTGGAGGCACTGGGGAGCCCCGAGCCCTGGCCCTGGAGGCACTGGGGAGCCCCGGGCCCCGGCCCTGGAGGCACTGGGGAGCCCTGAGCCTGGCCCTGGAGGCACTGGGGAGCCCCGGAGCCTGGCCCTGGAGGCACTGGGGAGCCCCGGGCCCTGGCCTGGAGGCACTGGGGAGCCCCGAGCCCTGGCCCTGGAGGCACTGGGGAGCCCCGGAGCCCGGCCCTGGAGGCACTGGGGAGCCCCGGAGCCTGGCCCTGGAGGCACTGGGGAGCCCTGGAGCCCGGCCCTGGAGGCACTGGGGAGCCCCAAGCCCGGCCCTGGAGGCACTGGGGAGCCCCAGAGCCAGGCCTGCACCCGGTCTGGCTGGGGCAAGTGTCCCCGTGCACTGGCACCTCGTGCCCCCGGACCCCAGGCCGGGGAGGGCAGCTCCTCTTCCCAGGAGCCCAGGGCCAGCTGAGCAGGCGGCGCGGCGCACCAGGCTCACGGACGGCCGGGGACTCTGCACGCAGCCGCGGCGGCCTCCCTGAGCTCCCCGCCTCCCTCCCAAGCCAGCCCCGGTGCTCGTCACAGCTCCTTACCGACCACTGCTGCCAGACCCCGAGCCAATCACGTGGTCAATCCCCCAGCCAATCACAGCAGCCAGCCAATCACAGCTGCCAGACCCTGAGCCAATCGCAGCAGCCAGACCCTGAGCCAATCGCAGTGGGCAACCTCACAGCCAATCACAGCAGCCACTGAAGACGGCCAATCAAAACAGCCAATCAGAGCATCCAACCCCTCAGCCAATCACAGCAGCCAACCTCCAGCCAATCACAGACTGGAGCCTGCCCACTCCAGCCGCAGAGGCCTACCTCCCCATCACGTGATCTCCGCGCGCCATTTCCTGGCTCTCGGGCTATAAGAGCTGCTCGTGCCGGGCCAGGGTTCCGGGCCTCGCTGGGTGCTGGGACCGCCTGGTGCTGAGGCGAACCGTTCCGCTGAGCCGGCCTCCGTTCTTGCTGTGCCGTCGGGGTCCTCCGCTGCGTCCTGGTTCATCCTCCGCCATTTCTGGGCGGGTGCTGGGCGGCTCCCGTGCGCCTGTGGCTTGGAGAAGTTGGTGGACGTGGACGTGGAGGTGAGTTATGTTTGAAAGGAAGATTTCTTTTTTTTTATTATTTTTTATTTTAAACTTTTATTTAATGAATATAAATTTCCAAAGTACAGCTTATGGGTTACAATGGCTTCCCCCCTCCCATAACTTCCCTCCTACCCGCAACCCTCCCCTTTCCTGCTCCCTCTCCCCTTCCATTCACATAAAGATTCATTTTCAATTCTCTTTATATACAGAAGATCAGTTTAGTACATATTAGGTAAAGATTTCAACAGTTTGCCCATATAGCAACACAAAGTGAAAAAACTACCATTGGAGTACTAATTATAGCATTAAATAACAATGTACAGCACATTAAAGACAGAGATACTACATAATAGTTTTTTTAAAAAAATTAATTAATTTTCTATGCCATTTCCAATTTAACACCAGGTTGTTTTTTTCATTTCCAATTCTCTTTATATACAGAAGATCAATTCAGTATATAATTAGTGAAGACCTCATCAGTTTGTACCCACACAGAAACACAAAGTATAAAAATACTGTTTCAGTACTAGTTATAGCATCACTGCACATTAGACAACACATTAAGGACAGATCCCACATGGGATGTAAGTACACAGTGACTCCTGTTGCTGACTTAACAATTTGACACTCCTGTTCATGGCGTCAGTAATCTCCCTAGGCTCTAGTCATGAGTTGCCAGGGCTATGGAAGCCTTTAGAGTTCGCTGACTTTGATCTTATTCGGATAGGGTCATAGTCAAAGTGGAAGTTCTCTCCTCCCTTCAGAGAAAGGTACCTCCTTCTTTGATGGCCCCATTCTTTCCACTGGGATCTCACTCACAGAGATCTTTCATTTAGGTCTTTTTTTTTTTTTTCCATGATATCTTGGCTTTCCATGCCTACAATACTCTCATGGGCTCTTCAGCCAGATCCGAATGCCTTAAGGGCTGATTCTGAGGCCAGAGTGTTGCTTAGGACATCTGCCATTCTACGAGTCTGCTGTGTATCCCGCTTCCCATATTGGATCTTTCTCTCCCTTTTTGATTCTATCAGTTAGTATTAGCAGACACTTGTCTTGTTTGTGTGATCCCTTTGACTCTTAGACCTATCAGAGCCATCAATTGTGAGCTGAAATTGATCACTTGGACTAGTGCGATGGCATTGGTACATGCCACCTTGATGGGATTGTGTTGGAATCCCCTGGCACATTTCTAACTCCACCATTTGCGGCAAGTCAGATTGAGCATCTTCCAAATTGTACATCTCCTCCCTCTCTTTTTCCACTCTTAAATTTAACAGGGATCACTTCTCAGTTAAAATTTAAACACCTAAGAATAATTGTGTGTTAATTATAGAGTTCAACCACTAGTACTAGAACAACAACAACAAATACTAAAAAGGATAAAGTATTACATTGTACATCTAAAGTCAGGACACGAGCTGATCAGGTCATTGTTTCTTATAGTGTCCATTTCATTTCAGCAGGTTTCCCCTTTGGTGCTCAGTTAGTTGTCGCCGATCAGGGAAAACAAATGATGTTTGTCTCTTTGGGACTGGCTTAATTCACTCAGCATGATGTTTTCCAGATCCCTCCATCTTGTTTCAAATGACTGGGTTTCATTGTTCCTTACTGCTGTATAGTATTCTATGGAGTACATGTCCCATAATTTCTTTATCCAGTCTACTGTTGATGGGCATTTGGGTTGGTTCCAGGTCTTAGCTATTGTGAATTGAGCTGCAATAAACATTAATGTGCAGATGGCTTTTTTATTTGCCAAATTAATTTCCTTTGGGTAAATTCCAAGGAGTGGGATGGCTGGTTTGTATGGTAGGGTTATGTTCAGGTTTCTGAGGAATCTCCAGACAGACTTCCATAGTGGCTTAACCAGTTTGCATTCCCACCAACAGTGGGTTAGTGTCCCTTTTTCCCCACATCCTCTCCAGCATCTGTTGTTGGTAGATTTCTGAATGTGAGCCATTCTCACCGGGGTGAGGTGAAACCTCATTGTGGTTTTGATTTGCATTTCTCTGATTGCTAGTGATCTTGAACATTTTTTCATGTGTCTGTTGGCCATTTGGATTTCCTCTATCGAAAAATGTCTATTGAGGTCCTTGGCCCATCTCTTAAGTGGGTTGTTCGTTTTGTTGTTGTGGATTTTCTTGATTTCTTTGTGGATTCTTTGAAGATTTCTGAAAGCCCCGTACATCTTGAAAACGGGGACGTGTGTGCCACGGACACGCGTGTGGCGTCAGGGCGCGCGTGTGGCGTCAGGGCGCGTGTGTGTGCTCGGCTCCCGTAGGTGACACCTGTGTGTGGGGGGTGTGTGTGAGTGTGTGTGTCTGCGTGGGTGTGTGTGTGGGTGTGTGTCTGCGTGTGTGTGGGCGTGTGGGTGTCTGTGTGTGTGCTACCTGTGTGTGTGTGCCTGTGCTACCTGTGTGTGTACCTGTGCTACCTGTGTGTGTGTGTGGGTGTGTGTGTGCCTGTGCTACCTGTGTGTGTGTGGGTGTCTGTGCCTGTGCTACCTGTGTGTGTGTGTGTGGGGGGTGTCTGTGCTACCTGTGTGTGTATGTGTGTGGTGTCTCTGTGTGTGGGTGTGTGTGTGCCTGTGCTACCTGTGTGTGGGTGTGTGTCTGTGTGCCTTGCTACCTGTGTGTGTAGCTGTCTGTGTGGGTGTGTGTGTGGGTGTCTGTACGTAGCTACCTGTGTGTGTGGGTGTCTGTGCCAGTGCTACCTGTGTGTGGGTGTGTGTGTGCCTGTGCTACCTGTGTGTGTGTGGGTGTCTGTGCCTGTGCTACCTGTGTGTGTGTGTGTGGGGGGGTGTCTGTGCTACCTGTGTGTGTATGTGTGTGGTGTCTGTGTGTGCGGGTGTGTGTGTGCCTGTGCTACCTGTGTGTGGGTGTGTGTCTGTGTGCCTTGCTACCTGTAGTGTGTAGCTGTCTGTGTGGGTGTGTGTGTGGGTGTCTGTACGTAGCTACCTGTGTGTGTGGGTGTCTGTGCCAGTGCTACCTGTGTGTGGGTGTGTGTGTGCCTGTGCTACCTGTGTGTGTAGGTGTATGTCTGTGTGTGTGCTGTGTGAATGGGTGTGTGTGTGGGTGTGTGCCTGTGCTGTCTGTGTGTGTAGGTGTGTGTGTGCCTGTGCTACTGTGTGTGTAGGTGTGTGTGGGGGTGTGTGTGCCTGTGTGTGTAGGTGTGTGTGTGGGTGTCTGTGCCTGTGTTACCTGTCTGGGTGTCTGAGTGCTCGTGCTACCTGTGTGTAGGTGTGTGTGTGTGTCTTTGTGGGTGTCTGTGCGTAGCTACCTGTGTAGGTGCCAGTACCTGGTTCGCTGGGACACACCCTGAAGTGCCATTTCCGGCCCTAATGGCATGATATTTTTACTCTTAAGAAATCGGGCCTTCCTGGCCTGATTTTTTTTTTTTTAAGATTTATTTATTTATTTGAAAGTCATTATTTGAAAGAGAGAGCGAGCGAGAGGTCTTCCATCCTCTGGTTCACTTCCCAGATGGCCACAATGGCCGGAGCTGTGCTGATCGGAAGCCAGGAGCCAGGAGCTTCCTCTGGGTCTCCCAAGTGGGTGCAGGGGCACAGCAGAGAGCTGGATTGGAAGAGACGCAGCCGTGACTAGAACTGGTGCCCACATGGTTGCCGGCACCATAGGTGGAGGATTAACCTACTGTACCCCAGCGCCGGCCCCTTGGCATCTGATTTAATTGTCCGGACCACCCCCAGTAACCGAGAGGCTCCCTTCCCAACCACGGACCAGTCCTAGGGATGAGACACTTCTGTATGGACTAACGAAGCCGAATAGGCGCATCTTTGGTGCTCTTTTTTTTTTTTTTTTGACAGGCGGAGTTAGGCAGTGAGAGAGAGAGACAGAAAGGTCTTCTTTCCATTGGTTCACCCCCCAAATGGCCGCTACCTGCAGCGCACCACGCCAATCCGAAGCCAGGAGCCAGGTGCTTCTCCTGGTCTCCCATGGGGTGCAGGGCCCAAGCACTCGGGCCATCCTCTGCTGCACTCCCGGGCCACAGCAGAGAGCTGGACTGGAAGAGGGGCAACCGGGACTAGAACCTGGGGTGCTGGCGCCGCAGGCAGAGGATTAGCCTAGTGAACCCTTTATATTTTTATGGAGGTTATCTGTTTATGCATTTTCCATTCACGTGTGTGACGTTAGTGACATGTGGGAACCATGCCCCAGCCTCCCTAGGTTCTGTGTCACAGAAACCGCTTGTCAGCGTCACGCTGCTTTTTTTAACGTCTAAGCTTCATGCTCAATATTTAGAGTTTTTGATCTGATTTTATTTTGATATAAAGAATAACAAAGGAGAATTTTAAAAATTGCTTACAAATATACAGTGGGTAGCTGGGGAACGATTCTCTCAGACCCCGCAGGCCAAGCAAAGGAGCCGCCCGAGTGCAGCCAGGGTCCAGGCCCCCCTCGCTCCCTGCTGCAGCCCCCGCCTGCCCATTCTTCCTCTGAACGTGTGCCCCTCTGTTCCTGGAATACGTGGGTCCCTCCAGGATGCACATAGGGAGCTTTTCCCTGTCTGCCTGTGTGGAAGGGGCTGCCTCCTCCGCCCTAAGTCCTCCCCTGCCGGCCGTAGCTGACCCCTAGCACCAGGAATCACAGGCGGCCAGCTGGGCTGTCCCAGACGGTAGCTGAAGGCGCTGGCACTCCCGAGGCACCGCAGACGCCCTGGCTGCACCGCGTGCCTGCTTGGTGGGTCCCTCACGGCCGGCCTGATGCGGCTCTGGGGTGGCTCAGCCCGACAGGTCTGCGTGCGCAGTGCAGGAATGCACGGGAGGTGTTAGCCGCTCCCCCCACGTAAGGCGGCTGGAAGTTCAGCCTCGTCGTCATCTTTCCACGGTAAAACAAGCAGAATCGGCTCTCTCCGCACAGACAGCGTTTCGGCAGGTTCCGTGTTTCCCGTCAGGAGTGGGCAGTGGCCGTGGCTGAGTCAGCTTCCCGGGGTGGGGGACCCTGCCATCGGGATTTCTGCAGAGCTCTGATGCCGGTGTGTGACTTCACGGTGCAGATGAAGCCGAGACAACGCCAGCGCGCCCAGGTCTCAGGCGGGGCGGAGCAGCCAGGCAAGGGCACGACGATGTCGGCCCACCCGGCCCCTGGTGAGCGGGTGGCTGAGGTCCCAGGAACCCCCAGGCCTGAAGTGGGGTCCCTGTTGTGCTGCTGTTGCCATGGCAACTCTCAGGCATGTGACACGGGGGTGCAGGGGGCTTCCTCACCCATGCTGCGCCCAGGAAGCAGCCTCGTGGGGACGCAGGGCCCCACAGGCGATGCATTCAGAGGCATCCGCTCTCTCAGCAGGCATTGAAGGTCATCAGGTTAATGGAGGGGTCATTGCAGGAGCTGGGGGGGGGGGCTCACTGAGTTAGTGACATCCACGCCAAACAGAGGATCACACCTCTGTTTCTTAAACTTTAATTATAAAAAGTCATGCTGCGACTTAGACTACTCTGTGGACGGCTTTAGAACACCTTGCGTTGTTTGCATTTTTTAGAAGAATAAATGGTGATGGGGCAGGGAGCCTGGTGGGTAAGACTGGCACGCTCTGTGTGGGCGTGCCCAGCTACTGTACGCCCACAGCTGGGCTGCGCTTCTGACCGCTTCCCTAGTGGGGACCCCAAGAGGCAGCAGTGATGTTCAGACCATGGAGTTCTCTCACGGGGGAGACTTGGATTGAGTTCCCAGCTCCCTGATTCAGCCCAGGCTAGCTCCAACTATTGCCAGCATTGGGGGCCGGCTGTGTGCATGCCTGGTGTGAATCGGGGGTGGGGTCTCTCTCTCTCTCTCTCTCTCTCACTCTTAAATACACGTTTCAAAACTTAGTCAATACTGAAGTATGTTTCTAAATCTTTTAGGCGAACATATTACCTTATTGCAGACTAAACACTGGTAAGAGTGATGAGACCGTCACGGCTTAGGTGAATGGTTCCCAAGTTCAGTCTCATCACAGTCACCCGAGAACTATCATGGCAGAATTTCTTTTTTTTTAGATTTATTTATTTATTTGAAAGAGTTACAGAGAGGCAGAAAGAGAGAGAGAGGTCTTCCATCCGCTGGTTCACTCCACAAATGGCCACAATGGCCGGAGCTGCGCCAATCCAAAGCCAGGAGCCAGGAGCTTCTTCTGGGTCTCCCATGCGGATGCAGGGGCCCAAAGACTTGGCCATAGCAGAGAGCTGGATTGGAAGTGGAGCAGCTGGGACTCAAACTGGCACCCACTTAAGATGCCGGGACTGCAGGTGGCTGCTTTACCTGCTGCTCCACAGCGCCGGCCCCCGATGGCAGAATTCTAGTGGGTGTGTCAGATGAGCCCTGAGAACATTCCAACAAGCCCCTCTCCAGGTGGGGCTGATGGTGGCCTTGGGGATCCACATGTTGGAAATCCCATGCTTAGAAAGAGCAAGAGGGAACGGCAAGGCACTGGTGCCCCAGAAAACTGGTGATGTGTGAGCACGGAGGATGGCAGGAAGGAGTTTTGGGAGGGGCTGCAGCAGAGGGACCTGTGGTCTCTCTCTTGAGCGTCTGTCCCTTGGACTCAGGGGACTCTTACCCAGCACCTGCCGATCCCTCCTGTGTCAGGTGTGCAGTCGGCGCCTTGTCACCCGGAGTCTCCCATCCTTAGCACCAGCGGCACCTGTGCAAATGTGCACCTGGCACCCAGGGCCTTTTCAGGCGGGCGGCTTGTCTGTCCATGAGCCAAGCAGGGTGCCTGTGTGCTGGGCTTTTCCAGTCTCTGTTTGTAAAGCCGTTGTGCTTCTCCTGACCGGTCACCGTGGTGAGAGATGAAGAAGAGTGTGGACAATGGCAACAGGCCCATGTCTAGGAGAGGGCAGGGGGCCTCTGTCCACCCCCAAATACGTGAAGAGCAGGCCCAGTGCCTCCCTCGTCCTGCCCCGTGCCCAGCATCCAGTTGCGGCTGCTCTCCCTCTGGCTGTCCATCCTCAGGCTCCAGGCCAGCACCGTGCTCACCAGATATGTCCTTTGCTAATCCCAGCACTGCCAACAGGCGGCGGTAGAGGGAGCGCAGAGGGCACCGCTTTGTGCCCTTCCTCCAGCGGGACCCACGGAGGCGTGTCTGTCCAGTCAGCAGCATGTGGCCCCAGTTTCCTTGTTCTCTTTACAGATTCATTGAAATTTGGTTGATATCCAAAGCGAGAATGCATTTAATGTGTACACCCTGGTGCACGTGGGCATAGTCACACGTCCACGATGCCACTGACACCTCACGGGCCTGCGCCTGGCTGCCTGAGGTCGCTGTCCTCGCCCGCTGTCGCCTGCTCAGCCTGGAGCATTGACTCCAGGCTCCTCCGTGTCCAGCAGAGCCACAGAATGCCTCACTCATAATGGCCAAGGTGAAGGGAAACCCGGGCATCTGTTTGTTCTTTTCTGTGTTTGTCCATGCTTCTCCCTCTCCCACGGGGACGCCGTCAGCTTCCCCTGCAGAAGTCTGCTCGCTGCTCCCAGCCTGCAGATCCAGATGACCCCAGAGTCCTTTGGCTTCCCCCGGCCCCAGGGCGCTGCTTCCCACCACGACCAGAACCTCTTTTTAGCCTTTTCAATCCACCAGCATCCATGTGGCCCATTCTGTGCCGTAACCTCTATTGCACGTATGGTTTCTTGCTGTGCTGATAGGAGGCTGGCAAGAAACCCACCGGTATGCCTCTCCCTACCCCTGGAAGTCTCTCCCCCGGGAACGGACCCTTCTGCATGTGAGCGGAAACCGGGCTCCCGAGGCCAGTCCGGAGGCAGGTCAGGGGAGCCAGGCCGGTTCCGTCACCTCCTCCTGCCCCCGCCCGCTCTCCTCTTCCCGACCAGGACCCTCCACCCTCCTGGGAGTGGACCTGCGGTGGCCTGAGGAAGGAACCCCAGGGCCCCTGGCTGAGTGGGATGCAGACACAGGAGTGTCCCACAGAGATGCCCCTGCTGCCACCCCACCCTGAAGCCGTCTCGCTGTCAGGACTCCAGGGGCAGCCCCCAGCAGACTCCTCCCCTGACTTCTCCCCAGGTAGAAGACCCAGATCCCGTTCTGCAGCTCTGCACGTGGTGGCGCCGTGGGTCTGATGATGTGGTGAGCATTGAGGCCATGCCGTTAGACAGTCGCCTGGCCTCGAGGGAGGGTGGCTAGCAGCCAGGATCTTCTGTCCCTGCCTCTGGTCCTGGGGCTGCAGCGCAAGGGCAGGAGCCAGGCTGGCTGAGGTGCCCAGGCTGGGCAGCCTCCTCGCTCAGCCAGGACCCAAGCCCCAGCTGCCCTTACCCGGGAGATGGCTGCTGTACCCGGTGCGCCCAGCGCAGTCACAAATGTGAGACCGGCCCCCTGGGACGCGGCTCAGCATAACCTTGCAATGGATAGACTCACCTCCTCCAGCTTGGTAGTTTGTATCCTTCTCATGTACCATTTAGTTTTGTTGTTCGCTTTAGCTTGATATTTTGATTGTATTTAGTTAGAAGAGGCAGACAGCGAGCCATTATTTTCTTCCAATTTTCTCACTCAGTAACATCTTAAATTGGTCTGGTATTTTGAGTCTACAATGGAAATGCACAGAACATATCTGATAAAATTTAGGTTGGAAATCGTTTCTGGATAATTCTGAGTGTGGAGAACAATTTAACTGTGGGGCATTTGAGACGAGCCTGTGGCAGTCACTTTAAAGGGACCATAAACGCATTAATTTACAATGAAGTCTGTTCAGTTCCCTGAGCTGCCTAGATTGGATGGAAACAAATCCAATTCTGAAACGCTTTTGAAAAAAGAAACATTTCTGAGAAGCAAGATATTGGGGGAGATCAGTGACCTTAAAGATAGTCGTGTTTTGATAATCTAGGTCTGCACTAGTTATGGGGAGGCGAGCGAGTGGGTGCCCCTTCCCACTCAGCCACTGGGCGATGAGCACTCTGTCAGCCCAGGGAACGCACGCACGTTTGGTGTCGGGCGCCTCAGAGTCGCAGACCACAGTTTAGTCAACACCCTCGAGCAGTGAATAGATGCTGAATAATATTTTTCAGCTATTAAAACATGGAGTACACATCTTGCAAAATGAATTTGTTCTTTATTGTAGTGTTTCCAGCATAAACTGCCAAAACTGCTGGGCAAAAGATGAGTTTAATTTCCTTGGCTTTGGAATCTACTGATGACCCGTTGCCGAGCACCGAATTTATTTCCCTAATCCGCACACACACACACACAATAAGCATGGGGCTTGCTGTAATGTGGTTTATATGTCATGGTGCCAAAACCGTTACCCAAGTTAGAAAGCACAGGGAAAAATAAGCTGTATTTTCTAAGAAATTAGCCAAGTCTCTACTTATGAATAATTCATAGCTTGCCAGTGAATTGACGGGTGGGGGAGGATTTTACATTTTTTGCATTAAAAATCAGTCATATGGCTTGTCTCCGTTTTGTGCTTCAAAGTAGAGTATTATTTGAGGAAGAGTCATTTTATTTTTAGTCTCCGTAGATTATGTAAGCCTTGCATAACGTTGAACAAAAGCCATCGACTCAAAGAAGCCACATTCAGCTCATTGATTCTTTTTTCTCAAAGATTTATTGCTTTACTTGAAAGACAGTTACATAGAGGGAGGGAGAGAAAGAAAGAAAGAGAGAGAGATCTTCCATCCACTGGTTCACTCCCCAAATAGCAACAACTGGGGCTGGACCAGGCCAAAGCCAGGAGCCTGGAACTCCATCCAGGTCTCCCACCTGGGTGGCGACGGCTCAGGCACTCGAGCCATCTTCTGCTGTCTTCCCGGGTGCATTTGCAGGGAGTTGGGATCAGAAGTGGAGCAGCCAGAACACAAACCGGTGCTCACATGGGATGCTGGTGTTGCAGGCAGTGGCTTAACCCGCGGTGCCACAATGCCAGCCCCAGTTCATTGTTAATACCAGTTCCAGTATACACAAACATCCCCCTGTGGCCATGGACCTGGGGAAGTGGGTCTGTGAGCACAGTCATACTCCAGTGAGTATTTTACTGTGTGGGTTTCACTGACTTCCAGGTATCTTTTTCTCTCATTGTGCTGAAATGCCCAGTTTAGTTGCTTTGAATTGCATTATGTGGTAGAGTTCAGTATCCTGTATTCACATTTCCAAAAGCAGAATCCATGAACCAGCGTCCACTCCATCAGGACACAGCCTGCAGCATTTTGGGTAGTTGATTTCAGTCTCTCTGGAAGGACAGTCCCTGTGCCTGATCACGTGCGCTTGAGCCACTGGCAGGTGTGGTTCCAGTCCCTCTAGGAAGCTTTTTCCTTCCTGCGATGGACAACGCCACACGGGAGCCCCAGGCAACCCTCTGCCCAGGGTCTGTCGTGCAAATATGTACCCAACTGAACCAAAAAATTCCATCCAACACCCAGAACCATGATCAGGAAACCCCTGGGAGACGCCAAGGACAAGGCACTCTCAACACATGGGCCTCAGCAGCCCCGCTCACCGAGTGTGAATGCCTGGAGTTGCGTGTGGTGCTCTTCTCTCAGGAGAAGGTACTTGGCAGCCTGGGTGCTTCTCCCCCACCCTCTCTCAGCACCCAGTAGAAGGTCAGGAACAGGACCTCAGTCACTGCAGGCAAGCAAGGGGCCCACAGTTCTTGGGTCCACGTAGTTCCCAGTGGGCTCAGATGTCGCAATCCTCAGCAATGACCCTCAGCAGGAGCGCTTTAAAAACCCTGATGGAGGGGCCAGCGCTGTGGCACAGGGGTTAACACCTGGTCTGCAGTGCCAGCATCCCTGTGGGTGCCGATTCGAGACCCGGCTGCTCCACTTCCAGTCCAGCTCTCTGCTACGGCCTGGGAAAGCAGTGGAAGACGGCCCAGGGCCTTTGGCCCCTGCACCTGTGTGGGAGACCCAGAAGAAGCTCCTGGTTTCGGATGGGCGCAGCTCCGGACATTGCGGCCGACTGGGGAGTGAACCAGCAGATGGAAGACTCTCTCTCTCTCTGTGTGTAACTCTTTCAAATAAATAAATAAATCTTTTAAAAAAATCCTGATGGAGATGAAAAGTGATCATAGAATTCTATATTTTAAATCCAACGTTCTATAATCAAAGAAAGGAAAATATGGAAATAGCTATTGATAGATTCCTAGCTAAAACTTCACTGACCACAGAAATCCTCATGAGACTTGACAACATTGTGTCTCCATCTCTTTGAACAGATGTTTCCTTGTTTACAGTGAGACAAAGAATAAGTCTACATCACTACATAACTGACAGACACTTCTAAATGTTAATTCACTGAAATTATATGAAAATATAGAAAATTATTATTTTTCACTAGTAATATGGATGTGAGTTCTTTTCTATCTATATGCAAATGTTAGATTCCTTTGCCTACCATTTTTTGCAGTCTTGTAATTTTGCCTATTTCATAAAATTAATGAAGTTTTGTGGAGATAGTGAGACTTTTCCGTGGACATCTGGGATGCTCCATCCTGAATGTGAATGTGGCTGTCGTGTGCTCTTCATCGGCCTGACACTTCCATCCGTGTTTTCACATTAAGAATAGTGCATTATTTTAATATTTTCCCATTAATACAATGTATTGATCCTTTAAAGCAGTCAGACTTACATTTGGAACACAATCGTCAGCGGCCTGGAAGCAAAGCCACTCAGGGTCTGTCATGCAGTTAAACCGGCAGCTTTGCCTCTGGTGACCTGCAAGCTGACCTCTGCCCAAGAGCTTCGGGCCGAGTTTGCTCTTTGTGATTCCCTGGGTTTTATTTCATTGTCTATTTGTTAAATGTAGTTTAAGCTCTCCCTGAGCAGGTAACTGTATGCTTTTAGTTTGGTGCTGCTTAATAGGAGATTCTGAAACATGTGGGCCACTCAGGGGAACCTGGCCAGAGGACGGTTGCTGTAAGAAGAAAGATTTCTCTTCTTAGGCTCTGTGCTGCAGACCGAAGCCAGAGTCAGCAGTGCCTCCATGGGACTCGGAAGGTGGGGATGCACCGAGGTGCACGGCTCGTGTCTTTCACCTGTGTTCCTCCTTGGCACGAGCTGGGGAAGTCAGAGGCTGTCATGTGACCTGGCGTGTGACCCTGCGTTACGTGGCCTAGCTGAGCTTTGGAACTTACAAGGGCACACATGCGGTGCGGCCCCACGGTTTATTCCACTGAATGTCCTCCTCTTCAGCCTCCTCTCCCTAAGAGGATTCCTTCCTGTCAGGTCCGGCGAATGCGAGCAGTATGGAGGCCTGCACACTTAGTGCCTTGCCTACCCCATCCTGTGTACTGTAGCGACAAGCAGGTGTGACGACATTTCCCTTGAACACTGGGCATTGATACTGAATTCCAGTGCTGCTGTGTTTAAGCTCCAGAAGCGAGGGCACCTTCCAAGTGAACAAGCTTGGAATTGAAATGCTTCCTTCAAACTTCTGATGTATAAGAAACAAATACCAGTGCACGCCACAACAGCAATCTCTCATGTTTGATTGATTGCGTGTCTCCAGAGGCAAAAAAAAATAAAAAAGTACAAATGGCTTCTAAAGGATTTCGATGCTCAGGGAGGAGGCACTGCCTTGCATTAAGTGTTCCAGGGGCACGGCTAGCCCCGGGCCAGACAGCAAACAGCAGGCTGTCGGCTCTTCTGAAAGCAGAAACCCAGGGTCCGTCTTGCATTGTGAATGTTTCTTACAAATATGTTGTGCAGATTGGTTCAGCAGTTTCCCAACCATGGATTGAGTAAGGCTTTTGGTACCCTGGAATATACTGCATCCTCCAAGTAAATCATTTGTTCAGAGAGAGCTTGTGAGAATGTTTCAGATACATGGAAAGCCTCACTCTTAGAGCGCAGAGGAAGAGTTATGGCCACGTAACTACAGGCAGGGGGTTATTTTCTTTTAATTTCTAAAAGAGAAGGCCAGAGGGGTGGGCATTGTGGTGTAGCAGGTTAAGCTGTGGCCTGCAGTGTCGGCATCCCATATGGGTGCCAGTTTGAGTCCTGGCCGCTCAACTACTGATCCAGCTTCCGCTAAAGTGCCTAGGAAAGCAGCGGAATCTGACCCAAGTGCTTGGACCCCTGCCACCCACGTGGGAGACCTGCACTGAGCGCCAGGCTCCTGACTTCAGCCTGGCCCAGTCCCAGCTGTTGTGGACCTCTGGGGAGTAAAACAGCAGATGGAAGATCTGTCCCTGTCTCTTCCTCTCTTTCTGTAACTCTGCCTTTCAAACAAATAAATCTTTAAAAAGTAAAAGTAGAAGACCAGGAGTGTAACCCAGTACGGACAGACCCTCTGTGGGGAAGGGGAAGAAAAGCATAGCAAGTATTTAGCACTACATGGCTGATGATCTTGGCTGTATTTACCCAGTCTCCAGAGATACACTCTACTTCCTCATTTTCTCAATAGGAAAAAGATTGAAGAGCAGCAGAGCCAGACCATCTCTGTGTTCACCAGAGTAGCCGGGCTTGGTGTTTGAAATGACGCCTTCCCACTCTCATGTCCACACCCCACCCACGGAGGACGCTGGTCACCTGCAGTCGCTGTACCCAGTCCAGACGCACAGTCCCACGGCCCAGAGCTGTGCTGGAGCGTTCCCACAGGTTCACCTAGGGTTAGAAGTGCCAAGATCGACTAGTGATGTCTGCTGTGGGCGAGGAAGATGAAGGTGAGGAAGACACTGTTCCCGTACTAAACCCTCAGTTCCTGGCGGAGCCAACTTCCCCCACATGTGTTCCATTATTCCGGACCCAGGCCATTGTTGTTTAATAGTTATTAACTTTAGAAGATTTTTTTCTTGATCACTCAATAACAAAAACAAAGAAAAAATGGAGATTGCATTTATGTTCAAAAAATGTCCTTGTTCTTTTCTGGAAACAAGTGGGTGTCTCTCAGGAAGGCAGTCAGTGCGTCCTGTTTCCATGGCCACAGCACTTGGGCAGGCATCGACCTAATGAGTAATGAGAGCAGTGCCATGTCTGTTTTGTGCGCACTGCTGTTGTTGGAAGGAAACCGCACTTCCAGCAGGACTTCCCCTGAGCGCACCCAGCCCTCGCTGCAGAGTCTGAGGGGGGGAAGAGGACGGGGTCAGAGGGCAAGTCCGGACGCCCCTGTGCCAGTCCCGTTTCCAGCCTTTCCCAGACACAGCTCTCATCACAGTCACAGCCACCACTTCCCTGGCAGTCCTGTGCTGTTTTCAATTAGACTGTGTGCAGCCACTCGGCAACGGGAAGAGTTTCCAGCCCATTCTGCTGTAGCGGAGGGCAGAGCGCACGGAACCACGTCCACACCTTCATTCCCACCGCGTGTGTACCGAGTCACGCGCGTGGCATGCCATCCCCATCTCTGGGGGCAGAGGGATGCAGAGCCCGGATGGTCGGCCTTGGGCTACACAGAAAGTGTACGTGTGCAGGTACATCTTTCATTTCTGACTGCGTTGGAACAAATACCATCACAGGAGACAAAAATGTGGATTTCTGCCAACTGGGATAACCAGATACAATTAGACCTCCGATCCAGGCCTTGAAGGGTGGGGTGGGGGGGGGGGGTTCGTGGGGAAGGGTCATACGTGGAAACGTAGGTCCAAGGCCTGGTGAGCGTTCAGAGCCATGAGCCCTGGAGCGGGCACTATAGCCCCTGCCCCCCGGGGCAGAGACCATTCGTCTCCTGACACCAGATGTCCCACGCACTCCTGAGACCGCCCACTCGCAGGACTGACAACTTGAAGGGCACCAGCCACTGTAGCAGCAAACAGGAAGTGGTCACCTGCGCTGGGGTACAGCTCCATCCACGACCTCACAGTCAGGATATGTAGTGTCAGCTTTCTGTCTTCAGTGTTTTTTTTTTTTTTTTTTTCTTGACAGAGTTAATGAGAGAGTGAGACAGAGAGAAAGGTCTTCCTTTTCCATTGGTTCACCCCCCAAATGGCCACCATGGCCGGCGCGCTGTGCCGATCTGAAGCCAGGAGCCAGGAGCTTCCTCCTGGTCTCCCGTGCGGGCGCAGGGCCCAAGCACCTGGGCCATCCTCCACTGCCCTCCCGGGCCACAGCAGAGAGAGAGCTGGACTGGAAGAAGATCAACCAGGGCTAGAACCTGGGGTGCCGGCGCCTCAGGCAGAAGATTAGCCTAGTGAGCCGTGGCGCCGGCCTGTCTTCGGTGTTTTTAAAACGATGTATTTATTTGAAAGAATTAGAGGGCGAGACAGAGTGAGATCTTCCATCCCTGGTTCACTCCCCACGGGGCTACAAAAGCCAGCACTGAGCCAGGCTGTGGTCAGGAGCCAGGGACTTTATCCAAACCTCCCACGTGGGTGACAGAGGACCCAGCACTGGGACCATCTTCTTCCACTTTTCCAGGCACATTAGTAGGGAGCAGGATTGGAAGTAGAGCAGCCGGAACACAAACCTGTGCCGTATGGGTGCCGACATCACAGAAGGTGGCTTAACCTGCGGTGCCACAGGGCAAGTCCCCTTATTTTTATTATTGTCTTTAAGTTCCATCCACCTATGTTTTAGTGGCCTGAGGTCACCCTCAGTCCAGCGAGTAGAAATGCAGAGAAATCTGCAGATCTGTTGCATCTCCACTCAGAACCCCGTCTCCCACTGCAAGGAAGCGTCCGCTTTCCCCTGAGTTTCCTTGGGCTCCATTAGCAAGGAGGCCGCTGCTGCATGTGATTAGGCTTGTTGATGTAGCGCTTTCCAAGTGCAGCCCTCGGGAGTCGGACAGAACCAAGCCTCACGCCCTTGCCGTCGCCTTGCCCCTCCGAGCAGGCGAGGTTTCGCCTTGGACACTATTTTCTTCTCCCTGGCTCTTTGAACAAGTACCAAGTGGTACACAATTCTGCCTTTTAGCTGTGTGTTTGTGTTTGTTTATAATTTTTGGGTGAGAGTTAAGTAGAAGCAGAAGAATGAAAAGATTATCTTTCAGCAAAAGGTTGACACTCGCTGAGGAGGTGGCTCATTAGTGTTTATCTTCAACGAAGTCTGGGGAAATTAATTTGCCAGGCATCTTGCCTTGCCACGTGCCGCTCGCCTCACTGAAGGACAAGCTGTGTCGACGCCGGTCATGGTCGCTGACAAGACGCAGAGCCAGGATTGGCTCAGACGCCCAGACTCTCACCGTCCGCCCTGACCACATCTCCTGGCCTCCGCTGGTACCAGCTCTGTCTCCCAAGACAGCGCTTCCACCGGGGTAGTGGGGTGGGTGCTGTTCTGGGGGAAGCTGTCTAGTGCAGGGGCTGGACCTCGCGTGCAGACGGCCTCCCACTGAGGGAGAAGGCGCCGGAAGCCCCCCACACCATGGCAGGGTCCTTGCCGGGACTGGCCTCCATTCAGTGGGCGGCGGGCATTTACATCTTTGCTTTCCATTTCCACGGTCATACTTTCTTCTCTGGTATAAAAATGCATGCAAATTGCCGCATTTGTTCAATAGTTCACTTCTGTTTTGTTTTCTTGCTTTCTAATCTCTCTCTCTCTTGTAAGGCACAGAGCAAGGAAACACTGAGTTCGTGTGCATGACCGTGTTTGCTGTCTGAAAGAAGTCACTTAATTGGTACAAGAGAAATGTGGCTCTGATGCCATCCGCCCATGAACAGGATTTGCAAATTAACTTTCCCAGTGTGCTCTGGGGCAGAAAGATGTGAGGGAAGCAGCCCCGCCGCTTGGGAGTAACACAAACTCATCATCCGCGTTTGGCGCTGGGTCTCGTCCGCTGACACGCTCCGTGGCAGTGGAAGAGCATGGCTGGCCCGCTGAGCACCGGTGCATGGCCGGCCCCCCCGAGCACCGTGCATGGCCAGTCCCCCCGAGCACCGTGCATGGCCGGTCCCCCCGAGCACCGTGCATGGCCAGCCCCCCCAAGCACCGTGCATGGCCGGTCCCCCCGAGCACCGTGCATGGCCAGCCCCCCCAAGCACCATGCATGGCCGGCCCCCCGAGCACCGTGCATGGACAGCCCTCCCAAGCACCGTGCATGGCCAGGCCCCCCGAGCACCATGCATGGCCAGTACCCCCGAGCACCGTGCATGGCCGGCCCTCTGAGCACCGTGCTGCCTGCAGGGGCCTGGGTCCAGGCTAGGAGCTGTGGGACCTCATTCGTGTGAGTGGCCCATAGGGTTGTCTGATCAGAGGCTACCTTCCCTCTCCCCCGCCTCTGCTCCTCCCAAACGTGGCGTCTTCCTGAAGGTTCTTTATGACCCAGAGACCAAAGACGTCCTGGTTCATTTAGCCCTCCAGATCGGGGCACAAGAAGAGACTTACCCAGCCATGTCCCGCTGACGTCCCCTCTGTATTCATCTCGTCTCTGGATCCGGGTCGGCATTCTAGCTGGGGAAATGCGTGTCAGGCAGCCACCTACAAAATTAGGCGTTTAATCACGGATCTAACGAGAGAAACAGGAGCAGTGCCGGGGGAGTGCACGTTTGACAAAGTTTCTCTAATTATGATGACTCTAATCAGGAAGTGACATTTGTTGTGTTTTTTTTTTTCTTTTCTAATTGGTGGAATTAACTGGATAAATGAGTCATCAGAATATTGCAAATGGAAGGAGGTTCTGACTGAGAGCCACCAGGTGAGCCCAGTACTTTTCTGAGAATTGAAAAGTAGGTCAAAATGGCTCCTGTGAATCAAGCGAGTGTGGAGTGAAATGCGACCAGGCAGGCTGGTGGAGGCCAGGATGTGTGAGATGATTTGGCCACATGAAGACTCGGGATTTTTTTTTTTTGAATATTTATTTATTTATTTGAAAGGCAAAGTTACAGAGAGGCAGAGAGAGAGAGAGAGAGAGAGAGAGCGAGCGAGCGAGCTGTCTTCCATCCATTGGTTTACTCCCCAGATGGCTGTAACAGCCAGAGCTGTGCTGGTCTGAAGCCAGGAGCCAGGAGCTTCTTCCAGGTCTCCCACATGGGTGCAGGGACCCAAGCACTTGGGCCATCCTCCACTGCTTTCCCAGGCCACAGCAGAGAACTGGATCGGAAGTGGAGCAGCCAGGACCTGGACTGGCACCCATATAGAAGGCTGGCACTGCAGGCGGCGGCTTTATCGGCTGCGCCACAGCGCCGGCCCCAGAATCAGGGTCTTTGTCCTTGGAGGTAAACTGTGGGCTGCAGCAGGAGTATTAAGTAAGGGATTCAGAACCAGACTCAGGGGTTTTGAGGAAAACCTGTTAGGGAGGAATGGATACATTATTTTTGCTCAGACTGGAAATTATGCAGAAGGCTGGAATTAAGGGGAATTTCGAGATAGAAGCTGAAATTCGTGGCCAGTTGTGGTCATGGGAAGGGAGCTGTCTTGCTGCAGAGTTCAGACCTCCAGCTCTGGATGGGAGAAATCATACATTGACCTGGGAGACCCTGGAGGACGAGCAGGCTCCGGGGTTTGTGACAAGTTCCCGTTTAAGTGCTGGATTGTGCTGATAGTTTCCGGTGCCTCTGAAAATGGGCACTGAGAATAACTTGTAGGAGGATTCCTGTGCATTCCAGGTAACATTCGCAAGTGCTCAGGCTGTCTGGGGCACCGTCCTATGCAATCCAAGGATGACAAGACAACTTGTCCATGCATTCTGCCGTAACAGAACAGCCCAGGGGAGATGAGACAGGCATTGCCTACATAGACGAGGAGTTTGTTCTCTCTCCAACGCTGGTGAGAGGAATTAGGGGAAGTGACTCAGAGCGAGTGGCTACTGAGATGGCCAACAGCAGATGCCACACAGAAAGTGCAGGCAGGGTGGTGGTGTGGCACAGCTGGTGAGGCCACAGGGTAGGTGGCCGCATCCCCTGTGCTGGTTTGAGACCCGGCTCCAACCCTTCAGATCCACTTTCTGCTAATTCATCCTGGGAGGCAGCAGACGCAAGTGCCTGGGCCCTGGTCACCAACATGGGAGACACAGTGGAGTCCTGGGTGCCCGGCAGCAGCCTGGCCCAGTGGATGGAAGATCTTCTCTCTGTCTCTCTCCCCACCCTTCCGAATAAGTAAATAAACATGTTCTGAAAAAAGAAAGTCAAATAAATTCCATGTTTGCTTCTTGAAGAATGAGAAAAAAATCTAAACTATTCTTTTTTAGAAAAGATCTTTTATATTTATTTGATAGGTAGAGTTATAGACAGAGAGAGGGAGAGACAGAGAGAAAGGTCTTCCATCCACTGGTTCACTCCCCAAAATGCTGCAGTGGCTGGAGCTGGGCTGATCAGAAGCCAGGAGCCATGGAGCCAGGAGCTTCTCCCAGGTCTCTTATGCAGGTACAGGGGCCCAAGCACCTGGGCCATCTTCTACTGCTTTCCTAGGCCATAGCAGAGGGCTAGATTGGAAGAGGAGCAGCCAAGACTAGAACCAGCATCCATATGGGGTGCTGACACCGCAGGTGGAGGATTAACCTGGCCCCTGAAATATTCTTAATTCGCAGAAGTCACGGTAGGGTGGACTATTAGGGGTTTTCAAGGTGGCCAGTATTTCCCGCCAGTGGAAGTTGCTTACTGCTCCAGGCCACAAAGAGGTTCTGTTCAGAATACATTGCAGTCCGAATAAGTATTTGATTAAACATTTGTTGGAGTTAAGCAACCCTCTGTGGAAACCTGGTTTCCAACTTTAGAGTTAGCCAAGGTCTTCAGATGTGGTTTCCTACGATCAAAATTCAGCCTAGATAATCAAATCAACTGTCTGAGACAATGAATGTAATGGATCACTCCTTTCCCTATCTTCGGGAGAAAGACACAGATCAGTTAAGTGTGACGTGTATGTCGTGGTAGCGGGATTTAAGTATTCACTGACCGTCCCTGGCAGTCCAGTGAACCACACTCTCAAAACCATTTGTGCCAATGTCATACTAAATTCATTCTCAAGGCTGTTTAGCTCCTGATAGCATCTTGAATCTTTTGACCTGGGTTAAGTCCTGGACGTTTGGGCGGCTCACAGTGATCTCTCGCCGTAGCTGCTTCCACATCACTTCTGGTCACTGTGAACGCCGTGCCTTTCGCTGAGCTGCACACAGGGAGCTGTGCTTCTCCAGCGAGAGAGATTCGTCTTTACCAAAAGGCTGTGCCTTGACTCCGCATCTTCTCGTCACCTTGAAGCACAGTGGGGAAGGAGGGGGGAACAGCGCATCTGCAGACCTGGGAACATCTCCACCCCAGAGTCAGAAATGGAAACGCAAACCTCCCAGAAAAGATGGAGGACTCGCACCCAGGGTCTTTTTCCTTTTATGTATAAAGGGCATTGGCCACCTAGGTAACCAGGGGACAACCTGGCTGCATTCCTTATTATATTTAAATTTCTCACTGCCACAATCCGTGGCTCAAACAGGAATGGAATTTACAGAAAGATGGTGAAACTTGGGTTAGGGTAGAATGTGTCCCGCCTACCCTGCTGTTTGTTCAGATAGTCATAGCCAAGCAGGACTCTGTGTGCCTGTGGGTGTCCTGGTATTGCTGGTCAGGCAGACACTGGCTCTCACTCTGTGCCTATGGGTGTCCTGGTCCTCACGGCCGGCAGACACTGGCTCTCTGTGCCTATGGGTGTCCTGGTCCTCACAGCCGGCAGACACTGGCTCCCACTCTGTGCCTATGGGTGTCCTGGTCCTCGTGGCCGGCAGACACTGGCTCTCACTCTGTGCCTGTGGGTGTCCTGGTCCTCATGGCCGGCAGACACTGGCTCTCACTCTGTGCCTGTGGGTGTCCTGGTCCTCATGGCCGACAGACACTAGCTCCTACCGCATGTCTGAGGAGGATGACTTGGGGTCTCCATCACTGAACCTCTCTGTGTGCTCTGTACGGATTGATATTGGCTTACCATCATGCACTAGAATGACCTGCAGGGAAATTCAGTCACATTTATGTTTTCTTGTTGTTTGATTCTTTGCTTGCAAGCAAAGGCGTTTATTCTGTTTCATTTAATTTTACGTTGACACGTTCCTTTTGTGCCACCAATGCTTTCTCTGAGCTGCGGTGCTGTCATTTGCTTTCATAGTACCACAAACAATGGATGAAAACCCATTTACCATTACTTTCATAACATGTTTTCTTTTGCTTTGTACCAATATTCACTTAAGCCAATGTATTTATTTTAGCTATGCAATTTTATGTTTTTCTGAGCTAATGGACTATTATTTTGTGTTCCAAACAGTTTTCTGCTACATTCTGATATAGGTTATGATGTATTTGCACGGATAGAATAGCACATTTTGTCTATAAAACCTCTTTAATATCACTTTCAATGAATCACTGTAAAAACCAGGCACATCCTCCTAAAAATATTCCACAGGAAATAAGGTATTTTTCCTGCTGTGATCCCTTGGATGCTGGCAAGTCGATTCCTTGCTGTTTGCTCTTAAGAACCTTGTGTACGTGAGCTGGAACACAGGTGCCTGTTTACATGAAAGGGTTGATTCATTGAACTTTCGGAAGACTTGGCTTTACCTGGAACCCAGAGTCGTGGCAAGAGTTCAGGCTTTGCCAAGCAGGGATAGGTGCCGAGGAGGAGAGACCCCCCTCCAGCCGATGTGGACCCTCAGGAGCTTGGGAGAAGGCGCCCTCGGGGCTGCGTAAACGCCAGACTTACTCCCTGCCTTAAGTGATTGTGGAGACTTAGGCTGGAGAGGCTATTCCCTCCTCTCAAAGTTCCTGCACATTTCAACGAACTTTGCTGCTAGAAACAGTGCTCTGCACAGAAGTCAAGTGCAGTATTGGTTTAGTGTATTCAGACCGCTAGTACTCTCCGTTCTTCTAGAACCCATCAGAGCTCTAGTTCCCTCTCATCTGTGGAGAACCACACCGTCTGCACCAGGTTTGTATCCCCACAGCGTTTCCATTGCCTGGCTTCTTGAGTCCCATGGTCTTTCCGTCACACACACAGAATCCGGTCTGTAGGCAGCTGACCCTCGGAGGCTCTCCTCTGCCCAAGAATGGGTTTTCTACCTCCTCCCCTGGGGAATGGGGTTTTGGGAAGTGGTGTCTGTTTTTCTGGGAGGCCCTCTGGGTTGGGGATGCCCAGTGTCACATTTACATTCAGAGTTCACTGGGAGGACTCAAAGAATTCAGCTCAGTTTTGTCTGAGCAGCATGGCAAGGCTACACAGCCAGGTGTGAGGGCCCAGGGCCCGGTGGAGCCTGGCGGGATGCCAGGGCAGGCTTACTCACGCTTTCTGACTCTCGGGGCTACACAGAGCGCACCCTCCTGCAGCAGGTGTGTGGATTTCTACCCAGGATAGCCAGGTACAGACTTACGTCTGGGTTTTCATTGGGGGCTGCTCAGGTAGCCACCCTCGGCCAGTCACGTGCCAACATCTCAGGCTCCTAGAAAGCCAGCATTTTTAGCATAAACCCTATGATGTACACAGTCTGGGCACAGTGAGCTACTGTTATTTCTTGGCTCACTTGTTAACTCCCTGATAAATCACGTATGTTTAGCACCCAATGAATCTTTGATGGAATGGTTCAACCAAACCAGTGGACGTGTGCGTCCTCTCGCAAGGTGACTCTCATTCAACGAGCAGCGGATGGGAGTGCTGAGCTTCCAAACACCAGCCAGGGCCCCTGCCACAAGCAGAACTTCCGAAGGAAAGCCGGCTCAGACCTGCTGGGTTAGCTGTCTCCCCGCCTCCCGCCACGGCAGGTAGCTACATGGGAAGCCCTCGTGTCAGTCCGTGGAGTTGTTCGTTCCTACCCTAGCGTGGCGTGGGTGCGAGGAGGCACACGAGAGCTTGCAGAGCTGTCTCTTGGGGTACCTGCGGCGTGAGGCTTCAGGTCTTTTGAATTATTTAACCAATATAGTATAATTTTAAAATATTTACAAAGCAGGAGGGTAGCGTGTCGTTTTAATTAAACCACAAGAAACAAATGCTTTCAGTGGCTTCTGGGGACCACGGGGAGAAAACATCCCTGGTGCAAACGGTCCTCAGCCTCTGCCGTCGGTGCTCACAGGGGGAGCAGCTCTAGAACCTGTGCTTGGTCTCTCTTGTCTCATGGTCTCTGCAGACGGAGAACAACAAGATGATAACTGCAGACTTGAAGGCAGGTCGGCGCATCGTAGAAATATGGAAATCATCATATTTATCATCCGATTTTTGTTGTCAAATTGTCAACAATGACAAATGTAAATTTAACTTCTATATGTGTAGGGTTTATAGGACCAGATGGCTCAAAGCAGAGCTTCACTGAAAAGCTGAAAAATAAATTCTACCTGGCCTGGGCTATTCTTAGACCCAGCAAGAAAAATGTGTGGCGGAGAGAATTTTAACCACAGTGGGCTTCCTGGGTCCGCTCATGTTGACAGAGTCGGTAGCTGTGAAAAACAGTGTGGAGCAGACGCTGGAGAAGCCAGCGTGGCCCCGTGTGACCTGCTGCGCGCTTGTGTGGAGGGGTCACGGGCCCCACCCGTGGGAGTTCCCGCTGCACAGGTGCCAACTTGTCTCTAGGTTGCCCCGATCCAGACTTTGTCACATTTCTTCATAAACTTCAATGGCTCTGGGGACCATAATGACTGCTAAGCTCGGTTCCAAACAAGACCCTCCTTCCAGGAGGAGGAGGGAGCCACTGCCAAGCATACAGGGGGGGGAGGGAAGTAGAGGAGGTATGAAAGGAAATAAACACAACTTCAAAAAGCAAAGAACTCAGGGGCACTGGGAGGTCCCACGCCACATCTCAGATTTTGGTCTGCATTACGATAAATATTATTACTTTTACCCCATTAATGTTCCTACCTTTATATGACAAACAACAAAGAGAACTTCCTCTCTCAATGATAACAACTCTAAATTTTACTTTAAATTCTCATCTTCACTCAGTGCATGATTTAAAAAAAAATCAACCCAATGTGATGAGCCAGATAGGGTAGGATTTTGTAACTCGTGGTCTATAAACATGTGTCTGGCACTAGGAAGGCTGACATTTAAAGACAGAATAACCATTTTTAAGTTACGTGAACATCCAGTACTTTATTTAGATCTCCAAGAGCACACGTTCAGTCTTCTAAAGAGCTCAGCTGGGGAGTAACTGCATCGCATAGCAGCCCTCCAGGGCTCAGATGACAGCCAGGCTGGGCGAAGAGTTACAGCAGAACACTGGGAACTTGTCTGGGTCGAGGACGATGCACAGGCACGCGGAAGGCGGAGCCAGCGCACAAAGCTTTCTGAGTGCATGTTCATGGAAATGGCCTATTGAGAAAACAGCATGGATTTCAACAGTGCTCGCCTCAGAATTTTCACAAGCTTTTTGAAGTCCCCACATACTTCTCTGGGCATGGCACCTGGAGCGAGCCAGCGCTAACTCAGTGTGTGCAGAAGCTGCACTTTGAGGTCTCCAATGAGCTTCCCCAGCACCTCTCCTGGCCTCTTCTCACTGATCGGGGCAGAAGGGACGCTGTCACAGGGGTCTGCAGGCTGCTTGTCACAGATCTCCTTACAGAGCTTGCTCTTGTCACAGTTCTTCTCTCTTCTCAAGAGCTGTGGCTAGAAAACCCCACCGGTCGATAGTTTTTGGTTACAGTCTGTCGGTTTACAACTCGATTTTCCAAAACCCAGCTACTGAGCTGGAGACCCAGCACCCACCTCACGCAAGTGCAGGCACTGCACGCGCGTCTCTGTGCAGCAGAGGCCCTCAAAGTTCACAGCTGGAAAACGTGCTTCCCCGTGGTGTGCACTGAGAACCAGTGCGTAACCAGCGCAACCCGAGAGTAGGTGCTTGAGGAAGTGGCCATGGTGTCACGGGAAGATCGGGAAGATGGCTGCAGGAGAGCCACAGAAGAGCTCCCCTCTTGGCTGCACACCTGTCCCTTCCCTCCCAGGGCGGAGCAATCTGGTCTCCAAACAAAAGTCCATTTGTCCGTCAGAGAAAGTGGCTGGGCCCTCACTTAGGGGCAGTTCCAGGATAGTCCCAACCACTACAGTGTATTTTTCCCTCGCCAGACCCTGGTTTATGGGTGGTCATGTGACCTGGTCCTGGCCAATGAGGGGCAGTGGGAAATTTGCTGGGTGATTCCTAACACTGTGTCCTCTTACTGATCAAAGGAGCCACTGGGAGCCGTGCCAGCTGTTGACAGACGCCTGGAGCGCCGGCAGCCGTTTTGCCGAATGACAACCTGAGGACAGCATGGCAGAAGCACAAAAGGAAGCCGAATCTCAGCTGACGCCTTTGGGCTGCGGTGCCTCACCCTGCCCTCACGTTCTCGGACCCCCTGCCACGATCCTTGATGGTCAGTCTGCAGGATGCGCTGCGTGAGGCCGGAGTTCTGTGTCCTGTGACTTGCAGCTGTTAGCATGGGGCTTGTGTGCCACTGAGTGCCGGGAACATGCAGGCCTGAGGCTGCGTCCTCGCTCTTCACGCCTTCGAACGGCCACCCGGTGGTGAGGCAGCCGGGGGAGAGAAGTCTCCCTGGGACAGCGGTCAGCTGCACGTCCAGTCTTCTGTGCAGCTGGGGCTCCCACAGCCACTGCCCGGCACGCCCCGGCCTCACAGTGTCTGCGAACGTCGCCCATGCTGTGCTGTCTGGACATGGGACCTGCAGGGTTTAGATCCCAGCTGGGACCTCAGGAGGCCCTGCACAGCGCGTGAGCCTTGAGCCTCACTTTCCTCCCCTGTGAAATGGAGATCCCAAGAGGGTCCTCACTGGTTGTTGGAGCGAGTTGGTAAGTTAACACAGGTTCACCTCCTGCACCCTGCAGAGCGGGTGCCCGGCCAGTTTGCATCATTGCTGTGGCTCCCTTTTACGTGACCCAACACTTCTGATGCTGTAGCACTTTGCAGGGAGACGAAGGGGAGTCTCCGTTTTGCAGCTGAGCTCCGCAGCCCGACGACACAGACAGTTGCATCACAGGGACAGAGAGTCGGGTCCTGGGCCGCAGGCAGGCTGCTCCTGTGAATGGCAGCTCTCCTTCCAGAGGTAGCTGCAACTTTTTTTAAAAAAGATTTATTTATTTACTTGAAATTCTGAGTTACACAGAGAGAGAGAGGAGAGGCAGAGAGAGAGGTCTTCCATCCGCTGGTTCACTCCCCAGTTAGCCGCAATGGCTGGAGCTGCGCCCATCCAAAGCCAGGAGCCAGGGGGCTCTTCCAGGTCTCTCACATGGGTGCAGGGGCCTGAGGACTTGGGCCATCTTCCACTGCTTTCCCAGGCCATAGCAGAGAGCTGGATCTGAAGTGGAGCAGCCGGGACTAGAACTGGTGCCCATATGGCGCTGCAGGTGACGCTTTACCCACTACGCCACAGCGCCGGCCCCATAGCTACAACTTTTACTCACAAAAGTGACAAGGGATTTGGGATGTCGTGACCAGAAAGAAGTGTTAAATGTTTGAAGCTGTAAGTGTATTTACCCTGATTGGACATTAAACAATGTACACACTACCAGGAAACCACAGAGCACCCATAAATGCATGCAATTTTTATGTCTTTTAAATTGTTAGAAAAACCTGTTGGAGGAGTGGATGTTTTGGTGCAGCAATTAAGATGCTTCTTGGGGGGCCAGCACTGTGGCACAGGGGGTAAAGCCACCATCTGTGATGCCAGCATCCCCTTTGGGCATCAGTTCAAGTCCTGGCGGCTCCACTTGTGATCCAGCTCCCTGCTAATATGGCCTGAGAGTAGCAGCAAAACATGGCCTGAGTGCTTGGGCCCCTGCACCCACCTGGGAGACCCAGACCAAGTTCTTGACTTTGACCTCCATCCCGACTTGGCCCAGGCGTGTGGGAATGTGTAGAGTGGGAAATCCCATCGAGCCAGTGGGAGACTAAACAGTGTCTTGTCCAGTGAAGGAGTGAAGGGCTGGAACATGCAGCATCAATGCTGCCACTCCAGGACTCGGAATTTGCTCACTCACCCGACCTAAATCTGAATTCCCCCTCCCTTGTCTTTTCTTCCAGCCCCACACGCCAGCTGGGGACCGACTGGAAGGCGGATGCCCCAGCGCCCATCTCGGTCACTGATCCATTTCCACCTCGGCCCTCCGGATCCACCTTGCACTCATCAGTATGAATCCTTAATCACAGGTCACAGGCAATCATGGATAGCCTGAGCTTTGTCTTAGAAGAACTAAAGAAACTATAGAAGTGTGATTTGTTTTTTGCACAAATGGTAAAAATGAGAGGGTTATCGTTGCATCATTGCAATGCCCAAACAACACAGTAAGGTAAACTTTCCTCTGAGTCTGTTTTCTTACAAATGGATGGTGTGTTGGGTCTGACTTGTGGTTCTCGCCATGGTCAGTTTTGGCAAAGTCCAGAGACATTTACACGGGCAGTGAATTTACCATTCTAGACCTCAATTCCATTATCTTGGAAGACAGGTGCATGCCCTCACACTTCATATAGAAATGGTAGCCTCGTAAGGTTGTTGTGAATAATAAGTAAATCAGTACACAGAAAAACCACAGTGCCCCTTGCTTGTAAATGCTTAGAAGTGCCAGCTATTACGGTTAGGTATTCAGATTGAATTAAGGGAACATCAGTGTGGTGAATTAATTCGATTTGTAATGTAATCTGAGTTCATTCTACTTGCAGTCAAATATGAATTTTTATTAAGCCATAAGAAGCCACAATCCATCTAAATGAGCCGTTTCCCGACCTTGAAACACAGAAGCAGGATCAAGGATTCATACTGATGAATGCAAGGTGGATCCGGAGGGCCGAGGTGGAACTGGATCAGTGACCGAGATGGGCGCCGGGGCATCCGCCTTCCAGTCTGTCCCCTGGGTCAGGATAAAAGCCCTTGGCCTGCTGCCCTGCACGGGACGTTAGTCTCCACGGAGCAGCACATGGGACGTCTCTGCCTTGTTGAGGGGAAGTTGGAAATAAGTAAATAAGTGAGTACTCTCCTGGGAGCAGAGCATCCCAGCGAGTAAGAGTTGACACCAGTGGGTCAGCAAGAGGGGCCACAGAGGCCGTCACGTGTCACGCCGTGCAGACAGGATCCGGCTTCTAGAACGACCCGAGCTCAGGGCAGGCCTCGTGGTGCAGCAGCTGAAGACAGCACCTGGGTGTCCACGTTTTATATCAGTGCTGATCCGAGTCCAGCTACTCTGCTTCAGACCCAGCTCCCCACTGATGTGCCTGGGAAAGCAGCAGATGGCGGCCAAGGAAGCTGAGTCCCTGCGCCCACGTGGGGACCCTGATGGAGCGCCTGGCTCTCGGCTTCAGTCTGGTCCAACCCCAGCTGTGTGGCCACTTAGGGAGTGAACAGTGGGAAAAAAGATCTCCCTCTCTCTCTCTCTCTGTCTCTCTGTTTCTCTCTCTCTCTCTCTCTCTCTCTCTCTCTCTCTCCCTCTGCCTTCAAATAAGTACATATTAAAAATACGTATCATTCACAATCCCAAAAAGTATTTTTAAAAAAATACCTGAGCCCAAAGCTGCCCAGGTGTGTGTGTGTGGGGGGGGAGCGGTGGGGAGGACCACAGGGTACAGTTTCAATGAGGATGAGAAAGCTGGGCAGAGCTCCTGCACCCTGCTGTGGCACTGTCGCTAGTGACACTGTGTCAGACACCCACAGGTGGCCAAGACAGGCCCGAGTGTCATGAGATGGCTCTCACGGTGACTGTGTGAGGTGATGCGGGTTTTCACTGGCGTCACGGTGCTAAGCAGGCCTCGGCGTGTTCCCAGATCAAAGCTTGGGGCGGTGTACCCTAAATAGGCACAGCACCTGCTTGTCAGTTCTGCGGGTTAAAGCAGAAGGCGGGGCTGCCTGGGCTGGGGTCCGCTCGGTCAGCCTCCTGCTGCTGGGGTCCTGCACCTGAGCTGGGTTAGGGGCTGCACCTGGCTTCAGGGTTCTCACGAAGACTGAATGCGCTGATTCAAGTGCCAGCTTACAAGAGCGTCCAGAGGGGCCCAGCGATGCCGCAGGTGCCCGGTGAGGCGATGTGCATCTAACATTTGGGTCCTCACACTCCTTGGTAAAATGGGGCTCTCATATGGCCTGCGGGGAGTCCACGGAAAGGCGCGTCCTTGGGTGCGATGCGCAGTCTTTTCACGCTGTGCGTTTCCACAGAGGGTTCTTGCAGGTCCCAGGAACCGTTCGCATAGCTGGCGCTCCTGAGTCCCACACCGCACCGGCTCTGCTCCGGGCACCGGGCGGGCAGCGCACCTGGGCGGACGGCAACCCGGGTTCGCGCTGCTGCTTCTCCATGGTGCGCCTTGGGGTCGGGATCAGGGGCCCGGGAGTTTAAATCCCGGAGTCAGCGGGGAGGGGCGCACAGCCCCTGCCCAGAGGGCCCTGGGGGCGTCGGTCGGTGGGGACGGGGGCGGCCCTGGAGAGAAGGCACCTGCTTCTCCTCCCTCGTGGCTCCGCGCGTACACGCAGTTCCTTCAAGCCAAGAGCCGGCCCTCTCCTGGGCTCTCCTCGCTCCCCTGTGTCCCGCGCCCACCAACGACCCCGAGTCCAAGGGCAAGGAGGGCGGGTGCGAGGGCGGGGCGCGGGGAGCTGCCAGGACCCAAGCTCAGGCCAGAGCCTGAGAAACGGTGGAGCGGACCCCTGGGCCATGGCTCGGACCTCGGAGACGCCACGCGGTCCGCACACTCGGCGCTGGGGTCGCCCAGGAGGGGCGGCCAGAGGGGACGAGGACGCGCAGCCCCGCCAAGGTGAGGCCGGAGCAGCTGGACGCGAGTTTCTCCCGGGGACGAGGCGGGGGCGCTGGTCCCAGAGGAGCTCCTGTGCCGGGTCGGGTTCTCTGGACTTGAGGACCATAAATCTCCAGGGACCGCTCGGCCAGCCTGAAAGCATGGCAGATGGGGCGCGGGGAGGGGCGGTGGCCGGGGGCAGAGGCAGAGGCCCGGGGGCCTCTCCCAACCCCGCGCTGCGGCAGAGGTACCGCAGGTGGTCAGGCTCCGGTTCCGGCGCGGGGTCGGCCGGGGTAAATCCACTCCCAGGAGGGCGCACGTTCCCGCTGTCCGGCCCGCAGCTCTGAGCGCTGTCTCTCTTCCCCTGTTCTCGGTGCAGTGCGCTCTGGTCTCCCAGGGACAGGCCGGCCAAGCTGACTCCAGAAGGTAACGTCCGCTCTCAAGCCTTGCAGGGCTGGGCTCCTGGGAGAGGACGAAGCAATGAGTGACTGAACCTGCCAGCTACGGTGCAGCTCGGAACACACAGAACCTGCTAAGTTGTTGTAGCAGGGTGGGTGTAGTCTAGCAGTTGGATACCTGTTTTGATGACAGAACAGCCCACAGACTAATGTTGCAAAGGACAGCTCCTACTGGCGCAGTTGGAGGGACAGAGAGCAGTGGTGTTCAGCACTGTGAGAGGGCAGAGCGGGCCAGCTGGTAGGAGTTGGACTCACGGCAGCTGCCTGGACATGGAGCCTGCAGGAGCCCAGGTGTGGCCGGGGAGCTGGACCCACAGAGGAAATGCTGTGTTCCTGTCTTCCACTGGCACACCAGTGCCCCCTGTTGGCTGACCCTCCCAAGAGAGATGGGGAAATGTAGTTTTGCACGATATACCCCGGGGCCAGTGCTGGAAACCAGAGAGCAAGCTGGCAGGTGACAGCCCCAGGGAGACTCTCAGATAACAAGGCTTGTGGTCCACAGGACCTTTTCTGAGCAGGTTGTGGCTGGAAGCCAGGGGAGCAGGTGGAGGGGCCCTTCTCCTTGAGAACGCCACGGTGGTGTCGGCCTGGGCTGGGCGGGCAGCAGTCAGCCCTCTGCAGGGACGGCGCGGGCTCATGGGACACATCTGGGTGACAGGTTACAGTTAGGCAGAGGACCCGTGAGCATCATGACCGTAGCACCGAGGGAAGGGGGGCAGGAGGGCGTGAGCTGCGCGTCCACACTCGCTGGCTGGAAGGAGAACAAGGAGTCTCACGCTTATTTCCTGTGGTCCTTGGCAGGCGAGACCATGGGTGTGGAGGGTGTGGAGCGGCCTGTCCAGTGATTTCTCAAGCCCACGTTACCTGGAGCATCGATCTTGCTGGTCAGAGACCTCGTGAGCCTGGGCCTCCTCGCCCAGGTTGTCTGGTGTATCTAGAAATGGCCTCAGCCGCAGCAGTGCTCTGGGCTCTTTCTCACGGTGGCTATGGGATGGGTAATTGGCTCTCAGAGATGCCCGGAGGACGTGGCTGGCCCCCAGTGTGCGGTCCAGCCACGGGGTCTTTGTGTTTCCATCCAGGGCCTGCTCGGTGCTGGCAGAGGCACAGGTCTGGGGATGAGGCGTGTGCTCCAGGCACAGCTACAAACGAGGCTGCTATGTGAATGGAAGCACTTGGGCCGCCTAGATTCCCAATTCCCGTGGGTGGCTTCTTCCTCTACAGGTCACCGCTCTCCCCCAGAAGGACTCTCGGAAGCTCTGGCTTTTTGTGACCCCGCATGCCGGAGGATCCTGAACTCTGGCAAACTCACGGACGCACTCCCTCTTTCTCTGAACCTCCAGACTTGATCCCCACTGTAGCTCGAAACCAGGGCCAAGTGACAGATCCTGCTGTGCCGGGGCTCATTAAGTCTTCCTCATTCTCTTCTCCCAGGACTGACTTTCTTCCACTGGGTGCTAAAAAGCAACCGCAGAAATTAGAGAACTGGACGGTGCTTTATCCATAGCCAGAATGTGGGTTGTGATCGTCCCCACAACTGCTGATGGAAGAGAGAATTATACCATCTCTTTGAATTTGGGAGGAAAGGGGTGTTGACTTGTCACACTGTCGTATATTCCTCAAGACGTGTTCCTGTGGCTTCATCAAATGCTCTTAAACTCAGTATATTTTGTTGCAGTCTGGCCCTTGGACAAAACGAGGCCCTGGCAACCGGTGTTTATGGCTTTCCAGATCAGCCTTAAGGGAAAATTTACGTCGCTTTTGATGGCAGCTATTTCACATAAAGCAAGGGATTTTGCCAACACAATTGCGTTCTGAAATTTCTTATAAATCAATATTTGAGGAATAAAAATGTTTCCATAAAAGACGGACGCGTGGGAGCCCCGTCCGTGGCGAGAAGAAAGCCCGTGGGAGCCCGTCCGTGGCGAGAAGAAAGCCCGTGGGAGCCCGTCCGTGGCGAGAAGAAAGCCCGTGGGAGCCCCGTCCGTGGCGAGAAGAAAGCCTGTGGACCTTTGCTGAGCTTCAAGTTCCTCTTCCTTTTCTGGACGGCAGTGGCAGTGTTCATCCCCCCCTGGGCTCCTCCTGGGTTCCAGGAGGAGGTGGGGCCTGGGTATCTCATCCCACGACCCCTGGCCTCAGCTGAAGGGCAGAGCCATGTGGGGCTGTTCGTTCTTTCTTTTGTTTTAGATTTATTTATTTATTTGAAAGAGTTACATTGCGAGAGGAGAGGCAGAGAGAGAGAGAGAGAGAGAGAGAGAGGTCTTCCATCTGTTGGTTCACTCTCCAGATGGCCGCAGCAGCCGGCACTAGGCTGATCCAAAGCCAGGAGCCAGGAGCTTCTTCCGGGTCTCCCAGGCAGGTGCAGGGGCCCAAGGACTTGGGCCATCTTCCTCTGCCTTCCCAGGCCACAGCAGAGAGCTGGATGGGAAGTGGGACTCGAACTGGTGCACATATGGGATGCCAGCACAGCAGGCTTTACCCACTAAGCCACAGCACCGGCCCCATGTGGGGGTGTCCTAAAGATAGCTGCTCCCCACCTTACATCTCCACTCCAGCGGCTCTGGGGATGCATTTACTTGAGTCTTAACTTGGTGGTGGGATGGGGGCTGTTGACCCACTGAACTGTCTGGGTTTTGTCCAGATTCCTTATTGGTGGTGGTGTGTCAGCATTTTCAAGAATAAATTGCAGTGGAAAATTCTCCTAAGACTATCACCTAAGGCGAGTCCCCTCTTCAGCTGTTTCCCAAACCCTATTTGGTCTATGTGGCCACATTTCTGATTATCCCCAAAGGAAACCCAATACTTGTAACAATTAATTATACAAGGTGTCTTGAAAAAGTTCATTAAAAAACTGGATACTAGGATTTTTTTTGCATCAAAAGTAATCTTTTAATTCCATTCCCCGTGAACCTTTAGAAGTACCCTTGTGTATACTTTATATGAATGTGTGTGTGTGTGTTTGCATCTGTACGTTTGTACTTGCGTAGATAATTTATTCATAGTTTTGGCTAATTAATATAGTCTTGCAAATATTTGTCCTTCCAGATAAAACGCTGCCAACCTTTCTCATGATGCCACATTGTTTTCATGCCGTGGTCTTGGTGATTCATATCCCACCCGTGCTGGGCCGCACTCACCACATCATTTTTGGTGGTGGCTGTATGGGTTACTTTGGTGGTGGGTGTATAGGTTACTTGTTGCTGTCCTAGGTGCTGCACATGGCGACTGTCATCTCTTGCCCAGACACCTGTCACCATTGCTAACTCCTCAGGACGAGTTCCTGGAGGGGAATTAGTGTGCACAGGTGCATTTCTGTCTTTTGTGGTCCGACTTCCCAAGGCCCCATCTATGTCGACTGCGTCCTACTCACAGGTTTTCCTGGGGACTGAGACCTTGTCTCTGCCCTGCTAGTTCTTTGTAGCCCAGGGTCCCAGAGGTGATTAAATGGCCATTTAGGAAATGAAGGAAAGAATGCCGCAGCGACCCGCCATCCCTGAAGGGCAGCACAGTGCCAGCGCCCACTGGAGACACTTAGGGAATCCTCTGTATCTGAGAGCTTTGTCTGGAAGAAGGCGCACATCACTCTGTGTACGGGTGCACCTGTCTCACAGGGTCTGAGCTACAGCTTTGTGCTCTGAGGCAGAGGAAAACTCACAACAGATAGCGCGAGAAATATAAATCGACAGAAAACCACATCTCCCAGAACTATCAAAGTGCTACAGAGCAAAGATAACAGGAATCAAAGCCGATAGGCTGAGATTTTTCTTTCTTTACATCTTCTCTTCACACAGCCTCAACCGCTCTGCCCACACCTCTCAGATTTCACTGCTGAAACCGAATTGATGGGCGGATCTGCAGGGACAGGAACGAGCTGGGGCAGGAGAAACACTGCTGTCGGCTTCTGGCTGATGAGTCGTCCCCAGCCTCCTGCTGAGTGGTGTTCAGGGTGAAAGAGCTTGTTGAGTTTTTCCTTTGATTGGAAGATGTCTGTAGTCTTTCTGTCTCTGTGTATCTCAGCAAAGCAATGCGTGGCAGTTGAAAAAAATCGAACCAAAGTAAATGATTAGATGGCAAAAAGCGAATGACTTTCCCCGCTTTGGATATGAACATGTGCCTGTGTGTGCATGTGTGCGTGTGTGTGTGTGTGTGTGCGTGTTCCTGTGCGTGTGTGAGGTATACAACACCCAGTTACAATGGTGCTTCTTTTCTATCCCTGTATTAAGGACATGATTTTAGTCTGTCAGTGTAGCTCCACCTACCTCATTTGTATATTCAATTACCTATTGCTCCACTTCCCTAAGGTAGCGTGATTTGTTTATACAGCCTCTTGTAAATTAGCATTATACTAACAGTTACAGTTACTGATTAGTATTCTAACGTTTATTATTTATATACTAGTAATAACGCCAGGAATACTTCTTATTGATGTAGACCAGGCACGCTTCCAAGTGCTCTGTTAGGAGCTCGTGTGGTGCTGATACCATCCCAGGGAGGTGCAACGTATGACTGTCCCACGGCACTTGTGTGGAAAGTTGAGTAACTTGACCAAGAGCGTCCAGCTCACAGGTATCGGATTCAGACCCGGGGGCCTGGCTGGAGCCTGTTAGTCACTGGTTTTGTTTGTTTACGGACATGAGTGCTGCCCTAGTTAACATCTCGTGCTTCCTCTTCCTGCACGCCTTGCTATCTGGAAGTAGAGGTTCCCAGAAGTGGGAGTGCTCCGCCTTGGGGGGGACTCTGGATTCATCGAGAACCACAGAGCGGTCAGGATGAATCCAATCAACCGGCTTCCCAGGCTGGTGAGACACAAAGTGATGATGAAAACAAGCCTCGCTTTCCGAGTTACAAGATACGAAGTTGCTGTGTGTGTCTGGTGGGATGCCCAGTGCCAGTGTCCACTGGTGGTCCACTCACTGTGCGTACGTGTTTCTGCTGTTCCTGTTGTCCCCCAGTGGTCACTGTGCAGGGATCGTGTCTGCTGCTGGTCAGATGCTGGTAATGTGGCTCCCCCTTCCTTCCTGTGGAAGCCAGTGGGCTCTCCTCTGTTGCTGGGAGGCGGGCATGGCTGTGCAACCTTGACTGGCCTGGCAGCGTGACGTCATTTTATGTGCATTGCATTCATCACTGTTCCTTTGCGTTCCTGTTTGTCTGCAGTCACGGAAAATCAGGCTCCTGGACGACACTGATGCTGGCGTTGTCCCCGATTTGTGCCCATCGCAAACTTCCACATTTCTCATGCTGAGCTGTCCTCAAGGAAGCCAGTCCAGAGCTCCAGAGGAAGCCAGTGTGCAGGCCCGGGTGGGGCCACGTTTTATATATTGAACCAAGGCTCCTACCACTTGCTACCCCAGGCTCATTTCCATCTGAGAAGATGATGCCCCAGGAACGCATGCTGATGTCTGGTTTTTGGACACTTGGGGGATTTTCCTTTCCAAAAATAGTTTTTTGAGCCCTTTATATTTGGGAGTAGTTTTAAACTTGTGGAGACATTGCAAAGATGGTGCAGACTGTTTCCCGCGGGGCTCCCCAGTTCCCCTTTAATGCACCTGGTGCACTCCTGCGGGACACTCGTCAAAGCGAGGCAGCCGCCACCACGCGGTGTGAATAGCTCAGGTTTTCCACTGGCGGCATCTTCAGGATCTAACCCAGGACACCACATGGCATCTCAGTTTATGTCCCCCACGGCTTCTCCCGTTTTGATGCAGTTTCTGTCTCTCCTTTATTTTTCATGGCCTTGGTAGATTTTTTTTCTGTTTTTTTTTTTTTTTGAGATAGCATATTTAAAATTTATAGTCAAAGACTTAATGCTCCACTAAATAAAGAGTTCTATGAGTAAAAAGTGAAAGGGACCGGGGCTGGCGCTGTGGCACAGCAGGTTAAAGCCCTGGCCTGAGGTGCTGGCATCGCATATGGGCGCTGGTTCAAGTCCTGGCTGCTCCTCTTCCAATCCAGCTCTCTGCTATGGCCTGGGATAGCAGTAGAAGATGGCCCAAGTGCTTGGGCCCCTGCACCCACATGGAAGAAGCTCTTGGCTCCTGACTTTGGATTGGCGCACCTCTGGCCGTTGCGGCCATCTGGAGAGTGAACCAGCGTATGGAAGACCTCTCTCTCTGTCTCTACCTTTCTCTGTAACTCTGTCTTTCAAATAAATAAAATAAATCTTTAAAAAAAGTGAAAGGGACCAAAGTTCAGCAGGAAGTAGGCAAGGGCTATAAATAGCAACCAAATGAAGAAGTCAGTTTCACTCATATGTACCTATCTAAAGTAACCACATGTCACTTAACTATGGTAGTATGTCACACATGACAATGTGTTTGACAAAGATGTGGAGCAAACTTTGACAGCACTGCCTGTGCAGCGATACTGTTGCACACAAGTGTTTCTTCCTTTCCTGCTGTTTGTTTGGCTCCGCATAGGAGGAAGAACACGTGGTGTTTGTCTTTCTGAGTCCAGCTTGTTTCACTCAACGTGATGTCCTCCAGTTGCAGCCATTTCGATGCAAGTGATAGAACTTCATTTTGGCCGGCGCCGCGGCTCAATAGGCTCATCCTCCGCCTGTGGCGCCGGCACACCGGGTTCTAGTCCCGGTCAGGGCACCGGATTCTGTCCCGGTTGCCCCTCTTCCAGGCCAGCTCTCTGCTGTGGCCCGGGAGTGCAGTGGAGGATGGCCCAAGTGCTTGGGCCCTGCACCCCGTGGGAGACCAGGATAAGCACCTGGCTCCTGGCTTCGGATCAGCGTGGTGCGCCAGCCGCAGCGCGCTGGCCACAGTGGCCATTGGAGAGTGAACCAATGGCAAAAAGGAAGACCTTTCTCTCTGTCTCTCTCACTGTCCACTCTGCCTGTCAAAGAAAACAAAAGAACTTCATTTTTTATAACAATGCCATTCCATTGTGTATCTATATGTAATCTGTGTCTGTGTCTATGACATTTTGCCCATGCATCTGATGATGGACAGCTTGGTTGATTCCATATTTTGGCTACTGAACAGTGCTGCTGTAAACATGGAGGTGCAGGTATCTCTGAGGCCGTGTGTGGGTGGTGCATCGGGCAGCAGCTCTTTTCCTCTCTGGTTCTGGCGTCCACCACCTATCTCAGTCCTCCGGTCTTAGTGACACCACCTCTTCTCTTTGCCCCTCCGTCCCCACCAGAAGTTTTCATGATCCAGCTCTTCTTGCACGGTTGTGAGCCATGTCTGGATTGTGGACCTCTCTCTGACAGCCTCAGCATAGTTTATTTCCCCACTGGGGCTTCGACATGCAGAAGGGTTATGGGGCTGGAGAGAGGGACACTGATCCTGTGGAATGTGTTCTTCCACCCTGCTGCACAGTCTACGAATGCATGACAAGGGATTGTCTTAACTCTGCACCTGCTCGGGGACGTCCCATGTCTCTCTGTTCTGGAGACACCCTCCTCTGACTTGGCTGTGATGGACAAGGCCCTTGAATGTTCACCATCTCCCTTTCGTATTTGAAAGTGTGGTACTTAGACAGCTCCCTGGGTGGGGCACTGGCAGTGTCATTTGAGATAACGCAGACCTGAGTGATGTGGAAAGCATCACGCACAGAAAACTTCCACTCTCGCAATTAGTAGAATTGTGTGTGTTAGGAGTCTGGGATTTTGTGTGCAGTGGAAAGCACCGGTATTCTGCTTTTTTTAGAGTTAACACCTGCACCTACCTGCTGGAGCAGGTACTAATGGCGGCGAGATGGCAGGCTTGGCCCGTGTGCACCAGCTGATTTAGCTTGCTCCGGAGTGGCGTAACTTGACAATGATAGATGCCATCGGATGAACTGCGGACGGGAGAAAGGGTGGGGGGACAGGTTCCTCCCCGCTGCTGGGAGTGGCCTCCAGCCTGCCCTTGCCGATGGTGCCGTACACAGGAGCATCCGTTCGCGTGAGCACCAGCTGGGAGCCCGATTCCTCCTCCAGACTTCTCTCTCTGTGCTCGACTCTCCTCTGATGACACTGAGGCTGTGGAACACCGAACTTTGTTTGTTTGGAATCTGGTAATCAGCATCTGCTTCGCTTACACTGATGGTTTCTCGAGGGGGCTGCATGCATTATTAAACGTCGCTTCAGGAAAGGAAAATGTTTTATGTTGGAAATGATTCTTTGGTAACAAATGATAGAAAACCATCCAAGATCTGAATTAAGCAGAAAATTAATTTAAGTCTTCCTATAAATGGTAGGCCTAGGGGTCCCAGGGTGGATTTTTCTGGAAGTCACAATAGACACAGTGCCCAAGGCCCACCGTACTACTAATGGGTTCATGAAACGATTGTAATTCTAATTTATTTTACAATGAGAAGGGAAAAATCACTTTAATGATAATCTTACACACACACACACACATAGTGTGTATAAAAAGCATCCCAGAAGGCAAAGGTACCCCGAAGTCCCCATGCCACGCTCGGGATTTGTAATTTGCACCAAACTCATCGCCACGGTCACTGGCTCCCTCTCTCACGTGCTTCTTCTTTGCCTCCAGAGGCTGCCCTCTGCCTCCAGCCGCTGGGTGTGGCCCCTACCCAGTGCACACCAGCCGTTGGCTGCCCCGAGAAGAGTCCCAGCGAGGCTCTTCCCCAGGGCCCCGCACTTGACCTTGCGCCTGCCTGCAGCGGGTTTTCTTGCTCCCGGAGCACAGCAGCTTCCCAGATTCCCCTTAGGGATGAGCGTTTGGCAGGAGCGGTGAAGACCTTGGCTCCCCCGCAGGAGGACCTGGCGTCAGGCCCCAGCTCCAGCTCCCTGCGGCAGCCTGGGGGGCAGAGTGATGGCTCAAGTCCTGGGTGCCTGCCACCCAGGGAGACACCTGGGGTCTGGCCCCCAGCCCGGCCCAGCCCCGGCTCGGTCATTGCAGGCCTTTGGGGAGTGGGTTAATGGTGAGGACTGTCTCTCTGCCCAGATGTCACTCCAGCCTCCATTCGGTGGTTTCCATCCATTTTGCTTCTCAAGAATTAGCCCCTGAACAGCAGTTTTACCCTCCAGTCATGAGTAAGGTGAGCCAGGCCTGCTGAAATGCGTTTTAGAACTACGACGAGGATAAAGCGGCTTTAGGGAGGCCACACAGGCACACAGAGCGAGGCCGTGGAGTGGGCCGGGGGGGGGGGTCTAGATGAATTTTCCAGACTCTTGCCTTATAATTAAGAATTCTAAGTACAGGCTCGAACACGGCATGCGGTGTGATAAACTTTATTTACAAACAGAACAATACACAGCTCCTTAGGGAAGGTGGGCCAAGGGGAGGGGATGTCCACACCCGGCTCGGCTCTGCCCAAGTCCACAGGCGAGCTGCTGGGCCACCTGGCTTTTTATACACCCAGAAAAGCAGAAGTGTCTGCGTGGCACTGCCCCAGCCCCGGGGAAGAGGAAGTACTTCCAGGGGAAAGGTCCCCTGATTGACAGGTTGGGGAACAGGGCAACACAGAGCGAAGGAGGTGCGGCTTCCAGCAGATGAGCCGGAAGTTATCTAAGCTTCCCCACCGGGGTGTGATCTGTCCTGTGAGTGCCGGTTCCCACCGGAACAGGATGGAGACTGTGAGGAAGCCACGGAAGAGCCCGTGGGGCTAGGGCCAGGCCTTGACCTCTGCTGCCCTGCGGTCACCAGACTGGCGGGAGCGCTTGGAGGTGGCCCGGGGCCTTCCCAGTCTGACCCTGCCAGGGCTGCCCTCGGGGAGTCCCCAGGGGATGCGTCCACGTCACCAGGTTAGTGACCCAGTGCTGGCAAACGAGGGTGGGGCCCGTGAGTGCCGGGAGATGGGGGCCGCGTGTTAGGATGAGGTCAGGGCTGGGGTGGCCTCAGGGGGTGCGCGCTGGGGGACCCTTCGGGGGACACGCTGGAGGTCACATGCTGGGGGACCCCTCGGGGAACATGTGCTGGGGCACCCATGCTGGTGGACACCTCAGGGGAGCGCGCCCTGGGGCACCCATGCTGGGGGACCTCTCGGGGGCAGCACACGAGGGTCGTGCACTGGGGACGCCTCAGGGGACGCACCTGGGGGTACTCGCGCTGGGGGACCCCTCGGGGGACTTGCTGGAGGTCATGGGCTGGGGTTGCCTCAGGGCACACGTGCTGGAGGACTGGGGGACGCGCCCCTGGGGGAGAACACAGAGGTGGAAACGTGGCACTGGCGAGCCGGCCGCACCTGCTGCGTAGAGGCACAAGGGTAGATCACACACCGCAAGGCGGGTAGGCGTGTCAACATTGTTACACCCAACAAAGCAGGAAAGAAATACAAGGAGTGCACCCACCATGTGTCTGCGGTACAGCCGCAGGTGTTCTGCCGTGACCACAGCCAAGACGCCGTAGTCAGACGGAATGTTCCGCTGTTCGGAAGGAAGAGCCGTGGGGAATGGCTGCTGGGTCCCGCCACCTGGGTCATCAATATTGGATTTTTTTTTTTTGACAGGCAGAGTTAGACAGTGAGAGAGACACAGAGAGAAAGGTCTTCCTTCTGTTGGTTCACTCCCCAAATGGCCGCTATGACTGGCGCACCGCACTGATCCAAAGCCAGGAGCCAGGTGCTTCCTCCTGGTCTCCCATGCAGGTGCAGGGCCCAAGCACTTGGGCCATCCTCCACTGCCCTCCTAGGCCACAGCAGAGAACTGGACTGGAAGAGGAGCAACTGGGACAGAATCCAGTGCCCCAACTGGGACTAGAACCCAGAGTGCCGGCGCCACAGGCAGAGGATTAGCCTAGTGAGCCGCGGCGCCAGCCAATACTTGATTTTTTTAATCCGCACAAATGACAGCTTCGTATAATTCCACGTGGTGAGTAAGGAAGGAGTCTTGTGTAGAGCAAAGGTAAGTATACGCCCTCAAAGGGAGGTGAGATTAACTTGACCCTTTGCACTCATGTCCAGGAAAAAAACATAAAGAAAGTGTAGCCTTTGGGGTGAAAATGGGTTTCTCAGAGTGGGTGTCATTATTCCGCTTCGTCGGCTGGATTCCTGCCCCCAAATATTGTTGTAGAATGCTTTGTAACAACAGGCGAGCCGGCCTGCTGGGAGTGGGGAAGGCCGCTCTGGCTGGAGAACGCTCTCTGAGGACCATTGAGGTGCTTTCCCAGGACTCCACGGTTGCCGTGTGAGACAGCACAGAGGGGCCGCTGTTGCCAGAGCCATGCCGATGGCAGCCCTGGGTGGATTGCGTGGCATTCCTTCATTTTTGCTTCCAGCCGGGAAGCAGTTTGCTGCTGCTTTTCTTGCAAGGGGCTAACCAATGTGGAAGAGAGACAAAGGAAAAACAAACAGCTGCGTGTTTTCTGTGCCGAGGCGCTGTCTCCCTGTGCGTCCGCTCACCACACCCTGAGCAGGGATGGGGCCTGGGATTTCGTACTGGCAACTGCATAGATCTTGGGAGAGGACAGCACGCCAGGTAGGTCGTCTGGGGTGTGTCCCGTGTGTCAGGGGCGGTGCTTAGGAGGCAGTGAGCCTAGAGGGAAGGAAGCTGCCACAGAGCAGGGGGCCTCGGCCCGGGTGCTGCCTGCGCCCAACCTCACGACTGTGACTGCGGCTCATTGCCTCCCACTCGGACCTCAGTGTCCTGGTTTAAAATTTAGTAGACTGGAGTGGATGAAAGCCAAGGTCCGGAAAGAATAAAACTGTGTATTTCTTTGGCGGTTGAAGAATTTCTTTTTTATGTCTGCAAACATAACAAATGCAGAGAAGGTCTTGGGAGGCAGGTGAGTGATGGATGCCAGCGTGAGGGGCTCCTCACCACTCCTCTGAATCCAACTGCCGTCCTTGCTGGCCCAATCCCATCTTTCAATCACCGGAGCAGGTGACAGCCTCTGGATTCTGTTTGTTGGTCTGTGAAATGGGAGTGCTTATCTCATGTGGTTCTGCTTAGTACTGTGGCTGGCAGTCCATAAACTGCCAAGCGATGGCTGCTGTCATGTGAAAAATGTATTTTGTTGGAAAACCCATCGGCAGCCTGCCTTGGGTTACTGGTAGCTTGAGGCATCTTCTTCAAATACGGTTTTCCAGTCGCATTTTCTCTTGGGTAAATTGTCTCTTTTTATCCTCCCTGTGCGTTTCCTGTTTGGTTGTTCAGTATTTCAGGTTATTTAGTCTACGGTCACATTAACCTTCATTAGCACCAACTGAGAGTTATTCGTAAGCATGGCCATTAAGATGAACAGTGGAATTCCCTCTCCCTAGGTCCTCGGGGCGTGCTTTGGCCAATGGGGCATGGCACAAGTGTTGTGAAACCCCTTTTGAGACCAGGCTTTCTGAGGTCTTGTCACCTTAGTTTGTCCCCTGTCGAAATGTTTCAACCCTAGGAAAGAAATCCTGCATTTGCCTCCTTGTAGATAAGAAGCCACGGAGAGAGAGGCCCGGCCGGCACCACCGTCCCAGCTGGGCTGGCAGATGAGGTGCTCGTGTGAGGGACTCCAGGCAGCACGTGCAGAAGAAGCGCTGGGCTGAGCACAGTCCTCACGTGGGACGTCATCCTCAGAGCAGGTACAACGGCCGCCACGGCCCCTGTGCTCTTTGGTGTTGGTTATGCAGCGGCAGATAACCCACCGTGTGCGCACACACACACACTCACACTCACAAGCTCATACACACACAGCCCTTGTGCATCCGCACACACACATTTCGCATGACCACAGACTGGAGGCGCAGAGTAACACTGAAGTTGGGGAGGTCAATTTTTCTCTAAAAATATATTTGTTTGAAAGGCAGAGCTATAGAGAGAGACAGAGAGAGAGAGAGAGAGAGAGAGAGATGGAGAGAGAGAGAGATGGAGAGACTCTTCCACTTGCTAGTTCACTCCCTCAGATGGCCACAATGGCTGGGGCAGGGTTTGACAGAAGCCAGGAGTCAGGAGCTCTACCAAGGTCTCCCCTGTGGGTGCAGGGGCCCAAGCGCTAGGACCATCTTCTGCTGCCTTCCCAGGTGCATTAGCAGGGAGCTGAGTTGGAAGTGGAATAGCCGGGGCTCGAACCAGCACCCATGTGGGATGCTGGCATTGCAGGCAGTGGCTTAACTGGCTGTGTGATGATGCCATATTTTATGTATCTTATTGTCTGATTTGCGTGGTAAACGAGAGTAATTTTAGCACACAGAGAGGAAAACCGCATCTTAAAGGCACAGATCATCCCTGGCTGGCTCTGTGTGGTGAAGGCACCCACTGCCGGCTGCCACAGGCTGCTCTGCTTTCTCGGGCCTCGTGGCTGATTCTGATGCAAACCTCACTCGCGTTCTTGTCTTCTCATGTCTGCGGGAAGGTCGGCCCGTGCTCTCTGTGTGCAGGGACACGCGTCATTTCCCTCTGCTTCCCCCAGGGCTTTTCTATAGATTTATCTACCCTTTTCTGCATCTTTATTTCCCCATGTTTTTGTTTACTTCTTTTTCCCTCTGTTCTGTGTCATGAGAGCAAATCCTTTTATTTATTTTTTTTGTTTGGAACAGAGTGGACACCCAGAAATGTTTATTGGGTGCATTCAGTCGCTCTATTATTAATTATTCTTGCACAGAGGAAAGCTTTATTGAATTGAGATAAGTGGGCAGCAGTAAAGAAGGGCTCTCCAAGAGAAGCCACCTGATTATTAGTTATTGGAAGGCACACTGCCTGGGCCCCTGTTCTGGGCAATGCTGCAGTCGGCAAGGGCTTCTGTCTGGGGTGACGGGGGCTGTGAGGGGCTAAGTGCCTGCTGTGCACTGTACGTAACAGCTCAAGGGTGTGCTCAAAGTAGTTTAACAGTCCACAAACCACCCATTTTCATCCAGCGGCAGTAACTTGATTCATTTCCTCAGTAGAGCCCTCCCCCCTGTGTCTGGGTTCCTGGGGTCCTTGGTGGCCTTGTGTGGCCCCTGCTGCTCCAATTTGGCCACACTGCCCGGGACTGTGAGGGAGCGGACCCAGCTCCTGCCTTTCCCGTCGTCTGAACACGCAGAAGGTGTGAGTGATTTTCTGCCGGACTCGTAAGGGCACCTCAGCCCTGGGACAACCAACAACCTTGTTTCCTGCACACATGACTCTTTTTCTCCCCAAAGCCAAAGAACCTTCTTTTTTCAACCAGACAACGGTGATGGCTCAAATGTTCTGACCTCAGATGTTCTCACTACATCCTAAATGGCACTGTACGTGTCTTCCAGAAAGGTGACCTTTGTTGCTCTAAACAATCTTTTCTTTCGTTGTCTCACCTCGACTATGAGCGTCCAGACTCATCTGAGTGCTATAGGAAGTCAAGAACTGATCTTGGTCCACCTGCGTTTCTGTGGGACTCTTCTTGTCTTTTTTTTAAGATTTATTTATTTGAAAGGCAAAGTTACAGAGAGGCAGAGGCAGAGAGAGAGAGAGAGAGAGAGGTCTTCCATCCACTGGTTCACTCTCCAAGTGGCCGCAATGTACCAGTCCGAAGCCAGGAGCCAGGAGCTTCTTCTGGGTCTCCCACGTGGGTTCAGGGACCCGAGGACTTGGGCCATCTTCTACTGCTTTCCCAGGCCACAGCAGAGAGCTGGATTGGAAGTGGAGCAGCCGGGTTCAAATCAGCGCCCATACAGGATGCTGGCAGTGTGCCATAGAGCCGGCCCCTCTTCTTGTCTTGGGTAGTGCATGCCAGCATCTACGCAGTTTGGGTACAGGCTGCAGGAAAATTGCAGGAATGGAAAATACGGGAATGAACTTAGAAAAATATCTCATTCTGTGCATAATCCAGTATGATCAACGAAGGGGCTGCCGCTACCAACACTGTTCCGAATCCCCGCCTTTTTCACTTAAAAACACTTCTTGCCCATGAGGCAGGCGTCTTGCCATCCATGCAGGACCTACTTTTACACAGGACAGCGTTGTAGCAGCGGCCACGGCACCCGGACCTGCCTCTTGCTGATAGACACTCGGGTTTGCATGTGCAATTTCTGGAGGCCAACAACGCTGCAGCGAGCAACATTGCATGCATATTTTGCGTAGATCTTTATGGTTGTAGCTGGAAGGTGAGTGTCGACATAGTGCCACGTTATTCCTAAGTGTTTCTTTCTTGGTCAGGATCTGTTTTCTGACTTCACTATAAAATCTGGTGGAAAGTGTTACAGGAGACAACTCTGTCTGGAGAGGAAATGTGAGGTCAGACCAGAGAGCCATTCATACCAGGCATGCCTTCCCTTCACCCCGTCAGCCTGCAGCTCTGCTCTGCTGTGCCCCGTGCCCCGTGCCCTGTGCCCCGTGCCCCGTGCCCTGTGCCCTGTGCCCTGTCAGAGGGCCCCTCTTCGTGGCTGCAGCTTCCCTCCATTGCCCCTGCAGATACAGGCATGGAGGCAGCTCCCTGCTGTGCCAGTGTCTGGGTTGTGCAACAGCAGCTCTGCCTACTATCTTAAACCCAAGGTGTCCGTCCCCTTTATACCTCCAGTATTCCTCTGATTAAATTCTACTCCATAAGCGGACTTGAGTGGAGTCCTGCGTTCTGCTGGGACCCCTGCTGACATCCTGGAGTCGCTCTGTGAGCAGGAGGCAGAAAGAGCAGTGCCTGGGTGTGGTCACTCCTCTGTGGCACTTGGTCCCCTGCTGCAGCCCAGCCCACAAGACACCGCACACACACTGGTGTCAGGCCGTGGTAGGTGACATTGGGTCTAGAACATTGAGTGGCAGTTCATGAATAGGTCTTGGTCTTTTAATAGAAAGGCTTCTTATTTATTGAATAGGCTATTGCGGTTGCTTCCAGCGATTTCTGTGAACATTCAGTGTGCAATATTGTTGCAGAGTTGTTAAGGGAGCCTAATTCATTGAGATTTATTTAAGTTGCAATAGGACCTGACATCCCATATCCTCCTGAATTACATTACTTCCAATGCTATAAATTTTTCACTTGGTTGAACAGCAGCGATCTGCCAACTCTTTAGCTCCAGTTTTTGAAGCATAAATGGTTGGAAAATAAACGCTTGGAATATTTGGCTTAATTTAGTGAACATAGAAACCTGGGTAGAAGAGGATGACATTAAATGTTATTAATTAGGCATTTGGGGGAAACATCCTGAAGCACTATCCATTTTCTGGAAATATTAGGCCAGGGAGGAAGTATCACATTTCAAGAAAGCAGAATTTGGATGATGAGTCGCACTCCGTTTGGTTCTCACCACTTATTAATCAAAATACCGTTGGGGTCAGTGTTCAGGCACAGCAGGTTAGAACACTGCCTGCAGTGCCATCGTCCCACACGGGCGCCAGTTCAGTTCCCAGCTGCTCCACTTCAGACCCAGTTCACTGCCAGTGTTCCTGGGAAAGCAGCCGAAGGCAGCCCAAGAGCCTGGGCCCCTGCCACAAATGTGGGGACTCAGACGTGGCCCCAGTCTTGTCGTTACCCTGGCTGATACGGCCATTTAGGGAGGGGACCGTCAGATGGAAGATCTCTCTCTCTCTCTGTCTCTCCCTTGCCTCCCAAATAAATAAAATAAAATCTTTTAGAAATATATTCTTAAATATCTGTTGAAATCACAAGAAGTGAACACAGCGGCAGCGTCCCAGGGTCTCTCTGGACACCAGTGTGTTGCGTCTCTCTGCTCGGATACCCCATCTCCAGTTTCATGTGTCAGGAGACTTGTGATTTTAGGGACCTATCGGATAGCCTAGGACAGGATTCCCGTCTCAAGGTCTTTCACGGAATCATGTCTGGGAAGTTCCCTCTGCTGGACGAGGCAGCACAGTTACCAGTTCGGGGAATTGGGGCTTGGACTTCTACAAGGAGCCAACGTGCTGTTTATAACACTGTGTAAGTCAACATCTTATGTTGCAAACAATAGCACTTCCAGTTAGCTTAAGGGAGAAGTGAACACATTGACTCACGCTTGCGAGTCTTCAGTTGGCCAGACCATTCATTTATATGTCACGTGTGTGTTAGGCCCACGAGCAGCTCAGCTTATTTCACGTGGGGACTACATTCTGTAACAAACCACTCACGCCTACTACTCCCAAATCACCGTTTGTTCACACATGAACAAAGGACCAGGGATCTCAGGTGGGACGTGAGAAGGCGGCCACTGCAGAGGGCACTTCTGAGAGCCGGCTGATTTGAGAGAGGAGTTGTGTTTATCATAAAACATCATGTGGTCATTTTGTATTAATTTCCTCAACGCCGGCCTCACCAGCCTAACAGACTAAGTGACAAGGATTTAGAGATTTTCTGTCTCTTATGTTGTCCAGCACAGAGCTTGGCTGATGACAGGGATTTTAAAGTCTTAACTGAATACTTGAGAGCAGAACCAGTATGACTGTGCTTCTGGTTTCATGAGACACGTGGGAAATATCCAGAAAGTGACGTGCTGAACTATAAGAACGACCATGCACCTTTCTTCACATGGTTAATAAAATTGGGGTTTGTCATTCTAGGTTTACAGATAACCTTACAATCTAGATTTCCATTGGACAGCATCCTGTATCCACCAGGCTGTAACATTTGTCCTCATCTTAAGAAAAAAAGCTAGGGGAAAATTTGTTTGACAGCAAGAAAAATTGTCTGTATTCTAAAGATCTGGAAACAGTTGGAATTCCAGTGAGTGATGGTCTCTCCAATGCCCTTCCAGCATGGTGACTGCAGGGACGGGCGACGAGCCCTGTCGCCAGAACTCCGGGGCCCTGCTGGCTGGCGGTTCAGCTTTCCAGAGTGCTGGGGAGACGGCTTTAGGACAGTCCTCCAGGCAGGATGCAGCAGCACCCCTCATGGCTTGGAGAATGAAACCCAACCCCCTGCCCGTGACTTGGCCGTGTGAAACCCAACCCCCTGCCCAGGACTTGGCCGTGTGAAACCCAACCCCCTGCCCAGGACTTGGCCGTGTGAAACCCAACCCCCTGCCCAGGACTTGGCCGTTCCAAATCCTTCTCCAGTTCTGTCTTTCCATCAATCAGTTTATCACTCGTTCAGCTTGGCCTGCCACAGAAATGGCCACGTCTGTGGATCACTGTGGGCCAGTCGATTGGCTCTCTGCTCTCAATCCTTCACGGTCTCTTACTGCACTGGAGCTCGTGGTCTTGGCCGTGTGTGTGTCCTCCCAGGGTGCTGTCCCAGGAGTGGTGTGCCCTAGGCTTGGCTGTGGGACATACTTCAGGCCATGGAAGGTGGTCGTGACCCATTATATCAGTTCTCCATGAGAACACTCCTCTAGCCCGCCACTCCGGTAACTGCTGCCTCTGGAGGATGAAGACGCAGCCGGAGTACGGCTGAAGCCCAGACCGAGGTTTGTTCCGCAGCGCGGTCACAGCACGAGCGCGGTCCCACTCCTGTCTGCCTGGTTTTCCTTGGCTCTGCCCAGTCGTCCGCATTTCAGCTCAGGAGGCTCCCTTCCCCTGCAATGGCTCCTGCCCACCGGTCTCACTCCCCTCCCCGAACTGTTCTGCAAGAGGGTGTGCGTGTACTCATTGGGTTGGAGCTTGAAAAGTCACATTGCGTGGGGAAGGGGAGGGGGTGGAAGAGGCTCTCCTCTTTTGCTCCGGTCTCCTCCATCTGCGCTGTGCGTCAGAACCTTCTTTACCCGTTTGTCCTTTTCTGCAGCCCACATTACAATCTGGAATCACAATTCTGCAAAGTTGCTGTAATGTATTTCTTTCTCCCCGATCCATGACACCAGAGACCCTGTCTATGTCATAAAGGTGATGTGCATAGTCGTTAAAATATGGGTGGTTTGGGGACCTGAGCCGCTTGGTAGCAGAGCCACCACTGACAAGCCGTGCTGCTGACCCATCCAGCCTCCATGCCTCCCCCTTCCCAGCGGGTGCCATGATAGGAAGGAACACGTGTCCTGTGGGAGGGGCATCACTTCCTGTTATGTTAACTGTACGTATTTGTAGGGTGCGGTGTGATATTTCAGTACATGTACATACAAATGTGTACTGACCAAATCAAGGTAACTAACATTTCTATCTCTTAATCATTGCTTTGGAGCCCTCAAGCGTCTCTCTTCGAGGCTTCATACGGCATTTCCGGGCTCTGGTGAGCTACCCTCATCCCACCGGGCTGCAGGACACTAGAACGTCTGCTTTCCAGCTGACTGTGCTTTGAGGCCCATTGTCCAACTCCCCCGGTCCCTCTCCCTGACTCTCCCAGTGTCTGGCAGTCACTCTTCTACATTCAGAGCCACAGTTGTAGCTTCTACCTGTGAGAGAGAGCATGTGCTATTTGTCTGGCTGTGTCTGAGTGATTTCACGTCACTGAAAATCCTCTGTCCCATCCATTTTGTTGCCAATGATAGGATCTCTTCCTTTTCACGGCTAGGTTATTTGGTTTTTAAATATTTATTTATTTGAAAGTCAGCATTTATAAGGAGAGAGAGAGGGAGGAAGAGAGGGAGAGAGAGAGAGAGAGAGAATCTTCTGTCTGTTGGTCCACTCCCAGATGGCCACAATTGTCAGAGCTGGACCAGTCTGAAACCAGGAGCCTGGAGCTTCTTCTGGGTCTCCCATGTGGGTGCAGGGGCCCAAGGACTTGGACCATTTTCTGCTGCATTCCCAGGCACATTAGGAGGGAGCTGGATTGGAAGTGGAGCAGCCAGGACTCAAACCCATGCCCATGTAGGATGCTGACATCACAGTTGGCAGCTTTACCCACTGTGCCACAATGCCGGCCCTAGGGTGGATAATATCTCACTGTGTACATGCACTGTGGTGGAATGAGGAGATAAAAGGTCATGCTAAGATGGCCGCTGAAGTGAGAAGGTCATGCTAAGATGGCCGCTGAGGTGAAAAGGTCATGCCAAGATGGCCGCTGACAACAGAAACTGCCTGGCAATAGGCCGTGATTGGATGGCTTTGGAAACCACATGACAACAGAGCCTGACTGGCAACAGGGTGTGATTGGATGGCTTTGGAAACTGCCTGGCAACAGGCTGTGATTGGTTAGGGCATAGACCGCCCCTTGACCGGATTGGCTGCCTTGGCTATATAAGCTGCTCTACCAACTGAACTAAACGAGTCTGCAGGCTGCTCGCCTCTGGCTGCTTTCACTCGACTCCGGGGTCTGTGTGGTGACTCTGCCCCTCTTGCCCCCACCACGCTCCTCCTCTCAGAAGAAACCAACGGCAACAATGCACCAGGTTTTCTGTGCCCATTCATCCACTGACGGGTACCCAGTGTAGTTCCGTATCCTAGCACCTGTGGCATTCACTATCTTTGATTAGCACAGCAACCATTTCCACACTGTTCCCCCTTGTTAGCTTCCATTGCACTACCCACAAAGCCAGGCACTCAACCGACCACGTGTTCTTCTCACAAGAGGTGGCCATGTGACGCAGTGCTGGCCAATGAGATCTTAGAGCCATTTGAAGAGATTTCTGGAAAACTTTTGCTTTCCTGATAAAAATGATAGGTGTAACAGAAACATTCCCTCTTCGTTCTGCCATGGAGAGACTGTGATGGCTGGAGCTGCAGCAGCCACTTTGTGAATGTGAGTTGTTAGGTATGAAAATGAGAAGTCAGCAGTGGAGCAGGCAGAGAGGAACACAGAGGAGCTAGGTCATGGTTGTGTCATTAGATCACGGCCCCCACCTGCCATCCACTCACACTTTTCCTGCTGTCAGAAATAATTAGCCGTCTTACCCATGTAAGCCTGAGTTTTCGGGCTACCTGTACTTGTGTGGGGAAGTGTCAGAATCAGTATAGCAGCCAGCGTTCGGCAGGTTCCAGAAGGGGCGCTGGGCTCACCGCAGGGGCAGACACAGCTGACACACGGCAGTAAAGCAGGAAGCAGCGGACGCAGGCTCAGAGATCCACATCAGTCATCCCCAGACGACTGAATGTGGAGAGTTTAAGGTCGTATTTAACTACTGAAATGCTCTCCATATTTTGGTTTTGGGAATTACCAATCAAGAAGCTGAAATGATGTCCCCAGTATCGCACGGTGAATAAAGGGTGGGACTCAGCTTCCATCCCCGGTCCTCGGCATCGGCACGGGAGGTCCTCACCGCTGGGCACCTGCTCTGCTGCCCTCCCAGCCCGCCAGTCAAGCTCAGGCGTCTGGTAGCTCAGCGCCGTGGTTTACCTCCGGTTTGCTGTTGGCCAAGCACCAGAACACAGCATCGCTCCTCCACGCACGCTTCGTTTCCCTTGCTCACCCCGGTCATGAGATGATGTTTTTTCCTAGATTTTACTGGTGAGGAAATTGAGGCTGAGAGGTTGAGTAATTATCTGTGGGTCCCACAGTCCACGAGCAGCAGGGTGCCTTTGGCTGTTGGCCTAGAGAGCCACAGGGGAATAGCTGGCATAGAGACCTGCTCTTTGCTCCCCAGGTCCCCAGAGAACAGCTCTGCCGTACCTGAGACCCCACGGCTGCAGGGCTTTCCCAGGGCCACACAGGGGGTTGCTGGCTGAATCATGCCCATCCTAGGGTAGCCTTGCACCTGCCAGGCCTCTTCTGAGCGCAGAAAATGGGAAAGCAGCACAGACTGGCGCAAGAGGGTCAGGAATTCGCTGGCTCCGTTCGCTCGGAAGTTCATGGAAGTACAAGCGGCAGGTGTGGCTGGATCCAGCGGCTCAACCGTCTGCTGTCTCTCCGAGACATCAAGGGTGGGGAACAGGAATCTGCCGATAGGCCAGGCGGCAGTGACCTCCACAGGGTGACTTAGCAGGCGGAGCCCCAGAGGGCCCAGGCAAAGCCGAGTCCAGCACGGGGATCAGAGCACCGAGGAGGGCATCGCTGTCCGTTTTGTAACAGAAAAGCAGAGCTCGGGTCTTTGCAGGAGGTCTCTTGCTGGTCCCCTGCCCTTGGCTTTGAATTCCTGAGTCAGTATATTTCCAAAGCGGGTGTGCAACAGCAGATCTCTGGAGCTTAGGACATTGGTCTGGACACAGAGCTGAGAGCGATTAGAAAACCACTAAGCAATGACTGAATATGAACAAGGATATTACAAGTTGGAGGCTCGGCACTCCTCGATTAAACATATTAGTGAGAAATTGCACTGCATATGTGAAATCCGCTTTACTGGGAAAGTACAGACTAGACGTGCTGCTGGAATTAAATGCACCCTTCGCGTGGATTTTAAAACATCCACTTTACTGAGATTGCAGTCTGGAGCTCGCACACTTCCCAATCAGTCTGTCAAGCATAATAGCGGCTGAGGGAGGGAAGTATTTAGTCCTGTGTGAATGGGCTGGTCAGCGTGTCTGAGAGAGACAACACATGGCTGCCCGGCAAAGAGCTGGCCACGGTTAGGGTGTGGTTATGCACCGTCTCCACCCATGCTTTTAAAACCACGCCAGGACTGCGGGGCTACGGGACCAGATTCCTGACCGTGAACTGCAGGACCCCGGGTTCACGTATCTGAGTCCACCTCACCGTGCGGTCTGACTGGACACGTGGGGGCGGGCGGCTGGGCACACTCACCGTACGGTCTGACTGGACACGTGGGGGCGGGTGGCTGGGCACACTCACCGTGCGGTCTGACTGGACACGTGGGGGCGGGCGGCTGGGCACACTCACCGTGCGGTCTGACTGGACACGTGCGGGTGGACGGCTGGGCACACTCACCGTGCGGTCTGACTGGACACGTGGGGGCGGCGGCTGGGCACACTCACCGTGCGGTCTGACTGGACACGTGGGGGTGGACGGCTGGGCACACTCACCGTGCGGTCTGACTGGACACGTGGGAGTGGGCAGCTGACTGGTGCCCAAGTCGCAGGAGTGGTGGTGCTGCCCTTGACCTCACCATCCCCTGGTGTGTCTGTCAGTGTTGGAGACCACACACACACACAGGCACACACACATGTGCACACACGCACAGACATACACACACATGCAACACATGCACAGACATACACACGCGCACGCACACATGCACACACAGGCACACACACACGTGCACACACACGCACACACCAGCTATTTTAAGCCTGGATTCCTTAGATCCTGCAAGCACAGAAGAAAATGTACTCACAGTGGACTTACATTCAGCTTCCTGCGCTAGACTTTGTTCTCCCATTTATCAGGACAACACCAGTAACAATATTTTTGCATGAAAATATAATGCGTGGAACGTCTCATTTCACAATAAGTATGAAAGCAAAGTTATTTTATCCAAATTTTGGACAAAACGTTGTGACTCAGAACCACATTGCAGATACAACACAAGTGCTTGTTGAGTTAAATTTCAATTGTCTGGGGTGAAGAGGTCAAAGTCAGGAAATTATGGGCTGTTTGCATGTGAGAGGCAAACTCCAGAGCCTGAACCTCCACTGTTAGCCTGGATCTGGCAGTCGGAGCTCAGCCTGAGCGGGAGAACTGTGCAGACCTGAGGCCGTTCCGTCCGGAGTGGCCTCGCATGGAGATGGAGCTTGGTCTCCGCTCCTGTTGCTCACTCGTTCCTCTGTTCTAAGAATGGTTCGACCAGCAGCCAAAGGGTCAGGTCACTTGGCAGCCTCTGCCGTGGCAGGAGACGGGCGCAGGGTTGGCTCAGGGAAGTAAGAGGTGGAACAAGTGCGGGACCCCAGCCAGGCAGCCTCTGGTGAGTCTCTCCTGTTCCGTGACGGCAGAAGTTCCCATCTGCTTCCATTTCATTATTTAACTGAAATTCCCTAGAGGAGCTCCTCGGGAAGAGAAGGTGGATTTTGGCTCACAGCGCAGAGTCTGGCAGCCTCACCGTCTGGCATCGGGCGGCGGCTGGCAAGGGCACAGTGGGTGTGCAGGGACGAGCACACGGGCAGAGAAGCCAGGTCAGTGGGCTCAAATAAACAGCCCTCCCTCGGGAGCCCCCTCCGAGGGCAGGTCCCCAGGGACTCACAGACCTCCCAGCAGATTCACCCTTAGGTGTCGTAGTGGTCACGTCTCTGCGCTTCACCTGGAGTCTGTAGTTTGAAATCTGCCCAGAACCGGAGGACCAGATCCTGTTCAGCCCTCAGCGCATGCCTGCTGGTCCCAGCCTGCTGCGCCACACGGCTGCACATCCAATGGGAAATCCAAACGCAGAGCCATTGGCACAGCCCTCGAATTACTTCCCCAAGTGGGTTTATCAGGGCTTGCCGTCGTTGGCACTGCCCAATTTCAGAATTATACGCTGACATTTGGGCGATCTCTGACATTTCGTTTTTTAAATGTGTATTTGCTTGGCTAACAGTGGAAATGAACCAGTGCCTATGTCTGATGTGTGTGTGCAGTTCTTCTATAAATTACCTCTTTCTGTGGACTGGTAATTTTGACTAGGATGTTTGTGTTTTACTTATTGCTTTGTTAATATTCATTGTTCATTCTGGATCCTATTCTCTTTGGGTTTTATAAGTTACAGGTACCATCTTCAATTTTTAATTTGCACTCTCCCTTTTTTTCTTTTGTTTTATAAACAGATGTATTTGGCCCTAGAGGCCTGGAATGTAGAACTAGAACTTTTTTAAAAATTTTATTTGACAGAGTTAGATATGAGAGAGAGACAGAGAGAAAAGTCTTCCTTCCGTTGGTTCACCCCCAAAATGGCTGTTACGGCCAGCGCTGCACCTGTCTGAAGCCAGGAGCCGGGCACTTCCTCCTGGTCTCCCGTGCGGGTGCAGGGGCCCAAACACTTGGGCCATCCTCTGCTGCCTTCCTGGGCCACAGCAGAGAGCTGAAACTGGAAGAGGAGCAACCGGGACTAGAACCTGGTGCCCATATGGGATGCTGGCACTGCAGGCGGAGGGTTAACCAAGTGAGCCACGGCGCCGGCCCCTAGAACTAGAACTTTTTTTTTTTTTTTTGACAGGCAGAGTGGACAGAGAGAGAGAGACAGAGAGAAAGGTCTTCCTTTTGCCGTTGGTTCACCCTCCAATGGCCGCCGCGCCGCACCGCGCTGATCCGATGGCAGGAGCCAGGTGCTTCTCCTGGTCTCCCATGTGGGTGCAGGGCCCAAGGACTTGGGCCATCCTCCACTGCACTCCCTGGCCACAGCAGAGAGCTGGCCTGGAAGAGGGGCAACCGGGACAGGATCGGTGCCCCGACCGGGACTAGAACCCTGTGTGCCGGCGCCGCAAGGCGGAGGATTAGCCTAGTGAGCCGCGGCGCCGGCTTAGAACTAGAACTTTAACTAAAACAGCAGCACTGATAAACCTCCAGGCAGATTGAACAGTAATAACAGAAGATACGCATCACCAACATCAGGAATGAGAGAACGTCACACTAAACGTATTAGTGTAGGAAGGGGATGTTATGAGTAATTTTATACTCATAGTTTTGACAAGTTAGATAGCATGGATCAATTTCCAGGAAGACATATAAGCTAACCATTGTCAAACTGATAAAGCAAAGAGGCTTTCATGTTTAATTCACACTTTTAAAGTCTCAAAACAGGAAATAGCTTGTTCCGAACAGGTAGCTTCACTGAATTCCACTGTGGACGTAGGGGGAGACATGGTGCCGGTCCACTACGGACGCTTGTACATAACAGAGCAGGCAGGGGCACCTCACAGCTCACTTGGTGAGACCAGCTTGTCCTGACACCAACCCCAGACAAGGGCAGAAAGGGCAAAGAAGAAAAATCCAAATCAATTGTCCATCGATATAAATGCAAAAATTCTCAACTAATTTAATTGGCAAATTAAATCTAGCAACAGAGAAAAAGGATAGAATGTCCTAATCACACAGTGTTTACTCCAGGAATATAAGACTTGTTCAATATTCATAAATAAATGAATGAGATTCATTGTATCCACAGAATAAAGACAACATCTGATCCTTTCAACAGAGCTCTAGAAGTTGGAAAAATTCAGCATAAATTTATGACCAAAAATCTTAGCAAATTAGAAATAGAACCACTTAGACTTCATAACGACATGCCTGGAAGTCTTACTTCCCGCATCATAACGAAGGCTAACGACTGAAGGTTTTCCTGTAAGAACGGGGACGAACCAAGGAAATTCATTCTCACTCCTCCTATGTGCTCCTACCGCATTTCCCAGCAGACGAACAGGCAAGAAAAAGAAACGACGGTATCCAGGTCAGGAAGAACACAGAAAACACCCTCTATTCACAGACCACACAGCCATCTACGCTAACATTTTTTTTTGGACAGGCAGAGTGGACAGTGAGAGAGAGAGACAGAGAGAAAGATCTTCCTTTGCCGTTGGTTCACCCTCCAATGGCCGCTGCGACCGGCGCACCGCGCTGATCCGATGGCAGGAGCCAGGTGCTTCTCCTGGTCTCCCATGCGGGTGCAGGGCCCAAGGACTTGGGCCATCCTCCACTGCCTTCCCAGGCCATAGCAGAGAGCTGGCCTGGAAGAGGGGCAACCGGGACAGAATCCAGCGCCCCGACCGGGACTAGAACCCGGTGTGCTGGCGCCGCAGGCAGAGGATTAGGCAAACATTTTAATTAGAAAAGGTAGAAACAAGTGGTGATCAGCGTTTCAGTGTGCAATGTCAGCACACACGAAGGCCATGCTATTTCTATACAGAACAAGTCGGAGTAAGAACATGAAAAGGAGACCAGCCCCCTTCTGCTCAGCACACCCACTCCACCCTGATCTGTTCTTTGCCGGGAGTTCTGTCTGTCTTGGTCATCTCTCCAATGAGCAGCCAGAGAAAAGTGCTGCTAAGGAGGGGCGGGACGTCCTGGCGCAGAGGCAGCCCCAGTTCCCCAAGCACCAGGAGCACCCAGCGTGGACAGCGCTTGGCTACACCGCCTGGTGTCTCAGCACCACGGGAAAGGCTGGCAGAGGCACACAATCTTCAGCAGGGACAGAGCCCCTTAAGGTTGCTTCTCTCCAGCAATTGTGATGGTGCCCCTGGGTCTGCAGCTGCCCCGCGCCCCTGCCTGCCCGTGCCTCTTGAGAGCGTGGTGTGGACCACTCCACTGGGCTGTCGTGACCCAGAGGAGGCTTGATGTTTACCGAAGGTCTGATGTTCAAAGCAGTGGCCTTTGGGGAGGCAAGCCCTTGTGGAAGAAAGCTCCCTTCTACTTGGATGGGAGATTTAGAGAGCCAAGCTGGGTACCACTCCACTGCAAGTCAGCTCTCCCAAAACACAGAGCCCCCCCCCAATGGATTCATGTATGCCCTTGCACACGCATGAACACACATACATATAAAAATAAACATACACACGTGTGCATCCAAGCACATGCACACACATACTTACAGCAAATAAACACATACACAGTTCCCCACCCCAAAGAAAGAAAGATTTAATGGCTGAAGTAATATTCTTGGTTCATCAAAGGGGATCAGTAATTCCTAAATTGTGAGCATCATGAAGCAATTTTTTAAATATAAAGGACTTTTTAAAAATAGATCAGGAATAGACAAGATTAATATTTATAAACTCCATTGCATAGTAATGGCTCTTAGCAAGCATGTCAGCTGCCAGAATTTATGAGGTTCCTTTTCTCTGGCTCCTAGATTTATTTATTTATTTGAAAGAGTTACACAGAGAGAGAAGGAGTGACGGAGAGAGAGAGGCCTTCCATCTGCTGGTTCACTCCCCAATTGGCCACAATGGCCAGAGCTGTGCCAATCTGAATTCAGGAGCCAGGAGCTTCTTCCAGGTCTCCGACATGGGTGCAGGGGCCCAAGGACTTGGGCCATCTTCTACTGCTTTCCCATAGCAGAGAGCAGGATCAGAAGTGGAGCAGCCGGGCCTCGAACTGGAGTCCATATGGGATGCTGGCACTGCAGGCGGTGGCTTTACCTGCTACGCTACAGCGCCAGCCCCAGAATCCAACTTTAAAGACACACAGAAGTAATCTCAACTTAATTGGACTGCCTGACACTCTGACAGCATTCCTACAGCTGATTCATCCTAAAAGAGAAGAGGAGGGAGAGCCTGCAGTGCAGACTCAGTGGTAGTAAAAGGCCAGTGTCAAAAAAAGCTGTGCTCTGTCTCTTCTCTTGCTAGATTTTTCACAAGTCCGGTGCTGGGTACCTTCTCCCACACCCCTGTCTTCAGTGTGAAAGTCAGCAGCCAGCTCACGGGTCCTATCTGTGACAAGGACTTCTTCACAGTGAGAACATTGTTGATGTTTTCCAGTGTGAGCTCTCTTCCAATGCCTTCCACAAACACACGGACGCCTCTCTCAAAGCTGTTCAATACGGAGGCAGGAGAAATTGGTATTTTTCCTATTGTAGTTACGTGCATCTCAGCTCACTGACGACAAATCCGGTAGCAACACTCCCTGTGTGTGGCTCACCGTGGTCTCCCATCCTCTCTCTCCTCCCTTATTGCCGAGAACCCAGCAGTGAGCTCCGTGGGTTCCAGCCGCTCGTGCTGCCTCCAGCCACTTGGAAGCAGTGTGGCCAGAAACCAGGGTGATTCCTCAGAGAGCTAGTGCTGGCGAGACTCAGCAGCCTGGCCTGGGGCCGTCTCACACGTGGGGTCCTGCCTGTGAGGGAGTCTGAACATGTGCGCCAGCTGGCATCTGTGTGCTCTCGGGGGGGGGGGTAGCTATTTTGTGGGTGCTGTCATGTGTTCCTGGGCAGACCTGAACACGGGTCCCGTGACTGGTGACCTCCCACCTGGCGGCTGCGCTGTTCCCCCCTCAGTACATCCTTACACTCTGCAAATGTATTCGCAGTGGACTCCATCACTGAGCTTCCGGAGTTACCCTCGTTTTCCCCCATTTATTGGGGCAACACCAGTAACGACAATAATTTTGCATGAGACCGTAACATGTGGAACATCCCGTCTCTCAATCAGGGTTTCTATAGTGACCACGGCCCCTGTTCTGGCCCCAGAGACCATCCCCTGTTGACTTTCAGAGCAGCTCAACCCATCCTCCAGATGCCCCCATGGAGTCAGGCCGGGTGTGGTGCTGCCTGCCCCTCCCCACCCCCATCATGGCGGGAAATGCATGCTCCTATCTGCACGGTCCTGGATCCTTCCTGTCCTGAACCCCCTTCCCCTCCGCCTTAGAGTCTGGAACCAGAGGGCACCTGGCGCTCTCTGTAGCCTGCCCCCCCCCCCCCCCGTGCCTCCCTCCTGACGGTGAGCCCTGACCTCTCTGTGCCTTCAGTGTGAGTAGGGCTCTCAAAGCCCCGTGCCCGGGTGTTGTCACCACTCTGTGCGTCCCCTGTGTGGTCCTGCGCCCTCTTTGGGTTGCGGCAGGTGTCATGTATCTGTCCCTTCACCTCAGTGGGTGCTTCAGCCTTGGTTGACACAGGTACCTTCGCCAGGGGAGCGTCGTGGGTACCAGCTGGGAGCCAGTACGTGGTTCCTGGCAGGCATTTGGGAACTTAACCCTGGAGAAGCTTCTGATGGTAGAGATCTCCTCACGAAGATCTCCTGCGGTAGTTGTGGCATGTTTTGCAACGCTGCCCATGACCTAACTCCTCTTGTTCAGAGCGGAGGATGCCAGTATTGTGGGAGTTCCCTGGGTTTTTGCCCACAGGAATTGGGCTGTGCAGAGAAGGGGACAGGATGAAAAGGTGGGGGATTCCATCTAACCCCCAGGAGACTGAAGAGCCAGGCTGTGTGATCCAGGCTGAGCAACACCGCGGCACCGGCATGAGGGCGGGATCCTGATCAGCACTGACCATCACCAGGCTCCCTGGCCCTCATTCCTCTATTTCCTGGAGTGGCAGGGGCCCAGCCCAGCTCTGAGAGCAGTCGGGCAGGTGTGAGGTCTGTGCCTGCCCGAGGGAAGCTCCTGGTTGCTGTAGCCCTGTGGAGATTCTGGGCCGTTTCGCTCGCTTGTCTCACACATTCCCCTAGGGGGTGCTCCTGGGCTCCTTGGGTAGAGGGCCCCGCTGGGCAGGTCGTGTCCGCGGCACCCCTGTGGCATTTCAAGCTTCGCCCGTGGGTAATTGGCCCCAGAAAGGTCTCTCCCGAAGCACCGCGGAGCACAAAGATGAATGACAGCAGCCAGGAGCCAGCCAGGCTGAGTGGCGACCGTGCGACCGCTGACCTCCTGGCTCCCCATGAAAATTGCCTCTGAAATGGTGTCAGGGACAATGTGATACCAATGTGTATCACACTGCGGTTTAATCAGACCCGGTAGGTTTTTTCTGCTCCCTCCACATTTGATGAAGTCCTGGAGGACAGCCTCTGGGGAAGAGGCCCGGCCCCTGTTCTGGGGGAGTCTGCCACGCTTGGCTCTGCGTGGCTCCGGCTTGCCCTCTTCTGGAACGACACCTGCAGCAATCACGGGCCGCCAACACGAGACCCACTCCCAGCGGGCAGGGACAGCACTCCCAGCGGGCAGGGACAGCGCTCCCAGCGGGCAGGGACAGCACTCCCAGCGGGCAGGGACAGCACTCCCAGCGGGCAGGGACAGCAGGGTCCCCGCCCACCTGTGACGCCAAGGCAAGCGAGACGGCGACAGCAGCTGTGCCTTGGCTATTGTTCTCGGGAGTATACAACCAGGAGATTAAAAAACACTATCAAGTGAAATTTTAAAAATATTTTATTTATTTGAAAGGCAGTGAGAGAGCAAGAGAGGGGGAGAGAGAGAGAGAGAGAGAGAGAGAGAGAGAGAGAGAGAGAGAGATTTTCCACCTGCTGGTTTACCTCACCAAATGGACACAACAGCTGGGGCTGGGCCAGACCAAACCCAGGAACTGGGAACTCAGTCCAAGTTTCCCAGATGAGTGGCAGGGACCTAAGTACTTGGGCCATCACCCACTGCCACCCGGTGTCATGGTATTTGAGGAGTGAACCAGTAGACAGGTCTGCTGTCTGTCTGTCTGTCTGTCTGTCTCTTTCTCTCCCCCTCTTTCTCCCCTCTCTAAAATGAATGTGTGAATACATAAATAATTTTTAAAACAATTAAAAATGTAAAGCATTACAGCTAACTGCCTGGAATCCATTCACAGCCCCTTCAGATTCCAATTCTCTCCCCCACATTACCTTTGCTCTCATTTTGATGTCTCTTTCTTTAGAAAACTGGTTTATATGTTCGCATACATATACAAGTACCTGCAAAAATGTATGGTGACCTTTGCAATATGGGCATCTTTTAAAGTAAGAGGCATCACTCTACATGAGTTATGTTTTTTTTTTTTTTTTTAACAGGCAGAGTGGATAGTGAGAGAGAGAGAGACAGAGAGAAAGGTCTTCCTTTTGTCGTTGGTTCACCCTCCAATGGCTGCTGTAGCCGGCGCACCGCACTGATCCAAAGCCAGGAGCCAGGTGCTTCTTCTGGTCTCCCATGCGGGTGCAGGGCCCAAGTACTTGGGCCATCCTCCACTGCCTTCCCGGGCCATAGCAGAGAGCTGGCCTGGAAGAGGGGCAACCGGGACAGAATCCGGCGCCCCAACCAGGACTAGAACCCGGTGTGCCAGCGCCACAGGCGGAGGATTAGCCTAGTGAGCCGCAGCGCCAGCCTAGAATATGGTTTTGAAGAATTTTCTTATCAGTGTCAACAGCTCTCTCATCTTTTAAACTGCTGTGTAGTATTTTGTAATACAGAAAGAAGTCTTATATTCAGTTTTATCCTTTTGTTGTTCATTTAGGATGTTTACTTCACTTCTTGCCGCTACAATGCACCCTTACTAACCTCTATCTGGTAGGAATGGAAAATTTGCCAATCATTGGCACTTTGAAGTACTGGGCTGAGACAGATTTTGTGGTCAGATCTGGGCTCAGCAGGAAGGGGTGCTGAAATTGATTGGTGATGCCAATCGTAGCTGCAGAAAGACGTTGCCATTGGCATCCTCTGTCTGCTAGCCATCTCTTGTTTCTGCACCACGTGGTGGGATCAGCCCAACCCCCCTCCCCCCATGCCTACCTTCTCTGTCTCCAGAGAACACTGACATTCAAAATCAGGATTCCAGAGGTTATCAGACCTACAGCCAGTGATCAACAAGAGGAAATATGGGAGCCAGCGCAGTGGCGCAGTGGGTTAATCCTCTGCTGCAGGCACTGGCATCCCATGTGGACCCCGGTTCGAGTCCCGGCTGCTCCTCTTCCAATCCAGCTCTCTGCTATGGCCTGGGAAAGCAATAGAAGATGGCACAAATACTTGGGCCCTGCACCACTGTGGGAGACCCAGAAGAAGCTCCTGGCTCCTGGCTTTGGATCGGAGCAGCTCTGGCCATTGTGGCCATTTGGGGAGTGAACCAGCAGAAATAAATTAATTAATTAATTAATTAATTAATAATTTTTTTTTAGAAAAAGAGAAAATATATTCCTTTAGTAGTGTGACTGGATTTTGCTTAGAACAAAAAGATATTGGCTCTTATATGTATTTGAAATCTGTGTTTGCTTAATCCTCACACTGTGAGACCATTGAGATTCTCTTTGTCTTTCTCTCACTGAGAGTGATCTGCCGGTGATTTGTCTGAGGGATGTGCAATCAAGGGGCCTGGGTGCTGTTTGGAGTTGGGTTTCCAAAACAAACTTCAGGCAGATGGCACTTGTATGTTCTGTTATAAACCAGAATGATCAAGGTGTTCTGCAAACAGCTTTCTCCTCCATTGTACACAAATGGTTCGCAGCTGAAAGGAGTAATTGTAGAATGTGCAGGCTGGTGTAAGCCCAGAGGGTACACTGTGCAAATGAATGCAGATAACCGTCTTCGCTCAGACAGGCTCCACGCTGTGCGCTTTCTAAGTGTTCATTGATACAGTTGCTCAAGTCGGGAGGCTCACTGCCGATGGCCCCAGCGGAACACAACCTTCCACGGCTAAGCGTTGCTACAGTGTGTGAGCCCTAATGACTGTCTTCAGTAGAGCTGTTATGCCAGCGCTCACATCCCAGGCTCTGGGTGTGCTGTCACTTCTCAGAACACATCGGAATACAAAAGCATAAGAGTCCTTGAGAATGTGTGGAGCCAGCTAAGCGGAGAAGAACGTAGACAAAACGGTGAAGACATTGGGTCATATTGACCTGCCTGTATTCTGATAAATGCAGGTTATTTGCTAACATATGTTTTCTTAAGAAAAAGTCAGCTAAGGAATTTTGGGGGAAAATGCTGGCTGTGGGCTGGTATCAGTCAGTGATGGATTCTAGATTTTCATGTAACAGGAATGTAAAAGTAGTATTGAAACCCTTAATATTTATGATGCATTTTAAAGTAAAATACTACTGGTGGCCCATCTGTTCAGTATTTTAAGGTAGGTTTATTGGGGCATGGCCACGCACATTCACTTCTGGGCTGTCTGTGCCTATTTGTAACTCACACCGGCAGAGGTGAGTAGTTGGAATGGGATCCACAGGGTCACAAGTCTGAGATATTTGCTGTCTGGCCCTCTAGAGAAATAACTTATGACCCCTGACATAGGACACTCAGCTGCCGAATTCTCATCCATCTTTTTTCAGCTCATGACTGTATGGACACTGCAGAGTGTTAGCTTCAAAAAGGTTGGGTGTAATTCCTATCAGAATGGCTCACAGAATGTTTTGAATATTAAACACGGAAACATAGTCACGGCTAGTTCCTAGCATGGCAGAACAAGAACTTGGTGCGTGTCAGGAATTGCTTTCATCGTTAGTTCTGTGTGCACATTGTTCATCAGATGTCAGAGCTCTTTGCTGTCGTGTGGATGCTGGCTGTAAGCTGTGGGTAGCTGTGACCAGGGATGCTGGCCAGGCGTCAGCCCTGCCTGGGAGAGGCTGTGGGAAGGACCGACACACCCATGCACACAGCATCCCGGAGCCCAGCAAACTCTCTGTGAATGGCGTTAATTGTACAAACCTTCTAGATGACAGCTTTAGTGTGATCTAGACAACTTTTAATGTTAATTTATTTTCATTTTATTTGAAAGGCAAGAGAGAGACAGTGGTCTTTCATCTGTTAGTTCACTGTCCAAAAGCCTGCAACAGCCAGGGTGGGCCAGGCTGAAGTCAGGAGTCTGAACTCAATGTAGGTCCCACGGACGGGCGCCGTGGTCCCCAGTACTGGAGCCATCACTACTGCCTCCCGGGGTGTGCACCCTAGGGAGCTGGATCAGAAGCAGAGCTGGGACTCAAACGCAGGTGCTCCTACGTGGGGTGGGGGGTCTCAAGCAAGTCCTACCCACCGTGTCCAATGCTCACCTCTGCTTTATCTTTAGCTACGAAACACAGGATGTACCGCAGCACACAGGCATGTTCACTGCTACCCCCTCATATCGTCACTGGGAAATCTGGCCTGTCTGTCCCTGCCATGGCCTGCTTGGTCACACACTTGACTTTTTCTTTCACCAAGTTCCCCAGAACTCAGTTTCTGCTTGGGTACGGGTAAATGCAGCTCTCTCCTGGAGCTCCTTCCAGCACCTACTACTGTGCCCAACACATAGGACCTTAAAAGACTGATTAGCCTCTGCCTGCTCCTGCTGACTTCTCACACTCTGGGTAGCGAGTGAATGCTGTATTGTAACAGGCAGTTGCATTTTTATTAAAATGGTGCTTGTTATAGGAAAAGTCTAAGAAACAAATATGAGTGCAAAAGCTGCCTCAAGGTGTAGCACCCTGAAGCAATAGTAGCAGTATTAGGAGATCCGCATCTTGGTTATTTGGTAACATTCCTCTACAAGGAGATCAATAGGAATGCATACAGAGAAAGATGTAATATCCTATCACACACACACACACACAGTCCGCATGACTTTCTTGATAAATGGACCAAGTTCATTTTTGCTTGTACATAACAGAAGACAAAGGATATGAGATGCACCTGCTGGACTTCCAATAAGTGTGTTTATAACATTGTGTGAGGCTAAAGGCAATAAGGCTGGTGGCAATCTTAATGCTCAGAGCCCTCTTTCAAACCATTTCTGTTGTCTTAAAGTCTGCTTTTGGCTGAGCCAGGAAAGACTGAGCTCCATTCCAGAGGATGAAGGGATTGCCAGCCTCTCACTGTTACCAATTATTATTATTATTTACATTTATTTTTACAGTTTATCATGTTTGTGAACTGTAGTGAATCTCCAGTCCCCACACTCACTACACCTTTGTTCTTTATAAGAGATTATTCTGCCTGTTTCTTCCATGAGTATTTTGTTTAAATTAAATTTATTCATGAGGGGAAGAGAGAGAGATCTTTCATGCCTTTATTCACTTTGCTCATGTCGCCACAAATGCTGGCCATGTCTGGGGCCCAAGTTGGGAGCCAGGAACTCCTTCCAGGCCTCTCCCATGTGGCAAAGACTGTACTTGAACCATCACTGGTCCCTCCCAACAGGAAGCTGGAATCAGGAGTGGGGTTGGTGCTGGAACCCAGGCACTGTAATGTGGGACGTGGGTGTCTTGACCACTAGGCGCACACCCTCCCCTTCCACAGCATTCTTTGTTATCAGTCGTCACAAGAGTCGTTTCACACATATGGTAGAGGCGGGGCCAGCTTTTTATTCCTTCGCTGTCATTTTCGCGTGATCCTCAGGACAAGGGGAGATTAAGCCACGTGTCCTGGGTTGGAAATCACAGCATGTGTTGGCCAAGGAAGACGCTCTAATGGTGACATCAGACTTTCACTCAGTCGTCTGCTCAGTGAGTGTGGATGGATGGCTTCGGTGCCGGGACCGGGTTGGAGCAGGGCCCCACGGAGAATGAGCGCTCAGCTAGCATTTTCCACTACAGACGCGGGGAGTGTTCTCTGTCCAGTTCCAGCCTTGCTCTTTCTGGCAGAACTTTCTCTAATGAGAAATGAAGGATTATCGCGTAATTAGAGACGGAGCTTAGCACACGGATGGCCTCAGGGGGAGGAGCTGTGCCTTCGTTTGTTTACAGCGACGTGGAGAAGTACTGGGTGCTCTGCAGAGTGCCTGAGAGAGGATGCAACGTATTTAGGAAAAACAAAAAAAAAAACCCTGAGACCCAGAGATGTGTTGCTATGGACTTGGGGGCTTTTTTGCCAATCTCTTCGATTTCCCCAGAAACACGCTCTCCTCTGCAAAATATTTCCCTGTGGCCATTGAGGCAGCTCGTTTATAGACGATGAGTAGGGAGCTTGCTCGCTCTCCAGGGGCGGGGAGGTTGGAGAGAGAGGCAGTAACTCAGCCCAATGAGCTGCCCGGCAAACCTAATGAAACAGAACGGAATCCAATTCCTGTGAGAGTCCCGCAGCCACTCTGTGATTTTACAGCTGCGTCAGGCTTCCCCTGCGAGTGTCCCTGGCGGGCTGTTCCGGGCTGTTCCGTCTCCCAGTTGAGAGGCAGCCACAACCAACCCAGGGTCCCTTTAGGAGGAGGGGAGGGGAGTCGGGTTCTGTCTGCGGGCTTCTCAGAGCATCACCCCACAGTGTGGCTGCATGGCGTGCACCTTTGGGACAACAGAGCGGCAGACTTTGAGATGTCAAAGAGAAAACGGGTCATTTTCTAAGGAGGACGACAGTGAACTCAAACAGGCGAGCCCAGGGGCTGCCCGTGCGGGGAGCACGTTGGTTCTGCACCAGTGTCCTCCCAGTGCAGGCAGAGGTCTTCCAGCTCCGTGCGTGTGGGTCTCCCTCCTGGTTCTATGTTTCGTCCTCCGGGCTTCTGGCCTCCTTTCCCATCTTCCTTCATTTATCGCAGGGTCCCGTCATTCTCCGCCCACCGTTTGCTCCAATGCAGGCCTCTCTCAGTGGGTCATTGTGACCAACATTGCATAGACAGCAATGCTGGGGTTATCTTTGCATCCGCACTGTTAAATGTCACATGCGTGTTTTCTAATTATTATTTTCCACCTTGTTTGCTGTTATATCTCTAGGAATTGGCACAGGGGAGATCAATATTTTTGCATGAGTGAAATTGAGCAAGGATGTTTGCCTGGGCTGATGTCTGGGCCAGGGCCCGGGGCTCTGCTCAGCTCCACTGCTCCCGGCAGCACCGGGCTCACTCTGGAACACACTCTCCTTGAGTGAGAGAGCCTTCCACACGCTTGCCCCGGTGCTGCACCGCGCACTCCTGTGTGGGATGCCGCATCCCAAGAAGTGACTTAGCCGCGGCCCCGGATTTTCTAAACTGTGTATATGTAAGATATACAACACATGATGTTTTAATTTACATATTCATGTGAAATGATTACTGTAGTCAAGCAAATTAACATAGCATGTGTGTGGTGGGGAGCACCTCAACTCTACCGTCTCAGCGAATTTAAATTTACAGTGCCATATTATTGCTATTTGAAATATTTAAAGGAAGAGTTACAGAGAGTGAGACAGACACGCACACATATACACAATATACACACACAAAAACACACTGAGAGAGAAAGAGAGAGAGAGAGAGAGAATCTTCCATGTACTGGTTCACTCCTCACATGGCCACAATGGCTGGGGTTGGGCCAGGCTGAAATCAGGAGCCCCATTCAGTCTCTCCATGGGTGCAGGGGCCCAAGTATTTGGGCCATAATCTGCTGTGTCCCAGGCCATTAGCAGGGAGCTGGATCGGAAGTGGAGCAGCCGGGACTCATACGGGATGCCGGCGGCACAGGTGGGGTGTAACCTGCGGCACTGCAACACCACGTTATTAACTATTGTCCCCTGCCCGGCACTGGACCTCCTGACATGGTCACCTGCCCTACACCTCCCCTCATGGGCGACCCCCTTTCTACTGTTTCTACATGTTCAGTGCTCGACTCTTTTTCTAAGGATTCCACCTGTAAGTGTGGTCGTGTAGTGTTTGCTTCCTCCCGTGTCTGGCTGATTTTGGAGAAAGATGTTGAGGGTGGGGAATGAGTTCTTCTTTATAGTAGGGAAGCTGCTGCGCGCCCTGGTGGCTGTGTGGGGGTGGACTGGGCACACCGAGGAGGCTGCTGTGTTTACCCAGTGAGGGGTGTGCTGGCTTTCCTGGAGGGGCTGTTGGACTGACAAGGGAGAGGGGGAAGGGCTGAGAGCCTGGTCCAGGTGAGCCCAGAGCACTGGCTCAGTTCCCTCTGTAACCTGAGCTGACTTGGGACTGGACTGGAAAGCGGACACAAAGCCCCTGTGCTGAGTTTTGTTCTCAATGATGGGTGCTCCCTTTTCAGCCAAAAGGAAATGATTCGCCCTGAGGAAGACTCCAAGAAGAAGCCAGTCCAAGCCGCATCGGAAACCCCTTGCCTGCGGCGGCAGACTCAGCAGCTGTGGGGACATATTGTTTATCACTGCAGATCGTCAGGAAGAATGCTCCTCGTGATAACAAGCAGTCTGTTCGAACAGGTGCCAAGAACTTGGAAGGTCCATGTCTGTATCAGCGAAGACAAATGCTTGCCAGGTGTCACTGCCTCCCAGCATCCCTGACCACAGGAGCAGGAAACAGGTCTCCCTCTCTGACTCAGCGCTGGAGCTCTAACCGTCCACAGACCTTTTCAGACAGAGCAGGGTCCTTCCCAGCGCGGAGGGAAAGCAGAAGAGGCAGTGAAAGCCACTCACAGGAAGCGAGTTCCAGGGAGCTCAGGGGGGTTCTTAGGATAGATCTTGAACTTCCGAGAGCCTTTCAGAAGCACTTATTTGCATCTCTCCAAGTGGACTCCAGTCCTCCCACAGTTAATTCTAATTTAGCCTGCTTGATTTAAACAAACTGCTCAGGCCCTTAGCGAGCTCTCTCTTTAATGAGCAAAAGAATACTGCTCTTTAAGATTGGTTAAGGTGTTACAGCTGCTTATCCCATTTTAAAATATTTGTTAAGCCAGCCCGTGGCTTTCAGAATTGAGTGAAGTATGGATCATCCAGTAAACTGGTCTTGAAGTCAGATTCCTGGGCTATCAGCCCCTGAAGAGTGACTTAGGAGGCCTGGGGTTACAGCCTAGGAATCTGAAGTTGTGTTTGAGTTCCCTAGGAGGAGTCTGATGTAGGAATTCCCGGCAGCACACTCTGAGGATGGTAAGTGAGGCACCATCAGCGAGTGATGGCTCCCACAGCATCGTTAGTGCCGCCATCCTCAGATTAGCACAGGCAGGTGATGAGAAAGAAAGCAAATTTCTGTCTGTTGGTCCCGTCTATGACGCTCCACCGCTGTTCTGTCTACAATGGGACCAACCTCCTGTCTTCACTCTTACATCAGTGATGAGAGATTCATTCAGGAGGAAAATTTGATTTTCCAAACTCCATGTTTTTGTTTGGGAAACTGACGCACACCTACTGTTGAAGTTTGTTCCACGCAGATCGGATTACAGAGGAAGCTTTGACTGCTCGTCTTCTTACTCAGAGATTTGCCGCTGGTGCGGTTTACAGGAATGAGGGTTTGCATCTGTGAGGGTAAAGCGGGGCGCGCATTTCCCACACTGTTAGTAAGAAAGCAGACCTGCGACTTTCTGTAGGGAGTCTTGTCCCTGTTTACCAAAACTTTAAAGGCGTTCCTGAGTTGTGATCTATTGATCCGCAGGGTTTCTCTGTCCCCAGTCCTTTTCAGCAAGGTGAAATTGGATTTTTATCCATCATCTTTCAACCCGACGCTTGCTTTCTTTTGATCCACGGTGCATTGTGCATTTTCCCATGTTACCCAGCTGCCTTCTCGATAAGATTTCTGTGTCTCATGGTATCTCACTGTGTGGTGGAGATGCAGTTTTTGCCAGTCCTTACTGGATAGTAAGGAAGTTTCCAGAAGTCGGAGGTTAGAAGCTACACAATGATAAACTTTCCCCGTACATCTCTTTCTACTGTTGTGGTTACTCCTCTATGATGATTATGCAAATTGGAATCACAGGTACAACGGATGTGACCATTGCTAACATGTCGATAATATACTTACCAGATGTCCTACAGAAAGCCATGGCCATGCGTGTTCTCCCTGACTGTTAAGAAATGCTAATTCGTTCTAACCTTACTGTCACGGGGCATTGTCACTTAATGAAAGTAAATTTTGCCAGTTAGAAGAAACAAGATTTCCTCACACTTGGTAGCATTTGTTTCATCACCACACAGGAGGAGCCGCCGTGTTTACTTGCTGGTGGGATATATCCTTTCATTAAACGTGAAATTGTTAAAATCAGGCCGAACAGATTGGAATAGGATTGTGTAGTGCACATGTGGTTAACAGCTCCCCTGCTCCCCCCAGTCACGCATCACTCAGCAGATATTTGTGGATTGCTGATCATGTCTCAGAGCGTTTGCAGGCATTGGAGATAAAGCAATGTATAGAGCAGCTAGGAATCCCTGACCATGTAGTTTATATATTCGTAAAGCGATAAAAATCAGTATGAAAAAAGATATCTTATATTACAGAGAAAAAGTGCTAAAGAAAAAATTAGAGCAATGAGGGACCAGGGAGCACTCAGGTAGGAAGACGCTCCTGCAGTTCTAGCATGGCAGCAGGGGATTCTCACTGGGAGGAGTCATGTGCAAGACAAAGACAAGGTCATAAGCAAATCTGTCAGGCGTGTACCTGGGGCATGAGCACAGAAGACTGGGAACAGCAGGTGCAAGGCGCTGAAAATCAGCATGTACTGGCTAGAGAGGAGGCCCGGGGTTAGGTCTGCAGGAGCCAGGAGAACAGCTGGAGAGGAGGCCATGGGATGGGGGAAGGGGAGTAGAATGTGCAGAGCTTCGTGGGTCACTGCAGGAACTGGGCTCTTCCTTACCATACGGTGAGGAACCGCGGGAGGGTTTGAACAGAGGGGGTGCAGGGTCTGCCTTTATCAGGCCCTCCCTAGACTGAAGGAAGCAGGGGAAAGAGCAGAGAGGTTGAGGAGCCGGCAGGTGACGGTGGGATGCAGAGAAGGCTCAGCTACGGGTATTTGGAGGCAGAATCAACAGGGTTTCTTGATACATTAGAGAGAAACGTGAGAAGATGATAAGAACAGGGTGGGGTGGGGGGCATCGCCATAATTCTGTCGTGGGCATCTAGAAGATGGGGTTGACATCTGCCGGGGCACCAACAACTGGAGACGAAGTGTGTTTGGCATAATACAGGAGAGCTGATTTGAGTGCCAAATTAAAATGATTTATGAACTAAGACATTTCACACTAAAAATAATGGAGTTTTAAAATTAACTCTGGAGCACGCTATGTGTGAATGTTTGGAACTCATGCTAGACATGACATTGTGAACTGCAATCAGTCTCCTAGACACACTGAGCCGTGCGATGCCATATATTTAACCACAAGTGTCTGCAGCTGATGTCTCCATCAGGCTCCTTCGTGGTTCGGACAGTGTCCTCAAGAGGACAAGGCTCTCCCATGTCCTTATCTCCCGGGGGAGTGATCTCAAGCCTTCTCTCCGGAGCTGTTTCATAACAGTTGTTGTCACTACAATGTGTGCGGCTGCCCAAGCCCATATTCAACACTGTTGGATGCAGCCTGCACACAACTTTCCTCCTGCGTGGAAATGAAAGAGGACGATTGCGGTATTAGCCAGTGGCGTCCTCAGCCGACCATCGCCTGCAGGTGAAGCTGTGGCATGGCCTTGCCTCCCCGCAGAAGACTCGGGGAGGGGGAGATGACCGGCTGGGGTTTCTCCCCAGGGTAGTGAGAATTTCTCAGTGTTTGCCAGCCGGGTCACCCATGGGTGATGGGACTTTTCCTCAGCCCACAATGAGGGGGGCATCTAAAATCCCCCAGCTGTGCAGTCTTGGTGAGGGAGGGGGTCCTGTGCTTCTCGCTCTGTTCTCGGTTGCAGGATTCAGAGCTGTACTCCGGGTGCGCAGCCCACTGCCCAGTGGCCAGACCCGGGCACATCCATGCATGCAGCATTGTTTGTGGCTGCTGTTGCAATGCCAGTTAAAAAACTGTGACAGAGAGTATTTGGTCTGAAACATCTAAAGCAGTTCTGATCTGTCCCCTTACATTAAAAATAATTTGCTTACTTCTAGAGAATATAATATCCTTGACCCCAGAAAAGTGTGGTTTTCTGCAACCAAGTTGGAAGGAAAAATTGAAACCCACCCAGCACAATGTAGAACACCTCCCTGGGATTGTTTATGCCTTCTAAGCCCCACAGAGCAGACAGGGCTCCTCCCTTTTCTCAGCTTGCTTGCCCATGAGTTACAAGTTCATTTCCCCATACTGTTTTTACATGTCTACTCTGGATGCATGGTACGAAGCTCCCCTGGACTTTGCACGGGCCATGGTGGGCCCAGCACTGCCAGACAGATCAGGGGAGGGCACACAGGAGGCTGCTGGAACAGAGGCTCCTCTGGGTAGACTGTGGGTAGCAGCATGGCAGCTTATGGCCACAGAGTGCAGCCCTCCTGCTGCGGCGTCTGCCTCTGCACCTGCCCAGAGGTTGCCCAGTCTGCAAACATCTGTGTGCACAGGGGACACTGGACAGGGGACACTGGACATCGCTGCGTCTGGGCGGCACCTTCCCCAGCGTGGGGACAGCAGGCACTGATGTGGCAAGCAGGTGGCAGCAGAGTGTCTCGCTCAACCCGGTCAGGAATTTAGATTAATTTCTCTCAGACGGAAATAGAGTACTGGGAGAAAGAGGTATCATCTTCTAGCGTGTGCGAAAATGCTAGCAGTGGCCCCCCTGGCACTGGATGGGGGATGGACTACTTCCCGAGGTGGTCCACAGTAGCAGTTCCCACACTTGGCGCGTTTGCTGAGCGCCCACTGTGTGCACTCACTCAGCCAGGTTCTCGGGAAACAGCAGAGGACAGAGGCACAAGGCATCCTTGAGCTCTCAAGGGCAGATACTCCAAGGGTACGCTTGGCCTCAGCTTGGCCAAAAACCACGAGGGAGGGGCTGAGCTCCTCTGGAGGAAGCTCTAAAGGAGGTTTTGGAGGCAAACGGACAAATGTGAGGAAAGCTTGGGAGGTGGGTGGGGGAGGTGGAGTCTGCGGTGGAAGCTCCTGAAGACTGGGCGAGGAGCATGGACATGACCACATGGGCCTCGTTCCCCGAGGAGGAGCAGGTGCGTCTCAGGGATCTGCCTTCAGGTGGGATGTGAACGTGGTCCCAGGTCACCCGGTGCACTTCATCCCCCTTGCTGTGCCTTCCAGACTTTTGGATTAAACAAGAGAAGATGCTCCTCCAGGTGGTCCAATGCCCTTTTACAAGTATTTTTTTTTTTATTTGAAAGGCATAGAGACAGGAGAGACACAGACAATGAAATCTTCCATCCATTGATGCACTCTCCAAATGCCTACAACAGCCGAGGCTGGGCCAGACTAAAACCAGGAGTGCAAAACTCAATCCCGGTCTCCCACGGGGGTGGCAGGGATCCGAGTACTTGAGCCATCACCTGCTGCCTCCCAGGATGGACGCTAACAAGGAGCCAGACTGGAAGCAGGGGAGCCGGCACCCAAACCAGGCTACACCAAATGCCTGCCTCGGTTCTGCATTTTTAACAACTCATACTTGTTAACATCTCATTTAAAATCTCTATTTATTTTATTAATTTGAAAGGAAGAGAGCGAGTGAGCGAGCGAGCTATCCCTCACCTGCTGGTTCAGTCTCCAAATGCCTGCAGTGGCTGGGGCTGGGCCAGGCTGAAGCCAGAAGCAGGGAACTCACTCTGGTCTCCTACAGGAGGCAGGGACCCAACTGCTGAGCCACCTCCTGCCGCCTCCCAGCAAGCACATGAGTAGGAACGTGGATCAGAAGCAGACAAGGCACAAACTCAGCCACTCTGAGCGGCAGGCAGCCCAGGCAGCATTTTAACCAGCGCACCAGAAGCCTGTTCCCTCACATCTCTTTTTAACAAAGAAATAGCAGACCTTAGGCCCGCTCTCAGGGCTCCCGCCCTGGAAATGTGCCTGCATGGCTGTGCTGCGTGCCAGCTGTCACCCAGTCTGGTCACAGTTCGAGTGAGAAAGGCACTGATGCACGCGGGGCTGGAGGAGCCTTTGGAAACAGAGTCCTCTTTGCGAGAGGGCTGTGGTGGCACTGAGGGCGTGGGCGTGTTTCCCTGGAAAGGGGTGTGTTCCTTAGCAGAGGGGTTTCCCGAGGTCCGGGATAGCAGGTGCACGAGGAAGGTGTTGCCTTCAGTCCACACAGGGGACGTGGCAAGGGAGGGACTCTGTCTCCCAGCTGAATGTCATGGTCAAACACTGCCTTGAAGTGACGGGTCACATGACCTGGGAGCAGGAGGCTGGAGTTTGCCTTACCTCCCATGTGGCCCTGGGCAAATCCTGCCTTCTGTTTGGACCTCAAGGCCCCCTGCTGTGCAATGGCAGGGCTAGACAAAGGAGGTTTCCGTTGTTCTCTCTTCCATCCTTTCTTCAGGTTTCTCCTCCCAGTCACCGTTCACACTCCTACCCTCTCAGTCTCTTTCCACATTTTCCTGTGTGGTATCTTTATCTATTGATCAATCGATCAATCATCTCCTGCCTATCTTCTATCATGTATATATCAATCTATTCCCTATCATGTTTATCACCTCTCTCTGTATCTATTTTGGACTTTCTCCATATCTGTCTGTCTATCTATCTGTCTACCTATCTACATCTTCATTCAGGGCAAAGACTTGATCAGGTAAACATGTACACAGGGTACCACATTGAGAGAGTCAGCCAGTCCTGGGTGCCAGTGCTCCCTGCCATGGTGAGTCCTGTGTGTCGCCATTGCCTTGCTCGCTCCGACCTGTGCCTGTGTGCGTCAGTGTTGTGTTTCCACCACTCTTGTTATCTGAGTAGGAGGTAAGGTGAAGCAGGCTCTTGATAAAAAAAGAGATTAATAATACCTGAAGACTGCTTACATGGAGAGAAATCACGGACATGGAGAGAGGGGTTGGGAAGCAGCAAGCAGGTCGGCTCTCTGCAGACAGGGCTCACCTTGCCCTCCGCTGCCTCCCTGCCACCGTGGCCTCCTTGCAAGTCAGCACTTTATCGCTCCTCAGCCTTTTGGCTAAGATCAAGTGTGCACAATCAGCAGACTCATTTCAAACTCAAAATCGCAGGGGCCCCTTTACCCAGGAATGGCTCTGCAGTGGCACCTGCTGTGCCCCGGAAGGCTGGAGCTTTTTCAAGTTCGTCTGTGCTGGTTGAGAACACAGGACGTTCCCCCCACCATCGCAAGTTATTCCCTGCCGATCTTCAGTTACTCCTGGCTTTTGAACGTGTACCTAGAAACCAATGGTGCAGTGCTTTGGCTGAGGGGAGAGGATGTTACACCTGTGGCTACGACCACTTCTGCGGGCAGAGTGACTTGTGCTCATAAAGTTATGGGAAACCGCACATCACTGTGGAAAACATGTCCTTTAGTTTTTAGAGAAACAAAAGTCCCACTGATTACTATGGCCCTTTAAAGAGTATACCCTAGCGAGTGGTTTTGGGCAAAATCAAGGGCAGAGTCACCCTCCGATTGCAGTTCCAATTCAGAAATCCACTGCATTGAGTAGAACGGTAAGTGGAAGACAGAAGACGGGCAGATTCTCTTCGATGCTTAATACGTTTTCTTCATAGGGACAGAGACTGGGGGGGGGGGGGGTCAGAGCGATGGAGATGCAGGTAGGTTTTAAGGCACCACGCTCGGAAAGATCACAGCCCCTTCAGAGTCAGGGCCAAGTCACTGTCCTGGATTTCAGCTGCCGAAAGCAGGACAGGGCTTGTGGCTGAAGCTCGTTTCAAGTGCTCAAAAGTCCAGTCTGGCCAGGAGACCATCCAATTGGAATTTTTAGCCAAGCTGACAGATTGAGTGTACGCACCTGTCATGAGGGCATGGTCTTATGAGGAGACTTCAAAAAGTTCATGGAAAAAGTGTATTATGGAAAACCTACACAGATTCCAAAATTGTGTTTTACCACCAGAAACTTATGTTTTAATTACATCTTCCATGAACCTTTGAGTTCCCTTATATAGTAGTGTTCCAGGTCCTCCTTCGACCACTTTGCTTTTCAGCCATCACTTGTCTTTTCCTCTTCTCTTCTCCTTCCATTTCACAAAATATTAAATTGGTCCAATTCCCTTGAGTCTCAAGGAACAAAGAATCCATGCTGTGCATTGTCTTTGCCCACAGCCGGTGTGAAGTGAGGCACCTTCCTGAAAATCTCAGGACCCTTGGTCATCGTCCCTGCTCACTGGGATGGCCACAGCCGGGGTGTTGATTTGTGGACTACAGATCTGCCAAAGACTGTTTCCGTCTGAGCTGGGTGTCCTATCACCTCCCCTCACCTTTGTTGGAGAGAAAATGTTATCAGCCTGGCTACCTGTCATTTTCTCATCTCTCTGAGTTGGTATCAAAGGATTCACGGACCTTCTCGGTGACCTGGGGGCATGTGTTTGATCTCACTTTTTGCTCTGCTGTGCTATCTATAACTCAGTGGTCAGCATTGTTCCGTCTCACCCTCAGGAAAGGTGACAGGTGCATCTGCACTGGAAACAAAACAGATGTTTTAAGTATCAAGTCTGTGAGGTTGACAATCTGGCCTGAGGCAGAACTAATATTCAGACCACAAACAGGATTTCAGTTTTTTTTTTTTAAATTAAACTTTTATTTAATGAATATAAATTTCCAAAGTGCAGCTTATGGGTTACAATGGCTTCCCCCTCCCAAAACATCCCTCCCACCCACAACCCTCCCCTTTCCCGCTCCCTCTCCCCTTCCAATCACATCATGATTCATTTTCAATTCTCTTTATATACAGAAGATCAGTTTAGTATATATTAGGTAACGATTTCAACAGTTTGCCCCCATATAGCAACACAAAGTGAAAAAAAATACTGTTGGAGTACTAGTTATAGCATTAAATAACAGTGTACAGCACATTAAAGACAGAGATCCTACATAATATTTTTTAAAAAAAATTAATTAATTTTCTATGCCATTTCCAATTTAACACCAGGTTTTTTTTTTCATTTCCAATTATCTTTATATACAGAAGATCGATTCAGTATATAATTAGTAAAGATCTCATCAGTTTGTACCCACGCAGAAACACAAAGTGTAAAAATACTGTTTCAGTACTGCGTGGGTACAAACTGATGATTTCAGTTTTTTTTTTCTTTATTTTTTTTTTAAATTTTTTACAGGCAGAGTGGATAGTGAGAGAGAGAGACAGAGAGAAAGGTCTTCCTTTGCCATTGGTTTACCCTCCAATGGCCACCACGGCCAGTGCGCTGCGACCAGCGCACCGCGCTGATCCGAAGCCAGGAGCCAGGTGCTTCTCCTGGTCTCCCATGGGGTGCAGGGCCCAAGCACTTGGGCCATCCTCCACTGCCCTCCCGGGCCATAGCAGAGAGCTGGCCTGGAAGAGGGGCAACCGGGACAGAATCGGTGCCCCGACCGGGACTAGAACCCGGTGTGCCGGCGCCGCAAGGCGGAGGATTAGCCTATTGAGCCGCGGCACCGGCCAGGATTTCAGTTTTTAAAGGGGGAGTCCCATTAACCAATTCAAGTCTGACTTATATGAGCCTGGGGGGGAGAGGAGGTTGGGGATTATTGTCCGTAGAAATGGCCAATTGTAGTCACGGCTGCAGTAACTTTTTGGAGTTCAACATCTGAAAGGAGATAGCAAAAAAGAAAATTCTGCAAATTGCTAGAAGAACCAGACTTGCCACAATAACCTGGCTATTACAGATGCAAGTGAGCTAATCAGTTACTTGCTCACTTGATCCACTCGATCCACTCATAGGTTCATCCGTTCGTTAGCCCGCCCACCCGTGAGTCCAGAGCTGATCCGCGCCTACCTTTGGTCCATCCACTGAGGCTGGTCCGCGCCTACCTTTGGTCCATCCACTGAGCCTACATCTGTCCGTGCATCCAGCCCTGCGCCCATTCACCCACTCACCATCTGTTTGCCACATGTGGACTCCTGTTCTCTGCCAGGCACTGTTTTGAGAGGCAACTGTTAGTGAAAGAGAAGGTTTGCATCTCTTGTACCTCCTCTGGAGGATTGGGTATAAAATAAGTAGAAGAAAGAAATTAAAATTAGTTAACTTCAGATAGTGACAGATACTCTAAAGCAAAAGAAAAGTTATGTCATCAGAAAGACAGTTTAGTGCTAAGGAAGATGGGTGGGAGGTCTGGAAAAGCCCTTCTGATGGCAAGAAAGTCAGAATGCAGAGGGGCAGCCATGGTCTTGGTGAGAGTCTCACAGGCAGTGGACAAGAGCAGATGGCACCCTGCTGTGGGTCCGCCACAGCGTGTGAGGACCGGTGCACAGTGTGTGGGAACCAGTGGTTGCGTGGGAGCAGCGAGGTGGGCAGGGAGCTTTGTGACCTGTGGTCACGAGCCTGAGTTCACTTTAAACAAAAGGAGCTCCTGGGAGAAACCTTATGGCCTCGGTGGGTCTGTGCCTGCGTGCATTTTGCTTCTGCTGGGCAGACACAAAAGTGCTTTATGAGGACACGGTCCAACCGTGAACACAGCACCTGCTCTTCCTCGGAGAAGCCGTGATGAGCGCTAACAGGAAGCTGAAGAGAGTGGAGCCAGGACTCGAACCCCGGCCCTCCGACATGGGAGGCTGCCTCCTACACAGTGACTTCATCATTGCACCAGTTAACCAGAGTAAATTTCAAATGCTCTCACCACCAAGAATAATTAGGTGAGTCAATATATATGCTAATTAGCTTGATTTAATCATTCAGTGTGTGTGTGTGTATCAAAATATCACGTCTCATATTATATACAAACATCATTTGTCAGTTAAAATTTAAAAATAGGCCGGCACCATGGCTCACTAGGCTAATCCTCCGCCTAGCGGCGCCGGCACACCGGGTTCTAGTCCCGGTCGGGGCGCCGGATTCTGTCCCAGCTGCTCCTCTTCCAGTCCAGCTCTCTGCTGTGGCCCGGGAGGGCAGTGGAGGATGGCCCAAGTGCTTGGGCCCTACACCCCATGGGAGACCAGGAGAAGCACCTGGCTCCTGGCTTCAGATTGGTGCAGCACGCCGGCCGTAGCAGTCATTTGGGGGGGTGAACCAACGGAAGGAAGACCTTTCTCTCTGTCTCTCTCTCTCTCTCACTGTCCACTCTGCCTGTCAAAAAAGAAAAAAAGAAAAAAACTTGGGGGTGCGGGGGCCCAGAGCTTCTGCAAGAGAAGCTATAGCGGGCTCGCTCCTGCCTGCAGGCATGTGCCTGAGGCCCCCAGAGGCAAGCCTCAGCCTCTAGGTAGGACTTGGGGCCCGTATAAAAAAAAAAAAAACTTAAAAATATAAGAATTTATTTTTTAAATGGCCCAATCAGAGGAAACTGTTTTCAAGGTAAGAATTCTTTGTACAAAAAATTTTAAAAAGAAATCGTTTCCTCAAATTAGTGAGGTATTTACCCAAGGATAAGAAAAATCAGTTTTGTCTTAAAATGGCGTGTTCCACAGAATTTGCCTTTTTTTTTTTTTTTTTTTTTTTTAGTGAGATAACAGAGGCCTATCATTTTTCACCGTGATTATGTGGACATGAAAAATAGTCCCCTTGTGAATAGAAGTGAATGTGTTACCACCTGGAAGAACGCTTCTGGAACCACAGGTTCATGTCCGTGTTTCTGAGTGCTGACGGCTTGCCTTCGTGCTGGGCAGTGCGTCAGGAAGGCTCTTTCCATATTAGGAGGATTTAGCGAGCATCTAATCCGTGCTTCGCTGAATTAATGGATTGCATTAGCAGGCGTGTCTGTTCCATCTCTCCCTAACATCGCTGTGTGTTCTTGCAGGACTCAGAGTGAGAAAAGACCTAGAAGAAGGAAAGTATATCGAACAGAATCTATTTCTTGCCACCTTCTTTCAGACTTCTTTGACGCATAATAATTATAAAGACTCAGGGAGGAAAACAAACCATTTTTTCTATCCTATCTACCCATAAAGACATAGAGCCTTCTTTGTATTGTTTTTACATTTTAGGGGAGTTTTAAAGTTAAACACTCTCTCATGAGATGAACTTTAGTCTTCGGGGGCAGAGGATGGCAGGTGCAGGTGGAAGGGCCCAGATGTTCAGGTCTCTCCCCGCCGTCCTCTGAACTACCTGCCCTTCAGCAGAGCTCCTGGTTTAGCCTGTGAGGTGTCCCCTGATGGTTAAGAGTTTGCTAGTTAATCCACACAGCCTCTCTGCTCTAGGCCTTGTAGGAACCTCTGACTCAGGAAGTTTAATGTGACCCCTCCTTACACACAAGGGGCTCACCTTACAGCACCTGTTCTGGGAGACACTCGGGCGTGGTCAGATTTGAGGACGGTGCTCCTCAGTCAAGGACAGAGTCATCTAGACTTTCAAGAAAAGGGGGCATAGCAGTGAGATTTTGAAGGATGAGTAAGAATTTTCTAGGAGGAAAAATGGAGACTAGGGAATGGAGTGACAGTCTACTGAGCCCCTGCTGCCGGGCAGCCTCCTCTCTCAGTGCTGTGTGGTGTGGGTGCCGTTTTGGTTGTTGCAGATTTTATTTTGTCGTGGCAAGAACACTTACTGTGAGGTCTACACTGCTGGCGGATTTTAAGCGTACAGTGCAATGCTGTTGACTGTAAGGATTAGGTTCCACTCCATGGAGTTGGTCTATCCTGGTTAACGGCAGCATCAGGTGCGTTGATAACTAACTCTCTATTTCTCCTACCCCAGCACCTGGAAGCCAGCATTGTGTTCTTGGTTTCTATTACTTTGAATATTTTATTTTACTATGTTAGATAACTCATATAAGTGAGTGCATGCAGATTTGTCCTTGTGTGACTGGCTTATTTCGTGGTAAAATGTTATCCACATTGTTGTAGCATTCTGTTGTATGCACAACCACGTTGTCTTTATCCACTCATCCACCTGTGGACATCAGGCTGTTTCTGGATTTGGGCTATTATGAATACAATGAATATAGGAGTGTTCATATCTCTTTAAGATCTTGATTTCAATTCTTTTAGCTGAACATCAGAAATGGTATTGTTGCATCATAAAATATTTCCATTTTTAATCATTTGAGGAACTTGCATACTGTTTTCAATAGTGACTTGGCCCCTTTACATTCCAACCAACGGTGTGTAAGGGTTCCAGTTTCTCCAGCTCCCCCATCATATCTCTACATCTCTATCTATCCATCTATCTATCTCAGCCATTCTAACAGGCATGGGGTGATACCTCACTGTGGCTTGGAGTTTCATTTCCCTGATGATCAGTGACATTGAATTTCTTTCTATATACTTGTTGGCCACTTTATGTCCTCATTGTAAAAGTATCCATCAGATTTTCACCTTGTTTTTAAAATTAGGTTATTAGTTCTGTCTTTGGCCCAAGGTTCCAGCCAAGAATCTTGTGGCTCGGTGAAGTCGCCAGTGCCACCCACGGCACAGGGACTTCACAGAAGGATTAACTCGCATTTCAAAGTCGTCGCTGGATTTCAGTCCTTTCATACTTCTCCTCCGGAGTATTTATCTCAGTAGGGTTTGCTGACCAGGTTTGGGTTTTAATTAAACAGCTGTCATTCGCTTGCTAGCCCTGTGGAAACTGGACGCTATATTAAATTTTAATTTAGACTCAGCCGGATAGGAAGATTCTTTTGGACAACAAAGAAATGCTATTAGCAGGTTACAGTTGTAATTAAGAAGTCGTTTGCTGACATGCTGATAGATTCATGTGCAGGGAGTAAACAGGGAAAAACACGGAAAATCATTATTTAATGTGGCGGCCCTGATGTGCAGTAAGCAGGAACCAGGAGGTCTGGGAGAAGCAGAGAGCGAGAGCACAAGGCACTGTTCAGTCATTAAACCTGTGCACGTCTCTCTCTCCTTTCCTTCTCCCTTCCCCTGCCTTTCCCTCTGAAATAAACACCCTGGAGCTCACGCTTGCTTTTCTCCTTGCCTCCCTCTTCTTTTTCTTTTTGTTACGAGACCACCAGAGCCTCCCCTGCTGTAAGTACCCAGATACCTGTCCCACGTCCTGCCTGTGGCCCACATTTAGAACATACCCTGGCCTGACTTGCACAGCATTTCCCTCCCGTTGTAGTAGTCACGTGTGTGCGTAACCTGCCTGGGGAGACTGGAACATCAACAGGGAAACGCCGTCTTGTATTTCCTTTGGACTCATCCCACCTGCCCTGAGTGGAGCTGGGAAAAGACTGTGTTCAGAGGATAGTTGCCAACTAAGGGGGCTAATGAGTGAGTGATGGGATTTCTGTGTCCACAAACGCCAGTGTCCCTCCCTCCCTGCTGATTGGCATCGATCTCAATTCTTCATCCAAAATTTCTCTTTACTCTTGACAATGGCTCATTAAAGTTTAAAACAAGAAAACATGGGGCCTGCCTTGTGGTGCAGTGGGTAAAACCGCCGCCTGCAGAGCTGGCATCCCCTGTGGGCACTGGTTCATGTCCTGGCTGCTCCCCTTTGACGCAGCTTCTTGCTAATGCACCTGGGGACACAGAAGACGGCCCAAGTGCGGTCCCTGCACCTGTGAGGGACACCTGGAAGAAGCTCCTGGCTTCAGTGTGGCCCAGCTGTGGTCACTGAGGCCATTTGGGGAGTGAACCAGTGGATGAAGACCTCTCTCTTTTTCTTTAATTCTGCCTTTCAAATAAATAAAATAAATCTTTTTAAACAATGAAAAACAAATCATCTGTAAAATAGATGAGTGACAGCATGTTACTCAACAAAGTCCTAAGAATATCCCGACACACAGCTCTTTGTGTATTTTTTATTTATTTATTTATTTTTTGACAGGCAGAGTGGACAGTGAGAGAGAGAGAGACAGAGAGAAAGGTCTTCCTTTGCCATTGGTTCACCCTCCAATGGCCGCCGCACCGCGCTGATCCAAAGGCAGGAGCCAGGTGCTTCTCCTGGTCTCCCATGGGGTGCAGGGCCCAAGCACTTGGGCCATCCTCCACTGCACTCCCTGGCCATAGCAGAGAGCTGGCCTGGAAGAAGGGCAACCGGGACAGAATCCGGCACCCCGACCGGGACTAGAACCCGGTGTGCCAGCGCTGCAAAGCAGAGGATTAGCCTAGTGAGCCGCGGCGCCGGCCAGCTCTTTGTGTATTTTAGGTAACGTTATAGATGTCTGTAATGTTGATACCTTCGATTCCACCTCTCTAGGATTTGGACAGGAGGGGGAGGGGCAGGCATGGAAAGTCACGTGTGGAACTTGTTTACCCTGTGGGTTAGGCTAGGACTCCAAGTGAGACAAGCACTGAGATGCTCACCTGTTCAGTGAAATCTGGCGAGCCCGATTTCTAAGTGCTTGGTGCACTGCCCCACCTGAGCTGTTGCCTGGTGTCTACACGACAGCTTGCTCTTCCCCTACAGAACTGTAAATGTAGGCATGGATACAGAAGTCCCTTGTTGAACTTGTTCAATCTTTAATTCATTTCTTTTTCAAAAATTTATTTTTTAAATATTTATTTATTTTAAGGCAGAGTTACAGAGAAAGAGAGAGAGAGAGCAGAGAGAGAGAGAGAGAATCTCCCATATACTGGTGCACTTTCCAAATGGCTGCAATACCCAGGGCTGGGCCAGGCTGAAGCCAGGAGCCAGGAGCTCCATCTGGGTCTCCCACATGGGTTCAGGGGTCCAAGCACTTGGGCCATCTTCCGCTGCTCTCCCAAGCACATTAGCAGGGAGGTGGATTGGAAGTGGAGCAGCCGGGACTCAAACTGGCGCCCATGTGGGAGGGGGGCACTGCAGGAGGCAGCTTAACTTGCTGCAACACAGCACTGGCCCCCAAATTTTAATTTTTAAAAAATTTATTATTTCATTTCATTTGACAGAAAACAGAGAGAGCCAGAGGAAGATCTTCCATCTGAGGTTTCATTCTCCCAAATGTCCACAGCAGCCCGGGCTGGGCCAGCACAAGGCCAGGAGCAGAGACCTCAGTATAGATCTCCCACATGGGCAGCAGGGACCCGATTACTGAGCCATCACTTGCTGTCTCCTAGGGTGCACAATTAGGAGGCGGGACTTGGAAGCCGAGCTCATGTAGGCAGGCCTACAGGTTAAAACTGATCAGGTTTGTGAGCTGGAAGACCACGCCCTCACCACGCCCCTGTGTGACCTCACGCCCCTACCTGGCCACACCTGAGCACCCACCGGCCAATCAGGTTCATTAGCCACTCCCATTTGAAAGTGGATTGAAAGTCTGGGACATGGTGTGACCCTTCCCCTCCCTGATATCGGCCTCTTGCCAGTATGGGGCTGGCTGCGGCCCTGCGCTCCAGGGAGCTTGGCCTTCGGGCCACCCCGCTCCATGCTTCCTGGCCTAGACGCTCCTCGGTGTGGCAGGTTCCTGGTACTCAGTATGAACCCAGATTTACGTCTCTCCTTTAGACGGGGCCCTCACTCTCCTATGCATCTTTCGCACTGAATAAAAGCTTAAAAATGTACCGTGCTGCCTCGTTCATTTATGCTGGTATTGAGAATTCTCTGAATGTTAGGCAAGAACCCTCACGGGCTTATCAATATCGGGGATTTAGTAATAAGTGTATGGTGATATCATATGGCACCCCAAATTCCGGTTTCATACGGCGACTCTGGTGGGGCTTTTGAGGACCTCTTAGGGGGCCGTATTCCGGTATCGTATTTACAGGGCCAATCCCGACGTCAGAGCCGGTACTCACACTCGAGCCCTCCAGTTTGGGATGTGGGCATCCAAAGTCACATCTTAATTTCTGTGTCGAATGCTTGTCCCCAGGCTTTTATTTTTAACTGATGCATAGAGAGTATACCTGCTTATAGGGTCTCATGTAATGTTTTTATCATTTCTTTGTAGTGAGACATTCATAATCCTTCCTTCAAGCTACTTTCGAAAAGAACATGCAGTACATTAGCATGACCTACGGTCACCCTACCACACTTCTGGTTTTGTAATCAATAATCAGCCATCCCCCATCCTGTGTGCACTATGCTCTTCCCAGCCTCTGGTGGCCATCATTGTGCTCCAAACTCCTGCAAGATTGGCTTTTCTTTCTCCTCCCCCTCCCCCTCCCTCCTCCTCCCCTTCCCCTCCCCCTCTCCCCCTCTCTCTGTCTCCCCCTCCCTCCCCCTCTCCCCTTCCCTTCCCCCTCCCCCCCTCCCCCTCTCCATCCTCCTCCCCCTCCCTCTCCCTCCCCCTCCCTCTCCCTCTCTCTCTCTCTTTCCCCCACATTCATGTCTTGGGCCAGTATCATTGAATGCAGATTGTAATGTTGGTGGCTGGAATCACTGGATGCTCACTATGCAGCAACGTACCTGGTAGCCTTTACGTTATCTCCCTCAGTCTCCACATCGACCCTGAATGGCAAGTGCTCCCAGAGATGTGTGGAGCCTCGCCCAAGGTCCCCCTGGTAGTAGTGGCTTCGGTGGACAGCTGTCGGCAGGGGACAGCCATTGCCACCTCCTCTACAGGTCATTTCCCAGTCATCCTCGCACCTGGGGTGGCCGTGTTACCCAGCCATGGCTGGGAGAGTCATGTTAGGAGTGAAGACATGCTTCCGGAAGCTTCTGCCTCCCTACTCGGGAGACCACAGCAGCAGGCACGGTCGGTCCTCTTTCTGCTCCCGTCCTGCTACTCTGTGACCAGCTGTGCTGCTCAGCTTTTCCTCACGGTCCCTGTGGGGAACCGCAGGCTGGCCACCCGTGAGCACCTCCTCATCTGCATAGCTTGCGGCAGTCGGTCGACCACAAGGCCCACGAACACAGCCAGGTGAGACAGATGAAACAGAATGGACTCTGCATAAACAACTAGGAGGAACCAGGTGAAACAGATGAACTTTCGACCTGAGACTATACGCGTCCTTTCATCTGATTGGACGATACCAGCGTGAACTGCACGTGAAGAGAGCCGCTATTGGCTGTGGAGCGGATGCTCCATGGACTTGGGGTATAAAGAGACACTGGGAATTGGGCTTGGGGCTGCTGCTCCTCCTTCTCTTTCCTTCTGCCCCCACAAGTTCCTTGGGAACCGAGAAACAGTGACCGTGTCGTGATTACGTTGGACCCTTGCTGGCGAGGGTCCGACAGGTCCCTAAGACCTGGGAGAAGCTGCTTGTGAAGGAAGAAGGCTCTGGGCTCACGGTTTCGGCAGTCCTCCCGGGAACGGCACCGCTGCTCTGGTGTGGGAAGAGGGTGGTGGGTGGCGGAACAAACGCAGAGGAGAGCTGCCAACCAGCGAGCAGAGAGCGCGCGCGGCAGGGCTGGTGTCATGGCCCAGAGGTCTAAGCCTGGCTCAGGAAGATCTCTCTCTGTCATCCCTCTCTCTAACTCAAATAAATAAGTAAATCTTATGGCCCGGGAGTGCAGTGGAGGATGGCCCAAGTGCTTGGGCCCTGCACCCCATGGGAGACCAGGAGAAGCACCTGGCTCCTGGCTTCGGATCAGCGTGATGTGCAGGCCGCAGTGCGTGGCGGTCACTGGAGGGTGAACCAACGGCAAAAGGAAGACCTTTCTCTCTGTCTCTCTCTCTCACTATCCACTCTGCCTGTCAAAAAACCTAAAAACTAAAAAAGTAACCAATTTTAAAAAATTAAAAACACAACACAGCTTTTGTTCACACTGATCCCGACTCCTGTGCAGTGGGAACGACTCCGTTGCTCTAATTCACACTGGCAGGCTTCCTGTCCTTGTGGGTCCCAGCCCTGCTGAGACAGAGACGCAGCCTGGATCCCCACACGACGTCTGGCTCCAGCAGCCTGAGCTGGACTCTGGCCGTCCTCTCCTCCAGGCAGGCTTCCAAGGCCTGGGATTCCCTGAGGACCCGTCCCCTTGTGGAAATCAGTCTAGTACTTAGAATATAAAGGCAAAAGCTGTCTTTATGGCTGCTGGCAACGAGAGAGCAGGTGCTGGGAAGGAGGACAATTAGGGAGGAATCCAGAGGAAGGATGAACTAGCACTCGGGAACTTCTGCGGACGCCGGGTTTGGGTCCCAGGGAAAGGCTGTGTGCCGGTCTGGAGTGGACACGCTGGCATCGCCGGACTTTGTTCCCGCTGCCGGCTGTCTGTTTTGGGTCACAGGCAGTAATGACACGCACCCATGATGACAGGCAGGCAGACGGTCATTCCACCACGGGGATTCAACAACGCACAAATGCACAGGCCTGGCGGACCCCAAGGCCCCGCGTGTCAGGGCGAGTGTCCAGAGCCTGCTGGGCTTGACCGGACACTGCCGGTCACCTGGTACTTGTCAGGCGGTTCTGGCTGAGGTGCCCTCCCCGCAGGGCTGGGTCCCGCAGACACAGCTGCCCTCGCCCCTCTTTCCCGCAGGGCAGCCTTGTGCTGCAGGCAGTCCCCACGGGTTCTCTGTAAGTAAGCGCGCCCTTCTCGCCAGCAAGCCCGCTGTGCAATGCTGGCCTGCGTGGTCTTCACGTGGAAGTCAACACTGCTGTGTTCACGTGTGACATTAGTTTCATGACCACTATCGTCACGTGTGACGTGTCTGATGGCTGCTGTGTTCACGTGTGACTTTAGTTTGATGATTTCTATCATCACGTGTGACGTGTCTGATGGCTGCTGTGTTCACGTGTGACTTTAGTTTGATGATTTCTATCATCACGTGTGACGTGTCTGATGGCTGCTGTGTTCATGTGTGACTTTAGTTTGATGATTTCTATCATCACGTGTGACGTGTCTGGCTGCTGCTGTTTTCACGTGTGACATTTGATGACTTCTGTCATCACGTGTGATGTGTCTGACGGCTGCTGTGTTCACGTGTGACATTTGATGACTTCTGTCGTCACGTGTGACGTGTCTGACGGCTGCTGTGTTCACGTGTGACATTTGATGACTTCTGTTGTCACGTGTGACGTGTCTGACCGCTGCTGTGTTCATGTGTGACTTTCGTTTCATGACTTCTATCATCACGTGTGACATGTCTGACGGCTGCTGTTTTCACGTGACATTTGATGACTTCTATCATCACGTGTGACGTGTCTGATGGCTGCTGTGTTCACGTGTGACATTTGATGACTTCTATCGTCACGTGTGACATGTCTGACGGCTGCTGTGTTCACGTGTGACATTTGATGACTTCTGTCGTCACGTGTGACGTGTCTGGCGGCTGCTGTGTTCACGTGTGACATTAGTTTGGTGACTGCTGTTTTCATACATGACATCAGTTTGATGACTAGTATTTTCATGTGTTAGTTTGAATGTTAATATGTTTCAACTCTGCAGTAAAAACATGTTTTGTGTCTTTTTGTTCTGCTTGGCTGGGTTTGTGTCCCTAAATTCCGTTAGGATCCGTTCTGTGTTCTTTCCGTTTCCTCCCAGGATCTGTTGGAATACAGTTTTGTGTTCTGCCTATTTCTGTAACACACGGTTTGGCCTCCCCTTTTGGAAGCAAAGACTCAGAAGTGAGTTCCCGGGGGGGGGGGGGGCAGAACTGTGTCTTCAGAAACAGCCTCTTCCTTTGACTCCATCAGATGAGCGCCCTCGGGCTGAATGTTTTGTTCATTTGAAAAACAGCAATGCTGACTCTTGTGTTCCTCACGGAGCACCTGCCTCTGTGCAGAGGTTGCGCACCTGCCTCTGTGCAGAGGTTGAATTTAAATCGTCACAATCTTAAGAATTTCAGCATAGGAAGAAAAGCCTTTACGTTTTTCTGCTCCAGAAGAGAAGAGTTAAGAGGAGTTAATTTCCTCTTGTATTCCATACTTAGAGATGGTGACTTTGATCTGACAACCCTTTCAGCTATAGATAGTTTTGATGCAGAATAAGTGCTATTTCATGATAAACACTTTAAAATGTCTTTATATTTGGAAACCTCAATTGAACATAACATGTCTCTTGATTGTGAAGATTTAATGTCTTAAGACACAAAAGATGAATTAGCTTAACGCTGCCAGGAGTTTCAAGGCAATCTTTGTATCATTTGAGGTTTAAATAAATAAATGGAAGGGGTCAGGAAACAAGCCAGGGTTCAGAAAGATCTGAGGCGCTTGAGCCAGATCACCTGAAAGTTATCTGAGAAGGTGGGTGTAGCCACACATGGAGGATTTGTTGCCCTGGGTTGCCTTCCACCATGCATGTGTATATCATGTATGTCATCCACCACACACATTTACATCAGCACTGAAGAAGGGAGGCGGGGTCTAGACACCTAGGAGTGGTACCAGCACGTGCACACCATGACAGAGACCCACCTCGTCCGCTTGCTAGACCTCCTGTCCCTCTGCAGAAAGCCTGCCATGGAGTCTTATGGGGGGAATATTTGGTCTCATAGCTCGAGAGGGAAAGTCCGGGCCTGTGGCCAACTTTGTGCCGTTGTCACACTTGTGCTGGTTGTCTTCTGTGCTGGTTGGTGTTCTGGTCAGCCTGACTTGATCATGCATGCCAAGACATTTGGTTAAACATTACTTCTGGTTCTATCTATGAGGGTGTTTGAAGAGGAAGATGAACGTTTCAATCTGTGGCTTCCATAACCTGAGGGCCATCCCTGTGTGGATGGGTCCCATCCAATCCCTGTGTGGATGGATACCATCCAATCCCAGTGTGGGTGGGTCCCATCCAATCCCATGTGGGTGGGTCCCATCCAATCCCAGTGTGGGTGGGTCCCATCCAATCCCATGTGGGTGGGTCCCATCCAATCCCAGTGTGGGTGTGTACCATCCAATCCCTGTGTGGATGGGTCCCATCCAATCCCAGTGTGGGTGGGTCCCATCCAATCCCAGTGTGGGTGGGTCCCATCCAATCCCATGTGGGTGGATCCCATCCAATCCCAGTGTGGGTTGGTCCAATCCAATCCCATGTGGGTGGGTCCCATCCAATCCCAGGGTGGGTGGGTCCCATCCAATCCCAGGGTGGATGGGTCCCATCCAATCCCTTGAGGCCTGCTCAGAACCAAAGGGAGAGGAAGGTTGACTTGGCCTCTGTGGCAACTTGAGCTGTGACACTCATCTTCTGTCCTAGGACTTGGACTTGTGGTATCAGTGTTCCTCATTTTCAGGCCTTACCTTTGGACTGGAATTGATACTACAAAATTCTCATAATCAGCTCCATAGTTACCACATAATTCAACTCCTCTTGATGATTCTAATCCTAAATAGGTAGTTGATACACAGACACCCTTGACTTGACCATGGTGTGAAAGGGTTATGAATTCAGTAGAAACTGTACTTCAGGTTCTACATTTTAATCTTTTAGGATAACAACGTGAGGAATGAGAATCTGTTGGGGTCCTGCGCAAGGGAAGTGATGCGCAGCTCCCAGTCAGCCTTGTGACCGTGAGGGGAGAGCACTCTGCGGTGTGGCTAAGCTGTGATGTGTGCTAAGGTAAGTGTAATAAATGCAGCTTTAACCTACAATGTTGCCAAGTTACAACGAGGTAAGTGCATATTAAGTTGAGAATCATCTCTCTCCCTCTCTCTCTCTCTCTCCCCCCCTCCCCCTTTCTCTCTCTCTCTCTCTCTCTCTCTTTTTCTGTGTGTGTCTGTGAGTAGTTTAGAGTCATCCCGCACAATCTGTGGGAAATTGATTCTGGGTTCTGGCACCTGCAGGTGTCATGGACGTTCTGATCTCATATAGAGCTCTGAGGTTTCTGCATTTCACATTCACATGTCCTCATGTATCCTTCAATCATCTCTAGATTACTTATAATACCTAGAATGATGTAAATGCTAAATAAATAGCTATTCTTCTGTATTATTTAGGGAATAATGACAAGAAAAACTTGCATGTGTTCTGTACAGACACAGGTATCTTTTTAAATATAATTCGTCTGTGGTTGTTTGGATTCATGGCTGCAGAACTCTGCTGCCAAGGGCTGACTACACTTACATTCTCCCCTGCTCTTGACACATACGGTGCTTTGAGAGGTAGCACAGTTCTTAGCTCAGTTGTCACTTTAACAGCTGCATAAGATGGAGATTTCGTCCATCTCACTGGACCACGGCAGAGGGTTGTAGGTGAGCCCCATGGTCAGATGAAAACACCAGAGTCCACAGACCACCATGTTCTGAACAATGTGCACACTTTGCTGGCAGGCTCCTGATTCTGTTACTAATCCAGAGACATATGTCGGTTCAGGGGCTCTAATTAATCATCTGTGATGTGCTTGTCATAGTCTGCTGTCTACATTAATAACTCATCGTACGATGACTCCAAGATGAATGCCTTCTCTGTATCTGTGATCCTCATTGAATCCTTCAGGCAGGATTCCGGAGCACATCCCAGAGTGGGGAGCTCTTCCTGAGGGTGAAGATCCTCATCCGTGGAGGCATTGCTCCTCACGAGGGCAGGGACCCTCTGCTCTCCAGGGAGACTTGGCAGTCCCCCAAAGATCCCCACGAGCACCTCCAGGAAGCGATTGTATTTAGAGGAGATGTGGTGCATTAGGTATGGGGGAAGCCAGTTAGTGTGCTGACATAAATTAGATAACATGAAAAACATCTTGTTTTGTGTCCCAAGATTTTATGCTTTGTTAGAAACAAAAGACATTTGTTAAAAACTAGAATTTGGAAAAATAATGAATGAAAAGTCTGGGGCTTTGAGCCTAAAATAGGTAAAATTAGAAGAAATGAATGTGAAATTCTACAATTAGGACCAAAAATATTGTTACAGTTTGATAATGTGGAAATTTTACCTTAACGGCAACATGTGAATATGTGTGAAAGACCTTAATGTACTCTGAGGTGTGCATCCTCAGAACATCTTTGTCTTTAGACTTTGTAGATTAGAATCAGTCTTCTTTAGATCTCTTAGACTCATCTACTGGTCGATGATAGTTAGAAAGACGGACAGATGGAGACAGACAGACAGAGCTCACTCCCGAGGCAGGAGCAATTTAATTATTTTTATGACAGTGTTTAATGAGTGCTTATTATGTACCGGAAACTACTATAAGCATTCTAAACGTATTGGTTCATTAATCCTGCTCAAAATTTTAGGGTAGGTAATACTATTTATCCGACTACTTATGGATGAATACAGAGGAACAGAAAGGTTAAGTTACTCACCCAGGATTACACAGCCCATGCATGGCAGAGCCAGGTTCCCATCATGCTTGCTGGCTTCAGAGCCATTACACATTACACATTAACCATTACACATTAACACATTAACGAAGTGCCATTCAGTAATGACATGTAGGTCATGGGTGTTATTCTGACATAGTAACAAAGCACCCCTCCATTTTGCCATTGATAAAAATCAATTGATGATGATAGGCTAATTCCGAATTTGAAAAATGCCTCTGCCTGCCAATCAAGTCTCCTGGGAGGCATGATTTCTCCTTCCAAGTTTCTTGGAATGTCTTTATAGAATAGAACAGGGCTATGATTTTCACAGTGTGAGTATACTGAGCATATAGAGTTCTAGCTTGTGGGTTCTAGTTCTAGGTTATGTTTGTATATGTTACAATTATATTGTTTATCAGTAAGTGTGGCTGCTACCATACATCACTGGCGTTCACTTCTAAGAGAATGATAAAGGTATATTCATATTTACCTCTCCAGTAGTGTCTTGCCAATTTGCTCAGCAGTTATTCAGTTTTTTTTGTTTGTTTCTTTGTTTGTTTTGAACAGGCAGAGTTAGACAGTGAGAGAGAGAGAGAGAGAAAGGTCTTCCTTTTTTCTGTTAGTTCACCCCCCAAATGGCCACTATAGCCAGCGCATTGTGGCCAGCGCGCCACGCCGATCCGAAGCCAGGAGCCAGGTGCTTCCTCCTGGTCTCCCATGCGGGTGCAGGGCCCAAGCACTTGGGCCATCCTCCACTGCCCTCCCGGGCCACAGCAGAGAGCTGGACTGGAAGAGGAGCAACCGGGACAGAACCGGAGCCCCAACTGGGACTAGAACCTGGGGTACCGGCGCCGCAGGTGGAGGATTAGCCTAGTGAGCCGCGGCACCAGCCTCAATTATTCAGTTTTTAGCTTCTAGTATCGACTGAAGTCGGCATGATGAGATGCTGAAGGCTCGTAAAAGCATTAACATGTTAAACTATCCCAGTCCCAAGGAAATATCTTGTGTCCAAGCGTGATCTGTGTTGGGTAAATTGAGGCAGAGTGTCTTCTGATGGGTGTGTTGTCAGAGGAAATCTAAATCCCATCCTGCTGCTTGTCTGGGAATAGAATTCCTGTGACCCCTGGTGAGATAGCAGGGGATTTCTTTAGTTTAAAATAGTCACAAAGGGAGCTCTGGCACCAAGGTCTTCATCAATGGTTGGATCCCCCAGAGAGTGGCCACTAAGCCAGGACTGGAATCCAACTCGCTCTGATTCCCAAGCCATCGTCCATGTTTTGTGGGATCGTTATCTAACGTGCTCCACCAGCAGATCACGTGTAGATCATGTGGGCTCCTTAGTGTCAGGGGACACATGCCTTTCATTTCCACAATAAAATATGTATTGAATATTTATGGAGTATCGAGAGTCAGGAAGGGGTGTATGACCCACAAGTGGACAAGAACCCTGCTTCCCTGGACCTGGCTTTACGGGCAAGAATAAGCATCCGATCAATAAATGAGCCTGTTATAACATTCTACTCTTCAACAGGAATAGTCCCTGTCGATCTGCGTGTTTTACCTCCAGGCCAAGCTTGGAAGCATCAGGGGCTCCTGCTTTTCTGCTTTTTATAATCTCAGGGTGGACAAAGCCAAGTGAGTTCTGCTGGTCCTCCACCAGCGGCTCTGTCCTCTGCTCTGGCGTCCCAGAAGCCCCGTCTCTCACTCTGCATCTTGGATCTTCACTTCAGTCCATAAATCGTTCCTTCTCAACCTGGAAGCCTTCTCATGTGCCCCGCTCTGCCCAGGAAGTGAACCCTTAAGACTCTTGGCTGACGGCTCCGCGCGTCACCATGTCCTGAGTGGGATCCTAATGCTGCAACTTTTCCTGCTCGTTCTTGTTAGTTGAAAAGTGGGAAATGGTAGGATAAGCATGTAGCTTCCTGGGATGGAGATCAAAACAAAACCAAGCACAAGATGGTTCCAGAATACGTTTATTTCTCAATCTGTCAGCTATTAGCAGGTAACAATGTGAATTTATTTTATTTTATTTTTTTGCTGTAGAGTTGAGTGCATAACAAAAATGACTGTACTCTCATTGGAGCAAACAGTTTCATCATCAGAACTGTGTACCACCATTCCAACAATTCAAAACTTCTATATACCCTATATTAATTTTAGACATTTATTTCCCTATAATAATATTAATATCAATGCTAATGATGACTATAATGCCTAGATTAATATCATTTTTACCTTATTCCAGACATTGTGCTCATAAATTTCCCTATATCATTTGCTCTTTCAAATAACCTTACAGTCACATCATTCGCGTTTTACAGGTCAGAGAGATTACTGTGTGTGTCGTCTCAAACAGGAAGTGTCTGACCTCCCAAGAGACATTGACTCTAATGAATGTGAAGCACAGGCCAAGGGTGAAGGGAGATGGAACCCTCAACACCTGGCTTAGACCAAGGACAGATGATGCTCTCTGCCCAACAGTAGACCAGTCACACCCAACCTCCTTCTGATTGAAACACCCACCCGTCAGTGCCTCTTCTGCCTTTGTACTGACCTCGGCACAAATGTATGTCTTGAAAGACACATGACCCCAGGCAGTAATTCAGCAGGTCTGAGAGCTGACCTTCATTCACTGACACAAGTCAGTGAGAAAGCTTAGGAGAGAACTGGACCTGGGTGGAGATGAACACAAGCAGGAAGGACAAAGCTCACGGCAGTATTTCCTGGGAGAAGGAAGTTTTTTGTAAGGGAGATACATGAAGAAGCAAAGTCACTTCGCACCTAGGCCCTGACAGCAAGTGCCTGGTCCAGGGAGATCCTGGTGTCTGAAAAGTCATCTTGCAGAGGCGTCCCGGATTGAAAGGAATAACCCTCAGATTAAAACACAGAATCCCAACACTGCCAATCAGAAAACCAGACCTGCTTCTCTGAGGTTACCTGCCCTGCCCTTGAAGAGATTTCTAATTTTACCACCTGCTTGTCTGTTTTCACTAGTGCTTGATAGGACCGTGTGCATATAATGTTGTTGGAAATTAACCAGACGTTGCATTATTGTTAAACTATTTTTACAGGTATTTGATGGAGTTAAGGTAATTCACTGCTAGTGTACACCTAGACTTCACATCAGAGAACAACTGTAAGTTCTCCATAACACTGGTGGGGGGGTGTTCTTACCTTGTCCAACAGGATGTTTTACACCCATCAGTTCCTAAAACCTTTCCCATGTAAGAATGAAGGATCCACAAGAATGAAGGAGCCATACGGTCAGGCACATTCTGTTGATACCTTGGGCATCCCTTATGCAACAAGCCTCTCTCCTGGAACCATCTGAGCCAGGTTCAGTTCTCCGTCACTGGCTCTCTCGCTCCAGGTATTCACTAAAGGGCAAGTTTTGGAATTTAGCTTTTTTTGACTGCAAACACTATCGTGCCACTGCCATATGTTTTTATCAAAGTTCCTGTAAAAAAAACCCTCTTCAATAAAAGTTTGGAAAATATGAATCTTGCACACCGTCTCTTTTTCTTTGATTTTTTCCTGTGATTAATTTCCTGTGCATACTGAAGCTTGTTCCAGTGCGTGTGCCAGTGGTGCAGTGATTCAAGTGATAACAGAAAAAAGATATATCTTGGCACCATATGACAGGCTCTGACCAGGCAATCAAGTCTTAATCCCTTTTGGGGCAGTCATTTGATTAATCAGAAATTCCTGGATCTGTTCCTAATCTGACATGTGTTGGTGGTATCTTTTAATCTTCAAAAATTGAAAAAAAAAATGTTAAAAAGGAAAGAGTTCATGAGCTATATCCATATCTGGCCAAGATGAAATAGCAGAGACTAAAAATTATTCTCCTGCATGAAACAGTGAAGATGTGCAGAATATTTGAAACCATGGTTTTTAGATGTTAGAGAGTAGCACAGTATTTGATCCCTAAAGCAGAGAAAGAAAATTATTGAAGCCCTCTGCTTGCTCCAGCTCACTTATAGAGAACTTTCACAGGCACAGCAGGGAGGGGTCCACACAGAGCGGCAGTCTGCAGGGCTGAGGAGGGAGCGATGGGAGTCAGAGGACACGAAGGCACCAGGGTTCGTAGAAGAGAGCAGAGAGAGAAGAGAGACGCCTGGAGATCCAGTGGGTTCTCTGAAAGTGGAGATGCAGTGGGTTCTCTGAAAGTGGAGATGCAGTGGGTTCTCTGAAAGTGGAGATCCAGTGGGTTCTCTGAAAGTGGAGACCCAGTGGGTTCTCTGAAAGTGGAGACCCAGTGGGTTCTCTGAAAGTGGAGATGCAGTGGGTTCTCTGAAAGTGGAGATCCAGTGGGTTCTCTGAAAGTCTTCCACTAAGTCCCGAGCTGTGCACACGTGGAGAGAAATGATCAGAAGCTGCAAGAATAAGTAAAAAAGGCATACAAGCACTCTGGCTCGGGCTGCGACACACAGAGTTTGTGTCCCCAACAACTGTGGAGTGGAGAGACTGTGATGTGCAGGCATCGGGTTGGTTGTTAAGAAGGAAAGTGCATCCTAGGACCGAATTCACATCAAGCGAGAGATGTTTGGGTCCTCATTAACAAACCGTACCAGAAATTACTCAAGGGTCAAATTATTGTGTAACAACGCTCAAGAATAGTTATAGGACTAAAAATCCACCAAAATCAATGTTAATTATCCAGTGTCTGGCAGAAAGAATGGCATAGATGGGAGAATTAGTAGAGAAATCATGTCAGTTATTAATATGATCCATATTTTAAGAAACTAGATTGCATATATACATGAGAGAGTCACATAAAAAGACACACAGCCAATTTTAGAGATGAATTCTCTGATATAACTAAGATGAGATTATCAAAGGATAGTTACAGAATCAAAGACCTTCAACTTGAATAGCAATAAACAGTATCCAAAATGAAGCAGAGAGAGAGAGAGAGAGAACAACAGAATATAAACTACCCACTTAATGCTGGAAACTTCCAGAAAGAGAAAATTTCTACATCCAGGAAGTGGCCGGGTTGAGTTCAGGGACTTTTTGATGCACCCTGCTTGAGGTTTGCAGAATAAGCAGCTGAACCACGCCTGGCTTTGGTGAGTCCACACCTCTGAATGGAGCTCAATTCCCGGTGAGTTCTGCAGCCTTCAGACCCACTGTGGCCACGCCCATAAGCTGGGGGACTCACAGGATTAAGTTTCCAGTGGACCTGACTTGCTCTGTGTCTGAACCCCTGGCGGCCTCTTATCTGCACCTCTTTCTCCACTTCCTCTTGCTTAGCTCATGCTGATTTTGGTTTTGTGTAGGCGGCAAACACTTGCGCATGAGAAGGAAGCCCCCCTTCTTACCCTCAGATGCGACCTTGTTGTGATTGTCCCTGTGTGTCCATTAATCAGGAGATGGGCGCATGACCAAGTTCTCACAAACAAGTCACAGGGGATGCTCTGGGAAGCTCACAGGAACATCTTCTTTCTGGGTAACATGAGTCTTGACGGAAAGTATCTTTTATCCATCTGCTTAGTCAGTACCATGGAGCTGTGACAGTATCTTTTTTTAAGATTTTTTTATTTGAAAGTCAGTTACATAGAGAGAGGCAGAGAGAGACAGAAAGAGACAGAGTAAGAGAAAGAGAGAGAGAGGCCTTCCATCCGAGAGTTCACTCCCCAATTGGCCACAATGGCTGGAGCTGTGCCGATCCGAAGCCAGGAGCCTCTGGGTCTCCCATGCAGGTACAGGGGCCCAAGGAGTTGGACCATCTTCTACTGCTTTCCCAGGCCATAGCAGAGAGCGTGATTGGAAATGGAGCAGCCGGGTCCCGAACTGGTGCCCATATGAGATGGCGCTTCAGGCCAGAGCATTAACCCTCTGGGCCACAGCACCGGCCCCGTGACAGTATCTTGAAGCCATGTCAACATGTACCACATCACAAAGCAAGATTCTGAAGATGACAAATACAGTGACAGGAAGTGACATCATTGCCCTGTGAACCAATCAGCACCCATCTGTGTCCGGCTTTCTTGTTACCTGAGGCAACCAGATGCTATAATCAGAGCACATCAGAAATGCTGGTAGGTAGCTTCTTTGAGGGGCGTTTGGCCCAGTGGTTAAGACACAGCGTGGGTTCAAGGACCAGCCCTACTTTCTTTTTTTTTTTTTTTTTTTGACAGGCAGAGTGGACAGTGAGAGAGAGAGAGACAGAGAGAAAGGTCTTCCTTTGCCGTTGGTTCACCCTCCAATGGCCACCGCGGCCGGCGTGCTGCTGCCAGCGCACCGTGCTGATCCGAAGCCAGGAGCCAGGTGCTTCCTCCTGGTCTCCCATGTGGGTGCAGGGCCCAAGCACCTGGGCCATCCTCCACTGCCTTCCCGGGCCACAGCAGAGAGCTGGACTGGAAGAGGAGCAACCAGGACAGAATCTGGCGCCCCGACCAGGACTAGAACCTGGTGTGCCGGTGCCACAGGCGGAGGATTAGCCTAGTGAGCTGCGGCACTGGCCCAGCTCTACTTTCAGTTCCAGCTCCCTGCTAACTTGTTCCCCTGGAGGCAGCAGGTGACGGTCCACGCAGCTGGGTCACTGCACACATGTAGGGGCCCAGATTGAGTTCCAGGTTCCTGGCTCCAGCCTGGTCTAGTGTTAGGTGTTGAGGACATACGGAAAGTGAAACATTGAATGGAGGATCCATGTCTGTCTTTGTTTCTCTACTTCTGTCTCTCTGGCTTTCAAAACAGAATGAAATAAAAAAGCTGCTTACTAGAAATGTGGAAATCCTGATGATCGTTATAGGCCAAGATTGCATGATACAGAGGAATCCCCAGAAGCCCAAGACATGGGGAAGTTTGTATTCTGGATGTCTTCGAGCCCCTCCTTGGCGGTTCGGGTCCGAAGGTTTGCACGTGAGCAGAAGTAGCTGGAATCAGCAACCTGTGTTCAGGACCTGCCTGGAGACAGGTGTGCTCAGGTTCTGCTGGCGACAGGGATACAGCTCTCCCGGAACCTACGATTGCCACGCAGAGCAGAAGTCACTTTTCACCAGAAGAGGGGCAAGAAGCCCACCCAGGTGTGGTGTCCAGTGCTGCTTGACACGAATGTTGCTGGCGTGGCAGGGGACCTCCCCTGGGCACATACCAGACTGCAGTACACAGGACTACTTAGCTAGCAGCGTTGCCCTGCTTGGAAGCCCCTGTGTGACCTGTAGATGTGACTTCACACTTCCTGGTTCTGTCATAAAATGGTTCTTAGCAACAGCAATTCACTTTTTATAATAGTAATTCCATGAGTATTATTTCAGAGAGACTGTTGAAGGGAGGTACATTGTAAACATATTAGAGGAGAGAAATTGATAGAAAACTTTTCTAGATACCATAAAGAAATAAGTGGTTAGTTGTTTTTTTTTGTTTTTTTAGTTTTTTTGCCTTGGCTTCAGAAACAGTTATTGGCTCAAGAAATGGAATGTTTTGAGTCAATGAACCTCCCAGCATGTGGGCAGAATGAGAGCAATGGAAGCCATGACTGCCTGGGGGACGAATATTTGATTTTCAAGGAAGAATAAAAGCTCCAATGAATGCATAAATGTGTCTATCCTGTTGTGTAAACAGAGAACAAACCAGAGACTAAGGAGCTTATGTCCAACAGTCTTCAGCTCCTGTTGCCGACTGTGGGGTGGAGAATAACTGCCTTGACGCTGATGACGCCCGGCTCATCTTCCCCGTTAGGGAGCTTGTCAGATGAAAATAGCAACGCTAACAACACAGGTAGAAAGCAGAGTCGTGCTCTGAGGTAGCCCATGCGGATCTGGGGATGCACAGTTCCCAACAGGGACGATCCAAGCCCACGCGTTACGTGGTTGTCGAGATGCGCCAGGTCTAACATGCCTGCTCTCAGCCTTTGGCGTGAATCAGCTGACTCCACTTTCCCAGCAGTCTCCGAAGTTGCTTTCTAAGGCCATCGCCACGTGCCGGTGTGGAAATGAAGGCAGTGAGAGGTTAGGTGTGCAGCTGGGTTTGCCCAGGTGGTCACGAGAGGGCTGATCCTCCAGCCCAGCTCAGCTGGCCCAGCCCCCACAGTCCCTGCACCTGCACCGTCTCCCGTCCGCGGGAGCTCAGGCTCATCTCTGGGCTCCTGGGCTTGCGTTAGCTCCTGTCCACGCCAGAGCTGGTTTCAGTGCTTCCTTTATCTGAACTTACCCTTAGAACCTTTTCATTGTGTTTGAAAGAGGGAGGGAGGGAGGGAGAGAGGGAGGAAGGAACAGAAAGAGAGAGAAGGGGAATCTTCCATGTGCTCATTCACTCCCCAAATGTCTGAACAGCTGGAGCTGGCCCAAGCTGGGCACTCAATCCGTGTGAGTGTCAGGTACTCCACTACCTGAGCCACCTCCTGCTACATGTGATATGTATGGGCAGGAAGCGAGAATCAGAAACAGAGCCAGGCTTGGAACCCGAGGACTCTGATAGGGGAGGTGGGCCTCCCGAGTGGCATCTTAACTACAGTGCCAAACGCCCGTCCCCTCCTTAGGGACTGGAGTGAGGATTTAGTGTCTGTCACCCTTGGATTATGATGGAATCCCCGTGAGACGTGTTTGCCTTTGTGCCCTCTACCAGCATTTCCCAGTTTTCCTAGGAGACTTGATGTGGCTCTACAGATAAACCTGCTGTTCTGCCTGCATTGCTTGGTGCTCGGGCTGAAAATCAGGAACGCTCAACCTGCATTTTCTTTTTTTTTAAACATTTATTTTATTTATTTGAAAGAGAGTCACACAGAGAGAGGAGAGGCAGAGAGAGAGAGAGGTCTTTCATCTGCTGGTTCACTCCCCAGATGGCTGCAACGGCCAGAGCTGCGCCGATCTGGAGCCAGGAGCCCAGAGCCCCCTCCCCGGGTCTCCCACGTGGGTGCAGGGTCCCAAGGGCTTGGGCCATCCTCTCCTGCTTTCCCAGGCCATAGCAGAGAGCTGGATTGGAAGAAGAGCAGCCAGGACTTGAACCTGTGCCCACATGGGATGCTGGCGCTTCAGGCCAAGGCTTTAACCCACTGCCACAGTGCCGGCCCCTCAACCTGCATTTTCTTAAGCAAAATTATGTAACTTTTTCCCTCATGAAGTCATATTACACACAGGCAGGACTTCCATGGACTGGATTCTGGGACTTTAGCACCACAATAGAACATTTTTCTCTTTCTTGTCTTTCTCCTCTTCCTTGTTTCTATAAATTGGTTCCCTTCTGTCTACTGCAAACACGCTGTGTCAGTCAATGAGATAGGAAAACAGGAAGCCTCAGGCTCGCACCTCTTCCCAAGGAGGAGGGAGAGGCGTTCCTCTCACCCTCAGGTTGCAAAGTCCCAGGAATGGACCCTGAAGTCCAGTTTGGACAACGTGCCCATCCTTCCACCACAGCTGAGAGACTGGCCTGTGACGTGTCGGCACGAGGCGGCTACTGTCGGGCAGAGGCAGGGCGCCTGCCCAATTCAAATGTCTGTTACTGCACTGTGAAACCTCAAAATGAGACAACGTGGAGAACATGTAATTACCACGTGTGAACAACATCACAGGCCCCCGAAGATGCCATGTGCCAATCCCCAGAACCCGTGAAGGGGTCACATTACACGGCAAGAGGGAATTACGGTTGAAGACAGGTTTAACCTGCCAACCAGTCAACTTTAAGACGGGAAGATCAGGGGCGAGCGTTTGACACAGTGGCTTAAGCTGCTGGCTGGGTTGCCTGCATCCCACATCAGAGCACCAGCAGTTTGGTCCCTGCTCTCCTCTCCATCCCAGCCTCCTGCTGAGGTGTCCCGGGGAGCAGCAGACGATGGCTCCGGTGATCGGATCCTGCTGCCCACGGGAGAGGATGGAATTACTAAGTCCTGGCTCCAGTCTGGCCCAGGCCTGGTTGTGGTAGGTATTTGGAAAGTGAACCAGTGGATGGAACATATTCAGTCTCTCTCCCTCTCTCTCTCTCTCTCCCTCTTTTAAAGGACGTGAGAAGAAATAAACATTAAAATAGGAGGATCACTGTGGATTGTCCAAGTGAGCATGTTATCAAAGGGTCCTTAAAGGCAGGGAGGAGGCCAGAGAGAGGGCCAGAGCCCAAGATGTGAGGATGGAGATGGGCTCAGGGGCTGGGGCCTGACTGAAGGCGGAGGAAGGAGCAGTGCAGGCAGGGCTGTGGGCAGCCTCTGGAAATAAGACCTCCCCCAGAAACCCCTTGATCCTGGCCAGGGGAGACCCTGGCCAGACTTCTGACCCCACATCTGCAGAGAACAAACCTGTGTTGATTTAGGCCTCCACATTTGGCAAATTTGCTACAGTAGTAATGGAAAACTAATTCATTTATCTTTTATTACCAAAAACTATTGTAAAGACACACACAGAGAGAGAGAGAGAGAGCACCCATCCATTGCCTGTAAGAGCTAGGGTTAAGCTAGGGCAATCAGGAGCCAGGAGCTCCATCAAGGTCTCCCGCATGGGTGGCAGGGACCCAACCCCTTGGGCCTCCGAGGGTATGCACCAGCAGTGGAACTGGGACTTGAACCCAGGCATTGGACCCAAACCCAACCACTGTGATATGAAATGTCAACGTCCCAGCAGTATCCACACACTACCCCAAATGCCCGCCCTGTCTCTATCTTGATAGATGTGTTTTGTATTGGTAACACAAACAGGCTTATTGCAAGGTAAGACATTGAGTGAAGGCTTGGTCTTTGCAGGAAGGAAGAAAACGTTGCAAGTTTACGCCCTGGGGTTTCACTTGAGCCTGTCAAGTCAGAGGGATCACCAGCCTGAAACGGAGCCCCCGTGCCTTGGAGGCGGCTGTCAGGATAAGGCTTTGCTTGCTCCTGGCTGCTCATACAACATGGCTGAACTATTTCGACACCCTCAACAACTCAGGCCTGTCTCATTCGGGGACGTGGTAGCCTTCAGCTAGGGGGCGGCTTTGAGGAACACAGTTCATTCTGCGGCTGTGTGATGGCATTGGCAGACTGAAGATTTGGGCTCAAAACAGTTGGGGGCTCAGGTTTTTTTTTTCCCAGAGTCATTTGTTAGGTGGCTTCCTGAGCTCTCAGAACCTCGCATTGTCCATGATAGGAGAGCAGCGAGGAGGGCCGTGTCTGTCTCACAGGACTGCGGAAGGAAAGATAAACTAATTTTTCAATGTGACCTCGTTAAAACCAAGGGGAAACACAAATGAAAGCGGTGTTTTTCTGCTTTCTGTGCGTTACTAAGCATAGACAGGCACCTCTGACAATTTTGTTGTCTAACCTTGAAGTCGAACCATGGAGCTGTAGTTGGACTTGGGCAAAGGATAAGAACATTTTAAAAATTTAAAATTTAATTCTCGCAGACAATGGGAAATAATTAGAGTCTTCCGTTCCATCTGTTGTCGCGCACCCACTGGAAAATGTTTCCCGAGTTTATATTTATGGGATAATATTTTAGAGATTGAGCAACAGTTATTCTTAATAAAACTGCAAATTGTCACTGTAAAATGTTAAACCACCATTTAGTTGTTTTCTAACGTCCATTTTATGCACAGCTGCTTTAATAATGACGCAAATCGATGTTTAATTGGATGGTTGCTGCTTTGGGGCCATTAGACTCCCGTTCCCACTGTGCCATCCAGGGGTGCCCATCCATGGCATCGGCCCATTATTGTCCCACAGACACCCAAGCCAAACCAAAAGGCAGCACGGGGGTCAGCCTGCACCACCCTTCAGACTGGCACTGCTCTTGTCTCGCTCTCTGAGCACACGTAGGGTTTTTTAATAGAAATGATTCACCCACTTTGAATATACAGCAAGAAGATATACATTATCTTTTAGATACTTAATTATCATTGCCAAACCAAACCAAACCTCTTTTAAGCAATGTACAATTATTATGGTTCGAATCAAAGGAAACACGTAGTCAGTTCTTTAAGAAGCCCTTCCACTGGGGAGGAAAAGCAAACAGTCATGCTTTGCTTTCATAAATCGTTCCAGCAAGTGCATTCTTTTGGTGGAAAATTAGGAACATATTTTGGTCTAAACCTCGATGACTAAGTTTTGAGTGGTTGTAACGGATCTGTGATTAGACGTAAGGCATCCTTGTGGGGAGGGCACTTGGTGCAGTGGTCACAACGCAGCTTGGTAAGCCCACAGCCCCATCGGCCCTTGGCTGGGGTTCCCAGCTCCACTCCCGAGTCCAGCGTCCTGCTGAGGAGACCCCGTAAGGCAGAGATGAGGACTTGGGTGTTGGGGCCCCGCCCCCACATAGGAGACCTGGATTGATACCCTCAAGCCTGGCTTCCATCCGGTCCAGCCCCTCTCTCACGCGCGCGCGTTCTCTCGCTCTCTCGCTCTCGCTCTCGCTCTCACTCTCACTCTCACTTTTGCTCTGGATCCACCTCTGGCTCCCTGACTCTCTCTTGCTGCGTTTCATATAAACAAATACAAATTAAGGATTCCTATGCTCGTAGTAGTTATGTGTACGCCTATTTCAACTTCGGCGGCTTCTGTTTGGTGACACTGTGGAGCAGAAACGTGAGACTCCCCCCTGACTTGGGAAAGTCCTCTCTCTTCTCAGTCCCCCAGGCTTGCCTGGAAAGACAGGGACTGCCGTCACAGAACTGGGTGTGCTGGCAGCCGCCTGCCCTCTCTCCTGTACCTGCACGAAGAGGGTGGGTTCCTGGGATAGCCTTCCCCTTCGTAAGGCGATGAGATCCCCACTGGTTAAAGGGAATAATCTCCCCCTCTCGGTCGTACTCACAAGAGGGCTCAGCTGGGATGAAGATGCTTGGAGCTTTTTCTCCGGCTGGACCTGTCTTTGAGCAGCATTTCTTCTTGGGTGTGTTTATGTACGCCTACCCAGCCCCTCTGCCATCCAGTTTGCAGTGGGTTTAGCTGTGCAATTGACAGTCTACTGGTCGACCATGACAGAATACGCTCTTCTTGCTATTCTTGCATTTTTAGGAAAGCAGGTTGTTGTTGACTCCCAGAAATCCCATTTCGGCTATTGTGAGCAGCATCAAATCGCTATCTACTCACCATAATACGGCCAATTCCAAAACTTACACACATTTTAGAGTTTTAGCAAATCATTTCAGAGAGGTATCAGGAGTATTGTGTCTTTCAAGCAGGACGAATTGTAACGCGTCTTCCCCGGAGGTCTCGAGCCGCCACTGCGCTGCCTCATTGATACCCGGAGTTGCAGCCTCACTGGCTGCACCTGAAATGTGCAGGATGAGTCCCCTACTCTGTCAAAAGGCTTCCAGAAGGGTCGAACTGAAGTTCAGTTGTAGGCCATGAAATAATACCACTTTCACACACTTATTAAAATACATGGTGTGTTCCTCACATCGGTACAGTGTGGATCAGTGTTAATGATGGCCCAGTGCATGTCAGGAACCGGAAAAGGTTACAGGGCAATGGGGTTTTCTTTCTTCTAATCATATATTTAGGAATTTGGGGGAGTTAACATTTATTTGAATAACTTTGTAAATTTCATGGAGATATAACAAATGCTTTGGTGTGTCTTTCTGGGACTTTTATGCAAGTCAGTGTCTTCTGTAGACATTGACGATCCCAAGGATGAAATGGTGGTGTCTGTCCACCCGAACCTTCAGTCCCAGTGGCCCGTGGTGGTTGCGGAAGGTGAGGGGCAAGGGCCCTTGATTAAGCTGGAGATGATGATCAGTGAGCCGTGTCAGAAGACCAAGAGGAAGAGTGTTCTTGCCGCGGGGAAAGGAAACGTCAAGGTCAGATTTGAGCCGAGTGCCGGCGAGCACCAAGGAGGCTCCAACGACATCGAGGGCGTGAGTCGAGACTATAAAGACGACCTGGGTAATTCCATAGAGCGCGAAGGCAACCAGGAGAGAGCCGTTCAGGAGTGGCCCCCGCGGGGCGCACCTGTGGGCCGAGAGGACCGCAACAGAAGCACAACCCCACAGTCTCCCGTGGAAGCAGAGGATCAGAAGTTCCTCCGCAGCGGGGGTGCAGATGCCTTCACCAGCTTCCCCACTCAGGGGAAGCTGCCAGATCCCAATAATCCCAGTGACCTTACGGTGACCTCCAGGGGGCTGACGGACCTGGAGATCGGCATGTACGCCCTGCTCTGCGTCTTCTGCCTGGCCATCCTGGTCTTCTTAATCAACTGTGCGGCGTTTGCCTGGAAGTTCAGACACAAAAGGTTTGCCATGAGTGAGCAAGGCAACATCCCTCACTCCCACGACTGGGTCTGGCTGGGGAACGAGGTGGAGCTCCTGGAGAACCGGTGGACATCACGCTGCCGTCGGAGGAGTGCACGACCGTCATCGACAGGGGGCTGCAGTTCGAGGAGAGGAACTTCTTTCTGAACGGCAGTTCCCAGAAGACGTTCCATAGTCACCTGCTCAGACCCTCTGACTATGGCTACGAGAAAGACATGAAAAGCGAACCTGTAAACCCTTCCGGCCCAAAGAGGAAGCGAGTCAAGTTCACTTCCTACACCACCATCCTCCCCGAGGACGGCGGCCCGTACACCAGCTCCATCCTGTTTGACAGTGACGATAACATCAAGTGGGTCTGCCACGACGTGGGGCGGGGGCCCTGTGGTTTAAACACTGTCTTGTGCTTGGACTCACCTATATGCTTTCTGTTCTTCAAATTGTTGAAGCAGGGAGCCCGAGCAATTTGGCAGAGCCTGATTTGTCCATCTAAGCAAGTTACAGGGACCTGAAAACTGAATGCAATCAGGTTATCAGCTAGTCTGCGCCTCTGACGTGGCCACGTGTGGCCATCGCTGCAGAGGGCGACAGTGGGGTCATGATGACCTGGGACTCGTTCAGCGGTGATGCAATAAATCCAGCCACTGGGGGCCTTATTAGCCATCCCATGACAGACCCTGCTAGAAATTGGGAAGACTTTGATAACTGATTTTTCTATCTGATATTTGTGAGACGTGTAGAGAATGCTAGCTCTTGTCTTGAGGCTGGGTTTCTATGAAAGATGATTGAATGCCTCCACTCTTGTTTGTAGTGAGCACTCCTCATCGGTTTCATCTGCACTTACCAGGACACTCATTTGCCGTTGTTCTTTTTAAATGTGTTTTAGGCTTGTGTGGCTGTTTGGGTTTAGAAACATGTAAAGAAGTTTTTTTTCCTCTTCCCTGAGTTGTACTTGACTTGGACGAGGATTAGCTCATGGGCGTTGCCATGTCGTTTCAGTTAGTGGCATCTGCACTGAGCTCCAGGACCCCTTTCATCTTTGACACTCTACTGCTTATGGGTAGAAACTAAGACGTTCACCTCCTGGATGTGTCTTACGTCAGTATCACATGAGGAGTTTTACTTCAAAACAACAACGTTCAATGAGAAAGGGTCAATTTTCTGCATGAGTTTTGCAAAGGTTGAGGAGTGTCTATGAATTATAAATACATTTTGATTTTTTTGTTGTCTGGCAGCAGTAAATCCATGAGAAAAGTAGGAAGCATATTCCTAAGTGGGAATAGAACCCAGTTACAGCATCTATATTTATACAGGCATGTTGGGGCAACTCACTGAATTCTCAACTCTAAAACTAGTGTTGATAGGCATGGGGAAAATTCGGTAGGAAGCACAGGCAGATTTCACACGCCATCTTACGCGGTAAGAGTGAAGGCGGGGGTAGCGGCTGGCGCAGCAGTTAAGTCACCACTTGGGACGTCCACAACCCACGTGAGAGCGCCCGGCTCCAATCCCGACTCCGCTGTCCACTCCAGCCTCCTGCTAACGCGCACCCTCAGCGGCAGCAGGTGATGGCTGCTGCCCAAGCTACCACCACGTAGGAGGCCTGAATTGTGCTCCTGGCCCCTGGGTTGGGCTTGGCCTGCTGTGGATAGTATGGGTAATTGGGGATTAAACCAGTGCACGGGAGATTCTCTCTGTCTCTTTGCCCCCTCCTTCTCCCTTTCAAATAGATCAATTTTTTTTTTAAATGAAGAAAACCTACGTGTAATTCTGTTTCATCCTAGCGGCACGGACGTCATTGACTCAGTGGCAGGAGACGCACGCGCTGCGCCCGGCAGCTGCTTTCGGGGACGCGTGCTGGGGCGGAGAAGCAGTGGCCATGAGCACGGCGGCCGCTCCGACGCTCACCACACAGACGCCGAGGACGTGGGACTGGGGACACGGAAGTGTCAAGGGAGGACAAAATGACGTAATCTGTAAGGTTTTTTTTTAAAAGAAACTGCTAAAGTTGCAGTATAAAGTATAATGTACTGTATCTGGTGAAATGGCCATTTTCCACTCAATCATTATTTATAGCCATTGTCTATGTTCCCACTATACTAGGGTCTTTATGCTTTTTACTTGTTAAATTTCTTATTCAGTGAAGCATTAAGCCTTTTTAATGTAATGTAAATTGAAAATATGTTATCTCAAAGACTAAAGAGGGAAAGGGAGAAGGAGGGAGGGAGAGAGGAGGGACTATCATTATATTCTTAGAATTGTTTCTGTGAACCGTATTGAATCTTAAAAACTACTGGAAAAATTAAAAACTTAACATCTTAAAAGTACAAAAAAAAGATTTTGAAAGAACAAAGGATTTTTAGTGCAAAAACATTAAGTATAAAAATAGTATAAAATTAAGCAAAGTGAGATTTTATGAATAAGAAAATGAGACTCTATTTTAATTTATTAAGTTGAAAGACTGAAAAATAGATATTGGACCAGCCTGGCTCCCTGTGGGCTCTGTGGAAGGAGACGGGGAGCCAGCCGGGCACACCCAGCACGGCAGCCCTGGGGACAAAGCCCCTCACAGAGGTGCTATCTCAGCTTTTCCCTCCCCACAGATCTCCGTGGGAGCAGACATCGCAGGTCCCGCCCAGCCTCCTCTCTCTCTCACCAGAGTGGCCGTGGAGAAGCTCCCCCTGTACCTCTTGCCCAAGGCACAGCACGGTGCGTACAGGCTGTGCCTGGCCTCAAACACAGGCATCCAGGTGACTTCCTTTCTTATAAAATGTCTATATTTATTTATTCTTATGCAAAAGACAGTGAGACGGATAGAGAGATAGGAACTTTCCGTCATGGGTTCACTCTCCAATATACACACTAAGAGCCAGGGCAGGGCCAGGCTGAAGTACGGAGCTAGGAACGCAAATCAGGTTTCCCAGGTGGGGGCAGGAGCCCGGCTATTTCAGCTGTCACCTGTTGCCCCTCAGGTGTGCACCTGTGTGCACTAGAAGGAAGCTGACTTGGAGGCAGAGCCGACCCTGGCAGTCAGGCGCTCGGGGAGGGGTTGCGGGTGGTCTAAGTGGTGTCCTAGCCACTGTGCACAATCTACGCCCCTCAGGTGACCCTTTGAGTGCTGACATGGTGGTTGAGAGTTGAGTCTGACGAAGACAGAAAATTCCCGCAGCTTGTCTAGAGGATGAAGCCTCCTAGCCGAGTGACACCTGGGGGGCCTCCCCGGGCACCCAAAACAGCCATGGCAGCTCTTCTCCTGCATTCCTTCTCTATTAGTGATGTTATTCCAGCCGGGTTATTTGTCTCTGCCTCTGCTTTGCAAAGGGTCTTACGGAGAGGCAGCCCCAAACCCACTCCTAAATGCACAAATGTATTAACCGAAACACAATTGGTAACCAAAGCACAACTGGTAACCCAGGCCTATGCCTTTGAAAGCCACTTGTATTCTCTTTCCAGTTATATCCTCGACACAGTTGAGATCCATTGCTTCCAAGAGTCAGCCTCTCTCCCAGTCAGCCATCCCTGAGCCTCTGCCAACAGGGACCGCACATGACCGAGCAAACCAGAAGCTGAGCCCGTATTCCCCACGTGGGATGTTGGTGCCTCACCAGCTTCTGGCCGTGGCCGCTGTCATGTCTCCATCTGGCACAGGATCAGAGAACGCTTGAGTAGCACTTCCGTACCCAATCAGGCCTCCTGATCCTCCAGCCCCATGGGGGTCTGCCAGTTGCCAGGCGGTTTTTTGGGTTCCAAGCTGAACATTCCCAGGTGTCCAGAAGGCCTTGTGGTGGCTGACAGCGAGAGGCCAGCCTGGGCACGTTGGTGCTGCAGCCTCTCCTGGTAGCTACAGACGTCGCTCCCCCCAGTGCCATCACAGAGGGTATCTGAAAGCTCCAGGCGTGGCTGGGTCCCTCTGAGTTCCCTGGGTCATGACTGGAATGTTTCCTGATAGTCCTTATTTTTATTTTAAACAAAATTTTAAGAATCTTTTGCTGCATTTTCATTTTTATTATTTATTTGAGGAAGAGAAAGAGAGAGGTCTTCTTTGGCATGTCTACTCCCCAAATGCCTGCAACAGCCAGGGTTGGGCCAGGCTGACGCCAGGAGCCAGGAGCTCCATCGGGTGTCCCACAAGGATGCCAGAGGCCCAGCTACTTGAACGTCACCGCAGGAAGACCACATCGCCCATCAGGCATAGTCATGCGAGAAACTTCTTTATGCCGTTAGAGTAAAGGTTTTCTCTTACAAGGAGAAAGAGGGGGGTGGGTAATGCAGAAGACACACAATGAAGAAAACCCAGTGAAGTCCTCAGAGCTCAGGTCCAGCGTCTCCAAGAGGAGCAGGAAGATTTGCAGTCAGCCAATGTTGCCCAGGTGAGCGGCAGGGGCTCCTGCAGGACGAGCAGGTTCTCTCTGAACTTGACAGAGAGCCTGTGTGTGCAGCAGGTGTTGCCGTTCTGTGCTGGCGAGGAAACGTACTGATGTGGAACCATCAGACACTACCCCTGCTGGGCTGGAGAGTCAGGAAACGAGAACAGATTTGGAAGAAGCAGCACTTACGTCTTATGGAAATCATCTTGTCTTCCACAGGGAACAAAGAGTATTTGAGATGTTGGATTAGCAGCTCTGTCCACTGAGCTAAAGCCCAGAGACTCGCTCAGGAGACGCGATGGGCCTGAGCTGAATATTAGCGGAACAGCGGCTTTCATCAAGGGGTCCCATTGTCCCTGTTCCTGAAGTGGCCCCCAGGACAGCCTGGGGAGGACCCGGGGACCCCGTGGTTGCCGCAACCCCAGAGAGGAGCACCCCTGAGCGGGGAGACTACCGGAAGCGTCCCCGTCTGTGAGAGGCTCTCACAGGTGCTCCTGCCGCTTTCTCCCCATTGTAAGGAGGCTACAAGGGGAAACACGGCTGAAGAGTGGGCCTCGGTGCTCTGCAAAGCCTAAGGGTTTGCAGTCTTCCACGCCCAGCCCAGGATTCGTCGGATCTCAATGAAGGGCGGCAGGTGAACCATCAGGATCACCGTGACTGGGACTGTCGGGGAGGCGAAAGCTGCTTCCCTGTCCCAGCTGCTGTGAGTGGCGCTGGGAGAGCCCTGAGGAGGGTGCTGGCAGGCTGTCCCCAGGAGGACTGTGGGAGCTCACACCCACCTCCAGGCCAGGGGTGCTGGCTGCTGGCGTGGCCTAGCTCCCACTCTCTGCCAGGTGTGGAGAGGGGCCGGGTCACCAGGCAATGTGCCAGCAGTTTTATGGTGAGTGTCTCTTTAGGAAGACGTCCTGCTGCCTGGTCCTGGGTGCTGCACGCCCGTCCCCAGTCCTGTTAGCTAAGAAGCCGCCTTGCCGGCACTCTGACCCGGCGGCTCTGCAGCTGTCACTATTCCAGCTTCGTCACCGTGGGAAACAGCTGCTCTGGCTCTTGGCGCTGTGGGCATAGCTGTGACTGATGGGGCTCTGCTAATGCCATTCAAAACACTCACTTTTGGCCTCCCCTTAGGAAGAGGACACAGTTGCATGGGACGGCAGCTCTCACGGTAGCACTCAGGCAATACCATGACTAAGCAACAGAGCCTCAGGCAATACCATGACTAAGCAACAGAGCCAGTTTTGCTGAATGTTGAGATCTCAGTGGGAACTGTTGAGATCTGGCCATGCCAAGACCATCTTCTCTGTCAAAAGATTTATTTATTTGAAAAGACACAGTTGCAGAGAGAGAAAGGGAGAGACAGAGGTCTTCCATCCACTGGTTCATTCCCCAGATGGCACACAGCCAGGGCTGGGCCAGGAGCTTCTTCCAGGTCTCCCACGTGGATGCAGGGGTCCAAGCACTTGGGCCATCCTGCACTGCTTTTCCCGGGCCATTAGCAGGGAGCTGGATCTGAAGTAGAGCAGCCGGGACTTGTACTGACACCCATACGGGATGCCCACGTCACACGTGGCTACTTTCCCCACTATGCCACAACACCAGTTCCAAGACCCTCTTAAAAGAAGTAAGACAAGGGGCAGGCTTGCTAGTGCAGCGGGTTAAGCTGCTCCTGCCCTCATCCCGTCTTGGAGTGCCCACTTCGAGTCCCAGCTCCTCCACTTCAGTGCAGCTGCCTGCTCAGGTACAACCTGGACGCATCAGGTGATGGCTCAAGCACCTGGTCCTTGTTATCCACAGGGAGACCACAGTGGAGTTCATGTCTCCTGGCTTCAGCCTGGTCCAGCCTGGTTGTTGCGGGCATTTGGGGAGTGAGTCGGCAGAGGGAAGTGTCTCTCTCTTTCTATCAAATAAATAAATAAAATTAAAATTAGACACACACACTTTGGCAGAACACAGTAGAAAAAAAGAGAAACCCTAAAGTTAGAAAATAAAAGAAAATATATAACCTGAGTGTCCCAAATAAGGGGAGAGGGGACCCCTCTCCGGCACGTTCTTATAGGTCTGCAGTTGGGGTCTGAGAAAGACCGCGCGACCTCTGCCAAGGGAGAAAGACCTGCAGGCGGTGACCCCCGCCGCTGCGGGAGGAAGGACGCTGCCTGTGTCAGACTCTCACACAGAGAGCAGGGGGACAGCAGGTCCTGTGCTCACTGCTCAGATTTAGGGAGTAGCTGAGGCACAGACGGAAGGGAAGATTCCTGTGGCTTCCCCTGGACACCAAGTAAAATTCTGCTGCTTCTTGCAGAGGGCAGGACACTCAATCGTGAGCGCATCTCTGCCCGGGTGGTGGCCAGGAACCTGTGTGCACCCAGGACGCTGCCCCCGCATGAAGGAGGGTTCTGTGTAGGCTGGCCCTAGGAAGAGTCTGCACCACTCAGAGGTTTGTCCTGCAGGCTCAGGTGCACAGCACAACCCTGACAATGCGAATTCAGAAGCAGACATGAAATCCCCACACCGACAGGCATGCTCCGCTCCCAGCACCAGAGGGACCGCCCGCGGCAGAGGAAGGGGCGGGCACGGCCACGCGCCCTCTGTGGGGCTGTTAAAAGCTGATGGAGCAGCAGGTGCATCGAGAAACGCTTGCCCTCTCGCTTCCCACTCAGCACGAGGAAGTCCCACTCCACATCTGGATGAGCCCCTCAGGGTCCCTGAGGTGACCACACCAACCCAGAGCAAGTCCTGATAGATCAGCTCAACCCCACACACCCACGACATGCAGGACCACAGGCCTGACCCTGCCCTGGCGGAAAAAGCCGCAATGCCATTCCAGGCCTTGTGCGAGAGATAACTCCCATGCATGATAAAGCATTAAGAGGTGCATAGGAGAGCAAAAATTACTGTCACTGGTTTATGCTAACCGAAGTAAGGCAGTCTTGGACAAAACAGCATGGTTTTACTCGTATGGACTTTAAAATGTATACTCATGCAAGCAGAGAGCAGGACGGAAGCTGCCATGGGACCAGGGAGGGCAGGCAGGGAGACGTTTACCAAAGGGATGAGTGGCACTGGGAGGCCTGAAGGTGTGGTAAGGATCTGTGACCGCACAGCATGGTACCAGAGACCCGGAATCTGCTTGGGATAAATTCTAAATGCAGTCTTCTTAGGCAAATGGGCGGAAATGGTGGCTACGTGAGCGACAGACAGGTTAGCTTGACTGTAGTGATGTTTTGAAAATATGTGCATAGAAGCTTCAAGTGGTACACTGTTGCAATTAGACATAACTTTAAAGTTCTGAATGCATATGTAAATTGATGTATATTATATTTGTACGTCAGTGATATCTCAATAGCTTTAATAAAAGATAAAACACATTGAGCCTAAAAGTTTCTAAGTACTGGGATTACATGACTGTATTTATATCTTTTTTTAAAGAGTGTATTTATTTATTTGAAAGGTAGAACCATAGACAGAGAGAGGGGAGAGACAGAGAGAGAGGCCTTCCATCCACTGGTTCACTCCCCAAATGGCTGCAACAGCTGGAGCTGAGTGATCTGAAACCAGGAGCTTCTTCCGGGTCTGTCACACAGGTGCAGGGGCCCAACCACTTGGGCCATCTTCTACTGCTTTCCCAGGCCATAGCAGAGAGCTGGATTGGAAGTGGAGCAGCCAGGACAAGAACTGGCGCCCATGTGGGAAGCTGGCACTGCAGGCAGAGGCCACAGCCCCGGCCCCTGTTTTTTTGTCTTAAAGGATCTGTTGGAGGGCCGGTGCCGCGGTTCACTAGGCTAATCCTCCGCCTGCAACGCCGGCACCCCGGGTTCTAGTCCCGGTTGGGGCACTGGGTACTAGTCCTGGTTGTTCCTCTTCCAGTCCAGCTCTCTGCTGTGGCCCAGGAGTGCAGTGGAGGATGGCCCAGGTGCTTGGGTTCCTGCACCCAAATGGGAGACCGGGAGGAAGCACCTGACTCCTGGCTTCGGATTGGCGCAGCGCTGGCCGTGGCAGCCATTAGGGGAGTGAACCAACGGAAGGAAGACCTTCCTCTCTCTGTCTCTCTCTCACTGTCTGTAAGTCTCTCTGTCTCTCTCTCTCTCTCACTGTCTAACTCTGCCTGTCAAAAAAAAAAGGATCTGTTGGAGGAGGCTGGCCACGTTAAGACATACACAGGAGGGGTGGGTGTTTTGCCTCAGCAGGTGGTGCTGCTGCGTGGGACGCCTGCATCCCACATCAGAGTGCCTGGGCCCTGTCCTCGCCAGGCTGTGCTGCCCCTCCAGCTCCCTGCTGAAGTGCTGGGAGGCAGTGGATATTGGTCCAAGCACTTAGGTTCCTGCCGCCAGTGTGGAAATCCCAGATGGAGTTCCTGACCCCTGGCTTTGGCCCGGCTCAGCCCTGGCTGCCGTGTTCATTTGGAAGGTGGCCCACCAGATGAGAGTTTATTTCTCTCTCTCTCTGTCACTTTGCCTTCCAGATAAGTAAACGGATGTATAAAAATAGATCACAATGTTTCAGCAAGGGGTAAAACAATGCAGGCAAAGCTGGAAATGAGAAACGTGGTGTTAGATGGAAGCAAGTCTGCTGGAGGGCTATCAGTGGAATAGAAACAGAGGAAAAATATCAGTGACTTTCAAAATAAATAATGAAAATTATACAAACTGAAATCCATCAGAAACATGAGACAACAAAATGAAAAACGAAGGAGAGTGAAAATTGTGAGCCAACATCAAACTGTGTTAAACAGATGTAGTGGAAATCCCAGCAGGGTAACCGGGAGGAACCAGGCAGAAGAAACATCTGAAGATAATGGCTGATAATTTACCACAGCACAAAATCAACAGCCACGCACAGATCTGCAGAGCCTCAGAGAATCCCAAGGTCGTTACACACTCACGCAGACACACATACAGCCACATAGAGACACACACCTAGACACCATCACATAGAAGCATGCACACATGTGCATACATGCACATAGGTACATACATGCATATACAGACACATGCACACACATGCAGTCATACACACACATACACACATACTCATACAGCCACACGTATGCACACGTACACACACGTACTCATACAGCCACACGTATGCACACGTACACACACGTACTCATACAGCCACATGTATGCACACGTACACACATACTCATACAGCCACACGTATGCACACGTACACACACATACTCATACAGCCACATGTATGCACACGTACACACATACTCATACAGCCACATGTATGCACACGAACATACACACATACAGAGACTCATGCGTGCATACACAAATACACAGAGACACACATGCATGCGTACACAGAAAGACACATGCACACTCATCAGAGACAGACACACATGCGTACATAGTCACACAGCGACACACACACACAGATGCACACATGGGAATTCACACACACATGCAGACAACACAGTACAGACACACTCATACAGATACACATACAGCCACATGCGTGCATTCCTAGACAGACACAGACACACATCTACATCGTGGCACTTCATAGTCAAAAATGCTTAAAACTGAGGCTAATGGGAAATTATAGAAGACAGCAACAGGAAATAAAATCATTACAAATACATAGGAAGAGAAATAAGAAAGGCAGAGATCTTGGGGCTGGTGCTGTGGTGCAGTGGGTTAAAGCCCTGGCCTGAAGCCCTGGCATCCCATATGGGCGCCAGTTCAAGACCCAGCTGCTCCACTTCCGATCCAGCTCTCTGCTGTGGCCTGGGAAAGCAGTGGAGGATGGCCCAGTGCTTGTGCCCCTGCACCCACCTTGGAGACCTGGAAGAAGCTCCTGGCTCCTGGCTACGGATCGGCACAACTCAGGCCGTTTCGGCCATTTGGGGAGTGAACCAGCGGATGGAAGACCTCTCTCTCTCTCTCTCTCTCTGCCTCTCCTTCCCTCTCTGTCTAACTCTGACTTTCAAATAAATAAATAAATCTTTAAAAAAAAGAAAAAGAAAGGCAGAGATCTGATCAGAAGCTATGCGAGCCGGCGCCATGGCTTAACAGGCTAATCCTCCGCCTAGCGGCGCTGGCACACTGGGTTCTAGTCCCGGTCGGGGCGCCGGATTCTGTCCCGGTTGCCCCTCTTCCAGGCCAGCTCTCTGTTATGGCCCGGGAGTGCAGTGGAGGATGGCCCAAGTGCTTGGTCCCTGCACCCCATGGGAGACCAGGAGAAGCACCTGGCTCCTGGCTTCGGATTAGCGCGGTGCACCAGCCGCAGCGGCCATTGGAGGGTGAACCAACGGCAAAAAGGAAGACCTTTCTCTCTGTCTCTCTCTCTCTCACTATCCACTCTGCCTGTCAAAAAAAAAAAAAAAGGTATGCGAACTGTAAGATCATTTGCTGAAGAAAAATGGATGAAAGCCAACATGAAAGTCTACACTCGGTGACGATGCCTTTGAGAGCAGCAGTTTCCTTTTACCAAAAACATCTGCAAGCACTCCTTGTGGAAGGCCTGGGCTACATGGACTTGTGAGCAAAGCTCTTGTGCAATAGTGACCTGAACCAAAGGGTTCGCAGTAGGGGTATTCACTTTTCATGATTTCAATGTTACATATTTATGGGATGCAGTGTGATAAGTCAACACACATGCATTCAATGTGTGAAGATAAAATCCGGCTGGTTAGCAGTCCCACATCTTTAAACATTTTTTTAAAAAATTGGGCGGGGCTGTGTGGACAGCTGGCTAAGCCGCCACTTGGGACCCCCACGTCAGAGAGCCCCTGCAAGTCCTGACTCTCCTGCTTCTGATCCAGCTTCCTGCTAACGTATCCTGGGAAAGCAGCAGGTGATGACTCAGGTACTGGGATCCCTGCCACCCCCGGGGAGACCAGAGTGATTTCCAGGCTCCTGCCTTCAGCCTGACCCAGCCCTGGCTGGGGAGTGACCCAGAAGACGGGGGATCTTTTCTCCTCAATCTCTTTGTGTCTGTCCCTACTCTCTGTCACTCAGCTTTTCAAATAAATAATCAATCTTTTTTAAAAATGAGGATGAGGGGCTGGCATTGTGGTTTAGCAAGTCAAGTCACCGCCTGTGACATCGGTATCCCACGTGGGTGCCAGTTCAAGTCCCGGCTGCTCCATTTCCAATGCAGCTCCCTGCTAATGGCCTAGGAGTAGCAGCGAAACATGGCCCATGCTTGGGCACCTGCGCCTATGAGGGAGATCTGGAAGAAGCTCCTGGCTCCTGGCTTCAGCTGGTTCAACTCTGGCTGCTGCAGCCTTTTGGGGAGTGAACCAGCAGGTGGAAGATCTTTGTCTTCCCTCTCTCTGTGTAACTCTGCCTTTCAAATAAATCATTTTTTAAAATGATGAGCCTTTGGCCTCGTGGCTAAGATGCAGTTTGGGCACCCACATCCCACATCGGAGTCCCAGGTTCCACTTCTGGCTTAGCCTTGTTAACGCAGGCCCTGGGAGGCAGCAGTGCAGGCTCGGGGAGGTGTCTCTCTGCACCCACGTGGAGACCTGGATTGAGTTCTGACTCCCTCTCGACTGGGTGCCATTGTGGATACTGGAAAGTAGATTGGAGCTTCCCTTCTCTCTCTCTGCCCCTCAACTAAAATAAAAACGGTTAAGTAAAAATGTTTGAATGTGTACTTATTCATTTTTAAAAAATTTATTTGAATAAACAGTCGGGGGTGAGGGCAAGCCAGAGCCAGGAGTCGAGAATTCCATCGGGGTCTCCGCACAGGTGGCAGGGACTTAACACTTGAGTCATCACCCACTGCCTCCCAGGGGCACAAGCTGGACCAACAGCAGTCACTGACTCTAAGAGAGAGAGAGAGAGATTTATCTACCTGTTCATTCTCCAAATGCCCAGAAAAGCCAGGGGTGAGCCAGGCTGTAGCTATGAGCCTGAAACTCGATCTGAGTCTCCCCTGTGGGTGGCAGAAACCCAACCACCTGTTCCCTCCCAGGGGTCACATTAGCAGGAAGATGGATCAGGAGTGGGGCTGGGATTGCTCTCCCTTTCCTGGACCCCTGACCGCTCTGTCACTTGGGCTCTGATCAGATTCTAATCCCAGCAAAACCTTCCTCCAAATCTCTCATCACGAGGCCCTGCCCACGTAAACACAGGAACAAAGACACCCGCCAGCTACCAGGCAAAACTTTCTTTAAAAACAACCAAAGCAACAAACTAAAAGGAAAACAAATAAAACCCTCAAAACCTACATGACCAGAAATTTCTAATATGCATAAGTAAAATGTAAAACATTTTTACTTATAAAATAATTAATGTATTGCTAGTTAACAAAAACAGCACTTTCAAGAGAATTATTGATGTGGGTCTGATAAAACTATGCATTTTTAAAGATTTATTTATTTATTTGAAAGGCAGAGTCAGAGGGAGAAGCAGAGAGAGAGACAGAGAGAGACAGAGAGAGAGAGACAGAGAGAGAGAGACAGAGAGAGAGAGAGAGAGAGAGACAGAGAGAGAGAGAGAGAGAGAGACAGAGACAGAGAGAGAGAGACAGAGAGAGAGACAGAGAGAGACAGAGAGAGAGAGAGACAGAGAGAGAGAGACAGAGAGAGAGAGAGAGAGAGAGAGACAGAGAGAGAGAGAGAGAGAGACAGAGAGACAGAGAGAGAGAGACAGAGAGAGGCTTTTATCAGCTGATTTACTCCACAAATGGCCACAACAGCCAGGGCTGGGCCAGGCTGAAGCCAGGAGCCAGGAGCTCCTTCCAGGCCTCCCAAGTGGGGGCAGGGGCCCGAGAACTCGGGCCATCTTCTGCTTCTTTCCCAGGTTCACTAGCAGGAAGCAGAATTGAAAGTGGAGCAGCCAGGACTTGAACTGACACCCACATGGGAAGCTGGCATTGTTTATGGTAACTCAGCTCACTGCACACAATGCCGACCTCAAAGCTGATTTTTTTCTTTTTTATGCTTTTCAACCAAATTATTTAATTTATGAGAGGATGCGCTTTCCCCCTGTGGAAGAATAACTCACTAATAAAATAGGAAAACTGACTTCCACCCAGCCCCGTTGTTCTTCACAGGTCACAGCTTTGCATAGCAAGGTGAAATTCAAGTTACTTAACGGGATTTGTTAGTGGCAATTTGGCAGCTAATTATTGTAAAATTGTGTTTGTAACCAATACTGACTGTAATTGGCTGTCGGGTTTAATTGTGCTGGAAGTGCGAACGGCGTGCCTTGGGGGGACGGGTCCTCTGTCAGACGCCTGAATGTCAGCCGACCACCTCCTCCTTGAGCGGGGAAATCATCCGCAAACAATCGATTAAGCGCCCCTAAGAAAGGCCCAGCGTGGCCCGACCACAGCATTGGAACCTGGAAGGCAAGGAGAAAGCGGAGCTGCAGACCTAGAGGGAGGCAGAAGAGGCGCAGGGGGCAGAGAGCAGCTCGGGCATCCCGAGAGCCTTGCAGGTGCAGGGTCACACCCTGCTTCTTACAGCAGGCCCCTCCTGGAGCTTCGCAGATGTGAGAGGATCCCTCTTCCACTGCCCGCTAAGTCAGTGCCTATGAATGCTGGCTAGTGTGGTGGCTAAAGCAAGATGATCTCTCAACTGAAATCGGATCCCGAACCCTGGACACTGGAACACTTGTATACAGTCGTCCCATAGGCTGTTCTTCATAACACACCTTACTTCTTACTTACAAAGTCACTTTTTAAAGAATTATTTATCTGAAAGAGTTAGAGAGAGAGAGAGTTAGAGAGAGAGAGAGAGAGAGAGGTCTTCCATCTGCTGGGTCACTCCCCAGTTGGTCACAATGGCTGGAGCTTCACTGATCCAAAGCCAGGAGCCAGGAGCTTCCTCCGGATCCCCCCACATGGGTGCAGGGGCCCAAGGACTTGAACCATCTTCCACTGCTCTCCCAGGCCTAGCAGAGAGCCGGATTGGAAGTGGGGCAGCTGGGACTCGAACTGGCGCCCCTATAGGAGGCCAGCACTGCAGGTGATGGCCTTACCCACTACGCCATAGCACTGGCCCCACTTATAAAGTCTTAGACAAAGGAAGATCTTTTGGGGATTACATTTTCCTATGAATTGCTCGATCCAGAAGGTCTCTTCAACAATAGGTCTACCTTTCAGGCAATGTGATGCAGTTTGGGGAAAGGCGTGGATGCTTCGCCTGTAGTTATTATTCTTCTGTAAACCCCACTGTGTGGCTCCTGGTGAGGGCAGGATTCTACAACCTGCTAAAGAGGAGAATCAGACCAGAAATCCCACTGCTCAGGCGCAGGAAGAGGACATGAACTTACACGGGATTTCTAACTTGTCTGAATGGAGACACAGAAGCTCGAAGAGGGGGCTGGAAGTGAGCGTCCAACGCGGCAGCTCCAGCACCAGCTCACAGCCAGGTGGCTCCTTTGTGGAGAGCCTGGCATACCATCTGCCTGGCCTCCCATGGCACCTGCTGGCTTCCCAAGTCAGAACCTCTTCTTCATCCCTATGGTTCTGGGAACTGCTCATTAATTGTCAATGCTCACATTCTGTTTAACTTACAATGGCACTGTTGGAGGTGTTCGCAACTAATCCTCTGGCTGTTCCCACAGAGTCACTCAGCCCCTGTGTTCAGGGACGGACAACTGTCTTCTCCAGGCAAGATCGGTGCACCTGCGTGTGGCTTTTACTAGAAAGTCTTTTCCTAATGCTTTGATCCATTTGCTATGCTTTTGCCTTTTGCAAACATAAAGTTATGCCTGCATTTCTCAGCTCCAGTACACAGGTATCTTAGAATTATATAAAACTTTATTGATTTCATATATTACATAGAGATAAATAAAATAGATAAAAATACGGAGAGGAGGATAATGGAGGGAGGAAGAAGTAGAGAGCCAGATTGTGTGACTGTTCTCACAAAGCTCTCCGCTGTACACATGGTGAGCAGATGACCCAGACGGGATCGCAAGTAGGTGCAGAAACCCCGCTGACGCTGTTTCTATCCCTGGGCATCTCTGAGTCAACGTGACAGCATCCTGAATGACAAGGCCCTGGAGTGCCAGCCACTCTGCACCTGTAGCTCAGCTGGAGACACAGAGCCTGGTTCTTGCACAACAGAGGGCGTGGGCTACCTGGGCTTGCGGAGTCCTCAGCCTGTGCGTTGTAGGTGTTTTAGGGATGCCCAAGCTGAACGCTGGCTACTTGGCCTGCAGTCCTGAAACCGTGCTCATCTCTGCATAGCTGCCCGACTCCCCCGGTGCCCTCGGGCCTCTGCCATCAACAGCAGCCTGCTGAGTGCTGCTCTGAACCCCCTCCTGGCCCCGGCCCTGTGGACGCTCTTTCCTCGGGCACCTTCCTCAGTGCTGCACGTTGCCGTCTGCCCTGCCCTGCCGACTTCCCTGTGACTTTGTCGTCTTCCTTCTAGAGGGATACGAGCGCCTGGAGACCAGGGCTCGCGTCTCTTCTGTTTTATTTACAGCCCTGAGCCTAGCGCAATGGCTCTCCCAGAGCAGGTGTTCAATGCGCACCCATGAAACACATAAGTAGATCATCTACTGCCTACAGTCAGCTCCCACGCAGCCTGGAAGATCCTCCCCCAGCCCCCTGCAGCTCCCCGGACAGTGTTTATTTCTTGCCATGAATTCCATTACCTTTCCCTCCTCACTGCCTGGCGAAAAGCCTCTGACACAGACCGGGAAAATAAATGGCAGCTTCTGGGGAGACAGAGAACCCTGAGGACAGAGGGGGAGGGGCTTGAGAGGCAGGTTGCTAGGCGACCACAAACAAAAGTGCTCCACGAACACAGTGGCTGGAGAGGAGACAGCTTGGCCTTGGAGTCGGAGCTGCATCTTTGCAAAACCGGAGAAGTCGCCACAAGCACCCCGTGGGCCTTTTGGGGCTCCACTGATGAAAATCCCAGCCGGGTCAGATCCCGTCTCTGTCTCCTACTGGCTGTGTAACCATGAGACCGACAGCGCACCTTCCGTGCCTCAGTTTCCTCATCTCTAATAATGACTTGCTCCTCCCTGGGGGAGTTAATGTGTATCACTTACTCTGCAAACAACAAGTTAGACATTTCTGTGTTTGGAACACTCCATTGCCTGTACGGTGGTGAGTAGCACAGGAAGAAGGCCACTGTCGGAGGGTGTGACTTTGTAAAAGGTGTGGAAGACTGGGGACTTCGAAGTGAGGGGTGTGTGACAGCAGCGGCCGTGGCAGTGCCCATCGACCACAAACCTCAGAGGCAAAGCGATGCCCGCGTGTGCCACTCAGGCGTTGGTGAATTGCTGAAGACCGACCGGCCTACTGTGGGCCTGGCTGCAGTGCCGCGTCGGGAGTGGTTGTGCTGCTGAGTTCGGGTCTCTCCTCCTGGAACCAGGGGGGCAGGCGAATGGCAAAGGCACAGCAATGGCAGAGGCTTGTGATGCGCAGTGGAAAACACAAGGCCTTCAAGGCGGCCGTGGTGCAGCCACACTGCCACGTGTCCTCCATCCCACAGCCATCCCGAGGGCATGGCTGAACAGACGTTCAAGACATGACGGCAGATATCCCGCTGCTTCATGGACAGTAGTTTTCATCTCACATGGACACAGGTGTGACGCAGAGTTGGGATCAATAGTGCAGTGGATGCCAGCAGCCCCCTGGGTAGAGAAATACATGGTAAATGCTTGGATAGCAGGGAGAATCAAGCCAGGACACATCTGACTCGGCACTTTCCAGGTTGAGAATACCTCCAACACAGAAACTAAATCCAGAAAGAGGTCGGTTCATTAACGAGGCAGAACACAGCCAGGGGCTCCCGAGCGCAGCGCGTGTGGGAAGGAGATGGCTGAACCCCGACTGGGTGCGGGAAGTGGGAGCAGAGCGCTTCTGAAGGCTTGGGCACTGCTCGAAGCCCGGAGATGAAGACGATCCCGAGAGGCTAAGCTCGGCTGCTTGCTCTTCGGCAGATGAAAGCAAACAGTGGCGTGAAATGGAAAGCACACAGAATTGTCACGAAGGTAGTGCATCCTGGTGGATCGGGCTGTGATTCTGACCGTCTCTTTCCAAGCCTCGGCTGGGGCTGTCCTTGGAAAGACACAGCTACGTGGAGCCCCGGGGAAGTTCTAGGACCTGAATTTGACTGCAGCTGATTCGGAGCAGTGTGCACACTGCCTTGTGGTAGGTCACTGAGATTTATCTCGGCAGGAACAACCAGCATCCAGCTGACTCCAGCTTCTTATGTAAGGAGGAACCAAGATTAGAATTTGAAACAAAACAGCAAAATCTCTCCTTTTTTGAGGTCTTCTGCCAGCGTGGCCTTCCGATTCCGGGGTGGAGGGTTGCCGTGGTTTGGGGAGCTGGTAAGGCAAGTCTGAAACTGTAGGGCAGACCAACGAGCTGGCGGGTCCCAGGGGCGGGAGCCGAGGCCACAATCCCCTGAGAAGCGTCTTCCTCCTTGGAGAATGTCTGTGTTGCTCCTGAAGTCTGAATTGGCCAGTAGAAGGCCACAGGGGTTCCCAAGGATAATCTTCATTGGTCGGATTATGGGCACCAATAATACCTACATTTTAACACCTTCACAGCAGCACACAGATCCGTTTTAAACTGAGCAACTGTAGCCCAGCCACGTTCACCCATGAGTGACTATCACATAGGATGCGCTTTGAAGGCAGAAAAGCAGGAGGAGACCAGCTGTTGTGACTGAGCGCATAGGAGAGAGGCTGACGATAAACACATTTGCTACGTGGGAGTGTGGAGGCCAAAGCAGGTGAATTGAAACTCGCTGAAAAGCCCCTTCTGGCAATGACCTACACTCCCAGGACGTTTCCCATTCTTTGTCTCTGTTGAGGTTCGTAAGACAAGGTCCTCTATGCCCCCCTTGGGCTTTAGTCACGGTCTTCCCCTCTGAGGTCTGTGAAGCCGAGGAAGACCGTGGGAGGGGCGCTTACTGAGCTCTCGCTCGTGAGGGGGCCGCGGGGTTTCCACTCCAGCACAGTCAACGCAGGATGTAAGGGGCTCCTGGACTCAGTGGGGTCTGCAGTGTGAAACAGTCCTGACTGCGGCCGGTCTTTGAGAACAGGCTTTTCAGAAGCAGGGAGGTGTTTGTTTGTTTGTTTGTTTTTGTTTTTTGTTTTATTTTTGACAGGCGGAGTGGACATTGAGAGTGAGAGACAGAGAGAAAGGTCTTCCTTTGCCGTTGGTTCACACAGGGAGGTTTTCTGATTGGCGTAGGAGCACCTCGGGTCACTTTGATTGGTCTCTCTATTTGCACATAACTGGAGTTGCGGTCATGTCTGCCTTCCGACTTCAGTGTGTAGGCTACTGGTCCTCGACGTTGGGTGCAAATGTCACATAACAGTTCCTTAGAGTGTACCCTAACCACGGTGGATGTTGAGGAGAAATGAGCTGTGCTGCCCAACAGGAGGGAAACAGCTGTTGCACGGTGTCTTCTACAACTTCTTTTCATTCTCTCAGTAGATTTGGTCTGCTGGTAAACCTTGCACACAGACATACCTTTGCCTCTTTCTGTCTTCCTTGTATTTAACGCTACGATAACCCTAATGGAACAGTTTAGGAATTTGAGGGAAATAGAATATTTTGGCTCTAGGTCCTTCTGTGTGATATGAGAGCAGGCATTCTGGCAAAACAGGATTCTTCACTGCAAAATATATGTCCTTACCTGTGTTAAGTAATCTCCCCAGAAAATATCAGACTACTTTGAATCAACACCAAATGAATGAATCATTAAATTTACAAGTAACTAAATGAGCAAATGCTTGTCCTTATGGCACCCTGACAAAGCTCCTGTGTGAGGACTACACCCAGGGTGGTGTCAGCTGCCTTCACACCCAATTCAGGACTGCAGCAGTATTTGTTAGCCCACACGAAGACACCATGGTTTTAGCTACATCAGCAGTTATCCAAAAAGGTCCATTTCCACACCAGAAGGGTATACGGCGACGTCTGGAGATGGTTTTGGCTGATAGCTGGAGAGATGCCACTGGTGTGGAGAGGGACCCACAGGTGCTGTTAGAGATGCTACAGTCACAACACAGCTCCCCTCGCCTGAGCTGTGTCAGTAGTGCTGCGGCCAGGGAGCCCTGGTCTGCATCCTCTGATCTTCTCCAGCACCCCGTGGAGCAGGTGATGAAGCTGCAGCACAGACGTGGCTTTAGCCTCACCAAACTTCCCCTTTTCCTCCTGTAGCACCTCTAGAAAGCGCTTCTCACTAATGGGACTGATCCCTGTGGTGTGAAGCCTTGCGTCAGCCTCACCACAAACACAGCAGTATCAGGGAACCAAAGCGTAAAGCATGGGCTCAATCAGATTCAGTGCTTTTTTTTAAGAATTATTTTACTTATTTTGAAACACAGAGTTACAGAGAGAGGTAGAGCCAGAGACAGAGAGAGGTCTTCCATTCCGCTGGTTCACTCCCCAGATGACCACAATGGCCAGAGCTGAGCTGATCTGAAGCCAGGAGCCAGGAGCTTCTTCCAGGTCTCCCATGCGGGTGAAGGGGCCCAAGGACTTGGGCCATCTTCTACTGTTTTCCCAGGACATAGCAGAGAGCTGGATCGGAAGAGGAACAGCCAGGACTTGAGCCGGCGGCCATATGGGATGCTAGTGCTGCAGGCTAGGGCTTTAACCCACTGCACCACAGCGCTGGCCCCAGATTTAGTGCTTTCTTTTAAAAAAAAAAAAAGTATATTGATTTTGAAAGCCAGAGATGCAGTTACAAAGAGAAAGGAAGACACATACACACACACACACACAGAGCAAGTGAGCTTCCATCCACTGGTTCGCCCTGAGCTGGCTGCAACTCCCTGCAAGGGGTCTGTAGTGCTCGCAGAGGGGAGGGCGGCTGCAGGAGGGAGTCTCGTGGGTTCTTTTCCTCAGCTTAGTTAGAAACAAAAAGCTGGGAAACAATTTGCAGAGGCAGAAACTTTTATTTGATTGGCAAGCGACAGAGAAAGCGTCTGGTCCGAGCGGAGCCCAGGCAGCGTGCACCAGTGAGGCACCGGCTCTAGGAAGTGTCCCGGGTTTTGAAGGCGTTACTGCCTGTTCCCTGGGTCATCCTGTGGGGTGCCCATTGGACGGGGGTTTCACATTGTATGTTGATTGGCTTGGGGCTCAAGGAGAGAGCGGGGGTCTCCTGGAGACGTCCCATCTCCTTAGGGAATCAGCACCCCTACTCTGCCCGCTCTGGGTGGAAGATCGCCCCCACCCTGAAGGCGTGATCTAAGGCCACAAGGTCACACAAGACAGCCTGATCTCCTAGAGCCAGTCTGAGTCTCCCCAGGGGCTCAGCCCCTTCCCCTGCCCGCTCTGGGTGGAAGATCGCCCCCACCCTGAAGGCGTGATCTAAGGCCACAAGGTCACACAAGACAGCCTGATCTCCTAGAGCCAGTCTGAGTCTCCCCAGGGGCTCAGCCCCTTCCCCTGCCCGCTCTGGGTGGAAGATCGCCCCCACCCTGAAGGCGTGATCTAAGGCCACAAGGTCACACATGCGGCACAAGAAGCGGTTAGTGGGGAGATGCCGGTCGGCCTGGACACGGGCTTTCCAGCCGCAGCTGACAGCCTGCTTGTGCAGGACGTTCCACCTGTCTGAGCGGCCGCAGACCCCAGCCCCACTGGCTGGGCTCAGGGACCAGGCTGGAGCCAGGAGCCAGGAGCCAGGAGCTTCATCTGGGTCTTCCACAGGGGTGACAGGAACCCAAGCACTTGAACCATCTTCTGCTGCTTTTCCCAGGCCATTAGCAAGGAGTGGGATTGGAAGTAGAGCAGCCGGGACACAAAGCGGCGCCGACGTGGAATGCTGGGACTGAAGGCTTTTCCTGCTGAGCCGTAACACCAGCCCCAGTGCCTTTTGTATTGTGCAAGTTCCCCCTCCAGAAAATGCAATTATCATCTGTATGGGTGACATTTCACAGCTTCTGCAACCTCCGATGACATTTCCTCCTGCGTGAGAAGTGGAGAGCGATTAGTATCTGGAGAACAATAGAATAATTGAACTAGAAATGTCAATCAGGGGGAAAGGTCAATTATCGAAATATTCTGAGAACGTTTTCTGGACCTGAGGGAGAGGAGCGTTTTGGAGTTCACACCCACTGCACTTAGTAGACAAACCATTCAGGGCTCACACGTATTTGCATTAAGTAACATATTAGAGCAAACGCCAACCTGGGCATGTTTTGCATCTTAATTTAGCACAATAAATTAAATGACCTGCGAAGAAGACATATTTTTCAGTCAAAATGGTTATAAACCATGCAAACAATGTAATAACTACTAGAACATGGGCGGAAAGGAGTCTACTGCATTTCCTTGAAAATTTCACAAAGCTTTTCTAGTTTCATGGCTGATAATGATTGACACTTTGTCCTGTTAGAATCTGTAACCTGTGTTTCTGACCATCCTTACTACTTCAGCTTTGAGGTTATCAGAAATATTGTAGGTGTCGTGGCACAGAGTGGACTCTGCAGACTGCAGACACAATGATTCGACTTGAGAGTACCTTGCCAGTGATGTTAGAATTTTTTCTTACTTTTTGGAAAGTTACAGTTTTAACTTTTAGTCCTAGGTTAACCATTCACTCTGCATGAATTCAGGCGGATCTTGCACTAGCCACAGATGAACTCATAACACCAAGCCCATTGAAATGTCCCTAGGGCTCATCTGGCTGCTGCCATGTGAGAGACTCTGCCCCACGCAGTCTCCCAGACATCCAGGCATCCAGGCATCTCCATTCCATGACTCAGCACACCCCCAAGACCCCAGGGGTGGTGGCTGCATTCCTTGCCTTGGGTCAAGATGATGGAAGAGAATACTAGGAGGTCTTTCAAGGAGATTAGGAACCACACTTCACTGACCAGAGCGAAGTCTCTTTACTGCAGTAGAGGCTGCGGAATGAAGTCTGGCTCTGTGTTGGGGAAGAAGGGCACCAGATATTGTGAACCCACAGCAACCTCCAACACTCATCTGTTACAGCCTGGTAATCTCTTACAAATCTGGCCACCAGACCAAACACACACACACACACACACACAAGAAACCACATCAGAAAGGCTCCATTTGCTAGCCTCATCATCACAATTAACTTGACCTCTGCCACTTAGATGCTTTGCCATGAGACTTTGATATGGAGGTTTCGTCGGGACATAGATGTGTGATACCAGCATTGACGTTGTGGAGGTGGGTCGGCAATCTGGTACCAGATTTCTCCCACCTTGTGGTTCCTCCCACCCAAGGCTCCTCCCACCCACGGCCCCTCCCACCCAAGGCTCCTCCCATCTCACAAATCGTCCCACTTTCTACAGCCCTTTGCCAGCCCGGCTCTGTGGAGTGCTGGGAGCTAACACTAACCTCTACTCCCCTTGCTTGGGCAACTCTTGAGCTTCCTTATTAAGCCTTCTCCCACTTAGATGAACAAGCGTAGACCTTGTCTTCTGAAATTAAGGGTGCTGAATGCCATAGCCCTTTGTGTTGAGAAGAAGAACAACACAACCAAATAGCGTTGCTATTTCTGAGGGCTCACCGTGAATTCCGTGACCAGCGGAAGAGCTCTGTTGAAGTCACACAGCGTATTATCTCCAGCACTGACAGTCGCAGATAACAGCCCCATGAGGAAGCCCGAGTCTCTGAGTGCGTGGACTAGACTTGCCCACTGCCCCACACTGAGCTGTGCTATAACAACAAAAAATACTGTTGATTTAAGTCAATGCGTAGCACAGCCTCTGCAGCTAAGGAACACTGTATGATCTCAAGCCCACAGCTGCGTTTTCAATTCAGAATCCTAAAGTAAACTTTACAGTCTTTCAGCCGCAAGATAGATGTCACAGGAATTTGCATTAGTAAGTGCAGTGTAATAAATATTTTGAATGGGCTGCATTTTTTAAATTTAGAATTTTCATACAAAATCTAGATATATAATATTCTGCGAAAAAAATGGCACTCTTGGGTTCCCATTCCTCAATACAGAAGTGCCTGGAGGTGACCAGTGGGTGCCGTGCCGGGCACTGTTCTCCGTTAACCTGCCCGAGGCCACCCTACTCACCTGGGTTTCTTTCTCTCCTTTGTATCCTGAGGCATCTACAATCAGCCGTTCAGGATTGTGCACACTTGCAATTTGACAAGTGATCTTAGAATATCAAAATGTTATTTTATCTTTAACAGATGCCCAAATGTTTGCCATGTTTGGGAAATATGGCTTTTATTCATGTCTTTTTCATGTCTGCATTTCTGAACACTGGTCTGTCCAAAAGCAAGGAATAACACAGTTATTTTTATTTTTCTAAAAGTTTAACTGGAAAACTCCTACAAGCTCATACTACTTCTGACCGTTTTCTCTCGTGTAATAAGATAGAAAAGAAATCAGAGCCAGTGTTAATGACAGGGTCATTTGTACCAAGGTTATAAATACCCCCATCCGAGATCCAACAGGAGACCTCCATCAGGAGACTTCTTGGAGCATGAAATCTATTTCATTATTAATTGTTTTTTAGAAAAGATTTCCTCAGGGCATCGACTTGGAATGAGTGTCTTTAGCACAGCCTACCTCTTTGTATCACTCACGGCCCAATTAAAATCTCTTTCTTCAGACTAATGGTATTGTAAAGGTGATGGTTTAGTTTCAGGGTATTGGTTTAGTGGATAATGTGTTTTACCTCATGGGTGGCATCCCTGGGGCAGAGCACGATTTCCAAGGAACTTGGGGGCATCTCGTTTGAACCGTCCTCAAAGCGGCTGCTCAGCTATAACCCAGAGTTCACTCTCCCCCAGCCGTTGGTCCCATTCCTCCTCCATTTCTTCTCGTCTCCCTTCCTTCAAGGGTCTCTCCAGTACTGTCTGTTTTCTATAAACCTCATCGTCTTAGGATAAACAATGTATGTCCTTGATTGCATGAAATAATAAGTTAAGCCCCTCCTCCTGTCCAGTTCTCTGCTGTGGCCAGGGAGGGCAGTGGAGGATGGTCCAAGTCCCTGGGCCCTGCACCCCATGGGAGACCAGGAGAAGCACCTGGCTCCTGCCATCAGATCAGCGCGGTGCGCCGGCTGCAGCGCGCCGGCCGCGGTGGCCATTGGACGGTGAACCAACGGCAAAGGAAGACCTTTCTCTCTGTCTCTCTCACTGTCCACTCTGCCTGTCAAAAAAAAAAAATTTAAAAAAATAAATTAAGCTTCTTTTTTTTTAGGGAACAAATCTTGCATGAGGCCTAGACAATGCAGGGGCTTTCCTGGCTCCCAGAGCCATCACCCAGGGCATCTCACAGCCGCAGGTTTGGGGCTGAATCTGGGGGCTCAGAGCACAGGCTCTGTCCTCTGCCTCTCGGGTTCGCCTCCTGTTGTGACAGCTCAGGAGGAAAACTCGCTTTTGGTCAGCAACGCGGGATTCCTGTAGTTCCAGGCTCACGGTCCAGCTCTACGTGTAGCCAAAACTAAAGTTAGTTGTTTTTTTTTTTTTTAATTTTTTTTTTTTTTTAGTCCCCGAAGCCCCCACGCTTAGTGGGCGTGATGGAGAGAGGGAAATAGTGGTCTTCAGACGGCTCTCCCTGGAAAGGTCGGTTTCCAAGGTCGGCCCTTGGCCACCTCTCGGAAGGCAGATCCCAGAAGCGTTCTCACCATTCCCTAATTAGAAAGTCTCAATGTGTTGAAGTTAATTATGCAAACAAAATGGCTACCCTGACCAGGAGCTCTCCTCCTGGGAGTCTGGAATGTGGGGCCCCCGTGAAACCTGGCATTGAGTGTAAGGAGGGTCCCGGGGGACGGTTCTTCTCGAAGCTGCCACATGCCACGGCGGGGGTTGTGTGCTTGGTGTCTGGCTCCACTGGACAGGACACTGACGTTTGCCCCTGGTTTCCTTTGGACTTCATCTCATGATTTTTCCGTTTGCTAATTTTGCTTCGTATTTTTTTCCCCATAATGAATCGTGGCCATCATTCCTGGTGTCCTCTTGGTTAATTACTGAATTGGTAGTGGCCCTGGGATCCCGATCCACAAGGATCCACCGTAATTGCAGACCTGGACAGTGGGGCTGGTCCTGGGTGTGTATCCACAGGGGAGGAAGCATTTTAGACCAGCGGGGTGTGGAGTGTTGCTACCTGCTGAGCGTCCACAGGGACCAGGCAGCAAGCCGGGAACGCCAGTGTTGTGGTGTGGACTGAGTCCCAGGCAGGACGCATGGTGGGTTCTGGACCCGGGTATCTCAGGGTGATGTGGTCGGGGAAACTGAGTCTTGGTTAACCACACTGAGGCTTCCTGAGAACTGCCAAGGCCTAGCCCTGGACAGGGTCAATCCCACCTTATCTAACCCTGAGGACACAGATTACCAAAAACTTGATTTTTTGTGAACTTTTTGAAGACCACTTATATGCATGGATTTAAAAAAAAAATTGTACCAGTGTAAACTCCTCTTTAGTTCCATCTTCCAAGACCTTGTTGAAGTTCTCCCGCACACGTGTACACACATGGCAACCCCGCAGAGGGAGTCTACACTGCGCAGCAAGGCCTGAGCCACAGGATTCCCGGGGAAGCCTGGGGAGTCAGAGTCTGGTGTGGAGAAGCCGTGGTCTCGGCACTCAGCAGCCCTTGGTGTGTTCAGCATGGGATGTTCATTTGCAGCGGTGCCCAGGACTTCCTGTTCGCTGTTTGCAGGGGAGAATCCTGCACCAGGAAGGGGGAGGCAGCTACCTGCCTGCCCAGGTGTGTGGAACCCGGGAGGGAGCGAAACTCTGCAGCCCCTGAGACTGTGGCTCCCACTGTCCCCATCAGATGGGGCGCCCCGTGCTCAGCAGCTCCATGGTGCTCTTGCTCCTGCACCCTCTCCCCTTCCCCTTGTCTCAAGGACCCGTGTGCGTATCTCAGAGGTATGCGGGAAAGAGTGGGTGGGGCCCGTTCTATTTGACATCTTAACTAAACGCTGATTTATGGAACTTAAAAGTTTCATCTGAATAACTTAATGTTGTATAGAAAACATCATACTGCGCTGCAGAATCCAAGCTGTCAGTTTGTTTTCTGTCCATGCCATTATGATCACTGCCTCGGTTATCTCAGAGTGAGCCACTCTCCGTTTCCATGCCTTCTAATTGTGGACAAAACACACAAAACTCAGCACCGAGGGCTAAGGGTGATCAAGTCAACTCTATTTTTCTTAGTAGGGAGTTTGTGATTCAAGCTTTTATGGAAGGTGGGATGAGATTGTAAAACCTATTAACATTGTTTTCCTGCTTAAACTTGCCAAGGTGCATGGTTCCTTGTACGTCCCATGCCCTGAAGCCCCCCAAAGTCCACTTTAATCCAGGCGCCTCCCTAACTTCCCCCGAAGTCCTGAGGAGAACAGAGAAGAGGTGTGCACTTCCCTCTGCACACATCTCTCTTGGATGGATTTTGTGCCAAGCGATGATGAGTAGCCTGATCCCGGGTCCTGCCGTGCTGGTCCTGCACCAGGATTAATGATCCTGAGGAAAATACGCGGCGTTTGCATTGTCCACACACCACGAGCCCAGGAAGGCAATGGAGAGTTCTGCTACTGAGCTTCCGAGTGAGTGAAAGATTCGTCCTACTTTTAAGCTCGCAGTAGTTACTGTGTATCTTGCTCCTCTTCATAGCTTCTCCTTATCACTCTTTTATTCCTTCTAGCTGTTACTTCATTGAAAATCATACACTTGCTAACTGGGAAACATTTTGGTTTTGGTTTGAAAGATTCATATGAAATGGTTAAAGAAGAATATCGTTTTATTGACAAAATTGACAGCAATATAACAAAACTTCCTTCTCTCATTCTGCCTCCCTCCCTCTTTCTTCCATTTCCGTTTTCCTTCCTGCACATGCACCTTAGTGTTGTAATTAGTCCCGTACTGAACGCTAGCATTCCCATCCTGGTGGGTGTTACAAGCAATCTAAACACACGGAACGCGCAGGGGGCGATCGTTAAGCACCATGGGAGCGTTGTGCCCTTTCATGGAAGGAACTCCAGTATCTGCAGACTTCGGGGTCTGTAGGACTGCTCACACAGATCCCCGAGGGTACAAGACAAGGTCTGTGTGTGTGTGTGTGTGTGCGACACACACAGGGGTGTCCCACTGGGTCTCAGCATCGGGCGCACTGCTGGTGCCCACAGCTGCGCATCTACCCCTGCTTGTTCCTTTGGAAAGCGGTCTTGGATAAGCAACCTCTTTGGATTTGTATTGTCTTCCTTCTGGTCCTACTACCATCTTCTCTCCCTCCTCATTGCTCTCCGCATGTTTTCTTGCAATAGGTTCCTCTGGTGTGAACCTGTGAGGGTAGGCGTGGTGTGGAGGTGGGAGTGGCCTGTGGGGATGGGTGCGGCCTGTGGGAGTGGGCGTGGCCTAGGGAAGCTTTACCTGCATGGGAAAAGGCCCTGGTTTCTCTTGTTCACCCTGCGCCTGGTGCACAGGGAAGCTGTACTGAGACCACACTGACCATTTTGGGAATAACCAGCTCTGTGGCAATTGTGTGTGGACTAAGAAAAAAGGACTCAGAATGCTGATGGCTTAGTTCTTCCAACAGTGCATGGACTTAAGCACACGGATGTGGTGAGTCTAAATTGGCTCCTGAAAGGGGTTTTAAAAATCCCTGCTGTTGGTGATGTGTTTCGGAAGCGTATGGTCTCATCACAGACCCCCTTTCATTTTCCCAGCCTCTACATCTCCTCGCTCGCTTCTGGGGCGTCCTCCTTTCCCCTTTCCATCTGTAGAGGAGTCTTGAATGATGAACTTTTGAGAAAGCTTCATTCAAGGACTCCATTTGAGTTTCTGCTGTGATTGGGAGAAAGCCCCTCCAAGAAATCCGACCACTCGGTAGCTTCTGCAGGGTTTTCCTCCTACACTTGACTCCATGGCTTCACCCTTCTCTGCGTCCCTCGAGTGCCTCCCTGTCTTATTTGCTGTCTCTTCCCATCCTCAAAGATACTCACCCTGTCCCGGAAATGTACTGTCCCCGGTGTTGCCTGTGGCTTGCAGGGTTTGTTGGCAGTGAATCCACGCTGTGGGTTAGCCAGGGTGCTCACACCGTAGCTTCCACTCTGCTGGGGAATTTTCCTTTCCTGTTTCTCAAGTCTTCATGGAGAACAGATTGAGGGAGTTCGCAGCCTGAACACAGTGATGGAACACAGTGACCACTCCCGGTGTTAAAAAGGGAAATTTTGTCCAATCCAGTATAATGATGCATTTTGATCCATTAAAAATTTCAATTTCAGTAAAGAAAATTTCCCTGAAGTATTAATAGGCTACAAGTGATCACAGTTAAATGTCTGCTGTAAAGTCGCTGTCTCTGTAAAGCCATGTAATAAGCCGCAGTGCATTTCCCACGCCGATCAGCTTCACTGAGGCCATGGGTAGCAGTGCCCCGGAAGTGCACCGTCGTTTGTCTTACAGGAATTGCCCTTCCAGTGATGGTAAATGTCAAACTGTTCTTAGGGTTATCGTCTTCAAATATCATCTCTCCTCACACATTACGGTTTTCTAAACTGTTTCTTGATAAGAAAAACGACTTTGCTTTGGATTATGGATTATGTGTTTGCTTTGTTTTGTTTTGCTTTCTTAATTCTTGGGAGTCAAGGCAAGGATGACAGATACAGAAGAAAGTGGTACAGATATCTCCTGCATATCTAATTCTCAGTTGGACTGGCATTTCTAAGAGCCGAGAAAGGCCTAAGCCAAGACTGGGAAAACTGTGCAGGGCCTGCTCAGTTACTTGTTAGAAAAAATGCTAGAGGATGCCTGTGAGTCCCGGGCAGGTGGTGGTGGGGTATCTGCACTACCCCAGGGCGCCTGTGAGTCCCGGGCAGGTGTGGGGGGGGTATCTGCACTACCCCAGGGCGCCTGTGAGTCCCGGGCAGGTGTCGGGGGGTATCTGCAATACCCCAGGGCGCCTGTGAGTCCCGGGCAGGTGTCGGGGGTATCTGCACTACCCCAGGGCGCCTGTGAGTCCCGGGCAGGTATGTGGGGGGGCATCTGCACTACCCTAGGGCGCCTGTGAGTCCTGGGCAGGTGGGTGGGGGGCATCTGCACTACCCCAGGCCACCGGAGGCTCCATTTAGCTCTGGGAGAGGACGGAAGGAGGAATGATAGGTTTATTCAACACTGGAGAAAAAGGAAATTTATGCCAGAATTGGCTGCTTGCATTTCTATCTGTGCTTTATTCTCTTTCTATTGTGCTTCCCTTGTTGCGTTGTGTTTCTGAGTTCCTGACATCCTGGACACACATGACCTCCTGGACACACATGACCTCCTGGACACACATGACATCCTGGACACACATGACATCCTGGACACATGTGACCTCCAGGACACACATGACATCCTGGGCGTACATGACATCCTGGACACACATGACCTCCTGGACACACATGACCTCCTGGACGCACATGACATCCAGGACACACATGACATCCTGGACACACATGTCGTATCTATCATGGATGTGATGAATGTTGGGTGGTAAAAGAGCAGGTGGAAAGAGCCTTAGATGTGGACTCTGAAAGGCTGGGTTTGTGTCCTGACTTAGATAACTCAGCGTGTGACTTTGGACATGTGAAGTGGCTTCACTTCTCATGCTGAGACAGTGACTTACAATCCTTGCCTTGCGTGTTTACAGAAACGCAGGAATACTCTGAGACTCCAAAGGGTTACTGGCTATGACAAGACCTGCACAGATATCCTGTAAATGAGTGGAGCATGGCTGTCCATCCGTGTCCCCTACAGAGTGAATTCTGGGATGCCGTTTTTCCCAATGCGCTCTGGAAACTCTTGGAGATCTTAGGAAGCCGTTTTAGGGGTCTGTGCGATCAAAATAGTTGCATAATAATCCAAAGATATGGGAGTCCTTTTCATTCAACTTCTTGCACGAGTGGACAGTGGGCTTTTCTGGGCCACGTGGTGTGTGATGGCCTCGCTGCCGTGCAGGTTAGTAGCACGTGGCCTGGTGTCTTCTACTGTGCGAGGTTTCAGGGCAGAACCTGAAGAGCAAAAGGTCATACTTCTCAGAGAACAATTCAGTTTGCTGTCGGTGTTCCTACGGGCCTGTGCCACCCATCTTTCACTGCCTGCAGTACCTCCAAAGGCACTTTATCAATCAATAAAATGTTGCTTTGAAAAAGCACAGTTTTCCTTGAACCTGTGAGACAATGCGAGCAAGTATAGTTTGGCTTTGTAATTTTACTTTGGAAACTATTTTCGTATGTTAATATTTTATCCAAATCATGCTTCTACATAGTTCAATAGGATATTTTTCTTAACTATCAGAATATAATTTAGAACCTGGGTTTCTGGAATTGAAAGATAAATAGCTGGATTACAAAAGGAAGAACTGAGGATGGCTTTCTCGACAAAGCTGCGCTATCTGTGTGAAAAGCCAGCTCTCTATCTCATGAAAAAGAAGTTCGTTAAAAGACCTTGATAAAACTGTACCGGGGAAACAAAGCATGACAAAACACAGATTTCCATAGCTTATGCGATTTAGTGCATTTTATTCAGCACAGCCTTGCAAGTGCAATGTGGTGTCAGGTATCTGCTTGTTTTCATTGGTCTTTAAGAGTTTATAGAAGGATCTGATTCCTTCGATACAGATATGACAGAAAGTCAAAGCGTCCTGTGGCTGCTTGTCAAATTTGAGGGTGCAGGGAAGGCACTGAGGCTTCCTGTGGGTAAATCACCAAACTGTGTTTACGGAGCAGGCTCTCGCCGTGGAGGGAGAACGGTAAGCTTTGCACAGCTGGCACTGATGGATTCCTGCCCACCAGACATCTAGTAAGATGAATGACAGCACTGCCACTTCCCCAGGATGCAATATCTCATTGATGTAGAGGATTAGCTGCCACCACGGAGACTGAGTGAGCATCTCACATGCAGCATCGCGTGCCTGCATTAAAAATGAGCCATGCGCATGCGTCTCAGGGCTTGCCAATTTGCTTACATTTATCCGACACGAGTGCCAAGTGACCATGAAAGGTCTTCCTTGTGTGACTGCTTGGCAAAACCACAGGTGATGCTGAAGCAGACATTGAAAACCTTGCTGGAAGGCTTCTCCTGCACCACGCCTGCCGGCACAGAAAGCATGGTGGGGACACTGCTGGGACATTGGCAGGGCATGAGGGCAGAGGAGGGCACTCACGGTGCGGCAGGATGCCCTGACATCATGGCAAAAGCCCTGGAGAACGCAGGAGAGGTCAGGGATGTTGTTACCTCCCAGGACAGATCTCTGTTTTGTGTGAGGTCGTGAGACGTTCTCACAGAGTCCTGTGCTGCCGGTCGGAAAATGAGGCCATCATGAGGTAGTCAGGTCTGCCGTTGTTTGAGCTCTAAGTTAAACTAGCCGCCCTTTTGTGTTGTTGTTCATATAATTCCTTTTTTTTTTTTTCATGAAAGATCAACTGACAGACAAACGGTATTCAGGTGTCAGTATTTGGCGACATCTCAGAAATGAACCCCGAGTCTGTGAAGTCAAGGAAAGTGACGGACAGTGTGGTGACCAAAGATTTCCAGAATGAGTGACTAACTGACCACATGGACCAGAAGTGGACAGTCCAACACAGCACAGGAAATCAGGAAACGGGAACTCATCAGTAGTCTCTGGTCAAGAACCATCTGGAAAGACCGTGCCATAGAGAAGGGAGCGGGCGTCATTTTCAATTTACTGCCGGTGTGCTCAGAAGAAGCCCTGGTCTGGCCAGAGCTGCTTGCCCACCGACCAAACACTGGGGAGTAGATTTCCACAGACCGTAAAATACATCAGGGAGCTCGTACCAGAGTAAGAGGTACTAAACACAGGAGAAACAAAAGGGATACCCTCTGTGTTTGCCATCACCTTCTGTTTTTTTGTTATTGCTCATTTTAGTGAGGGGGTGGGGAGGAGAGAGAGAGAGGGAGACAGAGCTTCAATCCACTGGTTCCCTCCCCAAACCCAAATGCTGGCAACAGTCAGGTCTGGATCAGACTGAAACCAGGAGCCGGGAAACCCATCCAGGTCTGCCGTGTGGGTGAGGGGACCCTATGCTTGAGTGCTCACCTCCTGCTTGCAGGGTGCCTTAGCTGGGACCGGCATTGCAAGCGGAGCCAGGACTCCAAACCAGGCATTCTGTTACGGATACCGGTGTCCCCAGCAGTGTCGCAGCTGCTGCGCCGACTGTCCACCCCACCTTCTCTTGTTAAGAAGTCAAAGCAGTTCTCTTGCCCGTCAGTATCTCGCACTCCAGATTATTTTTGTATTCTGTTTTAGGTCCTTAGTGCTGTTGCCATACTCCTTACTACATAAACATATTTCCACATCTCAATGATAGCCCAGGATACAAAGCAATAATTTTTTCAGTACTATTGACCTACAATCACTTTTTCTCATCATGAACTAAATCAAAGCCAAGCCAATTATGCCAGCTGTTAGAAGGAACTGAAGATTTCTGTTGCATTCATTTTGTTTTAAATTTTGATCTATTTGAACTTAGTGAAGGCCCAAGAATGAGTTAAACTTTCATGTGTGATCCTCCCTGTGTTCTCATTTCCTGTATGAATAGTCCATACTTCAAGTAAGACCCTGGAGATGGAGGGAGAAGAGAAGGAATGAAAACCATCAGGACATCCAACTCAGCTACTATTCCTTTCATAGACTTGATTTTGTAGAGAAGGAGAAAGACCAGGAAATTTCCTTTTTAAAAGTTCTCCTTGTTAGGATCATTCCACAGTCACTGATCAGGTACTCCCTTTGAATGGAAAATCCCATGGTTTCCTCCAGTCTAAGCAAACGGCTCAGCTGTCTTGTGCCTCTGGTGGTGTTCAGTGTGCCTCCTCCACCCCCACCCCGCAGGGCTAGAGCCAGGCTAAGGGTTTGCGTTGTTTATTTAAAGTCAGACCCGAACTTAACACAATTTGTATTTCCCAGATTCATTTATTCTGAATGTCAGTTCATATCTCTAGTGGGCATAGCGAGACTTTGAGATTTAACCTTCAGTCAACACGATCGTATCTAAATCATCTAAGAGGAGTGAGTGTTCGGTGCAGCAAGCAGCTAGGACCCTATCCGGGACACAGGTATCCCACATCTGAGTGCCTGAGGTCACGTCCCGGCTCCGCTTCTGATCCAGCTTCCCACTAACGCACGCCCTCGGAGGCAGCAGGTGGCGGCTCCAGCACTTGGCTCTCTGCCATGCAGATTGAGCTCCAGGCTCCTGACCCCAGTCTGGCCCAGCCCCAGGTGTTTGGTGTTTGGGGCACCTGGAGAGTGTATCAGTTGATGGAGGATCGATCTCCCCAACCCTCTCCTTCACCAATGCTTGCTCTCTCCCTTTCAAATAAATTAAATAAACATTTTTTTTGAAAATCATCCAAGATGTGTTTGGTTTTCTGTATAGGTACATATGTATGTGAACATACACATATATATACACACATATGTACAGACTATTTATAATATACAGTACTTATAATATGCATACATCAAGTATCCATTCATTACACACACACACATATAAAAGTCTACATTTTAGACCTCAAGTTCATTTACAGTCTATTCTACACATACACACACCCATAATTTGGTCACTATTTCCTGCCATGGGATGGTTACAATGACCTCCAACTGACCCTCTAACAGTGACATGTAACTTCAATGTATCTTACTTTGCCTCCATGTTTTTTAAAGGTTTATTTATTTGAAAGGCCAGAGAGAGAGAGAAAGGGAATGAATCTTCCACCCACTGGTTCACTCCCCATATGGCTCCAAGGCTGGGGTTGGCCCAGGCCAAAGCCAGAAGCTACGAATTCCATCCAGCTCTCCCATATGAGTGGCAGGGTCCCAGGCACTTGGGCCAGCTCCTGCTGCTTCCCCAGGTGCAATCCAGGGAGTTGGATTGAGAGTAGAGCAGCCGGGACGTGAACAGGGGCTTGGATATGGAATGGTGGCAATGCAGGCAGTGTCTCAGCTCTCTGTGCCATAATGCTGGCCCCCGGACACACAATTTCACACACACAGTTTGGATTGCATGCTTTTTATTGTGATTGGGTAATCCAATTAAATATAATTCAATGCAGTAGAAAATGTAAAAAAAAAATGAGAAACATAATTTCTATGAAAAGTACATTGGATAATAGGAAAGTCTTGCTACATATGAGTCGCTGAAAGAAAATTCTTTAAAGTTGGTTTTAAAAAACACCATTCATTATTAGAAGCAAGCAGGCCCTCATCTCCAAGTCTTATGGACCCACATTTGCAGGTCTCCCCCAGGGCGTATGGACCACATCTGCAGGTCTCCCCCAGGGCGTATGGACCTCATCTCCAGGTCTCCCCCAGGGCGTATGGACCACATCTGCAGGTCTCCCCCAGGGCGTATGGACCACATCTCCAGGTCTCCCCCAGGGCGTATGGACCACATCTCCAGGTCTCCCCCAGGGCGTATGGACCGCATCTCCAGGTCTCCCCTGTGGGAGGCCAGGTCTCTGTGCATTTAAACCTCTGAGCACAGTGCTCCTATGCCAAGGGCACTCAGCATGTTCTGCCTCTTTCCCCTGTGACCGTGGAGCGGCAACCACAGTTCTGGGCTTCTGTTTCACAGTGGGATGACTTGATAATACCAGTGTACGTATACTTCTCTATTAAAAAACCTAGAAGACAGGATTTTGGATGTTTTCATTATAAAGAAATGTTGAATGTGTAAAAAAATGCATATATTTACCCTGATTAGGTAAATTAACACAACATATATAGGCATGGAAATATCACACAGTATTCCAAATATATACAACATAGATATGTCCATTACAGTTGTTTTGAATTAAAATTAAACCTGTAAAAAAAAAAAAAAAAGGCCCACATTCTACTTGTCATTGCGTGTCTGTGCCTTTAGGTGACCCCAGCTGCTGACTGTATGCGCCATCATTTACAAAAGCTTTAGTAGCTTTCAGGACACGCAAAATGGCATGTTAATTCCATTTATGGAAGCTCAGAAGAAAAACGGATCCAAAGTGTGTTCTATAGGCCGGCGCCACGGCTCACTAGGCTAATCCTCCGCCTTGTGACGCCGGCACACCGGGTTCTAGTCCCGGTTGGGGCGCCGGTTCTGTCCCAGTTGCTCCTTTTCCAGTCCAGCTCTCTGCTGTGGCCCGGGAAGGCAGTGGAGGATGGCCCAAGTGCTTGGGCCCTGCACCTGCATGGGAGACCAGGAGAAGCACCTGGCTCCGGGCTTCGGATCAGCGCAGTGTGCCGGCCGCAGCGGCCATTGGAGGGTGAACCAACGGCAAAAAGGAAGACCTTTCTCTCTGTCTCTCTCTCACTATCCACTCTGCCTGTCAAAAAAAAAAAAAAAAAACAAAAAAAACAAAGTGTGTTCTATAGTAACTTTAGTGCAACTCCCCGTGACATACAATCAACCATTTGACAATCAACACTTCTGTGGCCTTTTCTATATGAACCATGTTTTTTTTTTTTATGCTGTTTATCAAAATAGTATTTTTAAATTTAAAAAAATTTTTTTTGCTCAGGTGAAGTTGAAACCACACAGAAACCACTGCCTTGACTGATGAGTCGTCCGCTGAAAATCCACTTAGCAACTTCCTACCCAGACAATTACGTTTCCCTATCTATCAAGCCCTACCTCAGCGCGAACCCCGTTAGTGCCTGTTGCCCCCATTAGTCGAGCAAGAATACTGCCTCTCTCCACATCACTCAAACCCCAACTTGCGGCGAATTGCATAGTTACAGTAAGACTGCATTCAAGACTATGGGACGTGCCGTAACCATCTAACATCGCCGCGGGCACACCCAGCGCCCCATGGCTTCGGAACAAAGGCTTAGTGACAGTGACAGCTCTGCACTCTCCTGTGCCTGTCCCACGTCACGTCAGAAATATGGCTTTTAGCATGAACGTTGCCGAGACAATATCCTCTGAACATTCATCAAACGGACAGACCTGGCCTGGAGTCCCTGATACGGAAATACAATCGGAATCCAAAATAAATATTAAATATCTATAAATCCTCTTTCCTGTATAAACTATCTCGTGTCCAGCGAGCTGAGGCACCCGCGGAGCTCTCTGTGCAAGGCTGGACCAAGGCGAACCCGGCACATGGACGCCGCTCCCCCGGGACCCGGACCCTGCTGGACCCTGCGTGGGTGCCGCCTTCACAGGCCTCCCGCGGCAAGCCCGCTCGCGCTCCCGCGCCTGTGGATCCGCGATGGCTGTTGAAGGCAGAGCAGTGGAACCTCTTCCCGCACTCGCGGCACGCGTAGGGCTTCTCCCCCGAGTGAGTATATGCACCATGTTGTAATCTCACCATCTGTGGCTCCAGACGTTACATCATTCCACAGTAAAATCCTTTATCCTTTAAGTAGTTTCTCCCAAATCCTCCCATCCTTCGGCCCCTGCGAGTCTCCAACTGACATCCTGCCTCTGCTGAGTTATCTACTTGGGTATTTCACACACAGGTGTTGTGAGCTTTATCTGGCTTCTTGCCCTGAGCGCACCCTAGTCAGGGTCCACCCGAGCTCCGTGTTGTTACACGCATAGGAACCTCACTCCGTTGTAGGCCGGATAATATTCCACCGCATGGAGATAGCAAACTGTATCTTCTTAGAGCGCACATTTCATGCTTGTTAAAAGTATTGGCCTGTAAAATGTAAGCACTGATTGCCCCACAGCTCCTGCCGCCCTGCAGGGATGCCTCACCAGCAGTGGAAGCTTTGGTCTTTCCCAGACCCACAACAGCCCCTGCTGACACAAAGCCACGCACGTCGGTTATGGCAGGTGTCAGAAGAGGTGTCTCTGGAGTAGGCTGGATCGATCTGGAAATGTGGCATACCTGGTCACGACGATAAAATCTGTAGGCAACATCACACAGACACCCGGACCCAGGAGAACACAGTCTATGGTCCTGTCTACCGCAGCATCTCTTGAAGACAAGCTTTGTCACCTATCCTGAGTGGTCGTGACCCAACACAAGAAAAGGAAATCTCCCTGCTGGGCTGGGTGGTGGGACAGTGCGCACCTCTTCCACCCAGGTGGCCAGGGGAGCTTCCACGTGAGCCAGCAGTCAGTGGCCGAGGGCTCGCAGCACCAGCGCCACGGTCTGCTCTGAGGTCCCCCGTGCTCTGAGACAAGCGAAGGCTCAGCCTCATGGCCAGCACCGGCCAGCACCTGCCCGTGAGCACAGCTCGCAGCAACCCTCAGCACCTGGCAGGAAGGAGAAAAACAAAACGCTAACCCACTGCACCCCACTGAATCCTATGGTGTCTCTTATCAAATATCCAGACCCCTGTGAGCGTCACTTCAGCGGGACCAGGCAGTGTCTCCACAGGTGGTGCTGCCTTCTCAGGACCAACACCACCTGGACGGGAGCAGCCTTCCGGGGCAAGCGTTTAGTCTGCTCCAGGGAGCACCATGGCCTGGGAAGTGCGGTATCCCTTTTACGTTTCTGGAGAGGATGTTAGGTCTGCAGTCTGAAGGATGGAGTGGAATATCCAATAGTCTCTGATCAGGAAGTCTTACAAAAGCTTAGTGTCATTGGATCCAGTAGCACAGGGAAGCTGCTTCTGTCTGTTACCCTGTAGCTCCCAATTACTCAACAGCGGGGTTTCCCTGAATACTAGCGGTCAGCAGTCTATTCTAAAGGGTGGTATTGACTTGACTGTCAAACGTGTCCCAAAGTAGGCAATTTTACATGTTCCCGAGGCTTAAATAAATGTTTTCTTTTGAGTGACTGAGACGGCTGAACACTTTAAGGGGCCCTCCTTCCCAGTGGAGCTGACTGCAACCCAGCGCAGAGTTAAAGCAGGTGGGAGAGCTGCCACCCGCCTGGCAGGGGCCTGGCACTTCTCCCAGATGGGAAGGCAGGGCTGGGAGTCAGTTCAGCCCGCCTCCCGGGACTCAGAAACCTAAGGCGTGGACTCCAGCCCCCGTTCTTCCCACGCTGCTGGCATAGATACAGAATATGAATGTCCGTTTTTGACTAAAATAGTATTATTTGAAGGCCTAAGCCACCAACAGTAACAAAATCCAAATTGAAACCTCGTGTTTTGTCTCAAATTAATAGGAACTCTTCTTGAAGCTTCTGTGACTCTGATTTATATTTCATGGGATTTTCTGCTCTTGAACCTCTCCTTCCGCAGAGAGTCTGTCTCTAGAAGTGTTCTTAATGATGTTCTCCCAGCAGGTGGGAGTTCACCAAAATTAGCCTTCTCCAAACCCATAAGAGAAATTAAACTTTTATGAATTCAAACAAAACTTGCCATGTGACAGAATCCAGTTCCTGTCACATTTTTAAACCAGCATTAATTGTGAATTATGGATCACTTGCAAGAGTACAACACCAAAGTAGCTATTGGGCCTCTTTCCAAAGTTGGAATGAATTTATGACACATTTGATATTGACCAATTATTTATAAAGTCTATTAAATTTGTCAGCAGTGCTGGTAGGAAAAGATTTATTAGAACAACTAATGTAAAATGTAATGAAATAGATTAAGTCTCCTTATGAAATATTAATATCCACTAAATCTGGTAATTGTACGTCTATATTTGCAAGCTCCCATTTGCAGTAGTCTTAATCCAAGTTGCAGATGGTGGTGTAGGAGCTCATGGCCAGGAGCATCACGCTGCAAAATTAAATGAAGTTTCTTTTTTTAATTTTGAAGATTCATTTTTATTTTTAATTTAAAAGGTAGAGTGACAGAGAGAGGGATACTGCTGGGGGGAGGGTGAGGGGGGCCTCTGCTGCAGAGGGAAACCCCTTAACGTGGAGACTCACGCGCTGTGGCGTTGGAGGCCCCAGGCGCCGATCATCACCAGTTCTGGAAATGCCAGTGTTAGCTCTTGGGGAAGTGGATGTGTCTGTGCAGGTGGAGGTGCGTGCCCCAGGTGTGTGTGATCTGCAGCCAGTGCGGCACCAGTGGGTGGGTGTGGAATTGACCACCCGACAAAGGACGTTAGAGAGGGTGCTGCCCGTTCTGTGGGGGACTCTCCCAGAGGGCCAAGGGAGCGCTTTAGAGAGAAAGTGCGTCGTCTCAGCTGGAGCGACTCCAGGGGCCGGGTCATCCAGACCGGCGACACAGATCCGGGGAGAGCCAGAGTGGTGGCGGGAGAAGGAAGTCGTGGCTTTGCGACCAACTTCCCTGTGCTACGCTTTAGAATCAATGCTTTTAAAAACATTTGAGTCAACATTTATTAGCAAGAATGCAGGTGTTTTGATGAAAGGGAACAATGCAGTTCAGGCCGCAATGTGGCAAAGATAACAGAACATCCCACGTTAATTGGCAGCCGCCCCTCAGTGGGCTTTCGTAACAGAGAAAGGCGCCCCGAAAGCCTGGCAGCACCTGCCCCTCCATCCCTCCGTGGCCAGTCTGGTCCCCCTGGCTGCTGCCCAGATGAGACCCCAGACGACTGGGTTCCACTTCTCTGGTTCTCAGTAGCCAGGTGAGGGGAGAGAGAATATTCATGCCAAGCCTGCAGTCGATGGGATGTCTTAATAGAAATCTTACATCATAAAAATTTGATGTTGGAGGAGTCTTTTAAACGCCCTTCAGCTTGGATTCTCGACAATGCCGAGTGCGGAGTACTTTATAGGCGTGAGATAATATTAAGTGGAATAATGTAACTAGTTATAGATCACATGCTACAAAACTGCACACAGCCGTAAACCACTTAGGATAACGTTAAAAACTTTATTCTGAGATCTCTGACTCACTCCCCCCAAATGTTTTTTTAAAAAAATCTATAATCTGCCTAAATAATGGTTATTAAATATCATAATTTCCTTAGTATTTTTCTTAAGGAATCTGGTTTAAAAATGAATTTCCTCACACAGGAAGCAGATACGGATCCCAAATCTTTGTGTGGAAAGCACATGAGAGCCATTTTCGAATCATCCCGGAGTCGATGCACCCACGTTAGTATTGTTTTGTCTTTCAGATATGAAACAGTTTAATCAGCGATTTCTCTGTTATTTTTCCCTCTGAAGGGACAAGTGCTCCGTGAGCTCCCGTGTGAAGAATCGCTGGCCTTCCTGTTTCCACCTGTGTGCTGCTCAGTCCAGGTGTGCCCGGGCTGCGGGACAGGAGGGGTTGCAGCACCTGCCCCCCGGGAGCCTCCCGCTGAGTCCCCCTCGGGTGTCCCGGGTGTCGTTCTGGGTCCTGTCCATTTCCTGAATGTCTTCCGGAACAGCAGTGGCGGGGGATGTGCGCTGGTCAGTAGACGCGAGCGAATTCCATCTCTTCACAGTCCAGTGTGCTTTAATATCTCACCTGCGTCGCCTCGTCTACACTCTAGGAATGCCCACTTAGCTCGCGTCCACGCTGCCAGCGCCGATCTGAGGACGTGCTTTGCACCCAGAATAGTGACTTCTATACCACCGTTCACCTTACCCTGCCTGTCAAAGTCCACAGACTGTGTAGCCACCAGCCCTAATGTTCTGGAACTCTCACTCACTGTTTCTCTGTGTATTTTGTTCAACTCCGGAGGTAAATCGTGAACCGGCGTTTGGGGCAGTGTTTAGTCTGCTTCTTGAGACGCCCACAGCCACACAGCAGTGCCTGTGCGGCGTCCTAGCTCTGCTCCTGGTTCCTGCTTCCTGCTACTGCAGGCTCCGGGAGGCAGCAGGCGATGGCCCACGTTGTTACGAAGCTGATTTGCTTATTAATATTTCTGAACTTCATAAGCTGTGCGGGTTCTTGCCACAAATTCAGAGCCGAATTCTGAACACTGGCTCAAACAGACCAGAGGACATGGTAACATTTAAGCTTTTTATTCAGTGAGAGAAATGCATAGGAGAGTGAGGGCTCTAAGAGAGAAAGGAAACCCAGATCCGTACCAAGCAGAGCAGGCCCAGGGCCACGTGGGGCAAGCATTTGGTTAGGAGCAGCTACTAGCAGCTGGAGAGCCCAAGGGCCTGAAGGCCACGCCCCCAAGGCATGGGCAGCAAAATAAATAAATAAATAAAAGGGCCGGCCCACCGTATTCCAGGCCTTCTAGCCACTTCCAGAGGGGCGTGGTTATGTAGCCTGACTGGCAACTGGCAGGTGAGCACACAGGGCGGGTCAGGTAGGGGCATGAGATCACACAGGGATGTGGTGAAGGCGTGGTCTCCCAGCTCTGAAACCTAATCGGTTTTATCCTCTCTGCCTGCCCCTGTCAGCAACTCTGCTTTGAAAGGAAAAACAAAAAATTACATCGTAAGTAAAACTTGGTTTTACAAATAATAACCACACTTATATAACACATAACTCTTTTTTTTTTTTTTTTTTTTTTTGGACAGGCAGAGTTAGACAGTGAGAGAGACAGAGAGAAAGGTCTTCCTTTTTTTCCTTTTTCTGTTGGTTCACCCTTCAAGTGGCCGCTATGGCCGGCACGTTGCGCCGGTCCGAAGCCAGGAGCCAGGTGCTTCCTCCTGGTCTCCCATGCGGGTGCACGGACCAAGCACCTGGGCCATCCTCCACTGCCTTCCCGGGCCACAGCAGAGAGCTGGACAGGAAGAGGAGCAACCAGGACAGAATCTGGAGCCCCGACCAGGACTAGAACCCGGGGTGCCGGCGCCGCAGGCAGAGGATTAGCCTAGTGAGCCACAGCCGGCCCTAATACATAACTCTTTCTTAAAGCTTCATTACTAATTTAAAATCCAATTTGTTTTTAAAGTTATTACTGGTTGTTTCTTTAAACTGACAAAACCATTGGAATTTAGAGATAATGTTGAAGACAATATAGTATATTTTAAATGATGGAAAATAAAGTACTCTTTATAACAGCATTTGTCACTGAAAAATGAATTGTCCACCTGCCAACAACATGTGACTATATTTTCAAAAGTAAGAACAAAAGCAGCTACTTACCCAAAATCACATTTTTCAAGTAATGTTTTCAGGTAATGTTTTTATTAGGTTGTGTGTTGCTCAATGGAAAAACACAATCAGAAATACTTGTGTAATGTTTAGGTTAGAGACACGTTGGCGAGTTTAATATTCCGATTTGTTAAGAAATACATTTTGTATATTTGAAAAATTATGTAGTAGACTTATAAAATGGCCTTAGAAATAACAGTTGCATTGAACAAAAAATATATTCTTCACTTAAAAAATGCATACTGTCAAGTTTTCAGCTCGAGTAGCTGAGGTCATCCACCAAATAAAGGCTGCGTTACGATGCGGCAGTTCCTTTTCTGGTCTTCGCCCATGGAAATAAGATCGGAATCTCAGAGACACCTGCACTCCGTGGCCGCTGGAGTGAAATTCACAGTGGTCACGAGGTGGACACAGCGTAAACACGGGTTGGCAGAGGAAAGATGAGAAAAGGTGCTATAGATTCACACAGTTTGGGCTTTAAGAAAAGAAACCCTGGCCGGCGCCGCGGCTCGACAGGCTAATCCTCCGCCTTGCGGCGCCGGCACACCGGGTTCTAGTCCCGGTCGGGGCGCCGGTTCTGTCCTGGTTGCCCCTCTTCCAGGCCAGCTCTCTGCTGTGGCCTGGGAAGGCAGTGGAGGATGGCCCAAGTGCTTGGGCCCTGCACCCGCATGGGAGACCAGGAGAAGCACCTGGCTCCTGGCTTTGGATCAGCGCAGTGTGCCGGCCACAGCGGCCATTGGAGGGTGAACCAACGGCAAAAAGGAAGACCTTTCTCCCTGTCTCTCTCTCACTGTCCACTCTGCCTGTCAAAAAAAAAATTAAAAAAAGAAAAGAAAAGAAACCCTGCCATTTGCAACCCCACACATGGACCTGGAGGACATGATCCTAGCAAAATACAGAAGAGACACAGCCGACACAGCAGGGTGCCTGGTGGTCTGGGGTTGGGCTGCAGGGAGGAGTGGGGAGCGCTGGTCCAGGGCTACAAAGTCTCACTTTCCCAACATTGTGCTTTCTGGGGCTCTGAGAGCAGCGGTGACTGTCCTGAGCTACACTTGTCCTCTGCTTAGACCGCCGTCTTAGGTAGCCTCACCAAAGCAAACAGAAAAGCAGAAATGAACGGTCACTGTGAGAGGTAATGAATTTGCTGGTTAGTTTCATTGTGATGGTCTTTTAATCATGCATTTGCATATGGAATCATCATCAAAGTGTGCATACACATTATATATATATATACATTTTTAATTATTAATTATACCTCAGTGGAGCTGAAACTTAAAAGAAAATCTCTAACACTCGGGTACCAGAGTCTGGTGTTTAAAGGACAGTCTCACTACTGGCTCTGCGTATAGTAAGCGTTTCTAAAAATGTTTCCAGGGGGTTTCACACTTAGTGCTCTATCTGGGCAAAGGGTGCTTAATTCTGAGTAAGGTTTCCATGGAGCTGTGGACGGAGGGATGCAGCGCCAGGGAGTTCCTGCCGCTGGTTCCTGTGGAGTCGCTGCTCCCAACAGCCACTGAACACCCTGTGGCTGGCTCCAGCTGCACCTCTGAAGGGCGGGGTCTGCTGTGAGAGCGGCCTGGGCCCGCCCTGCACCAGTGCTGCCCAGCAGGAGAGACAGCAGCTCCAACGATGGAAACCAGCGCTAGCACTTCCCTTGTGACTTCGTTCTTGATGTGAGAACAGATCTTACCTAGCAGAGATCATCTGAAAGACACATTGAAAGAACAAACAAGAGAATTGCAGTTCTGCCTAATGGCGTCACTGCAGGAAAAATGGCTCTTGTTATTCTGAATTTCGTACTCACAAACCACTTCCAGCGAAGGCCCCGTGTCTGTGAGTTAGCCTCCAGACCTCATACAGGCATCTTATAGTCAACCTTTAGTGCCTTTTGAACTCCACAGACTAGTGGAAAAAACAGCGTTCTGTAAGAGAAAGCATACATCCTGAAGAGTTCAATATCTTCCAGATTCAAAAATGTTTGTAGACTCTTTGACTCGAACTTTTTATTTATTTGTTTCGTTAATTTGAAAAGAAGAGAGGATGAGAGAGAAGTAGAGAGACAGAGATCTTCTATCTACTGGTCACTCTCCAAATGCCACAACAGCCAGGGCTTGCCAGGAGCCCAGAACTCAGTGTGGGTCTCCCATGTGGTTGGCAGGGACCCAAGTACTTCAGCCATCTCCTGCTGGCTCCCAGGGCGCGCGTTAGTAGGAAGATGGAATTAGGAACAGAGCTGGGACTCGGAACCAGTCGTTGTGTTATGGCATACGAGCATTCCAAGTGGCATTTGGACCACCACACCAAAGACATGACTTGGAATATTACCTGTGACTGCGATGATGAACCTCAATGTTGGCCATGCTTCATCTGGTATTTTTAAAATACCTGTGCAGATGGGGCTGGCACTGTGGCATAGTTGATAAAGCCACCGCCCGCAGTACTGGCATCCCATATGGGCGCCAGTTCAAGACCTGACTGCTCCACTTCCAATCCAGCTCTCTGCTATGGCCTGGGGAAGCAGTAGAAGATGGCCCAAGTCCTTGGGCCCCTGTGCCCATGTGGGAGAACCAGAGGAAGCTCCTGGCTCCTGGCTTTGGATCGGCACAGCTTCAGCCATTGTGGCCAACTGGGGAGTGAGTCAGTGAATGGAAGACCTCTCTCTCTCTCTCTCTGCCTCTCCTTCTCTGTGTATCTCTGACTTTCAAGTAAATAAATAAATCTTTAAAAAAAATCTGTGTAGATATTTGGGAACTCCTACTGTAAGAATGATTTCTTTCTTTTTTTTTTAAGATTTACTTATTTATTTGAAAGGCAGAGTTAGAGAGAGGCAGAGAGAGAGAGAGAGAGAGAGAGAGAGAGAGAGAGACTTCCTTCTGCTGGTTTACTCCCCACATGGCCACAGCAACTGGAGCTGGGCCACTCTGAAGCCAGGAGCCAGGAGCTTCCTCTGAGTCTCCCACATGGGTACAGGGGACCAAGGACTTGGGCCATCATCTACTGCTTTCCCAGCCCATAGCAGAGAGCTGGATAAGAAGTGAAACAGCCAGGACTCAGCGCCCAAATGGGATGCCGGTACTGCAGGCAGTGGCCTTACCTGCTACTCCACAGTGCCAGCCCCAAGAATGTGCTTTCTATCTCAATGTGAGCACATGACTATTTGATGGTCAGAACTCCAATGGGCCTTAGCATATGACAGGATGAAAGAGATCTTTCACCAGATCAGGGACGAGGACATGAAACCAGTATTGTGGAGAAGGAAAAGAAGCAATGTGGCTTTAACGGACAGTTGCTGTGTGCAAGCAGCTGGGAACTCCACCCATCCACACCTCCTGTCCATTTCTGTTAGGCATTTCTACCAGGTTTTTAGCATCTAGAGGGTGATGATTGTTCGCTGTGTGTACCCCGCATCTAATATGGTGTTGACTTGAGAGCGGGGGTTTTGCTAAAAACTTCAAAATCTTAGTGGCTTGTAATTAAAAAGAGTATTTTCAATCATGTTGATCAATCAGCATGGATCGATGAGACTAGGAGGCTGTCACCATGGTTACTCATGGAGCTTTCAGGATCTCGGAGCAGAGAGCTGGGACCAGATAAACCCTTTCCATTTCAGTGAGCGCACCTGCCTTTGGGACGGCCCCAGGAGCAGCCTCCCTCTGCCCTCAGGAGAGGAGGACGGGGTGAGCCTTGAGGACCGCCCCACTTGCGCGGTGACCACAGCAGTCAGCCCATGGGTGCTGTCTTGGAACTCCATTTGTCTCACTGCTCACTCCCTCCCAGTCTGCTGGTCATCATGACGAACCTCAGACGAACCAGCAAGCGTCCAAGGGCGAGTAAACTGTTGTTAGGCCCCCGAGCACACAGGAGCTCGATCACTGACCACTTCACACTGAACTCCAACTCCAGCTGTAAGACACGACCACGTTTTGGAAATGGGTAATCAAACCGTGGAAAAGCACGTTTCACTTTGGGCGGACATCTTTGTAAACAAGCCCTCACTGTGAAAAGCATGTAAGTGTCACTCACGCCTTCGAGGTCGGCAGAACGTCAACGTGGCTTGGTGGCTTTGACCACTGTGACTTCCTTGAAACACAGGGTCGACGTCCTACTCTCTGGACACAAAGGCTCAGGGCGGGCGCTGTGTTTTAAAAATGCTCTACTTCGGCCGGCGCCGCGGCTCACTAGGCTAATCCTCCGTCTTGCGGCGCCGGCACACCGGGTTCTAGTCCCGGTCGGGGCACCGATCCTGTCCCGGTTGCCCCTCTTCCAGGCCAGCTCTCTGCTGTGGCCAGGGAGTGCAGTGGAGGATGGCCCAAGTGCTTGGGTCCTGCACCCCATGGGAGACCAGGAGAAGCACCTGGCTCCTGGCTTCGGATCAGCGCGGTGCGCCGGCCGCAGCACGCCTACCGCGGCGGCCATTGGAGGGTGAACCAACGGCAAAAGGAAGACCTTTCTCTGTCTCTCTCTCACTGTCCACTCTGCCTGTCAAAAAAACAATGCTCTACTTCAGAGCAAAAGGACGTCCTCTGGTCGTGCACTGCTGTGTCCTCCGTGGGTAGCTCCTAGGAGTTGGACATACAGATTTGGGCTGCGTTAATCCACACCCCAGGGTAACAACCTCTGATCAGTTAAATCCCCCACACAAATTTAAGGCAACGTTGCATGATTAAGGAGCGTGGTGAGCTGCAGGGATGTCAGAAAATGAATGTTTCCAGATTCCCCCCTGTGGGTGGAGAAGGACAGCTTGTAAGATAATGAGCAATGTGACCCGAAGAACATGCAAATCCCACCCTGCCCAGAAAAGCTGGGACGGATGCTGGGACGGCGCCCACAGTCGCCACATCCTGCAGACTGGACGGGGGGCGTGGAGGGCTGGCAGGAATTCATCTGCCACTCCTGACATAGCCCACAGGCCAGAGCAAGTCCGTGGTCATGCCTGAATAAGAACGACACTTGCCCCATGTGCCTTGGGGGGAGACGGCCATTGCTGTACAACCACGCGCGTGAGTGAGCAGCATGGTCGCTGGCTCTGTCACTGATCGCTGCCATCAGGGACACCCTCCCTTTCCATCTGAACAGCCCTCGTCCTCTGCTTCCTGGGTCTCAGCTGCCAATCCGATTGCACTGCATCGTTAGTGACTGTGAGTGACTCAACGGATGGGATTTCCCCATTTGTACACTGGTCATGGCGGTCATGGCTTGTGATGACGTGGCTGGCTTGACAGGTAGCTCCTAGGAAATCCAGTGGACGGTGGTCTTAGCAGTTCCCCAGGAAGTACAGTAGGCTCACGGAGACTGCAAGGAAGCCACAGAACTCCCCCACACCCCCCTGACCTTATACTCCCACGGCTCCCCTTTCACTGACACCAGAGTTAATGTGTTTGTTATGAGTGACACATGACGACATGCCATCACCACTCCGGGCCAAGCGTTTCCATTAGAGCTGTCTCTTAGTGTCGCACATCCAGAAGTCTCACAGGGAACTGTAGTCCCTCCATCTGCCCTTTCTTCCTTCCCTGTAGCTCCTGTCAACGCCCAATCTTTAAAAAAATAAAAATAAAAATAAAAAGATCTGTCTCTAACAATGAAGTCCAGGTGTGGGCATGTGTCTTGCTATCAAGACGCTCACATCCCACAGCAGAACGCCTGGGGTCAGCGCCTGGGGTCAATGTCTGTCTCAGGTTTCTGACGCCGGCTTCCCTTCCCGTCAGTTCAAACACTGGGAGGCAGCCGGTGATGGTCCAGCTGGTTGGATCCCTCTGCCAACCTCGAGACCTGAATTGAGTTGCAGGCTCCTGGTTGTGGGCTGGTTGCAGTCCTGGTCCTTGTGGACATTTGGAGAATGAACATGTCGGCAGGAGCTCTCTTTCTCTGCCTCTCAAATAAATAAATAAATAAATAAATATCAGAAAGTCTATTAAAAATTGATTCTCACCCTTATTTGTAATTATTCAGTGTTATCAACTCATCTAATTTTGTACTCAGTTTCTGCATTTGCTACCCTCTATCCAATTTTCTTTCATTCTATTTAGATGTTTAAAGTTCATCTTCTTCTTCCAAGAAAAAAAATCCTTAACTGTGATGATAAATAACAGACAAAAAATGTGCAAAACCAAACTGTAGAACCCTCATGTCCTCATTCTTAATTTCTACAGGTGCTTGTGCTTACGTTTTCCTAAGTAAAAAAGAAACATGTCATCTCTTTGTTTACTGTGGTTGCAGTAGATAGCACTTACATTTTTATTAAAACTTTTCTAAGTAGCACAAAAGACACGATGGACATGGGAAATGAGCCATATGAGTGAAAATGATATTTGAAGGCTCATCATCAGCAGTTTTGTTAAAAAGCCATCATTAAGGAAGCACACATTTCAGTTACCAAAATGAGGTCAGAATTTAATTGGTATAAATTGCAGCCACCTGCTCATCCCATTTCCAGGGGAAAGGATTTCATGTGCGCTGTGAAGTACTTTGGAGGGAGAGAGAAAAGTTGTTGCGCAGTCATCACGGCTCACCCCCTCGTGGAAGCCTCTTTGGTGTGGCCAGCGCCTGTCACCAGCTGCTCACTCCCAGTGGCCACGCAGCTCTCAGATAGAGGATCTGGCAGCCCTCGGGCTCATTGGTCATTGCTTTCATGTAGGGGAACGCACTGCAGAGGTCTTGGCAGGCGTGGGAAACTGAACCATGGCGTTCCCGGCTCAGCTGCAGAGGGGCAGGGAGCCCAGCTCAAAGTCTGCGTCAGCTCCGCTCCAGAGACGGGGGACAGCAGGCTGGCACGGCGTGCTGTCACACGACACAGCGGGCTCAGAAGTCACAGGGACGTAGTTCTCTCAGCTCCGGAGCCTGGGAGACTGAGATGGCGATGCCAGTGGATGCGGCCTCTGGGGAGGACCACCTTCTAATTTTCACCCAGCACCTTCCCCTCGGTGTTCACCTGGTGTAAGGGGCGGGACAGCCGCAGAGGCCCATTTGGTAAGGGCGCTAACCCCACGCCTGAGAGATCCACCCCTCCCCAACATCCCGCTCCTTAGGGGGTTAGGATCTCAGCACCTGCATTTATTTGGTCAGGAGGACACAGTCATTCAGGTCATTGGCTACCGGTCCTACAGCCCCCGCCCCAGCACTCAGCACAGGCTACCCATGCTACGACCAGAGGCCGGGCACTCACCATGGGAGAAAGCCCAGCTGATTTTAAATTTCCCTATGATACATTTTCCTTGAAATTGTACCTCCTTGTATGCATGACTTTATTTTGAAAGTGATATTCAAAGGCAACATTAGCATTTAGAAGACCACTTGGCTGAACTTTTATCTTTTCAAATGTTCCTGTTTTCTAATCTCCATTTTCCCAATTCTCAAATTTTAGAAAACTTTATAGGAGTATAAGTGAGTTTGTCATTGCTGTGTGACAAACCTACCGTTTGTTCCAAATTAGCAAAGTCACTCTCCCCTTGAAAACACACTTTATTATTTTTAATTTAAAAGTATCTTAATTATACAAGGGTGTTTATAAAGGTTCTTATTTATGCACTGATTGATGGACTGACTATACTTCAGTCTGGTTGAAATCACATTCTTTGTTACAATTTGTACCCAACTATTTATATTCACCCTTACTGGGGCTGAAAACTCACTCTTATTTTTAATTCCTTTCAAAACACATTGTTAAAGTTTGATTTATTTCTTTGAAAGGCAGAGAAAGAGAGCGAGCTGTTCTTGTATTCATTCCATATATGCCTGCAACAGCTGGGATTGGATGAGGGCCAACGCCAGGAGGCGGGTGCTCCATCCAGGTCTTCCACACGGGTGGCAGGGAAGGTGAGTTGTCACCTGCCGCCTCCCAGAGCGCAGCAGCAGGAGTGGAGTCAGGGTCCACAGCAGAGAGCTGAGCCCAGCCCTTGGTTCTTGAGGACAAAGAGGGCGGATTCCATCCCATCCCACTCCACACTTCACGGCAGTGTGTGTTGGGAGGGGTGGGTGGTGAACCCCCGACAAAAACCCTGGAAAAGGGCAGATGTCGGGGCTGGAGAAGTCCCAGCAAGGCCGCCCAGGCCACCAGGTCCACCTTGGCGTGCGGCTGGACTGGAGCAACAGAGCATCCTCACCCCCTACCACGCCCGCACCACAGCCAGCTCAGCAAATGCCAGGAGGCGGCAGCGCCGTGGGACCAGAGATGCCTGCTTCGAGGGTCACACTGAGTTGAATGTTGCCTGGACTGCAGGCAGCATGAATGTGCAGGGCTCAGGCTTCTGAAACGCCTGGGGGAAGTAGGAGTTCACTCCATGCATGCGCTATGTCCGGGCAGCTGTCCTCGCCCAGAAGCCACCCTGTTTGCTGCCCTGACCACGGAGGCATGGACCTCCGCTTCCACAAGTTGGCCCTCCGAACGGCAGCGTATCTGCACATTCTGCTCCTCCTCCTTCCTGCTGGGTTCGCACCCACAGGCAACATGGACAGCACACAGGCCTGCCAGGGAAGGCCCCACTGTGCACCTGCAGCCACCCCCAGGCCCCGCTGTGCACCTGGGGCCACACTCAGGACCCCCTGTGCACCGCAGCCATGCCCAGACTCCCCCGCCCACTGTGCACCTGCAGCCACCCCCAGGACCCCCTGTGCACCTGCAGCCATGCCCAGACTCCCTGCACCCACTGTGCACCTGCAGCCACCCCCAGGCCTCCCTGTGCACCTGGGGCCACACTCAGGACCCCCTGTGCACCTACAGCCATGCCCAGACTCCCCCCACCCACTGTGCACCTGCAGCCACCCCCAGGCCTCCCTGTGCACCTGGGGCCACACTCAGGACCCCCTGTGCACCTGCAGCCATGCCCAGACTCCCCCCGTCCACTGTGCACCTGCAGCCAGTCCAAAGCATCTCTCACCAGGAGCCCACCCTCTTCTTGGGGTCTCTGACCCCCACTAACTGTAGAAGGAGACTAATTATCTTCTCTGTTTTTGACCTCCATCTTTTTCTTCCTTATTTTATGATAATCTAGAACTAAGATAAAATATGACATTATTCTTCATTACTATGTTTGAAGAATTTGGTGGTTTTTTTTTTTTTTGGTACAGACTATCATGCCTATATTTCTTTAAGAATATAATTTAAAATTAACTTGATTTTTGTTTATGAAACTTACAGCTCTCCCCCTTCAGGCAGAATAGTCTCTGGACAGGGGAAATATTTCCCAGCTTTAGGAAGTATTTTCTCTGGCACTGTCATGTAAAAACCTCATTTACTGTTATCCATTCACCAAATGATCTATTAATAAAAATGACACGTCAGCTCAGATCGAACCGACTCAAAGCCTCGCAGAATGATGCATTTAGTTTTCCAAGGACAACAGAACATTTTCAGCTTCTAGAACATGTTAGGAGCCCAGCCAATCTGTTTAATATCGGACCAATATGGTGGCTTCATTAGACCACATATTCAGGGAACATATCACAGTTCCAACAGAAGCTTTGTTAGTGAGACTTGAGTTATGGGATTTGCAGATTGCCACCAGGAACTCAAGAGAAAGCCTAGAGATGAAGCTGTATCAGAAAACACTAGAAACTGCATCAAAATCCGTAACCTCAATCGTTTAGGAAATAAGTCAGATTCCATTTAAATTGTTACAATTATACTGAAGGCTGAATTCTGAGATCCGTATATTCCAATGAACACGTTCCTCCCACAGGTTGCCTTGAATTGCCAACCCTGTTTCCCTTGGTGTAGCCTTTAACACAGAGGAGGCTGGTCTCTAATCCATGAGCTCCGACTCCTCTTAGAAGACTGAGGAGAGCCTGTCGGGATTAAGCTCTGACTCTGTGTACACACATGTCTGTAGTCAGTTAGTTAGGTGGGAGTCTTGGCCAAGGAGCCTGCCTCTCCATAGGTTAGCATTTTATGGTCTGTTGAGTCACGCTCTTTCATACCATCTTCCTTGGGGTGGGTGGCGTGGCACAGCTAGCTAAGCCACAGTGGGGCACCTGCATCCACATCGGAGGGCCTGGGACTGAGCCCAGCTCTGCTTCCAGTCCAGCTCCCTGGCAGGCAGCAGAGGACAGCTCACGTACTTGGTCTCTGCCTCCCATATGGGAAACCCTGGCGGAGCTCCTGGCTTCAGCCTAGCCCGGCCCCAGCTATTGCAAGCAATCAGGAGTGAACCAGTAGATGAAAAACATCATCTCTCTCCCTCTCCGCACCTCTCTCCCTCTCTCTCCCTCTCTCTCTCTCTCTCCCTCTCCGCACCTCTCTCCCTCTCTCTCCCTCTCTCTCTCTCCCTCTCTCTCCCTCTCCCTGTTGCTCTGCCTTTCAAATAAAATATCAAGTAAATAAATGTAAAACTAATACTTTTCTTGTAGATAGTTGAGAGATCTAAGTGCCATGTCAAAGTGCCTAGCACCATGCCTGTCTCACTGCATAGAATCATAAATCTTGCTGAAGAAGATGCAGTGAAAAAAAAAATGGCCATTTGCAACTATGTTTTTACTTTTGATATTTCACAAGTGTTTCATACATTTTGATTAGCATGTCCTAAAAGAAGCCGGTACCAATCACTCACTGCCATTGGCAGTTCCCTGTCTGCCTGGTGCCGGCTTAGTGGACAGTGGACAGGTTCTCTGAGCACCTGAGCCGCGCAGGGGCGTGGGAGAGGGCTCTCGCCCCTCTTCCAGGTGATCTCACAGTGAGAGACAATGGCTGGTGCTGGCAGGGAGTGGACCACAGCTCCCTGAAGACGTGGCCCCAGGGGACAGGTGTATCCGCCCAGCAGAGCAGCAGCCAGCCCTGAGTCTTGTTTGGTCATGGCCAGCAGCTCGTTTTCTGAGCTATCGTCTTGAAAAACCTTTCTGCTCCTTTAGATGCGGGATGAACTCGTGAACAGTCTGCCTCTGTAACAAGAGGGGTGAAGTGGCTGTTACTTCAAGCGTAACGTTCACTGATAACCCACACTTCGGTTCTGTCGGCCTCCTGTCCAAACAGAGAGGGACAGGAAGCTTTTCTCAGGGCAGGCATTGGCCTGGCAGTTGGGACACCCACATTCCATACAGCAGTGTTTGGGTCCCGTTACCTCTTCCATTTCCAGTTTCTTGCTGGTGCTCAATCCTGGGAGGAAGCAGGCGATGGTACAAGTGCGTGACCCCTGCCGCCCACATGGGACATGCAGATGGAGTCCAGGCCCCCGGCTTCAGCACATAGAAGATCTCTCTGTGTATCTCTGTCTTTCTGTGTGTAACTCTGCCTTCAAGTAAAATAAACAAATCTTAAAAAATAAATACATATCCATAGGAACATATTAAAAGCCTTTACTGTGCCAGTTCAGAATAAACTGTATTGTTCAAAGAAAGAAAGAGAATCAGTAGGAAAAAACGACTGATGGGTGATTGATTTATAAATTACAAGTAATTAATTTACAGAACTTTGGGACTGGCCAACCGAGTCCAAAATCCATAGGGCAAGCCACCAGGAAGGGCAGCTGGGGACGCCTGGGCGGCAGCTGGGGCTGCCGTCCTTCTCCCCGGGGATAAATGAATTCTGCTGGGTTTTGGCCTTTAACCGGCTGATTGAGCCCAGCCAGCTTAGTGAGGCTAATCTGCTTTGCTGCTTGCAGGTGTTAATCCTCCTCACAACACCTTCCAGTAACACCTGGATTAGTGTCTGAGTGACAGCAGATTATCGCCATTACGGGCTGTTTGAGTTCCTCCACAGTTCCCGTGGTAAAACCCCAATCCCGGAGTGACCGTATTTGGAGGTGAGGTCTTTGGGCGGCAATTGGGTCAGGAGAGTGGAGCCTTGAAAAGGAGTTTGGAGCTCTCCAGGGGGAGGCCAGAGAGTAGAGCACGCTTCCCGCCACAGGGGAGAGGCCGAGAAGTGGGCATCCGCGGCGTGGACAAGGTCCTTCCTGGAACCTGACTGTGCTGGCGCCCTGACCTCAGACTCCGGTCTCCAGAGCTGGGAGAAGTAGGGAGCATAGCAGATGACGGTTTTTGATAGCAGGCCAGATGGACTAAGGCAACCGCCTAGGCAGATGCATAAAACTGGGCTTCAATAGTCTTGAACAGTAGTTTGTGTGGCAGCTGGGAATCAGGCCCTGCCAAGACAAACAGCTGACCTAGCAACTGACCCATCTCCCAGGTAGGTTTCTGAGGACTCAGTGGAGAAGTTCTGCTTTCGTTGTAATCCACATCCCAGCCTGGTGGCAGTGGGCTGGGCCTACGCGTGGACACGTCACTGAGGGTCTGTGCTGAGTGCCTGACCCAGGTGTCTGGGTTTGCTCCTGGGTAACGCTTCTGGGTGTGGAGAGGAAGTCCCTGTGCGGGACAGTGGGAGGTGGGTTCAGGAAGCAGCCTGGTCCAGCCGTTGGAGGAGAACCTCCCCAACAGCTCGGTGGGACTTTCACTCAAGGGGTTAACCGTGGGGCAGTCACTGGTGGGCGCTGTCCTCACCCCGTCTAGGCTCAGCAAGCGGCAAGGCTCGTGCACGCTTTTCTCCAACCCTGGACCCTGTGCGGTGATTGCTCCAACGCAGCCACGCAGACCAAGTGCTCGCAAGTTCCCCTCCCTAGCAACAATAATCACTTATCTTTGGCAGCACATTGTGGCAAACTTTTTGCCTAACCAAGTGTGAAAGAGAAAATCATTATGTGTCTCCTGATTGTTGTCATATACTATTTTATTTAACAGCAACATGTTTTCCATGAATGATTTAATACAAGGAGACATAAAATATGCATATGTTTAGAAATCCAATTATTCAGCTGAAAAGCTCTATCTTATTATGGCTTCATTTTTCTGGTCTGCTCCGTGCTTTCCGTTGCTGTGTCCCGAAAGGCGATGTTTGTGCCTGACAGGTGGACAATGCTCTCTACAAAGTGACTGTCTAATACCTTGTCACTCTGTGGAAATGGGGACTATTTGTTCTGGCTCCAGTGGGAAATTTATCTCGGGTTTGTCATAAAATCTGGCTTAAATTTGTGCTCAAAAACACGGTTAATTCGGTTTAGGACACATTAGCTCTTTATTGCATCTGCATGGTGTGCTGGGCACTGGGGGACTCAGTGGTGAGCCGTGTGCGTAAGATCCCAGCATCCCCTGAGCGTGTGCCTGGATGTGGAATGCGACCAAAGGGTAGGTGCTCCAAGAACAAAGTGATGGATGTTATGGCTGGAGGCAGAAGTGATCCTGGGACACTGGCAGGGACACGGATCTGGATGCCCGGGGTCAGGGAGGCTTCTCTGGACATTGGCCTCCAGGCTGAAGTCCAAGGTCATCTTGTCACAAGCAGGTCCAGCGAAGGAAACCCAGGGGGATAGAACAGGAGATGGAGCAGACACGGCAGGAGCCACAGTCACCAGGAGTGGACCCACAGTCATGTGACTCTGAGTACTTAGAACTTTGATGAGGAAGAGCCAGTTTTTATAAATACAAAAAAAAAAAATCATTTAAAGTGGCTCAGCTGTGGGGGTTGTTTCTTTCTGTAAGATGTATTTATTTGAAAGGCATAGTGATAAAGAGGGGAACGTACAGAGAAAGATAGAGATCTTCCATTAGCTGGTCCACTCCCCAGATGGGTGCAATGGCTGGGTGTGGGGCTGGGCCAGGCTGAAGCCAGGAACCTGGAACTTCATCCATACCCCTTGTGGGTGACAGGTGCCCAGACACTTGGGCCAATCTCCACCACCCTTCCAGGCACCTCAACAGAGACCTGGATCAGAAGCAGAGCAGCCAGGGCTACAACTAACCTGCCGCTTGTTGGCTCTGGGGTTGTTTCTTTTTCTTTTTTTTTTTTTTAATATATTTTTTTTTTTTTGACAGGCAGAGTGGACAGTGAGAGAGAGACAGAGAGAAAGGTCTTCCTTTTGCCGTTGGTTCACCCTCCAATGGCCGCCGCGGTAGCGCGCTGCGGCCGGCGCATCACGCTGATCCGATGGCAGGAGCCAGGTGCTTCTCCTGGTCTCCCATGGGGTGCAGGGCCCAAGCACTTGGGCCATCCTCCACTGCACTCCCTGGCCACAGCAGAGAGCTGGCCTGGAAGAGGGGCAGCCGGGACAGGATCGGTGCCCCGACCAGGACTAGAACCCGGTGTGCCGGCGCCGCAGGCGGAGGATTAGCCTAGTGAGCTGCGGCGCCGGCCTGGGGTTGTTTCTTATATAGCCTTTGTGTGGCAGTGGCCAGCTGCTGCGAAACCTTGCATGGTTTACATCAGCCTTAGAGTGGCTTCGTCACGAGTGCACACGTTTTCCGAACTTTTCTCACCCATGTGTCCTCTCCTCCCAACTCCCAGGAATCTCTTTAGCGCATTCCAGCCGTCGTTAGCCGGAAGGAAAATTTATTTGGAATTTTATAGTGACCGTTGACTGAGGGGCTAGAAAAACTAACAGTGCTGGAGAACACAATGGAGTGCAATGTGGTTAATTCTGCCTTGAATTTTAATCATATTAAAGGTCTCTATATTGATTTAGCAAAAGTAAAGGTGAAGGGGCCGGTGCTGTGGTGTAGTCGGCTAAGCTTCCACCTGTGGTGCCGGCATCCCATATGGGTGCTGGTTCTAGTCCCGGCTGCTCCACTTCCGATCCAGCTCTGCTATGGCCTGGGAAAGCAGTGCAAGATGGCCCAAGTGCTTGGGCCCCTGCACCCATGTGGGAGACCAGGAAGAAGCTCCTGGCTCCTGGCTTCTGATTGGCTCAGCTCTGGCTATTGCAGCCATCTGGGGAGTGAACCAGGGGATGGAAGATCTCTCTCTCTCTCTGCCTCTGCCTCTGTGTAACTTTGTCTTTCAAATAAATAAATAAATATTAAAAAAAAGTACAGGTGTAGTAAAAACAGGAATAAATGTACCAATATTATTGGGAATATGCTTAGTGGATGTAGAAGAAAGTGCCGTAACTGTCTCCCAAAATATAGCGCCCTAGTTCCACAGATGCCTAGCAGATTATCAAACTCAGGTCAGTGCAGGCAGCGCTTATTAGCATATTAGCATAACGCATGAGCCCATCGCCCCTGAGGTTCCCGAGCACGCACCAAGGCTCCGGACTTTGTTCCGTGGGCTGAAGCAGGGCTGCTCCTCCCTGAGCTTTTCCACTTGAATGACTGCGACACTGCCCTGCAGCTCAGGGTAGGGTGCCCGTCACCCACTGGGACAAATTAAGTGACTACAATGCAGGAGAGCACAATGCGGATTTTATGTTTGTACCCGCCCACAGGACATCTGAACCCTGAAAAGTGCAGAAATCCCGTCTCAGTTGGATCCTGCAGTGTGCCATTCAAGCTGGGGACACCCATGACGCTGGGTTTCTTTCTGAGAGAGTGCCAGGTCTTATTGTCTCCTCCCAGCGTCTTTTCACACCACGCTACAAACTCGGCTCCCTTGGCTATGAGCAATGGGACAGCCCAGTCCTTGCTTCTGGTTGTTGCCAGGATCTTCGGCCTGATTTTCCCGTGTGGGTGGCCGTGGGATGTGTTCTTTGAGGATGACATTGCCGCATCCCCTTAGGCAAGCTTGGGCCTGGGCCTGGGACTGGCTCTCGGCGTGAGGGACTGGCAGGCCCGAGACGGTCTGCTTTACACTGATTTCTCTCCCCAAGGGTCCAGACTGGCAGCTGATTCTCCTGGGAGAGTTTTCCCATAATGACTGTGGTAGGAAACGGGGCTATCAGCTTGCACCATTCAGCCCAGGGTAAAGAAGTATTGAAGTTAGAAGTGTGGAATGCTCCCAGTCTAAGATAAATCCAAGCGCATCATTAACATTTTTGTGAACTCCCGTTTTTCCCTTCTTTGGACAAAGCTCTATTTCTCTATTCCATGCCAAGCTCTCTGCGGGGCACAGGGATCAGGGGAGGATCCTGGTGCAGCCCCTGCTCACAGGGAGCCTTGGGGCTTCCCATGGGCTCTGTTTCTAGTGTTCAGTTTCATCACGCTTCCTCCCAGGTCATAGGAATGGCCGTGTTTCTGGGAGAAACAGACAATCCACACGAGGCTAATTTTTTTTTTTTTACTTTTTTTTTTTTTTTTTTTTTTTTTGACAGGCAGAGTTAGACAGAGAGACAGAAAGAAAGGTCTTCCTTTTTCCGTTGGTTCACCCCCAAGTGGCTGCTATGGCCAGTGTGTTGCGGCCGGTGCACTGTGCCAATCTGAAGCCAGGAGCCAGGTGCTTCTCCTGGTCTCCCATGGGGTGCAGGACCCAAGACCCTGGTCATCCTCCACTGCCTTCCCGGGCCACAGCAGAGAGCTGGCCTGGAAGAGGAGCAACCGGGACAGAACCGGTGCCCCAACCGGGATTAGAACCCGGGGTGTGGCGCCGCAGGTGGAGGATTAGCCTAGTGAGCCATGGTGCCGGCACGTGGCTGATTCTAAGGTTTCATGTGCCTGTGCTGCCTTCGTGTTGCTGCTGCCATTGGTAACAGAGTCACGGTCTTGCTCACTAGGAGCGATGTAATGTAAGAGTGACTGGCACCTGTCACTTCTAGCAAGAAGCCTGAGGGGTCAGCGTGTGCTTTGTCATGATTTCTCTTCCCATCGCCATGATGACCAGAGATGCTCTGGAGAGATAGCACTGAGCCAGCAGAACCCTGGAGAGAGGAGGGGGTGCCAAGTCACAGCCCACTGCAACGGACAGCAGGAAGAAGAGCTAACATGTTCCCAGAGGCACTGGCATCTTAAACGGAGGGCAACACCTGATGCATCCTGACACACTGGGTCACGAAATAAAGATCGGGTTATTGCAGCAAAAACTGGCTTAACCCAAGTGATAGTGGGAGGAGGAGATTGTCACGACTCCTGCGGAACAGTTCGCGCCACGTCGTGCGTGGTGTGATGTTCGCTTCTCGAGCCTCGTCTCCCCCCTGCTCTGCATTCCCCTCGCTGACGTGACATTGGTAAGTGTGTTCCTATGGCTACGCGTTGGCAGTTCTCTAAAGATGAATCTAGGACGACAGGCATTGGGTCCAGTGCCTCAGGTGCCCCTGTCCCTCAGGTGCCCCTGTCTTGTCGTGGAGTACCACGGCTTCACTCCCAGTCTGCTCCTGATGGCTGGTCCGGTTGGCGCAGGCCCTGGGAGGCAGCAGGAAGTGGCACAAATACTTGGATCTCCGCTACCAATGGAGGAGACCTGGATTGAATTCCCAGCTCCCAGTCTCACCCCTGGGCCAACCTCAAGTGTTGCACGTGTTTGGGAAGTGAACCAGCAAATGGAGGATCTTCTTCTATTCTTTTAATTTTCTCTCCCTCTGCTTCACAAGTAAATTCACAAAATAGATGATCTGTGGTACCTGATTTCAACAGAGACTAAGGCTGTCACATAGGCGTAGATGGATGTTGCGTGGAGGAGTGGATACGTAAACTGTCCATGCAATGCTGCAGTTGGAGGGAAGGAGTGGGTTCTGGCACCCTGAGCCACAGCAGGGTGAACGCCACTCACATAAATCATTACACATGCAAAATAGTTAGCAGAGAGGATCAGCACCCAATGTATGCGTGAATCAAAACATAACATTACACCTCCTAAGTGTGTGGCAACATCAATCCAAAAGCGAAAATAAAAAATGCGCATACAGAAAGATGCGAGTTTCCCGTGCGGATGCTCGGGCACACCCACTCACCACACCTGGCAGCCCCAGGAAGGCCTTAATGGAATTAGGGAAGGAGGGATTGCTGCTTATGCATTCACGAGGGTGCGCTCGCCCCAGGGGAGGGAGAGATCCACGCTCTTCCTTCCTGGTCCGTGGCCTGCTGACCCTGAGAACATATTTGTGAGTGATGAATATTTATGAAAACTGCCAGTTCAATTAAAATACAAATGATCCAAGCTAAATTAATTGGGCTAACACAAAAAAAACCTCATTCTTTTGCATTCTAAAAGATAGCAAATGAGAGCCAGAGGTTGTCTTTGTTCTGAGTACAGAAAATAATTGAAGAATTGCAAACTTGGAGCAAGAATACACTTTGAATGCATTTCTAAAACAATGATCTTTGAAGTTGGGTTGTCCTCCTGACTTTCTGGCCCAAATCTGCAGGGAGTAAGACTTGGGTTTAAATTTAACATCCCTAACACAGGTTTCTGTGTTGTCAAATGCCAAGAGACTGCCTCCCACGGGCACCCTGGTGGCCACGTCGGCCAATAGCTTCTCCAGACCCCACAGCTAACAAGGAACTCCAGCTTGACCCCGGAGACCGAATGACTGTTCTCTCTCCCTGCTGACTGCTCTGGGCCTCACCTTGGCCCAGAATGACTGTGGTGTCTCGGCAGAACTCGACTGTAACTAACTCACCTCTCTCTGTTTCCTGTCCCTGAGTAGAAAACAGGGGGAGTCTCCTGAGAGACGCCGTGTTTCTCTCTGACACATGGTGGTTTGATATCCACCAGAGTCGTGCAGATTCACAGAACAGAGCGGGCTGGAGTCCGGCCACGTCACTGGGAGGTGCCGGATGTGAAACTCAAAGCCTGATTTGTGTTTCGTAGAAAATTAAAGCTGTGCTCCTTTGGGGCAATCCACTGGGTCCTCCGCTGGGAACTTGTGTTCCGGTAGTGGGCGATTTGCTTGCTGTGTCCACGCCCGTGGGAACCACAGCACAAAGATGCGTTTCCCTCAAACTCTCAGTCTCATCACAGAAACAGTTCGCTCCACGCAGGCAGCACAGGGCACTGGGCTGAGCTGTCTCTCACTCAGGCCCAACACGGGGCCGTGATGCAAAAAGTCAGGGACGCCGGCCTGGGTCACTGTGGGCCTGAAGAGCCCGAGTCGGCGGCTTCGCTTCTCCAAGCCTTCATTTCTTTGTCTGTGCGAGTGGTTGTTAGGAGCGGTGGACAGGAAGCTGACGATTCTGTCTCTGGGCAGAAGACGCTGATGGTTCTGGAGCCTCCTCCCCCCGTCCACTGGACCAGTGGCAGGTCTAGGACGGGGTTCCCCTGGGTGTGGCGAGCCTGGTCCTGACAAGACCTGACAGGCCCGTGAAGGCACCTGCTGGGGTGTGGATCTGAGATTCAGGTGCACTGGCCAGGAGGCACAAATTAAGGTGGAATAAGGTTTTGCAAATGTTGAAGGCCCTCGATATTGATTTGTAAAACTGAATAAAGTAACCTGTATCAGTCAGGATAGTCCAGGAAAGAGTGCGTGCTGGGGGGACTTGAGGAGTTTAATGCAGGCACAATTTCCAGTGGTGTCAGAGGGAGCCAGAGTGGAACATTCACGGAGTAGCAAGAGCAGGCCGCTGTCCTGAGCGGAAAGGAAACGAGCGACTTCTGGAACCTGGAGAGGGACTGACAGAGCCACTGCCACGGACGAGAGTGTTCCCTCGAGGGAGCCCCTCTCTGCCCTCCCACTTTACCTTACGTGAGGCCCTTCCCTGCCTTCTGGGAGTGTGGAGTGCTCCCCCCACCCCGGCACGGGGGCGTCCACTGGCTCAGGTCCGTCCACCCAGCAGAGAGGATGTTTCTAAGACAAGCTCCATGGCTCTACTCTTTCTTCTTGGGGACCCGGAAACCCTCAGCCACCTCTCCCAGCCCACCAGCCTACACCTCCCCAGCCTCTCTTCTCTAGGATGGGCTGGGCCCTCCCCTGCGTGCCCAGCCCCCACCCTGGACCCTCCCCACAAGCCCCTTCCCACAGCAGGCAGCTGGGGCTGGGAAGTTCCCTCAGCCTCAAGCTGTTCACCTGATGAAAGGGGCTAAATGAGCGCCTTTATGATGGGGTTGCTATGGAGACAAGGCATGCAAAATAGGGTGGGGCAGTTCTCCACCTGAACTAGGAAACGCCTGTGCACCGGGAGCGCGAGGTCAGGAAACAGGGAGGCGGTTCTGCAGTGGAAGCCTCCTTCTGGGCACTTGCACAGCTGGCAGTCTCGGGCGATGGCAGGGCAAGGAGAGTGTCCTGCTGGCCCTGCCTCTCCATCCCTGGTACGTGAAATGAAGAAAGAAAAAAAAAAAAGCATCTCTGGTGGCTTGTGAAGCCATCTGGTTGCATCCTTAATCTGTTTACTCTGCTTAAAGAGATGGCTTGGAGTCCCTGCAACCTGGTCACATTCCCCAGGGGACCGGGACGCTCCAAGTGCCATGCCCTGCAGCCGCGGAGCCACAACGCATTTTCACACCAAACGCTAAGCACATATTTGTAAGCACATATGTCAGTGTGTCAGTGGTGGTGTTCTGTTTGCTGAACTCCAGGCAATCAGAAAGACGTTCTTTGTTTTAAACCCTGTCGGCACAAGTCTTAACCTCCTGAGCTTGTCTCTCTCTCTCTCTCTCTCTCCCCCCTTCTCCCTCCCTCCTCTCTCCACCTCTCTCTCTGTCTCTCTCTCTCTCTCTCACCCAAACTAATACGCTCAGGTAAGATCTCTAACACAGTGCTGTATGCAACTGTCTGCACAGTCGATACTGCCTAAGCTCCTTAGGACAAACTTCTGTTATTACAAGTATTTATTTTTCTTTATTCATTTCCTGTGGAACTCTTTCTCCTCCAGGCTAGGTTACTCAAGCCCTGGGTCAGCTTTAAGGGCCACCAAGATGTCCCTGGCTGCAGCACCACATCCTAGGGAGGACCAGAGCCTAGAACTGCAGCAGTGGCTCCCTCCCTGGGGTTCCCTGGCAGCCTCCCTGGTGGGGCGGGGGCTGGGAAGGCAGCTGGGGCTTTAGGACCGAAGGCACCCTATCCATTAGGGATCAAGATGTGCGGCTGGGATGGGACAGGGAGGGGACACCTCGTGATCTCGAGAGGGACAGCCCCCCAGTGAGTTTGAGGACTGCAGACTGCTGTAAAACCTAGTGAGGTTGGCAAACCGTCTTTCTGGTCGACTTCCACATCTATTTTACAGCCTCCCTATTTTAGAATTTGGTGCAACTTATTATTTTTTAAATATCTATCAGAGAAAGTGCTTTTTTTTTTAAAGTGAGAGAGCTCTCATGCATTCATGCATCTGTTTTTTTTTTTTTAATTTTATTTATTTGAAAGAGAGAGAGAGAGGGAGAGACAGAGAATGAGAGAGCGAGACCCTTCCTTCTGCTGGTTCCCTCCCCAAATGGCTGTAACAGTTAGGGCTGGGCCAGGCCAAAGTCAGGAGCTTCTTCCGGATCTGCCACGTGGGTGCAGGAGCCCAGGGACCTGGACTGTCCTCTGCGGCTTTCCCAGGCACACTAGGCAGGGAGCTGGATCGCGAGCAGAGCAGCCAGGACTCAAGCTGGTACCCACAGGGGATACCAGCATTGCAGGCCACGGCATTAACCCACAGCGCCAGCCCTGATGCAATTTCTTTTAATCAGGAAAACATCTGACTCAAATGAAGGGCTGGCCTGTGATGGCTGTGCTCCTGGTAAACGTATGGGGACAGAAGGCCCCGGGGTTCAAAGGTGATGGAAAACATCTAAGCACCATTTGGAAAAACAACGGCCTACCTGGAGAAGATGAGATTAGCACCATTCTCCCGGTGCAGCCTCAGAGGAGGCAAAGCCAGGGGAGGAGAGGCAGCCTCACTCAGACCGAGAGCCAGGCCTGCGCCTTGGCCTCACCGCTGCTCAGCCGCGAGAACCTGGCCGCGTTCTCATCGTTGCTCCAACTCCGCGATGCAGATGGCGGTGATATTACTTACCGCGCTGGGCTCGGTGACGGATCGGAGACGCAGCACTTAGCACACAGCAATTATTCATCCACTAAAGGCTCAGACACGCCGTGCTCCCCGGGCCGGCAACAGCACTCCATTCATTCATTAAACGCGTTCAGGGGGTGCCTCATCTTGGTTTGGATCTGTCCTAGGTGTCACTGACTTCGTAAGTGAAACAGAAGTGTCCGCTCTCGTTTTGCTTACTTTCTGCTTTGGGAGATCAGGCAATAAACAAACAAATGAAATGTACGTAAATGAAGACGGAGTGCAGGTGCTGAGGACGCCGGTTCTAAAGGGAAGTGGAGCAGGGAGGCCGGGAGAGCCTGCTGACTCCGCACGAGGAGCCGGGGACGTCCTTCCAGGAGGGCACGGTAGACGGGGATGCCAGGGAGCAGCTGGCAGCACGCACCCCCTGGGGGAGAAAGTTCCAGGCAGAGGAGAAGGGCGTCCGGAGGAGCAGGCATCACCTTTTACGAGGTGGGATGGACCCCCATTAAACTAGCAGCCCCCTCTCCCCTCTGACGCCTGTATCTGTTTTCTGTGTTATTTCTTTTCTTTCTTTTTTTTTGACAGGCAGAGTAGACAGTGAGAGAGAGAGAGACAGAGAGAAAGGTCTTCCTTTGCCGTTGGTTCACCCTCCAATGGCCACCGCGGCCGGCGCACTGCACTGATCCAAAGCCAGGAGCCAGGTGCTTCTCCTGGTCTCCCATGCGGGTGCAGGGCCCAAGCACTTGGGCCATCCTCCACTGCCTTCCCGGGCCACAGCAGAGAGCTGGACTGGAAGAGGAGCAACCAGGGCAGAGTCCGGCGCCCTGACCGGGACTAGAACCCGGTGTGCTGGCGCTGCAGGCAGAGGATTAGCCTATTGAGCCGCAGCGCCGGCCAATAACTTGTTGTTTTTTTTTTTTTTTTTTTTAAATCTACAACTGGAATGGAAGCTTCTGATGTCTTCTAAAAAGGAAAACAAGATTCTCTGACAGCCGCACAGCGACCACTGACACCCAGGAGGTAACATTGATGCGATACTTGTGTCTGGTCACCAGACATCACCAAAACTTTGCCTCTAGCTCCACCAGTATGTTTTGTAGCCAACACCCACAGTGTAATAAAACACCCCAGAGTTGCCACTGTGACACAGTGGGGTGAGCAACCACTTGGGATGCCCACAGCCCGTATCAGAGAGCCTGGGTTCGAGTCCCGAATACTCTGCTCCTGACTCGGATTCCTGCTAATGCATACCCTGCGAGAAAGCAGGTGGTGAATCTAGCATTTTGGCCCCTGCTGCTCACAGGGGCAACCTCGACTGAGCGCCAGACTCCTGGCTTTGGCCTGGCCCAAGCCCGGCTCTCGCAGGCATTTGCAGAGTGAACCAGTCAATGGAAGATCTCTCTCAGTCTATCTGTCTGTCCCTCCGATGCCCTACCTTTCAAAAAGATAAAAGTCAATAAGCAGATTTTTTTAAAAACAAGCAAGCAAGCCTCACCCCTTCCTTCTCCAAGCCGGGATCACACACCTCCTTCTGTTTTCACGCTCTCCAGTCTCTGTTCATGGACAACAGCACCATATTCTGCACTTCGGGACTTTGATATTTTTTAAGGAGCCTCCACTCGGGGCTGTCTGAGGTTTTTTATAATTAGATTCAGGTTGGCATTATTGGCAGCAAGAGGAAGGGACGCTTTGTTCTTTCCAATTTAGTTTAGATCATAAGAAATTGTGCCAGCTCATCGCACCCCGGGCTGAGAACGTTTATCGTCTGGCTCATTACTGAGAATGCTGACTTTTATCCCTTGTATAGATGGTATGCGCCAGGCTTCTCCACCCTGTGGTTAATTAGGGAAACATTGTGTAGCCCTTAATTGATAAGTGATTAAAAAGTATTCTAAAAGGAGATAATGTGGAAGTCCGTAAATATCCTACTTCTCATCAGTCACCTGCTATTTCTAGCAGCCGTTAATGGTGCTTGTAATCACTCATTGCTAGGTGGTTGCCAATTAGTGGTTTTTCCAATCCCATGTAATCTTTCTACATTGATCTCTTGGAATTCTGCTGTAAGAAAAAAGTATGTCATTGTGAAAGCTGAAGAAAGGGTGAGAAAAGAGGGAGGAAGGAGGGTGGGGGGTACGGTGGGAAGTATTATTATGCTCTTAAACTTGTATGTATGAAATTAAAAAATGTTATCACAAAAATCAAAGGAAAAAGAAAAGGAAAGAAGGAAGGGGGTTGAGGGAGGCGGGAGGGAGCCAGGTGTGGTTACGTTCTTCAAGTTCTATCTATGAAATACGTGAAATCTGTTGTCTTTATATTAACAATGATTGTAAAAACAATGCAGAAGGAGTCTCCTCCCCCTGCCGCCACATTGATTCACTTGTCATTCACCTGCAGGTTGTTAGCCTTCCCTCTGTTACCCGAGGGTTCATGTTGATGCTCAAGGTTCCCCGGACAGACCCAGCTCCTGCCCCTCCCTAACTTCTGACCTCCCAGGCCCAGGGTCTACACTGCTGGTCCAGGGGCTCCGCCATTTCACGGGTAAGTCCTGGTGCCTTCAGCTAAGGGTTCCTGCTTGGGAGCCGTGAATGGGGTGCATGAAATACCAGTGCTTCTGGGTCCGGCCACTGGACAAAAGTACCCCCACACCCTCCTTTCTGAATTGGAACCTACACCTTCACACCGATGCTGCCCAGTCCCAGACAACACCCCAGGGTTTATTACAGCTTCTTCCCCCCTAGATCTGTGTGTCCTTTCTCTGATAGAGAGCTGGCGTCTCTTCTTCCCAGTATGTTCACTTACTCGCCTCATCCTAGGGAGATCAGGTTCTGATGATGGTGCAGAGATCAGTTCCTAATGATAATGGCACATGGATCAGGTTGTCATTCATGGAGCCCAGGCCTGGTACCTTCCATACAAAGTGCTCTTTGAGGACCGACACTGTGGCTTAGCTGGCTAAGCCTCTGCCTGTAGTGCCAGCATCCCATATGGGCACAGGTTCGAGTCCCAGCTGCTCCTCTTCCAATGCAGCTCTCTGCTATGGCCTGGGAAAGTGGTGGAAAGTGACCCAAGTGCTTGGGCCCCTGCACCTGCATGGGAGACCCAGAAGAAGCTCCTGGCTTTGGATTGGCCCAGCTCTGGCCATTGCGGCCATCTGGGGAGTGAACCAGTGGATGGAAGACCTTTCTCTCTGTCTCTCCCTCTCTCTGTCTGTAACTCTCTCTCTCTCTCATATATAAATAATAAAAATTAAAAAACAAAGAAAGTGGTCTTTGAAGATATGCTCAATTAAGGACCTTGAGATGGTGAGCTTATCCTGGGTTATTTTCATGGGACATCTATGAAGCCAGTGTCTTTATAAGAGAGAGATTTTCCTACACTAAGTAAAGAGTTCAAGGGTCAATCTTATGTATATAAAGTTAATTAAAAATAGAAGTTAGTAAAAAATAAGAGTGGGAGTAGGAGAGGGAGGAGGAAGAGAGGTTGCGAGTGTGGGTTGGGGAGGGGAGGTGGGAAGAACCACCGTGTTCCTGAATTTGTCCTTGTGAACTGCATGAAGTTTGTGTACCTTAAATAAAAAAAATCACTTTCAAAAAGAGAGAGATTTTACAGGGAGGAGGAGGCTGGCAGAGGCAGAGGTGAGAGCTGCGCAGCCGCAGGTGGGGGAACGGCAGCCGCCCTGGAGCTGGAAGACGCGGAAAACAGACTGCCATGAAGCCCCTGGGGGAGCGCGGTCCTGGGCCCAGCAGCACCCACTTCATCCGCTGGCCTGCGCAGCTCCCGACAGTAAAGGCCTGCTGTTCCAGCCGCAGGCGCGGTCAGGTCCTGCAGCTGCGGCAGGACGCCAGCGTCCACCCCCGGCACCGCCCCGGTGAGTCTAGAATAAGCCTGTCTCCGTGGCCCCAAACCTGCCGAGCACTCCCGTGGTGCCAGGCGAGTCCTGGCCAGCCCAGGGAACCGAGCGTGTGCCTTGCTGAGCGGATGTGGTCAGCGGGGTCTGCTAGGGGCTCCCTGTGATGCCATTCCACTGTTTCCTACACGTTCTCGTGGACAATGGCTGTGTAGCTGGTGGCTCCAGGACTCAGACTTACAGCAGCCAAGGTGTCACCCTTGACTGCATGGCTGGGGGTGCTGGAAGGGCCGTCTGTGCGTGGGGACTTGTGCCACGGACGTTCGCCTCAGCCGGGGCGGCCAGGCGATGCCAGCCGTCGGTGTGCGGCCCAGCCAGGGCATTGAGCTCATTCTCGCACAGGCTCTGTCCTGTGTGGCAGCTGACTCCTGCCAGGGCAAGAGCCCTGTGAATCCTGCAAGGCGTTCGACTCCTCGGGCTTTGAAGGCGCGTGTAGAATCACCGGTGCCACACGTTAAGTCTGAAACTTCCAAACCCCACGCCAGTTCCAGCAGAAGGGGCAGAGACCTCCCGCCTTGATGGGGAGAAATTTGGAGAACCTGGGCCGTGGTTCTAAACTGTTCTTGTCATCTCCATCCCCACCCACAGCTCTCCTTCCATAGGTGTGGCTGTTTGCTGGTTGTGTTAACAACATGTTTTTTCTTATTTAAAAAAAATTATTAAGAGAGCAGATTTCATGTATTTCATAGGAACGATCCTAAGATAACTCTACTTACCTTCTTCCTTCACATCCTCTCTCAAAAACACAATTTCAATCTATAAATCTGTCATCACAGGTTTAATGCGCCACTAACCACAGTGTTCAACATAAAGTGGAAAGACCACAGTTCCACAGGATGTGAAGCAAGGGCTGAACACAACAATCAAACCACAAGGTGCTGCCTCGTTCCTATACATTTTTTCATATTCTATGTTAACCACCACATATCAGAGAAAACATGCTGTTTGTCTTCTGGGGACCGGCTCATGTCACTAAGCATGATGGTTTCATGAAAGATAGGTGGTGATTAGCTGTGAGCATAGTTTCCATTCAAATAAATCTATCAATATCTTTCTTAGACTTTGAAAAAAATTCCTGTGTAATGCTATTTTGGAGGTCAACCCACTTTTATATGGTTGTAAGAGGAATTCTTCAGACCACTTACATATACTTGGGATCACATAAACTGTGTATTACCGGAGGTAACATTTTATGAGCTGAATTTTGTCTCCCAAAGAGGTGCATTGAAGTCCTAAATCCCAACACCTGTGAAATGTGATCTTACTTGGAAATGAGGTCTCTGTAGGCACATGATGCGAAGACAGGTTCACACTGGAGTAGCATGGGCCCCAGGGCGATCTGTGTCCCTGTTGTAAGAACAGAGACACTCGGGCAGCAGAGTGACGAGTGGAGAGCAGGCAGTGACTGGGGCGGTGTGGTCACCAGCCAGGGGGCACTGAGGGAGCTGGCCACCTCTGAGAGCCAGGGAGAGGACATGGCGCTGTCTCCTTCCTGGTAGGAAGCAACTCTGCTGACATCTTGGGTTTAGACTTCTAGCTTCCAGGGGCACGAGAGAATAATTTAGATTGCTTTAAGCCTCGAAACTTGGGCTATTTTCTTTTTATTTTATTTTTTCAATTTTATTATTTGACAGATAGAGTTAGACAGTGAGAGAGAGAGAGACAGAGAGAAAGGTCTTCCTTCCATTGGTTCACTCCCCAAATGGCCAGTACGGCTAGAACTACGCCAATCCAAAGCCAGGAGCCAGGTGCTTTCTCCTGGTCTCCCTTGCGGGTGCCCAAGCACTTGGGCCATCCTCCACTGCACTCCTGGGCCACAGCAGAGAGCTGAACTGGAAGAGGAGCAACCGGGACTAGAACCCGGCGCCCGTATGGGATGCCGGCGCCGCAGGTGGAGGATTAACCAAATGAGCCATGGTGCCGGCCCAGGGTGTTTTCTTACAATAGCTCCAGGGTGAATACAATCATCACCATGAACTATTCATGGAGCCCTGGGTAAAGGAGACACAGGGCTGACACCAGAGTTAGCAGCCTCTTCCCAAGAAAGTGTCCGACGTGCATTTTGCGTGCGTTCGGTTTTCCGTTTGCTGTCATCACAGAGGTGGGGATCAGCCGACGTCTCCCTTCCTCCCATCTGTAAAGGCTGCTCTTTCATTGCAGGTCGATGTCCTTGCTTCCTGATTACAGAGAAGCCCATCCCCCAGGAAGTTTATTCAGTGTGTGATCTTCCCCAGGAATGGCTGTCAACCAGGAAAGCCGAGGTTCCCACTGGCGAGGTTGGCGTGGCGTCTGCATCTCCGTGGATGTCTTTCACCAGCAGGTACCCTGAGAAGCAGTTATCCCAGCTCTTGCACACAGAATTTCAGCATAGAGGCAATGTGTCCAGGTCAGCGTTGGGGTCCGCTGCCATCGCACGAGATGGCTGTGGACTGTTTCATAATAAATATATACAAGTTTCTTTAGATAGCAGCTGGAAGGGCTATTTGTACATTTCCCCTTAACAAAGTTAACCGTGCCTCCTCAATTAAGAAATGTTTCATCTATTTAAACACATGCAGGGTGTGCCATGGGAAATCTATGCTTACAGGGCATGCATAATCATTGAAATAATCAAGACTTATGGCCCAGATGTGGCCTAGAAACATTTTTTAAATAATGGGATTACAAAGGACAAACACCATTGAACCAAGAGTAGAGTCTCAGAATAGCAACATGGTTGAACCCAGTATTCTCAGGGCATGTATTCTCGGAATACCGAGTGCACAGGTGGCCGTAGGGTGCGGGAGGGGAAATGACGCACAGCTATGGCTTGAAGCTGTTTGGATAGATCATACTTACTGGTCGCTGTCTTTTTCCCCCTTAGCTGAAGTTGATTGTAACAGCTGCATATAAATTTTTAAGGTAAGCTGATACATAAATATCTCTTCTCCTGACAGATAAACATTTTATTTTAATGCTTGTTGGATTTTGTGTATAAATGTCATCCTCTTATTATTTTCTTAACTACAGATGAATTGAGAACGGCTACTTATTTTTGTTTCAAGATAACGGGACGTATGAGGCTACTGCCAAACATCCATGGAAAATAGGATTATAGGGGTGTGACGTTGCAACAATTTTTGAAGTTATGCATAGTTTTTCAGAATGTGTCTTTTTTTTTTTTTTTTTTTTTTTTTGACAGGCAGAGTGGATAGTGAGAGAGAGACAGAGAGAAAGGTCTTCCTTTTTGCCATTGGTTCACCCTCCAATGGCCGCTGCGGCCGGCGCATCGCGATGATCCGAAGCCAGGAGCCAGGTGCTTCTCCTGGTCTCCCGTGGGGTGCAGGGCCCAAGCACTTGGGCCATCCTCCACTGCCTTCCCGGGCCACAGCAGAGAGCTGGCCTGGAAGAGGGGCAACCAGGATAGAATCCAGCGCCCAAACCGGGACTAGAACCTGGTGTACCGGCGCCGCAAGGCAGAGGATTAGCCTGTTAAGCCACGGCGCCGGCCAGAATGTGTCTTTCCTGCGAACGTTTGAAGACCCTCCTAGATAACAAAGCACAACGAATGGCCCGAGTAGGGGGTCCGCGTGGAGATCCCTTCTCTTCTGTAATCGCTTCTCATTGTTTTAAGATTTAAATGAGAGATGTGAGCAGAGCAAGGACATAGACTACAGCCCTCGGAAGGATATGGGGTTCTGGTACCCACGCACCCCCACTCTCCACTCCTAGATACAGCAGGCGTCCTCTGTCAGGACTGCGAACAGACGCTGAGATGCGAGATCTGGGGACTGCAAGACTTGGACAACAACGGGTCCGTGCGCCAGGTTTCTGCTTTATTCCCCTGTATTTTCCAAGCTGGTGCCTAAGAGGAGTGAGCTAGGGGAGCGCTCAGTCGCAGGCACAGTTCCTGGTTCCCAGCACAGGTCAGCAGACATGGGCAATGGTGCAGCGTCAGGCACGCTCTGGCCTGGCTGTGTCGCCGAGCCGGCTGCCTTTAAGGCAGAGGGCCAGTGGGTAGGTCTGCGGACCCACCGGTCCACCTCACAGGCATGCAGCCACAGAACATACACACCAAGGGAAACAGGAGACAAGTCAGGAGCGGAAGCAGGTGTTTAGCCTAACGATTCAGTGTCTGTGTCACACACCAGATGGTCTGGATTCAGTTCCTGGCTCCGACTCCTGGCTTCGGTTTGCCGCTAATGCAGACCCTGGGAGGCAGCAGCGATGGCTCAAGAATCAAATTCCTCCCACAGACCCGGGAGATGTGGCTTGAGCTCCAGTTCCCAGCTCTTGCAGGCATTTGGTGAGTGAAATTTGGTGAGTGAATCAGCAGATAGAACTCTCCCAGGTACAGAAGTGTTTCTGTCTAAATTCATAAATAATTGGATGCAGATTTATTTACGAGTTCCTCATTCACGAAAAGCGGCACTGGACCGAATTTGTCCTTAAGGTCAGTTTCCTGCCTCCTGAATGAGTCTGGAGTTCGTCTCCGGGGGAGAAGCAACACCAGGCCATGCATTTCTCTCGACCGAGACGGCAGCACTGTGGTTCTGCCAGTGACGGTGCGAGGGCACGGATGCTCCGTGCAGAACCCGTTCTCTGGTGTTAAACTTGCTGGAAGACGGGCTGCAGCCTTCCTAGTGGTGTGGCCTTGGGTGCGCCTCTCGGCCCCCAGGCCTCCCTCTCCTCCATAGAGTGGGGCTGATATGTGGACTTGCCTCTCGGTGTGTTCTGCTGATTCTGTGGTCCCGAGGTGCACTAGCCAGGAAAGCCTGCAGGACAATCTTGATGCCAACAGGAGTTCACGAACGCCCTGCCAGGCCCCCGGTTCCAGCTTTGATGAGCACCTTCTCCTTAGCCGGCCTGGCACCTGGCTGCCCCAGCTCAGGGCCTTGTCCCACTCACGTAAGAATGCTGCAAGGACATCAACTGCATCTTAGCACTTTCATGGAAATCTGACAGCTTGGCTTCGCAGAGATAGAACTGACTGTCGCTGTCATATCGCCCAGGCCCTGGTTACTGCTGGGCTGTGGATCAGGCACTGAAGGACCACGGCTGACCTCCGGGGTCCACCCAGCCGGGGTCAGTTCTCATCTGCCGCCAACTTGTCCCTCTTCGGAGATTTCTTCTCTCCAGCAGAGCTGCTGTTTTCCTGACGGGGCAAGAGCGGAAGCTGGTGTGACTCCACAGTGGGCCCGAGGTGGCGGGGTCAGCCCCTCTGCCCGCTCTATGATGGAACCAAAGCCGTAGTTAGGAAAAGCACGTGTTCCCGCCCAGTGGTCTGCCTGTGAGCTCTCGGTGCCTTCTGGAAGTCTCACTACTCCCAACGGATCCCATCAGGGCCGGGGGCTCCGTGCTATCTCCCCCCACACACTAGACAAGAGACGGCTGACGGTTAGTTCCAGTGAGGGGCCCCCCTTGGGGGTGACGTGTACTGTGCCCCATCTCTCCCAGGCACCGCTACTACCGACTTACAGAAATCAGCAGTGGCCCCCTCGTTTGCTGTGTGGCAAAGCCTGGCCAACACGATATGCAGACTTGGATCTGTTCACGCCCCCAGAATCCGAGGAAGAAGGTGCTTTGCTGCGTCCCTGGCACAATGGCTGATGGGCCGACAAGACAGCACTGGCCTTCACTCCTGTGCTCCCGGGAGCTTTACATGTCCCCGGGCGTTTAGAAACAACTTTCTAATTATAATGTATTTATTTTATTTAATGGAAAGGTGTATGGGGCAGGGAGTCGAGAGAGAGACTCACGTCTGCCGGTTCACCGCACAGCCAGGACTGGACCAAGCCAAAGCCAGGGGCCAGGGATTCAATTCAGCCTGGGTCTCCCCTTGAATGGCAAGGAGCCAACCACTCCAGCCATCATGGCTGCCTCCCAGAGTGCACAGCAGCATGGAACACACCTGGAGTGGGGCCAGAACGTGGACCCAGGCATCCCAAGCCCCAAGCAGGATGCGAACGGCTGCGCCAAACGCTTGCCCCAGAACGGATATGCTGGGAACTCAGACATCTGCAGATCTGAAGTTTGCCTGTAGAGGAACATTTTTCTCATACAGCGCCGGATGTTATCTGCAGGAAGGACGTCGTACTGGCCCTCAGACTCTATCATCTGTCACGGCAGCACATGTACTGTACCTCTGCGACAGTGCTCTGCATGAGCGGGAATTCTGTTCTGACGTGGAGACTTTGCATAAACTGGTAGACATCTGCACACAAATAGGTGGGCAGAGTTAGCACCTTGGGGTTAGAGATACGCATTTTTTAAATATTCAGACGACCAGCCAATGTATCCTTTTGCTGTAGCAGAAAATGAGATTTAAAAAGCTAAGACCACAATAATGCACAGCGCGAAAGAAAGGAGAGAAAAGATCAAATGTGAGAAAAGTAGAGAGAAAATAAAACCCATGCCTGCATTTGCTGGAGCAGAATCCAAGCCAATGCCCTGCATGGAGTCCTAGGTGAGTCAGTGGTACTCCAGATGTAATTTTTTCTAAGTTTCAAGATTCAGTATTTATGAGATGTACTTCAGAGACAGCCACGGACTCAAGGTCACAAGAAAATTCAGCAGAGGCCCCAAGAACACTTGTCCTGACCTGAAGCTCTGCTACGTGAGTAGTCCTCAGACAAGATGAGAGGGCGACCCCTCCGGGCTGCAGTCAGCCTGCCCTTCACCATGGCCACTGCACACAGGCTCACAGGCACCTGACCTTCACTGCAGGGGCCGGACACGGCCAGTCCCGGGAGTCTGGGCGCCCCAGCTGAGCTTCAGTGTCCTGTGTAAAGTGGAGAGAACATAACTTCCTGGAAGAATTCCATGTTGATGACGTGAGCTAATACACATGTGTACAACGTTGGACTACAGAGCAATTTGATAGGGGATTACTTATATATAACATACCATAATATAATTATATATATATCATATGACACATATGTCATGTATGGTGTACTGTGGTATACATTATAGGTGATCCATGATTTATATATACACACACACACACACACATATATATATATAAGTTTAATGTAGTACTTAAGTATTCCAAATAGTGTTAAAATGTAAAATGAAAAAAGCTACCCTAAAAAATTAATAAAAGGGGGAGGCAGGAGTTTAGCATAGTATTTGGTTGCTACTTGGGTTGTGTGCATCCCATCCCAGAGTGCCTGGGCGGGCCTGGGCTCCAGTCCCATCTCTGCTGCTGATTCTGGCTTCTTGCTAATGCAAACCCCGGGAAGCAGCAGGCAATGGCTCGGGTGGTCTTATCCCTGCCACCCATATGGAAGACCCAGACTGAATTCCTGGCTCCCAGTTTGGGTCAGGTCCAGCCCCAGCCATTGCAGGGACGCTGAGCCAAACACAGCACAGTCCTCACCGTGACAGCAAAGGCAAGAGAGAGACAAGGCGTCCAAACTCCTCCCACTTCAGCGTCTGCCGTGAGGGGGGAGCAGCGGGCAGGACAGAACTGGGTCGGAACATGAGCATTGACACAGTCGGGATGGGAGGCGTGTTCAGGGGAGGGAACCAGCCGTGTGCACAGAGACACGGGTGCAGGAAGCGCCATGGAGTGAGTGGCATGCTGTAATGGAGAGCCAGAGGAGGTCATTGAGACCCCAGCTTCTGCAGGGAGGTAGCAGGCATCCCGTGAAGACTCTGCCTTGTGCCGTGAGGATCCAGTTCCTTCCAGCCCATGGAGGCAGTAATTAAATTTTCAGCAAATTTGTTAGGCAGCCTTTTAGCCTGGTAATTGTTTAAAATATTAAAACATTATAATTATATGAATTCTATTTAGAAAGTAATTAGTACAGGGGCTGGTGCTGTGGCCTAGCAGGTTAAGGCACTGCTGCCTGCATCTCATGTGAGCACCAGTTAGAGTCCCGGCTGCTCCACTTCCCATCCAGCTCCCTGCCAATGTGCCCAAGTGCTTGGACCCCTGCACCCACGTGGGAGACCCTGGCTTTGGCCTGACCCAGCTCTGGCCGTTACAGCCATTTGGGGAGTGAACCAGCGGATAGAAGACCTCTCTCTCTCTCTGCCTCTGCCTTTCCCTCTCTGTAACTCTGCCTTTCAAAATAAATAAATAAGATCTTTAAAAAAGTAATAAGTACTCATAGCTCATCACTTCCCAATCATTGTTTCTTTGTGGAAAAGTGCAGTTCCTGTCCAAGAGTTGTCTTTGTGAACTCCTGATTTCTCCCAGCTTCTGCTTCTGAGGCTGGCTATGAAGAATGTCTCTGTGTGGTGGGATTCTGTACTGTGGGCTAATGCCACGCCCCCTCTCCCAGGGTCCTGTCAGTGACACCAGGTGAGCAGAGTGAGTCGTCGTATTCACAGAGCACTAGAGCTAGACGTTCCAGTGTGATGATGGGCATCTGTGGGCACTAAGACACACTGCATCGCTAGACTGATGGATGAACCTCCGCGACACCGTGCCGGGGCAGGAATTCAATGGCGGCTGTGGCACCCCGGGGCACCTGCCGTCTCATGCCACACTGCCTGTGTTCAAGTATCAGCTCTGCCTCTGGTCCGGCTTCCTGCTGATGCGCACCCTGCGAGGCAGCAGTGAGGGCTCACGTACGTGGGTCCCTGCTGCCCGCGTGGGAGGCCTGGACTGAGCCCTGCTCTTGGCTTCAGCTTGGCCTGGATGCTGAGGGAATTGGGGAGGAACCAGGAGATGGACAGTAACTGTGTGTCTGTTTGCATTTCAAATACATTTAACTTAACTAAAAGGAAACATTATATGCTTTTTAAAAAGATTTTATGTGTTTATTTGAGAGGCAGAGTTGTAGACAGAGGGAGAGACAGAGAGAAAATCATCCATCCGCTGGTTCACTCCCCAGATGGCTGCAATGGCTGGAGCTGTGCTGATCTGAAGCCAGGAGCCAGGAGCTTCTTCCGGGTCTCCCACATGGGTGCAGGGGCGCAAGGACTTGGGTCATCTTCCATTGCTTTCCCAGGCCATAGCAGGGAGCTGGATTGGAAGAGAAGCAGCCGGGACATGAACCGGTGCCCATCTGGGATACCAGCACCGTAGGTGGAGGCTTAGCCTACTATGCCACGGTGCCAGCCCCAACATTATGCTTTTTGAAAGAAGAGGGAAATAAAATGCAGTGGCTAATGAAGTTCTGTTTATATAAAGCGTTCAGAACAGACACCTCCGTGGAGACAGGGAGCTCAGGGAGGAGCCATGGTGAGTGGCTGCTAGTGGTACAGGGGTCTTCCATGGGCATCTTGGAATATTCTCAAATTAGATAGGTGTGAGGGTTGTAAAACTCTGAAAGTACTAAAAACAACACAATGTATGCTTTCACACCAGGAATATCGTGGTATGCAGATTAAATCTATTGTAAACAGGCCAGCCATTCACTCCGAACTCCCGAAACCATCCTGGCTGTTGGGAGGTCCAGGGAGCATTCGGACAAAACGAGAGAGAATGGCTTATCAAAGAGCAATGCGGAGTGGAGTGGTGATCTTGTCCCACAAACAGGGTTAATATGTTGTCCTTTGTTTTTTAAAGATTTATTTATTTATTTGAAAGTCAGAGTTACATAGAGAGAGAAGGAGGGAGGGAGAGAGAGAGAGAGAGAGGTCTTCCATCCGCTGGTTCACTGCCCAAACGGCCACAATGGCTGGAGCTGGGCTGATCTGAAGCCAGGAGCCAGGAGCTTCTTCTGGGTCTCCCACATGGGTGCAGGGGCCCAAGCACTTGGGTCATTTTCTACTGCTTTCCCAGGCCACAGCAGAGAGCTGGATGGGAAGTGGAGCAGCTGGGACTCAAACCAGCGGCCATATGGAATGCCGACACTGCAGGTGGCAGCTTTATCTGCTACACCCCAGCACTGGCCCCAATATGTTGTTTCATTCAGTTTTTTTTTTTAATAAAGCTGAAAAGAATCTTTAATGATAAACTGTGCTCAGCGAAAGGCCAAATCGTTATAGTAGAAAGCAATTTCTTCAAGAATTCAGAGTGCAAAAATGGGTTTCAGGGCAGGTGAATGTGCACCCGTTGTTTCTGAGTGTCCCAATCACTGCGCTAAGAAGCCCCTGACCCCGACAACAGCCGTGTAGAGGGCGTCCTCCTCCTCACTGCTAAGGCACAGAGACTGTATTGTTTAGAAACAGAAACTTCCCAAACGCTTTCTCAAAATGGTGCACGCAGAGTGACTTCAAAAGGTTTGCAGAAAACGTGTATTATAGAAAACTGCATGAATTTCAATAATTGTACCAAAATAAACCATCTTTTGATTCCATTGTCTACAAACTTTTGAAGTGTATGTGTGAGAGAGAGAGGGGGGGGAGAGAGAGAGAGAGAGAGAGAGGGAGAGGAGAGAGAGGAGAGAGAGGAGAGAGAGATCTATCCATGGACTCACAGATTATGCAGAGGTGGTTTCTAAAGTCGGATGGTTCCCAAATACATGCAGTATTTTCTTGTTACTTAAAGTAAAAGAAGAAGAAGAAGAAGAAAACCTGTGTAATTCACAATGAAAAAAACATCGTAGGGGCCAGCGCTGTGGTTCAGCAGGTTAACACCCTGGCCTGAGGCGCCGGCATCCCATGTGGGTGCCGGTTTGAGACTTGGCTGCTCCACTTCCAATCCAGCTCTCTGCTGTGGCCAAGGAAAGCAGTGGAAGATGGCCCAGGTCCTTGGGCCCCTGCACCCACGTGGGAGACCTGGAAGAAGCTCCTGGCTCCTGGCTTCGGATCGGCGCAGCTCTGGCCGTTGTGGTCAACTGGGGAGTGGACTAGTGGATGGAAGACCTCTCTCTCTCTTTCTGACTCTCTTCCCTCTGTGTAACTCTGACTTTCAAATAAATAAATAAATCTTTTAAAAAGAAAAAGAAAAGAACACTGTAAATGAAGGGAACTGAAATGAGGAGGTTTTATGATCCGAGTTCGTGTGTCCCTCCAGAACCCACACTGTGCTAGTCGGTTGCCCTGGGCTGGAAAGCGTGTGAAATCAATTCTGTGTGTAGATGCTCTGGCTTCATGCTTCCCAGGGCAATGCTCTGTGCAAAAGGTGCTCACGGGGTTTCGCTCGCTCTGTTTCCCCGGGGAATGCGTGCGGGTGTTTTCTCTCTACTGCTCCTTGCGGCCCCTTCGAAGAACAGTTTCTGGGTGGTGAGACCCGGCAGATGGAGGACCAGCGAGGAAAGCTCACACCTGCATTCTCCTTCAGCTATGGCTCTAACCCGGCCATCAGAAAAGTGCACGCAGAAGGAAACTGGCCAGGCCGCTACCTGCTGCGGGCACAGAGCAAAGTGGGCGCGGCCCCAGACTGCACGTTGGTTGTCACATGACTGACGCTATAAATAGCCTGCTGTCACAAGCGTGGCTTCCGTAAGTGGAGTTTATTTCACATACAGGCCGCCTTACTAAACAGCTACCTGAGCCCCCAGTCTGCTGTCTGCTGTCATTTCAAGCCAGTTACCCACAGCGTGAGGGCAGCCTAAGACCAGGACAGGTGGGGAGGCTGCATTGAGTCACCAGCGAGATGGAGGTCAACGGGTGTTAAAGCGCCTGTCCTTTTTGTCACACGAATGGCAAAGCCATTACAACTAGCCACGAGGATAAACACCGTGGAAATGGATGCATGTTGTAAAGATTTACCTAGAGGCCGTCCCTGGGCAGAAACAGCCCTTTCTTGAATAGGAGGCTCTGAGTTCAGGTCCCGGCTTTGCTTCAATTCCAGCTTCCCACGCACAGCTTGGAGGCAGCAGGTGATGGCCCAGTCACCTGGGTCCCTGCCGCCCGCGGGGGAAGCTCTGAGCCCCAGGCTTCCGGCTTCAGGCTGACTCAGTCCCAGTTGCTGTGGGCATTTGGGGCCATGAACTCGCTGACGGAAGATCTCCATCCATGTCTGTCTTTCTCTCTCTCCGTATCTGTCTCTTTGCTTTTCAAATAAAAAGTAATTTATAAACACAAGGCTACTTCCAAAAGCTCATGAAAAAATTGCATTAAACAAAAGTTTGTTTTGGTGCAAAAATTCCAAAATCCATGCACAATGTTTCATTATATCCATTTCCCATAACTTTATGAAGTCCCTCATATACCTTTACTGAGTGAATGTCTGTGTATACAACCAGACAGACAGAAGAATGTTACTGGGACACGATTTCTCACCATGTGGCTTGATGTAATTGACGCTGGGGCTGGTGCCACCCAAATCCCCTCTTGCCAGTGGCGGGAGGTGTCCTCCACCCAGGGACACTAATCAGGTCCAAGGTCGTCGTCATTCTACCTGGAGAAGCGATCGGTCCAAGGTTGATGAAGGGTGAGGACACGTGACACAAACGGCCAAGGGTGAGGACACGTGACACAAACGGCCAAGGGTGAGGACACGTGACACAAACGGCCAAGGGTACAACTGCTGTGCTGCGTTTCATTGTCCTGAAATCCACAAGAGACTGAGGGATTCCTAAGTCACGGCACCCAGCACCCCGACCACCCAGAGAACACCAGCGCCCGCACACGCACTGGAGTGCCTGCTCTGTTCCCAGGGGAATGGGTAGATGTTGATTTACAAACAGGTGTGATACCTGCTACTTTGAGGGTTTGAAACCTCATGGGTGATTAAAAAGAACACAATGACAACACAGTAAAACCTAATTTCAAGAGAAAATGAAGGCTCTCCATTCTCTTCAAATGCAATAAAAATCCTGCGTTGAGAACAACTTTTGCTCATATCGATTTGTGCTTCTTAGTCACTAAAAAGGCTCTGACCCTCAACAGGACCCAATTCTTCCACGACAAAACTGCGTCATTTCTAAGTTTTGAAGATATTGCTACTTAATTAAGCCGGCCAAGAGAGGTAGACCCTTAGTTAAGAAAATACCTTTCTACCAATAGAAAAATCAGTATCTTTAAGTTGAGCTTGATTTTCACTGTTACATTACTAAGCACATTATGTACGTGGGGGTATGGACCAGCATGTGACATATTGACGTGTGGCTGTCCCGTGTCAGCCAGTCTGGCCCCCAGGACTCCACCCGCTCACGGAGCCGTCATGAGCTGAGTGAGGAGCCTCCTCCAGGGCGGAGGAGAGGCGCAGGCCTGTCCCCGTCACTCAGCCTCACTCTTGAATCCGTAAGTCTAAGCTGAGGTTTAAGCTCCCCAGAGAGTGGAGACCTTCATGTGGAGGTGGCCGGGAGGGACATCCACCCTCTCGGACTGACAATGCCTTTAGTGTGCAAGAAAGCCTTCATGTCCTGAGCCTATGGCCTTTCACACAAGTCTCTCCCCCTGTCTCTGTGCTCAGGTGCAAACTGTATGTTGTGAATATCAAAAGCAGAGCCCCAAGAACTTGAATCAGGTGGATTTCCAAGTGCACTTAGAAGCAAGCCCCCTCAGTTCCCTCTGTTCACAGAGAAAACCATTTTCCTGGGAGAATTCAGTAGCAGCTCAAATCCCAAGCCAAACCCCCAAATCTAGAGGTTTACACTGAGAGCTGGGGGCCCAGCATGTGGTAGAGTGGGTTAAGCCACCACTTGTAATGCTGCCACACATATAGGGGTGCTGGTTCGAGCCCAGGCTGCTCTACTTCCTACCTAGCTCCCTGCTAATGTGTCCGAGAAGACAGCAGCAGGTGTTCCCAAGTACCTGGGCCCCTGCCATCCGTGTGGGAGATGGGAATGGAGTTCCTGGCTCCTGGCTTTGGCCTGGCCCTGACCCAGCTCTTGTGCCCTTTGGGTAGTGAAAATCCTCAGATGGAATCTCTCCCTCTCCCTCTCCCTCCCCCTCCCTCTCCCTGCCTCTCCCTCTCCCTCCCCCTCCCTCTCCCTCTCCCTCTCGCTCTCTCTCTGTCCCCGTGTGTGCTGTTCTTCTGCTCAAATGAATACATCCTGAAAAAATCCTGAAAAACCAGAGAGGTGCAGGTCATGTGACCTCCCTGAGATTGGTTCCTGACCCCTTTGTCTTGCCCTGTTGAATATGTTTTGGACAAAAAGCAACTACACATTTTAAATGGGGAGTAGAAATTTCATATCAAATTCTATGTTTCTGTCTTTTGTTAAAAAAGACACGCCCTGTGGAGAGATGCCAGGCATATGCTACCTTACGTGATTGTTCTGTCCATGTAGATGTTCTGCCCAATGAGGTGGACACACTCTTATCCCCATTTTATGGGTGAAGAAGCTGAGGTAGAGGGTGACTAATGACATTCCCATAAGTGAGGTGAACAGGAATTAAATCTAAATAGTGATTTAGTTCAGTTCAGTTCAGTTGCTGGGCTGTGTGGCTGACTTCACACTCGACATACACTCCTCTTGTTCTTCTACAAGGCTGGCAGCCCCCCGACACCTGATGGTCAGCTCAGCCCTTCCCCTCTTGTTATGATTTATTTATTTATTTGAAAGGCAGAGTCACAGAGGGAGAGAGAGAGAGAGAGGGAGAGAGAGAGAGAGAGACAGAGACATCTCACCTGCTGGTTCACGCTCCACAAGGCTGCAATGGCCTGGGCTGGGCTAGGTTAAAGCCAGGAGCCAGGAGCTCCATCTGGGTCTCCCACATGGGTGCAGGGGCCACTTCTGCTGCTTCCCAGGCACATTAGCAGGGAACTGGATCGGAAGTGGAGCAGCCAGGACTTGAACCGGTGCCATTTGGGATTGCTGGCATTGTAGGCAGTGGTTGACCCCGCTAAGTCCCTTGCTCCCTTTGTCACAGTGTACCTTGCTCTAAGTCTGGCCTCCTCCCAGAAATATACCAAAAATACCTCGGGTCCCAAAGGTCTTCCTATTGGAGAATGACGGTGGTAGGGACAGAATTTAATAAGAGACACAGCTCACATGTACGCAAGAAAACCCCAAGCGGCAGGTGCCCCCTGGTTTTCTGTTCAGGCTTCACTGTGTTCTGTCTTCAACTCTGCCTGAAGGCTGCAGTTAGCTTTTCTTTCTTTTTTTTTTTTTTTTGACAGGCAGAGTGGACAGTGAGAGAGAGACAGAGAGAAAGGTCCTCCTTTGCCTTTCGTTCACCCCCTAATGGCTGCTGCAGCCGGTGCACCGTGCTGATCCAAAGCCAGGAGGCAGGCGCTTCTCCTGGTCTCCCATGCGGGTGCAGGGCCCAAGGACTTGGGCCATCCTCCACTGCCTTTCCGGGCCACAGCAGAGAGCTGGCTTGGAAGAGGAGCAACCGGAACAGAATCCGGCGCCCCGACCAGGACTAGAACCCGGTGTGCCAGCACCGCAGGCAGAGGATTAGCCTATTGAGCCACGGCGCTGGCCGTGCAGTTAGCTTTTCAATGGGGTAAATTATTGCCAACTCCAGACTTCTCCTGAAGCAAGACAGAACTTAGATGCAAAACAGCAGTGGCATCTCTCATTAGAACTGGGGTCTGCCCAGTCCATGCAGGTTGTCTGTAATCATTCCTGTCCCTACTTGGCTGTATTTTGTCTGGGGAAGAGAAAATTGGATACCGCCCACTAATGGCCCATTAACAAGCACATATTGGTTGTGATACAAAGAGGTTTTTTAGTGGATTAATTGGAAGTATCTCTGAATGAGTTGGAGAAGCACTCTAAATAATTAATGGTGGCTAATGAGACTAAATGTGTCATAAACAACACTGCTGACATTTTGATAGGAAAGGTCGCTGGCTAGGGGTCAGCTCCGTTCAGAGAGTGGGAGTAGCACGAAGAAGGTGAAGGCCAGGAGAGGACACAAATGGTCCAGTTCCGGTTCCCACGTCCTCCTAACGTACATGTACCTTCCAGGGCCCTGATAACACAGGGGCACACACCCAGGACCCCAGTCAAGTCACCCCTACACTCAGCCCTCTCCCTCTCCTCTGATAGGCTGGCCAAGGTCCCATCCTCACCGTCGCTCAGCCACAGTCTCCAGAATTATTGTCCGAGGAAGAGGGCCCTAACGTAAGAGACCGAGACTGCCCATCTGCCACTTACCCCCACCCCCCCAACTGCCGCCACAGCCAGTGCTGGGCCGGGCCAAAGACAGGAGCCTGGAATGCAGTCTGAGTCTCCCACATGTGTGGCGGGGGCCCGACTACTGAGCCGTCACCTGCTGCCTCCCAGGGTGTCCAGGAAGCTGGAGAGAGGAGCTGGAGCCGGGCACTCAGACACAGGACATGGAAATCCGAACCAGCGTCTCACCTGTGTTTCATTGTCTCTGCCTGTCTCATTCTGGTTTTCTTTGGTGGGAGAGCTGGCTGCCCTGGAATTACAAATGTGAGCACAGGTCATTCATTGCTCTTTTATTTGGCATTTCTTGATTGCCTATAAAGTTAACACATCGCTATGCTCATTTACCATTGTGTTTTCTAATAATGAGATGTTTGAAATGTCACCAAGTTGAAATTAATAAGTTCAGAAGTTGTTCTAAGTGCCTCTGTGCTCATCCCTGCATTAGTGAGCAATACTTAAGCTCTGATAGCAAGGGATGGTCATAGAAGTCATCCGGCTTGGCCAGCGCCGCGGCTCACTAGCCTAATCCTCCGCCTTGCGGCGCCGGCACACCGGGTTCTAGTCCCGGTTGGGGCGCCGGATTCTGTCCCGGTTGCCCCTCTTCCAGGAACTCCATCTGGGTCTCCCATGCGGGTGGCAGGGACCCATCTTCCCCCGCTGCTTTCCCAGGCGCACTAGCAGGGAGCAAGGAGCTGTATCACAAGAGGAGCAGCCAGCACTCAGATCCGAGCTCTGATATGTGATGCTGGCAGTCCTGGGTTGTGGCACAACCTGCTGTACCACAGCGCCGGCCCCAGTCTTATGTCTTCACCACTTCCTTCTCCAGGGCCCTACAGACAGGTCAGTTCACACTGGAGCAGACATTTCTCAGCCACTGCGTCACGGGGCACTGATAGGCGGAAGGAATTAAAATCTACAGATTAGCCAGCACCACGGCTCACTTGGCTAATCCTCTGCCTGTGGCGCCGGTACCCCGGGTTCTAGTCCCAGTTGGGGCACCGGATTCTATCCCGGTTGCCCCTCTTCCAGGCCAGCTCTCTGCTGTGGCCCGGGAGTGCAGTGGAGGATGGCCCAAGTGCTTGGGCCCTGCACCCTCATGGGAGACCAGGAGAAGCACCTGGCTCCTGGCTTCGGATCGGCTCAGCGCGCCGGCCGTAGTGGCCATTTGGGGGGTGAACCAAGGGAAGGAAGACCTTTCTCTCTGTCTCTCTTTCTCACTGTCTAACTCTGCCTGTCAAAAAAAAAAAAAAAAAAAAAAATCTACAGATTAAACAAAAAGACATTGGCGTTTGTGGTCCTCAGCCATGGAAGGAGTCACTGACAGTCGCCACAGTTGCGTGTTTGGAGACTGGACCTCTCAGAGCTCAGAGAACTGACAGAGCAGAAGGACTCAAATCTGAAACATGACCTCCAGACCACACGGTAGGGTTTTAGGATCAAGATTTTAAAATTTCAAATTAAATTGCCTCACCTACGTGGCGTACTCAGTGTTTGCGGATGGCAGCCTCCGCCTCCATGATGCAGGTCCACCGAGTGCTGTAGCTGATCTGACCCTGGGCGTTACCGCCACCTGCGGTCCCGCGCGCCTGTCTGGGAGGATGGGGGATGTGTGTCTGCGCTCACCTGCAGCACAGCGGAACTAGGTCGGCCGAACCTGCCCTGCGCACGAGGCTCCTCCCCTGCGGCCAGTGTGGCCAGCGCGCTGTCCAGGGCGGCGGACAAGGCTCCTTCCACTCTCGGTTCAGTTCCTACCGTGGGCGGCCCCTGCCGCCACCTCACCGCTGCTGCCCCCTGCAGGTGCCCCGCAGCCCCGCAGGTGCTGTAACTTGGACCCCTGTCGCCCTTCTCTAAGCTCTCCCTGGGGTGGCTCCTTCAGGCCTCTGGTCTGTGCTGCGGTTTCCAGAGATCTTAGCTGAAAGTCTCTTAGAAACCAGAGGAAAAGCAGGGCCTTGGGTGAGGCCGAATTTTACCCAAGAGCTTCAGGCTCTCCATTGTTACGGGTCAGTTGTCATCAACTCTCAAATACAACCCACAGTGGTTGCATATAGGCCACTGGGAGGAAAAACAACAGAACCACAGCACTACGACCTGGGCCTAAGCAGCCCTCGCCCACGTGGCTGGGGAAATGAGCTGTGTGTCTGCCTACACCAGGTTTATCCCATCTAGATGTTTCTGAAGATTCCCCAGGGGCACTGCCCCAGGCCATTGTTCTCTGGCCCCAGTGCAAGGCTGTTTAAGGTGCGATCTCTTCACAGCACCCATGCGGGAAGAAGGGCTCTGCCGGTGGCCTGCCACCTTCAGAGCCAAAGACCAAGCAATGAAGTCTAGAGACCCTGAGGAATATTTAATTAGGATTATTCTTTCAGAGGACATTCGTGTGCCTTGGAAAACAGTGTGTTACAGATACTGTGAAATACCTGCATGGTTTCTAGGACGCTTGGTGCCGGTCCCTCATCTGCACCTGTGTTTATGCCACCGTTAGCCTCCCGATGGCTCTCTGTGCTCACCATTCGGATCCCTGTATGTTGTTAAACCCGCCTGATGTTGTCAAAGATCCCTGGGAAATTCGGGCATCACTTCACAGCCCTGTTTCCTAGGGTAGGCTATAATACGTGACTGGTGTGCGATTTAAGATAAGTAACAAACGTGCATTTTAAGCACATCTTAGTATTAGGCACAACGTGGTAGCTTTGCTTATCACAGGGCTTAAAGGGAGCAGAATGGCATATTTCTTTACCTTATCTCATGAATTATAGGTATGGGATCGCATGAATATTTCACACCTTAAAATGCAATTTCCACTTTAGGTAATGGCCGACTATGATTTCAGACAGGTAATTGCTCGTCAGGCTCTGTGTGTGAATTATGCCTCTAATATTCCGTGAGTAGAAGTTTCTCTTTCTGGAGCATCTATTTATCCAAATAATGGGTCCATGTCACATCGTGAAGTGGTGTTTATTAATCACAATAAACCTCGGAGGCTGCACACAAACCCTCCAGGGCGCTGCCGCGCTGGGCCCTGCAACATCCCTGGGTCTGTGTCACTTCCTGGCTGAATGTGACGTCTGGAAAACTGGTGTGTCACGTCTCCACTGTCTCCGTGGTCCGTGCTGCGGGAGAGGAAGAGCATCACGTGAATGGCGCTAGGAGCAGTGGGTCTTGGGCAGCCTCTAGCTTCAGCCTCTGACTCCTCCAAGTCGGGCTGGGGGCAAGCGACGCGCAGGGCAGGCTGGGAAAATGCAGCCGCCCCTGAGCTTCGCAGACGGAAGTGATTTCAAGCGCCGTTAGATGAGGATGCACCCCTGCTTGGCGATGTCCTTGTTATTCTGGCCAGATCTATCTGCCCCAGGGGCTAACTCCCTTCAAAAGTTGTGTGCACCAGGATGGACAGGACGCCCTACGGGCTGATGGCAGAGGGAGGTGGACCCTGGTATTTCAGCGTCCGGGGACCAGTGCGCCGTTACAGTCTGGAACCATTCAGCTGCTGGGCGGTCAGTGTCCCCGGGCCGGCAGATGACGGGAGCTGACATTCAAACTCCACAGACTGTTTTCACAGCATGGCACTATTTGTGCAGGCCAAGGCTGGTGTCATCCAGGGCACCTGTCTGCCCTGGCCACCTCCATTAACGTGCCTCTGAGTGACAGAAAGGGGACACATTTAAATATCTCAAGGAAAAGGTCAGACTGCCTTCAGGAGAGGGACCCCAAGGTCGGGGAAGCTCCCGCGAGGAGCACTCTGAACTTTCTCTTTAATTCCACGATCACTTCGTTTTCTGTGTGTGTTACTTAAGCCTGTGGTTGGTTCTCGGGTACATTAGGTTTCTGGTTATTCTCTGGAAACGAAGGAGCAGCGTGGACATTGTGGTCAGCGGGTTAGGCCGCCACCCGGTGCATCCAGATCCCATGTCTGAGTGCTGACTCAGGTCCAGCTTCTCTGGTTCCAATCTGCCCTCTGCTACTGGACCCTGATAAGCAGCAAATGATGGCTCTAGTGCTGCCCACGTGAAAGACAGAGCTGAGCTCTGGGTGCCTGGCTGCTGGAATGTGCGGAGTGAGCTAGTAAACGTCTCTGTCCCCCCACCCCCACCCCATCTCCGCCTTTGAAGATAAAGAAGCCACAGCAGAGGGTCCCAGGAGTCCATTGACCTCCCCACCTGCACATCAGTTCTCTTCTACCAGAATCCTCCCGTGTGCTAGGCACTCCACCAGGCTCACTGAGGCCAGGGTCTTGCTTATTCCTCCTCTCTGCAGCTAACTGTTAAGCTGACATTGGAGGAGGATTCCCTATGGGTCACACACAGTCCTGGGAAAGATACTTGAATTGCATTTCATCCTTGTCCCCATCCAAGGAGGTAGATGGCACTCGCTCCCTTTCCTATCGCCACTGTAAGAACAAGACGCATACGCCGAAGCTTCAAAGGCTAAAATCACATTATCTCCCAGTTATACAGTCTACAAGTCGGAACTATGGTCTGGGTGTTGTCCGGCCCAGGTTCCTCAAGGCTTTGGGATGGGGGAGTTTTGAAGCTCATCTGCGCTGTTGTAAGAATTCCGTTCTTGGGGTCTGTAGGGCTGGGGTCCGCTTCCTAGACAGCTGTCACATAGGGTTCTCTCTGCGCTTTTAGAAGCCTGCATTTTGTAGTCCACGGCGTGGCCTCCTTTCCCACACTTCTGGTTTCTCTGCTCTTAATTTGCATCTCGGCACTGCTCACTCCTCCCATCTCCACCTCAGTCACATCCTTGAGTTCTATCCAGAGTGTTCTCCGTGGAACGTCCTTGACTATATTGGAGCCACTCGGATAACCCAAGATAGTCCTCCCCTCTCAAGGTCCATAAGCCAGTGGCAAAGTCTGCTGTATGTCCCGGGCTTCGGGGTTTAACCATGGACGCCTTGGTGGCCAGTGTCCTGTCCTGCACCTCTAGTGCCCAGTCTGGAACATGATGGCACTGAGGCTTTGAAGCATTCTTGTGTCCAAGATGGAAGTGCTTATAAATGGTAGCACGAGGATCTGCTCCTCTCTCCGCTCTGTATGTATTCACCTGTAACCTGCTGCCCACAGGCTTATCCTGGCCCTCATTTCTCCACCAAATTCACGTTTATCTTTTATCTCGAACATAGCTGCCATTCCTGCCAAGTCGCCAGTCATCATCTATGCAAGATAAATGGGCAAGCGATAGACTGTAGTTGAGTGTTTTGTAATTTGAACATAATATTCTCACCACTGTGTCTGTAATTTGAAAACATTTGTAGAGTTCTTTTTATAATAACTGCATCTGCTACATTTTCCCCCTTTAGAATTTGTAAACCATCTCCCAAGGGTGATCTGGCATGAGGACAGTACAAGCCTCAGCCTCCCTAGGGCCTCGCCGACTGTATGGGTATACATGATGTTGAAGACGTACCTGCGTTGTCAGTGGTTGTCAACCTTCAGCTTTTCTGATGACATAAAAACCTTTGCTGCCTGACACCATTGTGAGAATTGAGCTGTGTACATTGTAGAGATAAGACAGAGTCCAGGGCAGGATTGCCTGGTTCCAATCCAGGTTCAGTTCACTGAAGTGGGACAGTGAGCAAGTTGCTACATCTCTCCTTACCCAAGTTTGTAAAGTTGACACAGTAAACAGTACCCAACTTGTTAGGTCACTATGAGAATTAATTGCATTTCGAACAGCGTGTACCATGTGGTCGTCTCATGGAAGCGTTTGTCACTTCAGGCAGGGTGGGTTTTATTGCTACCATTTCATTTTCCTCTCCAGGTCCACTGATTATTAGATTTCTAATCATGCTTCGGTATCATAATTATAAATTGCATTTTGATATTCTGAAGAAATGTGGAGGTTCTAGGGTTTATTGAAATCATTAGAACTCTTTTCTGCAAGACTTGGTGGTCACAGGGACACTTCATGAGCTCTTGTTCCCGCTTTGTGAATTTGACATCATTGTTAGCTGTCACTCCTGTTTCCTAACTTGCTGTGTCATGGTTCTCCATGTGCAGGATACCTCTGTGTGAGGTTCTCGGGGCCCTCCTGTGGACACAGAACCGGAGTCTTTCAGGACCCAGTGGTCTTCTCACTCCCAAGGTCTTTTCTTTCTGCTTGTTTGGCAAGCATTCCCCCACCCTGAGAGGCGGGGAAGGGGTTGCCTGCACCTGCATGTGACCGGAACAGGGACGCTTGCCGCGCTTTGGGTAATTCGTGCTCTCCACCGAGAGCGACCCTGAGGTTCAGAAAGGCCAGGTGTGGCCAGACTCGTGGTCGTTTTCTTGTCTCCTCCAAGCTCAGTGGCTCGCTGTAGTTAAGTAGCATTTACCAAGCCATGGTACGTGCCGATTCTCATCAGCTTCATTGACTCTGTGTGGCTGAGTTATTGACACGTATGTGAATTAAATAGTCTGCAACCCAAGGCAGAGCTGTGTTCCGAGAAACTATTTCTGGGTAACGTTTGAAACCAGCTGGAGTCTGTCCATCTCTGTGACATGGAGACCAGAGAAACCAAGACCTCTGGGGCTTAGCAACCTGGAATGCTGCTTGGTTAATCTCGCCAAGTGTCCACCTTTGGAGATCTCTGAGCCAAGGAGGTGGACAGCTAGGAAGTGGAGGAGGACTTCGCAGTTATTATGTCCTTAATTTCAGCATTTCTGTTTGTTACCATTTTTCTCAAATTATTCTCAAATCCATATTTCAAAACTAAAATATCAGTATAGCCTAGCAATCTGTTCCCCTTGTTCTTTTAGCACGACTACTCTGCAGGGTATTTTGTGTTTAAGGAATGTAACTTCATGCATTTAGCATATACAGATTTGGGAACACGATGCTGCTTCGGCCCCCCACCCCTCCCACCCACACTCCCCCCTTTCTTCCTCCCTCTTCCTTTCCTATTTTACCTTTTAGAGATCCATAAGAAGCAGTTGAGACTCTGGGTAACATTCTCCCACAGAGGTTTGTTTATTTTATCTTTGGTTGGCATGAATTGAGTTTGAGGCTTTTTGTCTTTTTCTTTCCCAAGAATTTATTGCTGACTCCCCCTTACTCCTAGTCCAGGCACGTGGCACTGCCCGTGGGGAACCTGGGTTACCCTACAAGGGCCCAGAGACTCCAATGTTTGAGCACACGATGGCCGCAGCCTAAGCTCCGCTCCTCGGCCTCCTAGAAGCACATATCCTTAGCACCCAAGCGAGCAGCGTTTGAGAGAGCAAGGGCTTTATAAGCAAACGGGGGCTCCCAGGCCTCCCCCCGTGCTCCCTGCTCCGGGAGGTCTTCCTCCCTGGAGCTCGGCCGCGGTGGAAGGTCTGACTGCTCGTTGCCTCCGGTGTTGAGTGGCTTACCGAAGCTCTGCTTGGCGGTCATTTGGGCTAAGCTTTCAGCTTCACTTCCCGGGAGCCTGCCCGTCTTGGGATCGGGGAGAGAATGCTTCCAGGAGAAGAGTTTGGGCTTCATGTCGATGAGTCTTCCCGCTCTGAAATATCTTGTCTAACGTCTGGCTAACTTGGCAGATTCCCGACACCTTCAGTTTATCTCCCAGTTTTTCTGGTTCTTCCTGGAGCAGCTCTGCTCATCTGTAAATGAACCCATCACTCAGAAAGGGATGTTCGCTGCCCGCCTTTCCCCTCGCTCAATCCCTGGCCCATCGGCTGCTGTTTCTGCTTCACACGACTGTGGATTGGTTAGACGCATGGCTGTCAAAGCCTGGCCGAGGTTAGCTCTGGGCAGAGGGCCTGACCGTCGGCACAGACACTGAAGAGCACAGGAGGAGTTCCCTCATCAGAAGACAGCACAGCCTTTGGAGCGCCACACTTGGTTCTGTTCCTCCATGAACCTACAAGGAACTACAGCTTTGATGCTCGGGCAGCAAACCCTGCAGTAGAGAACTGGGTGCCCCACCCCCGTAGGAAGGTTTTGCATTAACAAGTGCAAGAGAGCTTACAGCGGCAGCTAAAGGTGGTCCTTAAACCAGGGCATCATGGGGGGCAGGGAGGGAAATCCACCATGACTGACATCAGCATCGCTTCCCCTGAAACATTCCTGCGATGCAAGACAGTGCAGCTTGAATTTTAAAATCTCTTTTAGGAGAGAGGGAGGGGCAGGCAGGCAGGGGGCCCCCGTCCACTGGATTCGCTCTCCAAATGCTCCCAATGGCCAAGGAAGCAGGATCGCAGTCCAGGACCCAGTTAGCTGAGCCGCCTCTGTGGCTTCCCAGGCTGAGCCCTTGTGGGAAGCTAGAGGCAGGGACAGAGTTGGTGTCAACCTCGGTGCTCTGCTCTGGGAGGCCGGCATCTTCGGTGTTGCAGCCTCCAGGCAGAACGCCCACGTGAGTGAGCGCTTTATTTCTGACCAGTGTCAAATGGTGCAGGAACGGCAGTCTCCTACCTGGAACTTCACGGGTCTTGTTCATGTCAGATTGAAGAGGCACCGTCTCTGAGTGTCCGTGCCCACGGCTTCACGAGCGGAGATCCGTTGTGGGTTTCCCATTAGGTTCTATCTCTGCCAGCGATACTTGGAGTCCCCCGTGTGCCCCAAGAAGGTCAAGGGAGGCATCAGCACTACTTCCCACTCTGAGACACTCTCTGCAAACTGCATTGCAAATGCCCTCGTGTCTGATTGGAACACTTATCCTGAAGAGCCAAATTCATCCCTGAGAGGTCGATCTTAGCACAAGGAGCTCCCACGAGATCCCTACAAGCCTCCCCTGCCCTAACTGCCTTCTAAAATGATGCTGGTTTGTGGTGCTTCTGTCCCTGTAGCCACTTTAAAAAAAAAAAAAAAAAAGGATGAATGATACAATATGTTGAAGTAAACACCAGAATTGATACATAAGACACCTGACATAGTGAACTTGAGTTCTGGATCCTTAATGATCTTTTATCATATGGGTAAAACTAGGATTGTCCCGTAGCTCGGGTTTCAGGGAGCGCTAAAAGTGCGCCTGGAGGGGATGAGCGCCTTGTGCCGCCTGGTGAGAGGATGGCCCCTCTCTCACTCCAGTGCGTCTGAGCTTTATTCGCTCTTCCTGAAAATGACCACGCTCTTCCATGTTCATGGGTAGACAGATCAATATCAATTTTTACAAGCACCTTATCAAAATGATAGATTCAAAGAGGAAAATGAAAGATGGATTCCAATAGGGCAATATTACTAGAAGTAGACAGAAAAACATCAACACAGATGGCTTTGGTGGAAACTTTACCAGAATGATGTATGGCCCAAGACTGGTGCTATTGGATTTTCAAACTGTCTCGTTCTTTATGGATTTCCAAAGCCCCATTCCAACCCATCGCGGCCTCTGCTGTGTGCCCACCTTGTTTGTGAAAACTGTGGTGCTGGGTGATGCCTCCTTCACTGTGTGCTCTCTGAACCTGGGTGCAGAGGCACCACCTGGCTCTGTCCCTGCGTGGGCGGCAGCCTCTGCCTTGCAGGTGGCGCAGGGCGTGGTGCTCCTGGGAGTCTCACCGGCCTCTTCGGCTGATGGATGGCACACTCACACCCACGAGCCCTGGCGGGCGGGCACCCTCTGTGCACACCATCTGCTGTTAGGCTTATTTCTTTTCCCCTGAACTTGCAGCCTCCACACATCCACGGAGTGTGCATGTGTTTCCATGGAAACCACACCAGAAAATCAGGGCAGGTGGAGGGACTCGGGTCCATTGTATGATGATGGTGGTGTTGCCTTGCTCGCTGAGTCACGGACTCCCGGTGTTTGAGTCTGGAAAACAGTCGATGGCCTCCTTTCCTTTTAAAAAATCTGGATTTTTTTCTCTCCTGTCGATTACAGGGAAGCAAGTCTGGCATCTGCCCCACCCAGTGTCAAACTCGCCGCACTAAGTCTTGAGGGAGTGGGTGTGTGATGCAAGAATGAAGCAGGTGCTCCCGTGCTCTTCATGCACGCGTGGGATGGGGCTGTTGGACGAGATGCAAACAACGTTCAAGTGCGCGTCTTGGAAAACTGAAGGTCCCTGCTCCCCTGGCGTCCTGTCCTGCAGTAAAGTCTGCCGCGTCCCAGAGCCCAGACCTCCAAAGGGCAAAGAACAGTGCACGCTGGCTGGAACTGGGCGGTCACAGGCCTCAGCCGGGCTTGTCTGCACGGCCATGCCAAACACGCTGGAGCCCCTCGTGGTCAGTCTTCCCCCGCTGGGCCACTTCCACCCAAGTCTGACAGCAGGACGCCCCGAGCACGCCAGCCATAGTGGCAGCCCCTCCCCTTCTGTTACTGCTCCCCTCTGCATTCTCCTCTACCCCCAGGCTGGGGGCCGCCGTCTGTCCTCCTTCCCTCCCGGAACGTGAGCCTCACGGGGATGGAGACCTTGTCCCTCTGAGTCACAGTTGTACTGCAGGGAGTGGCACCGTGCCCCACACAGACGGGGGGAACCTCGACCCATGGATGTTGCCTGGGAGAATGCACAAATGAGTGACAACTCCACAGGTGTGTGGTACTCATGGCCTGTGCTCAAGAGGTCACCAGGGAAAACACTTGTTCTTCTAGTCTAGGGCCCAAATATCTATTACCCTGAGAACCCCAGAATCTTGGCATCAATAGATCGTATGCTGAGAAGACTGGTCATTCCCATTCCCTATGACTACTGTCAAATGAGCTCACCTGCAGTCCCCAAGAGATTCGTAATGGACCAGTGCGAGCACATAGAGGGTCTGTTATTCTCCTTATTCATCCCTATCAGATTTTTGTAAGATATATTTGAGAGAGAGAAAGAAACACACGAGCAAGTCCATCCTCTGTTTCACTCCCCAGATGGCTGCAGCGGCCAGCCCTGGGCCAGGCGGAAGCCAGGAGCCTCATCTGGATCTCCCACGTGGGTGGCAGGAGCTCAAATACTCGGGCCGTCCTCCACTACTTTTCCCAGACCCGTAGCAGGGAGCTGGATTGGCAGTGGAGCAGCTGGGACTCCCCGGCACCTGTTTGGGACGCTGGCATTGCAGGCAGTGGGTTTCCCACTGTGCTGCAGTGCCGACGCCGACTGTGGCGTGGGAGACCCCTCCTACTCGGGAGAGGGACCTGAATCCCAGTGCCAGGCCCACTGCGAAAAGGGACGTTTAGACTCAGCCCCCAGGCCTGGAACTGGAATCAGTGTGTGGAGCTGCCAGAGCCAGGATGCTCCACCACCCCATCCCCAGCCACCAGGAGAAACTGCAGGGGCTGTGTCTCCGAGCCCAGAACCAGGCCCTCGGGACTGAGACTTGGCCGCTGATGAGACCAAGGGCACCTGTTCCTCATTTGGTGCTCGTGGCCTGGGCCTCTGCACCTGCCTGGTGTCAGGCGGAGGCTGTACCCTAAGAAGTTGAACTCACTTGGCTGTGCCACTGATGTCCTTGGCTGAGCATGCTGGCAAACCCCAGGACTTTGTGGGGCCGGGGACTGTGGGGCCCGGGGACTGTGGGGCCAGCCTGGGGCCCATCCGGGGCCAATTCCGTGGTGAAGGGGACTGCCCTCATCACGGTCTTCCAACCTTGCATAGGCAGCGAGGGGCCCAGGACTATCTTGGAGATCAGCGCTGGGTCACTAAGGCTGCCCAGCACTGGGCAGATGCAGAGAAATTCCACGTTTAGGCTGGTGCTTTCGGGTGGGGTCTCTGGGCTTGCCCCAGGGGCAGAGAGGGACCTGCACCCTGGTGGGAGAGGCTCGTTTTCACATGTAGCACCAGCAGCCTCTCACAGGCCTGGTGTGCACTCCCAAGTTAGCACAGAGCCTGGAGACCGTGTGCCCCACCAAGAAGCTGCCCGAGTAGCTGAGGGGCTGCCTCTTCACCTCTCCTATGACTTTGGCCAGATAGCAAAGAATCACAAAACTGTAGGGACTCGACGTCAGCCCAGCAGCGAGAAGAACCTGATGGTTCCTAACCCTGGGCCGTTGCCTGCAGACGGAGCCTCTGGCCCTGCCTCAGTCCCCGGTGGAGTTCTGCCGCTCTGCTTGAGCAGGCTCATGCCATAGCCGGCATTACGGCAGCTGATAGGCACAGCACTGAGAGGTGTGTCCACCCAGCTGTTGCCCAGACAAGAGGGCGAGCTCTGGCCCCACCAGCAGGCTGCACTGGTTTCGTTGGACTGGGCTGTGGATGCGGCATCGTGGTATTTGTGGGCCCAGAACAAGGAGCCCTGTAGACAGCCCATAGACAAGTCACAGACAAGTCAAGGTCAGCCTTGGCTTGTGGAATTCCTGGGATGAGAAACTCATGTACTCCCATGTTAAAGGAGAATGATCGAACACGACCACTCTGCTAACATTAACTACGTTGTGACTGTGTTGTAGAGAGCCCAAGAAGTTGCGTGTGTATGTTGTTCACTTCTGTGTTGCCTTGAGCTGCAGCTGGTCATGTATAAATATCGCTGAGACGCTGGAATAAACGAGCCTTGATCAGCCTTGTTGTCTTGGCTCCATGCTCTGCGCCCTTGTCCCTCTTTTCATTCCTGCTCCCTCCTTCAGGTTCTGTTCGACTGGCGCGGCAGGCCCACACAGAGCCCGAGCCTACCACAACCAAGGACCAGGCGTGTAGTAATGGACCACCATTTGGGGCACTTCTCCAATTCATGTTGAACAGCGTATCAATGCAGATTTGCAAGAAACTTGAGTTTGTGGAGTATTATACAACTGAATCTGTAAGAAGATGCTAATAGCTGGACCTGGGGCAAACCTCAGCTTAGGGTGCTAACCAGTGCTGAGATAGAATTAGAATCCCTGGGCTCAGGGAATGATCAGACTGCTGCAGGCTTCTGTGAGGCTGGCCACCACCAAAGCTGGATTGCTGAAACGTGCAGACCCTGGACACCAGTGCGTGTCGGGAACCCAGGGAGCCGTGACCACAGCCACAGAGCAGAACAGGGGCCAGAAACCAACCACTCCGGAGTGGAACTTTCCAAATGCTCAGATGAAGATTTCAAAATAACTTTCAAGGAAATTCAACAGAATATAAAGCAATGATTCAATAGTCTGAGAGGTTTGATAGACAGATGGAGTAATCAAAATAGAGCAGAAATAATTCAACTGAAGTCCACTAAGGGAAATAGAAAATGATTTGGAAACAGAGGAGCCTGGACTCCAACGAGCACACTGGTATGAGATGCCAGTGTTGCAAGCAACAGCTTCCCCACTGTGCCACGATGCCGATGTGTGTGTGCGTGAATTGTTTTGGATTGTATGCTATTTATTTGTGCCGAGTTTTATTATTTCTTTCCTCCTACCAATCTTATATTTTATTACTTCTTGTTTTTCTAGCTCCTTGAGGTGCAGCAAGAAATGTTCTGAGATTATTTTTTATTTTAAAAAAGGCATTTATTGCTATAAAATTCCCTCTTTGTGCCACCTCTGTACCCCATAGGTTTTGCTGTACTGTGTTTCCATTTTCACTCATTTCGGGAACGGTTTAAATCTCCCTGATTTCAGCCTTGATCTGGTCGTGTAAATTTTCAGGAGTAAGATTTTAATTCCACGTATGTGTGTGGTTTCCACAGTGTTTATTGTTAATTGCATTGTGGTTGGAAAAGATACTCCATGTGGTTTCTATTTTTTAAAATTTGTTGACTCTTGTTCTGGGACCTATGGCATGATCTACCCTGGGGAATGTCCCACGTACTGTGAGAAGAGTGTGTATTCAGTAGGTGCTGGATGGAAAGTTGTGTGGATGCCTGTGAGGTTCAGCTGATCCTGGGTGCAGTTTAACTCTGCTGGTTTTCTGTCTAGATTACATGTCCATTTCACAATGTGGGGTATTTTAGCAGAGTCCACCACTTCCTATAGCCTACTAACATCTGCTTCACATATTCAAGAGCTCCAGTGTTGGCTGCATATATAAATATTTCCTCTTGCTGGATTAAACCCCTCATCAGAATATAATGACCTCCCAGGTCTGTCCTGCTTTGCATGGTGGACGTGTGCTCCTGACTTGCTTGGGGTTCCATTTTCGGGGACTATGACAGCCTTTCACTTTCAGTATATATGTGTCCTCAGAGGTGAGGTGAGGTTTTGCTAAGGCGTGTATACTTGGGTCCTGCGTTTTAACCCATTTGGTCACTGTCTGTAACTTGGAGAAGGTAGTCCATTGACATTTAAGTTAATTGTTGACATGGTCTTACTGTCATCTGGATACTTGTGGGGTTTTTATCTTGTAGTTTGTTCTTTTTCCTTCTCTTAAAATTTTCATTTATGGTTAATTGAATTTTTTCCTAATGGCATATACTTGGATTCTCCATTCTTGGTAAGTTTTACGCTTCTTATTTTTGGTAAAGTGTGTGCTTTGTGGTTACCATGAGGCTCACAGAACTTCTTTTGGCTGTAACAAGCTTGGCATGATAGCAACTGACTGCTGGCTCTAAAGACAGGGAAAGTGACAAAAACCAGAGACAAGAAATCCTAGTAAACCACTCTACCTTTGTCTTCCATTTCTCCCCAATTTTGAATTTTTGATGTTACCTTTGGCCTCTTTCTCTATTTACTGTGTAGCTTCTATAATTTCTTGAATCTTGCAGTAAAGACCTGAAGGCCTTATTCACCAGGTTTGAGCGTCTGAATTGGTATGGTCGCTCTTACCCATAAGTTTTCTACTTTCTGATATTCACTTCTCATCCATGTGTTTCTTTTTCTTTTTCTTTTTTAAGATTTATTTATTTATTTGAAAATCGGAGTTATACTGAGAAGGAGAGAGAGAGAGAGAGAGAGAGAGAGAGGTCTTCCATCTGCTGGTTCATTCCCCAGTTGGCTGCAATGGCCGGCGCTGCGTTGATCCAAAGCCAGGAGCCAGGAGTTTCTTCCAGGTCTCCCACACGGGTGCAGGGGCCCAAGGACTTGGGTTATCTTCTACTGCTTTCCCAGGCCATAGCAGAGAGCTGGATCAGAAGTAGAGCAGCCGGGACTAGAACCAGCGCCCATGTGGGATGCTGGCACTTCCAGCCAGGGCGTTAACCCTCTATGCCACCGTGCTGGCCCTTCATCCATGTCTTTAATTTGGTGACGTCCTCGCCATCTTTTGTGGGGCAGTTCTGGCGGCGATGCCTCTGTGGGCCTTTGCAGGGCGGTTTTTAGGTTTTTCTTTTCGCCCGACGTCTGAAGGACAGCCACTCCTGGCCGGCCTGGGTTCCCCTCTGGTTCCGTGGAGTCAGGCTCCAGTGCCTCGCGGCCTGTGAGCTTCTCTTGGAGTGACTTGGGCCCCATTTGTGTGCGGCTGGGTTCTTTGCTCTTGCAGTGTGGTGCACCCTCTGGTGATCCTCGATCTCGGAGAGCGTTATTAGAACATGTGTTTGGGTGGCTCTGACCTTTGACCTCTGTGCCTGGATGGTTGCAGCTTTCTTTAGGTTCGGAAAGTTCCCTGGCGTTCTCTGAATATGGTTTCTGTCCGTTTTGCTTCCTCAAGTCCTTTTGGAATCTCAGTAGCCCAGACGTCTGCTCTCCCGCTGTCCTGTTCCCCATGCGCTTTCTTCACTCCTCTTGATTCCCCTGACTCTCGGCTCCAGCTGTGTCTCCTCTAGTAGCTGTCTTACGCTCGCGATTCCGCCTCCTGCTTGATCTATCTATCGACGCCTTCTCTCACATCATAGTAAGTGGAATAAGCTAACTACAGACAAAATGTCACATGATCGCACACTTCGGGTCTGAAAAACGCTGACCTCATAGAAGTTCAAAGTGCAATGGTGGCTTCCAGGGGCCGGGGAGGGGGGTGGGGGATTGGGAAAGGTTGATTGACAGGTTCTCTGTTATAGCTGGGTAGGAGCAGGAGGTCCCGATTCTATTGTACAGAAAAGTGATTATTGATAATGTTACTTCTCTAAAGCCACAGGAAGATAGGATTTTGGATGCTTTCACTATAAAGAAACGTTAAATGTTTGAACAGATAAACACATTTACCCTGATCGGGCATCACACAGTTGTATATGGAACGAAACACGTATCCCATAAATAAGCACAATTTTTATGTCAAAAGATTTTTAAAAAAAAGTTAAACTGGGATAATAGGATTTCCATACGCTGAACTATTAATGATATCTGTAAAGCACTTAGACATCTGCCCCATGACAATTTTATAGGCTGATTATTGTCATTGTAGGTTTTTAAAAAATATTTTTATTTTGAAAGGCAGAGCATCGAGAGGAGGAAGAGGGAGAGGGAACTCACCATTGGCCATGACTGCCAGGCAGGCCGGCCCAGGCCAGGCCAAAGCCAGGTGCTCCAGATAGGTCTCCGACATGGGTGCCGGACCCACAAGCACTGGGCCCATCATCTACTGCCTTTCCAGAGTCACAAGCAGGAAGCTGGATTGGAAGTGGGGCAGCCAGGACTCGAACCAGTGCTCCGCTATGGAATACCATCATGCAAGCTGCAGCTTAACCCACTGAGCCACAGTGCTGGCTCCTGTGCAGTTTTTTCTTTTTTTTTTTTGACAGGCAGAGTTAGACAGTGAGAGAGAGAGACAGAGAGAAAGGTCTTCCTTCCATTGGTTCACTCTCCAAATGGCCGCCATGGCCAGTGCCCTGCGTTGATCCGAAGCCAGGAGCCAGGAGCCAGGTGCTTCTCCTGGTTTCCCATGCAGGTGCAGGGCCCAAGCACCTGGGCCATCCTCCACTGACTTCCTGGGCCACAGCAGAGAGCTGGACTGGAAGAGGAGCAACCAGGACAGAATCTGGCGCCCTAACCGGGACTAGAACCCGGTGTGCTGGCGCCACAGGTGGAGGATTAGCCTAGTGAGCTGCAGCGCTGGCCTCGGCAGTTTTTTGTTCTTGATTGGTTTTGCTGCACGATGATAGGAATCTGTTATTTCTACGTTCCTATCATATAATTCATAACTTCCCTTGTTTGACATGAAGACTAACTACTACAGCTGTGGGGCAGGTGTTCCGTGCAGTAGTAACGTCACCACTCGGGACTCCCACGTCCCGTGTAAAATTGCCTGGGCTCAAGTCTTGGCTCCACTTCCTGTCCAGATTCCTGCTAACGCACGCCCTGGGAGGCAGCAAATTATGACTCAAGTGCTTGGGTCCCTGCCGCCCACAGGGGAGGTCCAGACTGAATTCCCGGCTTCAGTCTGGCTGTTGTGGGGCACTGGGGAGGGAATGAACCAATGAGTGGGAGATTCTGTCCCCGCCCCCCACCCCGCTTTTCAAATACATTAGCAAGTAAAACATTTTCAAGCTATTACAGTAGTAGGTTCTGGAAGAACGGGTTTCAATGGTAACAAACATAACTTGTAAGTGGAAATAGATTTTGTGCTTTGACCAACACACATGTGCATATGGACATGTGTGCACACTACTTACTAAAGCAAAATGTCTCCGACCTACATTGATCTTTATTCATACAACGCTGTCACCGGCTTTCTGATCTATCTCAGTGAATTCCGTCTGCTCTGTTTTATTCTCACTTGCTGGACTTACGACAGAACAGTGGTGGCTGGAGAGACGTCATCCTGGGAACAGAGCTGGGCTCTCAGAGCAGCAATTTTACCCGACTTTACAGCCCCCTCCTCTCCTTCTGAAGTCTTCATTAAATGTTAATATTCAATTTTAGCTTTTCCCACTGACGTCAGATTCTATTTCTATTAGTTTAGTGGCTATTGTTAAAATGCAACAGATTCTTAGGTTTAAACCCAAGGAATTTCATTCAGAAAATTCACACCTCCTTTACCTATTGTTCTTGTGTCTGTGTATATCTATATTAACGTATTCTAACATCTAATGTGTCTTTCCACACTTCTAGAAAAATCTCAGTTCTTAGGTGCAGATGATGTTTTCCCCAAAAATAAAAAAAAAAATTAAAAAAAAATGGGAGTTTCAGCTCCATCAGGACGATACGCAAGGGGCTGACTCAAACACAATTGTTTCAAGTGTTGTTAAGGTTAATTAGAGAAAGGCCATGTGTGTGAGTATTACTTTTGTTGAAGGAATATATACAACGTATAAACAGCTGGCAAGGTACACATGGAAATTAATCCACCAAGCGAAAGAACTTCAGGTTGAGTCCAGGTCTGGACGCACAGCCAAATGGTCTTTGACAAATCTCTTTGCTCTTTCCATACCTCAGGGTCATGGCATGTAAATATAGATGGTGATTCCTTAAGATACAGTTACCGAACGCCTCACAGAGTTTCTTCTTTGTGTTGTAGCTGGATATAACACACTTCAGACAAAGAGGCTCTTCAAATAAGATCTCTGCGGGTTGTCTGATGGTGTGTTTAAAGCGCTCACCATGTTTGAAGCCATGCACGAGTTTGTAGGCTGAGTTGTTATAGCATCGCTCTCTGGACGTTTTAGGCCTTTGAATACTGATTCCAGTTACTTTAATGAGGAAGGAAAAATCTTACTTTCAAGTTTTTGTATGAATTATCATTGCTTAACAACACATGACAATTGGGTGGTTTCGAAGAGGTAACTCCTGTACCGTGAGATATTCTCCACCAAGTACACTTCGACATATGGAGAAAAGCTAAATCAATAAGGAGGCCGACCCATCTGAGAGCGAGAAGAGTGTGGGAACCTCAATAAGGGCTCCAAGAATAACCGCTGTCTGCGCACCTGCACTGTTGATGCTAAAGGCCATTGCTGTGCGCTGTCATCAGAAGGAAGGAACTAGCATTCAACAGAATGAACTTCACTTTACAATAAAATTCCCCATAACTCATTAACTTTTATTGAAAATACCCAAGGAATCCTTATATTTACATATAAAGGGGAAGAAAAAATAAAAACAGTTGATAAAAATCTTAATGAGGCATTCACAATGAAAGACGTTTTCTCCCAGCCATTTAAAAGGAGCTATTTTTAGAGCAGCGGAGCTGTTGTAGGAACATTAATTCCCAGCAGTGAGAATCTCATAAAGGTCAGGGGCTGTTTCGCTGCTGAAGTTTCCACACAGAAAGCTTACCTGAAAATCGTCCAGAAGCGCCCAATGCATTTGACAGTGACTGGGGCCGCACGTTGCCCAGAGGGCTCCCCTCCATCGGGGGAAAGGTGTGGGTTTTCATCCAGGAAGACGTCTCCGTATCTGTGCTCCTTGGGGGCCCAGACGGTGGCAGCATCACCATGGAAACACAGGGGAACGAGATGGCAGAGTGATGCCCGCCCCTCACCGCTGGACGCCCAGTCTTCCTTCCGCGAGCATGGGAAAATACCGTGTTATACGACAAGGGGGCAGGGGGAGGTAGTGGAAGGCGGTGAAGTTGTTGCTGGGCAGGTATTAACAAGGCGAGATTATCTCAGGCCCAGATAATGCTGGATAATCAAAATGGTGAGGCTGGCCCATGGCTCACTAGGCTAATCCTCCACCTGCGGGGCCAGCACCCCAGGTTCTAGTCCCAGTTGCTCCTCTTCCAGTTCAGCTCTCTGTCCTGGTTGCTCCTCTTCCAGTCCAGCTCTCTGCTGTGGCCCAGGAAGGCAGTGGAGGATGGCCCAAGTGCTTGGGCCCTGCACCTGCATGGGAGACCAGGAGGAAGCACCTGGCTCCTGGCTTCGGATCGGCGCAGTGCACTGGCTGTAGTGGCCATTTAGGTGAACCAACAGAAGGAAGATCTTTCTCTCTGTCTCTCTCTCACTAACTGCCTGTCCAAAAAAAAAAAATAGTGAAAAGACTCTTTTAAAATAAATTCAAAGTAGTATGAATGGGAGAAGCTGCAGAGTAGGGTCAGAGTGAGACCAAGTGAGAAAGATTCGAGTGACTACACTGGCCTTGGAGATGGAAGGTGGGGCCATGAGCCGAGGGATGCAGGTGTAGCTTCCAGAGGCGGCTCTTCCCCAGGTCTTCCGGAAGCCGCACAGTCCCCGCTCCAGTTAAGCACACAGAGCCACGTATGACCTTCTGCCTTCAGAACTGCAAGATAGTCGATTTTTGTTGTCTTATTTTTTAATTACTTATTTGAAAGATAAATAGAGACAGACAGTGATAAAGCTATCCCAACTGCTGGATCACTCTACTGGCAACAGCCAGCCAGGACTGGGCCAGGTGGAAACCAGGAGCCAGGACCTCAGCCTGGGTGGGAGGGACCTGTTACGTGGGCCTTCACCTGCTGCCTCCCATGGCTTGCATTAGCAGGATGCTGGAGCGGGAGCAGAGCCGGCTACTGGGATGGCGACACAGGCATCCCGGGTGACATCTTGACTGTGACACCAAAGGCGCTCTCCAATTTGTGTTGTTTTATATCACTAAGCTGTTAGTAGTTAATTACAGTAGCACTAGAAAATTAATATAGAGACGTTGGCCTACATCTATAAACACTGAATCACATCTGAAATATATTTTTACACTTTTCCTTTCTTGTTGTATAATCGTTCTTACTCTCCTGTCTTTCTATATCCCACCCCCACACCCTCCCTCCCCCCTCCCCCCCAGCTGCCCCTAACCATGTCTTTCCATGTGGCTCTGGCCTGGGGCAGTCCTGGGCTCAGAGGGTCACTTCTGGACTTCCTGCATTAAGTCCCCAGCCCCGCAGGTGGCCCTGTCCTGTGAGGGGTTGCTCGGTCTCTGGGCCTCTTTGGCACGTGCAGCCATTCTGGAAGGCATGGGAAGGCCAACGACAGCATTGTTAGTCTTGCACCGCTTTGTGATGTTGAGGCGGTCCATGGCTGGAGCCTCTGTTCACATCCTAAAACGGGAGGGTTCCTTTCTTCAGACATCTCCTGGGATGAAGGGGGCCCAGGCCGAGAAAAGCTAAGATTGACAGGAACCCGTGAGTCTCGAACCTGCAGGGCTATCCAAATGCGCCTGCCTGTGAGCACCTGCAGTACTTCCTGTTGGTGCCTGTGAAATCTTCAGTGGCCATCAGCACTCAAGTGGGATTTGTGTGTCCATGAGTCGCAGGTGGACATCAACACTGTCACCTACATTTTCAATTCTATTGTTGACTAGGGGCAGAGCAGACCTCTGGGTGGTTGCCTGTGCCCTGTGGGCCGTGGGTTTGCTGCGTAGGTTGGGCCAGGAAGGCTCACGATGTCTGTATCTACAGAGCTCGCCTGCATCTCCAGCCCTCCGACACCTTGAGCTGCAGAGCATGGGTTGGGCAAGCAGCAGAGGGAGTGAAGTTTCGCTTTGGCCTGTGTTCAGATGCTGTCCTCAAAGCATCCGTCTCAATCTAGTAGAAGTCCCCGACTGGTAGAAAGCGTCACAGTGGTGGGGCTCGGAGGACACCGGGTGCCTCGCCGGGGCAACCCCCGGGAGCCGGCATCTCCCGGTCCCTGGCTCATTCGCACTCCTGGGACCGTCCGGATCCCCTCACTGTCGGATCGTTGGAGTCCAGTGACGCAGAGAACAAGCAGGGCTGAATCCGCCCGCTGTGGGCGCAGGAGACTTGGCCGCTGGGCGTGCTCTGGGGTTGAGGAGCCACAAGCTCCTCTTCACAGTCACGCTCACGTGGGCACACGTGGACATCAGCCCCTCTCTCCTTTTTGTATCTGTGAAAGGGTTCAGACGGCTGAAGTGGCTGTTGCCACCACTGGCCTATTGTGAGCGCTTTGCCCTTCAAGTGTTACAGGCACGGCTCAAACAGAAGGCTGAGCAAACAGCCCTCAGTACTCACCTCTGCACGGGGCAGGCACGCCGGGTGTGCCCCTGCCACCAGCACCAAGCGTCCACTCCTCATATATATATAATATAGTTTAGACTTCCGAGTGAAGGGCATCATCACCACATTCCTGAAATCTCACCCAATATTTCCTGATTACTAAAATTCCTGATAAACATACAGAACTTCCTGAATTCTGTGACACATGTGGGTAGGATGGAGTTCTCCCCCCAAATCCACATACCACAACTGTATTCTAATTTGTTTCAATTAAACTTATAATTAGGGTATTTCACACTTATTTTTATTTGCTCTGACGCAGCTTAGCTTTCCATAGCAGTTAAGCTAAACAGCTCAACAGACAACACGTGAGCTGGCTTTGTGTGGTCTGGAAGAGCTGTGTTCGAGCCGGCGCTGTGGCTCACTAGGCTAATCCTCCGCCTTGCGGCGCCAGCACACCGGGTTCTAGTCCCGGTCGGGGTGCCGGTTCTGTCCCGGATGCCCCTCTTCCAGGCCAGCTCTCTGCTGTGGCCAGGGAGTGCAGTGGAGGATGGCCCAGGTGCTTGGGCCCTGCACCCCATGGGAGACCAGGAGAAGCACCTGGTTCCTGCCATCGGATCAGCGCGGTGCGCCGGCCGCAGCGCGCCAGCTGCGGCGGCCATTGGAGGGTGAACTAACGGCAAAAGGAAGACCTTTCTCTCTGTCTCTCTCTCACTGTCCACTCTGCCTGTTAAAAAAAAAAAAAAAAAAAAGAGCTGTGTTCGAGTCTGCAAAGCTTCATCTGTGCCAGGCACCTAAATGATCCTCTGGCAACAGCCCGGATTCCTGTTCTGACGGTGGGGAAACAAAGGGAAGGAGAAGGTCGAAATGGGAACAAGACCTTGAAGCCTTGGCCCTGTCCTCTGGCGGCGTTCATGATGCCATCTGCCTCAGAAGTGCTGGAGCACCACGCCTACCGCCAGCAGGGGAGGGGGGTTGCGAGCAGGGGAGGCGGCTGGGGGGGGCACGGGGAGGGGAGGGGCTTGGAGGGGCCGCGTTGGAGCACACGGCCCTTTCAGGCCTCCATGATGCTTGATTGTGTGGCCCTTGGGCCCGGGGTGGCTGCGGGAGACCTTGGCATCCCGGCCACACTGGTGTGAGAGAACTGGCAGGCCGCCTTCTCCTACCTGGGCTTCCCTCTGCCTGTGGCACGGGCGGCAGAGCTGCAGGGTGTGGAGTCGCCTTCGGCCGCCCCGGGCAGGAGGATCTGCAGGGCTGTGAGCCGCCGACTCGGGACAGGAAGGGCTGGGCTGCTGGGGGGGGAGCCGTCACTGACTCCACAGTGGGCACGCAGCTGTGCTGCCCAAGATCCCCCCACGGCCGTGTGAGGTGCTCCAGCCCCGGGAGGCTCCGGGTGTCCTGGACTCTGTGAGGCCAGCCTGTGACCAGGGCTGCCACCAGCACAGACGTTAATGTCCTAATCAACACTGACCAACCCTGCGCGTGCTGTGTTACAGGAGGGCCTGGCTGCGTGCTGGCTCTCTGCAGGATTTGTGTCCCTCGGGCACTTCTTCCATCTGCTCGCTGGGTGGCAGCCGGGTCTTTGTCCTTGGCCCTGAGGCCTGGGCCTCCCTGTGGGTCTCCTATGAGCAGAGGTGGGCTTAGTTTTCGGTTGGTGAGGCCCGTGGGCTTTCTGGTTTCTCCGGACTCCCAAGGCACAACCTTTCGACATGAGATCTGATTTGCTCACCCGGGGTCCACCTTGGAGGAGCTCTGAGCCCTCCGTTCCCCTCCTCACCTGGGGGTGTGATGGCTGCTGTGCACCCCTGGTTCTTTCCCTGCTTGGCCCCTTCCGACGGCAGGGAGTGACCAAGGCCAGGGTCTAGGGGCCTGGCTGGTCCGCGTTGCTTCTCGGTGCTTCTGTTCTCTTTGGATGTTCACTTCACAAATTCTGACCCCTTGGCCTCCCCTCACCCACACCGAGTCGTCCACCAGTGACAGCATCAGTGCTAGCTTGCCCTGGCCTTTCACGCTGGTGTCCGGCCCTCCCTCCCGAGGCACCAGCACTGGGCTCATGTCCACACACTCCTGTGCTCCCGGGGACCTGGTGAGACGGCCAGCCACGGAGATCCCCAGGCCCTCATGGCCATTGTCCTCAGTTAGTTTACTTGCTCTTCATGGGAGGGGTGGGGCTCCTAGAAGCTGATCTGTGACCTCTGACATGCAAAGTTTTGCTGGGAATTCTGTTTTTGTTGTTGTTGTTTTTAAGGCTCCAGTTAAACATTCATTTTGAATGCATCTCAGTATTTTGTTTGCCTTCCTTGTGTTCAATTTTTGGCCTAGACATCTCAGAGACATTTAATTAAAATTAATTCAAACTTATTCAGGTTTAGACCTGAATTCAAAGCTAAAGGAAGGAGAGTATAGCGGGCACTAGAAGGCATTTTTTATTCTACTCTGAGAGAGAAAGCAAAGTTCCAGGATCTAAAAAACTATCACCGTGCTGTAGTAACAAGCTATGAGATTCTGTACAATGGAGTGTTATTCACCAACAAAATATTAATAAAGTCCATCTGAAAAGGCTACAGGCTCTATGAATCCAAGCCTATGGCATTCGTCAAAAGGCAAAACTATGGAGCTGGTTCAACCTAGGTGGGTGCCCGAGGTGGGGGCCAGTAGGAGGGGCGTCGTGGACTGAGGGGTCAGTGAAGCATCTGCAATAAGCTAATGTGGCTAAGGGGATTATGAATTTGTCACAATGCATGGAGTGTCCACCAGAGTGAACCCTAGTCCCATCTCTGGGTTCTATTAATCATAACCTGCCAGTATCGGCTCAGCAGTCCTAACACGCGCATCACTGCAGGGTAGTAACTGGGAAACCCTGGAACAGTAACAGGATGAGGGGTAAACAGGCCCTTTGTGTACTTGTTGATCTGTTTTTCTGTAAACCCAGAACTTCTCTAAAAATAGTCTTAAAAAACTCCCTCCAAAGCAGTAGATCCTATACTCAGATTATTATGGTGTGGAATTAGTCATCGCAATATAATTAAAGTTTCTCAAGCTTGGCCTTTTACACAATCCTCTGGATTTACCCCTCAGGTTAGTGTCACGCCAGCCAAAGTGCATTTCCGGATTTCTTTTATTACAGTATTGGACAAACAACGGAAAGCGGCCTGGTACTGCCGGCAATGCAGGGAGCTCACTTGCGCACAGTAGGACTCCTGGGGTGGGCAGGAAGATCGGATAGGTCGGGAATGTTCTGTCATTTTCATCAGTAGAGGTCTCTCACCTCTTTGGTTAAATTTATTCCAGGATATTTAAATGTTTTTGTGAATGGGATTGATCTTACAAGTTCTTTCTCAGCCATGGCATTGTCTGTGCACACAGAGGCTGTTGATGTGTTAATGTTCATCCTGCAACGTCACCAAACTCTTGTGGGTTCCAAGAGTTTCTTAGTGGAGTCCGTTGGTTCCCCTACGTACAGACGCACGCCACCTGCACACAGCGGTGACTTGACTTCCTCCTTCCCAACTTATATCCCTTTGGTTTCCTGTTCTTGCCTAGTGACTCTGGCTAAAACTTCCAGGACTGAATTGAAAAACGATGGTGAGAGTGAGCATCTTTGGCTCCGGATGTTAGTGGAAATGTTTCCAGTTTTCCCTGTTGGCTGTGGGTTTGTCATATATTGTCTTGTGTTGTGTTGTGTTCCTTCTACACCTAATTTGCATAAGAGTTTTATCATGAAACAATGTGGTATTTTATCAAATGCTTTCTCTGCATCTATTGAGATAACGTGGTTTTTATTCTTCAGTTTTTAATGTGGTGCATCACGTTGATTCATATGCAAATGTCAAAACATCCCTGTGTACCAGGGATCAATCCCACTTGGTTCAGGTGAATGATCTTCCTGATGTGATGTTGGATTCGATTAGGTGGTATTTTGTTGAGAATTTTTGCATCCATGCCCATCTGGGATATTGGTCTGTAGTTCTCTTTCTTTGTTTTATCTTTTCTGGTTTTGAAACTAAGGCCTCATAGAAGGAGTTTGGGGGATTCCTTCCCCTCCATGTGGGCAGAACAGATCAGAAGAATTGGAATTAGTTCTTCTTTAAAGTCTGATAGATGGGGCTGGCGCTGTGGCGTAGCAGGTAAAGCTGCTGCCTGCGGAGCCGGCAACACATATGGACGTCGGTTTGAGACCCGGCTGCTCCACTTCTGATCCAGCTCTCTGCTATGGCTGGGAAAGCAGTAGAAAATGGCCCAAGTCCTTGGGCCCCTGCACCCATGTGGAAGACCCAGAGGAAGCTCCTGGCTCCAGGCTTTGGATCGGCACAGCTCCGGCCGTTGCGACCATCTGGGGAGTGAAGAAGCGGGTGGAAGATCCCTCTCTCTCTCTCACTCTGTCTGCCTCTCCTTCTCTCTCTGTGTGTAACTCTTACTTTCAAGTAAATAAATTAAAAAAAAAAGTCTGATAGAACTCAGCAGAGAAACCATCAGGTCCTGGGATTTTCTTTGTTGGGAGGGTCTTTATTACCGATTCAATGCCGTCCTTGGTAATTGGTCTGTTTATATTTTTGATGTCTGTTTATATTTTTGATGTCTATGTGCCTCAATTTTGGTAGATTGTGTTTGTCCAGGAATCTCTCCATTTCTTCTAGATTTTCCAATTTGTTGGCATATGGATGTTTGTAGTAATTCCTGATGATTCTTTTTATTTCTGTAGTATCCATTGTCACATATCCTTTATCATCTATGATTTTATTGATTTGGGTATTTGTTTGTTAGGCCAATTGTGTATCAATTTTTTTTTTTCAAAAAACCAGCTCTTCATCTCACTTATCTTTTATGTTTTTTCCAGTTTTATTTATTTCTTTATGATTTTTAATTCTTTCCTCCTAATTTGGGGTTTGGTTTGTTGATTTTCTAGGTTCTTGAAATACACTGCTAGCTCATCTATTTGATGTCTTTCCAATTTCTTGATGTAGGCACCAATTGCTATAAACTTCCTTCTTAATGGTGCTTTTACTATATTCCATATTTTGATATGTTGTAGTGTCATCTTCATTCCTTTCCAGGAATTTTCTGATTTCCCTTTTGACTATTCTGTGGCCCACTGTTCATTAGGAAGCATGGTGTTCAGTCTCCATGTATTTGCACACTTTTTAGAGATTTTTAGGTTGTTAATTTCCAGCTCTACCACATTGTGGTCAGAAAAGGTACACGATATGACTTCAATTTTTTTGAATTTGCTGAGACTTTATGGCCTAGCATGTGGTCTATCCTAGAAAAAGTTCTATGATGAAAACAATGTGTTCTTCAATTGTGGGATGATATGTTCTATAGATTTTGGTTTGGTCCATTTGGTTTATAGCATAGAGTAGGTCTGTTGTTTCTGTGCAGATTTTCTGTCTGGTTGATCTGTCCATTGATGAAGCTGAGGTATTGAAATCCCCCATATCTGTTGTATTGGAGTCTATGTCTCCCTTCAGATCCATTAACATTTGTTTTAAATAGCCAGGAGCCCTGGGATTGGATGCATATACATTTATTATAGTCATATCTTCCTGTTGAATTGATCCCTTAACCATTACATAGTACCCTTCTTTCTCTTTTTTCTCCATTTTTGTGTTAAAGTCTATTTTGTCTGATATTAGTATGGCCAAGCCTACTTGTTTTTGCTTTCTGTTAGCATGGAATATCTTTCATCCTTTTACTTTCAGTCTGAATGTATCTTTGTTGATGAGGTATGTTTCTTGGAGGCAGAAAAAGATGGGTCTTGTTTAATCTATTCAAGCAATCTGTATCTTTTAATTGGAGAATTTGGGCCATTTACATTCAAGGTTAGTACTGATAATTTACAACTTCTCCCTACTATTTTTTATGTAAATATTGTTTGCTTATTACGCAGGATTTCCTGTGTACTTTTACTAGGAGATTTCCTGCCCCCACATTCTTTCACAGTAAACACTTTCTGTGTTTCTCTCTGTAGCACGTCCTTAAGCATCCTTTGTAAGGCTAGATGAGTAATGACAAATTCTTTCAGTTTCCGTTTGTCATGGAAGGTCTTTATTTCACCTTCCTTCATCAATGAGAGCTCTTCACAGTGCAGCATTCTGTGTTGACAGTCTTTCCTTTGAAGTCTTGGACCATTGTCTCTCCATTCTCTCCTAGCCTGCAGGGATTCTGATCCGCAATCAGCTATGAGTCCAATCGGAGATCCTCTGAAGATAATCTGGTGTTTTCTCCATGCACATTTTAGAATCTTTGTTTTGCTGTTGAAAAATTTTTTAAAGATTTATTTATTTATTTATTTGAAAGCCGGAGTTACACAGAGGAGAGGCAGAAAGAATGGTCTTCCATCCGCTGGTTCACTCCCCAGTTGGCCACAATGGCTGGAGCTGTGCTGATCTGAAGCCAGGAGCCAGGAGCCAGGAGCCTTCTCTGGGTCTCCCACGTGGGTGCAGGGGCCCAAGGACTTGGGCCATCTTCTACTGCTTTCCCAGGCTATGGCAGAGAGCTGAATTGGAAGTGGTGCAGCCAGGGCTCGAACCGGCACCCATATGGGATGCTAGCACTGCAGGCAGCAGCTTTACCTGCTACACACAGCACCAGCCCCACCTGTTGAAATATGACTACAATGTGTTGTGGTGAAGATCTTTTCTGGTCATGTCTGTTAGTAGTTCTATGTGCTTCCTGTGTTTGGATGTCTCTCCAAATTAGGGAAGTTCTCAGTTATTATTTCACTGAATAGAGCTTCTAATCCATTCTCTTTCCACATCTTCAGAAACTCCTGAGACCATATGGTGGGTCATTTGATAGTGTTGCATAAATCTTGAACACTGTTTCTAATTTTTCTACTTTTTCTTTTTTTTTTTTTTTTTTGGTTTGAGATTTCTCCAAAAATTTGTCTTCTAACTCAGATATTCTTCATCATCAAGTTTGTTGTTAAGGCTTTACACTGTATTTTTCTTTGACATATTGAATTCTTCATTGCTAAGATTTCAGTTTGATTTCTCATCAAAATATCTATTTCACAGGAGTATTTTTCATCCATGTCATGCATGGGTGTCTTTAATTCACGAATTTGCTTCTCATTGCTTCTGAGTAATCCTATGGTCATTCTTCTGAATTCCTTTTCAGGCATCTCATCAGTCTCTTCATCTTCCCATTCCAACATTGAAGTGTTGTTGTGTTCCTTTGGGTGACCCATGTTGTCTTCCTTGTTCTTGTTGCTTGTATTTCTGCATTTATTTTTAGGTGTTTGTGGGAACACTTGTTGGTTTTCTCCACTGATGTGCTTTATCCTCGAACTCTGTCTCTGTGGCTTAGTGGAGTTCCTGCCCCTAAGTGAGTACCCAGAGGCGTGTGCTGGGAGGGACAGGGAGATCTGGTCAGTGCTCAAGGCTGGGGTGAGAATGCAGGCTGACACCCAAGCTGCGTGTGGTGGGTCCTCTATTGTCAGCAGCAGGGAGGGTATGGTCATGCCTGCTGGCATAATCGCAACCTCACCTCCTCTCTTCCAGGTGCTCAATGCCTGGTTATAGCCCACAGTGGATGCAGTCCTCACCCACTCTGGCACATGAGACACACACAGGATCTCTTCAGATCCACCTTGGGTGTTTGAGCCCCTGAGTCTCTTTTAGGTCGAGAGGATGGGGGTCCCATCCACTGTCAGCCTTCCCAGCCAGACTCAAACAGTCAGTGGGAAATGTGGATTTTCCCCTCTGGCAGAATCCCCTGTTGACAAGCAGCCTCTACTGGTGTCAAGATGGCCCCTTCTCTCTGCTCATTGCCCGAGTGCACTTGTCGTGGGGTGGTGGGGTGGGCTTTTCCTTTGCTGGATTAGGTGGGATTCTAATTCTTACAAATCCGTGCATGGATTTATCATGCTCTACTTGCCACACTGCAGTCGGCTCTCATTTACCAATACTCATGACCGTTTTCATATACTACGTTTTTTCTACACATCTGCTGGAGTGCCTCTATTAGATTCTATTGTTGCAAGAGATCCTGTCCTAGTCCAACTGGTTTCCTAGCGCCAGACACTTTGGCTCCTGGTTCTCTGGTAATCACATTGTTTAGTGTCTTTGGATAAGAATCCAGCAGCACCCTAGGATCGTTTCTAGGGGTGGCATTGCTGGGGCTTTCACACAAGTGCCGTGAAGAGAGGCTGGGTCCCTCCTGCTTCCACATGGCCTGAGGCAGGAATCTCCCTCTTCCAATTCTGTCCTTGGTTGCAGGTGAGGACCAGCTAGGAAACCACTGGCTCCCCGCAGAGATCAGACAGAGGCCAATGTCTCCCTGAGTGAGGCCTCCCACCCTCTCCCTAGAATTGGCCCCACGTCGGGGTCTCCTGGGACCTGAAGGTGTCTGATGAAACAGAACACAGCCCCTGGAAGAGTCCCGCCCAGGGACGGCACCTGCCCAGTCTCTCCCAGCCCAGTCTCTGATCCCGCATTCATGTTCATGAAAGAGCAAAGAGGAGGCTACTTGCTGCATCACCCCAGGAAAAAGTTCACCTTAAGTAGGAGAAATCCATACTTGGATGTTTATTTTTATCCATGTATATATTTAATTATAAATGAATCTGATAGAAATGAATATATTCAATATAGTTGCATTAATATAAATGATCTATAGTTGCACAATGTTTCTATATACATACAATTTGCACATATGTGTATAACTTGGACATCACTGATAAGCTAAACAATCAAAAAACACAAGTTTTAAGCAACTAATGTCATATGAATTCAGGCCAAATTAATTAAACCATAACAGGTGTTGGAAGCTGGATGCATAGAAACAAACGGTTTGCCCCCTTGGGGCCAGCTCTCATCTCAAACAACCATATGGGACCAGTCCCCGGGGACTGCACAGGCCCCTTCCTGCTGGTGCCCACTCAGAGGCACCCAGCGTCCTGCTTTAGGGCAGCATGGATTGGATATAAATTGAAGCATCCAGTGTGTACTGTATTTTTTTCTCTGATGCTTTGGGCAATTCTGTGATGTCTGAAAGATTTACGGCGTACATGCTGTGCATGGTGTCTCTTGCAAGACATCAGAGTGCAAGTGGCTGTGGATGATTTATCTCGTTGCTGTAGAACGTTCTTGCATATGATTATTCCACAGTTTAGCTACCCATTCTGCTCTAAATGGGTATTTTACTTCCCCAAGCAGCATTTGTAGGAATGATGTGAGGGAAACTGCTCTGGGCTGGCAGGATCCTAGGTCCCGACGACACTGCTTGCTGATCTGAACAGAGAAAGCTCCCGTTTTGTTGGAAGAGATGGACACACATGACATCACAGCCCTGGATAAAGATAAGGGCTGTGGGAGCAGAGTGCAGCTGGTGTGGAGCAACGTGGAGCAAACAGCAGAGTGGTCAAGGTCCTTATCTCCAAAGAGGGAGTGAGTGTCTGAAGTAAGATTTTAACTGGAGACTGGACTTGTAGCAAAAAGAAAGTGTAATGGAAGATCCTTCCAGAAAGAAAAAGAATGATGAACCCACGAGCTCTAAGTTGGGTAGAAAGTGAGCCTGCCCAAGGAGCAGAACTGTGGATGAGACCAGAGAGGTGCAGGAACGGGGCAGGAGGTGACTGGAGGATTCGTGGAAGCCCAGTGAGTAAGGCCCTCCAAGGCCCTGAGAAGCTGGGCACTGTGGTCAGGGCAGTGAGAAGCCCCTGGGTTAACTCGGAGCAGGGCAGTGGCGTAACCCGGTGTGCACAGGATTGTAGCTCTTCTCACTCTGCCAGCTTAGCCACCAGCTGTGAATCAATGGCAGAGCTAGAAGCATGGTGAGCAAATAGATGGGGATGTGAGTTCTAAATACGCCGTTTCAAGAGTTCTCTTTAATACCTTGCAGAGCCACTGCACAGTTTAAATTCACCCAGAGAGGTGCTGACAGACACCCAACACCTGACTCTGTCCATGGCGTTTGCTCCACGTCGTCGGTCACAGTGGGTTACAGGAAACCAAAGCCAAACTTGTGACAACGTTTCTTACGACTTTGCCAAGCACAAAATGCATTTTGGGGAAGAAGATTGGACCCCGGGGGAGGAAGGGGCTTGTTTCAAGAGGACTCACTCTTGCCCCTCTGAGGATGGCTCATCCAGACAGGCGTCCGGAAACACCCAATCGCCCACACGCAGCATGGACTGACCCCCTCATAGGCAAAGTCCAGGAACGCCCCGGGGCGGGGCGGGCGCTGGGCGGTGTTTCTTGTCTGGCTCTGAGCGCTGGTGCGGCTTGTCTGAGTCTCTTGTAGGGCACCAGGCTTTGTTTTGGTTGTCTTTGTGAGCCTTTCCCCCTCGTGTTTATTTAGGAACAGCCGTCTCTGGGAAGCAGGAGGAGCCGATGCAGGAGGAGCAGCAGCGAGGGCACAACAGGCGTCCCATGAGTGCTTTGTGCTTTCAGGCATGATTTGGGGTGATTCCCTAGGTTCCTTGTTAGCTTCCCCTGACACAGGTCCCACCAATGTTGGCGATACCCTTTACGGCCCCCACGCTGATGTGGGCGATGAAGTAAGAGAGGGAGACTCAGAGCTGGTCCTTGCCTCAGGAAACTTACAAAGGAGTGAAAATGAAGGGCTTAGTTCACCGGGCGGCTGCAGGTGATGTGGCCGTGATGAGAGGTATACCAGACGCCCACCTTACAGCACGCGTGTTCTACCTGGGAAATGGTCTGTCCGTTCTATGTTCAGTTCTAAATAGATGTTTGCAACCGCATTGAAATGTTCACGTGGCTTATTTTGCATTGCTAGTCCTGCTCATCCTGGATTTTAAGCACATAAAGGACTTCTGAAATTAGGAAGGGAGTTTACAAAGCGTAGGTGAGAGACGGCGATTTTCATCTCTGAACTGGCGCTGTGCAAGAGGAAGGCAGTTAACGCTGAGCAGAGTGGGGGGGAGAGGCTGAGCGGCGCATGGGCCATCGGCTGGAGCGATGGAAGGAGAGAGTGTGTGTGTGCGCTTGTGCGTGTGAATGTGTGTGCCTGAGTGTGTAAGTCTCTCGGTGTGTATGTGTGAATGTGTGTGCAATTAGGTGTGGGTGAGTGCACGTGTGTGTGTCACCCCTGGGCCATCGGCTGGAGCGATGGAAGGGAGATGATGAGTGTGTGTGTGTGTGTGTGTCAGTGAGTGCGTGTGACTGTGGCTATGTGTGTTTAACGCTGTGAGTATGTGTGTACAATTATGCATTTGTGCTGCTGGGTGTGAGTGCTTGTGGTGTGTGTTCTCCTGTGAGATAGTTTCTTTTGTTTTCCAAATAAAATGTGGTTGGGCGCTTCCTGCACAGAAAGCAACAGGAATGGCTCACCCTTCCACATGGGAAAACTTACAGCTTCAAATAAATAAAAATGACAACAGGGGGTGGTGGTTCGGGAAGGAAAGTGAACTCAAAACGCGCTTGCCTTACCCTGGGAGAGCCTCCGGGAGCAGGAAGGGGGGTGCTCGGGGAGAGGAGGGCGGCGGGCAGACGTCTGTGGAGCCGCGGGGACTGGGGGACTCCTGGCCGCTCAGCAGGTGCCCGGCTGGGCCTGGGAAAACCACCCGGAAGAACCGAGGCAGGGGCACCTGGCGCCACACAAGAGCCTGAGTGGGCTCAGCCCCAGGAGCTGGACAGAAAAGCTTCGCAGCTCAGCGGGAAATCGAGCAGGTGCCCGATGACGCCACTGCTCCCTGCCAGGAAATAGTCCTCTCTTAGCTCTCAACTGACTACTCAGTTTTTGGGTGATAAATCCGAAAAGTCCGACCCCAGAGGCTCAGATTGTTTCTGAACGCCTTAGTTGTGAACATGACTTGAATTCTCAGCAAGATGATATTCACGGTATCTTACATCTTATCAGAAATCACCGTGCTCGCAAAGAAGCAGGCAGCAAATCCCACGAGGAGAGGGAACAGCAAACTGACCTAAAACTGACGCCGCTTAGGAGAAGGGGGCGTGAAGCCAGTTACTCCACCTGTCCAGAAACACAGGGCGGGGCAGCTGCTCGCAGGTGGCTAGGCCTCTTGCCGGATGCCTGGGTTCAGGACCTGGCTGTGCTGCTCACGCCAGGGCCCCGTGGAGGCACCCGGGGGGGGGGGCAGCACTGATGAGGAATGTGGTTGCTGCCACCCACGTGGAGATGTGGGTTGTGTTCCTATCTCCCGCCTTCAGGATTTGGGTAAAGAAACAGTGGCTGGGAGAACTGGCGCTCATGTCTTCTCTTTCTCCCTTTCAAATACAGAAATCATGAAAAGCAGTGCAGGTGAGAAGGTAGCAGGACATTGTTTTCAAATGACGGAAATACAAATGCCAAAGTCGAATTCCACACGTTCATAAATGTGTGCATCCGTGTGTGAAATGAAGATTAAAGAAGGACATTTTCAGACTTATAAAAGCTGAAAAATTCATTAAGGCTTCTTGACAATAAATAATATTTTACAGAAGAGAAAATGGTAGTAGGTGAACACATAGAGTTAAATAGAACAGGGTCTCAAAATTTAACTTAGTTATGAGTTCTCCCATTATTGTCGTAATCATCTTAAAATATGACCCAGAATTAATTCCTGGAGGAAATGCTTACTAAGAACCTGTTAGGTTCCCTGGCCCTGGAGGTAGCTTCGGGGATACTTCAGGGAGACTGCTGTGTGAAAATAATTTGAGAGAACGATGTAAAATGGTCTTGTAGAGCGTAGAATAATACGCAATTTATGTTCCACGCAGCAGCTTCTTTAGAAATGCCGTAATAAACAAAGGCCCACATTTCGAGTTAGTAACAGATACTAATTGACAACAACTTTGTATTAGAGCACACTCAATGCTTCGCTGACTTCCGAATCTTCGCGGAGATAAGAATTAACACGCATTGATGGAATCAGCACGCGCTTCTGAAATTGGTGTTGGTTTAAGGCAAAGCTGTGATTTCTGGGAGTTTTCCCGTGTATATACTGAAGATCTCCAGCTGCCGGAAGGGAGGACGTTCTTGGATCCACGTGCAAGCACCCTGTAGAGGTACGAGTGCAGCTCTGGCCCTGTGGAGGTACGAGTGCAGCTTGCTCGTTCTCTTCCCAGCCTGTTTGGAAGCCCCTGGCGGGGAGAAAGGCCAGCGGTGGTTGTCTTCAGGACCCACTTCCCTCCGCCAGTGGGAATGCAAGGCCAGTCTTGCCAGGGGCCTGTGCAACGCGAGCGCGGCCTTGTTCGAAGGGCAGGCTTCGGGGCTGCCGTCTGCCGGGTCTGTGCGTCATTTCTGTCCCTGCCATTCAGCTTCACGGCACACGCCTTCCCCCAGAGCTGCTGTAGCCACGTGTCACACGCTGGGTGGATTTCAACTGCAGGACTTCCAGAGTTGGAAGTGCAACGTCAAAATGTGGCCAGGGCCGAGCTCCCTCCAAGGACTCCAGGGGAGGGGCCTGCCACGCACCGGAAGCCCCCACCCCAGCCCCGCCTGAGCCTGCATCACCCCTGTCGTCACGTGGGCTGCTTCTCCCCGCGTGTCTTGCATCTCCTTCTGCTTGGATCCGAGCGTCTCCTTTTTATTAGGGTGCCAGACACTGGATTCAGACCCAAGCTCTTGACCCTGTTCCAAACTGACATCAGCAAAGACCCTGTCTGCAAACAAGGGGGAATCTGCAGGGACTCGGGGCTGGAAGAGGGCAGCGTTCACCCCGTGAGAGTGACCTGCAGTGAGGTCCCCGTTCTTCCACGAGACACAAGCAGCACCAGCACCAGCCCCTGGCCTGCCCAGCACCGACAGGAGGGCATCGCTGGGCAGGGAAGGGGTTTGACGCCAGAGATCTCCTAGTGGGCCTTCGAGGTGGAAACACGCTGGGGGCATGGGGGGTTGGGATGGGAGGGCGTTAAGCAAGGAAAAACATCACACTCGGGCTCAACTGAAAATCTATAATGAAGTGAAGAGTTTAAAAAAACGGGAGACTCTTAGTCTACCTTGGGGAATCTTAGCACAGCAGACATTTGTAGAAATTGAAACTCTACTAAATTAGAGTTAAGTAGGAGAGGATTTCGTAGGAAAACCTGCAAAACTGCACAGGCCCAGGCCATTCTTTACGACTGAGCCTGCAGAAATGCAAACCCTTGTCTTTCTATAGGATCACAGCGCCAGGCAGGCACGACTGAAATCTACATAAAGAAAGCTTTGCTCTCTGCATCAGAATCCAAGTTCTTGCCTCACTTCCAGAGATAGCCCCGGGCCTCCAATCACGTGGTTTTTGCTGGGGGAGAAATCGCCCGTTTATGTCTGCCGAGCATCCCTGCCGGAGCAGCTCTTCCTCTGGGATCAGCTCGGAATTCATCTAATTTGAAGCTTTGTGCAGTGAGATTGCCACATTTTCTCAATTTAGAAATTCCAATGGCCCCCAGTGGATAGTGCCACAGGATAAATTTAAGAGACAGCTTAGCTAATAGGTATTTTGTTCTAAATACCCATGTCTAACGTCAACTTTGCCAGCCACCGCAGCTGCGCGTTGCCGGAGTTGGTAGAAACGGCTCCATGCACACCGTGAGGTTCTGTAACTCGGATACGGCCCGCCCGCGGGCCAAGCGTGCTGGCACCTGGCAGGGCTGCACACTCTGCTGAGTGGGTCACAGCCACACCGAGAAGCGTGCACGCTGAGGGGTGTGAACAGGCTGGGATGCCCAGGCCTGGAGCTCCTCCACAGCACACGGAGAATGGGATGCAGGGGCTTCCCTCTCTGAAGGACACAGCCAAGGGTCTGGCGTGGAAGAGGGAGCCTCTCTGTTGCTGTGTGAATGGACATAGAAAGAGACGATGCCGTAGGGGAGGTTCTGAGACTGGGAAACTTGACCTTGCGTGCGATTCCTGGGCCTGGGAGTCCTGAAAGGTCCTGTGTTCATTTCCAGGAACTTTCCAGAATGTCGGGATCTTGGGGGCAAGGGGGGACTTGTTTGCACATCTATCTACATAACAAATATCTTTCTGGAGCCTTCTTCCTGTGGGGAGGTCTCTGGGGGACGGTTTGTGGTTGAGATTCTTGCACGGCTGAGCTGTGTCTGTTCTCCCGTTGCTCCCGCCACATGAGAGAGAAGATCATACAGTGGATGTGTGGTGCGGCTAAGCCTAAGCCTAAGCCTAAGCCTAACCCTAACCCTACCCCTAACCCTGTGGTTCTTTGCCGTCTAGAGACAGCCTCCTGTTTGGGTGAGGAAAGAAGCCAGGCCGTGCTTCTGCGGCCGCATTAGTCCGTCTTTCCACTCGAGGTTGTGCTGTGCGGCCAGTGTTACCCGTCGATATTCCCTTCACACTGGCCATAGGATCTCCTGGCTGTCACGTGATGGCTTGGGGAGAGAAGTGCCACCTTCCGCTCTTTCTCCCTGGAAGCCTGACCCCAATCCTGCAGCACCATGACTGCGTCAGCCTCCTTGGGACTTCAGTGCTTCAAGGGTCCTGCTCTCGATGGCTGAAAAGGGGCAGAGGCAGGCAGAGCTTAGGAAGCACATCACCCGCGTCTTGTCAAGACTCAGGACCCCGACCCGCCTGCTAGTGCTTACGTCCTGCCGTCTGGGCTCCATGGAGCAGCCGGAGGGGTCATTTCAGAGCCTTCACCAAGTACCGTCTGTCTCTGCTTGTAACTCTTTTTTTTTTTTTTTGACAGGCAGAGTTAGACAGTGAGAGAGAGAGAGAGAGACAGAGAGAAAGGTCTTCTTTCCGTTGGTTCACCCCCCAAATGGCCACTACGGCCGGCATGCTGTGCCGATCCGAAGCCAGGAGCCAGGTGCTTCCTCCTGGTCTCCCATGTGGGTGCAGGGCCCAAGCTATTGCGCCATCCTCCATTGCCTTCCCGGCCACAGCAGAGAGCTGGACTGGAAGAGGAGCAACCAGGACAGAACTGGCGCCCAAACCGGGACTAGAACCCGGGGTGCCGGCACCGCAGGCGGAGGATGAGCCTAGTGAGCCGCGGCGCCGGCTGCTTGTAACTCTTCAGAGCCTTTCTGTTCCAGTACCTTGCCGCCTCCTGGCCGTGGACATGACCTGGTTCTTGTCTCCCACCTCTCCCGTCGCCATCCTCCTCTCCACCCTGCTGCTAGCCACTTTGGCTGCTTTCTATGCATCAGGCACACAGAATCGCTTTAGACATTGGGACTGGAAGGAAACTGAGATGACAGCCTTGCTCCCCTGGAAGAATGTAAGCTCCTGTTCTTCGCCTTCCGCCTTTCCTGCCTCTTCACACCGGGCTGTAGCCGACACAGGTGCACGGTTTCTAAATTCAGGACACAAGTGGAAAACAGTGCGAAGTGAAAGTGTCACTGAAATTGTCTTAAAATAACTCTCTTGTATAGGGTGCACAGTGTTGTGTGGATACATAAAACTGTTCCCTGAGTAACGGTGCCCCCAAAAGGATGCAAGTCCCTACGACACACGGGATGGGCAGACACGTCTCTGAGCAGGCAGGGGCGCGTGGAGACCGTGGTGATCTCGGATCACCGCCGGATCCTCGGCTGTCACGGGCAGCAGTGCGGAGCTCCTGGCATCCTCTCCCTCCTGGTGCGTGGCGTCTGCGCCCTCCACGCGTGCTAGTGGCTTCCTTGTTGTGAGGATTAAACGAGGCCACAGAGCAGCATCCCACCCATGGCTTAAGCATTAGCACCAGCACGTATGGTACAGGATGCTACAGGAGGTGCTTAGCTTGTGTGGAACAGGAGGTTTTAATCAAAACATCACCATTTCAAAAGCTAAGGGGACACACCAGAGTGCAGATTTCCAAGTAGCCGAAAATATGTTCGATAACTCTGAAGGCCCCGTAGCTTTTTCAAAAACGAGCAAGAGAAGGGGGCCGGTGGGGAGAAGGAGGTTCCCGGGGTTTGGCAGGGCGTGTCGAGGGTGCTCGTCGAGGACAGGGATGACCACCAGGGGGCAGCGGTACACACTGCTGGCAGGGCCAGTGTCAGGGCTGACACAGCGGAGGGTCTGGTGTGGGGACGCCACCCAGACAGGAGAGCAAGGGATTGCCTGGTAGGAAGGAGACTCGCAGGCTTGCATCTCCGGGGATGCCGCCAGCGTGAAGGGGTCTCTGGACAGGGAGCTCTGGCCAGGAGTCTCTGGGGGCTCTTCCTGGCTGCAGGGTTTGACTTACCTGGGGCCGGCTAGCGTTGGGTTCAGTTATACAGAAGAGGCAAGCGCTCAGTAGCTAACATCACGCGCGTTGGGATATGCTTGAAATAAGTGGGTATGTACAATTTTGAGTTTGGTGCTGGTGGATTATTGAGCTAATAGATCCCAGCCTGCTACGAAGAAGCAAATGACCCAGGGGCCGCGTTTTAAGTCCTTCACTTAGCAGGGTGGAAATTCTAAAAAAAAAATTTAAATCTGAGAGTTGTAGCTCCTGGGTGAGGAGGGTGGGCTGGTCCTTGCTTTATTTAGTGCCTAACAAACCATTTAGGAAGCGTGAAACCGGGAGACACCATGGACGGTGGCGTGAATCCTGCTCCAGGCCTCAGTGGGCTTGCTTGTTGCCTGGTGGCACAGCTCTGTGGGAGCCGTGAGGAGGACCTGGATGCTCAGTGTGTCCCCAGACGAACAGGCTGTGTGTACCTGTGCTCCAGGTGCGGTCCAGGCCCAGGGCTGTCCTGCCATTTATTGTCCAGACAAGACCCTTGCAAGTGAAAGGAGAAATATTAATTATGTCAGGACACCAAAAGTTCCAGGGCAGTTGGGACATGGGATACTCGTTACCTTATCCATGCGAGAGGGAGAGCATCTGGGAGGTGATTGAAGGAAAATTGGGAGGGGGAGCATCTGTATGTGAGGTTTGCAGGACCAATAACCACAGGCGAGGTGTTGGGAAGGGGGAAGTAGAAGAAAATCATGTGTGACCAGAGGAGTTGCCATCCAGGGGTCCAACAGGGAACCTTTGAAAAGTACACAAAGGTGCCCACAAGAGGAGGCAACCCTGGTAGCACCAAGGCCATAGCCAGCCCTGGGTCTCTCCTATTCGATCTCAGAAAGGTAGAAACCTGGATGCCGGGTGGTGTGGCTGCAGATGGCAGAAGACAGGGTTATCTTCATAGGTCCTGAGAAGCGGCTCCACATAATCACTAATACAGAGGTCTGAGGGTCACTAATACAGGGGTCTGAGGGTCACTAACACAGGGGTCTGAGGGTCACTAATACAGGGGTCTTAGGGTCGCTAATACAGGGATCTGAGGGGCACTAACACAGGGGTCTGAGGGGCACTAATACAGGGGTCTGAGGGTCACTAATACAGGGGTCTGAGGGGCACTAATACAGGGGTCTTAGGGTCGCTAATACAGGGGTCTGAGGGGCACTAACACAGGGGTCTGAGGGGCACTAACACAGGGGTCTGAGGGTCGCTAATACAGGGGTCTGAGGGGCACTAACACAGGGGTCTGAGGGGCACTAATACAGGGGTCTTAGGGTCACTAATATGGAGGTCTGAGGCTCACTAATACAGGGGTCTGAGGGTCGCTAATACAGGGGTCTGAGGGTCACTAATACAGGGTCACTAACACAGGGGTCTGAGGGTCGCTAATACAGGGGAGGCTGAAGACCTCCGCGTTAAAGCCCACAACTCGCACAGTGGGGCAGTGGAAGGATCCTCGGGAGATCATGGACGAGGCGAGATTGCCCACCGTCACCACTACTATTGCACACTGGTTAGAGGTGCCAGCCAGGCAGTTAAAGGAAAAACAAGACATCAATATTGGGAAGAAGAGACAATGCTGTCATCGCTATTTACAGAGCCCTTGGCCATCTACAGAGAATCAATGATAAAACTCAAAGTTTTCAGCAGTGTAGAAATACTTACTATTCATACAAAAATCACTATCTTTCCATATAAAATAATAACTAGAAATAAAATCAACTGATGGATCTCGTTTATAATAGCCACAAAAAATGCATGTGGAGGGCTAAACATAACCAGAAACGTTTGAAGCCAAAATGCAGAGAGAGAAAGTGCTTCTGAACACCGAGGTGGACGGAAGGCGGCCTTCTCCCTTCCCTTGGGAGGTGGTGTCCAACCCCCCTGACTCAACGCACCTCCATGAGCCCTGCAGAACCTCTAGTGAACATTCCCTTGGAGCTACACAGAAGACGTCGCAATTCCTACAGCAAAGTGAACACATAGGAGCAGCCGGGAGCCGGCGTCATGGCACAGAAGGTTAAGCTGCCGTTAGCAACACCAGCATCTCCTCCTATGAGAGCACTGGTTCAAGTCCCAGCCGCTCCACTTCACATCCAGCTCCTGCTAATGTGCCTGGGAAGGCAGTAGATGATTCAGGTACTTAGGTCCCTGCCATCGGGAGACCTGGATGGAGTTCCTGGTTCCTGGCTTTGGCTTGGCCCAGACTGGGCTGATGCAGCCATTTGGGGAGTGAACCAGATGGTGGAAGATGTCCCTCTCTCTCTCCCTGTCTCTTTGTTGCTCTGCCTTTCAAATAAATACGTAGATAAATCTTTAAATACAGAAGGCCAACCAAAAAATCCTGAAACGCGCATCTGAGAGGCAAGTAATCGTGCCAGGTATTAAAGCAACGGAGCAGCGAGGGACTTGCACGTGAACCCTGGGACCAGGGAGACAGGAGAGGAGGTGTGGGAGAGATGAAATTGTCTGTAGAAACCTGGGGTATGGTTTCCACGATGTTTCAAATCATGGGGCCAGAATATTCTCTTTTCATTCATGAGATAAATGATAGACCCTTTGTTACACTATGTACAAGACATGCCTCCAATTGAATCGAGCCTAACTATTCTAGAAATTTAAGGAGGGGCAGGTGTGTGGCACAGTAGCTAAGCCACCACTGGGGACGCCCACATCCCATGAAGGAGCACCCCAGTGTGAGTGTGAGCTCTGCCCAGCTGCAGGTGTTGCCTGTGCACGCTCTGACGGACAGCAGGGGAGGGCTCCAGTACTCGCATCCCTGCCACCCCCGGGAGAGACAAGGATGGGGTGCCTGGCTTCAGCCTAGCCTAGCCCCAGCTGTTACGGGCATTTGAGGGGTGAACCAAAGGATAGAAGATCTCTCCTCTCTCCCCCACTTCCCTTCCTCTCGCTTTCCCTCCTTCCCTCTAAATAAATAGGATTCCGTATGCTTTAAGTCTAAGGAAAAAATCTTTCTATTGTGATTAAGTTCCATATGTAACTGAAGACAAAATGGAAAATCTGACTCAATAACTTTTTATTTATTTATTTATTTTGACAGGCAGAGTTAGACAGTGAGAGGGAGCGACAGAGAGGAAGGTCTTCTTTCCGTTGGTTCACCCCCCAAATGGCCACTACGGCCAGTGCGCTGCGCCAATCCGAAGCCAGGAGCCAGGTGCCTCCTCCTGGTCTCCCATGCGGGTGCAGGGCCCAAGCACTTGGGCCATCCTGCACTGCCTTCCTGGGCCACAGCAGAGAGCTGGACTGGAAGAGGGGCAACCGGGACAGAACCGGCGCCCCGACCGGGACTAGAACCTGGAGTACCGGCGCCGCAGGTGGATGATTAGCCTAGTGAGCTGTAGCGTAGGCCAATAACTTTTAATTTTATGGTAAAAATGACATATAAGGAATATAGACAAAACTGCAAATAACATCATAAATGTGAAATATGAATAACGTCTACCACAAGTTCCAAAATTATAAAGACATTTTGAATATTGAGGGAAAAATAAGAAATTTTATGGAGAGATTTTCAAAAAAAGAACAACTAAAATTGAATTATAAAAATGGTACTTAATTATCCATAAAGTATTCAACTTCACCAATAGCAAGAAAATTTGAGTGCAAATCTGAGATAGCCTGTCTCATCCACCAGATTGACACAAACCCAAAAGCTTGATAACAGGTTCCTCCCGCCCCGGGCCGTGGGGAAAGAGGCCCCAGACACTGCCAGTGAAAGTGCAGCGTTAGCTCATTCCCGGGAAACGGAGCCGGCAGTGCCTGCCAAGCCCACGTACGTGTTTATGCCTCGGATAGAAATGACATATATGGGAGTTCATCCTGAAAACACACCCCCAGGAATACAAAATCGCATGCCCACCAGCTATGCAGCATTGCTTTTAACTGCAAAACATAGAAGAAACTACATAAAGACCCAACGATGGTGGCAGAGCAGTGACCAAACTGGTGTATATTCTGCCTTGAGGTGCTGTGCAGCTGTAAGAGAAATGCCGCCGAATTTTCAGTTTCTGATGAGCTCTCTCCAGAAGATCTTAGTTAGGAGAAAAATGTGCGAAAGAGGATATGTGCTGCTCAGCTTAGAAAGAATGACATCATGATGAGTGGTGCGGGCTGGCTGTAGCTTCAGGACATTGTGCTAATTGAAAGAAGCCAGACGCCAGAGGACAAATAGTGTATGACTCCAGTAAAAGGCGGTGCCTAGAAGAGCCAGTCTACCCAGAAGGTAGAACCGTGGTTGTCAGGGCTGGGGGCGACGGGAGGACTGGGAGCTCAGTGAGTGGTCGAGTTCTGAGACAGGCAGTGGGGAAGGCTGCGGTGTGTGAATGTCCCTGGCGCCACTGCACAGCGTGCCGGGCGGAGGGACACACTATGTGACGGGCAGTTTGCCGCTATAAAAATAGATCAAAGGAGCATCTTGTGCAGTGTGCTACGTTTTGTGTAAGAAAAGAGGAAATAGGAGGATAAGCATATGTCTGCGAAAGCAGTGCCATCATTATATATAGGGACGGGTGTCTTGGTCAGGTGTCTCCAGCGAGTGGACGTGTAAGAGCAGCCGTTTAATGGGATTCTGCCCGTGCCCTGGGCTGTTCCCACCACTGCCGTTCCTGGCTCTGTGGCTTGCAGATGGCTGAGACTCCTCAGTCCCCGGCGTGGCATGAGCAGCGACATAGGAGCCGCGAGCCACCCCTCCCCCCAGCATCTCCTCTCTCTGTGTCCATGGCTGCACATCCTTCTGCCATCTCGCACACCTGCCTCCTTTTTGGGATTAAATTTAGGACTTGCCTCTTATAACCGGAGACATCCTCCCCACCTCCAATTCCTTCACTCGGTCACATTTGCAAAGTCCTTGTGCCGCGTCAGGCCATGGTCCCAGGTCCCGTGGGTTGGGGTGAGGACCTCATTGGGGCATCACTGTCAGAGGCCACATACGGGAGAAGGCAGGGGCAGTGTACATGGGGAGGGAGGCTCTGAACCCTGCCCCCATCCTGTTGGGGTCACGCTCAGGTGTAGACGGACGAGGAGAGGACCCACAGGTGTGCTGCACCTGACGAGACTTGTGTTATAAATCATGACACGAATCAGGTCAGTGGGAGGGGCATTTGGCCTAGGGTTAGGATACCCCAGTCCCTTATCATAGTCTCTGAGTTCAAGCCCCAGCTCTGGTTCCCAAGTCCAGCTTCCTGAGGGATGGTTCAGGTTTTTCGCCCTCCCCCCTTCCCTTCTCCCTCCCCCTGCCATCTACATGGAGAACCCGGATTGTCCTCCTGGCTTCAGCCTGACCCTCTCTCAAAGAGAAACAGTGGCTTAAGTAACAAGTGAGAAGTAGGCAATTGTCAATAGTCGATTCGTTCATGAGAATCCCTAACCTGTGCCTCTGTCCAGTCCAGGGGTGGGGTCACGAGACCCTCACTCAGGTCTTCACGGAGCTGCGTCTGCTCCCCAGAGTGCTCCTTTGGGTGGGCTTCCCTCTCCAGCGGACCCCGCCCACAGGAGCTCAGGGAGTCACATGTACCCAGCTCCCATCCCTGCAGGGGCCCTGTCCTCCCCATAAGGGTCCTCAAGGGAAGTGCCCAGCCCTGACCTGGCCATGCTGCCCGTGGACGGGACACACGGATGGCCCAGGCCTGCCACATGCCGGGCTTGACCGTCACCCACGACCCACAGACACCACAAGGAGGGACTCTCTGAGGGTCAGCGTTAGCCCAAAACTAAACAAGGGAAGCCGGAAACAGCAGAGGGAAACGTGGGGACGAGGCCCTCCCTTCCCAAGGCTCCTTTCTCTCAAGTTTTCAGTTATTTTTTGTTAGGACACAGAGTTCCCATATACTCTCCAGATACCGCAACTGCCATGGCTGGGAAAGAGCCAAAGCCTCCCATAGGGGTGGCAGGAAACCAAGGACTTGAGACATCATGGCTGCCTCCCGGGGTCTGCATCGGCAGGGGGGTGGAGCCAGGAGGTGGAATTCATGTATCCCAGCCGCTGGGCTGCCTACCCACACCCCAGCGGGTTCACTGGCACCAGTTCTAACTCCCACTGGTAATTCTGTCCCTCTGGCTTTGCCCTGAGTGGGGTGAGGGGTCCTGGGCACGTGGGGCCGCCCTGCACCTGCGCCCCTCTGCAGTGCTGAGATTACAGAGCAAGGGCCCCCACTCCCTGTACTCGGCCACCTCTGTTGGAAGGCTTTCAGTGGGAGTTTAAAAGAAATTTACCCCTCGGTGTTTTTCTTCCAGCCGAGCCACAAAGCCTGCTGACGACTCTGTAATTGAAATAGTGCTTTCGGTATTCAGACAGACCTGGGAGTGCGTTAAGTCGCCAGGCTGCTCCAGTTCTGTGCTCATCTGTCGTTCCTGATACAGCTATCATCAGGCGGGTCCATAAACACTGGTTTGACATCTTCAAAGTTTGACAGCGTGAGCCAGGATATCTTATTCTAACATAAGCAGTTTCATACTTACGTCGATCATGTAAATGCAGAAATATTTCTTCTCTCAAGTTTTGTTTACTGAGTTAGCAGCAGGACCCTAGAAAACATTTGCTAATAAAAAATGATGATGGCTTTGGTGAGAATGTGGATAATGGTTAGCTCAACTGCGGTGTATCCACTAAAGGAGATGTTCTTCAGGAGAGAAAATCAAAGATTTATGAAGGCTTATCTAGAAAACATTTGAGGTGTATTTTGTACTGAAAATGAATAGGGTAAAATGCGTGTGTGTGCAATAGTTAATGTGCTTCCAGGGCTCAAAGTTCAACACGTACAGAAAGATACGCAGTGGAAGTCCAGGCTTTGACTACTTAGTTACCTTCTCCTAGAGTGTTTCCGATTTTTGTGTGCATGAACACTATACTCATTTAAACAAGTAGCATGTTTACATGTGTGTGCACATACATGTGTGTGGATACATCACTTCTACATGCATATAGTACTAAGGTGTCCTGGAACACGAAAGCATGTGTACCTGCATGTATGTACAAGGGTACTTTGAAAAGTTTGTGGAAACTAGAATTAAAAAGTATTTTTTTTTGAAATTTGCATGTAATGTGCAATTTCCACACATTTTTGAAGTCCTGTCGCCCGTGTGAGTGCTGTAAACCTCTTCGGTGACAGAAGACTGGGCAGGGCATGTTCCCGTCTGGGCGAGAAGATCTGGTTGTCCCGAGAGGCTGGGGCAGGGTCTGTGCAGAGGATCGTGTAGGAGCGCAGTCACAGGCGGGGACTGTGCCGAGGAGACCGGAAACTCTCGCCTGAGGGGAGACAAAGCGCTTTCAGCTCTTGGTGTTGTCCTTCTTGACCTAGTGGAGTTCCTGTTACGTGCATGTGTGTCAGCTGCACAGAAAAACGTATTTTAAAGGGGTTTGATATGCATGGAGGCTCTTCTGTTGATGCAGCAACAGTCTCTCACTCGCCTCATTTGTTTTAAAAAATATTTATTTACCTGAAAGACAGAGAGAAGAAGAGAGCTCTTCCATCTGCTGGTTCTCTCCCCAGATGGCCGCGAGCCCCAGCTGAAAAGAAGAGAGGTCTTAGAGATCTTCCATCTGCTGGTTCACACTCCAAATGGCTGCGAGCCCCAGCTGAAGCCAGGAGCCCGGAGCTTCTTCCAGGTCTCCCATGTGGGTGCAGGGCCCAAGAACTTGGGCCATTTTCTACTGCTTTCCCAGGCCACAGCAGAGAGCTGGAATGGAAGTGGAGCAGCTAGGACTCGAACTGGCACTCACACAGGACGCTGGCACTGTAGATGGAAGCTTAACCTACTGTGCCCCCCTCTTTTTTAAGGAAAACAGTTTTGAGGCCAGCACGTGGTGCAGGGAGGTGAGCTGTCACCTGCAGTGCCGGCGTCCTGTGAGCGCTGGTCTGAGTCCGGGCTGCTTCATTTCCCTTCAACTCCCTGCTAATGTGCCCGACAAGGTGGTGGAAGGCGCCCAAGTGCTTGGCCCCCTGCCACCCTCATGGGGGACCTGGATGGAGTTCTGGGCTCCTGGCTTCAGCTTGGCCCAGCCCTGGCTGTTGTGGCCATGTGGGGAGTGAACCAGCTGATGGAAGATCAAGTCATTCATTCTCTCCCTCTCTCCCTCTCTCCCTCTCTCTCTCTCTCCCTCCCTCTCTCTCTCTCTCCCTCCCTCTCTCCCTCCCTCTCTCCCTCTCTCTCCCTTTTTCCCTCTCCCTCCCTCTCCCTCCTTCTCCCTCCTTCTCCCTCTCTCTCCCTTTTTCCCTCTCCCTCCCTCTCTCTCCTTCTCCCTCTCTCTCCCTCTCCCTCCCTCTCCCTCCTTCTCCCTCTCTCTCTCTCTCCCTCCCTCTCTCTCCCTTTTTCCCTCTCCCTCCCTCTCCCTCCTTCTCCCTCTCTCTCCCTCTCTCCCTCTCTCTCCCTTTCTCTCTTCCTCTCTCCCCACTCCCATCTCTATAACTCTGCCTTTCAAATAAATTAACCTTTTTAAAAAACTTTTTTTAGCTGAAAGATGGGGAGAGAGAGAGGGAGACAGATTGTTTGTCCTTCCGTCTGCTGGTTCACTCCCCCAGTGCCTGCAAGGACCGGGACTGGGCCCGGCCGAAGCCAGGAGCTCAGAACTCCGGGCTCCCCCGGGTGCGTGGCAGGGCTCCAGGCAGTTGCTGCGTCATCTCCTGCCTCCCCTCTCCCCGCTTCCGCAGTGTGCATTCGCAGGAGAACCGGTCAGAAGCAGAATGGAGGCTTGGCCTAGGCTCTCCCATGCGGCTCGCAAGTGTCCCCAGCAGCATCCTACCCACTGCACGGAAAGCCCACTCCCCTTTCTCTCTTCCTGAGTCTCCTGTGCGTTGACCTAGAAGGCAGCAGAACAGAGGCAGTGCCCGCTCCCGGCAAGCCCTTCGCTGACCACGGCCTCTACCTTGCTCCAGGAGAAGTCAGCTGCTGGGCGAGAGATCCCACTAACACGGAGACCACCGTGCTGTGAGGAAGCCCAAGGAGGCCAGGTGGGGAGGCACCTAGAGGGCAGCCCAGGAGCAGGCGGCAGGGAGAACGAGACCCCAGACAGACGCAGCTGAGGTCCCTCGTCGGGACCCCCAGGTGACCTTCAGCCCTCTCCTCAGTGTGAATTCCTCACTGAAAAAAATCAAGGGGTCATGTACTCAACTCGGGGTGGTTGAGGACAAGAGAAACGGAACCCAGCACACAGCAAGGAACCATGAAGAGACCAGGAGAAACCAAACCAAGCATGGCTGTCGCGTGGTGGCCGGGGGGACTGTGGGTGTGATGGAGGGGGTTTCCGATGCAGTCAGCCCAGGGAGGAGTGGTCCAGGCTTAGAATTCGCTGGGGGACCCTTGAAGGAGGCGCTGACCGGGACCCTAAGAGGACAGGTTATTATTCTGCAGGCGCTGGGTGGCCGTGGAGGTCCTCCGTGACACCGAGCCCCACGAGCTCTAACACAGCGTGCCCGAGCCTCCGATTCCCCTGCCCTGGGGCCCTCCTGGTCCTGAGACCACCTCGGCGTGGAGAGCATCCAGTGAGAGCGGTCGGTGCTGACCCAGCAAGGTTCTAGATTCTGCACCAAGTGGGAAATTCACATCACTCAGCGCCTGGCGTTCTGGTGAAGCCAACAGGCAGGAGGGAAGACAGTGGGCAGAGCGATCTCTGGGCTGAAATCTCGGCTCTGTGTGCTCGCTGTGCGAAGCAGACAGCGCGGCTTGGATTGCTCGTGAGGGTGATGGTGCTCCCAGGACAGGATGCTCTGAAAGGCACAGAAGCTAACGCACACGTTGCATCAAGCAGTGCCTGCAGGTGCCGCGTCTTTCGGAGCCCCTGGCTGTGCTGAGTGCCCAGTGCCCCGAGCTCTCTGTAGCACTGGCCTTTGTTGTCCAAGGTGGTTCTGTGTCGCTTAGTCCTGTAAAACAAATTCCTCAAAGAGGGAGAGTCTGTCCCATTGACACCCGAATGTCAGGGCTTTGAAGAGTTCCTGTTGCATAGCACCAACTAAAATCCACGTCCTGAATGAGAGAATTAGCAACCGGCAGTTTTAAAACCCGTGTTATCTGTGGCAGCGCTGGTAAATGGCCCAACCAAGGAGCTGTTATTTTTAATTTAAGGTGTGTGGAATGCCAGGCTCTGGCTAGAGCTGTGTGCCCAGTTCTGCCGCTGTCGGCAAGGTTCATAATGATTGGTTAAACCTGCACATCTCCCAGGGCAGCCATCGCTGGTCACCCCTCACCCCTCACCCCGGAGCTCGGTTCCCCCGGGGGCGTGGACTCACGCCTTTCTGAAGACGTGCAGGCCCCTCCCGAGACTGGACCTTTGCTTCTCTCACCTCCGTCGCGGGCTGTGGCACGGAAGTCCTGCTGCGGGCACCTGTCGCTTGCACAGTTCTCGTGCTTGTGCTAGGGACAGAGCTCGGGAAAGTCATGGGTGTGAGGCATTCTTCATTGAAGCAATGAGGGCCACTGGCTACAGCAGGGAAATCCTGCAATCTGATTGGCTAAAACCAGCAACGGTCTTACTGCTCCTCCAAGTCCGATGTGGTTTGGGTAGCTGACTTCCATCTTGAAGCCAGCAGAGGAGACTTGGTCCACCCATGCTTGGAGTCCCCGGGGGCGAGATAGCCATAGGGACTGCACTCAACACCAGGGGGTGCTGGGAAACAGGAACCCCTGGCTACAGGTGGGGCAGCAGGGGTCTTTGTGGCTCCTCACCAAGTACTTCACACACTTTGAAAAGCCATCCCAGCCGGCGCCGTGGCTTAACAGGCTAATCCTATGCTTTGCAGCACCGGCACACCGGGTTCTAGTCCTGGTTGGGGCGCCGGATTCTATCCGGGTTGCCCCTCTTCCAGTCCAGCTCTCTGCTATGGCCTGGGAAAGCAGTAGAAGATGGCCCAAGTCCTTGGGCCCTGCACCCCATGGGAGACCTGGAGAAGCACCTGGCTCCTGGCTTCGGATCAGCGCGATGCGCCGGCCGCAGCGGCCATTGGAGGGTGAACCAATGGCAAAAAAGGAAGATCTTTCTCTCTGTCTCTCTCTCTCACTGTCCACTCTGCCTGTCAAAAAAAAAAAAAAAAAAAAAGCCATCCCAACAGCTGGATAGGGATAGGGACAAGTTTCTGTCTGAAAAGAGAATCTTTTCCTTATACTTCTACAGGAAGTTTTGTATTAATTATTTTTTTTTCTTTCCAGAGAAACCCTTCATTTAATGAATACAAACTTCATGTATGCCTTAGTACAACTTTAGGAATATAGTGATTCCTCCCACCCCTCCTCCCTCCCTCTCCCATTCCCAGTCTTATTTCATAATATGATCTATTTTCAATTAACATTATGCACAGTTATTTCAAACATAGTAAAAAACATTTGAAAATGTCTTCCGAGAAAATAGATTTAGACAAGGGAACTGGTTGTCAAGTCTACTTCCTGAACCCATTCTTCCAATTATGGTCCTCCTCTGTCTTTTCTTCCTTGCTCTATTTGGACAAGTTTAAGGCAGATTTCTCACTTTTTAATAAAATGTTATTTTTCGAGCAGTTTTATATTTACAGAAAATTGAGCATATGGCATAGTCTACTCTGAGTTTATTGATGACATCTTACATTAGTATGGCACATTTATCACAACTAACAGGCAAATATTGATGCATCATTATCTTTTTTAAAGATTTGTTTATTTGAAAGTCAAGAGTTACAGAGACTGAGAAGGAGAGGCAGAGGGAGAGGTCTTCCATCCACTGGTTCACTTCCCAATTGGCCGCAATGGCCAGAGCTGCGCCGATCCAAAGCCAGGAGCCAGGAGCTTCTTGTGGGTCTCCCACATGGGTGCAGGGGCCCAAGGACTTGGGCCATCTTCTACTGCTTTCCCAGGCCACAGCAGAGAGCTGGATTGGAAGTGGAGCATCTGGGACTCGAACCAGCGCCCATAATGGGATGCCAGCACTACAGGTGGCTCTGAACCTGCTTCACCACAGCGCTGGCCCCGAGGTGGTCGTTCTTTTCGCCCTTCCTTCCTTTTGTGTGCCCGAGGTGACTGAGGCTCATTTTACAACGCATTTCCTAACCTGGTTGTAAAGTCTGACACTTCTCCAAGAGCTCTGGTCCGTCCCATGTGGACACACGGGAACCAGAGATATGGGCGGTGGGCGTGTCTGTTCCCACTCGAGGCACAGCTGTGCGCATCCTCACACACAGGCATCACCTGGAGCATGCCCGAGGTCGCCACTTGTGCACGCACAGACGCTGGCGTCTCTGATTCTACCCCACTGCCGTGGGGGTCCTGCTAGCCTCTCCCCTTGCTGGTCTGTGAGCTTCCAACATGCGAAACCTGGCTCCCTCACCGACAATCCATTTTGTTAATTATTTATTTATGAATACGTGTGGAATGGTTACAAAAGTGTTACCCCCCCCCCAAGGAAACCAATTCTATCAAATAAAACGCAGCCTGTGTGTGCAATACCATTGTAGTTTTGTAGATTCCTGAGTTCCTAAAGTTGCTTAGGTCAACACCTCCACTCCCCATCACCCCAGCTCCACTCGAACCATCTCTGACTGTTAGCGGGCGTACTGGTGTCGGCATTTTTTCCAGAGACATTTAAAGCAGTAGTGACATATTTGTACTATTCTCTCATGTGCTTGCTAGTTGGTGTACTGGTGTTGGTTTTGAAGTGATGGAGATACGCTTGGATTGTTATCTCACGTGCTGTTAATATTTTGTATCATTGGCTTTATTATTTTTAACCCTTTTTGCTGCCTTTTCTGGGTGAATCTGAGTGTTTTATTCCATTTTTCTCTCTCTTTGGCACATCCATGATATCACTTTTAAAACTCTGTGTTGAATCAGACGTGCACCACTAAGCACGACTCGCCTTCGAGCCGCCACCCTGCGTCGTGGGCGGCCCGGGAGCCTCACGCACAGCACTCCCAGCCCTTCTTCCTTAAGACCTGGCTGTCAGACACTAGACTCCTCTAATACAGTGTTAACGTTGTATCATGATGTCTTTCTGTGCAAGTGGCTTCAAGTGTTCCCTTCCAAAGGGTAACTTCACTGGATTCTGGGAGTTTTAACCTCCACTCAGCTCTCAGGCTTGCACGGTTCTGATGAGCCGGCCTTCCTGTCCGCGCCCTCGGTGTGTAAGGGGATGCCCCGGGTGTCTCTGACACCTTCCTCTCTCTGACTTTGCTTGTCTGAAGGCTTACGTGATGTGCCTGGGTGGAGACTGCTTTAATTTATCCCGCGTCATCTTCAAGCTTCCTGGTCCCGTGTTTCCATTTAGTTTGAAATATTCTTGATCATTATTACTTCAAATATCTCCCACTCCGTTTCATCTTTCTTCAGATTTTTTTCTTTTATCCAAACATAAGCTTTTGTTGAAAGACAAACGTGAAGCAGGGAGCAATAGGGCCTGAGACGAATGGGTCCCTGGGTGGAGCTTTGAGACCCTCTGAGTGGCTGAGGTTCCTGAGGTTCCGAGTGCCTCCAGGGTCTCTGATCTTCGCTCCCTGTTGAATGTGGGCTTCCCTGGGCTCCTCTGGGGGAGTCTGCCGTGCGGCTCCTCTGCCTCTCCTTGGAGCCCTGCTGGTGTGTGGGCAGGAGCGTGGGTGTGAGACTTCCCACTCCTGTGAGTAAAGCTCCATCTCTTACAGGATGAGCGTCCCCGGGCTGTGACGTTCATATCCCCTCTAGGCGAGGCGGGAAGCCACGGTAGGATGGACTAGAGGTTCCCGGCACGACTTCGCCCCTGGAGAGGAGGCTCTGCTAGGTCGGTGGCTCCTTCTGCCTAGGGGCTGCCCCTAAGGGCTCCTTCTGGGACCTTCATGGCAAGAACCCGGTGGCGTTCATGGAAGTGAAGGGAAAGGCCCCGGACTCCCAGAAATTTCTCTCTCGGGCCTCCAGCCGTTTGTAAAGCCGCCTCTGCAGATGGATCACAGCTTGTTTCACCTGCAGCTCCTCCAGTTTCCAGGTCTGGGTGCCCCCTGGAACGTGGATCTGTCCTCACACACAGTGGCAGCTGTGCTGAGTGACCACAGTCCCTGGGGGTTCCAGGAGGTGCCCCTCGTTCTCAGACCCCCCTGTCCACACTCCATCCACGCTGGCGCTGAAACAGGAAGTCCTTGTGTGCCACTCAGATCTCGGGGAGTCCGTTTGCTGGACAAGGAAGCGGGGAGGAAGCGGCTCTGTGTTGCTTATGCCGGGTCTCTAAGTGTCTCCACGCTCTTTGCTCAGTGCCCACCACACGGTGGAGACGGCAACGCCATCCTCATCTGACCCCAAAAGCAATGGGCGGCTTCGTGGTCACCAGGCCAGCCGCGCGTAGGCTTTCATGCAAGGACACGGCAAAAAGTGTGTGGACAGTGGAATGGAAGGACGTTTATTTGGGTACAAACTGTCTGAAAGCGATGGACTGTTGTTCACAATACGCATTTTCTGTAAGCTGGTTGACAGCCCCGCATCCGCACAGGCTGCAAAGCCGCCTTCCGCCAACATCAATGATGTTTCTTTTTCATTTTCCACGCACTTGGAGGTGCCCTCGTATTTCACGAGGCAGGAGCTGAAATGCCTGATTGATTTGGTTACGTTCTAGTCCGTGACACATTCTCTGCCACAGAGGGACCCTTAACTGGCAAAGTAAACCAACAAATCACGGAGCGCGAGAGGCCCTCGGCCTTGAACGTCCTGGCTGGGCTCTGTCGGCGTCGGCAGCCACCTTCCCGCCAGAGTGGTCGCTCGCCTCTCCTCTTCCTTCCCAAGTCACAGTCACAGCAGACAGAGGAACACTGGGCCAGGTGGCTCTTAAGACGGGCGCGAGGTGACAGAAAGAACCTGTGTTCGCTACTCAGCAGGAGGCAGACAGGTAGCCGACGTGCCTCGCCGCCTTCCTCTGTCCGTATCCAGAGTGGCCTCACCAAGGTCTCCTTGCTCTCTTGTTCCTGGTTGGTTTTGACTGATGTGGATCATAGGCAAGGAAGGTGAGACTGGAGGTGGAGTTTCCCGGCTTCCTCCACACAGGGCCCCGGAGGAGGGGCCTCGCCTCTTGGTCAGAGAACCCTGGGTGCTGCCCAGGCCCAGGGGTGGAAACGGAGGTCTGTCTGGGTCAGAGCCCAGAAACTCCCCCTACATCCATTCACCCTGGGTGCACTTTGCAAATCATCCCACGGTTATTGTTTCCTGGGGACGAAGAAAACGCCTTACTGACGTAGCAGCCACCAGTCCACTCCGGGCTGTGATAGTAGCAAACCCAGTCATTGGCCTCCGGCGAGGGCCCCTCGAGTCGTGCTCCAGAGCCCTGGCTCCCCCCATGCCTGCCCCCGCCCTGGAAACACAGCCGTGGGCTGTGAGGAGGGCGGAGTCTCTTCCGCAGGCAGCTCCTTGATTCAAAGGAACGTGGATATGTCACTCATAGCTCTGGTTCCAAAGCCAACAGGGGCTGTTCTGGCGACAGGTCCCCCGAGGGCGATGGCTCCCATCACACAGCCGACAGCAGGAAATCCTCCAGCCTGGGGTGACTCAGCTGCTCAGCACCCTGCCCGCCCAAGTCTCTGCTGTTCTCCAGGGAAGCCTCTGTCTTGGGCAGGTGAGACGACTGTGGCCAGCGCTCTGAGCTGTGAGTTCATCTGAACACAGCTCAGAAACTGTGAGGTCGTTCCACTGCTCGGGTTGGAGCAGCCCGGGGCATGTTGATGCTTGGAACAAAAGCTGCCTGCCGGGGGATGCTGTGGGTTCTCACAGGCTGGAGGCCAGTGGTGAGGTCAGCTTTCCTTAGCAGAAGGAAAAGGAAAGGACCTCGCATCGACCCAGCGTGCTCCCAGGAACAGGGTGAGGACTGTGTGCACCTCGCTGCTCCAGCTCCCGGACAACCCCAGACCCATCATTCATGGCCCTGCATTCAGCCAGGTGCCAACTCATCTCCACTCTGAAATTGGATGAAGAGGGGCCAAGGCCTTTCATCAAACAGGAGGAAAAGCTGTGCCCAGCGAGGGAGCTGGAGACGGCCTCATTTCCAGGTTAACCCATTGGAAAGATGTTGGACACGGCTTCAGCCTGCAGTGAGTTATGCCCAGAGCCAGCGACCCACGCCCCAGGATTCAGCCACTGCAAATCCATCACTGTGACAGAGCCCCCAAATTATGCATCCCCCACGCCCTCAAGGACTAGTTCACATTTTTCTGTTTGAAAAGGAGATACAGCGGCATCCGTATATAAGTGCAATTCCTTGTAACTAACACGGATGTGTAGCAGTGTTAGAACCAACTTCACCATCATCAGGCTTCGTTCATGTCCTGTTCACGCTCATGGCTCAAATAGTTACATGCTTCAGGCTTAGCGTGATTTATTTCTATTTACTTTTCATTTCCTCATACAGTATTTCAACGTGTGCCAGCCATTGTTATAAATGGTTGGTGTTAAATTATGTGCGGGTGTTATATTGCTACTTAATGCCTGCATTTGATGTGGTTATTAAAAGGGTGACAATATAAATCACCGGAGTGAGACAAACAAGAATTTATAGCCCGCTTCAAACTCTTGAGGCTGAAAATATTTTACAGCTACTGAAGGCGCAGGCATGAAGCGATTCAAACATTTAGCTGCTGAGTAATTGGGGCTCGGGATAGATCAAGCTGGGTACTGGGTTTCCTAGGAGAGTCAACGCGGAACCCTGGCCCAGGCCGTTGACTTTTAATTGTCGAGCTGTCAGAAGGCTGAGCTGTGGACAGTGGCTCCGTCCACGTGGCTCAGCACCTGTCTTTAATAGACAGGCTGCCTCCATGGTTCCCATGTGGACAGGAGCAGCCGCCACCTTACGGAATGAGGTCCCCTTTACTGATAAGCCCCCTGTGTGCTGCCCGAAGCAGTGACATCTCTGTCTCCATGGTAACCAGTGCTCTCAAAGAAGAAGAAAAGAGTCAAGAAAGGGTGGATCACCAATACCATAGATAAAATGTGTGCCTAGAATTACAGGAGATACCCGAAGATTGTATTTTTCCTTGCTCTTATCTGACAAGGCATGTAAATCGCTTGCTGCTGTATTCAACCATATACTGGAAATAAAATACAAGACTGTGGTGTAGCAGGTGAAAACCACTGCCTTCGATGCCAGCTTCATATGGGTGCCGGTTGGAGTCCCGGCTGCTCCACTTCCCATCCAGATCCCTGCTAATGCAGCCGGGGAGGCACCAGAGGGTGGCCCAAGTGCTTGGGTCCCTGCCACCCATGTGGGAAACCCAGATGGAGTTCTTGGCTCCTGGCTTCAGCCTGGCTATTCTGGCCATTTGGGGAGGGAATCAGCAGATGTGAGACCTCTCTCTCTGTTTCTCCCTCTCTTTTTCTGTAACTCTGCCTTTCAAATAAATAAATCTAAAAAAAAAAAAAACAAAAAAAAAACAAAAACAAAACAAAAAAAAAAAAACACAAGACAGCGCCTGTGAGCTCACACACTTTCATGTGATTGACGGGTGGCAATGTGACTTCAGAAACTTCTTTGTACCACGTCCTGCTGAGCGAAAGGTGTCTCCTCCCATCAGCACCTCAAGGCAGCTGTCACAACAGAGGGGGGAAAGACGGGATGGATTGACCAGCTCTGTGGGTCAAGGTCATTGAGTTCATGCCCACTGCCAGCAAAGCCTTGGTCCACTTCCTCTACCCCTGCCCCACTTCTCCATTTCTCCTCCTGTTCTCAGTTTCTTGTTTTAACTGTTTAGATTTTAATTGACACACCACAGTTATAAATATTTATGGGATACAATGCGCTGTCCCCAGGTACGCTACTTTGTCATGAGTATATTGGTGTGATTTATACACCAACTGCCTCAGGCTTTTGTTTTGTTGTTGAGAGAACATTCCAAGTCCTCTCTTCTAGCTATTTTTGAAATATACATTATTGTTAAGGAGTTTCTTGAAAAATTGTCTTTTGCCCCAGCCTCTTGTTTTCCATGTCTTATTTTCTTTGTTCACGATTCTCGACTGCGGATGCACAAAGAAACCATCTGTCCAGACAGGAGCACCAGGGGATGGGAGAGAATGCTGGAAACTTGGCCAGGTGCGGCGTGTTTATCTGGGCGTAGCAGAGAGTTTGGAAACCTTCGTGGAGTTGGGAAGTGTGTGTGGTCACAGACAGACGGGTGGGTGGCTACAAGAGGTTCCTCCCGTAGGAATGAGGGATTTCCAGTGAGATGAGTCCTGTTTCCTAGAGGGTCATGGGCAGCACCCATCTGAGGGGGCACAGGTCTTCCTAGAAGGGGCTGGTTTGCTCCCTGCAGGGTCTCGGGTCCCAGCCCCCCTCCGGTTAAGAACTTAGTGATCCTTGGTTGGTGTGAAGATTAAGCTCTTTTCCTTGGTCACCACCACTAAATTAAGAACTACTTGGTTAAGAACCAAAAAGGCTAATTTAAAATTTAACTTTAAAACATTTACAATAATCCAATAAGTGAACTTGGGGGCCAAACGTATGAGTATTTAAAATGGGTCTCAGGTTGCAACATCTTCTCTCCAAAAAAACAAAAATAAATCAAAAATTATTCTGGGTCCTTGAAGTATCCTGCTTATGAGGCACCTTAGAATTCCTATTTGGCTGCATCTTGATCAGAGTGAGACGTGGATGTGGGGCGGTCATCAAACAGATCTTGTAGGAATGAAAATGCATCTTGGCTGGCGCTGCAGCTCAATAGGCTAATCCTCCACCTGCGGCGCCGGCACACCGGGTTCTAGTCCCAGTCGGGGCACCAGATTTTGTCCCAGTTGCTCCTCTTCCAGGCCAGCTCTCTGCTGTGGCCCGGGAAGGCAGTGGAGGATGGCCCAAGTCCTTGGGCCCTGCACCCACATGGGAGACCAGGAGAAGCACCTGGCTCCTGGCTTCTGATCGGCACAGCGCACCAGCCGTAGCGCGCTGGCCATAGTGGCCACAGTGGCCACTTGGGGGGTGAACCAACGGAAAAAAGAAGACCTTTCTCTCTGTCTCTCTGTCTCTCTCTCTCTCTCTCTCTCTCTCACTATCTAACTCTGCCTGTCAAAAAATAAAAAAACGCATCTTCACGTTTTAATGGCCAGAGTCAAGGCAGAATGCTTTGGGAATAGAATTCTTAAAACAACACAACAAGAACACTTCCTGGGTGCTCATCTGCAGAGCCGAGGGCCAGGCAGAACAGCACCAGCCAGTGGAGTCTCCGCTCTCATCGCTTCCCGTCAGAGATGAGCTCCCCTGCCAGGGTCTGGCCTCGCGCCCCGGCCTTGCGACTGAACCTGCCGTGGAGCCCTGGGACAGGGTCAGTCTCTCTCCCTGTCAGCTTCCTGATCTGTGGATGGGGACTGACAAACCCATTTGCAGTTGACTTAATTACCAGGGGAAAACAGCCAACTTCATGCACAACGCTCACATGACAAAGGTTCCACGGTTGCTGCCCACTGTGGATCCCCGGTGCTCGCACTGCCATTTGAGAGTTTTGAGAAGGCGGCTGGCTGTTACCTGTTGCGCCCTCCTGCGGTAGCTCCAGGACCCGCCCCTCGGGATGCCCCATCGGTACCCAGCCCCATCGGTACCCACCTGGTCGTGTACTGTGGAAACTCATTCAGATGGAATGGCTCGATGTGGATGGCCTTGTGTTTTGCTTTTCCTGCATTTTTTATACTGGGGCTCATGCACGCATCGTCTGTGTGGTGCTGTTCACTTCAGTTGTCTCTCTGCTCTCTGCTGCAATATTCCGTTTTATGAACACATGGTGAGGTTCATTCCTTCTCTCACGTGTGGGCATTTTGGCCATTTCCAGATGTTGCTATTAGGAAGACCAAGCCTTTGGGAGCAGAAATGTCTCCTGCGGATCTGTGTGGGAGGGAAACGCCTTGGCCATGGGGTAGGTGTGGGAGTTGCTTCAGCAAATGACACCGTGCAAGTCCCTGGGGAGCCAAGCAGCTGTGTCTCCACGCGAATCTTCCTTCCTGGAGCAGTGCCGCTGCCCAAAGCATTTTCCTGACTTTAACGCTGTCGTGTATTTACGTACACATGGATCTCATTTTATTTGAAAGACAAGGAAGATAAGAGAGAGATTGCACATTTCAATTTTTTTAAAGATTTATGTATTTGAAAGGCAGAATTAGAGAGGCGAAGAGAGAGAGATCTGATTTGATCTGAAGCCAGGAGCTTTTTCTGGGTATCTCACACGGGTGCAGGGGCCCAAGGACCTGGACTGTCTTCTACTGCTTTCCCAGGCCACAGCAGAGAGCTGAATCAGAAGTAGAGCAGCCAGGATTCATACCCATATGGGATGCTGGCACTGCAGGCGGTGGCTTTACCCACTACGCCACAGCGTCGGTCCCCACTCCAATCTTGTGGCCCAGTCCCCAAAGCCCCCAGCAGCTGGGCTGAGCTGGAGCTTGGGGCAGAGCCGGGATTCCGCCCGGACACTGATATGGGAAGCAGTGTTGCTTGTCTTGGTTTTATATTCCCGGCTGTCAGAGAAGCCAAGGCTACTGACTGGACAAGCAAGGCCAAAGGCAGCGAACACCAGCTCGTCCATCCCTCAGTCTGTCTCTGAGCTCCCTGCTCACCACAGATCGGTCTGCTCTGCTCTGAGCTCCCTGCATCTCGGCATCCCCTGCCATCAATTTCTTTGCTTCAGAGAGGGAAGCCTGTTGCAGGGAGGGAGGAACCGTGGACAGGAACGGAAAGGCAACCTGTTTCTGCCTTGGGCTGTGTCAGTCTCACCCGTGAGCCCCCGTCAGACAGCCACGCCGAGTTTTACAGGTTTGCTGCTTTGCCCCCAAGAGCTCCTGGGGACTGCGATTTCAGAGCGTGGAGTCGCGCGCGTTGCAGCTCCAACTTCCTCCGGCACAGCAGCCGCCTCCTCTGTACAGCAGGCTCGGTCCTGCCAGCGCAGGTCCTCCCCGGGCCTGAGGCACGGCTCCCGTTGGTCCTGCAACATCCCAAGTTAGCCCTGCGGAGTCTGCTCGGGAGATCGGCAGCAGTGCGGGAATGGCCCTGGGAAGGGAGCCCTTCTAACAGGAAGGGGCAACCTGGTCCTCTGGCAGTGCACACGGCTCTGTTTCTGAACCATAAAACAGAAAAGCAAACCATTGCTGTGGTTTACAGAAGTGTGACAGGTGCCAGCACACGTGGGACAGGACACAGGCATGCCGGGGTCCCGCTGTCACCTGTCGTCATCTTGTCCCTTCGCAGGTGCAGCCTGCGCACCGTGCCGTGCGTGGGGCTGAGTGACTGCGCGTGCAATCGCCATTCCCAGGCAGCCGGCGGTGGAGATGCAGACACGCCCTGTGGTGCTGCCCCACAGTGGAGACGGCGCAGACGGTTCTGGAGGGGCAGCTTAGGAACGGGGCGGGTGATGACTGGCGGTGGCTTTTCTGAGGTCCGTGCCCTGGACACGAGAATTGGCAAAAGCTACGCCACAGGCTTCACCTGGTTTTGTACTTGCTTTTCCTAACCCTGAGGAATGTTAGGTAAGATACTTCAACCATGAGCAAACGGTGGAATGAAATAAAATAGACACACGCTGTCCCCTGTGACCTCTGCCTGTCCCCTGTAATCTATGTCCCCTCTGACCTGAGCCTGTCCCCTATAATCTATGCCTTCCCCGTGACCTCTGCCTGTCCCCCGTGACCTGCACCTGTCCCCAATGACCTATCCCCTGTGACCTGCGCCTGTCCCCTGTGACCTCTGCCTGTCCCCTGTAATCTATGCCTTCCCCTCTGCCTGTCCCCTGACCTGTGCCTGTCCCCAATGACCTATCCTCTGTGACCTGCGCCTGTCCCCTGTGACCTGTCCCCCGTGACCTGAACCTGTCCCCAATGACCTGTCCCCAGTGACCTGCACCTGTCCCCTGTGACCTGTTCCCTGTGACCTCTGCCTGTCCCCTGTGACCTGCTCCTGTCCCCTGTGACCTCTGCCTATCCCCTGTAATCTATGTCCCCCGTGACCTGCGCCTGTCCCCTGACCTGTGCCTGTCCTCAATGACCTATCCCCTGTGACCTGCGCCTGTCCCCTGTGACCTGTTCCTCATGACCTGCGCCTGTCCCCTGACCTGCACCTGTCCCCTCATTTCCTGAGTGGTGACGGCAGAACACGAGTCCGTCAGGCTCCGAGTGCGTGCTGAAGCTGCATTTGTGCCAGCAGAGCGAGGCGGGAACAGGTGCAGGAGACAGGAAGGGGAGGGTGCTCCAAAGTCCGTGTGCTGGGGGGCCACCCCGGTTCGGCTTGGTGCAGGTTCTTGTCGCCGTGTGGGAGCAGATTCACAGAGGGATAGAGGTAAAGATGAACGGGAGTAAGACTGACGTAAAGCAAAAGGACTCAAAGAGTAAGCGTAGGCAGGCTCAGAATGAGATACGGTCGGTAAGGTTTGGGTCTTCTTATCTTGCCTGGAGGCGTGGGCTTTGTTGAAGTCAGAGGGGAAGGCATTTGGGGCAGACTTGGCCACTGCCCGTTCTGTGCCCTTTTTTGGATATCTCAGAAGTGTCATGGTGTGAGGTGCATTATGGGAGTGAGAGTGTCAGCCATGGTAGTTTTATGATGGCCTAAGTGTCATTGTGGGGTCACTGCGGCAGCTACATCAGATATCTCAAGCTGGTGCTGGTTCTGTGTTTGCAACACTGTGGCAGTTACAGGTTCCACTCCACGGAGGAGGGGGTAGTTGGCAGTGCATTGGGAGGGGGCCTGGTTGTCACGCAGGGCAGGCTGGGCCAGCAGGAGCTGTGGTGCAGGTTGGCCGGAGTGGTCACATCATGAGTCATGCTGCTTCCCCAGGGCTGCAGGCCGATGCTGTGGAACCCCGCCTCCTCTTGCTCTCACCCCCTGCCTGCCAGTGTCCAGGCCCAGCCAATCTGGGAGAGGTGTTGTGTTTGGGAAACCCACTGTCTGCAGCCTGCAGGTGGGGTTTTCAGAGCAATGCTGCTCCATTTGCCGACCGATTCCGAATGCCCTGGGTTGAGCTTTGTGGATCACCCTGGTTGAGAACAGAGTAAGAAAGAGGCAGGGCTTGGTGGAGAACACGGGCTGTGTCCAGGCCCAGGTGAGGAGCACCATTCTGGGGTCAGACTGGCCTGGGGTCCAAGGCTAACACTGCCCCTTAGGGACCGTGGCATCCAGCAGGCTACGTGGGCACCTGCTGTCCTCAGCTGGTCTTGGCGCATATCTCACGAGGTCAGTGTGACAGTGAGGTTGGGAGGTGAGTGGAAAGTGCTTCCCGAACACCTGGAGCATCAAGATGCCCCAAAGGACGCTCACTTTAGACGGACATTTCTCACTCTACTGGAAAGAAACTGATGGAGAGAGGCTGTGGGTGGGCCTTGCCTGTGTTCTGTGTCATGGCCGGGCCCCTTGGATCCACCAGCACCCCATGGGCTGGAGTTAGAGGTGGAGAAGCAAAGCAGGGATTCCCGGGAAGACCACGGAGAGCCAGAGACGGAAACCTGCTGTGATGGGGCCGAGCGTCCAGGGGGACTCCAGGAGGGCCGCTCATTGCGGCCGCTGCCACTCCGGGATGCCACTGGCAATGGAACCGACTTTGATTTTTAGGTCTTGGGGATCTTGTCCACGATACAGCCCAGACCTTACCTGCGTCTGAAGGTTTAGGTTTGTTTCCCTTTAGCTCTTTTGCCATGAGATGAACGCCAGCCAAGTGTGCGGGGTGGGCCCCTTCGGTTTTCCCAGGATGTATTCCTGCTGCCGTTCTGGTGGCCTCTGGCCAAGCCTTGTAGAGATGACTCGAGGTCGCTGGGTGTCCTCAAATGGAAGTGAAAGTGGAGATAATGTAGACTTGCATGTGGCTGTAACACAATACAGATGTCGCACACACTCCCCCCGCCCGCCCTGTGGCTACAGGACAATGTTACAACCAGAGGTGAGCTTTGGCACCACGCACCCCTTTGTTCCCTGGTTTTACTGTCACTCTTCTGTGCTTGTGTGAGGTTTCGTCACATGGGGAGATTGTTCTGCTTTAATATTATTTTAAATGAGATGAAACTTTTATGTCTGCCCCTCAAAAGAGATCTATTTAAGTCCATACCATTAGAAAACCAACAAATAAAACAAATCAAAACAAGATCATCTTCCATTCTTCACTTTTCATCTTTATTTTTTTCTTTCAAGGCATAGGTTTGAGTCCTCAGCGCTTGAACAAGTATTCTGGATGTGCAATTTCTTTTTTAAGATTCATTTTTATTTATTTGAAAGACTGAGTTACAGAGAGACAGAGATCTTCCACCTGCTGGTTCACTCCCCAAGTGGCCACACAGTTGTGGTGGGCCAGGCCAAAGCCAGGAGCCAGGAGCTTCCACCAGGTCCCCCACATGGGTGCAGGGACCCAAGCACTTGGGCCGTCTTCCGCTGTTTTCCCAGGCACATGAGCAGGAGCTGGGTTGCAGGTGGAGCAGCCAGGACTTGAGCTGGTTCCATATAGGATGCTGGTGCTGCAGGCAGCGGCTTACCCAGCTGCACCATGGCGCCGGCCCCTGGGTGTAGAATTTTCTAGAAAACGTCTGAATGTTATTTTAATAGCACTCTTCTACTCCCCTGCAGCTCTTCCACACTAACAGGGTTGGGAACAACAGGGCGACCATAAAGCAAAGTTTTCTGAGCTAACCTAGCATTCTCCTTCCGAGAGGCATCATTGGTTTTGTAAATTCTTCAATATTTTATTTGTATTATGTGGAAAACAAAGCAAGACAAAAATGAAACCAAAACACACACAGAAAGCTTATAACTATTTGCTGTCTCTCCAGAACTGGCATTTCTATAGCTTTCGGTCTGGCTCAGTAACTTCCCTTTGGGGGAAAAAATATTGCATCTAAACAGAGTATAGCATCGTATCACTTAACGGCCTCCTGCTTTAACCAAAGCTGTGACTTGTGTGTTGGTTCTGTGTTTCCACTTTCTCTCTTCCTCTAAGCGACCCTGCTTCCTAGGAACATTGGCGCCCGATTCCTGTTGTTGTCCCCCCTTCTCTCCTTCCATCCCCACACCCTGCATTTTCATGCATCCGGTTCATGATACAGGGAAGTCACCTGACCCATCCCTAACCAATCAGTGCATCGTGTCTCATGGAGAATGTTTAAAGGACGGGAGTGCCAGCCAATGGGATCTCTTCCCTGGGCTTGGCTCACTTGCATTCTCAGCTGATATGTGAATGGTTTGGAGCTTCAGTGTTCATCTTTTTGTACTTGGGAAACATCCATCCGAGAGTCGCAGAATAAAACACGTAGAAGCCAAAGGTGAAAATCTCGTTATCTGAAAGTGTATTTAGAGGGCCTGGTCCTGGCCTGTGCTTTCAGCAGCGTGAGGCACACATCCGCTGACCTGTGTCCTGGGTGTTTATTTGTGCTCGACCACGTTTGGGCTGGGTCTTGGTCACTTCCACCCAGGAGTCCTGACACACGCGCTCATCACACACCCTGCACCTGCTGTGTTCCCCGCACTCCGGGGCCGCTAACTCTTCTGCATCTCTGTTTTGAAAACACTGCCTCCCACTCACAGATATTTCCCAGTTCTCGGTCTGGGAACATCACCTCTTGCTCTTCCCCTCGCTCCCTGCAAGGGACAATGACCCCCATTAGAGTTCCGAATCTTGGACTTCCAACCATGCGTGGGCTGGGCACGGTCTCTGCTGTGCTGGCACAGGCTTGACTGCTGCTGAAGTAGACGACGTGCACAGTGTGTGTGTGCAACAGGTGTGTGTGTGCGACAGGAGGCCCGGCACCGTTCTCATGCAATTGATGCGCACGGTGTGTGTGACAGGAGGCCCGGCGCCGTCCTCCATGGACTTGACGCACACGGTGTGTGTGTGACAGGAGGCCCGGCACCGTCCTCCATGGACTTGACGCACATGGTGTGCGTGTGACAGGAGGCCCGGCGCCGTCCTCCATGGACTTGACGTGCACGGTGAGTGTGCGACAGGAGGCCCAGCACCGTCCTCCATGGACTTGACGCACACGGTGTATGTGACAGGAGGCCCGGCACCGTCCTCCATGGACTTGACGCGCACGGTGTATGTGACAGGAGGCCCGGCACCATCCTCCATGGACTTGACGCACATGGTGTGCGTGTGACAGGAGGCCCGGCGCCGTCCTCCATGGACTTGACGTGCACGGTGAGTGTGCGACAGGAGGCCCAGCACCGTCCTCCATGGACTTGACGCACACGGTGTGTGCGACAGGAGGCCCGGCGCCGTCCTCCGTGGACTTGACACGCACGGTGTGTGTGCGACAGGAGGCCCGGCACCGTCCTCCATGGACTTGACGCACACAGTGTGTGTGCGACAGGAGGCCCGGCGCCGTCCTCCGTGGACTTGACACGCACGGTGTGTGTGCGACAGGAGGCCCGGCACCGTCCTCCATGGACTTGACGCACACAGTGTGTGTGCGACAGGAGGCCCGGCGCCATCCTCCGTGGACTTGACACGCACGGTGTGTGTGCGACAGGAGGCCCGGCGCCGTCCTCCATGGACTTGACGCACACAGTGTGTGTGCGACAGGAGGCCCGGCGCCGTCCTCCGTGGACTTGACACGCACGGTGTGTGTGCGACAGGAGGCCCGGCACCGTCCTCCATGGACTTGACGCACACGGTGTGCGTGCGACAGGAGGCCCGGCACCGTCATCCATGGACTTGACGCACACAGTGTATGTGACAGGAGGCCTGGCACCGTCCTCCATGGACTTGACGTGCACGGTGAGTGTGCGACAGGAGGCCCAGCACCGTCCTCCATGGACTTGACGCGCACGGTGTGTGTGTGACAGGAGGCCCGGCGCCGTCCTCCATGGACTTGACGTGTACGTGTGTGTGTGACAGGAGGCCCGGCGCCGTCCTCCATGGACTTGACGCGCACGGTGTGTGTGTACAACAGGTGTGTGTGTGTGACAGGAGGCCCGGCACCGTCCTCCATGGACTTGACGCGCACGGTGTGTGTGTACAACAGGTGTGTGTGTGTGACAGGAGGCCCGGCGCCGTCCTCCATGGACTTGACGCGCACGGTGTCTGTGCGACAGGAGGCCCGGCGCCGTCATCCATGGACTTGACGTGCACGGTGTGCGTGCGACAGGAGGCCCGGCGCCGTCCTCCATGGACTTGACGTGCACGGTGTGTGTGCGACAGGAGGCCCGGCGCCGTCCTCCATGGACTTGACGCACACAGTGTGTGTGCGACAGGAGGCCCGGTGCCGTCCTCCGTGGACTTGACACGCACGGTGTCTGTGCGACAGGAGGCCCGGCACCGTCATCCATGGACTTGACGTGCACGGTGTGTGTGCGACAGGAGGCCCGGCACCGTCCTCCATGGACTTTGAGTCATGTCAGGTGTTTGGGAGGAAGTCGTGATATTTTTTCTAGGAAACTCAGGTTCCTGGCCTCCTTTCTTGTCTGGATCTTCGTCAGGAGCTGAGCTCAGCGTTCTGCCCCAGGCTCATTCTGTCCCATTGCTTTGAGGAACAGCATCAGGAAACAGCAAGAAAAGAAAAAGGATAAAGTCCTACCTTTTATTCTCCGTCGGCCTTGATGCACTGCAGTGTTGAGGCGCGTTTGCTCTTTACTTTGAAGGCTTGTAGATCAGAGTGTCCCCAGCATCGAGTCCCGCACTCCTCTTCCTCCTCTCCACTTAGCACCAGGCTATTCTCAATGAGGGAACTCGGCCGGTCCAGGAGACAGGATGTGTGTGTGCACTGCACGTGTCACAAGCAAACTGATGAGCACAGCCATCACCGTTCACGCTGCTCATTAGACGCCCAGAACCTGTGGCCGTCGACTGTTGCTCTCCTGGGTTCACTAGCAGGACGCTCGATCAGAAATGGAGCAGCCAGGACTGGAATCAGCATTTGACATGGGACACTGGCACGGCAAGCAGTGACTTAACCCTCTGTGCCACAATGTTGGCCCATGTTTCTATTTTGAATACTGCCATAAGAGACTCTTACTTCTGATTGACACATATCAATCATTCAAGATACTACTAACACACAGTTTACTTGTGGCCTTTTGTGGTTTTGAAGTCTGCATCTCCCATCGTCCCTTCTGCCTCTCTCCACTCTGCCCCACCCTGTAAGAGGATGTGGATGTAATGGGCGTGGGCAAGCCCTAGAGTGGGCGCTTTGAAATGTTGATGCCAACTTTAAAGACAATGAAGCCAACATGGAATACAGAGGAGGACTTTGAAATGGCAGCACCTTCTACCAAGACCTAAGGCCACGAAGCATCGCTCCTCCAAAGCCTGTCAGTGATGCGTGATCCATCGATGCGTCAGTGGGAGCCTGAGCCGCCTCTTTCTTACAAGGGTGGAGGGGAAGGCTAATCGGAGCAGCTTCTCCGCGCACTGCCTTCCGCCCCGCCGTGCACTCCCAGGAGCATCCGGGGGACCTGCCGGGTGTGCATTCTCTACTGCTGCAGCTGGCACAACAGCTGCTGCTTCAAGAACGTCATCTCGTACTTTTCAAATTTTGCCCAAGGCCCATGTGAGAAAAAAATTCAACATCAAATGAAAGAGATCTTCCCTCATTTTCAAATACGGAGGCATGATCCGTCCCCACGGAAAGCTAAAATGCCAATTCTCAGAGTTTCCTTTTAGCTGTGAGATTGCGAGATAGGACTTGTCTTCGCGATCGCATTCTGTGCCAGATGTGGCCCAACGTGGAGACGTAAGTGCTCTCCACCACCAAGGCAGGCAGCGTGGGAGTCCGCCGTGTGTGTGGATCCAGCCTCTAAGCCAGAGGCGTCTGGGTGACGTGGCTGCAGCACCTGCCCTCCGCCTCCATCTCTAGGGTTACAGATGTGCACAGCACGATAGTAGCCACAGGAACACGTGAGCAGAGCCACACGGTGACAACTGTTCTGGGACACTGGGACAGCAGAAGAAACGTCGCTGGGCGGGCGGGGCTTCAGCGGGAGGTGCTGGGCCCTCCTGGTGGGCTCTCACGCAGCACACCCAAGGGCACGCAGGGCTTCAGCAGGGCTGCTTACAGGAGAGAACGGCCGGTCTGCAGGATTTGTGGTGCAGCTCTGTGCCGCCACACCCTTGGGCGGTCACCAGGTAGCGTCTGCTCACAGGCCGGAGCCCAGTGATGCCATGCGGGAGCAGGAAGTTATTAATCATGTCCAGCTCACAAGCCCACCCTCGGGCCTCCTGCTGTGGCCGCCTCCCTAGTCCACACCATCATTTCGCCTGCCTTGGGTGTTGTGGGTAACCCCCCAGTCTGTTCCTGATGCTCTCTTTGTTCCGTGCCAGAGAGATCTGTTTAAATATTAAATTGTGTCATGCCACTCTTCCCCTCCCACACGGTCAACGCCATCTCATTATACTTAAGAAGATACGAACCTCGAGAGCAGTTGATGAGGCCGTGCGTGGCAGGGGCCCAGCTCACTCCCCCACCCTCACCTCCCGCCCCTCCCTCCTCCTCGCCCTGCGCCTATCAGCCTGGCATTCGTCACTAGGTGTGGAGCAATCCCGTCTGTTGGGAAAGGCATTCTGGTGTCTGGACATTGTCATCTGGTAAACCCTAAACAGGTGACGGGGTCCCCAGGGACTGATCGCCCGTTGACTTCAATGCTGGATAGAAAGCAAATTTGGGGAGAAAGTTGTTTTGTCACTCTCTGGCAGACACGTGGGTCCCGGGTGGGAGGCAGTGGCTGCTGCCAGCCTGCACAGAACTAAGGCACTCGGCTGTGAGCTTCCGAGCAGGCCTGGGGTTGAGGAAGGAGGCAGGGTGGGGAGGGTGTCCGACTCTCGGGTGCCCCACCTGGGTGCTGTTGTCTGCACCAGACTCGGGCAGGGGTGCACGACCCTCCCCAGGTGACACAGACCGAGAGTTAATCATAAACACACTGAAATAGTCTTGTTTTAGAGGAAAATTCTCTTCTTTCTCTCTTTCGCCAAGATAGGGCTTTGATCAATAACCCAAAAGTAAATTCCTGATAACAGAGGGGCGCTGCCAGGGCCCCCTCCCCCCTCCACTCTCCATGGCTGGCCAGGATCGATCTGCACCACTTGTTGCTAGGTGATGTCATTCTTTCTCTTTTTGTCCTCTGCAAAGGCAAAAACCAACGCAATAAAGACAGAAACAGAAGAACTCTACAGGTAGAGAATTAGGAATCGTGGGGTCACATGACTGTCGTTCGTTGAGAATCTATGAGCAGACAGACACTAAGAGTAAAAGACGTGGCCCCTGCCTTCAGGGGCTTCGTTCCTGCTGGGGTCATGTTGAGAAAGAGTTCATCGTATCAGTCTTGCACCTGACGACACAGGAAGGTGCTGAGAGATACATGTCATTGTGGAAACGTGGTTCAGGGCTCACACAAACCCGGGGAGCGGTCCCCACAATGTCACACCCGGCGTCTCAACTGCTGCTCCCTGGCCCAGCCCGCTCTGCCCAGCTCAGCCCCCAAGGAGCGCTGACTCGCTCCGTCTACACAGCCCCCTGAACTACCTCCTACACCACTTGTGGGTGAATTACCGAACTCTTATCACGGCCAGAAGCAGTCCATCCATGGTAGTCACAGACACGATTTCACATTTTAAATTGATCTTCTTGTGTGCTACATGTCAAAAGCCCAAGTGTCTGTCTCTTTCTCTCACTGTCTAACTCTGTCAAATAAATAGAAAATAAAAATAAAGCTCAAGTGATTTTAAAATAAAACCTTGACTATAGAATTGGTTTGAACGTGATTGGAAAGCACAATGACCTGGTGCGTTTATGCCCAGGGCATCCCCTGCTCACTCATGGTCCTTATCCTGTGGGGAAACTGAGCCCAGGGAGGTGGAGTCTCAAGTGGTCACACAGGTACAACTCCAGATTTCCGTAAGCAGCAGGTTGGTTGACAGGGGGCAAACTGTGCAACGCTGAGGTCTTTGTGGTGCACAGAGGTCCAAAAGCTGGAATCCCAGAACATGAGCAGGAGGAAGCCAGGGCTTTGCAGCGAGCTGTCCTGAGGCTCCCACAGGCTCCCGCAGGGTGCGTGAGAACCGTCACCCCCCACCCCCACCCCTGCCGGGGCTGCCTTGGCTCCCTGCCCATCCTCATTAAGTACCATCTCGCATCCATCTTACTGAAGAGACTCTGGTGAAGTTCTAGCTCTCAGTGGGCAAACGGTGTACTTGTTTTCCCTTGACTCCTCAAGGACTAGCGTCCCCAAGGAAATGGGAGGAAGTGATTATGCCGGTGACTCAGACCTGCGTCAACGTAACCGCGTGCCTGTGCCTCTAAGACTAAACTCAACCCTTTCCGTATGCACAACAATGCATTTTTATATTTTTAAAAAATTATTTATATAAAGAGAACAAACTTTGTGTATTTCACATATACAGATTGAGGAGCTCAGCGGTACTCCCCACCCCACCCTCCCCTCCCTCCTCCTTCCTTCCTTTTTCTTTCAATTTTTACAATGACATACTTTCAGATTATGTTATAATCAGAGCATCAATCCTATACCAAGTAAAGAATTCAACAAATAGTAAGAAGGAAAAGAAAAACATTGTTCCACAGCAGTAGAGACAAGGGCTATAAACAATAATTGATTCTCAAAATGTAAATTATACTGTTATATTTTTGTACATATTAGTTACAACAAATAAGAGAAAATATATGATAGTTGTCTTTTTTGGGACTGGCTTATTTCAGCATGTCTAATGGTTTCCAGATGCACCCTCCTTGTTGCAAAGACAGGAGTTCATCCTTTTTTACAGCTGAATACTATTCATATATGTATCTATGTCGTAATTTTTTTATCAGTTCATTAGTTGATGGGCATCTGAGTTGATTCCATATCACATGAAATCATGATTTAAAAATCATATGGTTATCTCAATAGATGCAGAGAAAGCATTTGATAAAATACAACATCCTTTCATGATAAACACCTGAAGCAAATTGGGCATAGAAGGAACATTTCTCAACACAATCCAGGCAATGTATGACAAGCCCACAGCCAGCGTCACCTTGAATGGGAAAAAATGGAAGCATTTCTACTAAAATTTGGAACTAGAAAAGGATGATCACTCTCACCACTGCTATTCAATGCAGTCCTGGAAGCTTTAGCCAGAGCCATTAGGCAAGAGAAAGACATCAAAGGATACAAATTAGAAAGGGAAAGTTAAATCATCCCTGTGTGCAGGTGCAATGATTCTATACATAGGGGAACCAACAGACTCCACTGACAGAGTATTAGAACGCAGAGTTTACTAAAATTGCAGGATATAAAATTAACACAGAGAAATCAGTAGTCTTTGTATAGAAAGACAATGCCATGGCTGAGAATGAACTTCTAAGATCAGTTCAAAGTGACTATAAAATTCACAATAACTATAAAAACAAATATCTAAGGATAAATTTGAGGTGAAATATGTCTATAATAAAAATTACAAAACATTAAAGAAATAGAAGACACAAAAATGGAAAACTACGCCATGTTCGTGGATTAGAATATCATCAAAATGTCCATTCTACCCAGAGCAACTTACAGATGCAATGTAATCACAATCAAAATACCAACATTCCTCTCATATCTAGAAAAAACAACGCTAAAATTCACATGGAAAAATGAGATCCTAATAGCTAAAGCAACTTTAAACAAAAGTAAAGCCAGGGGCATCACAATAACAGATTTCAAGACGTACTATGGGCAGTTAAAATCAAGACAGCCTCGTGCTGGCACAAAAACAGACATGTAGACCAGTGGACAAGAACAGAAACGTCAGAAATTTGCTTAAGGTGTTTATCATGAAAGGGTGTTGTATTTTATCAAATGCTTTCTCTGCATCTATTGAGATAATCATATGATTTTTAAATCATGATTTCATGTGACATATCACATTTATTGATTTGCATACGTTGAACCATCCCTGCACTCCAGGGATAAATCCCACTTAATTCAGATGAATGATCTTTCTGATGTGTTGCTGGATTCACTTCGGTAGTATTTTGTTGAGGATTTGTGCATCTGTGTTCTTCTGGGATATTGGTATTCAGTTCTCTTTCTTTGTTGTATCTTTTCTGGTTTGGGAGTTTAGGTGAGGCTACCTTATAGAAGGAGTTTGACAGGGTTCCCTCCTTTTCAATTGTTGTGAATAGATTGAGAATTGGAATTGGTTAATCTTTAAAAGTTCGGTGAATTCAGCAGTGAAGCCATCCATTCCTGGGATTATTTTTTCTGGAAAGGTCTTTCTTACTGGTTCGGACCGTTCAGGTTTTAGTGTCTTTGCACCTCAATTTTGGTAGATTCTATGTGTCCAGGAATCTATCCATTTCTCCTGGATCTTCCAATCTGTTTGATAAAGCTGTTTGCAGTAATTCCTGATGATTCTTCTTATTTCTGTGGTATCTGTTGTTACATCTCCTTTTTCATATCTGATTTTATTGAATGGCTCTTCTCTCATTTTTTTAGTTAGTTGGGCAATGGTGTGTTGATTTTGTTTATTTTTCAATAAACCAACTCTTCAGGGCTGGCACTGTAGTGTATTAGGCTAAGCCTCCACCTGCCGTGCCGGCATCCCATATGGTTGACAGTTCATGTCCTGGCTGCTCCTCTTCCAATCCAGCTCTCTGCTGTGGCCATTTGGAGAGTGAACCAGCAGATCGAAGGCCTTTCTATTTCTCCCTCTCTCTGAAATTCTCTCTCTCAAAAAAATAAATCTTAAACCAGCTCTTCATCTCGCTGATCATTTTTTATTTATTTTGTTTATTTTAAATGGTTTCCTCCTACTAATTTGGGGTTTGATTTTTTTCTGCATTCTTGAGATGCATTGATAGCTCATTTATTTGATGCCTTTCCAATTTCTCGATATAGGTGCTAATTGCTATAAACTTCCCCCTTAACACTGCATTGTTGTATTCCACAAGTTTTATATGTTGTATTGTCATCTTAATTCATTTCCAGAAAGTTTCTGACTTCCCTTTTGATTTCTTCTGTGACCCACTGCTCATCAGGAGCATGAGGTTCAGTCCCCGTGTGTTTGCATATGCTCTAGAGATTCTGAGGTTCTTTTTTTTTTTAACTTTTATTTAATGAATATAAATTTCCAGTGTACAGCTTATGGATTACAATGGCTTCCCCCCCCCATAACTTCCCTCCCACCCGCAACCCTCCCCTCTCCCGCTCCCTCTCCCCTTCCATTTGCATCAAGATTCATTGTCAATTCTCTTTATATACAGAAGATCAATTTAGTATAAAGATTTCAACAGTTTGCACCCACATAGAAACACAAAGTGAAACACACTGTTTGAGTACTAGTTATAGCATTAAATCACAATGTACAGCACATTAAGGACAGAGATCCCACATGAGGAGCAAGTGCACAGTGGCTCCTGTTGTTGACCCAACAAATTGACACTCTAGTTTATGGCGCCAGTAACCATCCTAGGCTGTCGTCATGAGATTTACAGCTTCATTCCATTGTGGTCAGAAAGATACATAGTATGATTTCAGTTTTTAAAAATTTGCTGAGATTTGCTTTATAGCCTAGCATATGGTCATTCCTAGAGAAACGTCCATATACTAATGAAAAAAAAAATGTGTATTTTGCAATTGCCGGGTGAAAAGTAACATAGACATCAGTTAGTTCCATTTGGTTCATAGTGTTGATTAGCTCTGTTGCTTCTTTATTGCTTTTCTGTCTAGTTGATCTGTCCATTGATGGAAATGGGGTGTTGTAGTTCCCCATTACTATTGTATTGGAGTCTATGTCTCCCTTTGGATCCATTAACGTTTGTTTTATGTAGCCAGGTACCCTGGTATATATACATTCACTACGGTTACATCTTTCTGTTGAAATGGCCCCTTAATCATTACATAATGCCCTTCTGTGTCTCCGTTATCTATTGTTGTATTAAAATCTATTTTGTCTGCTATGAGTACGCCTACGCCTGCTTGTTTTTGCTTTCCATTAGCATGGAATATCTTTTCTCAGCCTCTCACTTTCAGTCTGTATGTTATCTTTGTTGGTGAAGTACTTTTCTTGGAGGCAGCAAATCGATGGGTCTTGTTTTTTAATCCATTCAGCCAATTTGTATCTTTTAATCGGAGAATTTAGGCCGTTTACATTCAAGGTTATTATTGATAAGTAACAACTTGGCCCAGGGTATTTTTCATCCTGTTGTTTGCTTTGGATTTCCTTTGTACTTTGACTAGAAGATTTTCTGCCATGTTCTTTCATAATGATGACTGTCTTTCTGTGTTTGTGTGTAGCACATCTTTAAGCATCATTCATAAGGCTGGACAAGTCCTGTGGTGGAAGGTCTTCATTTCACCTTCATTCATAAATGAAAACTTTACAGGTTACAATATTCTGGGTTGGCAAGTTCTTTTTTCTTTTAAGGCCTGGACCATGTCTCTCCATTCTCTTTTAGCCTGTGGGGTTTCTCATGAGAAATAAGCTTGAATCTAGTTTGAGGTCCTCTGGGTAATCTGGAGTTTCTCTTGTGTACATTTTAGATCTTTTCTTTGTTTTACTGTTGGAAGTTTGACTACAATGTGTCATGGTGAAGATCTTTTCTGGTCCTATCTATTAGGAGATCTAAGTGCTTCCTGAACTTGGATGTCCCCTTCTTTCTCCAAATTAGGGAACTTTTTCTGCTATTATTTCAGTCAATGCACTTTCTAATCTGTTCTCTTTCCACACCTTCAGAAACTCCTAAGACCTCTATGTTGGGTCATTTTATAATATCCCATAAACCTTGACCATTGTTTTTAATTTTTCTAATTATTCCTTCTCTTCCTCCTCCTCCCTCTTTCTTCTCCAGTCTGATTGAGTTATTTCCAGAGATTTGCCTTCTAGCTCAGATATTCTTTCTTCTGCCTCACCAAGTCCTTTGTTAAGGCTTTACACTGTAATTTTATTTGACATATTGAAGTCTTCATTGCTAAGATTTCAGTTAGATTTCTTTTGAATCTTTCTCATGGGAAAATTTTTCATCCATGTCATGCATGGGTGTCTTTAACTCATGAATTTGCTTCTCTTTGCTTCTGAGTAATCCTATGGTCATTCTTTTGAGTTCCTTTTCAGGCATCTCATCAGTCTCTTCGTCTTCCCATTCCAACATTGAAGTGTTGTTGTGTTCCTTTGGGTGACCCATGTTGTCTTCCTTGTTCTTGTTGCTTGTATTTCTGCATTTATTTTTAGGTGTTTGTGGAAACACTTGTTGGTTTTCTCCACTGATGTGCTTTATCCTTGAACTCTGTCTCTGTGGCTTAGTGGAGTTCCTGCCCCTAAGTGAATACCCAGAGGCGTGTGCTGGGAGGGACGGGGAGATCTGGTCAGTGCTCAAGGCTGGGGTGAGAATGCAGGCTGACACCCAAGCTGCGTGTGGTGGGTCCTCTCTTGTCAGCAGCAGGGAGGGTGTAATCAACCTCACCTCACCTCCTTCTTCTGAGGTTATCACTGCACAGGGTTTGCCCACATGGGTACGACCTCTGTCTACACTGGCACATGAACCACATGGAGGATCTGTGCAGTCCTCGGTGGGAGTATGGAACCCTCTGCAATGACCCACCCCAGTCAGGAAGCTTGGAGCCTCTACACAAGCCACAGTGATTGCCCAGAGCCCCAGCTACTCCCCCCACCCTATCGTGCAGTTCCGGAATTCTTGGTCACAGCACCCAAGTCTTCCTATCACAGGGTGCAGAGGCTCCCCGCTCCACCCCGTGAGGCTGCCCCGTCCAGAGAGCAAAGATGTTACCAGAGCCAGCTGACTGGGTGCTCACCTTGGCATTTTGATCCCTGGAGCCAGTGACAGGACTCTGGGGTTCCCCATCCTCAACCTAAGTGGGTATCCACCCCCCGTCACCCCTCCCTGCCAGACTCAACATCAGTGGACAACAGGTTTTTCCCTCTTGGCAAATCCCCTGGTTATGCACACGAAAGCCACCTCAGCCTCTACTGGTGTCGTCATGGCACCTCTGCCCTGCCAGTTGCCAGGAGCCCTTGTGGGGGATGGGGCAAGAAACGTGCTTTACTTTGCTGTAACAGGTGGGTACCCTGTCCCCTCTAGGGCTCCAGGCCAGACTCAAACCCATGTGGTCTGCAAGGTTCTCCCTCATGCAGTGTCGCCAGTGGCATGGCTGGCACAGGCTGTGCTCACCTCGCTCTCAGAAGCTGGTGACATGCCAGGTCCCCCAGCCGCCAGCTGCAGGAGCCGTGCATGGTGTCTCCACTCACTGCGTGCGTTCCCTCTTTCCACGCTGCTCCATGGCCTCTCTCTTCCTTCTGTAGATCGCCCACTGCAAACGTCTCTCCAGCTCTCCTGGGAGGTCACTTCTCTGTGTTTCTTGTGCTATCTTCCCCTGGGACAAATCAGCACATGTTTTCCCTAGTCAGCCGTCTCGGAATCCCCATACTCGGCCCTTTAAGAGGGAAGATGTCAGGGGTCATGATTGCATAAGGACCTCAGGACTTAAGGAAAACGCTGGCTCCAGCATCCTTGGTTTAACTGCAGCTCCCGTGAAGGTAGAAGATAGAGGACATCGCTCTGATCTGGTGACAGAGATTGTTTTAAACGTTTTTCATTTATTGAAGTTAAATCTGATGAATAATTTTAATAATCTTTAGTTTATTGCTTGCTTGTATTTGTAAAAGGATTTATTGATTGATTTGAAAGGCAGAGTGACAGAAAAACAGACAGACACGGGGAGGAGGAATCTTCCATCCATTGGTTCACTACACAAATGTCAGCCACAGACCAGTCTGGGCCAAACCAAAGCCAGGGCCCTGGAACTCCATCTGGGTCTTCCTGTGAGTGGCAGGGGCCCAAGTACTTGGACCATTGTCTCCTGCCTCAGGAAGTGTAACAGTCAGGACTCAAACTGGCACTGATACGGGATGCTGGCAGCTAACCTGCTGCACTATGCCATCAACAGCCCACAGGGAACTTTGTTGGCCCAATCTCTGTTGAATATTCTTACCAAGAGCCTAGGTGCCACATTCCCCCTAGTCCTCCTCACTCCTTATGGCACACCTGCAGTCACTGGTGTTGCCTGTTCATTATTTTCAATGGGTATTTCAATTGAGAATGCCTGAAACTTTTGAGAGGATTGTGTGTTTCTGTCTATATATATATATATAGAAATTCTGATTAGGAATAGAATGGTCTTTTATAAATAGTGTCCTACACCACATGAGAGGGAGAGAGGGAGAGAGGGAGAGAGGGAGAGAGGGAGAGAGAGAGAGAGAGAGAGAGAGAGAGAGAGAGACATACATACATACATACAGGTTCGCTGCCCTGCCACGGCATGACCACAGCAGCCAAGGCTATACCAGGCCAAAGTCAGGAGCCAGGAACTCAGAATCTCCCATGTGGGGTTCAGGGGCCCATGCACTTGGGCTGCCATCTGTTGCCTTCTAGACACATTAGTAGGGAGCTGAATCAGAAGCACAGAGTATCAGGATAGGCACCCTACTGGGGGTCCAGGTGTCCCAAGCAGCCCCCCAACTCCTGTGCAACAATGCTTCTTTAGACTACCCCGCCAGGCTCCCAATTTGAATGTAAATATCACTCAAGACAGGATGGCAGATCTAAAGACAGGAATGGCTCACTTTAATATTTGAAGTTATTGGAATGCTCACGCTCTGACGATTCAAAACAGCATTGATCCCCTGTGAGCAAATCCTGGTGTGGAGGCTGACGGCCTCCCAGGCGTTGGACTGAGAATGAGACATAAGCACAGACCCCAAGCCCTGGTCGAAGGCAGAGGTGGCTGAGGTCGGGTAAGGAGACGACACTTGTGAATCATTTCCCACAAGAGGAAGGTGACGGCGATGCTGAGGAGCGGCAGGTCTGGCCCAGGACACCACAGTGGACGTCTCAGCTGGGCACCGAGAGGCCACGTGAGACATCTCAAAGCGAGGAAGAGAGCAGGTGTGGGACACACCACCAAGAGCCAGCTCTTCACAGCCCCTTCGCATTTGCAGGTGTCTAGCATCAGAATCAAATTTAACTAATTTAGTTTATTTTATGAATCCCAAGTCTGTCTGTGGCTCTGAGATGCAGTAGATTTAGCAAATCCTAACATAATTCTGATAACTGATGACATATTTCATTTATTAATTAATACAAATGATTATTAATAAGAGATTTTTGCACTTAGTGATGAGGTGTGAAACCATTTTTTCCTACTTTGGATAATTAACCATGAAGGGACTAATTATAAACCTCATGAGTAAAAATCAAGTCACATAATTTTATATGCTTGAAGAAGTATAAAATGCTCTACTCATTAATTTCCATAATTAATAACAAATTTAAAACTGTTTAATATCACATAACAAATACTGTAATCTTTTATTTCAATGCTACATTATAGTCTGTTAGGATGGAGATGAAGATAAAGGAGGCAGGGACTTGGGGCAGGCGTGGGGTTCACAGTAGCTGGGAGCCTGGCTCTAGTGCACCTGTCGCCACCCCAAGAAGTCCGTGTGGGGTCACTGCTGCTGCAGGTGGAGAATCGGCGTGCTCTTGGCGTCATCTGTGTCATGTGTCTGTGAACTTGGAATCAGAGCAGGAGTTTGTCCTGGGAGAGGGAGGTGGAAGGAGGGAGGGAACCCTTTCTTAACGATTGATGCCAGTAGGATAAAAATAAAAAAGCACAGAAAATTCAAACGCTAAGTGTGTGGTGGCAGCTGGGGATGTATTACCCTGGTATAAGCTTTCATGTTCCAGTCTGTCACACGTTGCCATCAACAATCAATCCCCCCGTGCATTAACAGTAAACAGCACATAAAAACCCGCATTATAGTATTTGTATTAAGATTAAATAATAGGGAAAATACCTCTTTTTCTAGATGACTTACATTTGAATATAATTCAGCGCTCTGCACTAAATTAGCTTTTACATATGGGTGACATGGAATTAAAAAGAAAGCCATACCTTGCAGTGAAACATCCTGTGAGCATTGCTGGAGGCAGACACAGCTTGGGCTTCTGTGTGACACTTTTGTAACAGTGTCACTGTGATAAAAGTACCGGCTAGGGGACTTTTCTTCAGGCACGCCACGCCACGCCACTCAGGCCAGTCAGGCACCGGCGTGAGCAGCGGCAGCCACAGTGCTCCTGCTGTTTGTCCGTGGGGACCAGGAGTTCTCAGACTGTGGCCCTGGGTGCTGTGTCTGGGGAAAGAATGGATGGGTGGGAAGCCAGGTCGAGTCCATGAGCCCCGCCTGGAGTGCCAGACACTTTGGAGTCCGACAAAGGAGTGAGGCAATTTTCCCAGCATCAGCTACATTAGAGGAGGGACACTCACTTCCTCCACGTTGCGTTTTGCTCTGAGCATAGAACACTTAAGTCAGGAGTTTGTTCTTAACACAGTGCCCAGTGGCCGCTGCTGCAGGATTGGTTTGGTGGGGACTACGTGATGTTTTCAGAAATGCAGTCTCCTGCCACTCCCTTTGTTCTGATATACCCAGCTTGATATTTTCCCACAAATACTTGCTTGATGCCTCACAGTCCCCCATGGTTACCCCAGATCCGGACATCACATTCTCACAGGCAAAAGGCAGAAGAGGATGTAAAAGGGCGGCAGTGATACCCAGTCTGTTTTCCCAGACTCCCCGTTTCTGACCACTCATAACTTACTGTCAGCAACGACTCAGAGGTGGACGCTGAGGCCACTAGCAGGGTGGGCCATACCTGCGTAGGCACTGGTTTAGACTGGTCTTGGTGGACTGCCCGGGGTGGGAGCGTGGCTGGTCCGACAGCACTCAGGTGCATGGATGGGGGGGGGGGGGTCTGACAGCGTCTGGTAATTTGCAGAGCCATTTCATTCTGATGAGGAAAGCTCCCGTGTGTGACTTGATGTCGGAAGGTCTTACTGGTGAACACCAGTTAAGATCATTTTTAAAAAAAATCCCTACATTCATTCTGTCTTTGGGAGAAAACAGCTCAAGTGGAATTCAGTAACTCACTTGGTCTAAACTTGAGTTTTCTGAGGTCCCTTTCTGGTCGTGTCTCACCTAAAAAAAAATCGAATTGTTTTTCTCTATTAAGCGTGATTATCATAAAACACATCAGAGCATCCGCCAGCAGAGGAAGAGTTTTAGGAGTGCGATGACAGAAGTGTTTTAAAATGAGGTTTGCTCTTTTTTTTTTTTTTAATTTTTGACAGGCAGAGTGGACAGTGAGAGAGAGAGACAGAGAGAAAGGTCTTCCTTTTCCGTTGGTTCACCCTCCAATGGCCGCTGTGGCCGGTGCACCGTGCTGATCCAAAGCCAGGAGCCAGGTGCTTCTCCTGGTCTCCCATGGGGTGCAGGGCCCAAGCACTTGGGCCATCCTCCACTGCACTCCCGGGCCATAGCAGAGAGCTGGCCTGGAAGAGGAGCAACCGGGACAGAATCCGGCACCCCGACCGGGACTAGAACCTGGGGTGCTGGCCCGCAGGTGGAGGATTAGCCAGTGAGCCGTGGCGCTGGCCGAGGTTTGCTCTTGAAGTGTGGAAGTCATTCAGGACGCTCTCAGCAACTTAGGAACCCAGAAGGCGCTCCCAGGCCGAAGGCGGAACTTTGCTCTTACGTTAGAGACAAACACGCACACAGAGATGACCCATGAGCGGCTCTGTTGAGTTCTCACTTCAAATCTGATCATTTCATGACAAATCGTATCTCACAGTTGCTCGGGGCGGTGGCATGGCTCATGGAGGGAAACGACGCTGTGAGCTTTGACAATTAAGCTGCTTGGTAAACAATGAGCCGACGTCCCCCTCCTGGCGGTGCTCGTCTCCCTGGCTGGATGACTCAGACTCGACGCGGAACTCAAGCAGAAATTCAAGCACAGCGAGGCGGATCCTGGCTACGTTAATAGCTGGGTCTCCACGAGATGTCAGGAAATAATAATCAGGCTCATTCAGACATTCCGCTGCAGATGGGAAGCCGCTCAGCGGTGATTCATGGACCTGTAACTCCCAAGGGAGTTAGACCTGTGATGTCACACGAGCCGTGAGCCCAGCTGAGGCTGTGCAGAGACTGAAGAACCGATGGAGGTGCTGAGCATTGCTTTCTCGTCGGCGCCAGCCACGGCAGCAGCAAGCAGAGCCCAGCAGAGCTCCTGTGCCGGCCGGGAGCCCTGACTTCTGCCTTGCAACGAGTGGCTTATGTTCCCCCTTTGAAAACATTGTTCCGGGGCCCGTGGTGTGGCATCGTGGGTGAAGCGCCTGCCTGCAGCTGTTCAAGTCCCAGCTGCTCCACTTGCCATCCAGCTCCCTGCTAATGTGCCTGGGAAAGTAGTGGAAGATGGTCTGAGTGCTTGGGCCACTGTGCCCATGTGGGAGATGCAGAAGCAGCTCCTGCCTTTGGTCCTGCCCAGCCCTGCCCATTGCAGCCATTTGGGGAGTGACCAGTGGATGGAAGACTTCCTCTGTCTGTACCTCCACTTTGCAAGTAACTTAAAAAAGTTATGTACTTTATTTTAAAATATTTTCATATGTAAATACACTGCTATTTAAGGACAAAACCCAGATTAGACGAGAACTGAGGGTCTCGCATTAAGACCTGCCCTACAGGGACAACGGTGTGCCCAACTGGGTGATATTTTCCCCAGCAAACACAGCACACACGTGCGCATGAACAACAAAGGTGTCGGCCACCCAGCAGAAGGCTTTGACAAACAGCATTTCCAAACCATTGTCAAAGACACAGAGTAACCAGGTGTGGCCTCTGTGTCCTGCCGGCTGGTCCTCCTTCTGGGTGCCCGTGGCAAGTGCCTGTTGTACGGACTGACGCTGTGTTGTGAGTCGGCCCCTCCCTGGCCGCCACAGCTTCAAAGCGGACACAACAAAGGCGTCAGTCCGTACACTGTGCCCGTCGGCTCCGTAGCCGTTCTACAGCTAGTCGGAGGCCGGATCAACGCCTCGCGAGTATGTCCCCTGCGTTGGAATCAATAATGCATTAGCACAATGGCTTCTCCAGCTCCCCTGAATGGAGACAGTGCGTGGTTATCGACATGGCCTCTGTGGGAGCCTCCTGACCCTGACCGACTCCAGCCCAGGTCTTGCTGCTCGCTCTGCACTGAGGACTGGGGTGCTGGTGAGAGCTTCAGCTGCAGAGACGGCGACAAAAGTTAAAGAACTGACAGCCGCTCGGCAAAGTCATTTCCTTGGAAACGGGCAAGCAGGTGGCTGCAATTTATATCATCAGATTCTACCCCACGGCTTGCTTTCTTCCTTATCGGCAGCTTTTTAACAAAACTGCTAATGCACACACTTTCTGACGCCTGTTTGTTTTTTCTCCTATGCCTGTTTTTTTTTTTTCCCTCCCTCGTGGAAAGCTTTCTGATGAAATTTAAGTGCTCGCTACCAGAAAGTGATCAAAATAATTAATGCATTTCCTTCTTTTAACTGGAAAAGCATCTATCTCAACAGATCACTCGTGGGAAATGATGAGCCCGGACAAATCCTGATTCCTCATTGTGGAGCTGTGCAATCTTCCCCCAGGCCCCGGGCTATCATTATAATCAAAATTCTTTTTCTTGGGAAAACACGATGAAATTTCAAAATGTGTAAATAGTGCAAGATGGACACCGACAGTAGCTGATGTAAAAGTCCACAAAGCACTGAGTGAGGACAAAGCCCAGGGCCTCCGTCGTCCGGCAGCTTTCTCAGGCCTTCTGTGCTGGAGGAGACTCGGGGACCTGAGCTGGCATCTCTGGGGGTCTTGGCAAGAGAACAGGAGGAGCTGCTCTGCCCGCCCCCAGCAGGAGGCGGCATGGGCAGCCCCTCCCCCACATGGCTGGAGGTCAAGGCAGGAAGGCAGGAGCACCTGCAGACCTGCTGCATTGTCACTCCATCCCTTGAACCCACTCGGCTGCCCCAGCCACCCGGCTACTGAAGTCAACACTGGCTGAAGCATAAACACAGCCCCCAGCCGGCGCCGTGGCTCACTAGGCTAATTCTCCGCCTGCGGTGCCGAAACCCTGGGTTCTAGTCCCGGTCGGGGCGCTGGATTCTGTCCCGGTTGCCCCTCTTCCAGGCCAGCTCTCTGCTGTGGCCCAGGAGTGCAGTGGAGGATGGCCCAAGTGCTTGGGCCCTGCACCCGCATGGGAGACCAGGAGAAGCATCTGGCTCCTGGCTTCGGATCAATGCAGTGTGCCGGCCGCAGCGGCCACTGGGGGGTGAACCAACAGAAAAGAAACACAGCCCCCAAGGGCACCATCTCTGACCCCTGGGTGCCCACACCCAGAATCCCAACCCACACCTGCAGGACTGCCCTGGCCCTGTCTTCCCATCTGAATCCGGCCCAGCACTGAGTGACCGCGTGGCCTTGGGACAGTCACCTCTCGTTTCTGCCCACCAGGAGATGCCTATTTGTCACTTTAGGGCCTGCGTAGGGTTGAGGAGGTCCTGTCCTTACGGTGGGGTCCGTGAGTGAACAGCGACACCATTGTGCTCGCTGCCTGCTCACATGTGGGGCAGGTGATCCCTTCTCATGAGGCTGCTCTGCTGTAGGGTGCCCTGACTGCTCACTGCAGGCCCCCAGTGCCCTCTGCTAAGTTCTGACACCCAGAACTGTTCCCAGAGGTTGCCCAGTGTCCGTTAAGACCTGACCGTTGACCACCACGAAGCCTCTCCCTGGGAGGCGGCTGTCCTCTCCACACCAGGCCTGGGCCCAGCCTCCCCTCGGGCCGTGCAGCTCAGTCCACTCTAAGTCCATGCTCTCCCGTGGTTTCATCCCCGGGCCATTCCCAGGGTGCTCTCCCTCGGCCTTGGGCCAAAGTCGTCTCCAGGGACCTCTGCCTGGTGCCCCTTCTGGGGTGTGGCCCAGGGAAACACTGAAGATGCCTTCCCCACTCCGCCTGTGGCCGTGACACTGCATGTCACCTCCGTCCCAGGCCTGCCCCCCCCCCCGCAGGCCCCAGGAGCCTGGGTTTGGGACCCCCCTACTGGGCCATGCACCTCACCTGACCCCCTGCTGGGTGACCTCCCCTGGGGGAGTGGAGCAGCGGAGTTGGCATTTTTCTCTGTTGTTTACTTCTACTTCCACCTGCACCTTCAGCGACTAAAAGTCTCTCCCTCCCTCCCTCCACCACAGCTGAGCGCCCTGTGGCTACGCACTAGGAGGAAACCTGAAGCCTGGCGCTGCTCACTGCTTTGCCATTGGATTAAAAGGCCAGACTAGTTTCTAGGAGCGATGGTTTTGTTTCCCCTCCTTTTTCAGACGTAACCCTCGTGGAGAGCGCCAGTCCAGCTTGTGCGGCTCCCGTAGACCTGAAGCTGCACCTGCCGGCCCCAAACCACTCCACCCTCAGCCCTCCCTGTGAGCGCTTCCTGCTGCCCACAGCTCCCAGGCTCCCAGTCCCGGCCGCCGCCTCTCCCCTCCCCACCTTGTCCCCGTGTCCATGGCAGCTGCCCTATTCGGTACAATTTGCTTTAATTCAGTGATTTGCTAAATCCACCGAGAGAAGCAGACCCTGGAAGACCTCCAGCCGGGAGAAGCAAGTATTTCACCATCCACAAAAGGGCCACAGCCAGTGACCGGCAGGACTCAGCCTGGAGCCTTGAATTGCCCCAGGCAAGCCAGGCTCATGGTCCCCTGCCAATGGTGGTGTGTTCTGGAAGGGGAGGTGTGGGGGGTCCTCAGTCCAGCGGCTTGTACTCCACCCCCTATTCCCAAGCTTCTGCGACTCCCTCTGGCTGTGTCTTTGCCTACTCTCAGAGGGCTTGGCCCACCGGAGGTCAGCGCTGTAACAGCAGAGAACTTGGCCGTCAAGCCGCATCATAGCCCCAAATGTCAATCCGTAGAGTGGGGCAAATTTCTGCATGCCGCTGAACTCTGCAATGACAAGAACCAGCCCGTTCGTAGGAATCACTGCGGCCTCTATAAATCCCTCCTGCTGGGGTTGCTGTCACCCAGCCTCTGCCCAGGGTCCGGCACAGCTCGTGGCACAGCAGCTGCTTTAGGCACACACTCCTGGAGGCAGACGCTCACCACCTGACAGCATCCATGAAGCGAGCTCCGTGCAGCAAGCGAGATAAGGGGCGCACACGCGCGTGTACACACACACACACGCACACTGGCACCATGTCTGGCTCTGCCCCACTCTTCCCTCACTCTGTTTGGGGTCCTGGGTAGAGACTGAGCCCTGGCCAGCCTGTGTGCCTGCATTGAGGACGCACCACCTCCAGATTACCAGGTCACCAGAACGCCACAGTGGATGTGTGCCAAAAGTGTGCCATGATCTTGTGTGTTGTGGTTCGTGTTTTACGCTCCCGCTGGTTACCAGAGCGTGACTGAGCCCACCCTCATTGATATAAGCACAGACCTCTGCTGGTGCCGTGTTAGGAATGACTGACAGCCCTTCCCCTCAGGGAAAACCTAGATAAAACCCAGGCTGGAGATGCCTGTAGATGACTGATGTAGCCAACGGCTGTAACGAAGTGGCATGGTCGAGTTCCCAGCTCAAAATCATTTTTCTAACCACATACTTAGGTTTCTTCTCCAGAAGAATAGCCCAAATCCGTGCCATTCTGCACCTCTTACTCATCTTCCTTGCGTTTTGTTTCTGTTTGATCACCATCATCACCGGCATAAATTGTCGGGATGAGAATCGCTGTAGCCGCCCATCAGATACACCCATGGGTCTCATTATTCCATTGGCTCGGTTCCCCATCCACAGAAATGAATTAGTGAAGCACCAGGCAAAGTCTTCCCGACCAAAGGTGCCTCACTTGAGGAGTCTGCAGCCAGGTTCTGAAATCTTGACTCCGGAAGACGTCCGTGCTCTCCAGAGCGTGTGCCACCTTCACGGGTGCTCCATGAGGCTGGGAAGGCACAGGGCACTCGTGACGGGAGGTCAGGAAGCTTCTAGACAATGTGTGTGTGCATTATTATTCTCGAAAACCACCTTATTCTACATCCTGATTCACTGTGTCATAGCTGGCCTCTCCCCCAGGAGACCCAACTCCACGACAGCTGAGGATTTGCCTGTCGTTGGCCACCATGTCCCCAACTGGATGACAGGACATTGAGATGGTAGCAGTGGGTTTGTGGTGGGAACAAATACAATTAGTGTTGTCTTCAGGTACTATTAATGTATCAAAGTGTTACTTTTGGGGCTGAACTGTGGCACATTGGTTAAGCCACAGCTTGTAGCATCGGCATCTCGTATGGGTGCTGGTCCAACGGCATCTCGTATGGGTGCTGGTCCAAGTCCAGCTGCTCCACTTCAATCCAGCTCTCTGCTAATGTACCTGGGAAAGCAGCAGAGGATGGCCCAAGTCCTTGGGCCCCTGGACCCACATGGGGGATTCAAAAGAAGCTCCTGGCTTTAGCCTGGCCCAGCCCTGGTCATTGCGGCCATTTGGGGAGTGAACAAGTGGATGGAAGAGCCCTCTTTCTCTTTCTCTCCGTATCTCTGCCTTTCAAATCAACCAATCAATCTATCCATCCATCTTAAGAGAGTGCTACTCTTGTGTTGCATTCAAGACAAAAGCTATGCACAGGATGGGTTTCACCAGTGCTTGTTTGGTGTCCTCTTTGGGAGAGCCATTGGTCCAGTTCCTGCGCTACTTATACACCAAGCAGTAGAGGCGTGGAGCCAGCGGTCTGGGCACAGTTGTCTGTGTTCAGGGTGATGTGCTGGGTGCAGCGCAGTCCTACCTACGCGTCCTGGCATCCTGGCAAAGCGATGAGTGAAACCAGTGTTCCGTGAATTAGATCAGGTGAAGTTGCCATTTATTTTTGTAAAAATTTGAATAGTCACATAACTGTCAGAAAAGGAAATCCTAAACAGTTATTTCTACATTTAGATCATCCAGTTATTTCAAAATGATCTAAAATTTCAATATTTCCTAAATTTATAGAAATGACCTTTGACTTGGCAAACAAATGTTTCAGTTCCAGTCAGCTGGAAAAGGCTTTTGTTTTATAGCAGCATAGAAATATTGGCAGGACAAGGGTTTTGTTTATTTTTTGTCCTTTTAAAAGATGAGACAGTTGACAGAAGAGTGTGCGTCTAAATATAAGTTCGGAAAGCGCACATCTGCTTCAATTGTCCCTCTGTGCCTCATCCTCCATGCTTAGCTTTGTGCCTTCTTCCAATTTTGTAGCCAAAAAAAGCATCCCCAATCATGAGGCTCACCAGCGTTCAGCCGATTCCCTGAATTCTGTCACTTCTTGAAAGGAACAATGGGGGCCCCGTTGATAATGTGTGAAAATAACAGGGCAGCGAGAAGTTGTCTTTTAAATTTGGATCCTATTAACTCACACATTCCCCTGGCTATGATCCGGAAAACTATCTTTAATCTCTGCTAACGCTCAGCTATGTTTGAAAGAGATACACTAGAAGTTAGCTTTCTCAGTGTGCATAAAATAACTTCTCAAGCGACAAAACCCACTGTGTGGGATCCAGAAAGGTCAGAAATCTTGATGTGTAGTTTGAGAAATGTTCTTTAAAGTCAGATTATTTCTCATCATAAGATATCATAAGATTGTTACTGTGACTAATGTGAACCACAGTTATCGTCATCACTCTAAGGAATATTAATCATGATGATAATTGGCATCGATATACCCATGCTGGTGGGTATTGTCTGGTCATACTGTCATCGATACCATCCAGCCCCTACTAACTGTGGGATTCCCCACGCCCTGGAGTACGGGGGTGATGAGACTGCTACCTGCTGCCCCACATGCACAACCTCGTTCTCTCCTTTTCCACGTGAAAGCCCCAGTTGCAGGTCACTGTGCAGAATAAACTGCACTTTCCTGCCTCTCTTGCAGCTATGTGTAGCCATGTGATTACATTTTGGCCAATAGGGTGTGGAAAACAGCACTGTGACTTCTGGGCCAGGCAGGGAAAGAAGAGCATGTGTCTTCCTCCCCTTCTTCCCCTCTCCTCCCGGCCATGTGTCTTCCTCCCCTTCCTCCCCTCTCCTCCCGGCAGTCTCGGGATGTAGAGATTCTCGGATTGTAGCATTTGCACACTGATGATATCCCAGGGAAGCACCCCCCCCAGGACCACTTGGTACTGAATGCCTCCTTTTCCCAGGGGCCCAGGGGCAAATGGTCATCAGTCTACACAGCGGGTAAGACAAGAATCATTACCCCGGCTTGAGAAGTAGAAGCATCAGCTCCAAGAGGCTGAGTGACACGGTGAGTTGGTGGCGACATCAGAACTGAAAGTCAGGTTTTCAATGAGGATCTCTGACCTAGTGGTACCAGGGCTACATAGTTTCAGGCTCCATTCCAGGCATGTCTGCTGTCCTACCGCACGGGCAGGATTTAACGTGGGAGGTGAGCCATCACCCTGGAGAGGCAAACGGTGTAGTAGCAACACGCCTTCCCCGCCCTCCTCTTCCCCAGGAGGCCTCTTGCACAGGCCGGATATGTTACTGCCCGTTGCTCGTGGTTGGAGAGAGGGCGGCAGATGTTGGAAGTGTCTGGACAAGAGCCATAGGTGAGAATGCAGAATGAGGGAGAAGTGTGCAGTTCTGCTTTTTCCAAGGGCATGTACTTCTCTGTTGTGAAGTACTTGCTGAGGTCCCGGACAGGGACGGCACGATGATCCACACACCGCTGGTTCCAGTCCAGCTGGAACATCACTGCTATGGAAATTACCATAGCCATTGTGGACTAGTGTGCTCTGTCACCTTGGAAGCAGGGTCTCTTGATTGGACTCCATGTCTGCTCTGGGTTGAGTTGCCATTTTTAAATTTTATGTAAAAGGCAGGGTGACACAGAAAGAGGTCTTCCATCCGCTGGTTCACTCCCCAGGTGGCTGCAGTGGCCAAGGCAAGGAACCAGGAACGCCGTCCAGGTCTGCCGCGTTGGTGGCAGGGGCCTAAGCACCTGCTGCCTCCCCAGAAGCACCACAGGGAGCTGGATTAGCGGTGAATCACCAGCACTCAAACCAGTGCTCACAGCAGAGCCGGCATCGCAAGTGGCGGCTTAATCCCGGTGCTGTGCTGGTCCCTGTCGGTTTCTGTAAGTCAGCAGAAGGGAAGTTTCCAGTGTGGTGGAGACTGGCAGATGCCCAGACTGTGGTCCTGTACGACACACAGGGAGCCGCAAGGCAAAACCCCTCAGGCTGACTGCAGAGAGATGGAGACAGTCGACAGCTTGATGCCGGCCGGAGCGCGCCTTTCGGGAATCGGAGACGCCTGTGCAGCTGGGATTCTGCTGGGATTTAATTATCGAGATGAGTTTTGTCCCCGTTACTTTTCATTGAAAACGATGGCTCCACTGGTTTTCATAAAACAAACTCAGCAAACATTTCCAGACCAAGAATGAAGGTTGGGCTCCCAGGGCAGATAAAGAACTAAATTCATAAATGTAAGTATGCCACTAAGTTTCTGGAAAAGGATGATCTCGCTTTATATTTGGCTTTAAACACTTGAATTTCTAGTAAAAAAAATAATAAAACTGTAATTCCTCAACCACATATTAACCTAGAAGACATGAATGATAACACTGAGAATGATTTCCAAATAATTTCTACTTTTAGTACTTCACACAGAACTCTAAAATCAATGGCTTTGTTAAAACAAAGATTAGACTGGTGCCGTGGCTCACTAGGCTAATCCTCCGCCTGCGGCGCCAGCACCCCGGGTTCTAGTCCTGGTCTGGGCGCCGGATTCTGTCCTGGTTGCACCTCTTCCAGTCCAGCTCTCTGCTGTGGCCCGAGAGTGCAGTGGAGGATGGCCCAAGTGCTTGGGCCCTGCACCCGCGTGGGAGACCAGGAGAAGCACCTGGCTCCTGGCTTCGGATCGGCGCAGCGCGCCGGCCGTGGCGGCCATTTGGGGGGTGAACCAACGGAAAAAGGAAGACCTTTCTCTCTGTCTAACTCTGTCTACCAAAAAATTAAAAAAAAAACCCAAAGATTAAGGATGTGGAATATGTTTTCTTTAATATGAAGGAGCCAGGGCCCCGGTGCAGCAGGTTAAACCGACTCCTGCAGTGCCAGCATCCCATGTGGGCACCAGTTCAAGTCCTGACTGCTTTACTTCCGATCCTGCTCCCTGCTACTGCTCCTGGGAAAGCAGCAGAGGACGGCCCAAGTGCTGGGACCCCTGCACCCGTGTGGGAGACCCGGATGGAGCTCCTGGCTTCGGATTGGTGCAGCTCTGGTTTTTGTGGCCATGTGGAGAGTGAACAAACAGATGGAAGAACCTTCCCTCTCTCTGTCTCTCCCTCTCTGTAACTCTGCCTTTCAAATAAATAATCTTTAAAAAATTTTGTTCTAAGCACACAACCATTTGGCTACAGAAAGTTAATTTTGAACAGCAAGGTGAAGACGTCCACTGTAAGTAATTCGAGTCCCTTTCGCGCCATAACCGCTTCACTGTGCACGGTACGTGGGCCGTGATGGAGTCGCACTGCACGTGGAAACGCAGGGTTTACCTGTTGGGTGCCGCCTGTAGATGTCAGACTGTTCCTGTCCTCATTTTTATAAAGGGTTAAGCAGCAGTGTTGGGCCGAACAAAGCTGGACTCGCTGCTTGGGATGCTCTTGATTTGTCTCTCTCCAGAGAGAGCTGATCTTCCCCATCGGGACAGAGACTTCTGCCGTGGTGACCACAGGACAGGACGATGGGCAGCCCGGGTTCTCTGGGTCTTGCCCCGCGTCTGGGCTAGCCACAGTTAGTGGCCTTTGCAGCTTCAAGCTTTGACGTGTGCCTTGGCGAGCGCAAACACATCCTTTACAACTGCAAGTAAGAGTATCAGTGTGGGAGAGATTTCAGCTTTCAGCTTCCAATCACCAGACCTCATGCATGATAATTTTCCATAAACAATCCATTTCATTACAGTTTAACTCATTTGACCTAACAAACCCTCATTCACAGGTTGCTCTGAACATGTCAGCAGACTTTATAAATCATTGATCAATATCCAGTTTGTCACAAATTCACTCCAACTCTGGAAGCAGGCCCAGGAGCTAATTTTGTATTACTTTTTTGCAAATGGTCCATAATTCATAATTACTGTTTCCTTCAAATGCGACAGGTATTTGATTTTTGCAAAATGGAAAAGTTTGCTAACTGCACACACACACACACACATTTTCTTCTAAACACAGGTGTTCTCCGAGGGAAGAGCATGGCAGCCACTCTCCTAAAGATACTTTAGGGGAAATAAAAGCAGTGTTTGGCGAGACAACAGTGTATATCTAAGTAATAGGCGGCTGTAAGGAGAATTCCCACTGCTTATTTCAGCGAAAAGTCGGGAGTTTAGATTTTATGAATGTTGTTGGTATGTGACCTCGAGTAACTTATTGTCAAGAATTGAAATTTATTTCAGGTGTTCGGCTAGGTAAATTGACGGCTCTGGGAGTTTTTGGTACCATAAATTTCTTGTGTGGCTTTGGAATAAATGAGTTCTATTGACTTCACTACTTCCTTTATGACCCAAGAAGTGACTTCTTGGGCATGGACAGCGTAGATGCAGTAGGGGGACGTGCTGACTGCTCAGGGAGGCTCCGGATGCTGCCCCACCTGGACCACTTCACCTCCTTGAAGGTGGAAATTTCTAAAAATAAATCCTTGCCTCTCTTGTGAACTCAGAGGCAAACTGTTCAAGCCTCGGAGATCACAAGTTCTTCTTTGTTAAAAACGTGACCCTAAAACCAACATTCCTCCTCAGAGGAGGAGACGTTGAAGTGTAGGCTATTTTCTCCTGAGAAGCTTTGCTCGTCAGGCCCCGGAAGCTGTCTCGTCCCGGGCAGAAGAGAGTTTAAAGCCGCACCATCCGACTCTCACGGTGCCGCGCCTTCAATCCTTTCTCATGTTCAGAAGCAATTGGCTACCTTTCCAATTAAGTTTTCAGCCTTGGAAATGATACCCTTATTCTACAAACCATAAAAGTCTCACCACCTCTCAGCAGTCAGTTTTCCAAACCGCTCATCTTCCACCGGGCTAAATGTTAACACCAAAAGCCACTGTGGTCAACATTCTGTTCATCTGACGTGAGCGACAGGTGCAGCACAGGGGCACACTACTTTCTAACCAAGATGGGCTTCTCCAAACTCAGCGTGAGGGCGTGATAGGACGGGGGTCAGTGAGTGAAAGCGGTGCAGGACCGGGGGTCTGCTCAGGCGTCCGGCAGGTGCCTCTGAGTCCCACGGCCACCAGCTTGCCCGTGGCCCTCTTGGACCCGCCCTCAGGATGGAGGAGCAGGTCTGTGTCCAACTTGCTGTTGGCTGCCCACCCTGCTGCCCAGTGCCTGTGTGGACAGAGTGGGCACTGCCCTCTGCCCAGAGCTCTCTGCCCTGGAGGGTTTTCTTCCTCACTGGAAGGCAGCGTTGCTCCAGGAAAGATGCTGTGTGGGCGGGAGGCTCGGTGTGACTCCCATGAGCTCGGGCCGGCCGTGTCGGGTTCTTTCTGGGGGCTCTGAGGAGCCCCAGCCCCTAGAGGCTGCCCATGTCCCTGGCTTTATCGTCCTGCCCTTCCATCTTCAAAGGGAGCCATGTTGCTCCTTCCGGCGTCACACCTTCCCTTGACGGGCAACCTGCTGGGAAGTTGCGCCAAGTTCAGGGATTTATTTGATGAGTGAATTCCAGTGGGGTGGTCTAGGACGTCCCGATGTGGACCCCATTCGCAGAGTCCCTGTCCCCAGAATATGATGTGTCACCGCTGTAGACTGGGATGTGGTGGAGGACACCCTGCCTGCCACAGCGGTCACCACTCCTAGGGCACCTGCTGGCCCTCAGGAAACTTGGCTCCTGGACCAGTGCAGCCCAGCGTGCAGGTCTCCCGGTCTGAAGTGGAAGAATCCCCAAGGGTGCTGACTGAGACCGGCTGTGGCCCACACCTCACAGCCTTTCTTCCTTCTCGGTCTGCCCAGCTCTGCTCCCCTCATTCCCAGTCTCTGAGGTCCCCGCCCAGACAAACTCCAGGATGCGGAGTGGTCATCGCAGGCTCTGATTTTGAGGGAACGCAAAGTGCAAAGCCACCTCCCGGCGTGCGGGGTGGGGTCTGTGACGTGGTCCCCGCAGGCAGCTCTGCTCAGGGCCTGGTCTCGCGCCGTCTCCAGCACAGAGCCACCCAGGATCCTGCAGAGTCTGTGAGCCCGCACGGAGGACACTCGCACGTTGTCACTGAGAAGCCTGGAGCATTGTTATCATGGCGTCTATCTCCTGGGACAGCCTTTTCCATCAAATCTCCCTATCGAGTTTTGTTTCTATGCAGCGTACCAAGGTTGCGCATAAACAGTCTCTCAAATCTTGCTTTTCATTGGCTTATCAAATATTCAATTGTATTAAATATTAGAGAAAGGTCTTCTTTTTCCGTTGGTTCACCCCCCAGTGGCCACTATGGTCGGCGTGCTGTGGCCGGTGCACTGCACTACCACACTGATCTGAAGCCAGGAGCCAGGTGCTTCTCCTGGTCTCTCATGCGGGTGCAGGGCCCAAGGACTTGAGCCATCCTCCACTGCCCTCCCGGGCCACAGCAGAGAGCTGGCCTGGAAGAGGGGCAACCGGGACAGAATCCGGCACCCCAACCGGGATAGAACCCAGGGTTTCGGCACCGCAGGCGGAGGATTAGCCTATTGAGCCGCGGCGCTGGCCTGTATTAAATAATTCTAAAAGAAAGAAAGTGGCAGAGACATGCTAAATATATCAATGAAGAGCCAATACAGTAGTCCAGTTCCATGCAATGCAAGGAAGAGGGAAATGCAACGCATTTCAAAAGTGGAAACAAAAGACAAGATACAGACTGGAGCCAGGAGTATGGAGATGCCTCAAAAACTCTTAAAGTTGATCTTTACGTGTTCAATCTGTGCACAGAGCAGCCAGGATGACTGAACACCAGGTACAGCACGGGGTCTAAGAAATACAGATTATACCAGAAGCCATGGCATTTGATAAACACGCAGGCCTTTGACAATGAATCCATTGGAGATTATTCTAGAGATTTCCCAAACATAAACAGCTTAAAATAAATTGTCGGTTGATCTCAAGGCAAAAGGAAGCTGTGTAGATACTTCTTAAAACTGAGAATTGCGCTCCTGGTTTCATACCCGGGAAAGACTGCTGGCCTTGCGTAAAATGACTCTAAACAAAAGAGGGGAAAATGAACTTTTCCCAGGGCTGCCTCCTTTATTACAAAACCTAAACCTACCGAGTGGAATGGAAAGAGACTCATTCTTTTTTCCAGCTCAGACGTGCAGCACAACGTGACAAAGTACACACCGGCTGGGTTTAATGCCGATTTTCAAGCCTGCAACTTTCCCGTGGTCTCCGGGGCCTTGTTCTTAGCAGAAAATATTTGTGCTAAAAACGGGCATTCTGAAAAGAGTGAAGAAAGAAATCTTGAGTTCTGAGGCTTTATCAGTTTCAGGGTGGCCATTGCATTGTGAAAGAGAAAACCAGAAATGAGTATTTGGAGAAATCTGAGTTAATGTAACTGCGGCAATAAGGCTGTAACTACACTACTAATGGTTTCCAATATGAACATTGCTTCCTCACGTTCTGTGCCAAACAAGACTAAAAAGCACGAGGCTCCAGGGATTGTGTAAGGGCTTCTAATCTGACCAAGAAACAAAACATAGGGAAGAGGAATGGCTGTTTAGGGGCTGGGGCCGAGGCCAGTGCTGGGGCACACCAGGTAAAACCGCTGCCTGCAACATCTAATCCCACAGGGGTGCTGGTTTGAGTCCTGGCTGCTCCACTTCCTGTCCAGCACCCTGCCTGTGGCCTGGGAAAGCAGCAGGTGGGCCAAGTGCTTGGGCCCCTGGACACATGTGGGAGACCCGGATGAAGCTCCTGGCTTGATCTTGGCCCAGCCCTGGCTGTCACGGGCATTTGAGGAATGAGCCAGTGGATATAAAACTGTTTTCTCTCTCCCTGTCTCTTCCCCGACCCCCACTTCACTTTTCAAATACATAAATCTTCAAAAAATAATTGTTTGGCAATCTTGTGAACATATGAACAAAGGCTCACCTACAGGTGCCTGAGCAGAGGGGGGAGAGAGGAGTAACGGAACGTGGGCTCTGCGATCCAGTGATGCCGTCCACCATGTACAGCCCCGAGACAGCAGCCAAGACCAAGGAGCTCACCTTAGAGCTGCCTAGCCCCTGAGGCCCACTGGGTGGACGGCTTTGCCGTCTGAATAAAATAAACCCCTCTGCTGGACCCAATGGGTTTGGTGATCCACTCATTCATCTAACATTTGCAGGTCAAATGTCCTGGGATTGGACTACTGAGATGTAGGACGGACAAGGTGAACAGGTTCTCTTCTTTCAGGGAGCCTACAGTCCAGGGCTGACAGTTGCAAGAAACAAATTAGGGGCCTGATTGAAAAAGGAAAAAAAAAAAAAAAACCAGGGAGAGGAGAGTAGACAGATGGCAGGAAGGCTGCCACGTACAGTTCCACAGGTGGCGCACGGCAAGTGTGAAAGCAAGATTCACCTACACCCCAGCGTTGCTCAGGGCATGGCGTGAACCACCCTCCCTGGCAGCCCTGGCTGGACGAGCTGCGGTCATTCAAGTCCTGTCTCTGCCCCTCATCAGAACACAGGTGGCTGAGGTGAGGCCGTGAACCGTCTGCCGCTGTGACTTCATGCGCTGGACTCTGGCCAACACAACCCACTTCAGAATCGTCTCAAGTTTTGAAATGACACGGTTTCATGGGAGGACACGAGATGGATCGACGGAACTGAAGTAGCAATGCTGGACCTCGGACGAGCTGACAATGTGGACACGTGGCAGCCGGGCACGCGGGTCCTCGTGGGGTGCACACGTAGCCTAAGGGTTCAGCTGCTTGCGCCCCACATCGGGTGCTCAGGTTTCGTCCTCAGCTCCTCGTGCCCACATCCTGCCCGTGTGGACACTCGGAGCCCGTGACGATGCTCAAGTAGCCGGGGTCCAGGCCGCTTGTGAGAGACCTGGGTTTAGTTCTGAGTTCCGAGGCTTTGCCTGGCCCAGTCCTACCAGCGTACACTTGGGGAGTGAATAGTCACTTTATATATGTATCTCGCTCAAGGAAAATTAAAACCACATCCTTGCTAGGAACTGAGAGGTACAGCGATCCTCAAAGTGGGGATGCGCTGGGAGCAGACCCAGAGGAGGCTCTCCACAGCGCTTCGTTCGGAGTTTTCCCACAACTGACCACAGGCTGAGTGGTCTGTTCCAAAGGAGGGATCTCGGCGTGTGTGCGGCTGTTTCCGGTGTCTGAAGCCAGCAGTCCCTGGCTGTGCTGCTGAGCCTTGCTGGGAGGAGGGTGCACCCGGGCATGGCCGGATGCTCAAGAAGCCGAATGGACCAGAGTGCAGTGAAGACCCCAGAGAGCTTCTCAGAACCTTGGAGGCTCAGGCTCTGGACAGACTGAACCAGAACACGCATACGCACATACATGCACAGGCATACACTACATACATCTACAAAGGCACACACAGGCAAGCACACGCACACACATGTATGCATAAACTACACACATGCATGAACATACATACATATACATACGTGTGTGCATACATGCACACATACACGCGTGCACGTACACACATGCACACACATGCACTATACGTACAAATACATATGCAAACACACATGGATACATACACGCACATGCATACCCATATGCACACACACACACTCACATATTTGCACACTTGTATCCATATACATACAAACTCACACACATGCAGGCAGATACATGTACATATATGAACACATCCGCACACACTCGCACACTGGCAGGAACTAAGTGACCCCCACTGAGGAACACTAACTCGCAAATCGTGCCCCTGAGCTGCGCCATTAATTAAACATGAAGCCACGGCATTCTGAAGAACAGAAGGAGAACATTAAGATTCTCGCGGTGACAATGGAGGAAAAGGAGGCAGACGTGAAGGGGGGAAACAGGCACAGAAACAAGCCCAGGGAACCAGTGCCGCCCTCCGGCGAACAGTCTCCGCCCTCAGGCACCACTGCCCGCCCCTCCACTCCGGAGCCTCCTTTTGGGCAAAAAGCTCCTGGTGCGGGCACTTGAGGAGCCCAAGAGCGGCGCTGTTGGCAGAGACCAGACCCTCCTGTCTGGGGTGCAGGAAACAAAGGCGCGGCTTCCCACACTCTCCCAAGAGCTGCGAGGAAGGGAGTGGGCCGGGCAGGGCCGGGCAGGGGAGGCGAGGACGAGCTGTGGCCGCGCACAGGGACTCCCTGCGCCCCAGGAAACGAGGCTCCTTCCTCAGGCTCGGAGCGTCAGGCAGGGGTGCACAGGTCCGCATAGTCCTCCGCTCCACCCCTCTGCCTTTGTGCAGTGCACAACCTGTGCACAGGGGCCCTGCTGTCATGGTCCGGCAACAGCAGAGGGCGCCCTGTTGTGCTGGAGGTTCGCAGCAGCCTCAGTGGCTGGTTCCTGGACAAGCCTGCAATGGCAGAAGTCTCATGGAGGTAGCATTGGTGGCCTGGAGTAGTGAGCGTCCCGGTTCAGAAATGTGGAATTGTCACTTCTTGCCGTGAACACGGTGCTCGTGCAAATCGGGAGGAGTTCGCTGATTGGCTGTTTGACTTTGGCGTTCCGTTTGGAATTGGAAGTCCTGGCTCTCTGACCTAATCATTGTGACATCATCCAGAGACTCTGTAGCTCGCTGCAGTGCGGAGTCTACGCCGGGCACCTTTAGCCAAAACCTCAGGAGGGCCAGGTCCGGCGGTTCTGACCTATTCGAAAGTCAGAGGGTTTAGTTGATGCTGCCAAGGGGGGAGGGGAGAGGAGGGAGGGGTGCAGGAGGGGAGGGAAGGCAGGCAGGCTGCTTTTTCCCGACTGAATGTGAATCTGGGGAGAGACCAGCTGGACCTGCACACAGCTCCTGCAGCCACAAGAGAGACCTTGGTCTGACAATGGTGCTGATGTAGCAGGGGGAACCGAGGCACACAGGGAGAAGTACTGGGAGGAGCCCCTGGATACCACTGTGCCTGCAGCCCAGCCTCCCAGCAGTGATGCCAGCATGGGAGCTAAACGTCCCTCCTGACGAAGCAAACAGGAAATGGTGCCATTGCTACCAGTGGTCACCTTGTGGAAGCAAAAGCAAGAGAGCCACTGGACTAGTCTCACAAATTCAGGGCCACCAAGCACTTTCTGACCTTCCCATGAGGAGCTGTTAAATTCTCTTATAGGCAGGAAGCATGGAAGGGAAGAGGGAACAGCACGGAAGGAAACGGTGGCCGGAGCACTGCACGTTCAGCTTCGGGGACAGGAAGGGCGGAGCTGACAAGTGATGGTCTCTGTAACAGCGCGCCTGGCTCGGAACGCCACCCACAGGATGAAACGCCCCCTCGATGGGCCTGACGGCCCCACTGATGCTGTGCCACGTGACCTCTGCTCTAAAAACCTCATTACCGCTGCAGAAGGCTGAGTTAGACTGTGAATTATTTGGGTCAGCGGGTTTTGAGAAGCAAGCTTGCTCTGAACCGACGCGTCAGGAAAGAGACCATCACAGCAGAGAGCCTGTCGCCCATCCAGAGAGCCTGGAGCAGGCCTTGGCCAGCGTGCAGTGGGGGATGCGTGCGGCGGCAGCGGGGACGGCCCGCGGCTCGGACGCCGACCCCCAGACATTCTTGACAAATGAACACAGAGCCCTCAGGGGGGTCTCGAAGGATGTCCAGCCGGGAGGCGCTTGTGGCCACAGCACGGACGGCCCGCGGCTCGGACACCGCCCCCCTTCATTCATTCTTCACAAACGAACACCCAGAGCAGAAAGAAAAGAAGGATTCAGCGCCCTTGTCAAGGCAAAACTTTCTCTTGGAAAACTGAAAGGAAGCCACCGCTTGGCTGGAAAGAGGCACTGGGCAATGTGCAGACGACGCCGGCACGGTGTCCGCAGCACGGAACTCGGTTTCCCGGACTGGAGACGTTGCCATCCCTTTACTATCGGCTCATCTTCCCGCCGACTGCCCTGGAAACACTGAATGAGTGCTGAGCCCCCCTCTTCAGGGGAGGGGTCTCAAGCCAGAAGAGTGACAGCAGCGTGTGAGGTTAGGCCAGCCAGGGGGCCTTTGGCTCACCCAGCCTCTGCCCTGCTCAGCTCCTGCTGTTCTTGGCAGAGGTACCAGGTTCTAGTGGTGCCAGATTCTTTTTCACCCGTGTACTAAGGTACTTCAAAACTTCATGGAAAGGCTGGTGCTGCGGCTCACTTGGCTAATCCTCCGCCTGCGGCGCTGGCACCCCAGGTTCTAGTCCCAGTCAGGGTGCCGGATTCTGTCCCAGTTGCTCCTCTTCCAGGCCAGCTCTCTGCTGTGGCCCGGGAGGGCAGTGGAGGATGGCCCAAGTGCTTGGGCCCTGCACCTGCATGGGAGACCAGGAGGAAGCACCTGGCTCCTGGCTTCGGATTGGTGCAGCTCTAGCCGTAGCAGCCATTTGGGGAGTGAACCAACAGAAGGAAGACCTTTCTTTCTGTCTCTCTCTCACTGTCTAACTCTGCCTGTAAAAAAACAAAAAAACAAAAACAAAAAAAAAACCCTTCACAGAAAATGGAATTCAAAAATAAGTGTTTTTGGTGTCAAAAATTAGAGATCCGTACGTAGTTTTCCCCAACCCACATTTTCCACGAGCTTTCTGAGGACTCCGTCTGTGTGGATTTCACATTTTCTGCACCGAAATCAACCTATTTTAACTCCATGTGACACAAACGTCTTGAAGTAGCCTCTTGTGTTGGGCCATCGGCTCCAGTCGGCCGGGCCTGGATCGCACGTCCTTGCCCAGGGCCAGAGAAGGTCCAAGCAGCCCCCTAACGACCAAGCACATGGAGCCTGGTGAGCGGGAGATGCTCACGACTTCGCGATGAGTACAAGAGTGAGAGAAAGATGGCGACCAGACGGTGACGGCGTCCACGCAGAATTCCGCACACGTTCCCCGGCAGCTCTCCTTGGAGTGGCACGGTGCATCTTGCTCTCACACAGCCATTCTAACTATCGATGGCCAAGATTGATAATTCTCTCAAGGGCATGGCGGCTTTGTTTGGCATTGAGTCTTCCTACTTTAATTTAAATTTGTCTCGCATTTTGCCCATTGAGCTGGAGCACATTTACAAAGAAAGCAGTAAACAGATGTCTCTCGGCACAAAAGAGCTCTAATCTTTCACACGACTTTAATTTTATTTTCCTGTTTAATACCCATCAGTAAATATTGTGAAATAAAGACTTCAGCCCAAACAGTCTAGCCTCACGGGAGCCTCAGAGTTGAGACCGAGGACACAGCGACTTGGCCAAACGGAACAGGCCGCACGGCCAGCGTGGCAGATTCGTCCTGTGGTCAAGCCATCCTCCAAGGCCCCACCCGAAGAAAACGCATCGCCCGAGAGCCTTTCGTTCAGGTCCCCCAGCCAGACAAGGTGAGCAGGAGCAGGGAGGGCTCCCCACTGACCTTGGCATGGCCTTGGGGCCACACGGATGGCTCGGAGTCAGGGCTGGGGGAAGCTGGAAGCAGCCCCGTCTCCCGCAGGACCAGATCACATGCCCAGGTCCACCAGACCTCAAGGTCCCCAGCTGAAATGTCCACAGGCCCAGGACATACGTGAACACGTGATGTGTGCTGGGGAGCCTCCGCAGGTGCACTCTTAGGATACCGCATTGCTGATGTTAATACCCAAGCTCCCTCACTTCCCTGGAAACGACTGCCCCTTTCAGACTGGCTTTCATTCATTTCTGATGACACAGAATAAGAAATAGTTCACTTCCCTCTCTGCTATCAAGGGAAACAGAAAACATCCGTGTCATGGTCATGAACTGGGCCCACGTCACCGCCCAGACGATATGGAGTGGTGAGGACTGTGGAAAACCGAGCACAGAACCTCTCTGGGGGTTACTGGTGGGGAGGGACCATCTGAGGGCCAGCCCCGCCTCCCGTGGACGTGTCCCTCCCGTGGTGGACGTGTCCCCTCCCATGGTGGGGGAGCGAGCCCCGCCTCCCGTGGACATGTCCCCTCCCGTGAACATGTCCCCTCCCATGGTGGGGCAGCCAGCCCCGCCTCCCGTGGACGTGTCCCCTCCCGTGGTGGACGTGTTCCCTCCCGTGGCGGGGACGGCCGGGCCCAGGATCCGAACTGATGAGCGAGCTGACGGGGACCCAGGGCCGTTGATCCATTCATTCGCCCCTCGCCCATCCACAAACACGCGCAGAGCTGTTCGAGCCCCGGGTCCGCTCCCTGGACAGGAGTCGCGGGAGGCGCCTGGCGCTCCCTGGACTGGGCGGCCACCGTGAGCCTGGACTGAGCGGAAGGCAGGCGCCGCACGGGGACCCAGGGCGCGAGTGCGCTCTGCCCAGGAATGGCCGGCGCAGAGGGCCGGGGCAGCGCGGTGGACAGAGACGCAGCCTGAGGCTCACGGAGGCCGCGCCTGGCAACAGGCTCTGTGACCTCACCCCGAGCCCACCGCTGATTGGGCCAGGAGCGGCCACGTGACTGACGCTGGGCCAATCAAACACCCTCTCTTTACACCTGGGCCCTAGCACCGGCTGCCTTGGCAACAGGCTCTGTGACCTCAACCTGAGCCCACCGCTGATTGGGCCAGGAGCGGCCACGTGACTGACGCTGGGCCAAACGCCCTCTCTTTACACCTGCACAGGTAGCTGTGGGCGCCGAGGGCATCACCTGCACCTGGCGTCAGACTTCGATCTGCTGACACCAGTGACCCTGGGGGAAGGCACCGGGCGCATGGAGAGAGGAGACGGGAGGCTGGGGGACGTGATAGCAATGTCAGCAACAGCGGTAATCATTGACAGCAGTAATGATGATTGTGACTGGTTCCTTCAGGGCAGGACCTGATCAGTGACCTCCCAGCCACCCACGGGAAACCTCACGGAAGTGCTCGGAAGAGCCGTACTCTGGGCTTTGCCCACCAACAAAACTGCGGCACAGCTGGACGTGGAGCCAAGATAGAGAAAGAAAGGCAATAGTGAAATACGTATCTCCCAGTACACAATGTGATACATACACAATGCGAGGGTTCTTCAAAAAGTTCATGGAAACGTGTATTATGAAGAAAACTGTGCGTGAGTTCCAAAAGGTTTGCCCCAGAATTGACTGTCTTCTCGTTGCGCTTGGAGGTGCTCTTGTGCCAGGGCATGGTCTTCAAAGATGTTGGTAAGCAGGACCAAGGCTGCTGGCGTGAGCTCTGGCCCAACAGGGCCAGTGTCCTTGCAGGTGGACACGTGGACAGAGACGTGTCCACAGGGACAGCCACCTACAGCCCACGGAGAACAACCTGCCACTCTGATCTGTCGCCCAGAGCACGCTGGTCCTTGGTTACGGCAGCCTGAGTGTGACTGGTGTCCCAGGGCAGCAGGCGCTAACAATCCTATCAACGACCGAGAGATCCCCGCTGTACCACCAGCGTGCGTGGCCGTACCGCGTGGCAGAAGGAGGAGCCGCCCAACGGGACAGCTGCTGCAGCGCCCACGGTAAGGAAGAAGCGGACGGGCTCTCGGTCACCCCAGTGGGTTTCACGAGGTTCGGCTGTGGTTTTTTTTTTTTTTTTTTTTTTTCAGTATACAGCACTTAGCTTCTGTTCTTTGCATCTCACACATCCAGTATGGTGCAGGCATCCCCCTCCCCTCCTTCAGCTGTCTGTTAGGCAAAAATCGAGTTTAAATTCAGTTTGTAGTTGTGTGTTCATGCCTGATCGCCAAATTGGGACTCACGTTGGCTGGAATGTGGTTAGACAGATGTGCGACGGCTCAATCCCAGATGTCTCCTTTAATTGCTTTTGAGTAAGTGACAGGAAACATTATTAGCAGGATTGTTACACTCAACAAATACGCCCCAAGTGGCCCTTGGGAACGTGCATCGATTTAGTAGCTGGCAACCCTGAAGAGTTAGCAGCTAAAGATTTCTCTTAACATTGTTTATAAATTAACTGCGGAACTTGGGGCACCTACTTTCTGTGAGCCCGGGATGTCAATCAATTTCAATTTGTCAATATCCCTAGGCTCTCAAATCTCTGACATCTAGAAGCTCAGGCACCTGCTTCACGCATCCCTTTCCCACGGTACAGCTGCTCCTGGGCTCCTGTTTTGTGCTGTGAGCCACGTTCTGCAGACAGGTAGAATTCTGCCTGAGTTAAATGCATTTAACTCGATCTACAGAGGTATTGTTCTGAGGCCAAAAGACTTCCAGTTCCTAGCCACACTTTTGTTTTCCTCTAAGTGCTGTTTATTTCTGACTTTGAGTGGCAGCATCTCTCCCGCACTCCAAGGAAATCAGAGCAGCGAGGAGAGCGTCCGCAGGCAGCCTGGTGCTCTGCTTTATTCTGCCTGTCACGGCACAGCAGCCGACAAACGGAGCAGGTCTATAAATAGTCCGCCGAGTGGCAGAAACCTCAGAGAGCTGCACTTAGGGCTCATTTATTCTCCGTGTGTCTCTGCTCCAGTCTTTGTGTCGTGGATTTATTAAAAGAAAATGTTAAGAGAACACTTTGAGCATCTCACATTCATTAGACTCCAACGCTTATTTGGAGCATGGTGATCGCTTGCTCACGTGACCTCCTCCGTGACTGTTTAATCCAGCCCGGATGGGGGTCTCCGCTCCTGGCAGCCATGTTCAGGATCTGTGTTTACTTCTCTCCTTGGACACTCAGAGAAATGCTCCCTGGAGCCGTGTTGCTGCCTCTCACCCTGGAAGGCGAGAGGCATCCCCTTCCCTGCATGCCGTCCTCTCTAGGCTGAATCCCTGCCTGGCTGGCATCCGTTCTTCCTGCGACCACCAAGGCTCGAGATCTGGCACCTCTGCACATGGCCAGTCCACTGGGTCCCTGTGCCTGTGGACGATGAGAGAAAACTTCAAATTCCATCCCCCTTCCATACTGTGCCAAGTTACACGTAGTGTATGGACAGCTGTAACCATTTTAAAGAGAAATGTTAGTGGCACTAAGTACCCTTACACCTTAATGCACCTGTCACCACTGTGTGCTTCCAGAATTTCCATTCCCCCAAACACTGCCGTAACTCAAGGGCAGTCATTCTCCATTTCCCTCTGGCCTCTGGCCCCTGTCAACAACCAATAACCTTTTCTCCATCTCTACGGATTTGCCTATGGTGGGTATTTCATGTGAGTGGAACGTCACATTAAGCAGTCTTTTGTGACTGATCCCACTCATTTAACACAATGTGTAGGAGGCCCACCTGTGCTGTAGTAATGAGCATCAGTTCTCTCTCTCTCTCTCTCCCCACCCCCAATACACCATTGCATGCATAGTCTACATTTCGCTGGCCCATTCACTGTTGATGGACATTTGTGCTTTTTCTCTCTGAAACCACAGACCTTGGAGGCTTGCTTATCCCCATGCCCCTTCTGCTATATTAGTGCAACCTGTGAAAGAAACGGATGCCAGCAACACGATTCCTAGGGAGGAGCCAGGCTCCTGCCTGGGAGCGGTGGGAGGAATTGAGGCGGTGCGGGCACTTCCTTTCCTACTCTCTCGCCCTCTCAAGCCTGTGCTGTTCCCAGGGTCTGAAACAGTCTACATTTCAGTGGCAGAAAAGTACCAAAAGGCAAGATTTCCAGGGTGCAGTGGCAGCCAAAAACTTGAAATACAGTGAAAATGACCATCTCAACAACAGTTGGGAATCTGTTTTGTTCACTCCTGGGCTTATGGAATCAAAGAGTATATAATGAGTGCTTATTAAATATTTGATGAATGAATGAAACAGAGGGAGTTTAAAATTTATTTTGCATCCCCTCATCCCTTGATCTATGCAGACACTAAAATATTTTGTGTCATTTTGAATCTTTATTTTTCTAATTCCAAGAATCTTCACATGCAGAAGACTTTCTTGGCTGGTGCTTGCTGGAGTTAAATTTTGGGTAGATTTTGAAAGCCTAGCTGGGATTGGTATGAAAAGAGGCTGCAGTGGGTGGCAGGCAAAATTGTAGTAACTGCTAGGATTCGGGGATAAGCAAGACCTGGGTAGAAGAAGGTGATATGATATTGACAAGTGGTTATGTTGGGCTGCCATGACATAATTTGGCTGTGGTCCCTTAAGCCAGAGGACTTCCTGTTGTCACTGGTCGGTGAATGTTCCATAGATGTATGGTAAACAAGACCCTAGATCCATGCATTTCCAATTCCATAGCATTAACGTATTGTCCTCTCCTGCGTCCTGTTCTGACCGAAGCCAGAATACTAGATACTCCAGACTCCCAGGGCAGCTCCCAGGGCAGGCTGGAAGAGAGGAGCCAAGGAGGCCATGTTGCCTTGCGATTATTTGTATGAAGGAGAAAGAATTTTCCTGATAGCCTCCTGAGAAGTATTTCTTGGGTCCCACTGGCTACACCAGGTCACATGACTTAAGCGGCGTGCGCCCAGGAACATGGAACGTCCATCAGAACCTGTCCCCCGACTTGGGGGAGGGGCGGCATGCTCCTCATCAAGTTTCAGATCCAAACGGAGACGGCTGTTGCGTGGCCAAAGTCAGCCACAGAGAAATCTTTCCTGCAGGAAATGAGATCATTTCACACGGCGAGACCGAAACATGGGCTCCAGTGCTTTTTGAGTGGAATTAGACAGATTTTACTGTCACGGTGACACATTTGTTCCCTTCCCAGTTCTTTTTGAGCTCCTCTGATTCCACTGAGAAATTCTCGGGCTGTTCTAAGAATGTCTTCAGCTTCTTTCCAACACATATGATAAAGCTGTCTCACTGAGAAGCTTGCCTGAGCCCACAGCTTTATGCGGGAATAGTATCCAACTCTGGTCCTTACTGCACTGCTCTTATTTCCAAAATTAGCCCCCATATAGGACAAGTTAAAAAGATTGACCATAATTACATTGTATCATCTTTGAATATACCTGTTAGTAATACAGGTTAGTTTAAATAGACTATTCCTTAGATGGTAACAAAGTTAGCATAGCAACATGGACTTGATCGTAAAGGTAGAAGTGGAAATGGGCTGAAAGTTGATCTGGGAACCACGATGCGGGAGAGCAGATTTCTGGGGCAACCTAGGACCCACACTGGGAAGCTGAAGGATGAACCAGGCTAACTTCCAGGAGAAAATCAACAGAACACTTGAAATTGCTACACTGGCACTTCTCACTGCTTCCTGTACGAAGCACCGTTGCTTCTGAAAAGCTGACATAGTCACATCCACGATGCTCTTTCCTTGCAACCTGGACCTAAAATAACGGAGGCATTCAAGCCTGCTGAGATAGACTCGTGGTGAGTGGGGGGAACCTGGAGATGAACACAGCCTTTCCAGGATCCCAAGATCTCTGACCCAAAAGGTAAAATGCAGCCTCCGAGCACCACCGCTCTGCCTTGCCCTGTGAACTTTCCAATGTGCGTCCCATCCCTGGGAGTCCTGGTGAGCACTGGCCCATGCTCTCATGACACCAGCTCAGGAGCGAGGGCAGACGCAGCCAGGGCCCGCGGTGGCTTCTGTTCAGTGTGTCCCCCAAGGCTTGTGTGTTGCGGACTGAAGCCCCAGTGCAGCCATGTTCAGAGGTGAGACGTTAAAAGGAGATCAGGTCATTGGGGCTCTTGCCCTTGGAAATGGATCGGTGTCTTTAAGGCAGCATAGATTAGTTACTGTGGGGATGTGGTCCTGTTTGAGGGAGAGCCCCGCCCCCTTCCCCCCCCACCTCCGTGTCCAGGGGCTGGTGCAGCAAGAAGCCCTCAGCAGGTACAGACTCCAGTCTTGGATTTCCCACCCTCCAGAACTGCAAAAAACTAAATCTCATCTCTGTGCCAGTCACCCAACAGAGCAGCGCAAATGGAATAAGACGGAGTCTCTATTTGTAGCTCAGTGAAGGAACCAGAATTATGGATCAATACAGCCAATGATGTGGCCTCGTGTTAAAGGAGTGGGGCCCTTTTTGGATTTCTGTCTGTATCCTAGGAGAGCACCCGTTAGCCAACCCTACAAACTGTTAGAAAATCTCACGAGGAAAATGTAAAAGGAACAGTCCTTTTTCACCAGCCCAGTGAATGACCGTGCAGAAAGCCCCACGTCCCCTTAGCAGCCTTCAAATATGCATGACTACGTTCCAGTTCAGAACTATCCATTTGTTCTCCAAAGCCCGGGCTGCATCCCTGCTCACTGGTGTTTTCCAAGCGAGCTCCGCTGTGCCCTTGCTGTGTGTGATCCTCACACGTCTGATGGGCTCTGCCCTCCCCAGGAGATGCCTCTATCTTGATTTCACTGCCTGATAACAATTAGAAACTCCCTCAGACAATGGCTGCATCACAGAGGAGCAGATACAATGTGCAGGAGCCCGATGAGCCAGGACGTAGGCGTCCACAGTGTTTGCCACAGCGAGCCGCGGCAGAAGAGGTGGAAACGACGCCTTGCAGGTGCCAGCCAGGTCTCAGGTGCACAGCTGCCCAGCCACGCCACAACGCTCCAGAGGCGGGTGCTGCCTCCGATCGTGGGGAGCTGATTGACAGACATGGTGTCTCCGGGCGGGAGTCTAACAGGTTCTCATCTGCTGTCTTGGCAATGACATAAAGAAGCGTGTTCCCATCATTTACATCAAAGGTTAAATAATTAAGAGCTCATTCCAAACCGTACCACACTGGCTCATGATAATGAACTTGCTGGGCTGTCCTTCCTCACAAGCCGCGTTGACTGTATTACAGCTAAAATGCTGCTGGGAAAAGGTGTTCCTGGACTTGGATTCTCATTGTTCTTCCCCGTGGTCTTAGGGCCTCAGGATACATTTCAATTTCTGAAGCCCCTCTGCCCCAGCCCCTCTGAAGGGGGTGAACAATGGTGATAACATCAGCTTTGTGCGCTAGACGGAGCACGCCAGGGTCAAGGCGTCAGTGCTGAGGATGTGTGTGATTTGTCAGTGTTTCATGGACAAAGACCAAGGCTGGACCCCCACAGCCATGATGGCCTCATTCTCTGTACCCCAGGGCCAGCAAGGAGACGGCCACCTGGGATCAGCGGATTGAGCAGGGGCTTTGACGTCAGAAGACCTAAATCCTGCCCCAGATCTGTCCCCAGCTCACGGGATGGCTCAAATTCCACCTGCTTGGATCCCCCAGTGATAAAACAAAGAGATAGCACCTGTCCTGTTGGATCCTGATGGTCAGAGCAAACGAGGTGAGCAGTGAGCACCTGTTGGAGCGAGTCGGCATCTCCAGCGTGGACACAGCCTCCTCTTGGGCTGTGGTCCCCGGGGTCCTGAGGTCCCCCGTGAATCCAGAGCTGTCTCAGCACTGCTGCAGCCTCCCTGGCACAGGGCACCTGCCAGCAGGGTGGGACAAAGAAAGCGCTCACAGTGATTTCACAACTGTGATGTTGTCCACAGGGCAGTGTCCTCCCCAGCCTTCCAATTCCACGCGAATCTGAGATGTAGAACGTTTAGCATCTTCCGTGGACCGTGAGCGTCCTGTGCATTCTTCCTGAGCGCACCGAGAACTCTCTGGCTGCTTTTCATCCAGACCTCATCTCGGGTGTGTGTTTTTCCGTGAGCAACCTGGCAGGCTGAGGTAAGAAAGCAGCCTTGCTCTCCTTAAAAGTGACAGATCCCTGGGGCCAGCACTGTGGCACACTAGGTTAATCCTCCGCCTGGGCGCCGGCATCCTATAAGGGCTCTGGTTCTAGTCTCGGCTGCTCCTCTTCCCATCCATCTCCCTGCTGTGGCCTGGGAAAGCAGTGGAGGATGGCCCAAGTGCATGGGTCCCTGCACCCATGGAGGAGACCTGGAGGAAGCTCCTGCCTTCTGGCTTTGGATCTGTGCAGCTCCAGCCATTATGGCCATTTGGGGAGTGAACCAACAGAAGGAAGACCTTTCTCTCTGTCTCGCCCTCTCACTGTCTGTAACTCGACTTCTCAAATCAATAAAATCTTTAAAAAGTGATAGGTCCCTCAAGTTCCACAGGAACCTCACGTGAGAACAGACCGCAGCATGTGCACCACTCACTGGGAGTCTAATTCCGTGACACCCGTTGGACTTGGGGTCACTGGGAGCTGACACGCACCCGCACGAAGCCCGCGCTGTGGCTGAGCGTCAGTAACGAGGTTCTTCCTGTCTGACCCTGGAGTCTTGTGTCTTCTCTCAGAATCCAGGAAGCAAGAGCTGCCTGCCTGCTTTATGAGCTCACAAGCGGGTAAAATCCCGGACCCTTCACGGTTCTTGGCAGTTAGCATGTAATGACACCCAACTTAACTCTGGCTCCCTGTAGTCCCGACACGTCATTAGCTTTGGTGATTTGTCCATCGCCTTGGATAAGAGCGCCAGCAGATCCCCGGACTTTTTCCTGCTCATGACGTGGTCATTTGGGACCAGGAACTCCGTCTCCCGGCAGCACCACGACAAGCAGCCTGGGATTCGATTTAGCTGCGGCCCTTAGGGCTGCTTCAGGCTTCCCTGTGCCCCTCAGATGCACTGGGCCCATCCCCCCTCAGCGCCCGGGCCCTTCGCTGGACCACCCTTCTGCACCCCTCCGTTGGGAGACCACCCAGGACGATCTCCAGACCCAAGCCCCATCTCCCTCAGTTGTGCTCTGCCTGGAGTCCTGTTTCAGTTTACTCCTAGCAGCATCGGCATTTTAAGTCCTATTCTGCAACTCTGCAGGTGTGTTCACAACCCCCCTCTCCTCCCATAGGCTCTAGGTCCCAGGGACAGGACAGGTGCTTCCCCGTTTAACTGCTTTTTCCCTGGTACCTGACACAGTCCCTGGCTCATAGCAGGCGCTCAATAGAAAACCATTAGATGAATAAAGGCCTGGACGTAAAAGCGTCCCACACCAAACTCCATCTTTTCCAAATACAAATCACTGATGGGTCCCTTGGAGAGAGCGAGAGAACACTGTAGCTACAGCGACCTGTGTATGTAGATGCACAGCATACAAGCACACGTGGCACTGTGTCAAATGAGAGGGAAGTCGGTGGTGGCTCGTCTGTGGCCATGCCCAGGAACATAGTGCAGGTCTAGTTCAGTGTTCTGTGACCCACATCCACGGGTCAACCTTCGAGGTGACAGAGAGCGAAGCAGAACCAGCAGGAAGTTCCATGAAAAGTTCAGGAGCATCACCTGTGCCCTTACAGGTGCAAAACCTTTCAGCAGCTCTCAGGCAGAAACTGCCCTTCAATGTTGTATTCGATGTCCTAACATCACCGTCTACCCCAGTCCACGTCAGCAGCAATTGCAGGAGCAAGATAACAGCCCGTCCCCCAAAGAGTGAACACGGCTTGTGCAGACCCACAGGTTTGAAGACCTGTTGGGGTGGAGCACTCCTCCATGAGGGACGGAGCAAGGAGGGGGAGGTTGAGAGGAAGGGAATATCATCATTCTCAGAATGAGAAGCTATGTTGATTCTGTTAAAATTTAAAGTGGAGAAAAAGACATAAGAACTGCCCACGTGGAGCCGACACTCAGATAAGAAGCACACCAATGAGCAAGCATGTGCTGGGTCAGGTAGTGGAGTGATGGAAAGTTAGGGGAACTCTGGGGATTCCCCATGGAAGAGTGGAAATACAGATACTGTGGCCAGAGCAGGACTCACCGAGAGGCTGTCACACAGCACCACAAGGCAAAGCAAAGGCAGGGTGTGAGCCCACAGACTTCTGGGAAAAGACACTGGGCAGGAGGAGGAGCTCATCAAACTCCCTGGAGGGGTTGCTGTAGGGCAAGTGCAAGGAAGAGTCACGAAGACCACGTCCCACCCCGTCCCGCGCCGCCTGTCTTTCCTTCTCCCATCCCACCTTCCCCAGTCCTTAGCAATCCCAGTTCTGCTCCCCCTCTCTGGGGGTGACGTTTAGTCTCCACAGAGGAGAACAATGCTATTCGTCTTTGATTTCACTTAATGAGCTCCAGTTGCATTCGCTAATGTTGATGGCAATCACGGGGCTCCATTCTTGTTCTGTCATGTACACGTAACACATTCCCTTTATCCATGCCTTTGTTGAGGGCTGCTCAGCCTCACAGAGTAAGTCGTCTACAACAATGATGTGTTGCACAATAACCAGGAGAGTGGAGTTTGAAGACTCCTAACACATACAGTGATTCATGTTTGAGATGGAAATGCTGATTCCGCCAGTTGATCAGCACAACCATCACACCACACCCCCGTGATAATGGTATGTGATCATAAAAATAAAACAGCATCGCTGGAGAGCAATCGATGAGTGGGGCAGAGAGGAGGGAAGAAAGCAGGCGGGAAGCGGAGAGCCCGACGGTGGAGAGGTTTTGCTCATTATTCTGAGGGAGGTGAAAATGAAACACAGAGCTTTGAAGAAAGCGAGCTCGCCTGAAACCATCAGTGCGGCACCTCAGGGGCAGGAGGGGAGGCAGCAGTGCCAGCTGGGGAGCTGAGCTGATGAACTCGGAGAGATGACGGGGGCCCGAGTCACGGCAGCGGCGGTGTCCAGCCAAGAGCGGGCGGTGTGGACAGGGGTCACAGCACCGCCTCCCACATTGCTCGACGTGTTGGAACGGGGGAGCCGGTGAGTCCCAGCAAGGATGACCTCAGATTCAGGTCACGAAGGAGGAGAAAGCTGCCGGTGGACCAGACCTGAGCGGCGGGGGACTGGGAACCCTAACTACAAGAAGAGGAGGCCAAGCCTGGGACGACTGAAAGGCGCCCGTGTGGGATGTGTCTGGAGCTCACGATGGCGGACCTGGCTGGGAGTGAATGTGCAGGCATGGAAGGTTACAAGATGTACGTTCATGGAACGTCAGAAGACACCGAAATGGGAGGAAAAGAGAACCCTGTGGACTGAGCCTGGGAACAGCGGGCGCCATCACCCACAGCCTGAATGGGAAAGAGCGTCAAGGAGGCAGCTGGCCAGAGAGGAGGAGGCTGTGGAAGCCAAGTTGTGCGAGCGTTTAAAGGGCATGGAGGGTTCCGCCACATGAAACACACCCTCCACCAGGAAGCCAACCTTCGGGCTAGGATGACTTTACACACGCCTGGCGGTAAGCACCCCAGCACCCGCACCCAGAGCTCAGACAGCGACGGCAACCTGCCTGGGCTCACACAGCAAGTGAGCTGCAGAGCTGAGCCCCTGCTGCGTGGTTTCTTCCCTCCACCGGAAAAGAGGTCACCATTAAGATTCCTAGAGGATAAAGCAAAGCACACGTTCAAGCCGGAGTTGGCGCAGAGACTTGCTGAAATAAATGATCATGACTCCGTTTCTGGCAGGATTGGAAGCCATGCCAGTGGGGGAAAAATACTGAAATTACCATTGTGTTTATCACGAAATGTCTCATTACGGAAAAATGCTCCCAAATGCCGTGGCGATATCAGTAGCACAGCACACAGCATTGAATTCCATGAGCTAAAACGGGGTGGGTGAAATAAGAATTGAGTGATCGGCAGCGAGTTTTTATCACGGCCAGACTGCATTTTCAAGGGCATCGGGGAGAATGGCCCCAACCCAAATGTCAGATGCGCACATTTCCTCCTTAGTAACTGCTGGTCACATTAGTCACCAAGTGCGATTTGTCTGACACATGGCAGGAAATTGCACTCGGCAGCAGGGAGCGCTACCATCACCATCATCACCATCAACACGGATGCGCGGTGTCCATGGCTCATTAAGGTTCTCCTGGGAACCCTAAGTTGCAGTCCCTTGGCCAAGGTCACAGCTGGACTGGTCATCTCACCCCTCCCCTCCTGCTGCCTCCTGGGCCGAGGGGAAGCCTGGAAGGTGGGGGAGATGCATTTCCCCACGGGGTGTCCGTTCTTGAGAGAGCCCCTGCTGTTCTGAACAGACAGGACAAAGACGCGTGCAGAAGAACCCTGCCTTTCCCAGGAGGTGAGAAACCATGAGAGTGAGTCCCAGGGGCAGCGCGCTACAGAGGAGGAATTGAGCCAGTGGTGTGACGGACACCACCGTGTCCACCTCTGTGGGCAGCGTCTGGGGCTGAGCCCGTCAGGGACTCCCTCACCAGGGCCCTGCCTGTCGCCTGTCTGGAAGAAGCCGCGTGCACAGAAAACGGCAAGCACGCACAGGTTGCGCTGCTCAAGAACTCACGGTCAGATTTCCACACCCAGGAAGGAGCCTCCGTTTGGAAAGAAACTCCCGAAAGGAGCGGCTCCCACTGGCAGCGGTGGCGCTCAGAGCCAGCACAGCAGGGAGTGCAGTTCCACCGACAGCACAGGCCAGAGGATGTCTTGTCCAAGAAGGAGCAAGGAGAGGGACTGGATAAGCCTGGAAGTGCACAGCCCCACCCACTTACCCAAGTAGCGTGGGGAGGGCGTCCGGCACTGTGCACGCCTGTGTATGGTGAGGGCGTGCACGTCTTTCTCAGAAGCCGACAACCACACGCGTGTTTATTCTGGATGCATCTGACAACATAGGCTGAGGAGCAGAAACCCAGACGACCGACCGCGCTCCACGGCTGCGTGCGTGTGACGTTCTGAAACCGCCAAAACGATTCCATGCTGTCGGACGTCACGTTGGCCGTGACGTGTGGAGGAGTCAGTGTTGTGGGAGCTACGAGGGAGGCCGTGGTCCCTGTTTCTTGACTTTGGTGCTACGGGGTTGGAAGTTCCCCTTGTTGGAAGTTCACCGTGTCCCGCATGTGCAGTCCAAAGCCGGGAGCTCCTTCTGCTCCAGGAGCAGCCGTCCTCCCAGGAGTGTGCTCCATGAAGCACTCACAGCTCGGTTCCCCAGCGTGGCTTGGCTGTTCCAGGAGCAGCTTGGGCATTGGGAAGATGGCAACCCATCTAGGAAATAGACAGTCTAGAGAGAGTACCTGTGCTGGAGAAACAGCACCCGCCCAGGGAGAAATCGACGGCACAGGTGTTCTCAGAAGAAACCCACACCCACCCCGCCGTGCGGTGAGTTGTGAGAAGTCAGAGTTTTAAGCCACCAAGTTTCGAGTAGCGTTTTAGCTGATGCTAAGTGAAGCTCTCTTGACCAAACGGTTGGATCGTTGAAATGACTGTGTGTGAAGAGCTAATGACAGCTGTCATGCTGCTTGGAGAAGTTGGACTTACGTCCCGAGAAAAGCGCGGACAGTCAACCGTGCTGGCACGGTGACACCCGCTTCCCCTGCTCACGATGCTTTCCCACCACCGCCGAGTCCCCTCGCTCACATTCCTGGCTTCCTGTGGCCGATCTGTCTCCCTACAGCATTGCTGTGCCAGCATCTCTTCATTTGAACCACCCAGAGTGACCCCTGCTCCAGCTGGGATTTGACTGCTCCAGGATAAATGTCTTTCTCGTCCTGCCCAGAGAACGTGAATGTCCGCAGAGTCACGGCTTCCCCAGGAACTGGTGCACACGATGTCCCATGTCACCATAGCCCAGCATCTCCAGGGAACCAGAGACTGCCGTTCTGATGGCTGCAGGGGCGGCATTCTCCCAGACGGCGCTGGCTTCTCTCTTCCCCGCCAGTTAACATGTCAGTGAACAATGAGCACGGCTCCTCCCCGTGCCACTCACGCCAGCTGCACGTTGAGGCACAGGTCCCAGGAGGGACGCCCTCCCGCCAGCCTTTCCCGCTGGGTGGAGGACAGGGCTGTGGCTCAGGAAGCCACCCGGCTGCTGCAGGCTCACCACGCCTTCCCAAGGCAAGTCCTACATCGTCTGTCCTCTGGGGAAGATTTCTTCCGGTGGATTCTTACGTCTTTCCTTATCCCCAGACACCACGGTACTGTGGCAAGGGGGGAGGACTGTGGGATCATGGTTGGCATGGGACTCTGGAGTGTCCGCTGGCCACGTGATCCTGGGTGAGACGCCGTGTGACCGTTGGAGACTGGTCTCATTCTGCTCATAGCCGGGCAGTGCTGTGCGAGTTAGGTGCCGACGTCCGTGTGCGTCGCTCGCTCACACCGTCCTGCCCCCTCCTCTGAGCCGTCTGCCCGCCTGGCGCTCTCTCCCCAGACCTCAGTGCAGCTGACCCCTCTCGGGGCCCCTCCACCACTGCGCCCAGCCCTCTCTCCCTCCACGGACCTGCTGGTCTTCGCTCCGTGACATCCGTCCCCACTCCAACTCACCACGTGGGTTTCCCTCCCCGATCACCTGTCTTCTCCACTGGAGCGTCAGCTCCGTGAGCTCAGGGCCAGGCCCACTTTGCCTCTCATCACACTCCTGCGCATAGCAGGCGCCCAGACTAGTGGAAGAGGGTGGATTCGGGGAGTCACGTGGGCCAGCCCAGTTCTTGCCTAGAGCTGGTGTTGCACAGGGTCGATACTTGTGGCTATAGGTAATGTTACTTACCGTCCCTCCCCACGGGCCCCACCACGGTGAACCGGTTCTTGTTTGCTATTGAACACCAGTTGCAGGAAGCAATGGGTGTGGACCTCACTCCCCCACCAGCCTCCACAGACCCAACCAATAGCAATTGTAGCAGAGCTCTAGTTAATCACAGGAGGCCTGGTAGCCACTTCAACAATTAAGCCGTATCTGATGAAGTGTGTCTGTACCGCACTTCCTTTTCCTACACCTACTGCCAGACCCGCGTTCATGGCTGCAGTTTTCTGAGCCAGCCCTGACCTGGAGGGCTGCCCGATTCACCAGTCATCTTGTTTTGTTTTGCTTTACTTTTCTGCTTTGTTTCTAATCGCTCCAGTGGGCTCTGCGGAGCTCAGTTAGCCAGGGCTTCTCCTATTTGACATCACTCACCCACCATGTCCCTGTGGCATGGGGAATGCTGGCCTGTGTGCGAGGAGCCCGCCAACCTCCAGCTCACATGCGACCCTCACTCCCTGAGACCCAGCCTTGGAGGGGGGGCGGCCTTGGCTGTCCACAGCTGGACCCTCAGGCCACAGAGAGTCTCGAGGTCCTCGGGAGCCCTGGTCTTGCAGGTGCCATTCCTCCCCCCCCACAGCTCCGCCTGGATCCCGGATCCAGGGCAGCCGCCGGCGTGGGAAGGCCTGGGCGGGTGCTCCGGGCTCCTCACCGACAACGAAGACGAGGGCTTCCCTCTGTGAGCCGCGACCCCCGCTGCTGTGCTCGGAGCCGGGGATTTCAGAGCCAGCACCAATGCAGGCTGCTTTATCACAGGACTCCTCTGGGCCCCGAGCCGTTTCTGGTCCCAGGAAGCCACCCGGCAGTGACAAGTCCATGTCCTCTGCTCAGACAGGACTGCGCTGTCGGGATTTGGACACAGCAAGTGTGCGGGAGAACAGCCGTCATTTTCTGGAAGGGTTCGGCACGGTTCACTAATGCCGGCTGGTGCACAAACAGCCTGGCTGCCCTCCCCTCCCGCCCCACGGCGGGGCCAGCAGAGGGAAAGCACGGATGCTCCTTTGCATGGTGCTGGCCGGCGGGTCAAACCGCGTGTGCCCGGGAGTGCAGGGAACGGCGCCATAGCCACCCAGAGCCACAGTCACCCACCTGCTCGCTCAGGACACCAGGGGCCTGTGCTGAGCCTGCCCTGGTCTCCCACGAGCCCTGTTCCACAAGCAGTCACTTGTTTCTTCTTGTTCTCTGTGGGTTCTAGCACTAGCGTCACTGAACTCCAGGCAGGGAAAGCTGTCTCTGTGTGTCTCTCCCCGTCTCTCTCTCTCCTCCCAGAAGCCAACTGTTTCTTTCTTAAAATGAGACTAAACAATGCTATTAAATACATCAAGAACCCACCTGAGACTCCATTCTTGACCTAATCAGGGAGGTTGATGGAGGATTTAAAGGAAACACTTTTCTCTAAACTTGATCCAGTTTCATTTCCCACAGGCACCACGCACTCTGCAAACCCATGGTAGCCCCGTGTGCACCTCCCCAGCTGGGCTTCCCCACCTTGCTCCTGCAGACCCACCCGCCGGGCAGCTCCAACGTCCACCACACCGTGGTCCGGGCAGCCTTGCTCTCAGCACCTCGGCCTCGCCGGGCAGGCACCTGCTGCAGCTCTGATGGCACAGCCACCTGCACCCCTGGCTGCTCCCATCGCCCCCTCATCAGCGCCGGCTCCCTGCTCTCTGCCTTGGTGCCGCGTGGCCGCCCGCAGCCCTTGGCCTGAGCCTGGCTCCGGCAGGTGCTCGCTCAGCCGCTGTGGAGCGCTGTCGGGCGAATTCCGGCTCTGGCTCCCATGGCAATCAGGGCAGAAAGCGCTCCTGAGTCGGCAAAGACCCCAGTGCGAGTCAGGGCACGCGGCTCTCCCATGCAGTGCATCCTCCTGTGCCCTGCTGTGCCCTGTCCTGCCATGTTCCTGCATCCACAGTGTAGACAAGGCCACGGACAGTGCGTGATCTGCACGACCTTCCTCAACAGCGCCAAGTGGGCTCAGACAAGCGAGGCTGGGCGGCCAGCCGGCGCCAGCAGAGCCTGATCCCACCTCCGCCAGCCTGGACCACCCAGGCCAACCTCCCGACCACTCACGCAGGGCCCTGCCCAGCCTCATCCACTGACGCCCACAACCTCAGAGAGGGACTTCTGTAAAGTCAGGCAGTGGGGCCACGGAGGGAGCAGCTCACCCACATCACCAGGCTCAACCGTGCTTCCAAACAGATGCGAGAAATCCTGGAGCGACAAATGGGGGCGTTCCCGGGACGGTGAGCTGAGCAAGGGGGCAGCCCCTCTGCCGGGCAGGGGGATGGGGAGGGCTGGGAAGGTGATGAGGCGGGGTCTGGAGAGGGACTCTCCCTCCTCCCATGGGGCTGCATCCTGTAGCTGCTCCAGGGCCCAGGGGCACTGCCCGGACGCCACTCCCAGTCCTGCTGCCGCCTCGAAGTGGCTGAGAAAAGGAGCAGGGCCGGGGCAGCTCCAGCGCGCCCTCTCCAGCCTCAGACCACAGCCTTCCTCTCTCACGTCCAGTCCCCCTCGGGGACCTGAAGGCCTGAAGGCCTCAAGGGCCGTGTGCGTTCCTTGGTTGGGTTTAGAGTTGCTTTCCTGTAGTTAGCGTCTAAGCTGCACAGAGCCAGGGCTGTAGGTTGTGCCTTTCCCTTTGCCACACCCCCAGGCTTAGACTAGAGTCTGTGGATACGTGCTGGATGAGTGAGTGAATGGAATGAGAATAAAAATGGCATGTCATGTTTTAGCTATCAAGTCGATGACGAATTAGCAAGTTTATCTATTTTTATTTATTGGAGAGGGAGAGAGACAGATGGAGAGCTCCCATCTGCTTCGCTTCTCAAATGCCCACAGCACCAAGGCTGGATCGGGATGAAGACAGGAGCCAGGAGCTCAGCCCAGGTCTGCCCCCCGGGTAGCAGGATCCAGGCACTTGAGCCGACACCACTGCTTTCCAGGATCAATGTCACCAAGGGACTGGAGTCGGGGCAGGGGCCAGGGATCAGACGCAGGCACTAAGATGGGGCACGGGTGTCCCAAGAAGTACCGCACCTGCCAGACCGAGCGCCAGCCCAGGACGCCTGTGGTGAGAGACGCGCCTGTCGGTGAGGCTGCTGCTTCCAAGCCCGCTGCTGAGTCCTCTACGGAAAACCGCCAGCGTGTGTCAGATGTCACACTGTCTGCGCAGTGATCAGGAACTCACTTTAATAATCACCCCCAGGAGATCGCGAGGGACAGTTACAGAAGCATGTAAAACAGCACCCGCGGAGGCATCGTTAGCAATGTGGAAAGGAAATCTACACACACCCCCCACCGATGCTCTCCACCCCCCCCACACACGCGCGCGCACACACACACACGCGCGCGCGCACACGTAGATACTTAAATATTTATTTGAAAGTCAGAGTTAGAGGGGGGGAGAAACACACAGAGAGCTCCTCCATCCGCTGGTTCACTCCCCAAATGGCTGCAATGGCCAGGGGTGGGCCAGACCAAAGCCAGGGGCTTCACCTGGGTCTCCCACATGGGTGCAGGGGCCCACGGGGGCCGTCTCCCACTGCTTTCCCAAGCCATCAGCAGGGAGCTGGATCCAAAGTGGAGCAGCCGGGACTCCAACTGGCACCTGTGTGGGATGCCGGCACTGCAGACTGCAGCTTAACCTGCTACATCACAATGCAGGCCCCTCAAATAAACGTATGTTTAGAGCACTCCAAGTATGGGAGCAGAGGATTCACCAGATAACGCGTGTCTGGGGAGCACGGGGCGCGGCACACCATGAGGATCTCGTTGGGAAGGGCCTCGGCAGCTCAAAGGAACTCGCGTTGTGGGTCGTAGCGGACAGACTCCCACTCAGTTCCTCCATCCTTGCCTGTGCCGTGGGGCTGAGAGGTATTTCCTGGTGCTCAGCCATGAGGTTTCCTTGGCCTGTGGCAGGTGCCCAGAAGACACGGCGGCATGCCGGCTGAGCCTGGACCACAGCCCTTATGTATGTTTGCTCTCCTGGGCCCCCGCCATCATCCTGAGAGGACCCCATAGGGTGAGCCACCGTCCCCCACGGAGGAGAGACACGTGCACAGGGGCGCCCACCTGAGCCTACCTGGATCACCTGCCCGCGTCGAGGAGCCATGGTGTGGGTGACAAGCAGTGGCTGCTGTTGTGAACCGTGGGAGTTAAAGATGTTTCGTTACACACCAGGAACACCAGCGTCGACGACCACATACTTTATCAGGGTCACAAACGGTGACCACAGCATCTCCACGCATGGAGAAGACGATGCAGGGTAGAAACCAGAAGTGAGTTTGCCGAAGGCTAATTGTGACGATCTCCGGGCAGCGGGAAGAGAGATGGTTTTCATTTCACTCTGTGGAATTTTCCACGCTTAACAAAACACTTGCTTTCACAATGAGAGAGGGAGAGAGAGAGAGAAGGCAAAGGAAATGAGGGGAAGGGTAGGGGTGGGGGTGGAGGGGCGGGGTGGGGCAGGGGAGAATACTGGAATCTTTTCCCTGAGAGTGTGTAGCTTTCATCTATGTGGGGCAGACAGGAGAGCATTCACCGAGTGCCTGCGAGGTTTGGTGTTTAGGGGAAAATAGATGTTCCTGGGGGCTTCCTGCCCGCACCCCCGCTTGCCCACGCCACACCCTCCTGAGCCCCCGAGTGGTCGGGCGCCTGAGGGTCAGCTGCAGGGCTGAGTGGAGCAACACACATCCATGCAGGCTTCAGGCATGGAAAGCCAAGACATATAGAGTTGATCTTCTGTGTATTAAGATGATTAAAAATGAATCTTAATGAAGAATAGGATGGGAGAGGGAGTAGGAGATGGGATGGTTTGGGGGGTGGGAGGGCAAGTATGGGGAGAAGAACTGCTATAATCTAAAAGTTGTACCTGTGAAATTTATATTTATTAAGTAAAAGCCTTCTATAAAATTTTTAAAAATTTACGCAGGAGGTCCTGTAACGGTGTGTCTCAGTGCGAGGCCTGCGCACACGTCAGAATCACTTGAGATACTTTTGAAAATGCTGGCTCCTGGTCCACCCCAGCCCCCCTGAGTCAGTTTGGGAGGGGAGACGTGGCTCCCAGTGTTTGAGCCCACCAGGCACGAAGCCCTCCAGGCTGAAGCACTGCCTATTGATAAGAGGAATGGAGTTTATCCTGCTTGCGTCTGGCTTAAAGATCATTCTTTAGTTCTTTGAAAATGAAACTTACAAAAATCCTTGGGAAATGTGTTTAAATACAGCAGATAGTGAGACATAATAATGGGATCTTGTACTTATTAGGGGTTTTGGTTAATTTGTGATCAAAAGAATCAGGAGACAGAAACTACACCACAGCTCTGAGCAGTGAGCACACAGAATAAAAAGTAACTAAGAAAGGGGTAAAAAGACCCTTAGAGAACGCAGGAATAGCAGACAGAAGGGGCACCATCCCCTCCCCAGACTGAGACTCGGCTCCCAGGGCAGGGAGCAGCCGCGGCCACTGCACCGTGAGGGTGCTGGGCGTCGTGGGCCGGGGCAGGGGTCACCAGCTGGCTGGGGGGCATCCCTGGACAGTGCAGACTACAGGGTCCCTGCCTGCTGCTGGGAGCTGTGCCCCACGACCAGAAGAACAAACTGAAATCAGGAGGAGAAGCCCCTCCCCTCCCTGGCCTTGCACTGTCGCCCCCAGCAGCCCCCACTGGAAAAGCCCAACCCTGACCCCACTGACAGAGGAGCAATGTCTACAGGGACCAGCTCCAGGACACAGAGCAGGGGAGGGTGGGCGGGGGCTCTGCAGTGACTGACACGTGGCAGGCTCCACGCTGAGGCTCCAGGACACAGAGCAGGGGAGGGTGGGCAGGGCTCTGCAGTGACTGACACGTGGCAGGCTCCATGCTGAGGCTCCAGGACACTGAGCAGGGGAGGGTGGGCAGGGCTGATGCATTAACTGACAGCTGACACAGCGCTTGTGCTGGAAGGTCCTGGAGCATCTGTAACTCAGAATTTCCCATCATGCCCTGCAACACCATCCACCAAGTTCTTTTCTCCTCTCTCTTCTGGCTGCTCAGAATCTATTACCTGGAAACCGTTATTTGAGAAATCGTGGCTGGTTTCAGTTGTTCACTTAGACTGCGAGCTTTAAGGGAGCCTGCACGTGAGAGCTGTGTGCTTAGCATCACACAGCAAGTAGCTGTCAAGTGGAAAACCAATTTTTATCTCCTGGGGCAACGCTTAGACTTCCACATCTGTGTTTCCCATGGGTCTTCACGCCAAGATACAGAGCGATACAACTCCCAGGGACTAGGAGAGCTCTCCAGCGGCCGCTGCTGGCCTGCGTCCCCACCCTCGCCACAATAAAGCGGGCAATCACTTGCTTCAACTGATCAACCAATCAGAAAACGTATGAAAAGCTCCTCAACACGCATGACAAGTTCGGAAAGGACACGTGGCTTACGTGGCTTCCTCAGGCGTCAGAGCCGTGGGCTCGCGAGCAGCCGCGTTCCCGATACAGCAGACATGAGGCTCACACACGCCTGGCAGCTGCCCCGGCGCACTTAGTGTCATCACAACAAGCGTGCTTTGTCTGCACAACAGCAAACGGCACGTCACAACAGGTGTCGCGTCTGTGTGAGGAGCTGACACTCAGGGCTTCGTTCTTGGACACGTCCCTGGGGCTAAATATCCTTATTGCCTAAAGGAGTCTTAAAGGGGACCTTGAGTGGCAGTTCCCTTACCACTCATCCAAGCTTGGCTTCTAGCTCCTAACACGTTCCAGAGAACAGAAGGTGTGATGTGTCAGAGACCAGAAACCGGAACTTATGGAAAAGCTGGAAATCGGGGGAACCCAGAGAACAGGAGGCAGGCACAGCAAAGGTGAGCATCGCACCGCACACAGTCTGCCCCAGCCTGCGGGAAAGTTGACCTCACAGGCACAGGGAATCCCTGAGCAGCCAGGCAGACACCAGGAGCAACCCAAGGCATACGTCATCATGTGTCGAGGCAGGTTAACTGCCAACTACAACACAGAGTCCAGGCAGGTCACCCGGCAACTATAACACTGGAGTCCAGGCAGGTTAACCTCCAACTACAACACAGAGTCCAGGCAGGTCACCCGGCAACTATAACACTGGAGTCCAGGCAGGTTAACCTCCAACTACAACACGGGCATCCAGGCAGGTTACCTGTCAACTACAACACGGGAGTCCATGCAGGTTACCTGTCAGCTACAACATGGAGTCCATGCATGTTAACTGCCAACTACAACACGGGAATCTAGGCAGGTTAACCTCCAGCTACAACATAGAGTCCAGGCAGGTTAACCTCCAGCTACAACATGGGAGTCCACACAGGTTACCTGCCAACTACAACACGGAGTCCAGGCAGGTTATCCGGCAACTATAACACGGGTGTCTAGCCAGGTTACCCATCAACTACAGCTCTTGAGTCCAGCCAAGTTACCCACCAGCTACAACACAGGCGTCTAGGGAGGTTAACTGCCAACTACAACACGGGAGTCCACGCAGGTAACCTGTCAACTACAACACAGAGTCCAGGCAGGTCACCCGGTAACTATAACACTGGAGTCCAGGCAGGTTAACCTCCAACTACAACATGGGCATCCAGGCAGGTTACCTGTCAACTACAACCCGGAGTCCAGGCAGGTTACCTGCCAGCTACAACATGGAGTCCATGCATGTTAACCACCAACTACAACATGGAATCTAGGCAGGTTACCCGCCAGCTACAACACAAGTTCAAAGGAATCAGTGAAGTTGAGACTGAACGCCTTCCAGAGCCCACATGTTTTTTCCCACAAAGTTCATGTCTCATAAAAATGCAGGCGACATATGAAGACACAGGGAAGTGTGAGCCCTAATCCAGGAAAGGGGGTGGAATAAGAAAGACTGGATGATCCCAGACGGTGGATCCACAGGCCTGGGTCCACAGAGCTGTCACAAATCGTACCGAGATCTCAGTTAAAGGCATGCTTCAAGAAATGAAGGAGTATTGACTTATACACACACACATCTGTACACACACCTACGTTCAGAAACCATTTACCAAGAAATGGATACTACAGAAATGGAAAGTCTAGAGTTAAAAATTGAAGTCACTAAAATGAAAATTTTCCTAGATTGACGCACTAGCATATTGAGATGACAGAAGAATGTGTTAATGAACTTGATGTACATAAAAAGATCTATTCTGAAGAGTGACATTAAAGAAAATCAGTGGAACTTTTTAACCTATGGCACAATATTAAATGGTCCAACAGATTCGTCAGAGACAGAATAAAGATAATAGAGAAATGAGGATAGGAAAAATAGATGTAGAAATAATGGTCAAAATTCACGTTTGGAGAAAAATACTTAGGCAATAAACCTCAAGAAATTTAAGGAATTTACACACAAGCAAACCACATCAGAGCACAGCCGCGTCCAGTGCAGGAAGCTCACGGCAGGGAGGAAATCCTCAGTGCACAGAGGAGGGGTGCTTGTTGCGCCCAAGGAGACAGTGTGGTTGACATTCCTTCTTTTTTTTTTTTTTTAATTTTTGACAGGCAGAGTGGACAGTGAGAGAGAGACAGAGAGAAAGGTCTTCCTTTTGCCGTTGGTTCACCCTCCAATGGCCGCAGTGGTAGCGCGCTGCGGCCTGCGCACCACGCTGATCCGATGGCAGGAGCCAGGTGCTTCTCCTGGTCTCCCATGGGGTGCAGGACCCAAGCACTTGGGCCATCCTCCACTGCACTCCCTGGCCACAGCAGAGAGCTGGCCTGGAAGAAGGGCAACCAGGACAGGACCGGTACCCCGACCAGGACTAGAACCCGGTGTGCCGGCGCCGCAAGGCGGAGGATTAGCCTAGTGAGCCACGGCGCCGGCGACATTCCTTCTTAATGGACAACAAAACCCGGGCTGCAGAAGGAGAACAGTGCACTCATGGAAACATGTGGGCAGACTTTTCTCCAAACATCCTGCACACACAACTGCGTGGGTGTGCAAAACCATGACCCTTGACCCTGCCTCCTGACTAGCAGAAGTGAACTCAAAGTGGGTATTTCACCTTAATTAAGAGTGAAAGCCATACCCTTCCGGACAGAAATGCAGGAGGCCGTTTGTGACACTGGTGCTGCAGAAACGTGGGTGAGGCCCAGAGCCTGAAACCCCACGTGATAAATCTCATAAAAATAAAAATTGCAATCAATGAGATTTTACAATTGATCAAAATGAAATTTTGGGAAGATACCATGAAAACATTTAAAGTCAAGCCACCACCTGGGACTAAATCTTAGCTAACTACATACAACAGAAGTGTGAGGAATGGGAACAAATCATACAAAGCATTCACCCCAGTTAACCAGGGGTGCAGTATTTGAATGGGTGCTCCCTCCAAGCTAATACGTGAGTGACTAGCAAGCCCATGAAAAGATGCTCCCCGCCCTGGCTCACGAGAGACTTGCAACCTGAAATCTCGGCTGGACACCCTGCACCCTGCGTATGGAAAACCACAGGACGCGTGCACTGCCGGTGGGCGCACAGACTGCAACTTGGGAAGCAGCTTGGCCGCTTCTTACAAAATGCAGCATGTGCTCCATGCGGCCCAAGCATTTCAGTACATCAGAGAGCTCTGATGACATCGCAGCCACTTTACTCTTAAATGCAAAAATTGGAAGTCAACCAGTTGTCCAACTGACGGTGAACGGACAAAATATAACTTAATGATGGAGCACAACTCATCCATAAACACGGGAAGTCACTGGTACAACACGACTGGGTTTCAGAAACACCAAGCGAAGGAGTTCACACACCGAGGACAACACACACAAAGATGGTAGTGGTGGGAGAGTTTTGAAAACTCTGTCAGGAGGCAGACCATGTTTGCCTGTGTCTAGAGGTGAGACTTTCCTTCTGAAGACTGTTGGGGACGTCTGGGGCCTCGGGGGAAATGGGCCACATCAGAGCTGCGGTGGCACTTGTAAGACCTAGCAGTGCACGCTGAAGAACGGCAAGGTTTGTTGTAGGAATTACACCCCAGGAAACTCTTTAAACCTCACTTCCAACCTCCCAAGGCCTCTAGAACTCGGGATTTCTCTCCATCACTAGAGAAGAAAATGTCCTCATTGTCTGAGTCAGAACACGGTCATCTGTAAGCTCTCAAGGCAAACATTCTCATCTGGATCCCAGGACCAAGAGGATCCACCAGAACCTGTCCCACGTCCCTCACCTCTGTGTCCCCTGCGAGGGCTGCATTCCCAGGTGGGGTCTCCCTCCCGAGAGGCAGGATGGATACTCAAAGCATGGTAGCTTCAGCAAAGCCCTGGGGGGGACCAGCCCTGGACCATCTTAGGCCAGGAAGCGTGAGCCCTCCGGCACTCCAAGGGTGGTGAACGCCGCCATCACCAAGTGAGCCTCGTGACGAGGTCACCAGGGAGAGGTGGCCCTCCAGAGAATGACCAGAGCGCTATGATGAGAAGAACCCCTGATCGCAGGCCAGGGCAGGGACCTCACACTGGTGTGTGCTTGGCTGAGGATGTATCCCAAATGACCCACGAGTTCTCCTGACCCCAGGAGTAGCAGTGGATACAAGAGGGTGGATCCCAGCCTCCAACCACACAGAATTCCAACAGGGTCTTTCTAATTTACTTCCGGCAGAAGCGCAGGTGTGAGCTCCTGGCACGGGGTGAGGGGCCGGCACAATGCACGTGGTCCCCGAGTCCCTTGTGTGCGGATTCCTCCCTGGCCGCTGGGGCAGCAGCTTGTGCCGAGCTCCTGTGCTTCCTCTAGGGCGCCCTGCGGCCCCGAGGGAGGGTTGCTCTCAGCCTCTCACCAGCCAAGCCTGCGTGTGCCGTCTCCGAGCCACACAGCCATTGTCCCGATGACGTCTATGAATGCAAGCCTGACTTCGCCCACACGGCGCCCTCGGTGTAACTTCTGATCTCCGAAAGACCAGGGCAACGCTCGAATCCAGCGCCCACTGCATCACTGAATCCTCCCCACAAAAGGCCTGCGGCACCGCCCCATCATGTCGGTCCCGCGTGATTCGTTCCTTCCGCCTACACACACGTGTGCAGTACCTCCACCCCGCCCTGCTCACACGACCTCCCAGGCAGTCGGCCAACACTCCAAGCACACGTCCACCGGGAGGTCTTGCTCATGGTGGCTTCCTGTCCCCAAGGTAACAGCACCACCACCTTCACCCCGGGTCGTGGTGCTGTCCCAGGCTTCTGCGGGCGGCTTCCCCAGCACCTCGCGTAAAGAAGCGTCACCCCCATTGCTAGGTACACTCACTGCATTGGTTTCAGAGACTGGTAACTCGGGGCTCAGAGCAATCGCGAGGTGTGGCTGGCACGGCTCAGCCAGGGCCTGAACCTGTGTGATCAGACTCCGGCTTCTGTGCCTTTGCCATCCCGTTACACCACTGCCAGCCATCGCACACAACGTCAGCCATCGCACACAACGTCAGCCATCGCACACAACGTCATGACCACACCTTACACACCCACAACACCAGAAACTGATGACAGCGCGGCAGCCGCTCCATCTGGGTGGGAGCCACAGCGTGGGCACACCTGCTCCCACCCCGCGGCCTCTGCTCAGGACCCTGGTGCCCGGACGACTGACGGCTCCGAAGTCCACACAGCCCGGCCCCTCCCCTTTCCACTGAGCAAGGTGCAGGCGCGGTCAGCAGCGGCTACACCGCAGGTCACGCCCGAAGCCCTTGGCTGGGAGTGGGGAGTTCTCTGAGCGAAGGTTTCTCTGAGGCGATGGGTTTCGCCCTCCTGGGCTCTGTTCCAGCACAGCTGGGCAGACCAGGCCCACATCGGCCCTGAAGCTGAGCCCCCGTTGGCTGACATCAGAACGATAGTCGCGGTGTATTCCGGCTGGCACCCCCCCTTCTAAATGCCCCGCCCCCTTTCTGCCTCCAGAACGGATCCAGCAGGGGAGGGCATCTGGCCCAGTGCCCGAGACGCCCCTCGGTTCGCCCTCGTCCCACACCAGACTCCAGGGCCCCCGTCCCAGCTCTGCTTCCAATCCCGGCTTCCCGCTGGTGCACACCTTGGGAGGCAGCAGGTGATGGCTCAAGTGCTTCGGCCCGGGCTGCCCACGTGGGGCCTGGATTGAACTCTACCCTCCTGAATTCAGCTTGGTCCAGTCCGGCTCTTGCAGTGGAGTGAACCCACAGGTGGAAGATGTCCCTGTCTCTCTGCCTTCAAAATAAATAAAAATTTTTAAAAAAGAGAGGGGCCAGCGCTGTGGTGGTTAATCCTCAGCCTGCGGCCCCGGAATCCCTTACGGGCATCGGTTCATGTCCCGGCTGCTCCTCTTCCAATCAATCTCTGCTGATGGCCTCGGAAGGCGGCAGAAGATGGCCAAGTGCTTGGGCCCCTGACCCATGTGGGAGACCCAAAGGAGCTCCTGGCTCCTGGCTTTGGATCCACCCTGCTTCACCCGTTGCAACCACTGGGGGAGTGAACCAGCAGATGGAAGATTTCTGTCTCTCCCTTTCTCTCTCTGTAACTCTGCCTCTCAAATAAATGATTTTTTTTTAGAAAAAAAAAGAGAAGAATCCAGCAGCTTTACTAGTGGCATCCCGACACAGGCACAGTTCCTCCACCCACGCGTGTTTGAGCTCAATCTCTGGTCCTGGGTAGAAACTTTCCTCCTTCATTTAAGAAACTTCACAAAAGGCAGGGGAGCTCCGTGACCAGACAGAAGCCTTTGGGGGCATCCCCAGAGAGTGCCCAGCCTCCCTCGGCCAACGCCGGCCGCCAGCCCAGGGCCGTGCCCAGACCCTCCCTCAAGCAGGTGGAAGAAAGGATGGACAGTGCTGAACTCTCCTCAGCTTCTCACAGCCGCAAACAAGCGTCGGCACCACTAACCCCGGCTTTGTCTCGCCTCTTCTCCAGGTCTCATGGGAGTGAGAACAGGGGAGGGAAGCAGCTGTGGTCCCACAAGGACAAGAAGGGGCAGCCAGGAGGCGCCAGGACAATCATCTCTGTGGCTGCTTCATCAGGGGACAGATGCTCTTAGCATGGCGTCCGGGCAAGTTAGGCAGGGTCAGGGGTCAGGCCCACAGCAGGTGCCAACTCACCAACTGACAGGGCTGACTCACACCTGGGGGGAGAGGGGGCCGAGGTCCCCAGGCACCAGCTCTGCTGCTTCCAGAGGAGGAGTTGGGCTCCCCGCAGAGCCTGTGTCCTGGAAGGGGTGGGGGCGGCCATGGCGGCTGCAGTGTCACCAGGGAGCACAGCTGTTCCCCACTCTGATGTTTTGGTCGCGTTTTCTTTCCTAACCTCAGTAAGCCTCTCGCTTTCAACAACGTGCTTTCTTGTAGCTTCATTGAAGTAAAACTGACCGTAAAAGTTGTCTGGTTTCAAGGCATACGACACGATATTTTGATTTACGAGCATTGAGAAATAAATTCAATAATCAGGATAATTCACCTTTCCTATGGGAACCTTTAGATCTCGCCCCTTGGCCAGTTCCCAGGATGCATCATGTCCATATCAGCTATCGTCCACACCTGTGTCTGCCCGCTGACCAATCTCTCGCTGCGTCCTCACCCCAGGACCCGTGGTGACCACCCCCTTACAGCTTTCCTCTGTGAGTTGTATTTTTAGATTCCACATCTATGGGAGGGATCTTTAAAAACCTCGTGGAAAATGTGCATGATGAAAAGACCATGCACGGATTTCAAAAACTCCTGCAACAGAAGAAACCCCTTTCATTTCCATTTCCCACGCACGTTTCCAGATCCCTGTGAGGTCACACAGAATCTGCCTCTGTGACTCATCTCACACGCTCCTGCAGACTCGTGGGGGGGGGGGTTCGAACAGCAGGGTCCCCTCTGGTGTCAGCGTGAAGAAGGAACACTGCTACAGCCGTGACGGGACTCCTCTGGAGGTTAGAAGCAGGCTCAGCAGGCTCGGCTGCCCGCGAGGCCCACTCCCTCCTGGAGCCCCTGGCTGAGCCCGGCTCCTCTGCTTCTGATCCAGCTCCCTGCCGACGCGCCTGGGAAGCAGGTGATGGCCCCGTCACCCAGGGAGGAGACCGGGTGGAGTTCTTGGCTGCTGGCTTTGGGCTGGCCCAGCCCCGGCTACTGCAGGAACTGGGGAGTGATTCAGCAGAAGGAAAAGCTCACTCGCTCGCTCTCAAATGAATGAATGTTTAAAAAATGATGGGTTACACACAGAACTTGTGTGTGGTCCAGCAATCCTACTCTGGGCACATACCCACGGAAGGGAAGCCAGCGTGTCGGAGAAGCACCTGCTGCCCTCTGTCCACTGCGGCATCGCTCACGGTAGCCACGCCGCGGAATCAACCTGTGTCTGTTGGCAGATGAGTGGTCAAGGGATCACGGGCCATACAGAGTGGACCTTGTGGGTTTTCTAAAACCTCGTGACCTTACTTTGGTTTCTCCATCCTCTTTAACTGTGGACAAAAAGGTATTTAAGACCTCCACAAATAGAACGTATCTTTTAGAGCAGGGTTTCCTTATATAACACAGGATGTCCACCTGCCGCCCGTTAGCCCAGCCGGCCACCTCAGACAGGTGTGGGCGTGGATGAGCTGTGCGGGGCGACCGTCTCTGATGTACCCGGTGACATTAGGGGCGCTGGGACTCGGCTGTCTCCCGACTTGTCTGAAAGATCACCAGAGCCTGCATTGCTTTAAACAGACCGGGAGGCCTTCCAGGAAACCACCTGCTGGCATCCCTCAGGCCCCTGGACAGGCCCCATGGTGGCTTGTGGGAGGCGACACCTGTGGAGGCTGCTGGGGGTGGGGGGGGGCAGGTGTCAGGTGCTGTGCTGAGCACCAGGGGGGGCTGCCAGAAGGAGCCTTCATTTCCTCAGGGACCTGGGACTCCTGGAACTCAGAGGTCACGAGGATGCAGCCAATGGGGTGCAGAGAAGAAGGTGCCAACAAGGGGCAGGTGTTCAGGGGCCTTTGGGGGGAGGGGAGCAGGAGGGGCCCCTGCGGCCACAACCTGGTCTGTCAGCGCCATCTGGTGGAGTCCTTGGGCACTGCAGCCATGATTCCTTGGAAAAGAGCCTTGGAGACCAATCACAAATGGCGCCTTGACCATTTGTAAAGTCTGAGCCATTCAGAGAGCAGGGTGCTGGGCTCCGCCACAAACTAGGTGAAATGAAGTGTTCTGGAACATTCCCTGGCTGGTGTGAGGCAGGGCTGCAGCACAGCTGTTGTGGGGGGTGCGCCTGGGGGCTGTAGGAGCCTTGTCTGCGTCTGGCCCAGCACCCCTGTGGTTGAAGGGTCCCCATCTCCCCTCTTCCCCGGCGTCTCCTGCTGAGCCTGCTCAGGCGAGCTGCAGCGAGCAGAGCAGTCGACACCGTCAGGGCCTCCGTGAGAGCTGCGTGGAGGCGGGCACCTGGAGCTTAGTGCTCAACGGAGAGCCGAGGGGCTTCCTCCGGGGTCCCTGCCCACCATGCATCTTCAGAACGAGGTCCCCGCCCACCGGGCATCTTCCACGGGGGCCACGTATCCTGGAAAACCACGCATGGCTTTCAGAGTTTTTTCACCAAAACATCTTTTCATTCCATTTTCCACAGATGTTTTGAATTCTCACCATCATTTCCTCTTTAATCCTCTTACAAGTTGCCTGACGGGGCCTGGCATTGTGGCGGGGCCGATTGAGTGACCACCTGCCACACCGGCGTCCCATGTGAGGCTTGGTTCAAGCCCTGGCTGCCCGGCTGGCGGTCCAGCTCCCTGCTGATGCACCGGAGAACAGCGATCGTGGCCCAGGTGGTTGTGCCCTGCACCCACGCGGGGGACCGGGACGCAGTTGCAGGCTCCTGGTTTCGGTAAGGCCCAGATCTGGCCGTTGTGGCCCCTTGGGGCGTGAACCAGCAGATGGAGATCTCTCTCTGTCTCTCTGTAACTCTGCCTTTCAAATAAATAAATAAATCTTTTTTTAAAGCAGCAACCTGATGAGTTCTCATAGAAATTACATGATCCCCCGTCCCAGGAGAGGGTCCAGAGGCTAAAGAGGGCCTGGGACCCTCAGCTCAGGAACTGGCAGGCGAGGAACTCAGCCGAGGGGTCTGCACCGCGCTTACCCACGGCCATTTCCACGCCCCTCCTGCTGCAGGGAAGAGACTGTCCCTTCTTCCACCTGCAGGCGAGGGTTTGGGCTTGGCATTTCCAACGCGGCCCCAGAGTTCACACAGACTGAGGTGGAACTCCGGGGCAGCGAGAGGTCTTTGAGGCTCTCGGACGCACTGCATATTTATGGCTCTGCATGGTGATAAATAATCCCGTTCACCTGTCAAAGGCCAGGTGGGTTCTTAAAGAAAACGATTGTTTGAGAAAACGAATCGTGGTGATCCCACCCCTCCCTGCGGCAGCCAGCCAGGAGCACGGAATCGTGCACACGGCCGTTCTGAATGTTGTCGCTCAGCCCCGAGAGTCGTTCCGGGCGGGAGTCTCTGCTGGCTGTGCCTCCCCACGGCTGTCGCTGGGAGAGGGTCATACATATTCATGCTGTTGACAGAGCCTTGAAAACACAGCCTGTCACCTTCCTGACACGGAGGCGCCCTGAATTCGCCGCTGATTGACAACCGTCCGTTTCTCCCCTGAACTTGCCGAGCCGGGCCTCGTTTTCTCCTTCGCCTTCAGAAATTATGCGTCGGCAAAGGTTTTCCCAAATGGGCGCGGGTCAAGCGAGCCACACATCTTAATGGGCTTTCTCCTTTCTCCTTAGCTGATCTCCGCCCAGGTTCCGGGATCAGCCCTTGGGTGCGCGTGTGGTCGCTCAAGCGCAGGAGGAAGTGGCGTGACAGCTAAGCCTCGCTGTGTGGGTACGGCAGTACCCGCTGCACTGAATGTGCCCACGAGGCTCTTGCACTGTGTCCCCTCTGTGAGCAGCGGAACTGCCTGGGCACTGCACAGGACAGCGTTGCAAAGTGCGTGACTCTAACACCAAGCCACAGAGTCAGTCACGCTGGGACTGCAGCAGGGAGCAAGGGAGGGAGAGGGCTGCCCTGGGAGCTTCAGGGTGGCCGGAGTCGGCCTCTGGGTTCTCTTAACAAGGTCGTCTTCAAGGAAGAGTTTTCCATTTTGAGGAAGTTCCGCTGATTGTTTCTATGGATTCTGCTCTTGGTATCGTGTCTAAGAGAGCTTCACTCAGTGGAATTCTTGAAGAAATTTTCTTACTTCCAACAGTTGTGAAGTTTTATATTTACATGCATCTTTGCCCTTCATCACGCTTCCTCCCCACCAAATGCTCAAGGGGACAGCGTCCATCACTCTGGTCCAAGAGGACCCTGCAAGCTCAAGGCTCTCCACTCACTCACTCATTCAACAAACACTAACTGCGCAAGGCCTGGGCCAAGGCCCTGAGAACCCAGATGTGGACTCCGGTCTCCTTGATTTCACCTTGCAGTGACTACAGATGATGAGCGCTGACTACCAGGCAGCGCTCGGTGCACGGAAGGTGCGAGGCTAACAGGAAGGAGCGTGAGGGCTGGGGAGGCACAGGGGTCTCGTTCCACCCAAGGTGGTCAGGGAAGACCCCTGTGATGGTTCATCTGAACCCCGAATGACAAGGCAGAAACACCTTGGAAAGACCTAGGGAAAGTGTGCTGGAGACAAAGAGCCACGCGCAGACACGGCAGGTGCGGAATCTGTCGCAGGGAAGATCGTTTGCAGGAAGAGACTTCAGTGCCCGATCTGGGGAGGGGGTGATAACTCCCATCCATGTCCTAGGACCCCGGACTGCAGTCCCGGCACACAGCACATCTGGAGATGGCCAGGTGTGGCCAAAGGAACTGAGGCTCTGAAGAGTGGAGCGCACACAAGCCAAGGCAAGGCTGAGAATCCCGAAAGGATTTGCTCACGGAAGCAGGGAAAGGAGAGCAGCTGAAGGTGCCAGCTCTCCATGGCACATCTCACCCAATGGAGAGGAAACATCTGGTGACCGCGGTGCGGGGCACAGGCTTCCCCACAGTGGAACAGCTGTGTCTGGGTTACAGGTGGCTCATGTTCTGTGCCGTATGCTGTGGAGGAAGACAGGGAGCTCACCCCGTCTCCTCCCCCCGGGAAGCTGGGATGTGATGAGACACTGCCCTGCCATGGCCGCTCTAGGATGGCTTCAGGTGGCTTCATGTCCAGGTGGACAGGACTCAGGTGAGCCACAGTTCAAGTCTCCGCCTGGATGGCCTGTGTGGATTGGTCACCGGGCTGCCAGGGCGGGTCCTTTCCTCTCAGGTATGCCTATGTGCTTATCGCCCCCAGAACTCCACCCACCCCCAAACAGTATTACCCCTTTTATGCTTGGGAGCCTTGTTCCTGACCTTCGCCTCAGAGTGGTCCTTGGACCCAGCAGTCACAGAGGTTAACCCAGCTCCGGGGAAGAAATTCAATCACCACCCGGCCAATGGAGAAGCACCCTGGCCATTTCATGGACCCTGGGGCCCCGTCTGGGTTCAGCTGCTTGGGTCCCTGTGAGGGCTTTTCAGTCCAACATTTAAAGTGCATTTCAAGGTTTGTCCATCCACGTGCCCTGGGCACTCTCGGGCAAAGCCTTCCACAAGGGGCTGGTCCCTGGCTGACGGAGCCGCTGTTCCCACCATGTGACCCTGATTCACTTCCATGAAGCCGTCTTCACTGAGCGCAGCCCCTGCCCCAGTAGACGCAGAGACAGAGACGAGAGAGAGCGAGGGCTCCCCAGAAACCCTTCAGCAACCTGCACAAATGAAGACGGGCGGCAGAGCAGACCCCGAGTAGTTCCCAAGCAGCTGTTATGGAAATAGGTGTATAAGATGTCACTGAGCTGCGTTTTCCTTGTTTAAACAACTTCATCAGGTGCTTGGGGAATGGTAGGTTACACAACATTCCATGCTCCTCTGGATATGAAACACACGCCAGGAAGACCCCTTGGGAAACCTTTCTCACCATGGCAACAGGGACAGTGCCTACAAAGGTTGTCTGGCTGACAAAGACCTCGGAGATAACCAGTGCACTCATGGCATCCCCGACTGGGTACTCCACCTGTCAGGCAACTTGCTGGACCCCAGCCAGGCGCCTGCCATTGTGGACCCCAAGGTCTACTTGCAAGATCTCACAGAAAGAGCAATTTGCTCTTTGAAACAAGCACATGTTGAAGCTAAATTTAAAACCCAGAACTCAGCAGAATGTCAAGAACACAACAAATTGCCACATTCCTCTTTGTCAATCAAAGGACTGATGGCCAAGTACAACAAAGCACATGGCAGGGGTGACAGGAGTGTGGGGTGCCTTGCCACATCCCACACCTCAGAATGGGCTGAGATCTCTTCAGGGCTCTGTGGATAAGAGACTGTTCTTTACCAAGTGGGTAACTCAGGCTCCACTTCATCTCTGGACACACTGCACACAGCTCACTCCCCTTCCCACCCCACTTGGCAGGTGGCACCATCCGAGCACCATATGCCATAAATGTCCTAAAGTCACTTCTTCGGCCTCACCGTTTCTCTGATCACAAGTCACACCCCGAGTTTTGTCTCTGCCTGTGTCGTCTACCTATCTGTGTCTGTGGCTTAGTGATGCAAACTCTCTAAGCTTTAGAATCTGGAGGAAACAGAGGTGAGAGCATCATGAGACCCAGAGGAGAAAAGGGCTTCATAAGCTATGAGGTTCACCCCATGAGCAGTGAGGGGCAGAGTCAGGCGTTACCTTTGATTTTTCATATTCACCTGAAATGAGGTTAGATATAAGAAGAATCCAGCTTTCTTACCTCATGGAGAGACAAAGTTGCATGTTTTGGGGAGGGGTTACATACGAGTGAAAAATACAAATCCCGTTCTTACAGGAAGGCTCTTGTAAGCCGTAGACCAACTGTTGCGTTGACAAGGAAGTCCCTGTAGAGAGAGTACAACAAGCACCCATCCAGCACAGGGCTGTGAAGGCCTCCTGCTCTGTAGGTCTGCTTCCTTCTCTGTGCATCAAGCTTTGCCCAGATCCAAGAAAAGGGACAGGAGAGCCACTGACCCACCAGCTCCCCAAGGCCTGAGTCACACAAGCAGCTGTCCGCTCTCTGCCAAACGGGCCTAGAAGCCTCTGTCTGGGATTGGGCTGGTCCCCCGGCTCTCAGTCTGTGAGGACAGAGTTCTGAGGTCTCATCTGCTGCTGGCTGCTTGTCAAATAGCACCCCTACCACGGACAGCTCCCCACTACTGCTGGGTGCCTGGCTAACACCCCCTACCACGGACAGCTCCCCACCACTGCTGGGTGCCTGGCCAACACCCCCTACCACGGACAGCTCCCCACCACTGCTGGGTGCCTGGCCAACACCCCCTACCACGGACAGCTCCCCACTACTGCTGGGTGCCTGTCCAACACCCCTACCATGGACAGCTCCCCACCACTGCTGGGTGCCTGGCCAACACCCCCTACCATGGACAGCTCCTGCTGTGGACAGCTCCATTCACTGAACACTAAGAGATTGGTGTGGGAGCCACAGCTCTGTTTTCTTATAGGCCAACAGGTGCCATTGACGAAACTAAATGGCCCCGACCAACCTTGGAGTCCATATGGAATTGGTCATCCCCACTTTTTTCCATTTAGCCAGGTTTTAAAGAACTTTGAGATGGTGTTGTCTCCAATTCTGTGTGCTTCAGCCAGCAGCGACTGTTGCAGATGGAATGGAAATGTATTAAAATAACACAGAGTAAGCTGGTGTGAGTGTGTGGGTGTGTGAGAGCTACGAATCCTCGGGAACTTATTTGCACAAGTTGTCTTGCACAGGGGGAGAAACTCTGTTGAGTAAAATTTGCTGGCTTCAGTTACAGACAAGGGGCTCCTCCTCCAGGAGACCACTGTTTGCTGGGGCAATTTTCTGTGAAAAGGCAAAGAAAGGAGGGAGTAAGGACTGCAGTTTGAACTGCAGAGCGGAATCAGCAATGTAGGAGTTCAGCTGCTCCACTCCGTTTCAGCCACCAACCCTAGCCTGGTTCCAGGAATCCCACACATTTCTGTCAGCTAAGTCTTCTCCTCTGATGGACCCTGTGTCCTGTCAGTTCAGAGCTTCAACCCCCTTTTGGGCTGCACTGTGCTCTGTAACCAGAATTTAGGAGCTGCTCCTCACATCCCAGGCCCTCGGCATTGGGTGGGTTTCAGGGAAGCAACGCCCAGAGAGTGAGAGCCTAGGCAGAAGGAAACAGAGCCTGGCTCACTCCATTTCCAACCGTGAATCCTGAAAAACTCACCCTGCAGCTGAGGTCAGGGGCCAGGCTTGGGCTAAAGGGGGCTTCTGCGTGAGCCCCTGTGCCCCTGGCCCACCCTGGCCCATCCTGCCCCCGGGACACCCCAGCCCAGGAGCTCCACAGGTACAGGGCTCTGCATGGAAAATATGAAGCTGGAGTCACTTTCCTGAGAAAGACTTTTTACAAAGATTCGTATCTCTAGAGCTGGCGTTGTAGCATAGCGGGTTAAGCTGTTGCCTGAGACACTGGCACCCACGTGGGCCCCAGTTCTGTGCTGGCTGCTCCACTTCAGATCCAGCCTCCTGCTAACACACCTGGCAAAGCAACAGAATATAGCCCAGATGAAGCCCCTGTCTTTGGTCTGTCTCTGTCTGTCTGTCTGTCTGTCTGTCTCTCTCTCTCTCTCTCATAAACACACATGATCTGTCTCTCCCTCTGAAACTCTGCCTTTCAAAGGAATACATACTTTTTTTTTTCAGATTCATTCCTCTCAAGCCAGAGGGAGGAAGCCGTTTCCTTCAGGCTGCCACACGCTTGCTAATAAGTCCATTCCGGGGAAACGGGCTCATAGCTATTACTTTTCCTGCTCTTGACCCCCTCTTGATGAGCCTTTCAGATTGAGAACAGTGCGTCACGGTTCTCTCAGTGTAGTAATCACAGCTGCCTTGGAGGGATCAGGATGCTGCAGATGAGATGTGCACTGGGCAATCTTTCCTGGGCTGGAGAAGTGTGCGCACATGCGTGTTTCTGTGCGTGCACATGTGTGTGAATGTATGTGTGTATGTGTGTATGTATATGTGAGTAGGTGTGTTTCTGTGCACGTATGTGTGCAAATGTATGAGTGTTTATGTACATGCATGTATTACTGTGTATATGTGTTTCTGTGTATACATGTGTGTGAGTGTATATGAGTATGTATGTATATTGCATGGAATATGCATGTACATGTGTGATTCTGTGCACACATATGTATGAATGAGTGCTTCTATGCATACACGTGTGTGTATGTGTCTATGTGTTTCTATGCACGCATGTGTGTGAATGTACGAGTGTGTATGAGTGTTGTGAATATATAGAGTGCATATGTGTATGTGTTTCTGTGCATGCATGTGAATGTATGCGTGCATATGCACATGTGTGTATGAGTGTGTGTTTTTTGTGCATGCACGTGTATGAATGTGAGTGCATGAGAGTGTATGAGTGTGTATGTACACGTGTGTATGAGTGTGTTGTACATGTGTGTATGAGTGTGTATGTATGTACATGTGTGTATGAGCGTGTGTATGTACACGTGTGTATGAGTGTGTGTGAATGTGTATGTACACGTGTGTATGAGTGTGTACATGTGTGTATGTGTGTGTACATGTGTGTATGAGCGTGTGTATGTACACGTGTGTATGAGTATGTATGAATGTGTATGTACACATGTGTATGAGTGTGTGTGTACATGTGTGTATGAGTGTGTATGTACACATGTGTATGAGTGTGTGAGTGTGTATATACATGTGTGTGTATGTACACGTGTGTATGTGCTTCTGTGCACATATGTATGTGCATGTATGAGTATGTGTGTGTGCTTCTGTGCATGCAAGTGTGGATGTATAATGAATGTGTATGTGTTTCTGTGCACACACATGTGCGTGTGTGTGTGCACGTGTGTGGAAGTATATCAACGTGTATGTTCATGTGTGTGTGTTTTGTGCATGCAGGCGTGTATGTGTGTTTGTTTCTCTGTGTGCACATGTGTGCATGTATGAGTATGCATGTACATGTGTGTGAGTGTATGTTTCTGTGCATGTGTGTGAAAGTATCAGTGTGTATGTATGTGTGTGAGTATGTCTTGTGCACACACATGCGTGTGCCTTGTGCACGTGTGTGCGTGTTGGGAGGAATCATGTGGAAGTGGCCTCACTTCTCGCTGTTTTCCCCCAGGCTACAGCCACAGTTTCCCCCGAAGGTGCTGCCTCCTGGAATCCCAGCCCCGATTTGCTCAGAGAAGATTGTTTGCACTGCACCTTCAGCACCCACATGGCCCATGCGCACTGCAGCCCTAAGCTCCTCGCAGGACGCGGTCCTCCACGCCCCGTCCACCGGGTCTCCTTGACCCCAGCAGGCCCAAGGCTGCTCTCTTTAATGGCCGCGTGCAAGCCTGGTGCTTGGCTGTTGCTCGGAGCTTGGGTTTGGGAGGCCCCCGGCAGCCCCTACCTGAGAAGAGCCGCTCATTCGCCACGCTGTTTGGTCAGCTGGCCGCCTACTTTCCTGTAGGATGCTGGGATTCCAGAATACGCTGGGCAGAGCATGCCCAGGTGATCAGCTCCCGGCCTCCGGAGTGTCCACCTAAGCTAACGTTGCACACTCGGCGTCCTGTCTCAGCCCTGAGGGATGCAAGGACATCACACGTGACTCCACTGGAAGAGAACTGCACGCATGATTCCACCGGGAGAGAACTCGGAACCGTGTCCCCGGCCCCTCCTGACCTCCTTCCACGCACCCTCCCCTTTCTGACCTCCTCTGCGTCCTTTCACTCTAATCAATCATAACAGCAGCACGTGTGACTTAGCCTGAGGCCTGTGGCTCCTTCCAGCACAATACTGAGCCAGGAGGGCTCACAGACAACCGGCACACCACAGGCTCCTTGCCCTCCACAGAGCCACCCCTCCCCAGGGACCTGTGACCCCCAAAGAGGTGGGGGCTTCCTGGTGCAACCTCTGGCTGCCCAGCTTGGCTGTAGCTCTGACACATCAGCAAGAAGGGATTGGAGAACAGAGGCAGGAGAGAGGGGTGGAGGGCGTGTGTCAGTGCAGGTCTGTGCAGGAGAGAGGGGTGGAGGGCGTGTGTCAGCGCAGGTCTGTGGGGGAGACGGGGTGGAGGGCATGTGTCAGTACAGATCTGTGTGGGGGAGAGAGGTGGAGGGCGTGTGTCAGTGCAGATCTGTGTGGGGGAGAGAGGTGGAGGGCATGTGTCAGTGCAGGTCTGTGCAGGAGAGAGGGGTGGAGGGTGTGTGTCAGCGCAGGTCTGTGGGGGAGACGGGGTGGAGGGCGTGTGTCAGTGCAGATCTGTGTGGGGGAGAGAGGTGGAGGGCATGTGTCAGCGCAGGTCTGTGCAGGAGAGAGGGGTGGAGGGCGTGTGTCAGTGCAAGTCTGTGCAGGAGAGAGGGGTGGAGGGCGTGTGTCAGTGCAGGTCTGTGTGGGGGAGAGGGGTGGAGGGCGTGTGTCAGTGCAGGTCTGTGCAGGAGAGAGGGGTGGAGGGCGTGTGTCAGTGCAGGTCTGTGTGGGGGAGAGGGGTGGAGGGCGTGTGTCAGTGCAGGTCTGTGTGGGGGAGAGGGGTGGAGGGCGTGTGTCAGTGCAGGTCTGTGTGGGGGAGAGAGGTGGAGGGCATGTGTCAGCGCAGGTCTGTGTGGGGGAGAGAGGTGGAGGGCATGTGTCAGTGCAGGTCTGTGCAGGAGAGAGGGGTGGAGGGCGTGTGTCAGTGCAGGTCTGTGTGGGGGAGAGGGGTGGAGGGCGTGTGTCAGTGCAGGTCTGTGCAGGAGAGAGGGGTGGAGGGCGTGTGTCAGCGCAGGTCTGTGGGGGAGACGGGGTGGAGGGCATGTGTCAGTACAGATCTGTGTGGGGGAGAGAGGTGGAGGGCGTGTGTCAGTGCAGATCTGTGTGGGGGAGAGAGGTGGAGGGCATGTGTCAGTGCAGGTCTGTGCAGGAGAGAGGGGTGGAGGGTGTGTGTCAGCGCAGGTCTGTGGGGGAGACGGGGTGGAGGGCGTGTGTCAGTGCAGATCTGTGTGGGGGAGAGAGGTGGAGGGCATGTGTCAGCGCAGGTCTGTGCAGGAGAGAGGGGTGGAGGGCGTGTGTCAGTGCAAGTCTGTGCAGGAGAGAGGGGTGGAGGGCGTGTGTCAGTGCAGGTCTGTGTGGGGGAGAGGGGTGGAGGGCGTGTGTCAGTGCAGGTCTGTGCAGGAGAGAGGGGTGGAGGGCGTGTGTCAGTGCAGGTCTGTGTGGGGGAGAGGGGTGGAGGGCGTGTGTCAGTGCAGGTCTGTGTGGGGGAGAGGGGTGGAGGGCGTGTGTCAGTGCAGGTCTGTGTGGGGGAGAGAGGTGGAGGGCATGTGTCAGCGCAGGTCTGTGCAGGAGAGAGGGGTGGAGGGCGTGTGTCAGTGCAGGTCTGTGCAGGAGAGAGGGGTGGAGGGCGTGTGTCAGTGCAGGTCTGTGTGGGGGAGAGGGGTGGAGGGCGTGTGTCAGTGCAGGTCTGTGTGGGGGAGAGGGGTGGAGGGCGTGTGTCAGTGCAGGTCTGTGTGGGGGAGAGGGGTGGAGGGCGTGTGTCAGTGCAGGTCTGTGCAGGAGAGAGGGGTGGAGGGTGTGTGTCAGCGCAGGTCTGTGGGGGAGACGGGGTGGAGGGCGTGTGTCAGTGCAGATCTGTGTGGGGGAGAGAGGTGGAGGGCATGTGTCAGCGCAGGTCTGTGCAGGAGAGAGGGGTGGAGGGTGTGTGTCAGCGCAGGTCTGTGTGGGGGAGAGGGGTGGAGGGCGTGTGTCAGTGCAGGTCTTGCCATCACTCTACTGTGGCAATGCCAACAGATCAGAGGCGTGCCATGGGAGGGAGGGTGGTGTAGACTCCCAGGTGCTGGAGGAGGGAGCAAGCATGAGGCCAGGGGTGCAGAGAAGCGCTGGGGTCTCTTAGCACAGCAGGTCGAGGGGGATCTGCCAGCAGTTTTCCTCTGGTTAGCACAGGAGGGAACAGGACAGGTGGGGCGGTGGGCTCAGGTCCATGAACACACTCTGGATGCAGAGCCATCACTCTCTGGTCCCTGGCTTTGGGGCAGTGAAAGGCAGGTGGGCAGTGACCGTGGCAGGACAGGGTGTGTGGACTCTGGCTGGGCTGACCTCTGGAAATTGTTGAACTCTGAGAGGGGCCAGCAGTACCGCAGCGTCCAAGCACCAAATGCAGACAATTTAAAAGGTGGACAATTCCTTGTCGTCAAGGTGAACAGACAGCCCTCTCTGGCATCTCCTTCATGGTGACCATAAAGGTTGTTCTGCGAAGGAAGAGAGGGAGCGGGAGAAGACGAGAGAGGGAGAGCGAGAGGGAGCCTGCTCCAGGGACTGTGTCACTCACAGACGGATGTGATGGCTCTCAGGGTGGCCGAGACCAGAAGCTTCCCCCGCAGAGACCTCTGGGCGATGGGACAGAAAGGCTGCCTCGGGGTCTGGGCCTTTCTGTTTTTTTTTTTGAAAGATTTTATTTATTTATTTGAGAGGTAGAGTTACAGACAGTGAGAGGGAGAGAGACAGAAAGGTCTTCCATCCTCTGGTTCACTCCCCAAATGGCTGCAACAGCTGGAGCTGCACCAATATGAAGCCAGGAGCTTCTTCCGGGTCTCCCACATGGGTGCAGGGGCCCAAGCACCTGGGCCATCTTCCACTGCTTTCCCAGGCCACAGCAGAGAGCTGGATTGCAAGAGGAGCAACCAGGACTAGAACCGGTGCTCATATGGGATGCTGGCGCCGCAGGCGGAGGATTAACCTACTTCGCATTGGTACCAGCCCCCCTTTCTGTTTTTTTTTTTTTTTTTTTTTTTTTTTTTCTCCTCGTGAGCCATCTATTCCCTGAGCGTTAACTCAAAAGCTGACCACACGCTGAGGGCAATACTGAATGGTGATTATTAAATAAAAGTCCCAGAAGGAAAATTGTTTGCTTCTCACTGAACACGGAACACAGATCCGAACACCGCGGTGGGCAGCGTGAGGGAGGGAAGAACGCCTGGTGGAGTTCTGGGGGCCCGGCCTGCAGCTCTGGCTCTGTTGTTAACCTGCTTTCAACTCCAAGCCAGCGGACCTCGGGGGACCCAATGCCCTCATCGCCCTCGTCAGAACAAGGGGCTAAATCGGAGCCGTGGCTTTAACACTACTTTAAACAGCAGGGCCCTCTCTTGATGGGTTTATAAAAATGCGCGCTGTGCGGTCACTTGGAATCTTTGCTCTTTTCCAGAGAATCGGATCGTGCAGTCAGCCAGACTCCGAGGCTGGGAGGGAGGTGAGGGTGGAGGAGAGAGGAGCAGGAGGAGTGAAGGGGAGCGGGAAGGAGGGCGCGGAAGGCAGCAAGGGGTTAGGGAAGGCGGGCGGTCTCCGGGACACAGGAGTGGCCTGCGTCCACTGGCTTGGGCTGGGGGTGAGGGCTCCTCGGGCCTCTGCACCCCGGGTGCTCCTCAGGTGAGCCCCTCTCTACACGGAGTGTGACCCCCAGAACAGCGTGGTGCCCCCCTCTCTACAGAGTGTGACCCCAGGACAACAGCGCGGTGCCCCCCTCTCTACACGGGTGTGACCCCCAGAACAGCACGGTGCCCCCCTCTCTACACGGAGTGTGACCCCAGAACAGCGCAGTGCCCCCCTCTCTACACGGAGTGTGACCCCAGAACAGCGCGGTGTCCCCCCTCTCTACACGGAGTGTGACCCCAGAACAGCGTGGTGCCCCCCTCTACACGGAGTGTGACCCCAGGACAACAGCGCAGTGCCCCCCTCTCTACACGGAGTGTGACCCCAGAACAGCACGGTGCCTCCCTCTCTACACGGAGTGTGACCCCCAGAACAGCACAGTGCCCCCCTCTCTACATGGAGTGTGACCCCAGGACAACAGCACGGTGCCCCCCTCTCTACACGGAGTGTGACCCCCAGAACAGCACAGTGCCCCCCTCTCTACATGGAGTGTGACCCCAGGACAACAGCACGGTGCCCCCCTCTCTACATGGAGTGTGACCCCCAGAACAGCGCGGTGCCCCTCTCTCTACACAGAGTGTGACCCCACAACAGCACGGTGCCTCCCTCTCTACACGGAGTGTGACCCCCAGAACAGCGCAGTGCCCCCCTCTCTACACGGAGTGTGACCCCAGGACAACAGCACGGTGCCCCCCTCTCTACACGGAGTGTGACCCCCAGAACAGCGCGGTGCCCCCCTCTCTACACGGAGTGTGACCCCACAACAGCGTGGTGCCCCCCTCTCTACACGGAGTGTGACCCCAGGACAGCACGGTGCCCCCCTCTCTACACGGAGTGTGACCCCAGAACAGCGTGGTGTCCCCCCTCTCTACATGGAGTGTGACCCCAGAACAGCACGGTGCCCCCCTCTCTACAGGAGTGTGACCCCAGAAAAGTGCGGTGCCCCCCTCTCTACACGGAGTATGACCCTGGGGGAACGGCGCGGTGCCCCCCTCTACACGGAGTGTGACCCCAGGACAGCACGGTGCCCTCTTCTCTACACAGGGTGTGACCCCCAGAACAGCGCGGTGCCCCCCTCTCTACACGGAGTGTGACCCCAGAACAGTGTGGTGCCCCTCTCTACACGGAGTGTGACCCCAGAACAGCACGGTGCCCCCCTCTCTACACGGGTGTGATCCCAGGAGAGCAGCGTGGTGCTCCCCCCCCCCCCACGGAGTGTGATCCTCAGGGGAGCAGCGCGGTGCACCCCCCCACAGAGTGTGACCCTCAGGGGAGCAGCGTGGTGCCCCCCTCCCACACACAGAGTGTGATCCTCAGGGGAGCAGCGTGGTGCCCACACCTAAGCCAGCTCCTTCACATGTGTTCAGCCCAGGCCACGGTCTAGCCCTGGAGGGTGGGCTGGCCGTGCGGAGCGTGTGAGGGGCTGCGGCGTCTGTCACCCCCCTCCTTCTGGAGTGGGTTTCCATGGACACGGGTCTGTGGACTGGGGTCTGGGCTATTGTTAACCTTAGGAGCAAATAGCCCAATAAAAACTGCTCCAGTGCGTGAATGTGCCTCCACAGATGGGAACGTTGGAACACACGGGCAGGTCTCGCTGGGGACGTGGGAATTGAACAGGGAGCTGTAGGTTGGCGTTCCAGATCCTGGCAGGCGGTGTGGAGATCTGACCACGCCAAGCACCCTGGAGCACACGCAGAGAAGCTCAAACTCTCTTGCCGTGACAGGAGAATGCGAATGAGCCCACGTGCTCCGGAGCCGTTCGCCAGCATCGCGGAGCTGCAGGTGGCCTTGCTCCCATGCATGCAAACGCATTCACTCGAGTGTGCCTGTGCGTGTGCGTGTGCAAGGTCCATGTGCAAGAGTACAAGGCTAGTCAGGCCAGCGCAGTGTGTAAGAGAAAAATGCAGGGACAATCTGAATGTGCGTGAGAGTGAATTAACAAGACGCGGTACGGGCATACAAAATAAACACCAGGTCGCAGTGAAGGCCACCAGCTCCAGCTACAGGTTATTCTTAAACACCAGAATGAGGGGCAGATGACACAGGTGGTAGGACTGCTCACAAATGCAATAAAAACTGGCAGGACCGGGCGGAGCTGGCTAGCATCTGGGACACCTGCATCTCACATCAGGGCCCCTGGGCCCCTGACAGCAGCTTCCTGCTAAGCCAGGCCCTGAGAAGCACCAGGTGATGGTAGCACAGTACCCAGGTGATGACAGCACAGTACCCAGGTGATGATAGCACAGTACCCAGGTGATGACAGCGCAGTACCCAGGTGATGACAGCACAGTACCCAGGTGATGATAGCACAGTACCCAGGTGATGACAGCACAGTACCCAGGTGATGACAGCGCAGTACCCAGGTGATGATAGCACAGTACCCAGGTGATGACAGCGCAGTACCCAGGTGATGGTGCTGTACCCTGGTCCCTGCCACCCATGGGAGACCTGGACTGAGTTACAGACTTCAGCCTCCCCCAGCCCTGGTGGTTGTGGACATTTGGGGAGTAAAGCAGAAGACGGGAGTTCTTCCTCTCCGTCTCTCTCATATAAATAAGTAAAGAAAGTTTCAAATGTGTGCAACATTTCTATCGATGGTTTGTAGCTTCACAATTGCATAAAACACTATAAAACCTTCCATGGGAATCACAATAGGTACCTAAGGGTATTAGCATTCTCAGAGAACCAGAAAGAAACATACTGTGCAAGCACAAACCAGGTACTTAGAAATGATCACGGAAAATGGAATTAAAATGTTATTTCGGCGCAACTTTTTTTGAAATCCATGCCTGCTGTTGCTCTTACATTGCTCTTTGTTCTATTTGAAAGACAGAGAAGGATATGCAGTCCGTCCAGAACCGGAAGCCAGGGACTCGACACAAACCTCCCACAGGTGGCAGCGATCCAAGTACCGGAGAGAGCACCTGCTGCATCCCAGGTGGGCACTGGCAGGGAGCGGAACCAGCGTGGAGTCAGGATCGGAACCCAGGCACTCGGCAACGGGGTGTGGGCGTCCCGAGCGCCGTCTCAGCCACCAGGCAAGCGTCAGTGACGAGTCACCGCTCTCGGACAACAGAGAGGCGAAGAAATCAGGCACCCCACGGGCTTCCAAGGATAGCTATGATGTTGCCCCCGACACCAAAGTGGGCATCTCAAGGGTTACGAGCTGACGGGCTTGAGCGTTGAGCGCCACCTGGGCATTTGCTTATTGCTGTCTGCGTGTTCTCCCACCCGGTCTGCCTTCTTTATGGAAAGCTTGCTGGCACACACCCCCCGTTTGGTCGGTTCCACTGTTGTTACTTTACCCTCAAATATACTTAATATAAACCAAATATATTTTGCTAGATAAATGCTCTAAGAAGTTTCCCTGTCAACCTCTCATAGTAAGCTAGTCCATTGCCCTACTTCCAGATCATTCTCCTGTCTCTTTGCCTTTACATTTTATTATGTTTAAAGCAAAAATCTACCTTGCAGGCTGGTTTAAATGACCTTACTTTTGCTTGGCCAACACTTTTCCAGAGCTGGAACGATAAATCTTGGTAATGAGCAAACACCGGGCACCTCCACTTTCTCAGCTGCCAGACCCGAGCCATTTCTCAAGTTAACAACGCACACTCAATCCCAGCTTAGTTGATCTTATCAGCATCCCCGTGACACACCTGGAGACAGCTGGGACAATTGGTGTAATTGTTTTTCCCCCTGCCTCTATCTTTGTGACAACATCCCCAAACCATTCCAGGAATGGACGGCCCAGAATCAACTTCAGCCAACGCCCAAAATGGAACTCTTAAAGAGCCGTGCCTCTTCGTTTCTCCCTGGTAGCAGGCTGGATTAAAACACTTAGTATGCAAAATGGCTTTCTGGATTCATTTCTACCCACATCTCCTTAAGTGAGAAGGACCAGGAGTCACATGACACGCTGGCCACAGGCACAGCACGAGGGCTGCTGCATCTGTGACCCCTTCCTAGGCCCTGGGGTCAGTATTCTCCGTCTGCGTGTTTGTCAGCTGGGCAGCTTGTATCTTGGTCGGTAAAACATAATGTCATTTTATTGTATTTTTTTTGACAGAGTTAGACAGTGAGAGAGAGAAAGAAAGGGAGAGAGAGAGAGAGAGAGAGAAAGGTCTTCCTTCCGTTGGTTCACCCTCCAAATGGCTGCTACGGCTGGCGCGTTGCACCCATCCGAAGCCAGGAGCCAGGTGCTTCTCCTGGTCTCCCATGGGGTGCAGGGCCCAAGCACTTGGGCCATCCTCCACTGCCTTCCCAGGCCACAGCAGAGAGCTGGCCTGGAAGAGGAGCAACCGGGACAGAATCCAGTGCCCCGACCGGGACTAGAACCCGGAGTGCTGGTGCTGCAGGTGGAGGATTAGCCTATTGAGCCATGGCGCCGGCCTACAACATAATGTCATTTTGAAAGTAAATAAAACATTTCCAGGATTAAAAAATGAGATGCACAGGAGACAGGAATCGTCCCTCTCCTGGTGTCCCCCAAACCCTGAGTCTAGCAAAGTTACCCTTGGCTTCTTTGTTGACGTTCCTCCAGGGATGGCCCACGCGCCCACGCACACGAGCCGCAACCCTCCCCAGATGGCGCACATCGCGCACTGGGTGCAGCACCTGGAACATCCCAGGGAGCACACTGGCCGCTCCCCTCCCCCACAGTGGGGGGATGAACGACCACAGCAGTCGCGAGCTCCATCATGGAGGCCAGCGAGGGTGATTCTCCTGCACACCCGGGAGCAAGGTTTCAACGGTGCTCATGGCCAGGGCAGGAAGCCCACAGAGGCAGGTGCCGCGGTGAGGAGGTGGAGCATCCAGGGTCCCCCAGGAGCCAATGGCTGTCCAAGCTGGGGGACACTGAACGTAGCGCTCATTCTGTGCAGTTAGCCATTTTAGCCACATGATGATTTAAGTTTTCATCAGCTGGGGAGGCTACAATCTGTGTTCAATAAAATTCACGCATGTAGAGGTTGTGTTTCAATGACAGCCAACGAACGCATGCAGCCATGTGCTGTCCATCAGCCCAGTGTTCCCCACTGCCCCATGGGAGGCAGACCCTCAGAACCCCACCCCCAACAGTCACAGGCACGCTTTCCCCACAGTTCTGAATTTAAACTGGTATATGGACGGCATCATGGAGACCCATGTGGCCATGGGTCTGTATTTTTATTTAGGATAATTCATTTAAGATCCAACCACGACCTTCAACTATTGCATTGCATACATAAGTCACAATTTGAGCATTTGTCAGTTCAGGGATGTTATGTTTCTAGTTTGAAACAATCACAAATAAAGCCAAGACAATATGTGTGCCCAGTCTTTGTATAAAGTTACTGTAAATTTTTGGTAAATTCCTCTGAGTGTTGGGTCCTGTGATGAGTGCATGTTCACCTGTGTAAAAGCTGCTGAATCACTTTCCAAGGCGGCTAAGTTTTCATTCCCTCCAGAAGTATGAGGTTCAGTTGCTACCAGCTGGTCTTGTCATTCTTTTTATGTTTGGCCACCACAAGGGGTGCGTAGTGGTCAGTTCACGCTCCTCTGTGGACGAGCGGTGTTGACACGTGTCATGTACTTCTGAACTTTCTGCATCTACTTTGTTGTGGCACCTATTTTAATATAAGAACTCTTCAAAGAGTTCGTGGAAATGCATATTAAGAAATAGCAACACATGGACTTAAGAATGAACTTTTTGAGGTGCCCTCATGTTTTATTAGGTTTTATTTGCTTATCACACATTATAGCACTTTTTTAATTTTAAAGTTTATTCCAGGAATAAGGAAAACTTCAATAGTAATAACCCTATTGATATATGTGTGCATATATGTATATATAGGTTCAAACTTTTGCATGAGGACAAAATTTTTTTAGTCTCATTTCCACAAACTTTCTGATGTATCCGTCTATGCTTCATCATCTTCATCATCATCTACATAAACACTGAAAGTTTACTTTTAAATACCAACCCATTTATAACACGGGCCCGCAGTAAAACAGGGTTCCAGTCATTCTAACTGCACACGGTAAAATGCAAGTGTTTTAGCTCAAAAACCAGCATCACTGTGGTGTACCAGGCAAAGCCACCACCTGTGGTGCCAGCATTCCTTATAGGTGCAAGTTCAAGTCCCAGCTGCTCCACTTCAGATCCAGCTGCCTGTTCATCTGTCCAGGAAAGTCATGGAAGATAGCCCAAGTCTCTGACCACTACACCCACATGGGAGATCTGGAAGAAGCTGCTGGCTCCTGGCTTTGTACTAAACCAGCTCTGGCCATTGTGGCCATCTGGGGAGTGAATCAATGAATGGAAGATTTCTCTCTCTCTCTCTCTCCTTCTCTATGTAAAAGTCTGCCATTAAAATAAATAAATAAACCTTAAAAAAAACCAGCATCACTGTCAAGGAGAAACACTGGGGTATACAGACGTCCCACCACTATGATTGTTTAGGATTTTATGAGATCTTAGTGACTTCAGATGAAAAGAGGAAAACAAATTAACATGAGGATGATTTGCACAAAATTCATACCTACAAAACCATCTCCTGAAACCTATTCCAAATAGGATGTCAACAAATTAATCAACTAAGAAAATATCATTTAAAAGTTATCATACATGTGAGAACATTCACACGATAGCAGTAACAACCAAAAATTGAAATACATAATAATACATTAACCAAAAATGTACATGACTGTACATGCATAATAGGCAAGGGGAGAACCGAACGTAACAAGGGATGAAGCGACTAAAAAGACAAACCATGTTCATGGACAAGAACATTCTTTATGACAGAGATGCCAGTTTTCCCAAACTCAGTAAATTGATTTCATGTCAACCTAATGGAAACAACACATTCCTAGATCTAGACAAGCTAATTTAGAAGCTCATGTGGAAAATTAAAGCACCAAGAATGGAGAACACACAGGTTACACTTCCAGTCGGCCAAATCAGTGCCCCCGAGATTAGCTAACTGTGGCCACCATGACAAATGTCACACAATGGGTCACTCAGAGACCAGGGTCCTTGACTCTCACAGTTCTGCAGCCTGAGAGGTCCCGGACAAAGGTGCCAGCTGACCCGGTTCCTGGCGAGGGCTCTTCCCGGCTTACAGAGGGGAGCCTTCTTGATCCGTCTTTATGTGGTGATGATATCCCCCCCCACCCCTGCCACCTCTTTTAGTTCTGGCTGAAGGGCTAGGGTCTGAATCTGCTCCTGGCCCACTGCTAGCAGTCTTGGGATTCCTTCATTTTCTTTGGTCTTGGAAACACACAGAGGTCTCCAGGATTATATGACTTCCCAGGTGCTGGGGTGTCCGTCACCCTCCCTCCAGCCCCCGAGGTGAAGGGTCACCAGGTGACAGATCTGAGCCCCTGGGACTCCTCTCAGCAGTGACCCACAGTCTGGGAGATTTTCACCCATGGGCCGGGCGCTCTGCCTACACATCGTTCATCGGACTCGGGATGTTCAGACACTTTGGCTCCTGAAAGCAGCGGATGCTGGATGTGCGCGTGCATTTCCAGACCCCAGACTTCGGCACTGATCTGTCTGTAGCTCCTCTGCCCACGCCACACTGCCTGATCACTACATTCCCCGGGAAGCTCTGGAATCTGACTGCACAACTCCCCCTTTTTCTCAGATATTACTTTTTATCGTGATAAACCGTACATAAAATACACACGTCTTGTCATTTTTATGTTTTAAGCATTTGCTTATTTGAAAGGCAGAGGGTCACAGAGAGAGAGGAAAGACAGGAAAAGACATCCTCCGCTCCCTGGTGTGCTCCCCATGCAGTAACACAGCCAGGGCCGGATCAGGCCAGGAGTCAAGGACTCCAGCCTGGTCTCCCACGTGGTGTCAGTGGGCCCTCCCCAGGAGCAACAGCGGGGAGCTGGACTGGAGGCAGAGCAGCCAAGACTCAAGCCGGCCCTCCAGTGTGGAATGCTGGGGTCAGGAGCAGCTGATCTCACTGCATCACAGCTCTGGCCACTATGTGTGTTTAAACAGTCTATTTATGTAAAAAGGAGAGAGAGAGACAGAGACAGAGACAGAGAGATAGAGACAGAGAGAGACAGAGACAGAGAGAGACAGAGAGAGACAGAGACAGAGAGAGTTGCTGTTTGTAGAAGCACTGTAAGCACTGATCTGGAAGGAGCCCCTCGGCCGTCGGTGGACGCAGTCCCCAGTGCAGAAGTCCTGAAGGCAGGGACCTGAGCAGTTCACAAGGGCAACCAAGACAACGCTTCCACAGATTCCTGATGTCAGAGTCACTGTGCCTCTCTCAGGAGGTCAAGCGTCCACGCTCACTTGTCCTTGCCAGAGCTCCCGGACCCTCAAGGGTGTCATCACGTCAACGCCACAAGAGCCAAAAAGAGACAGAGAAGCCACAACAGCCGGCCAAGAGCAGCTCCTTGCACGCCCCTTGAGCCCCTGTGTGCTGCTTCCAGACGCCCAAACGGGCCCCCATCCCGAAGTCCAGGAGAAGAGTGGCGAGACACCCAGGAGTGTGCTGCCGGGTGTGTGAGTTTCCAGCAAAAAGCAGATCCTATTGCAACCTGCAGCCTACCTGGTGGTTTTCAATACCTCACAGGCGGGCAGGACCTCAGCGGAAAACCTATGCAGGCTCCTAAAACCCGACAGGAACGAATCTGCCCAGTGCGGTTCTCATCTTCCGGGAGTGTGCCTCCCCCTGAATCCAGCCAATTAAAACCCAGTGACCCCGCATCTCCTGCTCGACCCGCCGTGTTGATTAGCACAGACTCCCAGGCTTCCTCGCTGGCCAATTACTCTGCAATAATTAGGTCCTAAGTCAACCGCAGTTAAGACGACTGTACGTGCAACGTCTCGAACTTCTTCCTGGCTAATTATATTTACTCAAGCACTTCCGAAACGCTTTTCACGGCACGTGCCCCCATCCACAGTGCGCCGATCGTGCGATGATTGTGTCTGGCTAAGCACGGGCAGCGAGCTCAACTCCCGAGGCGATGATGGAACCCTGGTGGGAGTGAGCACAGGTCAGCCCCTAGGACAAAGTCCCCTGACCGGCCTAACGCAGCCCCTCCAGAAGGGACGTCTGAGCTAGCTCGACCCCACACTGTGCACAGGATCCGCCTGACGTCATCTCCACGCCCCCACCCGCTGCCACCCATGCCAGATGTGGGCTGAGAACAAGGTGTTGGGCGGTCGCAGGGGTGCGTTTCGAAGACAGAACTTCACCTTCAGCTCTGCACCTGTGAGACTGGTAAGGCAGAGCCAGCTCCTCCACACACTGTTCAGTCCTGAAGCGGCAGCGTGTGCCTGCTGTGGTGTGGCCTGACTTCTCACCCCGATGCGTGTTAGGCGTGTGAAAACCCCAAATCTGTGGTCTGCTAGAGTGTGCTCCAGGCTATGGGAACCCCATAGCCGGCAGTTCATGCCCCAGCAGGGGTGCAAGGACAGCTGGAGATGCACAGCGACCTGCAGGGGGTCTTTGCTTCCACAAACAGCCCTGGCCCTGTGCCCCTCCCTGTCTACTCACTAAGCAGTTACAATGGCCAGGCTCTGTTTCCAGCAGTGCTCAGTAAATCAGATAAGATTCCTGCTCTCCTGGAGTCTGTTTCCCGCTGGGAGGAGATACCAAACAAACAGAAATAAACAAGGTGATTATTAAACAGTGACTGTGGTGGCCGCTGGTACCTTCCCCTGCACAGTCCCAGGTTCCCGACTCCCAACAGGATGCTGGCTCTCCTGGCACAGGTGTGGTTGGGTGGAGCCAGATGGCTGGTATGAACTCTCTCCAGGTGAGAGCGTTCTGTTATCTGAATAGAACTTCCAGGCCTCTCCCCTCTGCCAGGGCGCCAGCCAGGCTCCTTCAGGCCCCCCTCTCCCAACCTCACTAGACTCAAGGTGAGGAAGAAACAAAACTTGATGCTTGAAAGCCACTGGGGCATCCTGCCCTCAGCGGACAACCCGGCCCTCCTGAGTGCTACAGAGACGCAGGGGAAACACGGGAGAGCCGGTGGGGTGGGGTGGAGAGGAGGGATTTAAGTAGAGCGATGAAAGGGGTCTCTGAGGAGCTGACAGTGGAGGGCTCCGCACAGGAGCTGACAACACGCACAGCTCTCTCGAAACCCACATTTGCCGCGAGCCTGTGGCAGATCCCTCGCATGCACGCTCACACTTTCTGGGGCCCAGGAAGTAAACTCGTCTTTTGACTCCACTATCCCACACAGCTTTTGAAGTTCCTTCTTACCTAATCTCCGTCATTTCTCTCTTGGAACGTCACGCATTGCATTCCTAACGCAAGCTGATTAACACGTGTTCGCGACATGATTAAAAGCCTTCGGTCCACAATGACCTGAGGCTGAACACACTTATTAGCAGGCAAAGGGAGCTGCAGGCTGCACCCGGGTTAATTGGCTGCCGTGAAAGCCCATCAGCCCGTTTGCCGTTCGGGTTTTTCCACATGGAACAGTTTCTAAACAACACTGCTTCACAGAGAAACCCTAAACCTTCGACTCTTAATATCCTCATCTAAATTAAATCACCAGCGCCACTCTCCTAATTATTCTCATTGTTACTGTTCTCCTAATTATCTTCATATTTGCTCTAACTGCTCCCCAGCCTTCCCACTGGGACAGCTCCCCCCCACGCAGGAGGAACGCGGCTCCCTGGGAAGCCTCAGCTGCAACCACACTGGATCCGGCAGCCGAAGTCACGGGGCAGGGAAGCAGGAAAGCGACTTCCGCTACAGCCCTGGCGCTGCGCCTTTGGTCTTCAAGCTAAAACACCACGGGAAACAACCTGGGGTGGCCAAGAGCTCTCTTGAACTGTATTTACAGTAATAAATAATATCAATAAATAGTAATAATAACTCGGCTTCAAGTGGCCAGCGTAACTGACCTTCCTCTCGGCGAGACATTTGGCCAGATCCTCTCCTGTAATCTGCCCGGCCAGGAGCCCCCAGCCCTGCACGGACAGATCACTCACACTCAGCAAACGGCCCCAGCCCCTTGGTGTGCCCGGCCCGGCACCAGGTGAGAGTCGTGACGGTCAGCTCGCTAGTGAAGCTGCTGGAGCCGTGTGAGCCCGGCCAGAGGCCGTGCTCTGTCCCCTCTGCTGTGGGTTCTGTGGCAAACAAAACAAGGGCAACGTGCACGTTCGTGGAGTTCGTGGGAGAATCAGGGAGAGAGAAAGGGACATGCAGCAGGAGCAGCAGACACACACCCGTGGGAATATTGGGGAACTGACGGGGGGCGGGCGCTGCGCCTTCAGAGCCGAGCCCTGGTGGGCTCTGGTGAAGATGGAAGGCAGCCCTGGGGCAGGGGAGCAGCAAGTGCAAAGGCCCAGGGCTGGGAGGGAGCAGAGCGCAGAGCGGGGCTGGGGAGGCCTCAGCGGCTGCAGGACCTCGGCCCCAGGCCAGGGACAGACCAGCAGCCCCAGAGCCCGGGCTCTCCCTGCAGCCAGGAGCTGACTCCTTATGCGGGAGGGGCCTCTTCCTGCCAAGGGTCATTTGCATGTTCATGACACATGCGGGCCACACAACATTATTGACTTAAAGCTGTGGACATACTGAACCACGAGCCACACCTGTGGCTGCCCTGGCAGGACCGGACCAGCGGATCTCGCAGGCATCATTCGTCCTGCACCTGCGTGGCGCTGAGAACCGGCAAACTCGCAAACACTGCGCATGCTGTCCACAGAGCTGGCTCTGCCTCCATGGGGGCCGATCTGAGTCAGCTGACCCCTAAGAGACCACGGAGACCTGAGCGCGGAGGGCCCAGCGCAGCAGCCTCCCGACCGCCCGTCGTCATCCCTGCACCACGCCTTCCACCTGCCGCTGCCGTCAGTGGTCTCCAGACTTATTCTGGAAATTGCCCAGGATGCAGCCCGGCTAGGGCCTGAGCTGGTTACTGCGGTCTCCTGGCTTGGCGGTGTCTTTGCCACAGCTGCTGCTGTCACCTCTGTGAAGAGCTGCGGACTGCACTCACACGTCATGAGTCCCTGACACGGGGCGGGGTGCAGGCGTCGCCACACACACAGAAGCTCAGGGTGGCCAGTTGTCCCGGGGTGAAGGTCACACACAGGCTGGGGTGACCGAGCCAGTGACCCCGCTGCCCAGCAAGGAGGGCCCGTCAGCCCTGTTGACACCACAAGGCCTCCATGGGTGCCATCGGCACCCAGGCCTAGGCATGTGTCTCCCTGCCCGTGGACTGGCTGCCGTGAGGTCAGGCCCCCGGGGACGTGCAGAGGAAGCGGAGTTAGGAAGAGGGGACAGGGACTCCAGAGACTCCTTTCCTTAGGAGAACCCCAAGGGGAGCCGGCTCCCCAGGGCTGCCCCCCGTGTCTGCATCTGCTCCCCACCTGGGTTTCCAGAGCAACGCTGACCTGAGACGTTCCTTACGATCCTCCTTTGCCATGCCTCTGCCCGGGCTTGAATAGCAGCTAGTGACGTCTCTGTAACTACGTGGTTCATAAAGGAACTCATCTGGTGGCCGCGGAGCAGGACACCCGAGTGACTGCACGGCCAAGAGGGGCTGCTCCCCTCCTGCCCAGAAGGCAGACAAGGCGCCCCGGCCACGTGCAGGGCCCGGCCCCAGAGGGCAGCACGCAGCACGGGGCTGGTGCCCAGGACGGGTTAGCAGCGGAATTCTGAGCAAAACAAGACGGAGGCATGGGAGAGGGAAGGGGGGAGAGCAAGACGCCAAATATTCAGACTCATGCAAATTCAGAAATAATCAAATCAAGCGTTTCTGAAACAAAGAAAGCTAATTCTGACTTTTAATTACTTTGAAGGATAAGGTTCTTTCAACTTGTTTATGCCATAATATTGGAGGAGAAAAAAAGTTAATAGTCTCCTAATTATGCTTTTCATGACAAAACTCTGGTTCACACTTGCACGTCGTCTGCCCAGCGAGCGTCACAGTCAGTTAATGTTCTCCTTAATTTACATCAGACAGACAAATTCGTGCAAATGGAGGAGACTAGATTCTCTCCAGTTGTCACCTAAGAAAATACTGCCTCTTCGGCGTTGAAGTAATTAAATTCATTTATTTTTATGGAAGCTTTAATGAGCTTGTTTCCCAGAAGTGAGGCTTCGAGAAGCCGAGGCAGACGCGCTACACCCCAGCCCGCGGTCGGCAGAGCAGGAAGGAACGGGGTGACCTCGCAGGAAGTGGCGGAGCCTCTCCTCGTCCCGACCTCAGCCCCCGCGTTCCACAGTGAACGCCCGCCCGCCCTGTGCCCCTGGCTCCCGAGAGCCCCAGAAGACACGTTCTCACTGGAGACAGCGTCCCAGGGTCTGGGGACTTGGACCCTGCCTCTCTCCTCTCCCTCCCCCAGCCGGGATCCCCTGCCGAGCTCAGCCTGCAGAGACCCCAGGCCCCTCCCGCTTTGGAGGCCGAGGTGCTTTTGCAGTTGGTGAAAATCTTCAGGAAGACCAAAGCGAAGCTGGTAACACAGAGACAGGCACACAGGATGATGAGTTTCAGACGCCTAACCAGTGTCGCCACACGGCTACGAGCCGCCTGGTACGCCTCGGGCACACTCTCCTTCCCTCCATGTCTCCCTGCAGTCTGCTCGCCCCGCAGGACATCGGACACATTCTCCACCCTCTGTCTGCTCTTCAGAGAATAGAGGAGGATTCTGCTTCTCCCACCGGGGCCGACTGGAACGCAGCCGACTTCACTCCTGGAACCCGTCCTCAGCGGTGCTGGGCAAACACTTGTCTTGCTGCTCGATCAGGACAAATCTTAGGTGCATCTCATATATGGGATGCAAGCGTTCAAAGATTCCACAGACAAATCTCTGCATCTGCGCACCTCATATCTTGCTTTCAGACCAAAATGCATGTAGCTCCATACACATGCGTGTGCCCACACACATACACACACGCATGTGCATGCACACACTTCCTTTCTCCCTGAACCAGGCACCGTAAGCTCTGTACACATCAGGACACAGCACCAGCCCTGCACCCAAGGACAGCAGGGTGGCCGTCTGGCTGCCCACGGAGCGGTACAGGCAGAGACACAGTCAGGGACCTGTCCTCTCCTAACCCTGCCTCGGCTTCCCCCACCCCCTCACTCACCGGGAGACAAAGCACTCAAGGGGCAGGTGTTTGGACGATGATCAGAGCCAGCTGCATGTGGGATGCAGAATGTGTTCCCATTTAACAAAGGGAGTAACGCTGTGCTCTGTGCAGGCCCCTCCCTGCGCCTTGGAGGAGGCCTGGGAGGACGGAGGCAGGAGGAGGGGACAGAAGCTCGAGGTTCCTGGTCTCCGGCTGCAGAGTCTGGGGTGTGTTCTCGGCTCCCACAACAGCTGGGGGCAGCTGGAACCAGGCCTCACAACCACACTCCCTGCCGCTGCTCTTCCCTTCCGCTCACACCCTGCCTTCAGTCCCACCTTGAAGTCCTGGACTCTCTCCAGCCCCACCTCCCGGGGCCTGGCTGCTCGCTGACGGCCCTGCACGTGGACTGTCCCCATGTCCATTCTCCACACGCCCCAGCCCTTCCTGCCTCTCCACTCAGGCCTGCTGCTTCCCAGACACATGAACCTCCCGTCTGCTCCCCTGTCTGCACCTGTCGCCTGGGCCTCCTCATCCTGTCCCGGTGCAGAACGGGCCTCTCTGCCCATGGCCTCGTCTGCTTCCTAAGACATCACATTACGTGCACCGTTCACAGGAGCATCACTTCCCGACAGCATCTGACTGAGGGGTTTGGCTGCCCCTCCCACCCCGACACAAGGTCTGCCTCCAGGATCCCCACTGTACCTTGGGCACACGGAGACAGACTACCCAGCCGCTGGCCTGACTGCTCATCAATCAACCCTCACCACCCCTCCCCCGGGACAGAGTTCACCCCCACTCACGCTGAGTCGATTGCACATCGGCAAGTGTCAAAGCAAGGCGTGCACTGGGTACAGTTACACATGCAAGGATGGGGCCGGCTTTGTGGCACAGGGGGCAAAGCCACCGGCTGCAGTGCAGGCATCCCACGTGGACACCAGTTCAAGTCCTGGCCATTCCACTTCCGATCCAGCTCCCTGCACTAATGCTCCTGGGAAAGCGGCAGAAGGTGGCCCAAGCCTTTGGGCCTCTGCCACCACATGGGAGACCCAGAAGAAGCTCCTGGCTCCCGGCTGCAGCGTGGCCCAGCTCTGACTGCTGCAGCCATTTGGGGAGTGAACTAGCAGATGGAAGGTCAATCAATCTCTCCTCCAACACTCCCCACAAACCCCATAACTCTGCCTTTCAAATAAACAAATCTTTAAAAGGAAGAAAGCAAGGACAACTCTGATCAAATATACTGGGACAGGAAGAAGACGTCCACACTCCATCTGACCTGAGCTCAGTATAGAGACACTGAGACAGTATAGGGTTCCTCAGATATCTGAATACAGACCTACCGTATGACCCAGCCATCCCACTCCTGGGAGTTTACCCAAGGGGAATGAGATCAGCAAATACAAGAGCTGTCTGTACCCCCATGTTTACTGAAGCTCAATTCACAATAGCTAAGACATGGAATCGACCCAAATGCCCGTCAACTGAAGCCTGGATAAAGAAATTATGGGACATGTACACTATGGAATACTACATAGCAGTAAGAAAAAATAGAAATCCGGTCATTTGCAACAAAATGGATGAATCCGGAAAACATACTTAGTGAAATAAGTCAGTCTCAAAGAGACAAATACCATATGTTCTCCCTGACCTGTGAGAATAGAACACTTAAAAGGAAATCTGTAGAAGTGAAATTGACACTTTGAGAAGGGATGACTTGAGCTGTCTTTGTCTTGACTGTCCAGGAACAGTTTTGTTGTGTTGTTGTTTTTCATACTATTTGGTGAACTCTTAAGATAGAGTTAATCACTTGTGTATAAAGCCAATTGAAAATAGATCTCAGTAGAGAATAAGAGCGGAAATGAGAGGGAGGGAGAAGTTTGTAACTGCACAGCTGCATAGTTCTGTGTACATCCCTATGGACTTACTTCTAAAGGTACAGTTTAGGAACTCGTCATGGACTCCAAATCCCATTAAGCTTGGTGTAAAAATGACATCTTAATGGTGAAAGTAATAAGATTATGTGTTAAAGGGAACATATAGATAGGATTAAGTGTTAAAGTGATCATATAAATAGGATCAAGTGTCTGGTAATAATAATAGATAGAATTCCAACATGGGAAGCAGTCCACACAGCAGACTCATAGAATTACAATCACCTTAAGTAACACTCTGACCTCAGAATCAGCCTTTAAGTCTTCCTGGTCTGGCTGAAAAGACCAGGAAAGAATTTCAGGCATGGAAAGCCAAGACACTGTGGCAAAAAATGTTCCACATGAGGGATCTCTGGGAGTGAGACTCCAGTGGAAATAAGGGGCCATCAAAGAAGGAGGTACTTTTCTCTATAGGGAGGAGAGAACTTCTACTTTGCTTATGGCCTTGTCTAAATACTGATGGAGTTTGTGGACTCAAAAGGCTTCCATAGCCTAGGCAACTCATGTCAAGAGTCTTGGGTGGTCACTGACATCACACATAAGAGTGTTAATTGTTAAATTAACAACAGGAGTCACTGTGCACTAACTCCCCATGCAGGACCTCTGTCATCAATTAGTTGTATTATGAGAGTTAACTGTAAAACTAGTTCTCTAGTTCTCAAACAGTGTGTGTGTGTGTGTGTACGGGCACACAAATTGTTGAAATCTTTACTTAGTATAAAGTTGGTATTCTGTGTATAAAGTTAATTGAAAATTAATCTTAATGGAGAATGGGACTGGGAAGGGGAGAGGGAGGAAGAGGTGGGGTGGGAGTGCGGGTATGGTGGAAAGAATAACTATGTTCCTAAAGTTGTACTTAAGAAATTAAGACAATTTGACTTTATAGATCAAGAATGCAAAACCGTCCGCACATGGAGGAGGAATCCACTGCCTCGAGGAGCCTTTAGCGAGGAGACGGTGGATGCTGGAGTGCACTGTGTACCACGGACACGTCCCGTGCCACCCACACATCCCATGCTCCCACACATCCTGCTCCTGTGCTGGGAACGAACCATGGAGCAGCTCTGACACCGAGAGCCCCAGCCCGCTCTCCCAGGAGGGTCGGTGGATGGGGAGCAGTGGACACCACCCTGCCATAGTGAGAACCTGTTTGCTTCCCAAGTAGGATTTGAGCACAGCAATCAAGTGGAAGCTTTGTTTAGCTCAGGAGAAGCAGCTCAGTTGCTTTCAGCGTACTCAACAATTGGAGACAAATTCTTCTCACACAACCTTTTTTTTAAAAGATTTATTTTATTTGTTTGAAAGACAGAGTTACAGAGAGAGGTAGAGACAGAGAGAGAGGTCTTCCATCCGCTGGTTCACTCCCCAGATGGCTGCATCTACCAGAGCTGAGCTGATCTGAAGCCAGGATCCAGGAGCCTCTTCCAGGTCTCCCACATGGGTGCAGGGGCCCAAGCACTTGGGCCATCTTCTACTGCTTTCCCAGGCCATAGTAGAGAGCTGGATTGGAAGAGGAACAGCCAGGACTAGAACCGGCGCCCATACAGGAGGCCGGCGCTTCAGGCCAGGGCGTTAACCCGCTGTGCCACAGCGCCGGCCCCTCACACAACCTTTGAGATAGTTGGAAGTTTCATTCAGCCTGGGACCAGTCAGCCTCCGGCAGAAAACTCCCTCTGGGTCCCAAACTCCATCGCTAAGCTTAGATAGTTTCCAGCATGAGCTTAATTTACGGTTCATCCACAACAAACAAGAACCCTCCCCAGAACTGTACAGAGCTGTTGGGGGTGAATGTGGCTGCTCCCCAGAATGGCACATGGGTCGAAGCCCTAACCCCTAAAGGGACTGTCCTGGGCCCTGGGCCCTGGGCCCTGTGAGATATTTGTGAAGGTGGAGCCAGGTCCCTCTGCATGGCGCCTGGTGTCCCCACAGGAGGAGGAGGAGACGGCAGAGTGTCTTCTCAGAACACACACCCAGGACAGGCTGTGGGGACGCAGCAAGCGGCAGCCACCTCCCAAGCCAGGCAGGAAGTCTCAGAACGAGGCCGGGCCTCCCAGCCTCCAGGACATGAAATGGCATGTCCTCGTGGGAGCCGCCAGTCACGGAGTCCGAGCAGGTGCACAGCCACAGTCCCGGGGCGGGTGTGGCTCATCAAGGTTCCTTCCAGAGGAAGGTCAGCCACACTGCAGGGGGCCACCCTCAGCAGCACAGAAGCTCACTGGGTCGTGAGGCCAGGCGGCAGGCGTAGGGACGCCCGGGTCTCCCCGTCACCCGACAGCCCCGTCCTCCAGTGACATCTGCCTGTCATTCAAGCATCCTCAGACCACCTCTTCAAGAAAAACCATTTCTGGTCTCCCAAACATCATCTCTCCTGTTTTTATGTTCCTAAAATTTCCTGTGTTTTCCTTAAAAATACCCCTTAAACGTACTATTAATTATCTGAGCAAATCCTTAAGGTGCCGTTTCCCTGACAAATACATACCACATACCTGCGTGATCTGAAGCCAGGAGCCAGGTGCTTCTTCCTCATCTCCCATGCAGGACCCAAGCACTCGGGCCATCCTCCACTGCCTTCCCGGGCCACAGCAGAGAGCTGGACTGGAAGAGGAGCAACTGGGACAGAATCCGGCGCCCTGACTGGGACTAGAACCAGGGGTGCTGGCGCCGCAGGCAGAGGATTAGCCTAGTGAGCCGCAGTGCCACTGAGAACTGATCTTTTCAATACCAGCTAAGAATCCAGCACAGGTGTGCAGATGGCCAGTGAGCCCAGGTGTGCAGATGGCCAGCGAGCCCAGGTGTGCAGATGGCCAGTGAGCCCAGGTGTGCAGATGGCCAGCGAGCCCAGGTGTGCAGATGGCCAGCGAGCCCAGGTGTGCAGATGACCAGCGAGCCCAGGTGTGCAGATGGCCAGCGAGCCCAGGTGTGCAGATGGCCAGCGAGCCCAGGTGTGCTAATGACCAGTGAGCCCAGGTGTACAGATGGCCAGTGAGCCCAGGTGTGCAGATGGCCAGCGAGCCCAGGTGTGCTAATGACCAGAGAGCCCAGGTGTGCAGATGGCCAGTGAGCCTAGATGGAGCCGAGGTGTGGCCGCCTCGCTGCTCCACCCTAATAAGAGTCTCTCTAGGAGCGCAGCGGGCTGCTGGGTGCTGGGGTCGTCACCCGAGCGCTCTGTGTGGTTTTGCTAAGCAGTTGATGCACCATGGCGATGCAGCATCCCCCACCTCCCCGACATTCCCACGGCCTGACTCGTGTCTGGATGCTACTACGTACAGCACCCAAGTCCTTCGGGCACGGTGCTGCTCTGTCCCTCAGTGGAGACGTTAATTTCGACACCTGGTCCTGGTGGGTGTGGTCCAATTTACCTCCTGGATCCTCAACATTTTCCCTCTAGCAAACATGCAAGGAGACAGTTTAAGGTCGCGCAGCTAGGACACTCCTTGTTAAACTTTTCCTCAAGCTTTACCGCGCATTCACGATCATCATCTGGTCTACTCGCGCTGTGATCATTGAACAACGCTTGCTTTCCCAAGTCTGACACTTTCTCTGCATTTACGCTACGGCCTTCCTTTACTGCATTTAGTGAGTCTGTAGCCAAGGCAGGGAACCCCTGGCTGGCCGCGGGAGCTCAGCCTCCCAGGGGCCAGGAAACAGATCCATGCCACTTCGGCACTCCTCACACCCGATCCATAGAAATCGTGACATAAAATTCTTGCTTTAAGCTGCTGAATATTGGGATATCCTGTTCCCTAGACACAGACGACTAACGCACATATACAGGCAGCTTTTGATACTTTGCAAATACAAATAAAGCTAGAGCGCGTGGCGGTGTGCATACATATTGTCTATATTTTATCAAGCTCTTGAGCCAAAGAGAACAGAGTGCAACAGGAAGAAACGCATGGAGACACTTTTAGAAAGCGTATCAGTTAGTTGGGGACAATAGTATTTACTTTGTCGCATAAAACCCTACAATCATTTACTAACGGAGACAGGCCACCCATTCTGATGGGGACTGTGAGAAAGATGCATGAGCCAGGCAGGCACATCCATTAGCGTTCCAGTCTTCAAGCAAGAAGGCAACATAAAAGCTACTCCTGACAACCGAGAAGTTTCTCGTCCTTTGCGAGAAGTCTGGCGAGGGCATTCCCAGGTCACGAGTTTCCTACGTCCATGGAGCCAAGGGACTAAACGGGAGAAGGCACCACACTGATTCTCCGTGCTCCGTGACATCTAACTTTGCAACCGCCCCCGTGTGTGGCTGTTGAAGTGGGCACATTTTGGTAGAGCCGTGGATTCACATGCAGTCGTAAGAACAAGAATGCAAAGGGGTCGCATGACCGACTCTGGTGCCCTTGGCAGAGCTACGGCACAACTATAGTTCAACGGCTGCGGACGTCGATAAATCCACAACATTATCCCAATTTTTGCCAGTTTTATTTATCTCTTTCGTGTGCCCTTGAGCGAGTTTTCTCACAGTTCTCACGGGTGCAGATCTGTGAAGCCACCAGTCAAGAACTGCAGACGCACAGGATGTACCTTTCATGGTCAGGTACGGCTTCCTCCAGCCTCCCCTCTACCGCCCCCACTCGAACCCAAACGCCGGCAGCCGCCAATCTGCTCCGTGTCTAATGTCGTCACTTCAAGAAGATTGTATACAGGGAATCCTGCAGTGTGAACCACTTTGGAACTGACCCCGCCCACTTAGCACGATTCCCCAGAGGCACCCACGCGGCACCTGCCAATCGGCTCCCTTCCCCGTGACACAGAAGAGGCAGAGGCTGTTTCCAGTTCGGGGGTTGAGAGTAAAGCGCTATGTGTTCCCACACATTGTACGTTTCCATTTCCCTGGAATCCACGGCCAAGAATACAACTGCCGGGCCATACAGTGCCGCGCCTTACTTCTAATATCCCACAAGGAGAATAAAGGAAAAACCCAAACAAGAAGCATGAATGAAGCTGAAATGCTATTTTTTAAAATTTCAGACCATTCTGTTCAGTTACAGATTTAAAAGACATCGGCCAATCTGCATATACGTCTCATAAATAATGAGGGCAGTCACCAAAGGAAAGGTTTACGTTGGGATTTTCTTAAGAAAAACAGGATTTAAGTACTTTAGAAAGGTTATTTCAGAACAGAGGTAGGAAGGGCCTTGGGGAGGGAGAGGTGGGGAAGGGAAATACGATTGTCTCCTGAGCACTGTGCCCAGGACATACATGAACTCTGTTCTCTTTATATTAATAAAAAGAAAAATGGTATTTCACCCAACCAGAAGGCCCACAAGTAGAGGGAACACCTCCCAAGTGTTGGAAAGGAAATTCAGATCCATTTCCCCATTGAGCTCCACTCCCTGCGTGACCGACTCCTCTCTCAGGGCCTCTTGGGCCCCAGAGAAACCAGGGGAACAGAGACGGCCGCTGCCGTCAGGTGCCGGGCTCTTCGGGGGTGTGCTTAGCTTCAGTGGCTTCTGTTCACAGCGAAACCACTTCAGTGATAAATACGCTTTCATTGCAAGTGTTTAGTTATGACTTGGCTCCACGTAAATGTAAAAGAAACTCACCTCCATCACAGGAAAGCACCATCATCCAGACACAGAGTGGGAAAAACCAGAGGTGGCTCCCTAAGCCCTCTGGAGTGGAAAACCAGGCCAGGCGCCCGGGGCAGGCCTCCTATACCCAAAGCTCCACAGGGCTTTCAGAGACAGCGGGCACGGCTGGAGGGGCCGGAGCTGCCCTCCACTGCCCACGCCCTGTTTGTGAAGCCCTCTGGCTCCGCTGGAGCTCCCGGCACAGGAAGCCAACGCACGACCCCGCCTTGCAGCAGCAGCTAAAGCTCACAGCCAGGGGAAGCCCTTTCCTGGTCTCCCCCACACCTGGGGATCACAAGCAGCCCTTCCTCCCTGGCAGGTGACCACAGGGTCTGTGTGGCATCACAGGACACACCCAGGTCTGCTGCCAGGTGCCCCGTGAGAGGAACAACAGAAGACATGTTCTACCACCCAGAAGACAAGCAACAGACGCACCGCGGTGTCCCACCCGAGGCAGGGCAGGGCCTGACCCCTCCGCAGAGACCCCCTGCTGTCAGGGAGGCTGCAGGGAGGAGGGTCGCCAAGACCCCCCTGGTCAGCAGGTGTGGGCATCGTAACCACACACGGCAATCTCAGCAGGTGCCCGGGTAGGCAGAACCTGCAGATCCACATCCTGTCCTTGGTCCACGTCTAAGTCAGGCTAACTCCAAGGTCTGGAGCCAACAATCAAGGCGAGGGCACACCAAGCCCTGCTCAGAGGCCACCTTCAGTTCCACCTCAGACCGCCATTCAGGGGGTACCCGAAACTGCCCTCGTGGTCCACGACTTCCACTGGGCTCAAAGCTCACGGCAGTTCTTCCACTCACGCTCAGAGTTCGCTGGAGGGAAACAGGTAAAATCAGCCCGGGAAGATGCACGGGGTGGAGGCTGGAAGGCCCCTGGCAAGCTGCCCCTGTCCCCTGCTGTGGGTCCCAGGCACATCACTCCCACACCACCGACAGGGACGAAACCCCACCAGGGGAGCTCGCCGGTCCCCGTGTGCAGAGTCCCGGGCAGCAGTGACTGATCGAACTCGGTCTCCCCGTTCCTGGCGCCTTGCGACCCAAGCCCCACCATCCCCTTCCTGCCAGGAGCAGTTCTCGCCCTGAGACCCCAAGTGGTCCTCCCTGCCCTGAAGGGGGACGGGCGCTCCTATCCCAGCGAGGCCCTCGGTTACCTCCTGGGGGTCGGAGAAGGCAGTGACGACCCTTTGCCACACAACTCACGTGGTCGCGACCCACAAGCATAGGCCAGCATCTGAGTGTTTTCCAGTGTAGAACAGGGGCTGGCACTACCCCAGCGCGAGCTTCACATGGTCCACCCAGCATTTGCCAAAGCTTAGACCACAGCTGTCAGGCAGCAACCCGCCATCCCCTCTGTCAGGAACCCCACCCGGCTCCCAGGCTGATGCCAATCGTGCAGCCCCGTGGCCCTGGCCCAGATCGGGCGAAACGGGCGATGTGCCGAGTCGGCCTCAGCCCTCCCTCCTCACAGGACCCCTCACCTCTTGGAGGGCCGTGGGTGCTCCAGTCCCCTGGCAGGGCTGTGGCTTTATTTGCTGTGGCCTGTGATGCAGGTAAAGCTAGATCCAGAGGGGCTTATGGGAGAAAACAAAATACGGCATCAAATTCTCCTGTGAATCCACTTCCATTTACCCAATTGTGAGTCTTCCGTCTAAAAACAATCAGTTTTGCCTTCATGGTTGAGGAGCAAAAAACACTGCAATTGGATTCCAGTCTTGAAGTCGTCCTCGCAGGATTCTGCAAAGAAAGGAGGCGGTGGCGCCGGCGGCACAGGCAAGAGAGAACGGGCAGCGTTTGTCTTTCCGTGGCTGGTGTAGAATGTTCCTCGGTTCTTCCCTGCCACCAGGTGACAGATCGTCCTGCTTTTTAAATGCTAAGTGACACTCCACTGCGTATATGTGTGTGTATATATATATATATATATATATATTCACATTTTCCATATCCATCTGTTGATGACACTGCTTTTTCAGACAGGTTATCTATTTGATAATCTTTTATCTACCCACCTGCCTATGCATTTACCCACCTACCTGAGGCAGCGTCTCCGACAGAGATCTTCGTCCTCTGCTTCACTCCCCAAGTGGCCACGGTTACGTCAGTCTGAAGCAGGAGCCAAGAGCCCCATCCTGATCTCCCACGTAAGTGACAGGGACCCGAGTACTTGATCTACCAGCTGCTGCCTTCCCAGGTGCACAGCAGGGAGCTGGATCGGAAGCAGGGCAGCCGGGCAGCCGGGACTCAAACTGGGGCTCTGACACTGGACGCCAGCCTCGGGCACAGCTTAGCCCCGTGCTCCGTGACACCAGCCCCAGTGGATGCTGCTTTAACAGACTCTGTAACTTGGCTAAACCCAAGCTCCTAGAAGTGCAGTGGGATGGGGGTCACTGCGATGGGGTCCGGGGTGCAGAGGGGATGGGGTCCGGGGTGCAGAGGGGTCCGTGTAAAGGTGCCAGGATTCAGTTAGGCTGGAAGCCCGATTGAGGGGGTATTTGAGCAGATGGATATGCTAATGATTGGCGTAGCCACTCCGCATGTGTACCATAAACATGTACAATTATCACTCTTCGTGTTTCAGTTAGCACAGGTTCTGATGTTTTTTTGTCTATTCTTCATTTAATCTTCATGGCGGTCTTGCAACAAAATCCCCATCTTACAAAAGCCGTTCAGAGAGGCTGGTCTGACGATTGGTCAGAGACGGAAGCGCCGCCAGTGACGCCAGCCCCAGGCCACGCCGGCCTCCGAAACCTCCCTCCTCCCTGGGTTCGATCCCAGGTTACACAAGACGGCCTCTACCACAGCAGTATTGGCTAGCAGGCGGGGGTCTCAGACGCCTGAGGGGCCAGCAGGACCCTCAGTGAGGGAGACCAAGCACGAGGGTGATGCACAAGGCCCTCTTCACACAGACAGACTCGCTGGGTCTGCGTGCAGAGAGAAGCCTTAGAGACACTAAAGACTTTGTATTGGCCCATTCCATTTCTCATGACTTCCACTTTTTCTCTAGGCTTCTCACAGCGAAAGAAAAGGTTCCTTTCTAATGGGCGACACAAACTGTTTCTTTCTCCGGGAAAATCTGTCTGCATACAAGGATTTTTTTTGTTATAAAAATTGCTTTCTATTTTAGATCGTACAGTTCATTTTTCTCCTCACTTTTGACACGGACATAAACCATTGACTTGGTCAGCACTTGTGAGTCGCCAGCCCTGTGCCAGGCGGTGCTGTGAGCCCCTCACATGGATGGGGGTGGGGGATGGGCTGACGACAGCTCCCTGTCCCGCATCTGTGGACACAGCCCTCCCGGGAATAGCCTTTGCACACGTAACTAAGCATCCCGGGACGTGGTAACAAGGATTGTGGGGCTGGGCCGCGAGCCCAAGTTTCTGAGGGCCACAGGGAGAGGGAGCTGTGAGAAGCTGGGGCCAGGGTCGCCCATCATCACAGCCTGGAAGAGGCCAGGAAGAATCCCCCTGCCCCAGCCTTCAGCGAGAGGACCACCCTGCCCACAGCCCGACTCCAGACCACAGCCTCCCTAACTGGGAAAGGATACATTGTTCTAGGTCACCACATGGACGGCAGCCACAGAAAAGCAATAGAAACATCCTGGTCAGAGATGCAGGACAGGACAGAGGGAGGAGGAGGAGGAGGGGGCCACGCGACCAGAGGCAGGGGGCAGGGATGTGGCCTCCAGGCAAGGGGCATTCACGTAGGGACGTAGGGACAGCATTCACAAAGGGACGTAGGAACAGCATTCACGTAGGGACGTAGGGACAGCAGAAGCTGCATGGGACAGGTTCTCCCTGGAGTCTTTGGGGGGACACGGCCCCATCACCATCTTGATTTTGGTTCAGGGAAACCGAGGTTGATCTTTCCTCCAAAACCATGGCAGAATGAGCACCCGTGGCCGAAAGCCGTGCAGCCTGTGGTCTTCTGCTACAGGGATCCCAGGAAACTAACGCACATTGGCACAATGGTTTTCCCGCCTTGAAGGGGCGGGGGCTGAAGCACAAGGAGTTTAGGTAACTTGTTAAGCACACGGGGCTCCTAATTGGCATGGGGAGAAATAATCTCTAAGATAGACACACACACACACACACACGCACATCTCACTGTGCACTTGACCAGATCCCAACCAACCTCCAAGTCCAGCGTTTAGGGGAAAGCTGGCGTGGAGAGGAGGGGACTGCAATGGGCAGGAGCACAGTGGCGGCGTCCCCCCCGGGCAGCACACGCAGCGCCACGTCACAGCCTGCACAGGGCCTGCCCCATGGGCCGTTCTCCCGTTTCTCAAGTTGCCTGAAGTCTGAGCAATTTGAAAACCTCCCGACCTTGTAATCAGAACACTGGGGCCGGCGCTGTGGTGCGGCAGGTTAAACCATCGCCTGTGGAGCAGGCATCCCTATGAGCCCTGGTTCAAGTCCCAGCTGCTCCACTTCTGATCCAGCTTCCTGCTAATGGCCTGGGAGAGCCGCAGGGATGGCCTAGGTACTTGGGTCCCTGCACCCATGTGGGAGACCTGGATGCAGGTCCTGGCTCCTGGCTTTGGCCTGGCCCAGCCCTGGTTGTCATGGCCATTTGGGGAGTGAACCAGTAGATGGAAGATCGATCTCTCTCTTTCTATCTCTCTGACTCTATCTCTGTAATTCTGCTTTCAAAATATAGAAAAAATCTTTTTAAAAACTCTATACAAAACTCCTAAAGCAGGTTCATGAGTTGCCCATTCAGCCCCGGATAGAAGAGACTCCAAGTTGGCCAGGTCTGTTGGGTTAGTTAGTCCACGGGCATTTATTTCTCTGTTCTGGAGGCCAGAAGCCTGATGAAGGTGTCAGCAGAGCTGGTTCCCCCAAGGCCTCTCCACCCGTGTGTGCCCTGATCTCCCCTTCCCACAAGGTCACCGGGGGAGTGGGTTGGCAATGACCCTGCCCCTTCACTACCTTTCCAAAGGACCCATCTGCACACACAGTCACTGGAGCTTCGGATTTCAACTTACACATTCTGGGAAAACATAGCCAAGCCTGTGACAATTAACCTACGATAGTTCACGTGTTCAAACAGCTCAGGAGATGTGGCGTGTTCTGGAACATTCTGGAAGGCCACAGCTTCTCTTTCCTTGCCCTCTTTGTTCCCTCTATCAACTGGAAAATAACTTGCTGTGATGAGTCACTCAAAGTACACCAGATCCATCACTCTGTTTTTATTTTTTTGCAAATGATTAAATATCACTTTCTTTCCATTTATAGCATAATCTCAGCGACAGTCGATCCATCAGCTTATCGGTTGATGTTTAACTACAGCATTTTGCATTCATTATTCCCCACTTACACCATTCTTCAAAAGAGAGAGATGACTCAATTCTGCCTCTTGACAGCAGGGGGATTAAACGGTGAGCCATAAAGATGAGCACTTCTCTGCAGAACAAAACACCAACTGCAGAGCTGTGGAGCCGCGGCGGAAGCACTCGGCCCAAACGAAGATGGATAGAGACAGCTGCTGGGAAAGCCGCCCATCTCCGAGAGCCGAGACGCACAGCTTTCTAAAAGGCACGGCCTCTTGGGGAGCAAGTGGGCAGCCTGCGACGTCAACGGTACAACGACTAAAGGGTGCCAGGTCCTCCGGCTATGGACCAGCTCCAGGGCTTGGCGTCGTGCCCCCTGGCATCTATTGTTCATCGTGTGCCGCACAGCCCTCAGCACACACACACACACACACACACACCTGTGTTCACTTGCAGTGCTGTCTCGGGCCAAGGTAACACTCCCTGTAGATGACAGGTATCAGGGCTTCCTGCCCGTCCCCTGGGATACCACGCTGATCCTTCCTGTTGGCAACATCCTTCCAACCCACAGGAGGATTAGACCTCTCTTGTCCCCAGGGTCCCGGAGGGTTCTCCGGGGGTGGTGAGGATACAGGGAGCCTCACCCCAATGGGCTGTTCGGGGGTCACTGGCCTGCAGGATTTCCTGTCTGGATTCAAGTGCGGATTGCCGCGCCCAGCGTCTAAGGAGGGACGTTCAGCATCGTGGGAGTCTGAGTTGTAGGGGACACCGCTCGCACCCACCCATACTGCTGCAGCCGCACACCCTGTGGGACCAGCACATGCAATGTGCCCTGATGTCTGGGCCAAACTGCCTGGCCGACCCTGTGGCTCTCAGATGCCCCTGGGGGACGTCCCCAAGGGAGACTCAACCCCTGGGCCTCAGGGTGCTAGAGCAAGGCCGTGCTACCCGGGCAGCAAGCTGGGTGCTTTAGAGGAGTTTCATTAGCCTGAGGGAGGAGGACACTCGGCCACAGGGAAGCAGGTGGAGTTGTGTTGAGATGAGCACTCTGGCTGGGTTACGTGGGACCTGCCCAGAGCCCAGGGGAGAAGGGCCGGCAGGTGTCCACTATAAGCCATCAAAGGTCCACCTGGGCCGGAGCTCCCGCACAACAGAGGGAGCTGGTAAGGGGCAGAAACTCCTGGGACCCAGCACCTGTGTCTGTCCAGGGACACAGCACACAGCCCCCAGAACCACAAGCTGCCACCAGGTCACACCCAGCCCCTTGCCTCCAGGGACGGGACCATCATGGCCGGCGGTCACCCAGCTGGGCAGGAAATGCCTACCTTCACCACGAGAACACAGAGGAGCAGCGGCCGGGGCCCGGGCGATGCACCGAGTGCCTCTTGCAAGCCCTGGTCCTGTTTTAACCACAATGACCCAGAGCTGACGACGCCCGCACCCTTCGGAAACCGTGGTTCGGGCCCTGCTGCAGGCGACCTTGGGGATCTCAGTGGAGTACAGGGGTGGGCCGGGGGTGAGGGGGTGAGGGACAGTTGGAAGGCAGGGTGGGGTGGGGGACGAGGGCTGTGCGACCCCGCCCAAGACCAGCAGGAGCAATGCAGTGTGCAAGGTGCTACTTACCTCAGGAGAGCGACCCACGAAAACCACCAGGGGACAGCACCCTGGACAGGCGCAGTGGGAGGACTCCGCTGAGGGCTGTGGCTGCTGTCCGCCGGCACCCACCCGTGTGTGTGCAGAGGCTGCACGGCCTGGACCCGCTCACCGACCATGGCCCAGCCTGTCCTCAGGGCCAACGCAGGCCCTCGCTGTGAACAGCCGATCCGTTAGGGAGTGAAGTTGGCCAGAGAATCCCGCCCACCAGGCTGACGCTGTCTGCCCGCCCTCTTTTATAGGCGAGCACAGGTGCACACAGGTGTTACGCCCTTCCTCCCCATCACCCCTCACAGGTGTTTCTCCCAGCAAGTCCATTACAGTTCTCATCTCTTCCCGGCCACAACTTCTCAGAGAACCCAAGCTAACAAACTGGCCTGACTCACTCTGACATCCACATGCAAATGAGGGGGACGGTAGAGAGCTCATAGCCAATTCACCTGAGCCTCGAGGATGGGCGAGCACCGTCCACCACGGCTCAGGAAGCCACGGAATCCAGCAGGGTTTCAGGAGCACATGTTCCACGCCGGCCCTGTTTCAGGACCGCAGTGCTCACCCCTGCCTGACGAGGGCGTGGCACAGCCTCCCCCAGCCTTGAAGTGCGGGAGGCATGGAGGGTTTGGGTGCATTCCCTGATGGTGCACCCCTACCGAAACAACGCGGCCAGAGCAAATCTGTCCTCTTTATTTATTTGACAGGCAGAGTTATAGACAGTGAGAGAGAGACAAAGGTCTTCCTTCCGTTGGTTCACCCCCCAAATGGCCACCACAGTTGGCGCTACGCCAATCCGAAGCCAGGAGCCAGGTGCTTCTCCTTGTCTCCCATGCAGGTGCAGGGCCCAAGCACTTGGGCCATCCTCCACTGCACTCCTGGGCCACAGCAGAGAGCAGGCCTGGAAGAGGAGCAACCGGGAGTAGAACCCAGTGCCCATATGGGATGCTAGCGCCTCAGGTGGAGGATTAGCCAAGTGAGCCACGGCGCTGGCCCCTCTTGTTGTTCTTTAAGGATCATAATAAAAGAGCTTCTATTTCATCCCAAACCCCATTCCTGCCTCCTGAACTCTGAGCAATAATTTCGGAGCTGAGCTCCGCCCTCTCCCGACTGCTCGTCCTTTCCTCCTGGTTCCTCCCCAGCCAGACTCTGTGCACATCTGGGCGCTGTGCTGACGCTGAGTCATGTGACCCACGCACTCTCACCCATGACCCTGACCACAGCTCTCGACGGCTCTGCAGCCATCAGCCAGGCCTGGTGCGAACGACCGGCTCAGATCGCGCCTCTCCCGGAGAGCAGCCACCTTTCCCTCTTTGTCTTCCCGTGGGGCAACACCAGGCACTGGCAACACCATCAAACCCTGCCCTCCCGAGAGGCACGTTCCTGCCATGCTGCCGTCTCACAAAGACCGATCCGTGGCCTCCATCTCACAAAGACAGATCCGTGGCCTCCTCGAGGCAGCACCGGGCCGGTTTTCTGGCTCACCTGGGCGACTTCCTGATGGAAAGCCAGGTGCTTGGAAGAACTGGCCCCCGAGCGCATCCTTCGCCCTCTACGGCTTTCTCTGTAGCCGACTCGCTGCACTCACTCGGCTGCTGTGTCACTTCCGCACTCCTGACATCGATCGGGTGCTGCTAAACTCATCTCACTGCTCAAGAGCCTCCTGGGAATTCTGCGGCCAGCGAGCGGCATAAAACACGGTGGCAAACGCCCGTCACATACTAATCTTGTTTCCTTTAAAAGCCACACGTCTCCCTCCACACATCCTTTTTGTGGGGCTTTTCATGGAACCGAGTTTTCTAGTTGACGACAGTGGCTGTTCGGCCTGTGTCAGCCTGGTTCAGATGGGATCCTATTTCTGGGCCTGTAGTTCCCAGGGGAGAGGGAGTGCAGGAGCAGCTCGGCTGTCTGAGGGTCACCCTGGCTGTCGGGGTGACTGACACGCAGCAGTCTGTGGAGGACCCGGAGGCCCCCACGGCTGGATGTGCCAGCGCCCACCTGCAGAAGCAGGAACCGCCCTCACTCCAGGCTCCTGGCTTTGGCTGGCCCTGGCCCAACCCGGCTGTTGTGGGTATTGAGGGAGTTCACTGGTGGATGGAAACTGCCACCGCCCGTCTTTGTCTCTCTACTTCTCAATTGAAATAACGCGAGGAGCTGTCTTATAGTTCACATGACATTCAATTCACATTAATTCCTACTCGGAATTCAAAATTTAATTTCTTCTTTCCATTAATGGAGAATCAGAAATATGAAGAGACAGAAATAGAGAGAGCAAGACAGAGACACAGAGAGCAAGATGGAGACACAGAGAGACAGAGCAAGATAGAGACAGAGACATTGCAAGAAAGAGACAGAGAGAGAGAACAAGACAGAGACACAGAGAGAGAAAGAGATGCCATTTGCTGGCTCACTTGCCAAATTATCGCAGGAAGTCATGGCCAGGAACTCACTCCAGGTCTCCCTATGGGCGACAGGGATCCGGCTGTCCACCATTTGTGGGAAGCTGGACGCCGGAGCCAGAGTGGGAGACTGAACCCAGGTGATCAGTGTGGGACCTGAGCATCCGAACTGGCATCTTAACTGCCAGGCAAGACACCCACCCCCAAATTCAGCTTCTACTGAGCTCAGCAGCAGCAACTGAAAGCTGTGTGTTACCTCCCGGTCCAATGGCCTCGATTTTGGAACTAAGAAAATCAGATGATTTTTTGCATGATGGCTGATTGGCTGACTGTGCACAGTGGTTTCCATTCCTGTGGCCTCTCTTGGTTTCCATTTTCCGTAAGTCAGCTGTGGTCCCCGCCCCCTCATTCTCTCCTCGTCCCCTCCTCCGCCATCATAAACCTCCCATTTGCAAATCTCTGACTAACAGCCACTTCCACACAGGACCTTCTCTTTGCTGTCTTGCAATATTGGTCAAGCATCTGGCGTGCGCCGAGGACTGTTCCAGGTTGTGAGGGTGTGGCCATGAGCTAAGCAACGGCTCTGCCCTCCTCTGCACAGGTCCAGGGAGCCATCCCTGAGGGGGCTCATCCCGCTGAGGTGGGATAGGTAAGGAGACAGAAGAGCAAGTGCACAGGCCTCTGCGAGCCTGGCCTGCGGAAGGAGTGGAGAAATGGTCAGCGTGAGGAGGCGTGGCCACCCCTCCCCCCCGGAGGGAAGGCTCAGAACCCCCGGTGGATGTACTTGTCCCAGTGCATCCAGCTAGGCCAGAACCCTCCCCCTGGAGGGAAGGCTCAGAACCCCTGGTGGATGTGCTTGTCCCAGTGCTCCCAGCTAGGAGCAGACCCCTCCCCCTGGAGGGAAGGCTCAGAACCCCTGGTGGATGTCCTTGTCCCAGTGCTCCCAGCTAGGAGCAGACCCCTCCCCCTGGAGGGAAGGCTCAGAACCCCTGGTGGATGTCCTTGTCCCAGTGCTCCCAGCTAGGAGCAGACCCCTCCCCCTGGAGGGAAGGCTCAGAACCCCTGGTGGATGTCCTTGTCCCAGTGCTCCCAGCTAGGAGCAGACCCCTCCCCCCGGAGGGAAGGCTCAGAACCTCCTGTGGATGTGCTTGTCCCAGTGCTCCCAGCTAGGAGCAGACCCCTCCCCCCCGGAGGGAAGGCTCAGAACCCCTGGTGGATGTGCTTGTCCCAGTGCTCCCAGCTAGGAGCAGACCCCTCCCCCCGGAGGGAAGGCTCAGAACCCCTGGTGGATGTCCTTGTCCCAGTGCTCCCAGCTAGGAGCAGACCCCTCCCCCCGGAGGGAAGGCTCAGAACCCCTGGTGGATGTGCTTGTCCCAGTGCTCCCAGCTAGGAGCAGACCCCTCCCCCCGGAGGGAAGGCTCAGAACCCCTGGTGGATGTGCTTGTCCCAGTGCATCCAGCTAGGAGCAGACCCCTCCCCCCGGAGGGAAGGCTCACAACCTCCGATTGGTGTCCTTGTCCCAGTGCATCCAGCTAGGGCAGACCCCTCCCCCCGGAGGGAAGGCTCAGAACCCTCAGTTGGTGTCCTTATCCCAGTGCATCCCAGCTAGGAGCAGACCCCTCCCCCCAGAGGGACGGCTCACAACCCCCGGTTGGTGTCCTTGTCCCATTGCATCCCAGCTAGGAGCAGACCCCTCACCTCCCATACTAGAATGCCCATGGCAGGTGCTCAGTGTAATAGCCACCCGGCGATGACCATCAGCCCCGGCCGTCCCACTGAGATGAGAAGTGCACGACTCCGGTACGCATTTCCTGGGAACCCAATGGACCAGCAGCGCCACAGCAGCTTCACGGATCCAAGGGAGAGCTGAGTGGGTGTGGTTAGTATGAATTCCTAGGTGTATCGGATCACAAATGCAATGGGCTACCTATTATACGTAAGCTAGACTCCTGGTGCATTGTGTGGCAGTAATAAGCATCATCGTGTTTGAGTGGGTTACAACAGAAACCTTTTTGTCTTGTATTGTTTCTTTTTAATCCTCCGTGTTCACTGCTGGAATACAGAGGGCCACGCCCCCTGAAGTCACTCAGGGGCACAGCGTAATGGAACCGCCGCTGTCTCCAGCGTCTGTGGCCACGCAGAAAGGGAACGGGCAGCTCTGGATGTTTGGTCAACGCTCGGTCAGTGGTTCGTGCCATTGCACAGGACTGGAGGAAGACAGCGGCCCCCTGTGCCCTCACCGCTCACACCAGCTGGGCCACAAGACGTCGACAATTGGCCCTCAGGACTCTGGTCTGGAGTCTTCATCTGAGTGGGGATGCAGCACCTGAAACATAAAGAGACCCAGGCCCAGAGGAGGGGAGCTGGACTCACCGTCCTCCGGCGGGGCAGCCTGGGGTAGGAGCAGGCAGTCTTGGGTCCACGCTCCCTGGTTAGGCAAGGGGAGGGCAGGCAGCCTCCGGTTCCTTCAGAAACCCTCTGGCAGCTTACACTCAGCCAGCCCCGAAGCTCGAACGTCCCGACACAGGCATTCATTCTTCAAGCAGCCTGGGCTTCAGCAAACAGGAGAAACGATCCATCACTTCAGAGCGCTGCGTCTGGGGGCTTCTGGGACCCGCAGTGCACCCGAGCCAGTTTCACAGCCCAGGATCTGAACCCCAGCTTTGTTTTGACCTAGAGAAAGGATTTGGAGGAGTTGGAGCGGGGCAGCGACTGGATTCATTTCACATCGTTAAAGCCTCATTTTAGCCGTAGGGCAGCTCAGGCACTGAGGGGCCAGGAACACAATCCTGGTCGCCCACCGAGTGGTGAGCACCCAGCCACGTGGGCCTCCCTCTGCCTTCCCAGCAGCTCAAAGCTGGAGTCAGGAGCCAGGCCCAGCAGTTGATCCCGGCACGCCAGTGTGGGACGCGGTGCCATCACCAAGGTCTTAGCCGGGCCAAGTGCCCGCCCTTAACTCAGTACAGAGCAGCAAGTGAAGCTGAGTGCTGGGACAGACAGAGGAGAGAGAGAGAGAGAGAGAGAGAGAGAGAGAGAGAGAGACAGAGAGAGAGAGGCAGAGACAGAGAGAGACAGAGGAGAGAGAGAGAGACAGAGAGACAGAGAGAGAGACAGAGAGAGAGACAGAGAGACAGAGAGACAGGCAGAGACAAAGGAGAGAGAGAGGGAGAGAGAGAGACAGAGAGAGAGACAGAGAGAGAGAGAGACAGAGAGAGAGACAGAGAGACAGGCAGAGACAAAGGAGAGAGAGAGGGAGAGAGAGACAGAGAGACAGAGACAGGCAGAGACAAAGGAGAGAGAGAGGGAGAGAGAGAGACAGAGAGAGAGAGAGACAGAGAGAGAGAGGCAGAGACAGAGAGAGAGAGGCAGAGACAAAGGAGAGAGAGAGAGAGGGAGAGACAGAGAGAGAGAGAGAGAGAGGCAGAGACAAAGGAGAGAGAGAGAGAGGTGGAGAGAGAGCGAGGCAGAGAGGCGTCCATCTACCCATATAAAGCACGTCTAAGTGGATAGCTATATTTTACATGCAGAAATTCATGCAATCAAACCTTTTTAAAAGCACCTGTGCTCCCTGTGTGTTTATCCAAGTCCGCTAAAATCCTGATGTGTGCCGAGAGCTTCATCGTCCTCATCGACGACTGACCCTCCCCAAGGTCTTTTCAATCAGTGAACAGATAAACAAGCTGAGAGGTGGAGCCGTAGAATGCGTCATTATCAAAACCACTGAAGTCCAGAAAATTCCAGATGCCCCCGGAGATGCGGGGAGACAAGCTGACTGATTGCTCGTGGGACGCAAACTGGTCCAGCTGCTTGGGAAGCACATTTAACGCGTTTACCGCGGCTGCTCTCAGAATTGTCAAACCTGAGAGCGACCAAGACAGCCTTCGCTGAGCGGTGAATACAGACCCCGCGGTGCCACCATCACATCGAGTGCATTCAGCAGTGAGAGGGGGTGAGCTGTCAAGTGGAGGGGAAATGGGAGCTCAGGTGCACTTCGCCAAGTGGAGGGAGCCGCTTCTTAAAGGCCACATCCTCTCTGAACGCGACAACACAGCCTCCCTGAGAGGTGGGACCTAGGGACCGTGAGAAGCAGCGCACAGGAACCGCTGAGGTCCGGGCGGGGATGCTGGGCAGGTGAAGCACAGGAAACCTGGAGGGCAGGGAGCCTGCTCTGTGACGCTGTCATGAGAGATACCCAGGGTACTTTTCTCAAATCTTGTATCTGTGTGGCCACAAGCAAGCTTGCAGTGTGCACACTGCACACCTAAAAGACCATTGAGTGTGTGTTGGGGGGGGGGGGGGGTTTGCAGCAGGTAAAGCTGCTGCTTGGGACGCCTGCATCCCACAATAGAATGCTGTTCTGCACCTGGCTTCTCTGCCTCTGATCCAGTTCCCTGCTCATGCGCCCGGGAAGCAGCAGGTAGCGGTTCACGTACTGAAGTCCCGGCCACCCACACGGGAGACCCAGATGGAGTTCCTGGCTCCTGGCTTCGGCGTGGTCCAGCCTTAGCTGTTTCGGGTATTTAGGGAGTTAATCAGCAGATGGAACATCCCCCCACTCACACATGCATGTGTGCACACACACACACACACTTTCTCTCCATCACTCTGCCTTTCAAATAATTAAATAAACAAACCTTTAGAAAAACCATGTAGGAGACGAGGCATGCAGAAGGAAATGCAGGCGGACTCACAAGAATCTCAGTTTATCACAAATGTTTGACGCCACCTCACTGAGGGGGTGGGACACGGCAGACGAGCTGACCCAAGTCCTGTGTGAGCAGGGCGGAGCCTGCGGTGCCCACAGCACAGTGAGCAAGTCTGACGCCGCCGCACGGACACGAGGGGATGTCCAGAGTTCTCGGGAAGTGGAACCAAGGATGAGTTTATTTTGGTGTGAAAAGTTGGAAGTCCAGGCCTGCTTTTTCAGTAATGTGCTTTTCCACCAACTCCTGCGAGACCCCTCCTTCACTGGAGATACACGGTTGAGGAGGCGGTGGAGGATGCCGGCGGCCACACTGCACGTCGGAGGGAGGACTTCCAGAACTCCAGCCGTGCCTGGGGTGGTGGCTCGCGGAGGAAGACACCAGCACTACCCAGCTGTTGACCTGTACAGACGCAGACGCTCACATGTACAAGGTCCTCAGGTACGTGCGTGTGCGTGCTTAGTATGCAGACGTCGTTCTCCTCGCCGGCCAAGATGGTTTACAAAAATGATGCCCCAGTGGCCGTGAGCACACCCAGCACCCACGTCTTGTTTCTTAAGTAGTCTTTTCTAACAAAAAGAACGGGGGACCCTTGCATAATTCTGATTCCAGGACTGGGACAAAAAACAAATGAAATGAACCCAAGATAGCAACCACAACAGCGGTAACAAAGGTTGAGCCACACACGCACACATTGTTGAGTGTCGGGGATAAGAAAGCTGGACAGGGGCTGGTGCTGTGGCATAGCAGGTAAAGCCGCCGCCTGCAGTGCCAGCATCCCATATGGGTGCCGATTCCAGTCCCAGCTGGTCCACTCCCGATCCAGCTCTCTGCTATGGCCTGGGAAAGCAGTGGAAGATGGCCCAAGTGCTTGGGCCCCTGTACCACCTGGGAGACCTGGAAGAAGCTCCTGGCTCCTGGGTTTGAATTGGTGTAGCTCCAGCTTTTGCGGCCATCTGGGGAGTGAACCAGTGGCTGGAAGACCTCTCTCACACGTGCGTGCACCTCTGCCTCTCTGTGGCTCTGCCTTTCAAATGAATAAATAAATCTTTAAAAAAAAAAAAAGCTGGACAGAACCCAGATGGGATGGTTCCCAGTTGCCAAGTTGAGAACAATTGCACTGGACTCCAAAGTATCAAATAAACAAGCAAGGGTCCTTGGTGATGGAAAGCAATGATTGACTGTGTTAGTAAGTAGAAGAAAAGCGACAGCTGTCCCACGCAGCAAAGCCACGCAGACTCCACCTGAAGCAGGTGCCCGGGTTCCTGTCCCTGGAGTGCGGGCGGTGCCGAGCGGCTTCCCTCCCGTCCCCCAGGATGGAGGGTGGAAGGAGCAGAACTCTGCCATGAAGGGGCCTGGAGCAGGCAGGCTCGTGGGTCAGTAAGGCCAGCAGCACCTCTCGGCCGGGTGGGATACGAACGGCGCTTCAGCCCCTGACCCGACTCCAGCCACTGGACACACTTCATGCAGATCCCCACCCAGTGCCCCTCAGCATTGTCCAGGCCACCAAGACAAGGAAAGCCTGGGAAACTGTCACAGCCAAGAGCGACCCAGAAAGACGTAGGCAGTGCCGGTAACCTGGGATCCCGGGTGGGGTCCTGGACACAGCCGGTGCTGGGTAAACCTAAGGGAACCTGAGAACAGTGTGGGCTTTGATTCAAAACAACAGATCAGCACTGGTTCACTGATTACCACAGACGCACAGCCCAAGCCAGAGGACAACGTGGGGCAGCTGTGTGCGGGGGTGGGGGAGGGGTGCCCTCTGCCCAGTCTTCCCCTAAGCCCATGGTGTCCTGACATAGACTCCTCACAGCCAAGTTCGGCAAGTACTCAAAGCCTGGGGAGAGGCCCTGGGTTTTCCCAGAACATGAAGTGCATTTGTCTCACTGTCATTGGCTTCATAATAGCTCCCAAACCTGCCTTTGGAACCGTCCTTGGCTGTGGGTCAGTAATACCGCCCATTGCTAACGGGGCGTGTTCTCAGAGCTCGGCTGTGGGTCAGTAATACCGCCCATTGCTAACGGGGGCGTGTTCTCAGAGCTACTTAGAGCCACTGGGGAATAGAGGGGCGTCCTTCCCAACGTCCTATCCTAACAGAAACTGCTGTTTGGCCCAGGAGGTTAAGCTGCCAGTGAAGGTTCCTGCACATTGGAGCGCCCGGGTCCCAGGCCCAGCTCCACCCTGCGTCCCAGATTCCCACTCCTGGCAGAGGGAGGCAGTGTAGGTGGCTCCAGGACCAGTGCTGCAGGCCACACGGAGTCTCCGATTGGGCTCCTAGCTCCTGGCTCCAGCCCGCCTCACCCCGACTATGGCAGGCACTGAGAGCATGTCTGAGCAGCTGCCGGTCAGCCTCTCTCCATGGGGGCGTCTGCCTGACTCCCGGCTGTGCACAGGGCCCTGGGCGCTTACAGCCCTGTGTGTGCTGGAGCCTCATCTGGTGGGCTTGGTCCAGTTGGCGTTTAGTGTTGCCCTCATCAAACCCAAGCGCAGAGGGGACCTGATTCCCCATGCAGACCGAGCGGTCTGGGTGGCAGGGGTGCTGGACCCTATGCCCAAGCAGCCTCCTCGGCCACGCCTCCTACCTCCCTCCCTCGGGCGGCGTCTCTTCCCTCCTGGAGGCAGGACGGTGCCAGCAGCTCCGGGCCCAGCCTGTTGTCTTGGTCACTTCACCGGTGGCTTGGGGCTTGCACCTGCCCTGAACCAAACATGGTCGCCAGCCCTGGGGCCGGGGTTCTGAGCAGCCCCACCTGGAGGAGCTGGGCAGAGTGGGGAGGGGCCGGGAATGGGCACTGGACACGGATGGGAACGAGAGCTGGAGCGGCCACAGCAGTCACCAGGGACGAGGACTGTGCTACAGGGGACTTCCGACTGCGCCGGTGCACAAAGCTCCTCGAGAAGCACAGATCCTTACGCTGACCGATGGGAGATGTCACGCAGGAACCGTGGCCGTGGGGGTTGTCACGTCTGTGTTATGGAGTCACTTCTGCATTGTTGTTAGAAGAGAGAGACTGCGTGAGCAGTGGCCGCATCACCGGAGCTGCCCAGTCAGGAGAGGGTCTCCCATTCCACTGCTCTTTCTCCTTTCCTCACTGCTTCCCCTTCCTCATTCGACCTTGATCTTGACCTTGTGGTATTGGGAGAGCAGACATGTTAGCTCTGGCACGACGGTGCCTACCTGTTTAATATCCCTGCAAAACCCATTCTGTAACATAAATAAATATCCCTTCTCTTTATCCTCTGTGTTGAATTACATTAGCAAATGATATGTTCAATGCAGGTGTGTGGGATGTGGGTGCGGGCTAACAAAGCGAATATATGAATATGGCCCCGACCAAATAGCCCGCAGAAGCTGTAATCTCTGAATTCTGACAACCTTGGGTGGAATGGTGTTAATAGAATATAATGTACAAACTGCCTGAAATGCTCTGATAAGAATTATAAAAGCTGTTGAATGCCAAGACCTAATGCACTGGGTTGGAAAGGCAGACAAGGTCTTCATTTAAAACATTCTAATGAACCCTCATTGTGAGGAAATGTGAGCAATTGTACAGGAGAGACGAGATTACACACTGGGGCAGGCTGGGGGTGTCCGCCAGCCAGGGCAAGCGAGAGAGAGGGCAGCTCGCTGACGGCCTCCTGCGCGGGAACCTGCACGTCCAGAGAGCTCGCCTGCACCCCTTCCTTAGAAAGATCTACTTGAAGGGCAGAGTAACAGAGATAGGGAGACACCCCTGCCACACCCCGAGAGAGAGGGAGACAGAGACAGAGACAGAGAGAGACAGAGACAGAGGAAGAGAGAGACAGAGGAAGACAGAGAGACAGAGACAGAGAGACAGAGACAGAGGAAGAGAGAGACAGAGAGAGACAGAGGAAGAGAGACAGAGACAGAGAGACAGAGACAGAGGAAGAGAGAGACAGAGAGGAAGAGAGAGACAGAGACAGAGAGAGAGAGAGAGAGAGAGAGAGACAGAGAGACAGAGACAGAGGAAGAGAGAGACAGAGACAGAGGCACAGAGAGAGACAGAGAGACAGAGACAGAGAGTGAGAGAGAGAAAGAGACAGAGGCACAGAGAGAGAGAGACAGAGACAGAGAGACAGAGACAGAGGAAGAGAGAGACAGAGACAGAGAGACAGAGACAGAGGAAGAGAGAGACAGAGACAGAGGCACAGAGAGAAAGAGAGAGAGACAGAGAGACAGAGACAGAGGAAGAGAGAGACAGAGACAGAGGCACAGAGAGAGACAGAGAGACAGAGGCACAGAGAGAGAGAGAGAGACAGAGACAGAGAGACAGAGGCACAGAGAGAGAGGAAGAGAGAGAGAGAGAGAGAGAGAGAGAGAGGTCACAACAGTCAGGACTGAGCAGAGGCAAAGCCAGGAGCCAGGGACTTGACCTTGGTCTCCTGTACGGGAGGCAGGGGCCCTCTTCTTGGCCCACCTTTTGTTCCTCCCCAGGTGCATCAGCAGGGAGCTGGATCGAAAGCGGAGCAGCAGGCACTCTGACGTGTGATGTTGGTATTGCAAGCGGCAGCCCAGCCGGCTGCGCCACAGCACTGGAGTGGGCCTGTCAGCCGCATTTCCTGGTGTGCACCTGACATGGCCAGGAGTGAAATGAGGGGGCCCGTGTGCATGTCTGTCATCGGCTCGCTTACATCTTGGAAGTGGCTGGGCAGATCAGAGTGCCGTCGTTTTGCACAGTCTCATCCACATTTTGCATTGTCAAGCTTGGTTATCTTGTTATAGGGCAGGCATTGTGGTGCAGCAGATCACGGAGGAGCTGGGCACCTGGCCTCGCTCTGCCTCAGTTCCTGAATCTGTGAAATGGGTAGGATGTGAGTGGGCCCCACCTCCCGGCGGCCCGTGAGGCACCTGCTGCACCAACCCAGGCCCTCACCCAGCGGCTACGGCCTTCATTATCGATGAGCATCTCAGTGTTTCAGCATTCGGAATGACAACTTGGTGTATGGCAGGATGTGGAAGCCCTCGGGGGCGGGGGCACTGTAGTTACTCCTAGTAAGAAAACGTGCTTGGCCAGCGCCGTGCCTCACCAGGCTAATCCTCCACCTGCGGCGCCGGCACCCCAGGTTCTAGTCCCGGTCGGGGCGCCGGATTCTGTCCCGGTTGCCCCTCTTCCAGTCCAGCTCTCTGCTGTGGCCCAGGAAGGCAGTGGATGATGGCCCAAGTGCTTGGGCCCTGCACCCCATGGGAGACCAGGAGAAGCCCCTGGCTCCTGGCTTCAGTTCGGCATAGCACACCAGCCGTGGCGGCCATTTGGGGGGGTGAACCAACGGAAAAAGGAAGACCTTTCTCTCTGTCTCTCTCACTGTCTAACTCTGCCTGTCCAAAGAAAAAGAAACGTGTGCTTTGTGTGATGTTGACATCAAACTCCAGAAGCAGGTCCGCCCAGCCCAGACCCTGTTCACCCCAGTGGACAGCAGTCGCGTTTCCCTGGGAGCTCCTGTTTCATGGTTTTACCCAATCGCTCATCGTAGGAAGAGCGCCAGCCCAGCAGAAGTGACCGCCCACCCTTGGGGCGTGGCCTCTCAGTCCTCTGCCTGTGAGTCCAGGGAGCTGACCAGAGCCAACCCTGCAGCCCCCTTTCCTGTATTACAGTGAGATTTTAGCCTCAACTGAGACGCATCCCACGGGTGCTGAGAATGGAGAGAGCAGCAAGAGGAGGTGGTGGGGAGGAACCCAGGGCGGGGCTGGCGTCTAAAACAAAACAAGAAACGCTCCATGAATTGTTGCCTCTGTTCTCTCTGATCTCCGCTCCTCGCTGTGAGTTCGGAGCAGCTGCTGTGCAAAAAAAAAAAAAAAAAAAAAAAATACCACCGCCGTGCACTGGCAGAAAAGCACAGCGGAAGTGTCTGGCGTCCGCGTCCCTCCTGGTCCTCCTGGGTGACCGGCGATGGCACGAGAGCCTCGGCGCGGCGGCCCAGCGCGGCCCTGAGCGTGGGCGAACGTCCTGGCCCTCCCGGGTGACCGGCGCGGCGGCCCAGCACAGCCCTGAGCGTGGGCGTCCACTGTTCTCTCTTCATGCAGCATCTTCAGCACAGAGGCTCTAACAGGAAACATCTTGCTTAGCGCTCAGGAGATAAAATATTTCAGTTGTACATAAATCTGCTTATTTACATCCCAGGAAAACATGCATCCCGGAGCCAGAAACCGTTCCATTCTGTTGTGTCCTTGTTAACGTCTCCGCTCATTCATTTGCGTTTTGTATGGAACTGTTCTCCCTTGTGTAAGGCATGTGTGTGTACACACGTGTAAGGCTTGCGTGAGTATACACACGTGTAAGGCATTGTGTGCACACATGTGTGAGGCTCACATGTGCACACACATATGTGTAAGACACGTGTATGTACACACATGTAAGGCATGTGTGTACACACATGTAAGGCATGCGTGTGCACACACACACACTTTCCTCTCTACACAGTGGAGTCTTCCATTCATTCCCTAAACTGCAGCCCCCTTCTCACTCTGAGAAACCAGAAGTCGCTCTCACGGGCCCAGCCCTGCCTCCACCTGCGTGGGAGATGTCTCTGAGTGTCACAGCGTCAAGGCTACAGTCAGAGTCGCAGAGGGAGGAGTAAGCGGGGTGTTTGAAAGAGCAATGTCCAGGGATTTTCCAAATTTGATAAACAAAGACGGCAAACCCCAAATCTAAGACGCTCAAGGAACCTGAAGCCCAGGCAACGGGGAGAAAATCCCACGAGGAGGTCGTGGTCCAACTCGCACAAAAGAGGATCTCAGACGTGACCAGCCGACGCCCTAGGGCTGCTCCTACGTGGGGAGGCGGCACAGTTCTCCCTGGAGACAGGGCAACCCAGAGGGCCGTGCAGCAACAAACGTACAGCCCCGGAAGCTGAAGAACACACAAAGGGAGTTGCCAGCCTGAACTCTGCCCGGGAGCCGGTTCCAACCCTGAGACGACGTCCGTTGTTGTTCAGGTCCACGGAAGCTGGGAGATCCGTTAGCAGGAGATGAGCACGACAACAGCTGTGTTCAGTCCTTTGTAAAATGATGCTCGACTTTACACGTAATTGACAAGTAATAACTGATATTCTGATACGTTTTGTGATGTGAAATGATTGTCAGGCTACCTTAAATACCCATCGCCTCACAGACTTAACATCCTTCTACGTGGTGAAATGTTGAAAATCTGATAGCTCGGCGATTTTGGAGTTTACAGAGCATGGCTGTTTACTGCAATCGGCGTCCTGCGGCAGCGGTCACCGTGGGGCACAGTTAATGCGGAAGAAACGTGGCCAGGCGGGACAGCGGACCTGTGCACAGGGAGGAAGGAGAGCAAAAGCCGTCACTCTGTGGTGTGTGTGCGCACGTGTCTAAGTATGCACATGTGTGTATGCGTGTGTATGCATGTACATGTGTGTGTGCATAAGCGTGTCTATGTATTGTGAATCTGAAAATCTAAAAAAACCTGACTTTTTTTTAAATGATTTATTTATTTGTTTGAAAGGCAGAATTACTGAGAAAGAGGCAGAGAGAGACAGAGAGACAGAGAGAGGTCTTCCTTCTGCTGGTTCACTCCCCAAATGGCTACAATGGCCAGAGCTGTGCTAATCTGAAGCCAGGAGCAAGGAGCTTCTTCCTGGTCTCCCACGTGGGTGCAGGGGCCCAAGCACTTGGGCCATCTTCTACTGCTTTCCCAGGCCACAGCAGAGAGCTGGATTGGAAGTAGAGCAGTCAGGACTAGAACCAGCGCCCATATGGGATGCCGGCACTGCAGGCAGCAGCTTTACTCGTTGTACCACAATGCCGGCCCTAGTAACTGGCTTTCTGCAATACCTGGCCATAGTCTCAAAGAATCTCCCCCAAGAACCTTACCACAGAGGGAACTTGGGACCTCACAGTGGAGCAGGCATGAAGCTGTCACACTGGCTGCGGCAGCGCGGACGGCACCACCGGTCGTGAGTTGGGGTGGAGTCCGGTGCCTCCCGCGCAACACCATCCGGCACACTGCACCACCTCCGTGCCAGCCTCGCCAGCAACGTGGGCTCCAAGTCCACCACGGGGAGGGCGCCTGCCAAACGAGACTCAGAGACGCTCTACAAAATGACCGCAGGGCGCTCCTGAAACGTTATAAGGGGGTTGTAAGAGAGATACCCAATGATGAACCATCCTGGACCAGTGGGGACCCTGAAGACATACAACCTGGATGTAGTATGGGAGCCCGGGCTGAATCCTGGCCCCAGGAAAACAAACACAAACAAAGCCAAGCCACTGAGCTGCCTGCCTCTCAGCCGGACCGCAGTGCGACCCCATGCGAATGACCCGGCCAGCCGGAGCGAGGCGGGGCTCTGTGATGCCCCTGCAGGGACTGAAATGCTCACCTCGTTACGTCACGCCCGTCTCAAACACAGTCGGGCTGAAGAACCGAAGTGACTCCATTTTAAAAGAATTAAAAAAAAGTAGCCTCCCATAGCAGACCCGGGTCCTTGTACAAGCAGGCATTCAGGCATCCCGGAGATGGCAAAGCTCACCAGGGACGGCTAGCTCAGTAGACCAAGGACAGACAGTAGAGATTGCTGAACAAAGTAACTCCCTGTGACCAGAGCTCCTGTGCTGTGAGCCCCCCTGTAACTCCCTGTGACCAGAGCTCCTGTGCTGTGAGCCTCCGCTGTAACTCCCTGTGCCCAGAGCTCCTGTGCTGTGAGCCTCCGCTGTAACTCCCTGTGACCAGAGCTCCTGTGCTGTGAGCCCCCCTGTAACTCCCTGTGACCAGAGCTCCTGTGCTGTGAGCCTCCACTGTAACTCCCTGTGCCCAGAGCTCCTGTGCTGTGAGCCCCCGCTGTAACTCCCTGTGCCCAGAGCTCCTGTGCTGTGAGCCCCCCTGTAACTCCCTGTGACCAGAGCTCCTGTGCTGTGAGCCCCCCTGTAACTCCCTGTGCCCAGAGCTCCTGTGCTGTGAGCCCCCCTGTAACTCCCTGCACCCAGAGCTTCCATGCTGTATGTAACTCTTTTTTCCTGCTGATGTAGCCCTTTTTTCCTTTAAAAACTCTCCCAAACAAAGACCGGGGCCTCACTCCTTCCTCCGCTGTGCCAGTTGGTTGGATGGGGTCCCTGTCGCGGCTTGTACTCCCGAATCAACCTTGCTTTTGCAGTTCGGTGTGATCGACTCTCTGGGGGTCTCTGCGGGGATCTAACGGTCTGGGCACAACCTATTTTTTGGTGCCCAACAGGGCAAGAATTAAGCGTAGCCAAAGTAGTCAGTCTTGGTAGGAGCTGACTGAAGATTCTGACTGCCAGCTCCTCCAGCCATCTCGAGCCTACTTGGGTAATAAGTGGGTTTTGTTAGCAAATACCGGCTGAGTCTGCTAATATCCGTGACAACGCCCGGACACCCCCGCTGCACTCTGAGTGTCTGTGTCCCCTCGTTGGGGCTGGGACGCGGCCGGCAGGAGGGGGACAAGAGGCCACATTTCACGATGGGTGCATTCTTGATTGTTTATACATGCGCCTCCTCCCCTCCGAGCCTATTTACAAAGACACTTTCCCTGCACATAATGGCGATGGCCTTGCCCTGGGAAACTCGTGACTGTGTCTTTGTAAGAAAAATTAGAGAAAGATCCACTCCCATGCAGGCAGATCCCCTGTCATCCTCGCTGTTCCTCGTTGAAAAGGGAGATGTTCGGCCACGACCTGCGTTAAGTCCAATTACGAGGTGGCGGCTGCAAGCCCGCTCGTTTCCGTCAGCTCCGGTCTCGATGCCGTTCCCGGAAAGGCAAATCCCAGCAAGCACAAACCAGCGGAACCGCCTCCTGCTGCGGGCGAGGTCTCCACGGGACACCAGCATTGGGAATTCTCGGCAGCAGCGAGAACAGAGGTCACGGGGCGGCTCTGGCCAGAGCTTCTCTTCTAGACCCAGGGCCACAGCTTCGTCCTCTTCAGCTGTTTAGTTGGGTGAGGAGCAAGATTTGCCCTCCTGTGGTTTGGCTGCTGTTTGCCCCCGGGGCACCGTAGTCTGTGATGGTGCTGTGGTTCTGAGCCTGTTCTTGGATTCTCTGTGACATCCGTGTTCTGTGACGTCATATGTGGGCCACGTCTCTGTTGAGCCAATGGCATTGTTCCTAAGAGCGTCAGACACTGCCTGCCTGCCTGGCCTTTGGCTCACTGGACAGGGTTTCTGCCCCTAGCCTGGTGCTGGGCTGTGAGTATCAACTTCAGCTCTTAAAAAGACTACAAGAATCTTATGGCTCTCCAGACACCAAATTAGGGGCCGGCGTTGTGGTGTAGCAGGCAAAGCCGCCGGCTGCAATGCCAACACCCCATTAGGAGCCAGTTCATGTCCTGGCTGCTCCACTTCCAATCCAGCTCCCTGCTAGTGCACCTGGGAAAGCAGCGGAAGATGGCCCAAGTGCCTGGGCCCCTGCACCCGTGTGATGGGAGACCAGAAGAAGCTCCCGGCTCCTGGCTTCAGCCTGGCCCAGTCCCAGGCACTGGGGCCATTTGGGGAGTGAACCAGCAGATGGAAGATCTGTCTCTCCTTCTTTCTCTGTAACTCTGACTTCCAAATAAATAAATAAATCTTTAAAAAAAATTAGCAATGCCTCCAGGGTGCAGCATAATTACTGATTTTCCTAAATAATTCAGAGATGCTCTGACTTAATGACAGCAGTTTTACCGTGAAGTACAATTGTGGTAATTTCCAAGTATCTCGTTACTGGCAACACTGGGAAACGCCTTTTTGTTTCAACGATTTTCTAAAGTGTTAACTTCATCTGTGGTAGAAAAGCATTTCAGAACTTTCTTCTGGAAGTAAAATGTTTGTTCCTCAGAAGTCTTTTTTTTTTTTTTTTTTTTTGGACAGGCAGTTAGTTCACCCCCCAAACGGCCGCTACGGCCGGCACGCTGCACCAATCCAAAGCCAGGAGCCAGGTGCTTCTCCTGGTCTCCCATGCGGGTGCAGGGCCCAAGGACCTGGGCCATCCTCCACTGCCTTCCCAGGCCACAGCAGAGAGCTGGACAGAATCCAGCTCCCCAACCAGGACTAGAACCCAGAGAGAGGAGAGGCAGAGGGAGTAAGAGAGAGAGAGAGAGAGAGAGGTCTTCCATCCACTGGTTCATTCCCCAAATGGCCGCAATAGCCGGAACTGTGCCGATCCGGAGCCAGGAGCCAGGAACCAGGAGCCAGGAGCTTCTTCCAGGTCTCCCACGCAGGTGCAGGGGCCCAAGCACTTGGGCCATCTTCTACTGCTTTGCCAGGATATAGCAGAGAGCTGGATCAGAAGTGGAGCAGCCGGCACTCAAACTAGCGCTCATATGGGATGCTGGCACCGGAAGCGGCAGCTTTACCCACTACACCACAGCGCCGGCCCCTCCTTGGAAGTTCCCATCCCAGGTGGCAAAATTTGTGCGAACAAATCAAACCAAAATGTACTTCTCTAACGTGTCTATGTCTCTAAACCCCAGCAATCAGACGAATAATCCCCTCATTTACACACGTTAGGCATTTCTCCATCAGGCTCTCAGAGAACAAAGGGTTTCATTCTGAGTCTCGGCTCCACCCTCAGGCGTGGCCTTGGAGGAGACATTTAGTATCCTTGCTCCCAGGATACTCTTCTATAAAGTTCATTTACTGCGCAAAGACCATGTGCCAACGCTGCTCTAGGCACTGGGAAAACACCCACACTTGGGTGGGCAGGTTTCTGACCTGCAGGAGCTTCTAACCCAGTGTAGAAGACAAGACCACAGAGACAAATGCATCAGTGGCCGCAGGAGGCAGGAAGGAAGCGGTGATGCACACAGTCCAGCGGCATGGCTGCGAGAGCCTAGGAGAGGGGTGTGGGGCGGGAGGGCAGGGAAAGTGCACCTGAAGGTGGGAACATCTCGGGGCTGGCACAGTGGTACAGCAGGTTAACGCCCTGGCCTGAAGCTCCAGCATCCCATATGGGTGCCGGTTCTAGTCCCAGCTGCTCCTCTTCTAATCCAGCTCTCTTCTATGGCCTGGGAAGGCAGAAGATGGCCCAAGTGCTTGGGCCCCTGCACCCATATGGGAGACCCAGAAGAAGCTCCTGGCTCCTGGCTTCTGATGGGCGCAGCTCTGGCCGCTGCAGCCAGTTAGGGAGTGAACCAGCGGATGGATGATCTCTGTCTCTCTCTCTCTCTCTCTCTCTGCCTCTGCTCTCTCTCTCTAACTCTGACTTTTAAATAAAAATAAATAAATCTTTTTTAAAAAATGATGGGAACATCCGAGTGGCCGTTCGAGTAATGAGAAGAATTCAGAGACAGAAATCTTAGAGTAAATATATTCCAGGTAGAATTTATTCCTGAGGTGGGAATTTATATATTCCGTAAAATATCTGCAGCTGGAGGTTTCGCACCTTAGAACAGTGTCCTGCACGCGTGCCCTCGGTCATCGTCTGCGCAAGTGGGACGGAACGTCCTCGCCCAGGCCAGCTTCCACCAGACGAGGCTGCCATTAGTCAGATACAACTGCTCTGCTGGCTCTGACTTTCTCCGCCCCCGTCCCAGGGCAGCGCGGCCCCTCTTTCCTACAAGAGGGTGTGGAAGCACAGAGAATGGAGGACGCCGTGCTGCTCCTGAAATCCAGGCCCCTCCCACATTCCCCATCACTCGGAATCTCGTCAACCACCTACTATTTTCAGCAGGGGAAGAACAGGAAACGCTCCAACACTTGTAGCTCCTGCGGGTAGAACTGATGCCGACAAAGATCGTTAGAACAAGGCAGCTAATAGAGAGCTACGCGTCGATCTGATACAACATGGACTCTGTAGGGAATGAATGCATTATGCTATGTGGATGCTACGCTATGCTAGCTTAGATCGAGAAATCTGTCAGTCACTGACATTGTCCTGTCCAGCCCCGTCCACTCCAAGAAGTCCACAAGACAATCATGAGCACTCGACCGCCGTTGCCATAGAACACGGCACAGGTAGACGGGCTCCTTCTCCCTCACCCCAGAGACACCGGCAGGAAGTGACTCTGATGGTCACAAGGCACTGAGAGCTCCGGGGGTCATCCCGTAAAATCCACGGGATATTTTCTACTGTCCTCCTCGGGCATCAGACTTTATTTAATCAATTAATTTTATTTATTTATTTATTTGTTTGTTTTTTACTTATTTGACAGGTAGAGTTAGACAGTGAAAAAGAGAGACAGAAAGGTCTTCCTCCCATTGGTTCACTCCCCAAATGGCTGCCACGGCCGGCGCTGCGCTGATCCGAAGCCAGGAGCCAGGTGCTTCTCCTGGTCTCCCATGGGGTGCAGGGCCCAAGCACTTGGGCCATCCTCCACTGCCTTCCTGGGCCACAGCAGAGAGCTGGACTGGAAGAGGGGCAACAGGGACTAGAACAAGGCACCCATATGGAGAACCCGGCACCCATATGGGATTCTGGTGCCACAGGTGGAGGATTAGCTAAGTGAGCCACGGTGCCGGCCCCGGGCATCAGACTTTAAAAAGCGCCATGTCAATGCCATGACTACCACCACAGCCTTCGCTTAAATGTACTTTCCCCAGGTTGCAAATCCTGTCCACCCTGCAAAGCCTGGATCCGTCCGTAATGCACAGCCCATGCAAGTCAGCTCAGCAGAGACCCCGGGGCATGACTGTGCTCATGGGGCCCCCAGTGGAACCTACCACTGTGCAAAGGTGGGCAGAAGAGCACCCCAAAGATGGAGCCCCTTGTGGGGGTGTCTCTGTGGGGACTGTCAGAGAGGGCCCAGGTCATTAGCTCTGCACCAAGGAGAACTGGCCAGAGCCAGCCTCACTTCTCTGGGGCCGGCGACCGTGGCCACTCCGACAGGGTGGATCACCGGTCGGTGCATGACCCGCAGTTACGGTTGGGTGACCTCAGAAGCGTTAGCTTCTGTGTTCCCTTTAAAACAGGAAGTAGGCTGGCACCGCGGCTCACTAGGCTAATCCTCCGCCTGCGGCGCCAGCACCCCTGGTTCTAGTCCCGGTCGGGGCGCCGGATTCTGTCCTGGTTGCTCCTCTTCCAGCCCAGCTCTCTGCTGTGGCCCGGAAAGGCAGTGGAGGATGGCCCAAGTGCTTGGGCCCTGCATCCCATGGGAGACCAGGAGGAAGCACCCAGCTCCTGCCTTCGGATCAGCACAGCGCCAGCTGTAGCGGCCATTTGGGGGGTGAACCAACAGAAGGAAGACCTTTCGGTCTCTCTCTTTCTCTCACTAATTCTGCCTGACCAAAAAACAAACAAACAAACAAACAACAACAACAACAGGAAGTCGTAAGGAACCTGCTTCTCAGGGTGCTTGTGAGGCTTGGACCAGGCGTAAGGAGAGGTGAGCACAGCCAGGGCGGCAACGGGGGTGGCTCCGCCTGCTGCCAGCATCGTCGTCCTCTTCCTCCTCTTCACCGCCAGCGTCCAGGCCCCCCGACAACCCTCCTCCTAACAGCAACCCTTGTCCCACACCCCATCCCCTCGTCCTGCTCCAGAGCGGGTTACTTACACTGTTTTACCGTTGGTTAATCTATTACTTGTTAGAAGGGGGGGAGGGGGAGGAGAGAGAGAGAGAGGAGAGAGCGAGCTGATGAACCCCTAGTGAAAATGGGAAGGCAGACAGGCAGGCGTGAACCGAAGGAGCGGGTAGGACTTTGGAAGACGCAGCGTGTGTCTCACGAACGTGGCCTCCCGGAGTCAACACGCCAAGCAATTAACGGATAATTTGCTGAACTGTAAGATGGTTTACGCATGGCTTCAAACCTGAAAGCTTTTGTTTTTCTTATTTCAGTCCATCAAATATATCGTCTCGTAGTACTTAAGTTTATTTTCTTACACATGAACTTGTAAAAATGCGATAAAAATCAAATGAGCTTAGTTAATTTACCTGGAAAAGGAGTATTTTCTTATTGAGCAGCTGAAAGGAATGTGATCCCACACGCTGACATTTCTTTCTGTTGCATAAATCAAAAATATTGAGAAGCGTGACTAATACTTTTGTTTCAATGGGAAATTTATTTAATCAGAAACATCCTACTGAATCAGCACAGAATCAACCAGTCACAGGCGACTATTTAGAGAATTAAACTTGTAGTTCAGCTGTTTGTTTTCAGAAATGTCTAATTAATCAGTTCAAGACCCACAGGAGATATCAGGAAATCTGGGGGCTCCTGGCCGTCTGAGGTCACGAGCTGGGCGTTACGGATCACACAAGCGGTGACTGCACAGGAGGTGCACGCTGGGAGGGCACTGGCCAGTGGCTTCACATGGCCACCCTGCCCACAGCGCAGGATTGGAGTCTCTGCACGAGAGGACAGTACTGGGGACTCTGACAGCTGAAGGAGGTCTAACTGTTTGATATCAACAGCGTACCAGCACAAGCATCCTGAGCTTTTTTTTAAAATTAATTAAATTTATTTGAAAGGCAGAGTTACAGAGGAGAGAGAGAGAGGGAATCTTCCACCTGCTGGTTTACTCCCCACATGGGCACAGAGGCCAGGGCTGGCCCAGGCGGAAGCCAGGAGCCCAGAACGCCATCCGGGTCTCCCACATGGGTGGCAGAGGCCCAGGCACTTGCGCCATCTCCCTCTGCTCTCCCAGGAACATCGGCAGGGAGCTGGATCAGATGTGGAGCAGCCAGACCCAAACCAGCACTCGCTGGGGACGCTGGGGTCTCAGGCGAGGGCTTAACCCGCTATGCCACACGCTGGAGCCTGAATTTCCTGAGGTTGAGCATCACCTGGAAGCTGCGCAGGATTTTTCTAATCATAGGAAAATACAGTCAAGTGACTGGACGGCAAACTGACCATTCATTGTCACTGGGCTCAGGGGGAAAGCTCCTTGTAGTTGGCCTACAACCTGTGTGATCCTTTGTGATTATTTCAAACTCAAAACACATTAAGTTGATTACCCCTCAAGCGTCTCATGGCTCCAGCGGTCCAGGCTGCACTTCTGCTGGAGGTGGCTCCCCCTGTATGGCCCCCAACGTTCCCTGGACCAGCGGGCCAGCCCAGCTCTGTTCAAGGAGATGGGAGGGGATTGGGGAACAGTTGGGATGGCCATGAAAACCTCAGGCTGGGGTGGGGCGGGGCAGGAGCCGCGCGGATGCTTGTATGTCTTTCTGTGGGCCAAAGCAAGACAGGCCAGGTAAGCTGGGAGCACCCCACGGTGGGTGTAGACACGGGAAAACGAGGTGCCGTGGGACCCCGAAGACGGGCACACACACCTGTCTAACAGGTCCATCAGTGGACCTAAAGCACGGAACACCCCCACAGCTCCTGACCTTGGCTGGCGACTTATAAACGTTGGGGCCCTCCATTCTCCCACCTCCCAGTCACCAAAGTTGCAGGTTTCCCTTCACTAGGGAGAGTGAGAGTATCTTGGTTCTCCCCACCCGTTTCTTTCTCCTGGGTGACGCAGAGGCTGGAGTTAAACGCACGGCATCATGGCTTCGTTTGCATCACTAATTGTGCATTTCCAGTACCGTTTTCAGGTCTTGAGCATAAAACACCTGTGGAGGACACAGCTCCGGTTTCCAGGGAGGTCACACGATATGAGGGTGGGTGTTCTGGCCCTGCCGCTGGGGACAGCGGCCTCTCTGTTGGGGGTCCCAGGTCTGAGTCCTGGCTCCGCTTCTGATCCAGCCTCCTGCTGACGTGCGCCCGGGGAGGCAGCAGGTGTGGCTCCGTACTCGGCTCCTCGCCACCCACACAGCAGACCCAGACGGAGCTCCAGGCTCCCGGTCTCGGCGTCGTCAGGCCATGGCTGCTGCAGGCATTTCAGGATCGAGCCAGTGGGTGAGATCTCCACCCGCCCCTCTGCCTTTCAAGTAAACACGACTAAAGGAGTAAAAACGACAAAAGTTAATACCCAATATTCTGTATACCTTGTAGTCCAGCCACAATGCATTTAAGTCCCAGAAACACGGTGAGTGCTGTGGCGCGGCGGCTGAGCCACCACCATCCTCGCCGGTACCCATGTGGGCGCCCGCTGGCGTCCAGCTGCTCCGGTCCAGCTCTGGGTTAACGCCCCGGCAGAGCAGCGGCCCAGGGCTCAGCGCTTGGGCCCCGTCACCCGCCCGGGGACCCGGATGGAGCTCCAGGCTCCCGGCGTGGCCTGGCCCCGCCGCGACCTTTGTGTCCATTTGGGGAGTAACCAGTGGTTGAAGGACATCTGTGTGTGTGTGCAACTCTGCCTCTCAAATAAATAAATGAATATTTTAAAAAGTGAGAATGGGTAACGAAAATCGACTGTGAAGAAACATAACAAAGCCATTGAGTGAAAAAGAAAAGGAATTAAAAGAAAAGGGATTTGAAGCCGTTATGAAAATTAACGGCCCAGCGCCCAGGCCCAAATGCAGGTGACACGCGTGCCCCCCACAGTCCACACTGCCTGAGGCCTGCAGCCCCCACGGTCCACACTGCCAGAGGCCTGCAGCCCCCACGGTCCACACTGCCAGAGGCCTGCAGCCCCCACGGTCCACACTGCCAGAGGCCTGCAGCCCCCACGGTCCACACTGCCTGAGGCCTGCAGCCCCCACGGCCCACACTGCCAGAGGCCTGCAGCCCCCACGGTCCACACTGCCAGAGGCCTGCAGCCCCCACGGTCCACACTGCCAGAGGCCTGCAGCCCCCACGGCCCACACTGCCAGAGGCCTGCAGCCCCCACGGTCCACACTGCCAGAGGCCTGCAGCCCCCACGGTCCACACTGCCTGAGGCCTGCAGCCCCCACGGTCCACACTGCCTGAGGCCTGCAGCCCCCACGGTCCACACTGCCTGAGGCCTGCAGCCCCCACGGTCCACACTGCCTGAGGCCTGCAGCCCCCACGGTCCACACTGCCAGAGGCCTGGAGCCCCCACGGTCCACACTGCCTGAGGCCTGCAGCCCCCACGGTCCACACTGCCAGAGGCCTGGAGCCCCCACGGTCCACACTGCCTGAGGCCTGCAGCCCCCGCAGCCCACACTGCCAGAGGCCTGCAGCCCCCGCAGCCCACACTGCCAGAGGCCTGCAGCCCCCACGGTCCACACTGCCTGGGGCCTGCAGCCCCCACGGTCCACACTGCCAGAGGCCTGCAGCCCCCACGGTCCACACTGCCAGAGGCCTGCAGCCCCCACGGTCCACACTGCCTGAGGCCTGCAGCCCCCATGGTCCACACTGCCTGGGGCCTGCAGCCCCCACGGTCCACACTGCCAGAGGCCTGGAGCCCCCACGGTCCACACTGCCTGAGGCCTGCAGCCCCCACGGTCCACACTGCCTGAGGCCTGCAGCCCCCACGGTCCACACTGCCTGAGGCCTGCAGCCCCCATGGTCCACACTGCCTGGGGCCTGCAGCCCCCACGGTCCACACTGCCAGAGGCCTGGAGCCCCCATGGTCCACACTGCCAGAGGCCTGCAGCCCCCACGGTCCACACTGCCAGAGGCCTGCAGCCCCCACGGTCCACACTGCCTGAGGCCTGCAGCCCCCACGGTCCACACTGCCAGAGGCCTGGAGCCCCCACGGTCCACACTGCCTGTCTGTTTCCCTTGATGGCTTCTCTGAGGCGGAATGTTGGGCGCTGGGGATGGCGTGTGCACAGTCCGGGCCTTGATTTGCTTCCTTTGGAACGCAGGTGACCAGCGTGTGGTCCGCAGAATTAGGGGCTGGGAGGACAGGCCGCTGTGCGGGCACAGGCCCCGCGCTCTCCGGGACGCACGGACAGGACGGCTCATGTGTGGGCATCACGGAGCCCCCCGGGTGCGCGCACCAGGCGAGCTGTGCTACAGCCGGGCAGCCGGGCCAAGGCGGGAGCGCCCCGGCGACCCGGGCGGGAGCCTGGACCGCCCGCCGGGTCCATCCTTAGCGGCGACTCGGCCGCCGGCATCACCCTGTGCGCTTCATGATCCGCCTTCCTTTAAAACACGTGACTGCTCGTTTAGCGGAGAGCCAGAGAGCGGGACGGAGAGACAGGCGGATGGACGGTGGGTGGGTAGAGCTCTCGTCCCCCGATTCATCCCCCAAACACCCGCAGCAGTTAGGGCCGGGCCGGGCCTGGGAACTCAACCCAGTCCTCCCATGTCGGAGACCCAACCGCCAGAACATCGTGCTGCCCCCGGGCCCCGTTAGCCTGAAGCTGGGAGCCGGAGCTGAGCGGGGACCAGGACCCAGGAAGTCTGATCGGGATGCAGGCGGCCCAGGCGCTGTCGGGAGGAACACTTTTCCGATTGGCTTCTTGGAGAGAGAGGAGGAGGAAGGGTGGCAGCGTGGGCGGGAGGGAGGCAGGTGGGGACGAATCCGTGTTCCCAAGTTTGTATATATGGAATGCATGAAGTTCGTCTTCCTTAAATAAAATTTTAAAAATGGAAAAAAAAAAATGGTCTCATCACGACAGATTCTGCATACGGCGGCCCTGGTGAGCGCAGTTTGCTGTTGCAAACAGTGCCCCTAACAGCCTGCCCGCTCCCCAGTGGCGGCCGTGGACCTCGGTTCCCAACAGCCAAGTGTTCTGGCTAAGCCGGGACGAGCTAGTGCAGCCTTCCGGCCGGGCTGCCCGGGCGGCACCTGAGCCCAGGGAAGGAGGGAGGCGCTGGCTGTCCTGAGCCACCTTGGAGGAGAGAGCTTCATACTTCAGTGGCCGCTACCGGAGGTGGCGTGGAGAGAGGACCGGACTTCCTGTGGTCAGCACGGAGCACGCCGGGCGGCTGTGCGGGTGTGACCGCTCCCAGCGGCCGACGCTGCAGGAGCGGGGCACCGAGTCAGGCCAGCGCTCTAACCCTCTGGGGGCCAAGTGTCCGTGCCCAGAAGGGCACCCTGCTTCTCCACACGCGGGGCCCGGCCCTGAGTGGGTCTCCCCACACCTGTCAGACCCGTGGTCTGCTGGGGGAGACCCAGCCAGCACGACTCCGTGTTTCGTCTGTCACTTGACGTCTTCCCACTGCCGCCTGTCTAACTGTCGCCCTGCAGTCTCCCCCAGCTGCTGCTCCTGGCCTCTCACACAGCTGGCAGGGTGCGTCCAGCGTCTGGCAGCTCACGCGAGCCGCCCTCTCTCTGAACCTGCAGCCTGGGGCTGACGGGGACGAGAGGCGATGGCACCTGCGTGATTGGCTGCGGGCGGTCAGGAGGCCCGTCTGCCCCCGGTCACCTGCCTCGTTCTGTTCAGCGAGGATTGGCGAAGCGGGCACCCCCTCCCGCGTCTCTGTCTGCTGTCCTCGTCCGGCTTCTTGCCGAGGCCCGGGAACAGCAGCTGGGGCGCGTCCTGTGTGCGGCTGGGCCTGCTGGGGGCTGCAGGTGCTGAGCGAGGTGCAGGGCGGGGATTGGCCCAGGTCCTGCACGCCTCCTCGTCCTAGATGTCGGCTGGGGCCTCGCGAGGCAGGCAGGACAGGGAGAGGCCTTGGCCCGGGTCCTGTTCCTGCGACAGCTGCAGTCGCCACCTCTCACTCCTCAGTGATACGGATTTAATTCTTCCATACGCACTCACACGCATCCCCAGCCAATCCTTACGTTGCAGCCCTACCCCCAGGGTGCCCATACTTGGACAGGGGGCCTGCAGGAAGGTAAGCAAGGCTGAGGGAGCTCAAAAGGATGGGGCTCGGCTGATGGCGTTAGCGTTCTTTTTTTTTTTTAATTTTTATTTTATTTTTGACAGGCAGAGTGGACAGTGAGAGAGAGAGAGAGACAGAGAGAAAGGTCTTCCTTTGCCGTTGGTTCACCCTCCAATGGTTGCTGCGGCCGGCACACTGCACTGATCCGAAGGCAGGAGCCAGGTGCTTCTCCTGGTCTCCCATGGGGTGCAGGGCCCGAGTACTTTTAAAAATACTCCCTCTTCCCCCTCTACTTCTCCCCGCCCTCACCACTGGACGCAGGCAGAGGCTGGCTGTACATCCGTGGGAAGCCGGCTCCTCGGTGAACTGAGCCGGCTGTCACCTGAGCCTCAGGCCGCCAGCCGCCAGGACTTCGAGCCATGAATTTCTGTGGGATTCCGTTGAGCCGTCCTGAACGGACCCACAGGCAGGCATCCATGAGGCACACAGCAGGAGCTGCGGTTTTAGGGGTCCGATGAATAGCTACACATTGTGGTTCCGTGGTGGAACAAAAACAGACAAGATAAGCTTTTCTCTCACTGGTACTTCCTGTCGTGAGGTCCTGCCTCTGGGCAGATGTCTCACTGAAACCCAGGAAGGAACAAGGTAGGTATTGGCTGTGGCTGGGGACATCCCACCCCGCCCTGACGTGCCTGGGTCCGAGGCCTGGCTCCACTCCTGGTCCCAGCTTCCTGCGGGAGCCAGCAGTGTTGGCTCCAGTAGCTGATCCCGCCGCCCACAGGGCACACCTGCTCTGAGTTTCCAGGGCCTGCCCCGGCCTGGCCTGGCCCAGCCCCAGTGTTGCAAACATCTGAAGGGTGAACCAGGGGATGGGAGACGTCTCTCTCCATTTTTTAACTTTTAAAATTTATTTTAACTTTTTATTTGAAAAGCAGCGAGGCAGGGGGAGGGGCAGACAGATCTCCCGCCTGCCGGTTCACCCCCCGGATGCCTGCGGTAGCAGGAGGTGACCAGGCCCAAGTGGGAGGCAGGGAGCTGACCGCGTAAGCCCTCCCCTGCTTTTCCCCGAGCACACGTTAGCAGGGAGTTGGAATCAGAAGTGGGGTCTGGGCTGGAACCCAGGCTCTGATACAGGATGGGGGGGGGAGCCCCATGCGAGGCCTCCTCTCTGGAAAATGAACTAAATAAACTGGAAAGTCCGGGAGTCGAAGATCGGCCCTGGGCGCTTCTGCTGGGCCCACGCAGCCCACGCTCCGGCAGCCCGCGTCCAGCTTGCATGGAAAGGAGGGGAGGTACCAGTGCTGGGCATCCCATTGCCGGAAACGGCAGAACGGGGGTCGGCTACAGCCTGATACACGTACAGAGGCGAACCCTCCATCCCTGCTGCGTCCTGCTCTCCTAAGCCGGTTCCTGAATTTTTCTGTTGCTACACACAAGGCTGCCACAGCCTCTCAGGGTCTGGAAATCTGAACTTGGCGCGTATTGTTCCACCTCTAATGATTACCGAGTCTCCCCTGGTTGGGCCCCTTCCCCAGCGCGTAGCCCCCACTCCAGTCTTCCCGCCTTGTTCTGGGAGGGAGGACTGACCCTCCCGCCTGGGTTTCTCTCCGGAATGGCTGGTGTGGACTCACGGCAGGAGGCTCCAGGTGGAGGAGAGAGCACCGGGCTAGTGTTCCCTGCTCCTGGCCTGGCCGCCCCTGGCGTCCTTGCGCGACTGGGCTCCTGCCGGCCACTCTTCCCGTGCCCCGCCCTCCCTGAGCTCCGGGGGCCTCACCCTGGCCTAGCTCCTGGCTGGAAGCATCCTCCTTATGCGCTGGGTCGATGGTCGGCCCGCTGTTTCAGTCCAGCTATTTCTGAGTGTCATCGTGTTAGCTGATGAGTACGGACTTGGTCCAGTAAGCAGCGAGGAGAAGGTGCTGGACGTGGCTGTCGCCGCTCAGCTCTGGCCGCGCAGGCGGTGGGGGGTGAGGTGGGCTCCATGGCCTGAGCCCACGTGGGCGTTGCTGGGATAGCAGAACATGGAGGGCTCCCTTTTCGTGTAAGAGCCTTGCGTGGCTCATTCAATTGCTACACTTGCCTCAGCAGCATTCTGTAAACACTTAACGTGCAGTGTGTTGAAAGGCTGTTAAAGGAGATTAATTCGTGTAGACCACTTTAACCTGCACGCTTCCCAATGTCTACCATCTCCTGAAATTGCATTGCGTTCAGCACTGGGATCCCTGTATGGGCCTGGGCTGTGGCCGGCTGCCAGCTACCCACTTCCGCTGCTTGCAATAAGGAGGAAAAAACATCATCCAAGGATTTTTTTTCCATGCTGTATCGACACAGGTTTGACAAATAAGAATGGCACGTGTGTAAGATATACAATGTGATGCTTTGAGAGACGTAGACATTAAAGGTGTGTACCATACGTAAGGCCATTGGCCTGTCCATCACTCGGGGGCAGCATGATGAGGTCAGGTAAGATCTCTCTTAGCACTTGGGCGTCTTCCGCTGCTTTCCCAGGCCATGGCAGGGAGCTGGATCACAAGAGGAGCAGCCGGGACTCGAACCAGTGCCCATATGGGGTGCCAGCACCACATGTGGAGGCTTAACCTACTATGCCACAGCGCCGGCCCACCGATTTTATTCTTAAGTATTTATCTATGTGAAAGGTAGGGTGCAAGACAGGCAGACAGAGACAAATCTTCCATTTGTTGGTTCACTTCTCAAATGCCTGCAACAGCCAGGGCTAGGCCAGGCTGAAGCCAGGAGCCAGGAGCTCCACCAGTGTCTCCTAGGTGAGTGGCGGGAACCGGCACAGTTGAGCCATCATCTGCTGCCTCCCAGGGGCAAAGGCAGGGAGCTCCCACACCAGGGGTGGCCTAACCTGCTGCCCCACAGGCCCACTCCAGTTGTGTTTCCTTTTACATTGCACGCCTGCGAAAGTTCTGTAGAGCAGCACTCGGCGCCGGCTGAGGTTCGCGCCTTACGCCTGGTGGAGAAGTGGCTCGAGAACGGCGGCTCTGTTTCTGCTCCCACTTCTCCCTGCGGCAGCCACAAACCCGCTTTCCCTGCAGCCTCCCTGGTCTCTCCCCGCTGGGGCCCTGCTGTGCTCTGAGCTTGGCTCGCAGGAAGGAGGCTGTCAGGCCAGAGACGCCCTGCACGCTCCACGCTGCGCACGGAGTCGACACACGGGTCAGGGGTCCCGGGGTGCACAGGGCCAGGGCGTGTCTGCACCAGAGGTCACGGGTATCGCCAAGGTTATTTGCACCCCATCTGTGGCAGAGTCTGGGGCTGTGCTGACCCCTGCAGAGCCTGTCACATGGTTTCAGAAGGAGTCTTGACCATGGTACAATTAATGTTTTACAATTTATTTATTTATTTGAAAGGCAGAGTTACAGAGAGGCAGAGTCAAAGGCAGAGACACACAGAGAGAGGTCTTCCATCTGCTGGTTCACTTCCCAAATGGCTACAATGGCCAGAGCTGTGATGATTCAAAGCCAGGAGCCAGGAACTTCTTCCAGGTCTCCCACGCGGGCGCAGGGGCCCAAGGACTTGGGCCATCTTCTACTGCTTTCCCAGGCCATAGCAGAGAGCTGGATCGGGAGTGAGGCAGCTGGGACTCGAACTGGAGCCCATATGGGATGCCGGCACTGCAGGCGGCAGCTGTACCCGCTACACCACAGTGCTGGCCCCGATTAAGTTTTATTTCCAATACTTTACATTGCTAGGCACACGTTCTTTCCAGGATGCCAGGGGGCTCACACCCATCTGCGTCACTCGGGCCAGTTCCGTGGGTCATGACCTGGCCCGAAGACGCTGCTCATCGCTGCCACTGTGTGGGGACCAGGCCTCAGGCAGGAACTGAAGTCGGCATCGTGAAGACGTCTTGGTCCACGTGAGCGCAATGCTGAGGTGCGAGGAGCTGGGAGCAGGGATGCAGGCAGATGGCCAGCCCACGTGCACTTCCAGACCACGGGAGGAACTTCTACTGACAGCAGGAAGCCCCAGAAGGGTGTGGGGCAGGGCCCGGGCGTCACCTTACCCAGCCCTGCTCTTATGTATCGTCCAGCCCAGCTGAAGCCGGCTGCTGCCTGGGGAGTGGGCTGGAGTCAGGGGTGCAGGGCGGGGACCGCTGCGGCAGCCGCCATCGTCCTCCCGGTGAGGGTGCTGGTGGCTCGGCCAGGCGAGGCAGGGAAGGGGCTGAGGCCGCTGTGGCCTGGGCTGAGTGGAGCGGAGCGACCGTGGCTTCTGAGCTGCATCTCAGGCTGGACGGTGAAGGTGCTTCCTCCCGGGGTCCCCTCGGCGCCAGCTGGAGCACCAAGCCTGACCACGTGTCAGGAAGAATCCTTTCCGTGGGCTGCACACAGGGGCTCGGGCAGAGTCGGCTGCTGCCCTCGGCCCAGAGGCCAGGAATGGCTGCTCCTGTGCTCGCTTGAGCAATGGTTCTGCGGCCATGTGGCCTCGAGGCTGGCCTCCTGCCAGCGTGCAGACTGACCCGTGGGCCCCCGTGGCGGCCCCTCAGCCCTGAAGGGCCTGCCCTTGTGTTGTGCAGAGGTAGAGACTGGAAGTGACACGGAAGCGATGAAGACGCTCAGGACTGCCTGGGCTACTTGGTGGCCTCCTGCCGCCCCCAGCCTGCGCGGGAGGCCAGCACCCAGCGGACATCGCTGTGCATTTCCACTGTTGACAATGGGGATTCACCCGGACGTGGCCCCGGTGACTACTCGGCTCTCTTATACAAGCAGTGGCCCACCCAAATGACAGCATCTGAGGCCGAGAGAGGAAGACGGAGCCCGGACCACGCTGAGGGCAAGTGGAGATGCAGAGAGGCTGAAGTGTCAGCTGTCATGAGCACACACGGTCAGCTCCACGCCCTTCCACACGTGACGTCCTGAGCACATGGTCAGCTCCTCTCGTCACTCTACGCACTCCTACGTGACGTCCTGAGCGCACACGGTCAGCTCCTCACGTGGCTCCACGCACTTCCACACGTGACGTCCTGAGCACACGGTCAGCTCCTCACGTGGCTCCATGCCCTTCCACACGTGACGTCCTGAGCGCATGGTCAGCTCCTCACGTGGCTCCACACACTTCCACACGTGACGTCCTGAGCGCACACAGTCAGCTCCTCACGTGGCCCCACGCACTTCCACACGTGACGTCCTGAGCGCACACGGTCAGCTCCTCACGTGGCTCCACGCCCTTCCACACGTGACATCCTGAGCGCACACGGTCAGCTCCTCAAGTGGCTCCATGCACTTCCACACGTGACGTCCTGAGCGCATGGTCAGCTCCTCACGTGGCTCCACGCCCTTCCACACATGACGTCCTGAGCGCACGGTCAGCTCCTCACGTGGCTCCACACACTTCCACACGTGACGTCCTGAGCGCACGGTCAGCTCCTCACGTGGCTCCACACACTTCCACACGTGACGTCCTGAGCACACGGTCAGCTCCTCACGTGGCTCCACACACTTCCACACGTGACGTCCTGAGCGCACGGTCAGCTCCTCACATGGCTCCATGCCCTTCCACACGTGACGTCCTGAGCGCACGGTCAGCTCCTCACGTGGCTCCACGCACTTCCACATGTGACGTCCTGAGCGCACGGTCAGCTCCTCACGTGACTCCACGCACTTCCACACGTGACGTCCTGAGCGCACTACCCCGGTCCCGCGGGGAGCTGGCCCTCTGGCCTCACAACCTGAAACGGTCGCCCTCGTTGTGGGGAGTGGAACTGACCGTCGGCTGCCATACACTTTGCCTTCGCGTCCCCAAAAGCTGCCGCAGCCGCAGTGGAGTTGGTGGGGGTCGCTGGAGTGGGGCTGGGCCCCCGGGCCCCTCAGGGCTGCTGCTGTCCCAGCGGGAGGCAGGTGCGCCTCTTGTTGGAAGCCGGAGCTGTTCCATTTCGCAGAAAAGGGAGGAGGGAAAAGCAATTAGCAGAGCCCTTGGAAGAATCAGGCAGCCTGATGAGGAGGGGGGTCGGGCGGGTGGAGCCGGAGGTGAGTCCTCTCTTCCCACGTCTGCTCCCCAGAATCAGGCACGGGTGTGGGGTCCCAGGAGGGGGCAGGGGAGGCGGCTGGGCAGGCAGGAGCTTAGATGCAGCCGGAGGCTCCGCCTGGGAGGTCTGTGAAGCCCCGGCAGCCGCTTCCAGGGCGCCTGGATGTGGAGGCGCCAACAGAGCAGCTGCCGTGGAAGCCGGAGACTCTGTCGAGGCCCCAGCCCCGGGGCTCCGCCCATTTTCCTGCTCCCGCCGGCAGCAGCAGCACAGAACAAACCATTGCCGGCCGGTGGGCTTCTCCCCTCTGCCCTGCCTGTGCCGTGTTTTCGGAGCTCTCCCTCCTTGCCGGGTTTCCCTTTCCTTTTCTGGGTGGCGCTAAGCTGAGGACTGCGTGTCCTTGTTCTAATTGACACACAGCGCATACCTTTGTGGGGCACAGTGGGACATTTGGGGTGTGTATGTGAGGTGAAACGATTAGGTCAGGCTGATCGGCACCTCCGCCACCTCTGTCACTCACCTGCTCCGTGGTGGCCGTCTCTGACACACACGGTGCGTCGTTACCGCAGTCATCGGCCTCGCTGTCCTCCTGCTGCCCAGCTCTGAGCCCCGACAGCAGCTGGCCATGCTGTCTCCCCTCCCCACCGCTGTGCTGGCCGCCACCTCCCCTCCCCACCGCCGTAACTGGGCTCTGTTACAGGGAGGCGGACGCTCAGGGGAGGCGGGCGACAGCTGGGTTCTGTGCCGTCTGCGTCAGCCTTGAAGGCAGGACTCAGCCCCCCTCCTGCACAGGGTGCACCTGTGTGGTTGTGCAGAGCCTGAGCAGGGGACCAACACTGCCCGGGGCGGGGGGCACAGTTCTGCACTCACGGCTCTGCGCGTGCCAGGAGTGCCGAGCGGGGCGGGGCAAGGAAGGGACAGGCACTGACCTGGCTGGACCCCCCCCCCCCATGCTTCTCTCCACCCTCCCTGTGATCCCAGGCGCAGTAGCAGGCAGCAGGACTGGAAGCGGTGCAGCCAGGGCAGAAGCACGGCTCACATGGGATGTGGGTGTAGTGGGCAGCGGCTCCACCTGCTCTGCCGCACGCCGGCCCCGAGTTACTATCCTATTTGAAGTTGTTCTCTTCGTGTGACTCAGGGAACAACAGGTAGCTGAGTGTGTTCGCGGGAGCCAGGAGACACAGCTCACACAGACACGAGGCGGATGTCAGAGACCGGTGATGCCTGGCACTGGGGCTGAACATCACTATTTCGCTGTCACAACCTCTTGGCTTTTCTCTTGATCAAGCTGACAACTGCCCTGTGGTTTCAGCAACCAGAGCTCGGGGCTGGCATTTGGCAGAGCAGGTGAGATGCCGGGCGGGCGGGCAGGGCGCCGGCACCCCATGTCAGAGAGCCTGGGTTCCAGTGCCAGCTCCACTGCGAGCTTCATCGCTCAGCCAGCAGCTGAGCTCGGGCGGCCTGGGCAGAGGCCCGGCCTTCTGACTGCAGCGTGGCAGTAGCCGTGGGGGCCCCACCCCGCCTCTGTCGCCAGGCCGGAGGCCTCTGCGCAGCTGACCCTGTCCGAGCCCTCGTCCCAACTCCCCCTTCTCCCCGCTTTCTGCCCCTTATAGAAGTCCTCCTCTCCTAACTGGCACATTGGGAAGAGGCTGGTCCTCCCCACAGTGGCCTCTGTGTGCACTGTGCCCTTGCAGCAGCCCTCAGCTCTGGCTTGCTGGCTGTCCGGCAGCCCCGGCCTACTTGTAGCCAGTACCCCTGGGGGTGAGGGCAGCTTTTCTAAAAATTAAAGTGTTACATCAATGCCGGCCCCTGGGAGACGGAACCCCAGGCTCCTGGCTTCTCCCTGGCCCAGTCCTGGTGGTTGTGAGCATTTGGGGAGTGAACCAGCAGATGTAAGATCTCTCTCTCTCTCTCTCCTTTTCAAATAAAATGAAAATAAATACATGAAAATTTCAAAAATCTAAGAAGAATGCAGGAAGCTAACCTAGCTTCCTCGGCACGGGCACATTAGGTTTTCAGGCTCCCAGCACCAGCCAGACTAAGGGCTAATGAGCTATTAAAAGGCTCATAAAAGCACATTAACATTTTACAGCGCCTCTGCCTCCAGGGAAGCATTGGTTTCCAACTCGGTCTGCAGTGCCTGGTGAGGCCGCTCTCCTGAGCCTGTGCCTCCGAGGAGATGAGCGTGACCTGCTCTCGGCCTGACATCCTGCAGGGAGCTGGCCGCCAGCAGGGCAGAAAACCCACAGCTGGGCTGCGGCAGCCGTGTGCGTGTCGCCAGCTTGTGTGGGGGACAGAAGGAGCCCTCCTGCCAGGGCTTATTCATAGGACCGCTGCTACGGCCAGGGACGCCCTGCCAGGGACCGGGGCGGGGACCTCCCTGCGGCCAGGGATGCCCTGCCAGGGACCGGGGCGGGGACCTCCCTGCGGCCAGGGACGCCCCGCAGGGACCCGGGCGGGGACCTCCCTGAGGAGTCCATTCTGCACCCTGCAGAGCCCACCGGCCCGCTCCGTGGCGGCTCCATGCCAGGCAGCGAGGCAAGGCACCAGGCGTGGAGACCCTGCAGGAGCCGTGCAGTCTGCGCGGCGGGGGGTTCAAGATGCCCACCGTGTCTGCTCACAGGCCAGGGGGGCTACATGAGGGCAAACCAGACCCAGATCTCTGGGAACCTAACCTTAAGTAAAGGGGTGAGCAGGAGCTCAAACTACTCAGAGCTCAGGCTGAAGTGCAGCAATGCCCCTCCCAAACACAGGGACAAGCAGGAGGGGAAGGAGCCTGCCCGGGGTCACGGCCGTCCGGGTGGTGAGCAGGGGCCTCCTTGGCGTCCTGCGCCTGGGGCTCTTCCTCCAACAGCAGGCAGAAGGCGTCCAGGAGGACCCTGGCACGTGTTTCCCGCTGCCACCGGCCTCCTCCTGCCGGCATGGCGACTTAATGCAGCACTCCGTGTCATTCCACGGCACGGTGACAGACGCCGGTGCCGACGCGGCGTTCGCCTGGGAAGCTGCATCTCCTGAGCTGAGCAGTGGGCACTCTGCGGTCACTCGCGCGTGCAGCAAACCGGCTCGGGCTCCTGGCTCTTCGTCTCCCTGTCTGTGCGTCCTGCCCGCCTCCCCTCCACGCCGTCGCTCTGGGCAAAGGTGGCTGCCAAAGGGCGAGGAGCAGGGGTTCGAGGCGATGCTGAGGGCCTCGGCCGTTCCTGTGCCAGGATTACGTTTCCACTTCTGCATTTGAAGCAAGTTCCATGCACCCCAGTGCTTGTGGGGCGCCCCCTGCTCCCCCCAGAGTCACTAGACACCAGTCCAAAGGAACCTCATTCGGTGTTTCACGATGGCGTCCTCACAGCACATGCCCGACTCTGGTCCTGAAGGTGGAGGCTTTGCCAGTCTGTGCCGGGAGAGCTGGGTCTCTGCAGGGTGGGAGGCCCCGCCCACCCGGCCCTCCGTGCCCAGCAGTGGGCGCTCAGCCGTCTCCAGTGGCCTCCCGCAGCATCGAGGGCGTGTCTGTCTCCCCACGGCCCAGGCTGGAGGTGAACGTCTGGTGTCCTGCGCCGTCTCCTGTGCGTGAAGCTGAGGGTGATTGTCCCGTTCTGGGGAGCACCAGTGCGCGCAGGCCCCCGGACTCGTCCTCTCCTGCTGTCACTCCAGTCTCTCCACGTGCTGGCCTCTCCCGCCCACTGCCTGCATGGGGAGAAATCCATCAGCGTGGCCAACCGCCTTGGCTTGGTTCTGAGGCTAGTGGGAAGGGGTCCACCCTGCAGCGCGGAGCTAACGTGGGCACACGACTTTCTCAGGATTAGCAAGTTTCCCTTTTAGTCTGAGATTATTCAGCACTTTTGAAATCATTTTTTTAAATGGCATTTTAAAATCGTGTTATTGCATCTGCGGAGTGATCATGGAATTTATATCCTTCATTACATGGTATTTTGCAAAAATTGACTTATGTGTGTTAAAGCGACACATTTCTTGGGATAATGTCCCTGCATCCTGCTGCACAATCTTTTATAATTTTATTTATTTATTTATTTAGATACAGAGACACTGCTGATTCACTCCCCCAAATGTCCACAGTGGCCACAGCTGGGCCAGTCCAGGTCACCCACATGGGTGGGCAGGGACAACCCCTGAGTCATCACTGCTGCCGCCCAGAGTCGGGCTCAGCAGGAAGACACCCGAGGCTGGGTCTCCTGGACGGGTGACGGTGACAGCGTTCCTGTCCGTTAGCCAGCACGGGCGGTGACAGGTGACAGCATTCCCTCTCAGTCATCCAGCACAGGCGGTGACAGGTGACAGCATTCCCCGTCCATTACCCAGCATGGACGGGTGACAGGTGACAGCGTTCCTCATCAGTTACCCAGCATGGATGGGTGACAGGTGACAGCGTTCCTCATCAGTTACCCAGCACGGGCGGGTGACAGACGACAGCATTTCCTGTCAGTTACCCAGCACGGGCGGGTGACAGGTGACAGCATTTCCTGTTGTTACGCAGCACGGGCGGTGACAGGCAACAGCATTCCTGTCCATTACCCAGCACAGACGAGTGACAGGCGACAGTGCTTCCGTCAGTTACCCAGCACGAAGCCCCTTCGCTTTACTGTCACCAGAGCACACAGTTTAAGTCCAAATCATGAGTGTTGGACACTGTTGCCTAATTTCTACTTTTATAACAATAATTTAGACATTTTTCCTTCCTAACTGAAGATCTGTCATAATATTCGTATTTTCTGTTGACTGTACTCCAGACGCCAATTCATTGCTGACGTTTTGTTCCTGCCTTGTAAGATTTTGATTTCCATATGAACCAGACAGCTTTATTTTTAATTTCTGGTTAGGCTGCCTCAGTAAGGCAGCACTGGTGACTGCGCGTGAGCCGGCAGCGTGAGCCAGGAGCCCTCCGCACCCCACCCCAGGGCTGATCCTTCTCGGGACCCAGCTGCACGCTCCTCCCCAGGGCTGCCTCCCTCCACCCCCAGGCTGCCCCCTCCTCCCTCCCCAGGGGTGCCCCCTCCTCCCTCCCAGGCTGCCCCCTCCTCCCTTCCCCCAGGGCTGCCCCCTCCTCCTCCCAGGGCTGCCCCCTCCTCCTC